>NC_135632.1:57705545-58905545 GCF_053574225.1 Canis aureus
GTGACTCTGGTCCCCACCTGGGCTTCACATGGATCTGGTGACTCTGGTCCCCACCTGAATTCACCTGGATCTGGTGACTCTGGTCCCCACATGGACCTCTCCTGGACCTGGTGACTCTCTTTCCAACATGGACCTCACCTGGATCTGGTGACTCTGGTCCTCAGTTTGGCCTCACCTGGACCTGGTGTCTCTCGTCCCCACTTTGACCTAACTCAGAACTGCTGAATCTTGCCCCACCTAGGCCACACCCAAACCTGGTGACTCTTGTCCCCAGCTATGCCTCAATTCGACCTGATGAATCTGGTCCTCACGTGGGCCTCACATGGACCTGGGACTCAGCTGGATAGAGTGGCTCTGGTTCCCACAAGGGGCTCACCTGATACTGCTGACTGTGGTCTCTTCCTATGCCTCACCAGGACCTATTGATTCTATTCCCCATCTGGGCCTGCATGGCCCTAGTGACTCTGGTCGTCACCCAGGGATCATTGGGACCTGGATACTCTATTCCACAGCTGGCCCTCACTTTGACCAGGGACCTCTGGTCCCATTCTGGGCCTCAAACGAAACTGGTTACTCTGGTTCCCCCTCTGGGACTCACCCTTACGTGGTGACTCTGGTCACCCCTTGGTTTTCACTTGGACCTTGTGAATCTGGTCCTTAGCTGGTCAGCACCTGGATGTGGTGACTGGTCGCCACCTGGGCCTCACCTGGACTTGGTGAATCCTGTTGCCAACTGCGCCTCACCTGGACCTTCTGTCTGTGGTCCTACCTGGACCTCACCTGGATCTGGTGGCTCTGGTTCCCATATGGGGCTCTCGTCGACCTGGTGCCTTGGTCTCCATCTGGATTCACTTGGAAAACAATGTCTCTGATCCATATTTGGGCCTCTCCTGGATCTGTTGACTCTGGTCCTTCCCTGGGCATCATTGGGACCTGGATACTCTCTTATATACCTGGGCCTTACCTGGACCTGGTGACTGTGGTCCCACCTGGGCCTCACCTGGACGAGGTGACTGGTTCCCACAGGGACCTCACCTGGACCTGATGACTCAGGTCCTCATATGGGCATCATGGGACCTGGTTTCTCAGTTCCACATCGGGGTCTCAACTGGACCTAGTGATTCTCGCCCCCTCAGGGCCTCTCCCTGACCTGGTGACTCTGGTCCCCACCTGGATATCACCAGAACCGGGTGACTCTGGTCCCCCTCTGGGTCTCACCCGGAGCTGGGGACACCGGTGCTAAACAGGGCCTCAACAGGACCTATTGAATCTACTCCTCACTTTGGCCTCGTCTTGACCTTGTGACTCTTTTCCCACCTGGCATCAATGGGACATGGTTAGTCTGTTCCCCACCTAGGCCTCACCTGGACATGGTAACTTTTCTCCACACTTTGGCCTCAACTGGTGCTGATGACTCTGGTCCCCCGACCTAGGCCTCAATCTGGACCTGGTGACTGTGGTACCCACCTGGGTCTCACCTGGTCCTGGTGACTCTCGTTCCCACATGAACCACACATGGACCTGGTGACTGTGGTGTTCTTCTACACTCACATTTACCTGGTGACTCCTGTCCCCACTAGGGCCTCACCTGGATCTGGTGACTCTGGCCAAATGTTGGCCTCACCTGGATCTGGAGAGTGGGGTTGCCACCTAGGCCTCACCCATACCTGGTGACTCAGGTCCCCGCGTGGGCCTCTTGGACCTGGTGAATCTGGTCCTTACCTGGTTCTCTCCCATACCTGGGGACTCTGGTCACAACCTGGGCCTCACGTGGACCTGGTGAATCTGGTCCCCATCTGGGCCTCACCCAGTCCTGGTGACTTTGTTCCCCACCTGGACTTGATTGCTGTGGACACTTTCTTGGCCTCCCCTGGAGCTGGTGACTCTGATCCTATCTGTGAGTCACCCAGACCTGGTGACTCTGGTCCTCACCTGGTCATCATTGGTACCTGGTGACTCTGTTCCACACCTGAGCCTCACCTGGACATGATGACTCTGGAACCTCTCTGGGCCTCACCCTGACCTGGTGACTCTGGTCCCCATCTGGATGTCACCTGAACCAGGTGATTCTTGTACCCCTTTAGGCCTCAACCTGATCTGGTGACACTGGTCCTCAACTGGGCCTCTCCTGAACCTAGTGAATATGCTCCAACTAGGCCTCATTTGGACCTGGTGTCTCTTGTAACTACCTAGGCATCATCGGGAC
Source organism: Canis aureus (assembly GCF_053574225.1). Lineage (NCBI taxonomy): Eukaryota > Metazoa > Chordata > Mammalia > Carnivora > Canidae > Canis > Canis aureus. The sequence continues at coordinate 57,707,752 of NC_135632.1, forward strand.
ATGATTCCACTGCATGGCCTGCAGGTTGGGCTAACCTGGACCTCGTAACTCTGGTCCCTACCTGGGCATCTTCGGGACATGATTCCTCTGCATGGCCTGCAGGTTGGCCTCACCTGGACCTGGTGAGTGGGGTTGCCACCAGGGCCTCACCCATGCATGGTGACACCGGTCCCCACGTGGGCCCCAGTATGCCCTGGTGAATCTCGTCCTTACCTGGTCCTCACCCGGACCTGGTAACCCTGGTCACCACCTGGGAATCACCTGGACCTGGTGTATCTGGCCCCAGCTGGGCCTCACACAGTCCTGGTGACTTTGTTCCCCAACTGGACGAAGTGACTGGTTCCCACAGGGACCTCACCTGGACCTGGTGACTCAGGTCCTCATATGGGCATCCTGGGACCTGGTTTCTCAGTTCCACATCGGGGCCTCACCTGGACCTAGTGATTCTCGTCGCACTCTGGGCCTTACCCTGAGATGGGGATACTGGGTCTCAACTGGGCCTCAACAGGACCTGGTGAATCTACTCCTCACTTAGGCCTCGTCTGGACATTGTGACTCTTTTACCACCTGGCATCAATGGGACATGGTTACTCTGTTCCCCACCTGGGCCTCACCTGGACATGATAACTTTGCTCCACACTTTGGCCTCAACGGGTCCTGATGACACTGGTCCTCCCACCTAGGCCTCAATCTGGACCTGGTGACTATGGTCCCCACCTGTGTGTCACCTGGACCTGGTGACTCACGTTCCCACATGAACCACACCTGGACCTGGTGACTGTTTTCTTCTGGTAGACGCAATTACCTGGTGACTCCGATCCCCAAGGGCCTTACATGGATCTGTTGACTCTGGCCTGCAGTTTGGCCTCACCTGGACCTGGTGAGTGGAGTTGCCACCTGTGCCTCACCCATACCTGGTGACTCAGGTCCCCACCTGGGCCTCTTGGACCTGGTGAATCTGGTCCTTACCTGGTCCTCTCCCAGAACCGAGGTCTCTGGACACCACTTGGGCCTCACCTTGACCTCATGTATCTTGTCCCACCTGGGCCTCACCAGGACCTTGTATCTGGTACCCACCTGAGTAGCATCAGGATATGGTTACACTGTTCACTAATAGTGACCCAGCCAGACCTATTAACTCTTGTCTTCACCTGGTCCACACCTGGACATGGTGACACTGATTCCCACCTGGGTCTCACCTAGACATGGTGAGTCAGATCCCCACCTGGTCCTCACCTGTAACTGGTGATTCTCGTTCCCACATGGACCTGATTGCTCTGGACTCTGATCCTCACCTGGGCCTCTTCTGGACCTAGTGACTCTGGTCCCAACCTGGACTTCACCTGGATCTGGTGACTCTGGTCCCCACCTGGACCTCACCTGGATCTGGTGACTCTGGTTCCCATATGGGGCTCTCCTGGACCTGGTTCCTGTGGTCTCCATCTGGCCTCACCTGGAACACAATGACTCTGATCCATATTTTTGCCTCTCCTTGACCTATTGACTCTGGTGCTTACCTGGGCATCATAGGGACCTGGATACTCTCTTATATATCTGGGCCTCACATGGACCTGGTGAATGTGGTCCACCTGCGCCTCATCTGGACCTGGTGACTCTGGTTCTACCTGGGCATCATCGGGACATGGTTACTCTGTTCCCCACTGGGACTGACCTGATACTGGTAACTCTGGCCATGAGTTTAACCTCTCTGTACCAGGTGATTCTGGCTCCAACTGGGCCTCACCTGTAACTGGTGGCTCTTATCCTAAGCATGGCCTCACCTGACATGGTGACTGTGGTTCCCATCGGGACCTCACCTTGACCTCTTGTCTCTGGTCCCATCTCGGGGTCACCAGGACCTGGTGTCTCTGGTACCCAACTGGGTAGCATCAGGATATGGTTACACTGTTCACTAACAGTGACCCAGCCGGACCTATTAACTCTGGTCTTCAACTCAGCCACACCTGGACATGGTGACACTGGTTCCCACCTGGGTCTCACCTGGATATGGTGAGTCGGATCCCTACCTGGTCCTCACCTGTAGCTGGTGATTCTCCTTCCCACATGGACATCATGTGGACCTGTTGCTGCAGTGTTTCTAGCTTCTCATGTACCTCGTGTCTCTGGTCCTAACCAGGGCCCCACCGGGACCTGTTGTGTGTGGTTGCAACCTGCACCTCACCTGGACCTGGTGATTCTGGTCTGCACCTGAGACTACCCTGAATCTGGTGACTGTGGTCCCCTCCTGGGCTTCGCCAGGATTTGGGGACTCCGGTCCCCATCTTGGCCTCACCTGGTCCTGTTGACCATGGTACACAACTGGGCAAAATTGGGACCCGGTGACTGTGATCCCAACCTGGACCTGATTGCTGTGGACTCTTTCCTGGCCTCTCCTGGAACTGGTGACTCTGATCCTATCTGCGCGTCACCCAGATCTGGTCACCCTGGTCCTCACCTGTGGACCATTATGACCTGGACACTCTGTTCCACACCTGAGCCTCACCTGGACATGATGAGTCTGGAGCCTCTCTGGGCCTCACCCTGACCTGGTGACTCTGGTCCCCACATGGACTTAACCTGGAACTGGTGACTCTGGTGCCCAACTGGACCTTTCCTGGACCTGGTCACTCTCTTTCCAACATGGACCTCACCTGGACCTGGTGTCTCTCGTCCCCACTTTGACGTAACTCAAAACTGCTGAATCTTGCCCCACCTAGGCCGCAACCAGACCTGGTGATTCTTGTCCCCAGCTATGCCTCAATTCGACCTGATGAATCTGGTCCTCACGTGGGCCTCACATGGACCTGGGACTCAGCTGGATAGAGTGGCTCTGGTTCCCACAAGGGGCTCACCTGATACTGCTGACTGTGGTCTTATTCTATGCGTCACCAGGACCTAGTGATTAGTTCACCTTCTGGGCCTGCATGGCCCTCGTGACTCTAGTCCACACCCAGGCATAATTGGGACCTGGATACTCTATTCCACAGCTGGTCCTCTCTTTGACAAGGGACCTCTGGTCCCATTTTGGGCCTCAAACTAAACTGGTTACTCTGGTTCCCCCTCTGGGCCTCACCCTTACCTGGTGACTCTGGTCACCCCTTCGGCTTCACTTGGGCCTGGTGAATCTGGTCCTTAGCTGGTCCTCACCCGGAAATCGTAACTCTGGTCACCACCTGGGAATCACCTGGACCTGGTGAATCTGGTCCCCATCAGGGCCTCACCCAGTCCTGGTGACTTTGTTCCCCACCTGGACCTGATTGCTGTGGACTCCTTCTTGGCCTCACCTGGAACTGGTGACTCTGATCCTACCTGAGCCATCCCCCAGATCTGCAGAATTGGTCCTCACCTGTGGACCATTATGACTTGGATACTCTGTTCCACACGTGTGCCTCCCTTGGACATGATAACTCTGGATCCCCTCTGGGCCTCAGCCTGATATGGTGACTCTCGTCCCCATCTGGATGTCACCTAGACCAGGTGAATCTGGTACCCCTCTTGGCCTCAACTTGACCTGGTGACTCTGGTCCTCAACTGGGCCTCACCGGGACCTAGTGAACATGCTCCCCACCTGCGCCTCTTCTGGACCTGGTGACTCTGGTTCTACCTGGGCATCATCGGGACATAGATATTCTATTCCCCACAGGGACTGACCTGACCTGGTAACTCTGATCCTGACTTTGGCCTCTTCTGTACCAGGTGACTGTTGCTCCACATAGGCCTCACCTGTAACTGGTGACTCTGATCCTAAGCATGGCCTCACCTGACCTGGTGACTGTGGTTCCCATCGGGACCTCACCTGGACCTCATGTCTCTGGTCCCACCTGGGCCTCACCAGGACCTGGACCAGATCATAATGTCCCGGTGAGGCTGACATGGTGACTCTGGTCCCCATCAGGTTGTCACATAGACCAGGTGAATCTGGTACCCCTCTAGGCCTCAAGTAGACCTGGTGACTCTGGACCACAACTGGGCCTCACAGGGACTTAGTGAATATGCTCCCACCTGCGCCGATTCTGGACATGGTGACTCTGGTCCCTTCCTTGGCATCATCGGGACATGGTTCCTCTTCATGGCCTGCAGGTTGGCCTCACCTGGACCTGGTGATTGGGGGTGCCTCCTGTGTGATTGCTTGGACTCCTTCTGGGGCTCACCTGGAACTCGTGACTCTGATCCTATCTGCCCGTCACCCAGATCTGGTCACTCTGGTCCTCACCTGTGGACCATTATGACCTGGATACTCTGTTTCACACCTGAGCCTCAACTGGACATGATGTTTCTGGATCCACTCTGGGCCTCACCCTGACGTTGTGACTCTGGTCCCCATCTGGATGTCATCTAGACCAGGTGAATCTGGTACCCCTCTAGGCCTCAACTAGACCTGGTGACTCTAGTCCTCAACTGGGCCTCACCGGGACCCAGTGAACATACTCCCCACCTGTGCCTCATCTGGACATTGTGACTCTGGTTCTACGTAGGCATCATCGGGTCATGGTTACTGTATTCCCCACTGGAACTGACCTGATCCTGGTAACTCTGGTCCTGACTTCGGCCTCTTTTGTACCAGGTGACTCTGGCTCCACCTGGGCCTTACCAGTAACTGGTGATTCTTATCCTAAGCATGGCCTCACCTGACCTGGTGACTGTGGTTCCTATCGGGTCCTCACCTGGACCTCATGTCTCTGGTCCCACCTTGGCCTCACCAGGACCTGTTGTCTCTGGTACCCACCTGGGTAGCATCAGGATAGTGTTACACTGTTCACTAACAGTGACCCATCCGGACCTATTAACTCTGGTCTTCACCTGGGCCACACCTGGACATGTTGACACTGGTTCCCACCTGGGTCTCACCTGGACATGATGAGTATGATCCACAAATGGTCCTCCCCTGTAACTGGTGATTCTCATTCCCACATGGACACCATGTGGACCTGGTGGCTGCAGTGTTTCTAGCTTCTCATGTACCTCGTGACTCTGGTCCCCACCAGGGCCTCACCGGGACCTGGTGAGTGTGGTTGCAACCTGCACCTCACCTGGACCTGGTGATTCTGGTCTGCACCCGAGACTACCCTGGATCTGGTGACTGTGGTCCCCACCGGGCTTCACCTTGATTTGGGGACTCCGATCCCCATCTGGGCCTCACCTGGCCCTGTTGACCATCGTCCTCAACTGGGCAAAATTGGGACTCGGTGACTGTGTTCCACAACTGGACCTCACCTGGACCAGGTGACTCTGGTCCCTCTCTGGGTCTCACCGTGCCCTAGTGACTGTGAACTACTCTTTGGCCTGACTTGGACCTGCTGACCCTGGTTGAAACCTGCGCCTGACCTCGAAATGTTGAATCTGGTTCTTTCAAGGGCCTCCCGTGGACCTGGTGAACGTGGTCCCCACCTGGGCCTCACCTGGACGTGGTGACTCTTGTCACAACCAGGGACTCACCTGGACCTGCTTACGGTGTTCCACACCTGGGCCTCAAGTAGACCTGTTGACCATAGTCCCCAAGCTGGCCCCACATGGACCTGTTGCCTCTGATCCCCACCGGGGCCTCACTTGTACCTGGTAACTCTGGTCCTCACCTGGGCCTCATCTGGAGCTAGTGACTCTGGTCCCAACCTGGGCTTCACCTGGATCTGGTGACTCTGGTCCCCACCTGGACTTCACGTGGATCTGGTGACTGTACTCCCCACCTGGACCTCTCCTGGACCTGGTGACTCTCTTTCCACAATGGACCTCACCTGGATCTGGTGACTCTGGTCCTCAGTTTGGCCTCACCTGGACATGGTGTCTCTCGTCCCCACTTTGAACTAACTCAGAACTGCTGAATCTTGCCCCACCTAGGCCGCACCCACACCTGGTGACTCTTGTCCCCAGCTATGCCTCAATTCGACCTGATGAATTTGGTCCTCACGTGGGCCTCACATGGACCTGGGACTCAGCTGGATAGAGTGGCTCTGGATTCCACATGGGGCTCACCTGATACTGGTGACTTGGTCTAATTCTATGCCTCACCAGAACCTAGTGAATCTGTTCCCCATCTGGGCCTGCATGGCCCTTGTGAATCTGGTCCTCACCGAGGCATCATTGGGACCTATACTCTATTCCACACCTGGGGCTCACTCTGACCTGGGACTTCTGGTCCCATTCTGGGCCTCAAACTAAACTGATTACTCTGGTTCACCCTCTCGGCCTCACCCTTACCAGGTGACTCTGGTCACCCCTTGGGCTTCACTTGGGCCTGGTGAATCTGGTCCTTAGCTGGTCCGCACCTGGATCTGGTGACTGGTCGCCACCTGGGCCTCACCTGGACTTGGTGAATCCTGTTGCCACCTGCGCCTCACCTGGACCTTGAGACTGTGGTCCCACCTGGACCTCTCCTGGATCTGGTGGCTCTGGTTCTCATATGGGGCTCCCCTGGACCTGGGTCTTGTGGTCTCCATCTGGCCTCACCTGGAACACAATGACTGTGATCCATATTTGGGCCTCTCCTAGACCTTTTGACTCTGGTCCTTACCTGGGCATCATTGGGACCTGGTTACTCTCTTACATAACTGGGCCTCAACTGGACCTTGTGACTGTGGTCCCACATGGGCCTCACCTGGACGAGGTGACTGGTTCCCACAGGGACCTCACCTGGACCTGGTGACTCAGGTCCCCACGTGTGCCTCTTGGACCTGGTGAATCTAGTACTTACCTGGTCCTCTCCCCGACCCGGGGACTCTGGTCACCACCTGGGCCTCACCTGGATCTGGTGAATCTGGTCCCCATCTGGGCCTCACCCAGTCCTGGAGACTTTGTTCCCCACCTGGACCTGATTTCTGTGGACTCTTTCTTGGCCTCACCTGGAACTGGTGACTCTGAGGATATCTGCGCGTCACCCAGACCTGGTGACTCTGGTTCTCACCTGGGCATCATTGTTACGTAGTGACTCTGTTTCACACCTGAGCCTCACCTGGACATGATGACTCTGGAACCTCTCTGGGCCTCACCCTGACCTGGTGACTCTGGTCCCCACCTGGATGTCACCAGAACCAGGTGATTCTTGTACCCCTCTAGGCCTCAACCAGATCTGGTGACTGTGATCCTCAACTGGGCCTCACCTGGACCTAGTGAATATGCTCCATCTGGGCCTCATTTGGACCTGGTGACTCTGGTCCCTAAATGGGCATCATCGGGACATGGTTCCACTGCATGACCTGCAGGGTGGCCTCACCTGGACCTGGTAACTCTGGTCCCTACCCGGGCATCATCAGGACATGGTTCCACCCATGGCCTGCAGGTTGGCCTCACCTGGACCTGGTAACTCTAGTCCCTACCTGGGCATCATCGGGACATGGTTCCTCTGCATGGCCTGCAGGTTGGCCTCAAATGGACCTGGTGAGTGGCGTTGTCACCTTGGCCTCACCCATGCCTGGTGACACAGGTCTCCACGTGGGCTTCACTTGGACCTGGTGAATCTGGTCCTTACCTGGTCCTCACCCCTTCCTCACCCGGAAGTCCTAACTCGGGTCACCACCTGGGAATCACCTGAACCTGGTTAATCTGGTCCCCATCTGGTCCTCATCCAGTCCTGGTGACGTTGTCACCCCACCTGGACCTGACTGCTGTGGACTCCTTCTGGCCTCACCTGGATCTGCTGACTCTGATCCTAACTGGGCCTCACCCAGATCTGTTGACTCTGGTCCTCACCTATGGACCATTATGACCTGGATACTCTGTTCGACACCTGAGCCTCACCTGGACATGATGACTCTGGATCCCCTCTGGGCCTCACCCTGACATGATGATTCTGGTCCCCATCCGGGTGTATCCTAGACCAGGTGAATCTGGTATCCCTCTGGGCCTCAACTGGCCCTGTTGACCATGGTTCTCAACTGGGCAAAATTTGGACCCGGTGACTGTGTTCCATAACTGGACCTCACCTGGACCAGGTGACTCTAGTCCCCCTCTGGGTCTCACCATGCCCTACTGACTGTGAACCCCACTTTGGCTTGACTTGGACCTGCTGACCCTGGTTGCCACCTGCGCCTGACCTCGAAATGTTGACTCTGGTTCTTTCAAGGTCCTCCCTTGTACCTGGTGATCCTGGACCCCTCCTGGGACTCACCTGGACGTGGTGACCCTTGTCACCACCGGGGACTCACCTGGACCTGCTTACTGTGTTCCACACCTGGGCCTCATGTAGACCTGTTGACCATGGTCCCCAAGCCGTCCTCACATGGACCTGTTGCCTCTGATGCCCACCGGGGCCTCACGTGTACCTGGTAACTCTGGTCTTCCCCTGGGCCTCATCTGGACCTAGTGACTCTGGTCCCCACCTGGGCTTCACCTGGCTCTGGTGGCTCTGGTCCCCACCTGGATTTCAACTGGAACTGGTGACTCTGGTCGCCACCTGGACCTCTCCTGGACCTGGTGACTCTCTTTCCAACATGGACCTCACTTGGATCTGGTGACTCTGATCCTCAGATTGGCCTCACCTGGACCTCGTGTCTCTCGTCCCCACTTTGATCTAACTCAGAACTGCTGAATCTTGCCCCACCTAGGCCGCACCCAGACCTGGTGACTCTTGTCCCCAGCTATGCCTCAATTCGACCTGATGAATCTGGTCCTCACGTGGGCCTCACATAGACCTGGGACTCAGCTGGATAGAGTGGCTCTGGTTCCCACAAGGGGCTCACCTGATACTGGTGACTGTGGTCTTATTCTATGCCTCACCAGGACCTAGTGATTCTGTTCCCCATCTGGGCCTGCATGGCCCTAGTGACTCTGGTCCTCACCCAGGCATCATTGGGACCTGGATACTCTATTCCACACCTGGGCCTCACTTTGACCAAGGACCTGTGGTCCCATTCTGGGCCTCAAACTACACTGGTTACTCTGGTTCCCCCGCTGGGCCTCACCCTTACCTGGTGTCTGGTCACCCCTTGGGCTTCACTGGGGCCTGGTGATTCTGGTCCTTAGCTGCTCCGCATCTGGATGTGGTGACTGGTCGCTACCTGGGCCTCACCTGGACTTGGTGAATCCTGTTGCCACCTTCTCCTCACCTGGACCTTGGGACTGTGGTCCCACCTGGATCTCACATGGATCTGGTGGCTCTGGTTCCCATATGGGGCTCTCCTGGACCTGGTTACTGAGGTCTCCATCTGGCCTCACCTGGAACACAATGACTCTGATCCATATTTGGGCCTCTCCTGGACCTGTTGACTCTGTCCTAACCTTGGCATTATTTGGACCTGGATACTCTCTTATATACCTGGGCCTCACCTGGATCTGGTGACTGTGGTCCCACCTGGCCTCAACTGGACGAGGTGACTGGTTCCCACAGGGACCTCCCCTAGACCTGGTGACTCAGGTCCTCATATGTGCATCATGGGTCCTGGTTTCTCAATTCCACATCGGGGCCTCACCTGGACCTAGTGATTCTTGTCCCCCTCTGGGCCTCACTCTGTCGTGGTGACTCTGGTCCCCACCTGGATATCACCAGAACCGGGTGACTCTGGTTCCCCTCTGGGACTCACCCGCAGCTGGGGACACTGGTCCTCAATTGGGCCTCAAAAGGACCTGGTGAATTTACTCCTCACTTAGGCCTCGTCTGGGCCTGTGACTCTTTTCCCACCTGACATCAATGGGACATGATTACTCTGTTTCCCAACGGGGCCTCACCTGGACATGATAACTTTGGTCCACACTTTGGCCTCAGCTGGTCCTGATGACTCTGGTCCCCCCACCCAGGTCTAAATCTGGATCTGGTAACTGTGGTCCCCACCTGGGTCTCTTCTGGACCTGGTGACTCTTGTTCCCACATGAACCACACGTGGCCCCGGTAACTGTGGTGTTCTTGTACACTCACATTTACCTGGTGACTCGGGTCCCCACTAGGGCCTCACCTGGACCTGGTGACTCTGGCTTGCAGGTTCGCCTCACTTGGACCTGGTGAGTGTGGTTGCCACCTGGGCCTCAATCAAACCTGGTGACTCGGGTCCCTACGTGGGCCTCTTGGACCTGTTAATCTGCTCCTTACCAGGTCCTCTCCCAGACCCGGGGACTCTGGTCCCCAACTGGGCCTCACCTGGACCTGGTGAATCTGTTCCCCATCTGGGCCTCACCCAGTCCTGGTGACTTTGTTCCCCACCTGGACCTGATTGCTGTGGACTCTTTCTTGGCCTCAACTGGAACTGGTGACTCTGATCCCATTTGCGCGTCACCCAGACCTGGTGACTCTGGTCCTCACCTGTGCATCATTGGTACCTGGTGACTCTATTCCACACCTGAGCCTCACCTGTATATGATGACTCTGGAACCTCTCTGGGCCTCACCCTGACCTGGTGACTCTGGTCCCCATCTGGATGTCACCTGGACCAGGTGATTCTGGTACCCCTCTAGGCCTCAACCAGATCTGCTGACTCTGGTCCTCAAGTGGGCCTCACCTGGACCTAGTGAATATGCTCCATCTGGGCCTCATTTGGAATTGGTGACTCTGGTCCCTACCTGGGCATCATCGGGACATGGTTCCACTGCATGGCCTGCAGGTTGGCCTCACCTGGACCTGGTAATTCTAGTCCCTACCTGGGCATCATCGGGACATGGTTCCTCTGCATGGACTGCGAGTGGGCCTCACCTGGACCTGGTGAGTGGCGTTGTCACCTTGGCCTCACACATGCCTGGTGACACAGGTCCCCACGTGGGCCTCACTTGGGCCTGGTGAATCTGTTCCTTACCTGGTCCTCACCTGGAACTCCTAACTCGGGTCACCACCTGGGAATCACATGAACCTGGTTAATCTGGTCCCCATCTGGTCCTCATCCAGTCCTGGTGACTTTGTCACCCCACCTGGAACTGATTGCTGTGGACTCCTTCTTGGCCTCACCTGGAACTGGTGACTCTGATCCTAACTGAGCCTCACCCAGATCTGGTGACTCTGGTCCTCACCTATGGACCATTATGAACTGGATACATTGTTCCACACGTGTGCCTCACCTGGACATGATGACTCTGGATCCCCTCTGGGCCTCACCCTGACATGATGACTCTGGTCCCCATCCGGATGTCAACTAGACTAGGTGAATATGGTACCCGTCTAGGCCTCAACTAGACCTGGTGACTCTGGTCATCAACTGGGCCTCACCGGGACCTAGTGAATATGCTCCCCACCTGCGCCTCATCTGGACATGGTGACTCTGGTTCTACCTGGGCATCATCGGGACGTGGTTAGTCTATTCCCAGTGGGACTGAGTTGATCGTGGTATCTCTGGTCCTGACTTTGGCCTCTTCTGTGCCATGTGACTCTGGCTCCCCCTGGACCTAACCTGTAACTGTTGAATCTGATCCTAAGCATGGCCTCACCTGAACTGGTGACTGTGGTTTCCATCCGTACCTCACCTGGTCCTCATGTCTCTGGTCCCAACTGAGACTCACCAGGACCTTGTATCTGGTACCCACCTGAGTAGCATCAGGATATGGTTACACTGTTCACTCACAGTGACCCGGCTGGATCTATTAACTCTCGTCTTCACCTGGTCCACACTTGGACATGGTGACACTGGTTCCCACCAGGGTCTCACCTGGACATGGTGACTCAGATCCCCACCTGGTCCTCACCAGTAACTTGTAATTCTCGTTCCCACATGGAAAATCATGTGGACCTGGTGGCTGCAGTGTTTCTAGCTTCTCATGTACCTCGTGACTCTGGTCCCCACCAGGGCCTCACCGGGACTTGGTGAGTGTGGTTGCTACCTGCACCTCACCAGGACCTAGTGATTCTGGTCTCCACCTAAGACTACCCTGGATCTGGTGACTGTGGTCCCCACCTGGGCTTCACCTGAACTTGGGGACTCCGGTCCCCATCTGGGCCTCAACTGGCCCTGTTGACCATGGTCCTCAACTGGGCAAAATAGGGACCCGTTGACTGTGTTCCACAACTGGGCCTCACCTGGACAAGGTGACTCTGGTCCCCGTCTGGGTCTCACTGTGCCCTAGTGACTGTGAACCCCACTTTGGCCTGACTTGGACCTGCTGACCCTGGTTGCCACCTGCGCCTGACCTCGAACTGTTGACTCTGGTTCTCTCAAGGGCCTCCCCTGTACCTGGTGATCCTGGTCCCCAGTTGGGCCTCAACTGGACGTGGTGACTCTTGTCACCACCGGGGACTCACCTGGACATGATTACTGTGTTCCACTCCTGGGACTGAGGTAGACCTGTTGAACATGATCCGCAAGCCGGCCTCACGTGGACCTTTTGGCTCTGATTCCCGCCGAGGCCTCACGTGTATCTGGTAACTCTGATCCTCACCTGCGCCTCATCTGGACCTAGTGACTCTGGTCCCCACCTGGGATTCACATGGATCTGGTGACTCTGGTCCCCACCTGGACTTCACCTGGATCTGGTGACTCTGGTCCCCACCTGGACCTCTCCTGGACCTGGTGACTCTCTTTCCAACATGGACCTCACCTGGATCTGGTGACTCTGGTCCTCAGTTTGGCCTCACCTGGACCTGGTGTCTCTCGTCCCCACTTTGACCTAACTCAGAACTGCTGAATCTTGCCCCACCTAGGCCACACACAAACCTGGTGACTCTTGTCCCCAGCTATGCCTCAATTCGACCTGATGAATCTGGTCCTCACGTGGGCCTCACATGGACCTGGGACTCAGCTGGATAGAGTGGCTCTGGTTCCCACAAGGGGTTCACCTAATACTGGTGACTGTGTTCTTATCCTATACCTCACCAGGACCTAGTGATTCTGTTCCCCATCTGGACGTGCATGGTTCTAGTGACTCTGGTCCTCACCCAGGCATCATTGGGACAAGGATACTCTATTCCACACCTGAGCCTCACTTTGACCAAGGACCTCTGGTCCCATACTGGGCCTCAAACTAAACTGGTTACTCTGGTTCCCTCTCTGGGCCTCACCCTTACCTGGTGACTCTGGTCACCCCTTGGTTTTCACTTGGACCTGGTGAAAATGGTCCTTAGCTGGTCCGCACCTGTATGTGGTGACTGGTCGCCACCTGGGCCTCACCTGGACTTGGTGAATCCTGTTGCCAACTGCTCCTCACCTGGACCTTCTGACTGTGGTCCTAACTGGACCTCACGTGGATCTGGTGGCTCTGGTTCCCATATGGGGCTCTCCTGGACCTGGTTCCTGTGGTCTCCATCTGGCCTCACCTGGAACACAATGACTCTGATCCATATTTGGGCCTCTCCTGGACCTGTTGACTCTGGTCCTTACCTGGGCATCATTGGGCCCTGGATACTCTCTTATATACCTGGGCCTCACCTGGACCTGGTGACTGTGGTCCCACCTGGGCCTCATCTGGAAGAGGTCACTGGTTCCCACTGGGACCTCTCCTGGACCTGGTGACTCAGGTCCTGCAATGGGTATCATGAGATCTGGTATCTCAGTTTCACATCGGGGCCTCACCTGGACCTAGTGATCTCGTCCCCCTCTGGGCCTCACCCTGACCTGGTGACTCTGGTCCCCACTTGGATATCACCAGAACCGGGTGACTCTGGTCCCCTCCTAGGCTTCACCTGGACCTGGTGACTCAGGTCCTCATATGGGCATCATGGGTCCTGGTTTCTCTGTTCCACATCGGGGCCTCACCTGGACCTAGTGATTCTCGTCCCACTCTGGGCCTCACGGTGACGTGGTGACTCTGGTCCCCACCTGGATATCACCAGAACCGGGTGACTCTAGTCCCCCTCTGGGACTCACGCGGAGCTGGGGACACTGGTCGTCAACTGAGCCTCAACAGGACCTGGTGAATCTACTCCTCACTTAGGCCTCTTCTGGACCTTGTGACACTTTTCCCACCTGGCATCAATGGGACATGGTTACACTGTTCCCAACCTGGGCCTCATCTGGACATGATAACTTTGCTCCACACTTTGGCCTCAACTGGTCCTGATGACTCTGATCCCCCCACCTACGCCTCAATCTGGACCTGGTGACTGTGGTCCCCACCTGGGTCTCACCTGGACCTGGTGACTGTCGTTCCCACATGAACCACACCTGGACCTGGAGACTGTGGTGTTCTTGTAGACTCACATTTACCTGGTGACTGATGTCCCCACTAGGGCCTCACGTGGATCTGGTGACTGGCCTGCAGGTTGGCCTCACCTAGACCTGTGAGTGGGGATGCCACCTAGGCCTCACCCATACCTGGTAACTCAGGGCCCCCTGTGAGCTTCTGGGACCTGGTGAATCTGGTCCTTACCTGGTACTCTCCCAGAACCGGGGACTCCGGTCACCACCTCGGCCTCAACTGGACCTGATGAATCTGGTCCTTACCTGGTCCTCACCCGGAACTGGTAACTCTGCTCACCACCTGGGAATCACCTGGCCCTGGTGAATCTGGTCCCCATCTGGGCCTTACCCAGTCCTGGTAACTTTGTTCCCCACCTCGACCTGATTGTTGTGGACTCCTTCTTGGCCTCACCTGGAACTCGTGACTATGATCCTAACTGGGCCTCATCGAGATCTGGTTACTCTGGTCCTCACCTGTGGACCATCATGACCTGGATACTCTGTTCCACACCTGAGCCTCATTTGGACATGATGACTCTGGATGCCCTCTGGGCCTCACCCTGACATGTTGACTCTGGTCCCCATCTGGATGTCACCTAGACCAGGTGAATCTGGTACCCCTCTCGGCCTCAACTAGACCTGGTGACTCTGTTCCGCAACTAGGCCTCAACTGGACCTAGTGAATAGGCTCCATCTGGGCCGCATTTGGACCAGGTGACTCTGGTTCTACCTGTGCATCATCGGGACATGTTTCCACTGCATTCTCTGCAGGTTTCCCTCACTTGGACCTGGTAACTCTGGTCCATACCTGGGCATCATCGCGACATGGTTCCTCTGCATGGCCTGCAGGTTGGCCTCACCTGGACCTGGTGAGTGGGGTTGCCACCTGGCCCTCACCCATACCTGGTGACTCAGGTCCCCACGGGGGCCTCTTGGACCTGGTGAATCTGTTCCTTTCCTGGTCCTCTCCCAGATCCAGGGTCTCTGGACACCACCTGGGCCTCACCTTGACCTGGTGAATCTGGTCCCCATCTGGGCCCCACCCAGTCCTGGTGACTTTGTTCCACACCTGGACCTGATTGCTGTGGACACCTCCTTGGCCTCACCTGGAACTGGTGACTCTGATCCTATGTGCGCGTCACCCAGATCTGGTGACTCTGGTCCTCACCTGGGCATCATTGGTACCTGGTGACTCTGTTCCACACCTGAGCCTCACCTGGACATGATGACTCTGGAACCTCTCTGGGCCTCACCCTGACCTGGTGACTCTGGTCCCCATTTGGATGTCACCTGGACCAGGTGATTCTGGTACCCCTCTAGGCCTCACCAGTTCTGGTGACTCTGGTCCTCAAATGGGCCTCATCTGGACCTAGTGAATATGCTCCATCAGGGCCTCATTTGGACCTGGTTCCTCTGGTCCCTACCGGGGCATCATCGGGACATGGTTCCACTGCATGGCCTGTAGGATCGCCTCACCTGGACCTGGTGAGTGGGAATGCCACCTGGGCCTCACACATGCCTGGTGACACAGGTCCACACGTGGGCCTCACTTGGACCTGGTGAATCTGGTCCTTACCTGGTCCTCACCCGGAACACGTAACTCTGGTCACCACCTGGGAATCACCTGGACCTGGTGATCTGGTCCCCATCTGGGCCTCACCCAGTCCTGGTGACTTTGTTCCCCACCTGGACCTGATTGCTATGGACTCGTTCTTGGCCTCACCTGGAACTGGTGACTATGATCCTATCTGCGCGTCACCCATACCTGGTGACTCTGGTCCTCACATGGGCAGCATTGGTACCTGGTGACTCTGTTCCACACCTGAGCCTCACCTGGTCATGATGACTCTGGAACCTCTCTGGGCCTCACCCTGACTTGGAGACTCTGGTACCCATCTGGATGTCACCTGGATCAGGTGATTCTGGTATCCCTCTATGCCTAAACCATATCTGGTGACACTGGTCCTCAACTGGGCCTCACCTGAACCTAGTGAATATGCTCCATCTAGGCCTATTTTGACGTGGTGTCTCTGGTACCTACCTGGGCATCATCGGGTCATGGATACACTGCATGGCCTGCAGGTTGGCCTTACCTGGACCCGGTAACTCTGGTCCCTACCTGGGCATCATCGGGACATGGTTCCGATGCATGGCCTGTAGGTTGGCCTCACCTGGGGTGGTGAGTGGGGTTTCCATCTGTTCCTCACCCTTACCTGGTGACACAGGTCCCCTTGTGTGCCTCACTTGGACCTGGTGAATCTGGTCCTTTCCTGGTCCTCACCAAGAACTGGTAACTCTGGTCACCACCTGGGAATCACCAGGGCCTGGTGAATCTGGTCCCCATCTGGGACTCACCCAGTCCTGGTGACTTTGTCCCCCCCTGGACCTGATTGCTGTGGACTCATTCTTGGATTCACCTGGACCTCGTGACTCTGGGCCCTACCTGGGCATCATCGGGACATGGTTCCACTGCATGGCCTGCAGTTTGGCCTCACCTGGACGTGTAACTCTGGTCCATACATGGGCATCATCGGAACACGGTTCCTCTGCATGGCATGCAGGTTGGCCTCACCTGGACCTGGTGAGTGGGGTTGCCACCTGGGCCTCACCCATACCTGGAGACTCAGGTCCACACATGGGCCTCTTGGACCTGGTGAATCTGGTCCTTACCTGGTCCTCACCCTGAACTCGTAACTCTGTTCACCATCTGGGAATCATCTGGACCTGGTGAATCTGGTCCCCATCTGGGCATCATAAAGTCCTGGTGACTTTGTTCCCCACCTGGACCTGATTGCTGTGGACTCCTTCTTGGCCTCACCTGGAACTTGTGACTCTGCTCCTAACTGGGCCTCACCCAGATCTGGTGACTCTAGTCCTCACCAGTGGACCATTATGACCTGGATACTCTGTTCCACACCTGAGCCTACCTGGACGTGATGACTCTGCATCCCCTCTGGGACTCAGCCTGATATGGTGACTCTGGTCCCCATCTGGATTTCATCTAGACCAGGTGAATCTGGTACCCCTCTAGGCCTCAACTTGACCTGGTGACTCTGGTCCTCAACTGGGCCTCACCGGGACCTAGTGAACATGCTCCCCACCTGCGCCTCATCTGGACCTGGTGACTCTGGTTCTACCTGGTCATCATCGGGACATGGTTACTCTATTCCCCACTGGGACTGACCTGGTCCAGGTAACTCTGGTCCTGACTTTGGCCTTTTCTGTACCAGGTGACTCTGGCTCCACCTGGGCCTCACCTGTAACTGGTGACTCTGATCCTAAGCATGGCCTCACCTGACCTGGTGACTGTGGTTCCCATCGGGACCTCACCTGTACCTCATGTCTCTGATCCCACCTGGGCCTCACCAGACCTGGTGTCACTGGTACCCACCTGTGTCGCATCAGGATATGGTTACAGTGTTCACTAACAGTGACCCAGACTGACTTATTAACTCTGGTTTTCACCTGGGCCACATCTGGACATGGTGACACTGGTACCCACCTGGGTGTCACCTGGACATCGTGAGTAGGATCCCCACCTGGTCCTCAATTGTAAATGGTGATTCTCGTTCCCACTTGGATATCATGTGCACCTGGTGGCTGCAGTGTTTCTAGCTTCTCATGTACCTCGTGACTCTGGTCCAAACCAGTGCCTCACCGGGACCTGGTGTGTGTGGTTGCCACCTGCACCTCACCTGGTCCTGGTGATTCTGGTCTGGACCTGAGACTACCCTGGATCTGGTGACTGTGGTCCCCACCTGGGATTCACCTGGATTTGGGGACTCGGGTCCCCATCTTGGCCTCACCTGGCCCTGTTCAACATGGTCCTCAACTGGGCAAATTGGGACCCGGTGACTGTGTTCCACAACTGGACCTCACCTGGACCAGGTGACTCTGATCCCCCTCTGGGTCTCACCGTGCCCTAGTGACTGTGAACCCCACTTTGGCCTGACTTGGACCTGCTGACCCTGGTTGCCACCTGCGCCTGACCTCGAACTGTTGTGATACTTCAACAGTGGTGTCTCTCGTCCCCACTTTGACCTAACTCAGAACAGCTGAATCTTGCCCCACCTAGGCCGCACCCAGACCTGGTGACACTTGTCCCCAGCTATGCCTCAATTCGACCTGATGAATGTGGTCCTCATGTGGGCCTCACATGGACCTGGGACTCAGCTGGATCGAGTGGCTCTGGTTCCCACAACAGGCTCACCTGATACTGGTGACTGTGGTCTTATTCTATACCTCACCAGGAGCTAGTGAGTCTGTTCCCCATCGGTGCTTTCATGGCCCTCTTGACTCTGGTCCTCACCCAGGCATCACTGGGACCTGGATTCTCTATTCCACACCTGGGCCTCACTTAGACCAGGGACCTCTAGTCCGATTCTGGGCCTCAAACTAAACTGGTTACTCTGGTTCCCCCTCTGGGTCTCACCCTTACCTGGTGACTCTGGTCACCCCTTGGGCTTCACTTGGGCCTGGTGAATCTGGTCCTGAAGTTGTTCGCACCTGGATCTGTTGACTGGTCGCCACCTGATTCTCACCTGGACTTAGTGAATCCTGTTGCCACCTGCGCCTCACCTGGACCTTGTGACTGTGTTCCCACCTGGACCTCACCTGATTCTGGTGGCTCTGGTTCCCATACAGAGCCCTCCTGGACTTGGTTCCTGTGGTCTCCATCTGGACCCACCTGGACACAATGACTCTGATCCATATTGGGCCTCTCCTGGACCTGTTGACTCTGGTCCTTACCACGACATCATTGGGACCTGGATACTATCTTATATAACTGGGCCTCACCTGGACCTGGTGAGTGGGGTTGCCACCAGGGCCTCACCCATACCTGGTGACTCAGGTCCCCACGGGGGCCTCTTGGACCTGCTGGATCTGGTCCTTACCTTGTCCTCTCCCAGACCCGGGGACTCTGGTACGCACGTGGGCCTCACCTGTACCTGGTGAATCTGGTCCCCATCTGGGCCTCATCCAGTCCTGGTGACTTTGTTCCCCACCTGGACCTGATTGCTGTGGACACTTTCTTGGCCTCACCTGGAACTGGTGAATCTGATCCTATCTTCGCGTCACCCAGACCTGGTGACTCTGGTCTTCACCTGGGCATCATTGGTACCTGGTGACTCTGTTCCACACATGAGGCTCACGTGGACATGATGACTCTGGAACCTCTCTGGGCCTCACCCTGACCTGGTGACACTGGTCCCCATCTGGATGTCACCTGGTCCAGGTGATTCTGGTACCACTCTAGTCCTCAACAAGATCTGGTGACTCTGGTCCTCACCTGGGCCTCACCTGGACCTAGTGAATATGCTCCATCTGGGCATCATTTGGACCCGGTGACTCTGGTCCCTACCTGAGCATCATCGGGACATGGTTGCACTGCATGGCCTACAGGTTGGGCTCACCTGGACCTGGTGAGTGGGGTTGCCATCTGGGCCTCACCCATACCTGGTGACACAGGTCCCCACGTGGGCATCACTTGGAACTGGTGAATCTGGTCCTTACCTGGTCCTCTCCCGGAACTGGTAACTCTGGTCACCACCTGGGAATCACCTGAATCTGGTGAATCTGGTCCCGATCTGGGCCTCACCCATCCTGGTGACTTTGTTACCCACCTTGACCTGATTCCTATGGACTCCTTCTTGGCCTCACTTGAAAGTGGTGAGTCTGATCCTTACTGGGCCTCACCCAGATATGGTGACTCTGGTCCAAACCTGTGGACCATTATGACCTGGATACCCTGTTCCACACCTGAGCCTCACCTGGGCATGATGACTCTGGATCCCCTCTGGGCCTCACCCTGACATAGTGACTCTGGTCGCCATCTGGATGACACCTAGACCAGGTGAATCTGGTATCCCTCTAGGCCTCAACTCGACCTGTTGACTCTGATCCTCAACTGGGCCTCACCGGGACCTAGTGAATATGCTCCCCACTTGCGACTCATCTGGACCTGGTGTCTCTTTCTACCTGGGCATCATCGCACATGCTTACTCTATTCCCCACTGGGACTGACCACTTGGGTCTCACCTGGACAGGGTGAGTCGGATCCCCACCTGGTCCTCACCTGTAAGTGGTGATTCTCGTTCCCACATGGACATTATGTGGACCTCGTGGCTGCAGTGTTTCTAGTTTCTCATGTACCTCGTGACTCTGGTCCCCACCAGGGCCTCACCGAAACCTGGTGAATGTGGTTGCCACCTGCACCTCACCTGGACCTGGTGATTCTGGTCTGCACCTGAGACTACCCTGGATC
Source organism: Canis aureus (assembly GCF_053574225.1). Taxonomy (NCBI): domain Eukaryota; kingdom Metazoa; phylum Chordata; class Mammalia; order Carnivora; family Canidae; genus Canis; species Canis aureus. Next base: position 57,728,035 of record NC_135632.1, read on the forward strand.
TGGTGACTGTGACCCCACCTGGGCTTCACCTGGATTTGGGGACTCCGGTCCCCATCTGGGCCTCACCTGGCCCTGTTGACCATGGTCCTCAACTGGGCAAAATTGGGACCGGTGACTGTGTTCCACAACTGGACCTCACCTGGACCAGGTGATTCTGGTCCCCCTCAGGGTGTCACCGTTCCCTAGTGACTGTGAACCCCGCTTTGGTCTGACTTGGACCTGCTGACCCCGGTTGCCACCTGCGCCTGAACTCGAACTGTTGACTCTGGTTCTTTTAAGGGCCTCCCCTGTACCTGGTCATCCTGGTCCCTACCTGGGCCTCACATGGGCGTGGTGACTCTTGTCACCACCAGTGACTCACCTGGACCTGCTTACTGTGTTCCACACCTGGGCATAAGTAGACCTGTTGACCAAGTTCCCCAAGCCGGCCTCACATGGACCTGTTTCCTCTCATCCCCACCAGGGCCTCACGTGTACCTGGTAACTCTGGTCCTCACCTGGGCCTCATCTGGACCTAGTCACTCTGGTCGCCACGTGGGCTTCACCTGGAAATGGTGACTCTGGTCCCAACCTGGACATCACCTGGATCTGTTGACTCTGGTCCCCACCTGGACTTCACCTGGATCTGGTGACTCTGGTCCCCACCTGGACCTTTCCTGGACCTGGTGACTCTCTTTCCAACATGGACCTCACCTGGATCTGAGGACTCTGGTCCTCAGTTTGGCCTCACTTGGACCTGGTGTCCCTCGTCCCCACTTTGACCTAATTCAGAATTGCTGAATCTTGCCCCACCTAGGCCGCACTGAGTCCTGGTGACTCTTGTCCCCAACTATGCCTCAATTCGACAAGATGTATCTGGTCCTCACGTGGGCCTCACATGGACCTGGGACTCAGCTGGATAGAGTGGCTCTGGTTCCCACAAGGGGCTCACCTGAACCTGGTGACTGTGGTCCCACATGGGCCTCACCGGGACGAGGTGACTGGTTCCCACAGGGACCTCATCTGGACCTGGTGACTCAGGTCCTCATACGGGCATCATGGGACCTGGTTTCTCAGTTCCATATCGGGGCCTCACCTGGACCTAGTGATTCTCGTCCCCCTCTGGGCCTCACCCTGACGTGGTGACTCTGGTCCCCACCTGGATATCACCAGAACCGGGTGACTCTGGTACCCCTCTGGGACTCACCCGGAGCTGGGGACACTGGTCCTCAACTGGACCTCAACAGGACCTGCTGAATCTCCTCCTCACTTAGGCCTCGTCTGGACCTTGTGACTCTTTTCCCACCTGGCATCAATGGGACATGGTTACTCTGTTCCCCACCTGGGCCTCACCTGGACATGATAACTTTGCTCCACACTTTGGCCTCAACTGGTCCTGATGACTCTGGTCCCCGCACATAGGCCTCGTCAGCACCTGGTGACTGTGGTCCCAACCTGAGTCTCACCTGGTCCTGGTGACTCTCGTTCCCACATGAACCACACCTGGACCTGGTAACTGTGGTGTTCTTGTAGACTCACATTTACCGGGTGACTCCGGGCCCACTAGGGTCTAACCTGGATCTGGTGACTCAGGCCAACAGGTTGGCCTCACCTGCACCTGGTGAGTGGGGTTGCCACCTGGGCCTCACCCATACCTAGTGACTCAGGTCACCACCTGGGCCTCTTGGACCTGGTGAAACTGGTCCTTACCTGGTCGTCTTCCAGACCCAGGGACTCTCGTCACTACCTTGGCCTCACCTGGATCTGGTGAATCTGGTCCCCATCTGGGCCTCACCCGGTATTGGTGACTTTGTTCCCCACCTGGACTTGATTGCTGTGGACTCTTTCTTGGCCTCACCTTGAACTCTTGACTCTGATCCTATCTGCGCGTCACCCAGACATTGTGACTCTGGTCCCCACCTGGGTCTCATTGGTACCTGGTGACTCTGTTACATACCTGAGCCTCACCGGGACATAATTACTCTGGAACCTCTCTGGGCCTCACCCTCACCTGGTGACTCTGGCCCCCATCTGGATGTCACCTGGACCAGGTGTTTCTGGTACCCCTCTAGGCCTCAACCAGATTTGGTGACTCTGGTCCTCAACTGGGCCTCACCTGGACCTAGTGAATATGCTCCATGTGGGCCTCATTTCGACCTCGTGACCCTGGTCCCTACCTGGGCATCTTCGGGACATGGTTCCACTGCATGGCCTGCAGGTTGGCCTCACCTGGACCTGGTAACTCTGGTCCCTACCTGGGCATCATCGGGACACTGTTCCTCTGCATGGCCTACAGGTTGGCCTCAACTGGATCTGTTGAGTGGGTTTGCCACCTGTGCCTCACCCATACCTGGTGATACAGGTCCCCACGTGGGGCTCACTTGGAACTGGTGAATCTGGTCCTTACCTGGTCCTCACCCGGAACTGGTAGTTCTGGTCACCACCTGGGAATCACCATGACCTGGAGAATCTGGTCACCATCTGGGCCTCATCCAGTCCTGGTGACTTTGTTCCCCACCTGGACCTGATTGCTGTGGACTCCTTCTTGGCCTCACCTGGAACTGGTGACTCTGATCCTAACTGGGCCTCATCCAGATCTGGTGACTCTGGTCCTCACCTGGGGATCATTATGACCTGGATACTCTGTTCTACACCTGAGCCTCACCTGGACATGATGACTCTGGATCCCCTCTGGGCCTCACCCTGACATGATCACTCTGGTCCCCATCCGAATGTCACCTAGACTAGGTGAATCTGATATCCCTCTAGGCCTCAACTTGACCTGCTGACTCTGGTCCTGAACTGGGCCTCACGGGGCCCTTGAAAATGCTCCCAACCTGCGCCTCATCTGGACCTGGTGACTCTGGTTCTACCTGGCATCATCGCGACATGGTTACTCTATTCCCCACTGGGACTGACCTGATCCTGGTAACTCTGGTCCTGACTTTGGCCTCTTCTGTACCAGGTGACTCTCGCTCCACCTGGGCCTCACCTGTAACTGGTGACTCTGATCCTAAGCATGGCCTCACCTGACCTGGTGACTGTGGTTCCCATCGGGACCTCACCTGGACCTCATGTCTCTGGTTCCACCTGGGCCTCACCAGGACCTGGTGTCTCTGGTACCCACCTTGGTAGAATCAGGATATGGTTACACTGTTCACTAACAGTGACCCAGCCGGACCTATTAACTCTGGTCTTCACCTGGGCCACACCTGGACATGGTGACACTGGATCCCACATGTGCCTCACCGGGACATTGTAATTCGGATCCCCACCTAGTCCTCACCTGTAACTGGTGATTCTCGTTCCCACATGGACATCATGTGGACCTGGTGGCTGCAGTGTTTCTAGCTTCTCATGTACCTCGTGACTCTGGTCCCCACCAGGGCCTGACCGGGACATGGTGAGTGTGGTTGCCACCTGCACATCACCTGGACCTGCTGATTCTGGTCTGCACCTGAGGCTACCTTGGATCTGGTGACTGTGGTCCCCACCTGGGCTTCACCTGGAATTGGGGATCCCGGTCCCCATCTGGGCCTCACCTGGCCCTGTTGACCATGGTCCTCAACTGGGCAAAATTTGAGACCAGGTGACTGTGTTCCACAACTGGACCTCACCTGGACCAGGTGACTCTGGTCCCCCTCCGGGTCTCACCGTGCCCTAGTGACTGTGAAGCCCACTTTGGCCTGACTTGGACCTGCTGACCCTGGTTGCCACCTGCGCCTGACCTCCAACTGTTGACTCTGGTTCTTTCAAGGGCCTCCCCTGGACCTAGTGATCCTGGTCCCCAACTGGGCCTCAACAGGACGTGGTGACTCTTGTCACCACCGGGGGCTCACCTGGACCTACTTACTGTGTTTCACACCTGGGCCTCATGTAGACCTGTTGACCATGGTCCCCAAGCCGGCCTCACAGTGACCCGTTGCCTCTGATTCCCACCGGGGCCTCACGTGTACCTGGTAACTCTGGTCCTTACTTGGGCCTCATCTGGACCTAGTGACTCTGGTCTCCACCTGGGCTTCACTTGGATCTGGTGACTCTGGTCCCCACCTGGACTTCATCTGGATCTGGTGACTCTCGTGCCACCTGGGTCTCATCTGGACCTAGTGACTCTGGTCCCCACCTGGGCTTCACCTGGATCTGGTGACTCTGGTCCCCACCTGGACTTCACATAGATCTGGTGACTCTGGTGCTCACCTGGGTCTCATCTGGACCTAGTGACTCTGGTCCCCACCTGGGCTTCACCTGGATCTGGTGACTCTGGTCCCCACCTGGACTTCACCTGGATCTGGTGACTCTGGTCCCCACATGGACCTCTCCTGGACCTTGTGACTCTCTTTTCAACATGGACTTCACTTGGATCTGGTGACTCTGGTCCTCAGTTTGGCCTCACCTGGACCTGGTGACTCAGGTCCCCACGTGGGCCTCTTGGACCTGTTAATCTGGTCCTTACCTGGTCCTCTCCCAGACCCGGGGACTCTGGTCCCCAACTGGGCCTCATCTGGACCTGTGAATCTGGTCCCCATCTGGGCATCACCCAGTCCTGGTGACTTTGTTCCCCACCTGGACCTGATTGCTCTGGACTCTTTCATGGCCTCACTTTGAACTGGTGACTCTGATGCTATCTGCGCGTCACCCAGACCTGGTGACTCTGGTTATCACCTGGGCATCATTGATACGTAGTGACTCTGTTTCACACCTGAAACTCAACTGGACATGATGACTCTGGAACCTCTCTGGACCTCACCCTGACTTGGTGACTCTGGTCCCCACATGGATGTCACCTGGACCAGGTGATTCTGGTACCCCTCTAGGCCTCAACCAGATCTGGTGACTCTGGTCCTCAACTGGGCCTCACCTGACCTAGTGAATATGCTCCGTCTGGGCCTCATTTAGACCTGGTGACTCTGGTCCCTCCCTGGGCATCATCGGGACATGGTTCCACTGCATGGCCTGCAGGTTGACCTCACCGGTACCTGCTAACTCTGTTCCCTACTTGGGCAATATCGGAACACGGTTCCTCTGCATTGCCTGCAGGTTGGCCTCACCTGGACCTGGTGAGTGGGGCTGCCACGTAGGCCTCACCAATACCTGGTGACACGGGTCCCCACGTGGGCCTCATATAGACCTGGTGAATCTGTTCCTTACCTGGTCCTCTCCCAGATCCGGGGAATCTGGTCACCACCTGGGCCTCACTTGGACATGATAACTTTGCTCCACACATTGGCCTCAACTGGTCCTGATGACTCTGGTCCCCCCACCTAGGCCTCAATATGCACCTGGTGGCTCTGGTCCCCATCTGGGTCTCACCTGGACCTGGTGACTATCGTTCCCAGATGAACCACACCTGGACCTGGTGACTGTTTGTTCTTGTAGACTCACATTTACCTGGTGACTCCGGTGCCCACTAGGGCCTCACGTGGATCTGGTGACTCTGGCCTGCAGGTTGGCCTCACCTGGACCTGGCGAGTGGGGTTGCCATCTGGGCCTCACCCATAATTGGTGACTCAGGTCCCCACGTGGGCCTCTTCTACCTGGTGAATCTGGTCCTTACCTGGTCCTCTCCTAGACCCGGGGTCTCTGGTCACCACCTGGGCCTCACTTGGACCTGGTGATTCTGGTCCCCATCTGGGCCTCACCCAGTCCTGGTGACTTTATTCCCCACCTGGACCTGATTGCTGTGGACTCCTTCTTGGCGTCACCTGGAACTGGTGACTCTGATCCTATCTGCGCGTCACCCAGACCTGTTGAATCTGGTCCTCAACTGGGCATCATTGGTACCTGGTGACTCTGTTCCACACCTGAGCCTCACTTGGACATGATGACTCTGGAACCTCTCTGGGCCTCACCCTGACCTGGTGACTCTGGTCCCCATCTGGATGTCACCTGGACCAGGTGATTCTGGTACCCTTATAGGGCTCAACCAGATCTGGTGACTCTGGTCCTCAACTGGGCCTCACCTAAACCTAGTGAATATGCTCCATCTGGGCCTCATTTGGACATGGTGATTCTGATCCCTACCTCGGCATTACCGGGACATGGTTCCTCGGCATGCCCGCAGGTTGGCCTCACTTGGACCTAGTGAGTGGGGTTGTCAACTGAGACTCACCCATGCCTTGTGACAAGGTCCCAACGTGGGCCTCACGTGGACCTGGTGAATCTGGTCCTTCCCTTATCCTCACCCGGAACTGGTAACTCTGGTCATCACCTGGGAATCACCTGGACATTGTGATTCTGGTCCCCATTGGGCCTCATCCAGTCCAGGTGACTTTGTTCCCACCTGGACCTGATTGCTGTGTACTCCTTCTTGGCCCTTACCTGGAACTAGTGACTCTGATCCTAACTGGGCCTCACCCAGATCTGGTGACTCTGGTCCTCACCTGTGGACCATTATGACCTGGATACTCTGACCCACACCTGAGCCTCACCTGGACATAATGACTCTGGATCCCCTCTGGGCCTCAGCCTGACATGGTGACTCTGGTCCCCATCTGGATGTCACCTAGACCAGGTCAATCTGGTAACACTCTAGGCCTCAAATAGACCTGGTGACTCTGGTCCTCAAGTGGGCCTAACCGGGACCTAGTGAATATGCTCCCCACCTGCACCTCATCTGGACCTGGTAACTCTGGTTTTACCTGGGCATCATCGGGACATGGTTACTCTATTCCACACTGGGACTGACCTGAGCCGGTATCTCTGGTCCTGACTTTGGCCTCTTCTGTACCAGGTGACTCTGGCTCCACCTGGGCCTCACCTGTAACTGGTGACTCTGATCCTAAGCATGGCCTCACGTGACCTGGTGACTGTGGTTACCATCGGGACCTCACCTGGACCTCGTGTCTCTGGTCCCACCTGGGCCACACCAGGACCTGGTGTCTCTGGTACCCACCTGGGTAGCATCAGGATATGGTTACACTGTTCATTTATAGTGACCCAGTCAGACCTATTAACTCTGGTCTTCACCTGGGCCACACCTAGACATGGTGACACTTGTTCCAACCTGGGTCTCACCTGGACATGGTGAGTCGGATCCCCACCTGTTCCTCACCTGTAACTGGTGATTCTCATTCCAGCATGGACATCAAGTTCACCTGGTGGCTGCAGTGTTTCTAGCTTCTCATGTACCTCGTGACTCAGGTCCCCACCAGGGCCTCACCGGGACCTGGAGAGTGTGGTTGCAATTTGCACCTCACCTGGACATGCTGATTCTGGTCTGCACCTGGGACTACCCTGGATCTGGTGACTGTGGTCCCCACCTGGGCTTCACCTGGATTTGGGGACTCCACTACCCATCTGGGCCTCACCTGGCCCTGTTGACCATGGTCCTCAACTGGGCAAAATTGGGACTCGGTGACTGTGTTCCACAACTGGACCTCACCTGGACCAGGTGACATTGGTCCCCCTCTGGGTCTCACTGTGCCCTAGTGACTGTGAACTCCTCTTTGGCCTGACTTGGACCTGCTGACCCTGGTTGAAACCTCCGCCTGACCTCGAACTGTTGACTCTGGTTCTTTCAAGGGCCTCCCCTGGACCTGGTGAACCTGGTTCCACCTGGGCCTCACCTGGACGTGGTGACTCTTGTCACAACCAGGGACTCACCTGGACCTGCTGACGGTGTTCCACACCTGGGCTACAAGTAGACCTGTTGACCATAGTCCCCAAGCTAGCCTCACATGGACCTGTTGCCTCTGATTCCCACCGGGGCCTCACTTGTACCTGGTAACTCTGGTCCCTACCTGGGCATTATCGGGACACGGTTCCTCTGCAAGGCCTGCAGGCTGGCCTCACCGGGACCTGGTGAGTGTGGTTGCCACCTGGGCCTCACCAATACCTGTTGAACCAGGTCCCCACGTGGGCCTCTTGGACCTGGTGAATCTGGTCCTTACCTGGTCCACTCCTAGACCCGGGGACCCTGGTCACCACCTGGGCCTCACCTGGACCTGGTGCCGGTGGTCCAACCTGGGCCTCATCTTGATGAGGTCACCGGTTCCCACAGGGACCTCACCTGGACCTGGTGACTAAGGTCCTCAAATGGGTATCATGGGACCTGGTATCTCAGTGCCACATGGGGGCCTCACCTGGACCTAGTGATCTCGTCCCCCTCTGGGCCAAACCCTGACCTGGTGACTCTGGTCCCCACCTGGATATCACCAGAACCAGGTGACTCTGGTCCCCCTCTGGGACTCACCCGGAGCTGGGGACACTGGTCCTCAACTGGGCTCAACAGGATCTGGTGAATCTACTCCTCACTTAGGCCTCGTCTGGACCTTGTGACTCTTATCCAACCTGACATCAATGGGACATGGTGACTCTGTTCCCCACCTGGGCCTCACCTGGACATGATAACTTTTCTCCGCACTTTGGCCTCAACTGGTCCTGATGACTGTGGTCCCCCAACCTAGGCCTCAATCTGGACCTCGTGACTGTGGTCCCCACCTATGGTCTCACCTGGACCTGGTGCCTCTCGTTCCCACATGAACCACACCTGGACCTGGTGACTGTGGTGTCCTTGTAGACTCACATTTACCTGGTGACTCCGTTCCCCTCTAGGGCCTCACGTGGATCTGGTGACTCTGGCCTGCAGGTTGGCCTCACCTGGACCTGGTGAGTTGGATTGTCCCCCGGGCCTCACCCGTACCTGGTGACTCAGGTCCCCACGTGGGCCTCTTGCCCTGGTGAATCTGGTCCTTACCTGGACCTCTCCCACACCCGGGGACTCTGGTCACCACCTCGACCTCACCTGGACCTGGTGAATCTGGTCCCCATCTGGGCCTCACCCAGTCCTGGTGACTTTGTTCCCCACCTGGACCTGATTGCTGTGGACTCTCTTGGCCTCACCTGGAACTGGTGACTCTGATGCTATCTGCGCGTCACCCAGACATGGTGACTCTGGTTATCTCCTGGGCATCATTGTTACGTAGTGACTCTGTTTCACACCTGAGCCTCAGATGGACATGATAACTCTGTAACCTCTCTGGGCCTCACCCTGACTTGGTGACTCTGGTCCCCACCTGGATGTCACCTGGAGCAGGTGATTCTTGTACCCCTCTCTGCCTCAACCAGATCTGGTGACTCTGGTCCTCAATTGGGCCTCACCTGGACCTAGTGAATATGCTCCATCTGGGCATCATTGGACCTGGTGACTCTGGTCCCTACTTGGCATCATCGGGACATGGTTCCACTGAATGGCCTGCAGATTGACCTCACATGGACCTGGTAACTCTGTTCCCTACCTGGGCATCATCGGAACACTGTTCCTCTGCATTGCCTGCAGGTTGGCCTCACCCAGACCTGGTGAGTGGGGCTGCCACCTGGGGCTCACCAATACCTGGTGACACAGGTCCCCACGTGGGCCTCACTTGGACCTGGTGAATCTGCTCCTTGCCTGGTCCTCACCCTGAACTGGTAACTCTGGTCACCACCTGGGAATAACCTGGACCTGGTGAATCTGGTCCCAATCTGGGCATCACCCATTCCTGGTGACTTTGTTCCCCACCTGGGCCTGATTGCTGTGGACTACTTCTTGGCCTCACCTGTAACTGGTGACTCGGATCCTAACTGGGTCTCACCCAGATCTGGTGACTCTGGTCCTCACCTTTGGACCATTATGACCTGGATACTTTGTTACACACCTGAGACTCACCTGGACATGATGACACTGGATCCCCTCTGGGCCTCAGGCAGACATGGTGACTCTGGTCCCCATCTGGATGTCACCTAGACCAGGTGAATCTGGTACCCCTCTAGGCCTCAACTTGCCCTGGTGACTCTGGTCCTCAACTGGGCCTCACCGGGTCCTAGTGAACATGCTCCAAACCTGCGCCTCATCTGGACCTGGTGACTCTGGTTCTACCTGGGCATCATCGGGACATGGTTACTTTATTCCCCTCTGGGACTGACCTGATCCTGGTAACTCTGGTCCTGACTTTGGCCCCTTCTCTACCAGGTGACTCTGGCTCCACCTGGGTCTCACCTGTAACTGGTGACTCTGATCCAAAGCATGGCCTCACCTGACCTGGTGACTGTGGTTCCCATCGGACCTCACGTGGACCTCATGTCTCTGGTCCAACCTGGGCCTCACCGAGACCTGGTGTCTCTGGTACCCACCTGGGTAGCATCAGGATATGGTTACACTGTTCACTAACAGTGACCCAGAGGGACCTATTAACTCTGGTCTTTACCTGGGCCACACCTGTCATGGTGACACTGGTTCCCACCTGGGTCTCACCTGGACATGGTGAGTCAGATCCCCACCTGGTCCTCACCTGTAACTGGTGATTCTCGTTCCCACATCGACATCATATGGACCTGGTGGCTGCAGTGTTTCTAGCTTCTCATGTACCTCGTGACTCTGGTCCGCACCAGACCTGGTGAGTGTGGTTGCCACCTGCACCTCACCAGGACCTGGTGATTCAGGTCTGCACCTGAGACTACCCTGGATCTGGTGACTGTGGACCCCACCTGTGCTTCACCTGGATTTGGGGACTCCGGTCCCCCTCTTGGCCTCACCTGGCCCTGTTGACCATGGTCCTCAACTGGGCAAAATTGGGACCCGGTGACTGTGTTCCACAACTGGACCTCACCTGGAACAGGTGACTCTGGTCCCCCTCTGGGTCTCACTGTGCCCTGGTGACTGTGAACCCCACTTTGTCCTGACTTGGACCTGATGACCCTGGTCGCCACCTGCGCCTGACCTCGAACTTTTGATTCTGGTTCTTTCAAGGGCCTCCCCTGTACCTAGTGATCCTGATCCCCAACTGGGCCTCACCTGGACGTGGTGACTCTTGTCACCACCGGGGACTCACCTGGACCTGCTTACTGTGTACCACACCTGGGCCTCAAGTAGACCTGTTGCCCATGGTCCCCAAGTCGGCCTCACATGGACCTGTTGGCTCTGATCCCCGCCGGGGCCTCACGTGTATCTGGTAACTCTGATCATCACCGGGCCTCATCTGGACCTAGTGACTCTGGTCCCCACCTGGACTTCACCTGGATCTGGTGACTCTGGTTCCCATATGGGGCTCTCCTGGACCTGGTTCCTGTGGTCTCCATGTGGCCTCACCTGGAACACAATGACTGTGATCCATATTTGGGCCTCTCCTGGACCTGTTGACTCTGGTCCTTACCTGGGCATCATTGGGACCTGGATACTCTCTTATATACCTGGGCCTCACCTGGACCTGGTGATTCTTGATCCACTCTGGGCCTTACCATGACATGGTGACTCTGGTCCCCATCTGGATGTCCCCTAGACCACGTAATCTGGTACCCCTCTAGGCTTCAACAAGACCTGGTGACTTTGGTCCTCATCTGGGCCTCACCTGGACCTAGTGAATATTCTCCCCACCTGCGCCTCGCTGGACCTGGTGACTCTGGTTCTACCTGGGTGTCACCTGGACCTGGTGACTCACGTTCCCACATGAACCACACCTGGACCTGGTGACTGTTTTCTTCTGGTAGACACAATTACCTGGTGACTCCGATCCCCAAGGGCCTCACATGGATCTGTTGACTCTGGCCTGCAGTTTGGCCTCACCTGGACCTGGTGAGTGGAGTTGCCACCTGTGCCTCACCCATACCTGGTGACTCAGGTCCCCACGTGGGCCTCTTGGACCTGGTGAATCTGGTCCTTACCTGGTCCTCTCCCAGAACCGAGGTCTCTGGACACCACTTGGGACTCACCTGGACCTGGTGAATCTGGTTCCCATCTGGGCCTCACCCAGTCCTGGTGACTTTGTTCCCCACCTGGACCTGATCGCTGTGGACTCCTTCTTGGCCTCACCTGGAAATGGTGACGATGATCCTAACTGGACCTCACCCAGATCTGGTGAGTCTGGTCCTCTACTGTGGACCATTATGACCTGGATACTCTGTTCACACCAGAGCCTCACCTGGACATGATAACTATGGATCCCCTCTGGGCCTCACCCTGACATTGTGACTCTGGTCCACATCTGGATGTCACCAAGACCAGGTGAATCTGGTATCCCTCTAGTCCTCAACTAGACCTGGTGACTCTAGTCCTCAACTGGGCCTCACCGGGACCTAGTGAATATGCTCCCAACCTGTGCCTCATCTGGACCTGGTGACTCTGGTTCTACCTGGGCATCATCGAGACATGGTTACTCTATTTCCCAATGGGACTGACCTGATCCCGGTAACACTGGTCATTACTTTGGCCTCTTCTGTACCAGGTGACTCTGGCTCCACCTGGGCCTCACCTGTAACTGGTGACTCTGACGTAAGCATGGCCTCACCTGACCTGGTGACTGTGGTTCCCATCGTGACATCATCTGGACCTCAGGTCTCTCGTCCCACCTGGGCCTCACCAGGACCTGGTGTCTCTGGTACCCACCTGGGTAGCATCAGGATATGGTTACACTGTTCACTAACAGTGAACCAGCCGGACCTATTAACACTGGTCTTCACCTGGGCCACACCTGGACGTGGTGACACTGGTTCCCACCTGGGTCTCACCTGGACATGGTGAGTCGGATCCCCACCTGGTCCTCACCTGTAACTGGTGATTCTCGTTCCCACATGGACAGCATATGGACCTGGTGGCTGCAGTGTTTCTAGCTTCTCATGTACCTCGTGACTCTGGTCCCCACCAGACCTGGTGAGTGTGGTTGCCACCTGCACCTCACCTGGACCTGGTGATTTGGTCTGCACCCGAGACTACCCTGGATGTGCTGACTGTGGTCCCCACCTGGGCTTCACCTGGATTTGGGGACTCCGGTCCCCATGTGGGCCTCACCTGGCCCTGTTGACCATGGTCATCAACTGGGCAAAATTGGGACCCGGTGACTGTGTTCCATAACTGGGCCTCACCTGGACCAGGTGACTCTGGTCCCCCTCTGGGTCTCACCGTGCCCTAGTGACTGTGAACCCCACTTTGGCCTGACCTGGACCTGCTGAACCTGGTTGCCACCTGCGCCTGACCTCCAACTGTTGACTCTGGTTCTTTCAAGGGCCTCCCCTGATCCTGGTGATCCTCGTCCGCATCTGGGCCTCACCTGGACTCTTGTCACCCCCGGGGACTCACCTGGACCTGCTTACGGTGTTCCACACCTGGGCGTCAATTAGACCTGTTGACCATGGTCCCCAATCCGGCCTCACATGGACTTGTTGCCTCTTAACCCCACCGGGGCCTACGTGTACCTGGTAACTCTGGTCCTCACCGGGGATCATTGGTCCGGGTGACTCTGTTCCATACCTGAGGCTCCCCTGGACATGATGACTCTGGAACCTCTCTGCCTATCAACCCGACCTGGTGACTCTGGTCCCCATATGGATGTCACCTGGACCAGGGGATTATGGTACCCCTCTGGGACTCAACCAGGTCTGGTGACTCTGGTCCTCAACTGGGCCTCACGTGGACCTAGTGAATATGCTCCATCTGGGCCTCATTTGGACCTGGTGACTCTGGTCCCTACCTGGGCATCATCGGGACATGGTTCCACTGCATGACCTGCAGGTTGGCCTCACCTGGACCTGGTGACTCTGGTACCTACCTGGGCATCATCGGGACTTGGTTCCACTGCATGGCCTTCAGGTTGGCCTCACCTGGACCTGGTAACTCTCGTCCCTACCTGAGCATCATCTGGACCTGGTTCCTCTGCATGGCCTGCAGGTTGCCTCTCCTGGAACTGGTGAGTGTGTTTGTCCCCTCGCCTCACCCATACCTGGTGACAAAGGTCCCCACGTGGGCCTAGATTGGACCTGGTGAATCTGGTCCTTACCTGGTGGTCACCGGAACTTGTAACCCTGGTCACCACCTGGGCCTCACCTGGACCTGGTGAATCTGGTCCCCATCTGTGCCTCACCAAGTCCTGCTGTGTTTGTTCCCCACCTGGACCTGATTGCTGTGGACTCCTTCTTGGCCTCACCCGTAACTGGTGACTCTGATCATAACTGGGCCTCACCCAGAACTGGTGACTCTGGTCTTAACCTGTGGACCATTATGACCTGGATACTGTGTTCCACGCCTGAGCCTCACCTGCACATGATGACTCTGGATCCCCTCTGGGCCTCACCCTGACATGGTGACTCTGGTCCCCATCTGGATGTCACCTAGACCAGGTGAATCTGGAACCCCTCTAGGCCTCAACTAGACCTGGTGACTCTGGTCCTCAACTGGGCCTCACCGGAACCTAGTGAATATGCTTCCCACCTGCGCCGCATCTGGACCTGTTGACTCTGGTCCTTACCTGGGCATCATTGGGACCATGATACTCCCTTATATACCTGGGCCTCACCTGGACCTGGTGACTGTGGTCCCACCTGGGCCTCACCCGGACGAGGTGACTAGTTCCCACAGGGACATCACCTGAACCTGGTGACTCAGGTCCTCATATGGGCATCATTCACCTGGTTTCTCAGTTCCACATCGGGGCTTCACCTGGTGTTAGTGATTCTCGTCCGTTCTGGACCTCACCGTGACGTGGTGACTCTGGTCCCCACCTATATATCACCGGAACCGGCTGACTCTTGTCCCCCTCTGGGACTCACCCGGAGCTGGGGACAGTGGTCCCCAACTGGTCCTCAAAAGGACCTGGTGAATCTACTCCTCACTTAGGCCTCGTCTGGACTTTCTGACTCTTTTCCCACCTGGCATCAATGGGACATGGTTACTCTGTTCCCCACCTGGTCCTCACCTGGACATGATAACTTTTCTCCGCACTTTGGCCTCAACTGGTCCTGATGACTCTGGTCTGCCCACCTAGGCCTCAGTCTGGAGCTGGTGACTGTGGTCCCCAGCTGGGTCTCACCTGGACTTGTGACTCTGGTTCCCACATGAACGACACTGGCACTGGTGACTGTGGTGTTCTTGTAGACTCATATTTACCTGGAGACTCCAGTCCCCACTAGATACTCACATGGATCTGGTGACTCTGGCCTGCAGGTTGGCCTCACCTGGACCTGGTGAGTGGGGTTGACACCTGGGCCTCACCAATACCTGGTGACCCACGTAGCAACGTGGGCCTCTTGGACCTGGTGAATCTGGTCCTTACTTGGTCCTCTCCCAGAACCGGGGACTCTGGTCCCCAACTGGACCTCACCTGGACATGGTGAGTCTGGTCCCCATCTGGGACTCACCCAGTCCTGGTTACTTTGTTCCCCACCTGGACCTGATTGCTGTGGACTCTTTCTTGGCCTCACCTGGAAATGGTGACTCTGATCTTTTCTGCACGTCCCCCAGACCTGGTGACTCTGTTCCTCACCTGGGCATCATCGGGACATGGTTCCACTGCATGAACGTCAGGTTGGCCTCACCTGGACCTGGTAATTCTGGTCTCTACCTGTGCATCATAGGGATATGGTTTCACTGCATGGCATGCAAGTTGGACTCACCAGGACCTGGTGACTCTGGGCACTACCTGGGCATCATCCGGACATGGTTCCACTGCATGGCCTGCAGGTTGGCCTCACCTGGACCTGGTAACTCTGGTCCCTACCTGGGCATCATCGGGACACGGATCCTCTGCAAGGCCTGCAGGCTGGCCTCACCTGGACCCGGTGAGTGTGGTTGCCACCTGGGCCTCACCCATACCTGTTGAACCAGGTCCCCACGTGGGCCTCTTGGACCTGGTGAATCTGGGCCTTACCTGATTCTCTCCTAGACCAGGGGACTCTGGTCACCACCTGGGCCTCACCTGGACCTGGTGAAATTGGTCCCCATGTGGGCCTCAACCAGTCCTGGTGACTTTGTTCCCCACATGGACCTGATTGCTGTGGACTCCTTCTTGGCCTCACCTGGAACTGGTGACTCTGATCCTAACTGGGTCTCATCCAGATCTGGTGACTCTGGTCCTCACCTGTGGACCATTATGACCTGGATACTCTGTTCCACACCTGAGCCTCACCTGGACATCATGACTCTGGATCCCTCTGGGCCTCAGCCTGACATGGTTCCTCTTGTCCCCATCTGGATGTCACCTAGACCAGGTGAATCTGGTACCACTCTAGGCCTCAACTTGACTTGGTGACTCTGGTCCTCAACTGGGGCTCACCGGGACGTAGTGAACATGCTTCCCACCTGCGCCTCACTTGACCTGGTGACTCTGGTTCTACCTAGGCATCATCGGGATATGCTTAATCTATTCCCCACTGGGACTGACCTGATGCTGGTAACTCTGGTCCTGACTGTGGCCACTTCTCTACCAGGTAACTCTGGCTCCACCTGGGCCTCACCTGTAACTGGTGACTCTGATCCTAAGCATGGCCTCACCTGACCTGGTGACTGTGGTTCCCATCGGGACCTCACCTGGACCTCATGTCTCTGGTCCCACCTGGGCCTCACCAGGACCTGGGGTCTCTGGTACCCACCTGGGTAGCTTCAGGATATGGTTACACTGTTCACTAACAGTGACCCAGCCGGACCTATTAACTCTGGTCTTCACCTGGGCCACACCTGGACATGGTGACACTGGTTCCCACCTGGGTCTCACCTGGACATGGTGACTCAGATCCCCACCTGGTCCTCACCTGTAACTGGTGATTCTCGTTCCCACATGGACATCATGTGGACCTGTTGGCTGCAGTGTTTCTAGCTTCTCATGTAACTCGTGACTCTGGTCCCCACCAGGGCCTCACCGGGACCTGGTGAGTGTGGTTGCCACCTGTACCTCACCTGGACCTGGTGATTCTGGTCTGGACCTGAGAATACCCTGGATCTGGTGACTGTGGTCCACACCTGGGCTTCACCTGGATTTGTGGACTCTGGTCCCCATCTGGGCCTCACCTGGCCCTGTTGACCATGGCCCTCAACTGGGCAAAATTGGGACCCGCTGACTGTGTTCCACAACTGGACCTCACTTGGACCAGGTGACTCTGGTCCCCCACTGGGTCTCACTGTGCCCTAGTGACTGTGAACCCCACTTTGGGCTTACTTGGACCTGCTGACCCTGGTTGCCAGCTGCGCCTGACCTCGGAATGTTGACTCTGGCTCTCTCAAGGGCCTCCAAGGTACCTGGTGATCCTGTTCCCCACCTGGGCCTCACCTGGACGTGGTGATCTTTGTCACCACCGGGGACTCACCTGGACCTGCTTACTGTGTTCCACACCTGGGCCTCAAGTAGACCTGTTGACCATCGTCCCCAAGCTGTCCTCACATGGACCTGTTGCATCTGATCCCCGCCGGAGAATCACGTGTACCTGGTAACTCTGGTCCTCACCTGGGCCTCATCTGGACCTAGTGACTCTGGTCCCCACATGGGCTTCACCTGAATCTGGTGACTCTGGTCCCACCTGGACTTCACCTGGATCTGGTGACTCTGGCCCCCTTCTAGACCTCTCCTGGACCTGGTGACTCTCTTTCCAGCATGGACCTCACCTGGATCTGGTGACTCTGGTCCTCAGTTTGGCCTCACATGGACCTGGTGTCTCTCGTCCCCACTTTGACCTAACTCAGAACTGCTGAATCTTGCCCCACCTAGGCCACACCCAAACCTGGTGACTCTTGTCCCCAGCTATGCCTCAATTCGACCTGATGAATCTGTTCCTCACGTGGGCCTCACATGTACCGGGGTCTCAGCTGGATAGAGTGGCTCTGGTTCCCTCAAGGGGCTCATCTGATACTGGTGACTGTGGTCTTATTCTATGCCTAACCAGGACCTAGTGATTCTGTTCCCCATCTGGGCCTGCATGGCCCGAGTGACTCTAGTCCTCACCCAGGCATCATTGGGACTTGGATACTCTATGCCACACCTGGGCCTACTTTTGACCAGGGACCTCTGGTCCCATTCTGGGCCTCAAACTAAACTGGTTACTCTGGTTCCCCCTCTGGGCCTCACCCTTACCTGCTGAATCTGGTCACCCCTTGGGCTTCACTTGTGCGTGGTGAATCTGGTCCTTAGCTGGTCCGCAGCTGAATCTGGTGACTGGTCGCCACCTTGATCTCACCTGGACTTGGTGAATCCTGTTGCCACCTGCGCCTCACCTGGACCTTGTGACTGTGGTCCCACCTGGACCTCACCTGGATCTGGTGGCTCTGGTTCCCATATGGGGCTCTCCTGAACCTGGTCCATGTTGTCTCCATCTGGCCTCACCTGGAATACAATGACTCTGATACATATTTGGGCCTCTCCTGGACCTGATGACGCTGGTCCTTTCCTGGGCATCATTGGGACCTGGATACTCTCTTATATATCTGGGCCTCACCTGGACCTGGTGACTGTGGTCCCACATGGGCCTCACCTGGACGAGGTGACTGGTTCCCACAGGGACCTCACCTGGACCTCGTGACTCAGGTCCTCATATGGGCATCAAGGGACCTGGTTTCTCAGTTCCACATCGGGGCCTCATCTGGACATAGTGATTCTCATCCCCCTCTGGGCCTCACCCTGACGTGGTGACTCTGGTCACCCCTGGATATCACCAGAACCGGGTGACTCTGGTCCCCCTCTGGGACTCACCCGGAGCTGGGGACACTGGTCCTCAACTGGGCCTCAACAGGACCTGGTGAATGTACTCCTCACTTAGGACTCGTCTGGACCTTGTGAATCTTTTCCCACCTGGCATCAATGGAACATGGTTACTCTGTTCCCCACCTGGGCCTCACCTGGACATTATCACTTTGCTCCACACTTTGGACTCAACTGGTCCTGGTGAATCTGGTCCCCCCACCTAGGCCTCAATCTGGACCTGGTGACTGTGGTCCCCACCTGGGTCTCACCTGATCCTGGTGACTCTCATTCTCACATGAAACACACCTGACCCTGTTGACTGTGGTGTTCTTGTAGAGTCATATTTACCTGGTGACTCCGGTCCCCACTAGGGCCTCACCTGGATCTGGTGACTCTGGCCTGCAGGTTGGCCTCACCTGGACCTGGTGAGTGGGGTTGCCACATGTGCTTCACCCATACCTGGTGACTCAGGTCCCTACGTGGGCCCCTTGGACCTGGTAAATCTGGTCCTTACCTGGTGCTCGCCCAGACCCGGGGACTCTGGTCACCACCTGGGCCTCACCTGGACCTGGTGAATCTGGTCCCAATCTGGATGTCACCTGGACCAGGTGATTCTGGTAACCCTCTAGGACTCAACCAGATCTGGTGACACTGGTCCTCAACTGGGCCTCACCTGGACCTAGTGAATATGCTCCATCTGGCCTCATTTGGACCTGGTGACTCTGGTCCCTACCTGGGCATCATCGGGACATGGTTCCACTGCATGGCCTGCAGGTTGGCCTCACCTGGACCTAGTAACTCTAGTCCCTACCTGGGCATCATCGGGACATGGTTCCTCTGCATGGCCTGCAGGTTGGCCTCACCTGGACCTGGTGAGTGGGGTTGTCAACTGGGCCTCACACATGCCTGGTGACACAGGTACCCACGTGGGCCTCACTTGGAACTGTTGAATCTGGTCTTTACCTGGTCCTCACCCAGAACTCGTAACTCTGGTCACCACCTGGGAATCACCTGGACCTGGTGAATCTGGTCCCCATCTGGACCTCATCCAGTCCTGGTGACTTTGTTCCCCACCTAGACCTGATTGCTGTGGACTCTTTCTTGGCCTCACCTGGAACTGGTGACTCGGATCCTAACTGGGTCTCACCCAGATCTGGTGACTCTGGTCCCCTCCTGTGGACCATTATGACCTGGATACTCTGTTCCACACCTGAGCCTCACCTGGACATGATGGCTCTGGATCCCCTCTGGGTCTCAGCCTAACATGGTGACTCTGGTCCCCATCTGGATGGCACCTAGACCAGGTGAATCTGGTACCCATCTAGGCCTCAACTTGACCTGGAAAATCTGGTCCTCAACAGGGCCTCACCGGGACTTAGTGAACATGCTCCCCATCTGTGACTAATCTGGACCTGGTGACTCTGGTTCTACCTGGGCATCATAGGGACGTGGTTACTCTATTCCTCAGTGGGACTGACCTGATCCTGGTAACTCTGGTCCGGACTTTGGCCTCTTCTGTACCAGGTGACTCTGGCTCCACCTGGGCCTCACCTGTAACTGGTGAGTCTGATCCTAAGCATGGCCTCACCTGACCTGGCGACTGTGGTTTCCATCGGTACCTCACCTTGACCTCATGTATCTTGTCCCACCTGGGCCTCACCAGGACCTTGTATATGGTACCCACCTGAGTAGCATCAGGATATGGTTGCACTGTTCACTAATAGTGACCCAGCCAGATCTATTAACTCTTGTCTTCACCTGGTCCACACCTGGACATGGTGACACTGATTCCCACCTGGGTCTCACCTAGACATGGTGAGTCAGATCCCCACCTGGTCCTCACCTGTAACTGGTGATTCTCGTTCCCACATGGACCTGATTGCTCTGGACTCTGATCCTCACCTGGGCCTCTTCTGGACCTAGTGACTCTGGTCCCAACCTGGACTTCACCTGGATCTGGTGACTCTGGTCCCCACCTGGACCTCACCTGGATCTGGTGACTCTGGTTCCCATATGGGGCTCTCCTGGACCTGGTTCCTGTGGTCTCCATCTGGCCTCACCTGGAACACAATGACTCTGATCCATATTTTTGCCTCTCCTGGACCTATTGACTCTGGTGCTTACCTGGGCATCATTGGGACCTGGATACTCTCTTATATATCTGGGCCTCACATGGACCTGGTGAATGTGGTCCACCTGCGCCTCATCTGGACCTGGTGACTCTGGTTCTACCTGGGCATCATCGGGACATGGTTACTCTGTTCCCCACTGGGACTGACCTGATACTGGTAACTCTGGCCATGAGTTTAACCTCTCTGTACCAGGTGATTCTGGCTCCAACTGGGCCTCACCTGTAACTGGTGGCTCTGATCCTAAGCATGGCCTCACCTGACATGGTGACTGTGGTTCCCATCGGGACCTCACCTTGACCTCTTGTCTCTGGTCCCATCTCGGGGTCACCAGGACCTGGTGTGTCTGGTACCCAACTGGGTAGCATCAGGATATGGTTACACTGTTCACTAACAGTGACCCAGCCGGACCTATTAACTCTGGTCTTCAACTCAGCCACACCTGGACATGGTGACACTGGTTCCCACCTGGGTCTCACCTGGATATGGTGAGTCGGATCCCTACCTGGTCCTCACCTGTAGCTGGTGATTCTCCTTCCCACATGGACATCATGTGGACCTGTTGGCTGCAGTGTTTCAAGCTTCTCATGTACCTCTTGTCTCTGGTCCGCACCAGGGTCCCACCGGGACCTGGTGAGTGTGGTTGCAACCTGACCCTCACCTGGACCTGGTGATTCTGGTCTGCACCTTAGACTACCCTGAATCTGGTGACTGTGGTCCCCTCCTGGGCTTCGCCAGGATTTGGGGACTCCGGTCCCCATCTTGGCCTCACCTGGTCCTGTTGACCATGGTACACAACTGGGCAAAATTGGGACCCGGTGACTGTGATCCCAACCTGGACCTGATTGCTGTGGACTCTTTCTTGGCCTCTCCTGGAACTGGTGACTCTGATCCTATCTGCGCGTCACCCAGATCTGGTCACCCTGGTCCTCACCTGTGGACCATTATGACCTGGACACTCTGTTCCACAGCTGAGCCTCACCTGGACATGATGAGTCTGGAGCCTCTCTGGGCCTCACCCTAACCTGGTGACTCTGGTCCCCACATGGACTTCACCTGGAACTGGTGACTCTGGTGCCCAACTGGACATTTCCTGGACCTGGTCACTCTCTTTCCAACATGGATCTCACCTGGACCTGGTGTCTCTCATCCCCACTTTGACGTAACTCAAAAATGCTGAATCTTGCCCCACCTACACCGCACCCAGACCTGGTGACTCTTGTCCCCAGCTATGCCTCAATTCGACCTGATGAATCTGGTCCTCACGTGGGCCTCACATGGACCTGGGACTCAGCTGCATAGAGTGGCTCTGGTTCGCACAAGGGGCTCACCTGATACTGCTGACTGTGGTCTTATTCTATGCCTCACCAGGACCTAGTGATTAGTTTCCCTTCTGGGCCTGCATGGCCCTCGTGACTCTAGTCCACACCCAGGCATAATTGGGACCTGGATACTCTATTCCACAGCTGGGCCTCTCTTTGACAAGGGACCTCTGGTCCCATTCTGGGCCTCAAACTAAACTGGTTACTCTGGTTCCCCCTCTGGGCCTCAACCTTACCTGGTGACTCTGGTCACCCCTTCGGCTTCACTTGGGCCTGGTGAATCTGGTCCTTAGCTGGTCCTCACCCGGAACTCGTAACTCTGGTCACCACCTGGGAATCACCTGGACCTGGTGAATCTGGTCCCCATCAGGGCCTCACCCAGTCCTGGTGACTTTGTTCCCCACCTGGACCTGATTGCTGTGGACTCCTTCTTGGCCTCACCTGGAACTGGTGACTCTGATCCTACCTGAGCCATCCCCCAGATCTGCAGAATTGGTCCTCACCTGTGGACCATTATGACCTGGATACTCTGTTCCACACGTGTGCCTCACGTGGACATGATAACCCTGGATCCCCTCTGGGCCTCAGCCTGATATGGTGACTCTCGTCCCCATCTGGATGTCACCTAGACCAGGTGAATCTGGTACCCCTCTAGGCCTCAACTTGACCTGGTGACTCTGGTCCTCAACTGGGCCTCTACGGGACCTAGTGAACATGCTCCCCACCTGCGCCTCTTCTGGACCTGGTGACTCTGGTTCTACCTGGGCATCATCGGGACATAGATACTCTATTCCCCACAGGGACTGACCTGACCTGGCAACTCTGATCCTGACTTTGGCCTCTTCTGTACCAGGTGACTGTCGCTCCACATAGGCCTCACCTGTAACTGGTGACTCTGATCCTAAGCATGGCCTCACCGACCTGGTGACTGTGGTTCCCATCGGGACCTCACCTGGACCTCATGTCTCTGGTCCCACCTGGGCCTCACCAGGACCTGGACCAGATCATAATGTCCCGGTGAGGCTGACATGGTGACTCTGGTCCCCATCAGGTTGTCACCTAGACCAGGTAAATCTGGTACCCCTCTAGGCCTCAAGTAGACCGGGTGACTCTGGACCACAACTGGGCCTCACAGGGACTTAGTGAATAGCTCCCACCTGCGCCGATTCTGGACCTGGTGACTCTGGTCCCTTCCTTAGCATCATCGGGACATGGTTCCTCTTCATGGCGTGCAGGTTGGCCTCACCTGGACCTGGTGATTGGGGGTGCCTGCTGTGTGATTGCTTGGACTCCTTCTGGGGCTCACCTGGAACTGGTGACTCTGATCCTATCTGCCCGTCACCCAGATCTGGTCACTCTGGTCCTCACCTGTGGACCATTATGACCTGGATACTCTGTTTCACACCTGAGCCTCAACTGGACATGATGTCTCTGGATCCACTCTGGGCCTCACCCTGAGGTTGTGACTCTGGTCCCCATCTGGATGTCACCTAAACCAGGTGAATCTGGTACCCCTCTAGGCCTCAACTAGACCTGGTGACTCCAGTCCTCAACTGGGCCTCACCGGGACCCAGTGAACATACTCCCCACCTGCGCCTCATCTGGACCTTGTGACTCTGGTTCTACGTAGGCATCATCGGGTCATGGTTACTGTATTCCCCACTGGAACTGACCTGATCCTGGTAACTCTGGTCCTGACTTCGGCCTCTTCTGTACCAGGTGACTCTGGCTCCACCTGGGCCTTACCAGTAACTGGTGATTCTTATCCTAAGCATGGCCTCACCTGACCTGGTGACTGTGGTTCCTATTGGGTCCTCACCTGGACCTCATGTCTCTGGTCCCACCTGGGCCTCACCAGGACCTGGTGTCTCTGGTACCCACCTGGGTAGCATCAGGATACGGTTACACTGTTCACTAACAGTGATCCATCCGGACCTATTAACTCTGGTCTTCACCTGGGCCACACCTGGACATGTTGACACTGGTTCCCACCTGGGTCTCACCAGGACATGATGAGTATGATCCACAAATGGTCCTCCCCTGTAACTGGTGATTCTCATTCCCACATGGACACCATGTGGACCTGGTGGCTGCAGTGTTTCTAGCTTCTCATGTACCTCGTGACTCTGGTCCCCACCAGGGCCTCACCGGGACCTGGTGAGTGTGGTTGCAACCTGCACCTCACCTGGACCTTGTGATTCTGGTCTGCACCGAGACTACCCTGGATCTGGTGACTGTGGTCCCCACCTGGGCTTCACCTTGATTTGGGGACTCCGATCCCCATCTGGGCCTCACCTGGCCCTGTTGACCATTGTCCTCAACTGGGCAAAATTGGGACCCTGTGACTGTGGTCCACAACTGGACCTCACCTGGACCAGGTGACTCTGTCAAGTCAAGCCAAAGTGGGGTTCACAGTCAGTAGGGCACGGTGAGACCCAGAGTGGGACTAGAGTCACCTGGTCCAGGTGAGGTCCAGTTATGGAACACAGTCGCCGGGTCCAAATTTTGCCCAGTTGAGAACCATGGTCAACAGGGCCAGTTGAGGCTCAGAGGGATACCAGATTCACCTGGTCTAGGTTATTTCCGGATGGGGACCAGAATCATCATGTCAGGGTGAGGCCCAGAGGGGATGCAGAGTCATCATGTCCAGGTGAGGCTCAGGTGTGGAACAGAGTATCCAGGTCATAATGGTCCATAGGTGAGGACCAGAGTCAACAGATCCGGGTGAGGCCCAGTTAGGAGTCCACAGCAATCAGGTCCAGGTGGGGTGACAAAGTCACCAGGACTGGATGAGGACCAGATGGGGACCAGATTAACCAGGTTCAGGTGATTCCCAGGTGGTGACCCGAGTTAGGACTTCCGGGTGAGGAAGGGGTGAGGACCAGGTAAGGACCAGATTCACCAGGTCCAAGTGAAGCCCACGTGGAGACCGGTGTCACCAGGCATGGGTGAGGCTAAGGTGACAACGCCACTCACCAGGTCCAGTTGAGGCCAACCTGCAGGCCATGTGAACTGACTGTGAACCGCACTTTGGCTTGACTTGGACCTGCTGACCCTGGTTGCCACCTGCGCCTGACCTCGAAATGTTGACTCTGGTTCTTTCAAGGTCCTCCCTTGTACCTGGTGATCCTGGACCCCTCCTGGGCCTCACCTGGACGTGGTGACCCTTGTCACCACCGGGGACTCCACTGGACCTGCTTTATGTGTTCCACACCTGGGCCTCAAGTAGACCTGTTGACCATGGTCCCCAAGCCGTCCTCACATGGACCTGTTGCCTCTGATCCCCACCGGGGCCTCACGTGTACCTGGTAACTCTGGTCTTCCCCTGGGCCTCATCTGGACCTAGTGACTCTGGTCCCCACCTGGGCTTCACCTGGATCTGGTGGCTCTGGTCCCCACCTGGATTTCACCTGGAACTGGTGACTCTGGTCGCCACCTGGACCTCTCCTGGACCTGGTGACTCTCTTTCCAACATGGACCTCACTTGGATCTGGTGACTCTGATCCTCAGATTGGCCTCACCTGGACCTCGTGTCTCTCGTCCCCACTTTGATCTAACTCAGAACTGCTGAATCTTGCCCCACCTAGGCCGCACCCAGACCTGGTGACTCTTGTCCCCAGCTATGCCTCAATTCGACCTGATGAATCTGGTCCTCACGTGGGCCTCATATGGACCTGGGACTCAGCTGGATAGAGTGGCTCTGGTTCCCACAAGGGGCTCACCTGATACTGGTGACTGTGGTCTTATTCTATGCATCACCAGGACCTAGTGATTCTGTTCCCCATCTGGACCTGCATGGCCCTAGTGACTCTGGTCCTCACCCAGGCATCTTTGGGACCTGGATACTCTATTCCACACCTGGGCCTCACTTTGACCAAGGACCTCTGGTCCCATTCTGGGCCTCAAACTACACTGGTTACTCTGGTTCCCCCTCTGGGCCTCACCCTTACCTGGTGTCTGGTCACCCCTTGGGCTTCACTGGGGCCTGGTGAATCTGGTCCTTAGCTGGTCAGCACCTGGATCTGGTGACTGGTCGCCACCTGGGCCACACCTGGACTTGGTGAATCCTGTTGCCACCTGCGCCTCACCTGGACCTTGGGACTGTGGTCCCACCTGGACCTCACCTGGATCTGGTGGCTCTGGTTCCCATATGGGGCTCTCCTGGACCTGGTTACTGAGGTCTCCATCTGGCCTCACCTGGAACACAATGAATCTGATCCATATTTGGGCCTCTCCTGGACCTGTTGACTCTGTCCTTATGGCATTATTTGGACCTGGATACTCTCTTATATACCTGGGCCTCACCTGGACCTGGTGACTGTGGTCCCACCTGGCCTCAACTGGACGAGGTGACTGGTTCCCACAAGGACCTCCCCTAGACCTGGTGACTTAGGTCCTCATATTTGCATCATGGGTCCTGGTTTCTCAGTTCCACATCGGGGCCTCACCTGGACCTAGTGATTCTTGTTCCCCTCTGGGCCTCACTCTGTCGTGGTGACTCTGGTCCCCACCTGGATATCACCAGAACCGGGTGACTCTGGTTCCCCTCTGGGACTCACCCGCAGCTGGGGACCCTGGTCCTCAATTGGGCCTCAAAAGGACCTGGTGAATTTACTCCTCACTTAGGCCTCGTCTGGGCCTGTGTCTCTTTTCCCACCTGACATCAATGGGACATGGTTACTCTGTTTCCCAACGGGGCCTCACCTGGACATGATAACTTTGGTCAACACTTTGGCCTCAGCTGGTCCTCATGACTCTGGTCCCCCCACCTAGGTCTAAGTCTGGATCTGGTAACTGTGGTCCCCACCTGGGTCTCTCCTGGACCTGGTGACTCTTGTTCCCACATGAACCAAACCTGGCCCCGGTGTCTGTGGTGTTCTTGTACACTCACATTTACCTGGTGATTCGGGTCCCCACTAGGGCCTCAGCTGGATCTGGTGACTCTGGCCTGCAGGTTCGCCTCACTTGGACCTGGTGAGTGGGGTTGCCACCTGGGCGTCAATCAAACCTGGTGACTCAGGTCCCTACGTGGGCCTCTTGGACCTGTTAATCTGTTCCTTACCAGGTCCTCTCCCAGACCCGGGGACTCTGGTCCCCAACTGGGCCTCACCTGGACCTGGTGAATCTCTTCCCCATCTGGGCCTCACCCAGTCCTGGTGACTTTGTTCCCCACCTGGACCTGATTGCTGTGGAATATTTCTTGGCCTCAAATGGAACTGGTGACTCTGATCCCATCTGCGCGTCACCCAGACCTGGTGACTCTGGTCCTCACCTGGGCATCATTGGTACCTGGTGACTCTATTCCACACCTGAGCCTCACCTGTATATGATGACTCTGGAACCTCTCTGGGCCTCACCCTGACCTGGTGACTCTGGTCCCCATCTGGATGTCACCTGGACCAGGTGATTCTGGTACCCCTCTAGGCCTCAACCAGATCTGCTGACTCTGGTCCTCAAGTGGGCCTCACCTGTACCTAGTGAATATGCTCCATCTGGGCCTCATTTGGACCTGGTGACTCTGGTACCTACCTGGGCATCATCGGGTCATGGATACACTGCATGGCCTGCAGGTTGGCCTTACCTGGACCTGGTAACTCTAGTCCCTACCTGGGCATCATCGGGACATGGTTCCGATGCATGGCCTGTAGGTTGGCCTCACCTGGGGTGGTGAGTGGGGTTTCCATCTGTTCCTCACCCTTACCTGGTGACACAGGTCCCCCCGTGTGCCTCACTTGGACCTGGTGAATCTGGTCCTTTCCTGGTCCTCACCAAGAACTGGTAACTCTGGTCACCAAGTGGGAATCACCAGGGCCTGGTGAATCTGGTCCCCATCTGGGACTCACCCAGTCCTGGTGACTTTGTCCCCCCCCGGACCTGATTGCTGTGGACTCATTCTTGGATTCACCTGGACCTGGTGACTCTGGGCCCTACCTGGGCATCATCGGGACATGGTTCCACTGCATGGCCTGCAGGTTGGCCTCACCTGGACCGGGTAACTCTGGTCCATACCTGGGCATCATCGGAACACGGTTCCTCTGCATGGCCTGCAGGTTGGCCTCACCTGGACCTGGTGAGTGGGGTTGCCACCTGGGCCTCACCCATACCTGGAGACTCAGGTCCACACATGGGCCTCTTGGACCTGGTGAATCTGGTCCTTACCTGGTCCTCACCCTGAACTCGTAACTCTGTTCACCACCTGGGAATCATCTGGACCTGGTGATCTGGTCCCCATCTGGGCATCATCAAGTCCTGGTGACTTTGTTCCCCCCCTGGACCTGATTGCTGTGGACTCCTTCTTGGCCTCACCTGGAACTTGTGACTCTGCTCCTAACTGGGCCTCACCCAGATCTGGTGACTCTAGTCCTCACCAGTGGACCATAATGACCTGGATACTCTGTTCCACACCTGAGCCTACCTGGACGTGATGACTCTGCATCCCCTCTGGGACTCAGCCTGATATGGTGACTCTGGTCCCCATCTGGATTTCATCTAGACCAGGTGAATCTGGTACCCCTCTAGGCCTCAACTGGACCTGGTGACTCTGGTCCTCAACTGGGCCTCACCGGGACCTAGTGAACATGCTCCCCACCTGCGCCTCATCTGGACCTGGTGTCTCTGGTTCTACCTGGTCATCATCGGGACATGGTTACTCTATTCCCCACTGGGACTGACCTGGTCCAGGTAACTCTGGTCCTGACTTTGGACTCTTCTGTACCAGGTGACTCTGGCTCCACCTGGGCCTCACCTGTAACTGGTGACTCTGATCCGAAGGATGGCCTCACCTGACCTGGTGACTGTGGTTCCCATCGGGACCTCACCTGTACCTCATGTCTCTGATCCCACCTGGGCCTCACCAGGACCTGGTGTCACTGGTACCCACCTGTGTCGCATCAGGATATGGTTACACTGTTCACTAACAGTGACCCAGACTGACCTATTAACTCTGGTTTTCACCTGGGACACACCTGGACATGGTGACACTGGTACCCACCTGGGTGTCACCTGGACATCGTGAGTAGGATCCCCACCTGGTCCTCAACTGTAAATGGTGATTCTCGTTCCCACATGGATATCATGTGCACCTGGTTGCTGCAGTGTTTCTAGCTTCTCATGTACCTCGTGACTCTGGTCCAAACCAGTGCCTCACCGGGACCTGGTGTGTGTGGTTGCCACCTGCACCTCACCTGGTCCTGGTGATTCTGGTCTGGACCTGAGACTACCCTGGATCTGGTGACTGTGGTCCCCACCTGGGCTTCACCTGGATTTGGGGACTCGGGTCCCCATCTGGGCCTCAACCGCCCTGTTCACCATGGTCCTCAACTAGGCAAATTGGGACCCGGTGACTGTGTTCCACAACTGGACCTCACCTGGACCAGGTGACTCTGATCCCCCTCTGGGTCTCACCGTGTCCTAGTGACTGTGAACCCCACTTTGGCCTGACTTGGACCTGCTGACCCTGCTTGCCACCTGCGCCTGACCTCGAACTGTTGACTCTGCTTTATTCAAGGACCTCCCCTGTACCTGGTGATCCTGGTCCCACCTGGGCCTCACTTGGACGTGGTGACTCTTGTCACCACCGGGGACTCACCTGGACCTGCTTACTGTGTTCCACACCTGGGCCTCAAGTAGACCTATTGCCCATGGTCCCCAAGCTGGCCTCACATGGACCTGTTGCCTCTGATCCCCGCCGGGACCTCACGTGTATCTGGTAACTCTGATCCTCACCTGGGCCTCATCTGGACCTAGTGACTCTGGTCCCCACCTGGACTTCACCTGGATCTGGTGACTCTGGTCCCCACCTGGAACTCTCCTGGACCTGGTGACTCACTTTCCAACATGGACCTCTCCTGGATCTGGTGACTCTGGTCCCCACCTGGAACTCACCAGTATCTGGTGACTCTGGTTTCAGTTTGGCCTCACCTGGACTGATGTCTCTCGTCCCCACTTTGACCTAACTCAGAACTGCTGAATCTTGCCCCACCTAGGCCGCACCCAGACCTGGTGACTCTGGTCCCCAGCTATGCCTCAATTCGACCTGATGAATCTGGTCCTCACGTGGGCCTCACATGGACCTGGGACTCAGCGGGATAGAGTGGCTTGGTTCCCACAAGGGGCTCACTTGATACTGCTGACTGTGGTCTTATTCTATGCCTCACCAGGACCTAGTGATTCTGTTCCCCATCTGGGCTTTCATGGCCCTAGGGACTCTGGTCCTCACCCAGGTATCATTGGGACCTGGATACTCTATTCCACACCGGGGCCTCACTTTGTCCAGGGAACTCTGGTCCCATTCTGTGCCTCAAACTAAACTGGTTACTCTGGTTCCCCCTCGGGGCCTCACCCTTACCTGGTGACCCTGGTCACCCCTTGGGTTTCACTTGGGCCTAGTGAATCTGGTTCTTAGCTGGTGCGCACCTGGATCTAGTGACAGGTCACCACATGGACCTCACCTGAACTTGGTGAATCCTGTTGCCACCTGCGCCTCACCTGGACCTTGTGACTGTGGTCCCTCCTGGACCTCACCTGGATCTATTGGCTCTGGTTCCCATATGGGGCTCTCCTGGACCTGGTGACTCAGGTCCTCATATTGGCATCTTGGGACCTGGTTTCACAGTTCCACATCAGGGCCTCACCTGAACCTAGTGATTCTCGTCCCCCTCTGGGCCTCACCCTGACTTGTGACACTGGTCCCCACCGGGATATCACCAGAACCGGGTGACACACCCGGAGCTGGGGATACTGGTCCTCATCTGGGCCTACACAGGACCTGGTGAATCTACACCAAACTTAGGCTTCGTCTGGACCTTATGACTCTTTTCCCACCTGGCATCAATGGGACATGGTTACTCTGTTCCCCACCTAGGCCTCACCTGGATATGATAACTTTGCTGCACACTTTGGCCTCAACTGGTCCTGATGACTCTCATCCCCCAACCTAGGCCTCAATCTGGACCTGGTGACTGTCATCCCCTACTGGGTCTCAGCTGGACCTGGTGACTCCCCTTCCCACATGAACCACACCTGGACCTGGTGACTGTGGTGTTCTTGTAGACTCATATTTACCTTGTGACTCCCGTCCCCACTAGGGCCTCTCCTGGATCTGGTGACTCTGGCCTGCTGGCTGGCCTCACCTGGACCTGGTTAGTGGGGTTGCCACATGGGCCTCACCCATACCTGGTGACTCAGGTCCCCACGTGAGCCTCTTGGACCTGGTGAATCTGGTCCTTACCTGGTCCTCTCCCAGAACCGGGGACTCTGGTCACCACCTGGGCCTCACCTGGACCTGGTGAATCTGGTCCCCATCTGGGCCTCACCCAGTCCTGGTGACTTTGTTCCCCACCTGGACCTGATTGCTGTGGACTCTTTCTTGGCCTCACCTGAACCTGGTGACTCTGATCCTATCTGCGCGTCACCCATACCTTTTGACTCTGTTTCTCACCTGGGCATGATTGGTACCTGGTGACTCTGTTCCACACCTGAGCCTTACCTGGACATGATGAATCTGGATCCTCTCTAGGCCTCACCCTGACCTGGTGACTCTGGTCCCATCTGGATATCACTTTGACCAGGTGAATCTGGTACCCCTCTAGTCCTCAACCAGATCTGGTGACTCTGGTCCTCAACTGGGCCTCACCTGGACCTAGTGAATATGCTCCATCTGGGCCTCATTTGGACCTGGTGACTCTGGTCCCTACCTGGGCATCATCGGGACATGGTTCCACTGCATGGCCTGTAGGTTGGCCTCACCTGGACCTGGTGAGTGTGGTTGCCACCTGCACCTCACGTGGACCTGGTGATTCTGGTCTGCACCTGAGATTACCCTGGATCTGGTGACTGAGGTCCCCACCTGGGCTTCACTTGGATTTGGTGACTCTGGTCCCCATCTGCGGTCACCTGGCCCTGTTGACCATGGTCCTCAACTGGGAAAAATTGGGACGCGGTGACTGTGTTCCACAACTGGACCTCACTTGGACCAAGTGACTCTGGTCCCCCTCTGGGTCTCACCGTGCCATAGTGACTGTGAAGTCCACTTTGGCCTGACTTGGACCTGCTGACCCTGGTTGCCACCTGCTCCTGACATCGAACTGTTGACTCTGCTTTATTCAAGGACCTCCCCTGTACCTGGTGATCCTGATCACCACCTGGGCTTCACCTTGACGTGGTGACTCTTGTCACCACCGGGACTCACCTGGACCTGGTTACTGTGTTCTACACCTGAGCCTCAAGTAGACCTGTTGACCATGGTCCCCAAGCCGTCCTCACAAGTACCTGTTGCCTCTGATACCCATCGGGGCCTCACATGTACCTGGTAACTCTTGACCTCACCTGGGCCGCATCTGGACCTAGTGACTCTGGTCCCCACCTGGACTTCACCTGGATCTGGTGACTCGGGTCCCCACCTGGACCTCACCTCGATCTGGTGACTCTGGTCCTCAGTTTGTCCTCACCTGGACCTGGTGTCTCTCGTCCCCACTTTGACCTAACTCAGAACTGCTGAATCTTGCCCCACCTAGGCCGCACCCAAACCTGGTGACTCTTGTCCCCAGTTATGCCTCAATTCGACCTGATGAATCTGGTCCTCACATGGGCCTCACATGGACCTGGGACTCAGATGGATAGAGTGGCTCTGGTTCCCACAAGGCGCTCACCTGATACTGGTGACTCTGGTCTTATTCTATGCCTCACCAGGACCTAGTGATTCTGTTCCCCATTTGGGCCTGCATGGCCCTAGTGACTCTGGTCCTCACCCAGGCATCTTTGGGACCTGGATACTCTATTCCACAATTGGGCCTAATTTTGACCAGGGACCTCTGGTCCCATTCTGGGCCTCAAACTAAACTGGTTACTCTGGTTCCCCCTCTAGGCCTCACCCTTACCTGGTGACTCTGTTCACCCCTTGGGCTTCACTTGGGCCTGGTGAATCTGGTCCTAAGCTGGTCCGCACATGGATCTGGTGACTGGGCGCCACCTGGTCCTCACCTGGATTTTCTGAATCCTGTTGCCACCTGCGCCTCACCTGGAATTTGTGACTGTGGTCCCACCTGGACCTCACCTGGATATGGTGGCTCTGGTTCCCATATGGGGCTCTCCTGGACCTGTTTCCTGTGGTCCATCTGGCCTCACCTGGAACACAATGACTCTGATCCATATTTGGGCCTCTCCTGGACCTGTTGACTCTGGTCCTTACCTGGGCATCATTGGGACCTGGATACTCTCTTATATACCTGGGCCTCACCTGGACCTGGTGACTGTGGTCCCACCTGGGCCTCACCTCGACGAGGTGACTGGTTCCCACACGGACCTCACCTGGGCCTGGTGACTCAGTTCCTCATATATGCATCATCGGACCTGTTTTCTCAGTTCGACATCGGGGCCTCACCTGGACCTAGTGATTCTCGTCCCACTCTGAGCCTCATCTTGACGTGGTGACTCTGGTCCCCACCTGAATCACACCAGAACCGGGTGATTCTGGTCCCCCTCTGGGAATCACCCAGAGCTGGGGACACTGATCCTCACCTTGGCCTCAACAGACCCGGTGAATCTACTCCTCACTTAGGCCTCGTCTGGACCTTGTGACTCTTTTCCCACCTGGCATCAATGGGACATGGTTACTCTGTTCCCCAACTGGGTCTCAATTGGACATGATAACTTTGCTCCATACTTTGGCCTAAACTCGTCCCGATGACTCTGGTCCCCCCACATAGGCCTCAATCTGGACCTGGAGACTGTCATCCACACCTGTGTCTCACCTGGACCTTGTGACTCTCGTTCCCACATGAACCACACCTGGACCTGGTGACTGTGGTGTACTTGTAGACTCACATTTACCTGGTGACTCGGGTCCCCACTAGGGCCTCACCTGGATCTGGTGACACTGGCCTGCAGGTTCGCCTCACTTGGACCTGGTGAGTGGGGTTGCCACATGGGCCTCACCCAAACCTGGTGACTCAGGTACCCACGTGGGCCTCTTGGACCTGTTAATCTGTTCCTCACCTGGTCCTCTCCCAGACCCGGGGACTCTGGTCCCCAAGTAGGCCTCACCTGGACCTGGTGAATCTGTTCCTCATCTGGGCCTACCCAGTCCTGGTGACTTTGTTCCCCACCTGGACCTGATTGCTGTGGACTCCTTCTTGGCCTCACCTGGAACTGGTGGCTCTGATCCTATCTGCGCGTCACCCAGACCTGGTGACTCTGGTCCTCAACTGGGCCTCACCTGGACCTAGTGAATATGCTCCATCTGGGCCTCAATTGGACCTGGTGACTCTGGTCCCTCCCTGGGCATCATCGGGACATGGTTCCAATGCATTGGCTGCAGGTTGGTCTCACTTGGACCTGGTAACTCTGGTCTCTACCTGGGCATCATCGGGACATGGTTCCACACATGGCCTGTAGGTTGGCCTCACCTGGACCTGGTAATTCTAGTCCCTACATGGGTATCATCGGGACATGGTTCCTCTGCATGGCCTGCAGGTAGGCCTCACCTGGACCTGGTGAGTGGCGTTGTCACCTTTGCCTCACACATGCCTGGTGACACAGGTCCCCACGTGGGCCTCACTTGGGCCTGGTGAATCTGGTCCTTACCTGATCCTCAACTGGAACTCCTAACTCGGGTCACCACCTGGGCCTCACCTGGACCTGGTGAATCTGGTCCCCATCTGGGCCTCACCCAGTCCTGGTGACTTTGTTCCCCACCTGGACCTGATTGCTGTGGACTCTTTCTTGGCCTCACCTGGACCTGGTGACTCTGATCCTATCTGCGCGTCACCCAGACCTGGTGACTCTGGTCCTCACCTGGGCATCATTGTTACCTGGTGACTCTGTTCCACAGCTGAGCCTCAGCTAAACCTGATGACTCTCGAACCTCTCTGTGCCTCACCCTGACCTGGTGACTATGGTCCCCATCTGGATGTCACCTAGACCAGGGGATTCTGGTACCCCTCTCGCCCTCAACCAGATGTGGTGACTCTGGTCCCCAACTGGGCCTCACCTGGACCTAGTGAATATGCTCGATTAGGGCCTCATTTGGACCTGGTGACTCTGGTCCCAACGTGGGCAACATCGGGACATGGTTCCACATAATGGTCTGCAGGTTGGCCTCTTCTTGACCTGATAACTCTGGTCCCTACCTGGGCATCATCGTGTCACATTTCCTCTGCATGGCCTGCAGGTTGGCCTCACCTGGACCTGGTGAGTGGGCTTGCCACCTGGGCCTCACCCATACCTGGTGACACAGGTCTCACGTGGGCCTCACTTGGACCTGGTGAATCTGGTCCTTACCTGGTCCTCACCCGGAACTGGTAACCCTTGTCACCACCTGGGAGTCACCTGGACCTGGTGAATCTGGTCCCCATCTGGGCCTCACCGAGTCATGGTGACTTTGTTCCCCACCTGGACCTGATTGCTGTGGAGTCCTTCTTGGCCTCAACTGGAAATTGTGACTCTGCTCCTAACTGGGCCTCACCCAGATCTGGTGACTCTGGTCCTCACCTGTGGACAATTATGACCTGGATACTCTGTTCCTCACCTGAACCTCACCTGGACATGATGACTCTGGATCCCCTCTGGGACTCACCCTGACATGGTGACTCTGGTCCGCATCTGGATGTCCCCTAGACAGGTAATCTGGTACCCCTCTAGGATTCAACAAGACCTGGTGACTTTGGTCCTCATTTGGGCCTCACCTGGACCTAGTGAATATGCTCCCCACCTGCGCCTCGCTGGAACTACTGACTCTGGTTCTACCTGGGCATCATTGGGACATGGTTACTGTATTACCCACTGGGACTGACCTGATCCTGGTAACTCTGGTCCTAACTTTGGCCTCTTCTATACCAGGTGACTCTGGCTCCACCTGGGCCTCACCTGTAACTGGAGACTCTGATCCTAAGCATGGCCTCACCTGACCTGGTGACTGTGGTTCCCATCGGGAACTCACCTGGACCTCATGTCTCCGGTTACACCTGGGCCTCACCAGGACCTGGTGTCTCTGGTACCCACCTGGGTAGAATCAGGATATGGTTACACTGTTCACTAACACTCATTCATCCGGACCTAATAACTCTGGTCTTCACCTGGGACACACCAGGACATGGTGACACTAGTTCGCACCTGGGTCTCACCTGGACATGGTGAGTCGGATCCCCACCTGGTCCTCACCTGTAACTGGTGATCTTCGTTCCCACATGGACATCATGTGGACCTGGTGGCTGCAGTGTTTCTAGCTTCTCATGTACCTCGTGTCTCTGGTCCCCACCGGGGCCTTACCGGGACCGGGTGAGTGTGGTTGCCACCTGCACCTCACATGGACCTGGTGATTCTGGTCTGCACCTGAGACTACCCTGGATCTGGTGACTGTGGTCCCCACCTGGGCTTCACCTATATTTGGGGACTCCGGTCCCCATCTGGGCCTCACCTGGCCCTGTTGACTATGGTCCTCAACTGTGCAAAACTGGGACCCGGTGACTGTGTTACACAACTGGACCTCACCTGGGCCAGGTGACTCTGGTCTCACTCTGGGTCTCACCATGCCCTAGTGATTGTGAACCCCACTTTGGCCTGACTTGTACCTGCTGACCCTGGTTGCCACCTGCGCCTGACCTCGAAATGTTGACTCTGGTTTTTTCAAGGGCCTTCCCTGGACCTGGTGATCCTGGTCGGACCTGGGCCACACCTGGACGTGGTGACTCTTGTCACCAATGGGGACTCACCTGGACCTGCTTACTGAGTTCCACACCTGGGCCTAAGTAGACTTGTTGACCATGGTCCCCAAGCTGGCCTAACATGGACCTGTTGCCTCTGATCCCACCGGGGCCTCACGTGTAACTGGTAACTCTGGTCCTCACCTGGGCCTCATCTGGACCTAGTGACTCTGGTCCCCACCTGGGCTTCACATGGATCTGGTGACTCTGGTCCCCACCTGGACTTCACCTGGATCTGGTGACTCTGGACCCCACCTCGACGTCTCCTGGACCTGGTGACACTCTTTCCAACATGGACCTCACCTGGATCTGGTGCCTCTGGTCCTCAGTTTGGCCTCACCTGGACCTGGTGTCTCTCGTCCCCACTTTGACCTAACTCAGAACTGCTGAATCTTGCCCCACCTAGGCCGCACCCAGACCTGGTGACTCTTGTCCCCAGCTATGCGTCAATTCGACCTGATGAATCTGGTCCTCACGTGGGCCTCACCTGGTCCTGGGACTCAACTGGATAGAGGGGCTCTGGTTCCCACAAGGGGCTCACCTGATACTGGTGACTCTGGTCTTATTCTATGCCTCACCAGGACCGAGTGATTCTGTTCCCCATCTGGGCCTGCATGGCCCTAGTGACTCTGGTCCTCACCCAGGAGTTATTGGGACCTGGATACTCTATTCCACACCTGGGCCTCACTACGACCAGGGACCTCTTGTCCCATTCTGGGCCTCAAACTAAACTGGTTACTCTGGTTCCCCCTCTGGGCCTCACCCTGACCTGGTGACTCTGGTCACCCGTTGGGCTTCACTTGTGCCTGGAGAATCTGGTCCTTAGCTGTTCAGCACCTGGATCTGGTGACTGGTCGGCACCTGGGCCTCACCTGGACTTGGTGAATCCTGTTGCCACCTGCGCCTCACCTGGACCTTGTGACTGTGGTCCCACCTGGACCTCACCTGGACGAGGTGAATGGTTCCCACAGGGACCTCACCTAGACCTGGTGACTCAGGTCCTCATATGGGCATCATGAGACCTGGTTTCTCAGTTCCACATCGGGGCCTCACCTGGACCTAGTGATTCTTGTCCCCCTCTGGGCCTCACCCTGACTTGGTTACTCTGGTCCCCACCTGGATATCACCAGAACCGGGTGAGTCTGGTCCCCCTCTGGGACTCACCCGGAGCTGGGGACACTGGTCCTCAGCTGGTCCTCAACAGGATCTGGTGAATCTACTCCTCACTTAGGCCTCGTCTGGACCTTGTGACTCTTTTCCCACCTGACATCAATGGGACATGGTTACTCTGTTCCACACCTGGGCCTCACCTGGACATGATAACTTTGCTCCACACTTTGGCCTCAACTGGTTCTGATGACACTGGTCGCCCCACCTAGGCCTCAATCTGGACCTGGTGACTGTGGTCCCCACCTGGGTCTCACCTGGACCTGGTGACTAAGTTCCCACATGAACCACACCTGGACCTGGTGACTGTGGGGTTCTTGTAGACTCACATTTACCTGGTGACTCCTGTCCTCACTAGGGCCTCACATGTATCTGGTGACTCTGGCCTGCAGGTTGGCCTCACCTGGACCTGGTGAGTGGGGTTGCCACCTGGGCATCACCCATACCTGGTGACTCAGGTCCCCACGTGGGCCCCTTGGACCTGGTGAATCTGGTCCGTACCTGTTCCTCTCCCAGACCCGGGGACTCTGGTCACCACCTGGGCCTCACCTGGACCTGGTGAATGAAACTGGT
This sequence comes from Canis aureus, assembly GCF_053574225.1. Lineage (NCBI taxonomy): Eukaryota > Metazoa > Chordata > Mammalia > Carnivora > Canidae > Canis > Canis aureus. Next base: position 57,766,314 of record NC_135632.1, read on the forward strand.
CCCCATCTGGGCCTCACCCAGTCCTGGTGACTTTGTTCCCCACCTAGACCTGATTGCTGTGGACTCATTCTTGGCCTCACCTGGACCTGGTGACTCTGATCGTATCTGCGCTTCACCCAGACCTGGTCACTCTGGTACTCACCTGGGCATCATTGGTACCTGGTGACTCTGTTCCACACCTGAGCCTCACCTGGACATGATGACTCTGGAACCACTCTGGGCCTAACCCTCACCTGGTGACTCTGGTCTCCATCTGGATGTCACCTGGACCAGGTGACTCTGGGACCCCTCTAGGCCTCAACCAGGTCTGGGGACTCTGGTCCTCAACTTGGCCTCACATGGACCTAGTGAATATGCTCCATCCGGGCCTCAGTTGGACCTGGTGACTCTGTTCCCTACCTGGGCATCATCGGGACATGGATCCACTGCATGGGCTGCAGGTTGGCCTCAGCTGGACCTGTAACTCTGGTCCCTACCTGGGCAACCCCGGGACACCGTTACTCTGCTGGCCTCCAGGATGGCCTCACCTGGACCTAGTGAGTGGGGATGGCACCTGGGGCTCACCCATACCTGGTGACACAGGTCCCCACGTGGGCCTCACATTGACCTGGTGAATCTGGTCCTTTCCTGGTCCTCACCCGGAACTGGTAACCCTGGTCATCACCTGGGAATCACCTGGACAGGTGAATCTTGTCCCCATCTGGGCCTCACCCAGTCCTGTTGACTTTCTTCCCCACCTGGACCTGATTGCTGTGGACTCCTCTTGGCCTCAACTGGAACTGGTGACTCTGATCCTAACTGGGCCTCACCCAGATCTGGTGACTCTGGTCCTCACCTGTGGACCATTATGACCTGGATACTCTGTTCCACAACTGAGCCTCACCTGGATATGATGACTCTGGAACCTCTCTTTTCCTCACCCTGACCTGGTGTCTCTGGACCCATCTGAATGGCACCTGGACCAGGTGATTCTGGTACCCCTCTAGGCCTCAACCATGTCTGGTGACTCTGGTCCTCAAGTGGGCCTCACCTGGACCTAGTGAATATGCTCCATCTGTGCCTCATTTGGACCTGGTAACTCTGGTCCCTAACTGGGCATCATTGGAACATGGTTCCACTGCATGGCCTTCATGTTGGCCGTACCTGGACCTGGTAACTCTGGTTCTACCTGGGCATCATCGGGACGTGGTTACTCTATTCCCCAGTGGGACTGACCTGATCGTGGTAACTCTGGTCCTGACTTTGGCCTCTTCTGTACCATGTGACTCTGGCTCCACCTGGACCTCACCTGTAAGTGGTGACTCTGAACTTAAGCATCGCCTCACCTGACCTGGTGACTGTGGTTCCCATCGGGACCTCACCTGGACCTCATGTCTCTGGTCCCAACTGGGCCTCACCAGGATCTTGTATCTGGTACCCACCTGAGTAGAATCAGGATATGGTTACACTGTTCACTAAAATTGACCCAGCCAGACCTGTTAACTCTGGTCTTCACCTGGTCCACACCTGGATATGGTGACACTGGTTCACACCAGGGTCTCACCTGGACATGGTGAGTCAGATCCCCACCTGGTCCTCACCTGTAACTGTTGATTCTCGTTCCCACATGGACATCATGTGGAACTGGTGGCTGCAGTGTTTCTAGCTTCTCATGTAACTCGAGAATCTGGTCCGCACCAGGTCCTCACGGGGACCTGGTGAGTGTGGTTTCCACCTGCACCTCACCAGGACCTGGTGATTCTGGTCTGCACCTGAGACTACCCTGGATCTTGTGACTGTGGTCCCCTCCTTGGCTTCACCTGGATTTGGGGACTCCGGTCCCAATCCGGGCCTCACCTGTACTTGGTGAATCCTGTTGCCACCAGCGGCTCACCTGGACCTTGTGACTGTGGTTCCACCTGGAACTCACCTGGATCTGGTGGCTCTGGTTCCCATATGGGGCTCTCCTGGATCTGGTTCCTGTGGTCGCCATCAGGCCTCACCTGGAACACAATGATTCTGATCCATATTTGGTCCTCTCCTGGACCTGTTGACTCTGGTCCTTACCTGGGCATAATTGGGACCTGGATACTCTCTTATATACCTGGGCCTAACCTGGACCTGGTGACTGTGTTCCACACCTGGGCCTCAATTAGACCTGTTGACCATGGTCCCCAAGACGGCCTCACATGGACCTGTTGCCTCTGATCCCCCCGGGTCCTCACGTGTACCTGGTAACTCAGGTCCTCTCCTGGGCCTCATCTGGACCTAGTGACTCTGGTCCCCACCTGGACTTCACCTGGATCTGGTGACTCTGGTCCCCACCTGGACTTCAACTGGATCTGGTGTCTGGTCCCCACCTGGACCACTCTTGGACCTCGAGACTCTATTTCCAACATGGACCTCACCTGGATCTGGTGACTCGGGTCCTCAGTTTGGCCTCACCTGACCTGGTGTCTCTCTCCCCACTTTGACCTAACTCAGAACTGCTGAATCTTGCCCCACCTAGGCCGCATCCAGACCTGGTGACTCTTGTCCCCAGCTATGCCTCAATTCGACCTGTTGAATCTGGTCCTCACGTGGGCCTCACATGGACCCGGGACTCAGCTGGATAGACTGGCTCTGGTTCCCAAAAGGGGCTCACCTGATACTGCTTACTGTGGTCTTATCTATGCCTCACCAGGACCTAGTGATTCTGTTCCCCATCTGGGCCTGCATGGCTCTAGTGACTCTGGTCCTCACCCAGGCATCATTGGGACCTGGAAACTATATTCCACACCTGGGCCTCACTTTGACCAGGGACCTCTGGTCTCATTCTGGGCCTCAAACTAAACTGGTTACTCTGGTTCCCCTCTGGGCCTCACCCTTACCTGGTGATCTGGTCACCCCTTGGGCTTCACTTGGGCCTGTTGAATCTGGTCCTTAGCTGGTCCGAACATGGATCTGGTGATTGGTCGGCACCTGGGCCTCACCTGGACTTGGTGAATCTTGTTGCCACCTGCGCCTCACCTGGCCCTGGTGACTGTGGTCCCACATGGGCCTCACCTGGACGAGGTGACTGGTTCCCACAGGGACCTCACCTGGACCTGGTGACTCAGGTCCTCATATGGGCATCATGGGACTGGGTTTCTCAGTTCCACATTGGGGCCTCACCTAGACCTAGTGATTCTCGTCGACTTCTGGGCCTCACCCTGACTGGTGACTCTGGTCCCCACCTGGATATCACCAGAACCGGGTGACACACCCGGAGCTGGGGACACTGGTCCTCAGCTGGTCCTCAACAGGACCTGGTGAATCTACTCCTCACTTAGGCCTCGTCTGGACCTTGTGACTCTTTTCCCACGTGGCATCAATGGGACATGGTTACTCTGTTCCCCACCTGGGTCTCACCTGTATATGATAAATTTGCTCCACACTTTGGCCTCAAATGGTCCTGATGACTCTGGTCCCCCCACCTAGGCCTCAATCTGGACCTGGTGACTCTCGTCCCCAACTGGGTCTCAGCTGAACCTGGTGACTCTCGTTCCCACATGAACCACACCTGGACCTGGTGACTGTGGTGTTCTTGTAGACTCATATTTACCTGGTGACTCCGGTGCCCACTAGGACCTCACGTGGTTCTGGTGACTCTGGCCTGCAGGTTGGCCTCACCTGGACCTGGTAACTCTGGTCCCTACCTGGGCTTCATCAGAACACGGTTCCTCTGCAAGGCCTACCGGCAGGCCTCACCTGCACCTGGTGAGTGGGGTTGCCACCTGGGCCTCACCCATACCTGATGAACCAGGTCCCCACGTGGGCCTCTTGGACCTGGTGAATCTGGTCCTTACCTGTTCCTCTCCCAGACCCGGGGACTCTGGTCACCACCTCGGCCTCACCTGGACCTGGTGAATCTGGCCCCCTCTGGGCCTCACCCAGTCCTGGTGACTTTGTTCCCCACCTGGACCTGATTGCTGTGGACTCTTTCTTGGCCTTTCCTGGAACTGGTGACAGTGATCCTATCTACGCGTCACCCAGACCTTGTGACTCTGGTCCTCACCTGGGCATCATTGGTACCTGGTGACTCTGTTCCACACCTGAGCCTCATCTGTACAGGATGACTCTGGAACCACTCTGGGCCTCACCCTGACCTGGTGACTCCGGTCCCCATTTGGATGTCACCTGGTCCATTTGATTCTGGTACCCCTCTAGGCCTCAACCATATCTGGTGACTGTGATCCTCAACTGGGCCTCACCTACACCTAGTGAATATGCTCCATCTGGCCCTCATTTGGACCTGGTGACTCTGATCCCTACCTGGGCATCATCGGGACATGGTTCCATTGCTTGTCCTGCAGGTTGGCCTCACCTGGACCTGGTAAATCTGGTTCCTACCTGGGCATCATCGGGACATGTTCCACTGCATGGCCTGCAGGTAGGCCTCACCTGGACCTGAGAACTCTAGTCCCTACCTGGGCATCATCAGGACATGGTTCCTCTCCATGGCCTGCAGGTTGGCCTCACCTGGACCTGGTGAGAGGGGTTGTCTCCTGGGCCTCACCCATGCCTGGTGACACAGGTCCCCACGTGGGCCTCACTTGGACCTGGTGAATGTGGTCCTTACCTGGTCCTAACCTGGAACTCGTAACTCTGTTCACCACCTGGGAATCACCTGGACCTGGTGAATCTGGTCCCCATCTGGGCCTCACCCTGTCCTCGGGACTTTGTTACCCACATGGACCTGATTGCTGTGGACTCTTTCTTGGCCTCACCTGGAACTGGTGACTCCGATCCTATCTGCTCGTCACCCAGACCTGGTGACTCTGGTCCTCACCTGGGCATCTTTGATACCTGGTGACTCTGTTCCACACCTGAGCCTCACCTGGACATGATGACTCTGGACCCCCTCTGGGCCTCACCCTGACGTGGTGACTCTGGTCCCCATCTGGAAATCACCTAGACCAGGTGAACCTGGTACCCCTCTAGGCCTCAACTAGACCTGGTGACTCTGGTCCTCACCTGGGCCTCACCGGGACCTAGTGAATATGCTCCCCAACTGTGCCTCATCTGGACCTGGTGACTCTGGTTCTACCTGGGCATCATCGGGACATGGTTATTGTATTCCCCACTGGGACTGACCTGATCTTGGTAATTCTGGTCCTGATTTGGCCTCTTCTGTACCAGGTGACTCTGGGTCCACCTTGGGTTGACCGGTAACTGGTGACTCTGATCCTAAGCGTGGCCTCACCTGACCTGGTGACTGTGGTTCCCATCGGGATATCACCTGGACCTCATGTCTCTGGTCCCACCTGGACTTCACCAGGACCTGGTGTCTCTGGTACCCACCTGGGTAGCATCAGGATACGGTTACACTGTTCACTAACAGAGACCCGTCCGGACCTATTAACTCTGGTCTTCACCGGGGCCACACCTGGACATGGTGACACTGGTTCCCACCTGGGTCTCACCTGGACATGGTGAGTCGGATCCACAAATTGTCCTCCCCTGTAACTGGTGATTCTCGTTCCCACATGGACACCATGTGGACCTGGTGGCTGCAGTGTTTCTATCTTCTCATGTAACTCGTGACTCTGGTCCCCACCAGGGCCTCACCGGGACCTGGTGAGTGTGGTTGCCACCTGCACCTCACCTGGACCTGGTGATTCTGGTCTGCACCTGAGACACCCCTGGATCTGGTGACTGTGGTCCCCACCTGGGCTTCACCTCCTTTGGGGACTCCGGTCTCCATCTGGGCCTCACCTGACCCTGTTTACCATGGTGTAAACTGGGTAAAATTGGGACCCGGTGACTGCGTTCCACAACTGGACCTCACTTGGACCAGGTGACTCTGGTCCCCCTCTGGGTCTCACCGTGCCCTAGTGACTGTGAACCCCACATTGGCCTGACTTGGACCTGCTGACTCAGGTTGACACCTGCGCCTGACCACGAACTGTTGCCTCTGGTTCTTTCAAGGGCCTCCCCTGTACCTGGTGATCCTGGTCCCCACATGGGCCTCACCGGGACGTGGTGTCTCTTCTCACCACCGGGGGCCCACCTGGACCTGCTTACTGTGTTCCACACCTGGGCCTAAGTAGACCTTTTGACCATGGTCCCCAAGCCGACCTCACATAGACCTGTTGCCTCTGATCCCACCGGGGCCTCACGTGTACCTGGTAACTCTGGTCCTCACCTGGGCCTCATCTGGACCTAGTGACTCTGGTCCCCACCTGGACCTCTCCTGGACCTGTTGACTCTCTTTCCAACATGTACCTCACCTTATCTCGTGACTCTGGTCCCCACCTGGACCTCTCTTGGACCTGGTGACTCTCTTTACAACATGGACCTCACCTGGACCTGGTGACTCTCGTCCCCACTTTGACCTAACTCAGAACTGCTGAATCTTGCCCCACCTAGGCCGCACCCAGAGCTGGTGACTTTGGTCCCCATCTATGCCTCAATTTGACCTGATGAATCTGGTTTTCACGTGGGCCTCACATGGACCTGGGACTCAGCTAGATAGAGTGGCTCTGATTCCCACAAGGGACTCAGGTGATACTGGTGACTGTGGTCTTATTCTATGCCTCATCAGGACCTAGTGATTCTGTTCCTCATCTGGGCCTGCATGGCCCTAGTGACTCTGGTCCTCACCCAGGCATCATTGGGACCTGGATACTCTATTCCACACCTGGGCCTCACTTTGACCAGGGACCTCTGGTCCCATTCTGGGCCTCAAACTAAACTGGTTATTCTGGTTCCCCCTCAGGGCCTCACCCTGACCTGGTTACTCTGGTCACCCATTGGCATTCACTTGGGCCTGGTGAATCTGGTCCTTAGCTGGTCCTCACCTGTATCTGGTGACTGGTCGCCACCTGGGCCCACCTGGACTTGGTGAATCCTGTTGCCACCAGCGCCTCAACTGGACCTTTTGACTGTGACTCTGGTCCTCACCCAGGCATCATTGGGACCTGGATACTCTATTCTACATCTGGGCCTCACATTGACCAGGGACCTCTGGTCCCATTCTGTGCCTCAAACTAAACTGGTTACTCTGGTTCCCCCTCTGGGCCTCACCCTTACCTGGTGACTCTGTTCTCCCCTTGGGCTTCACTTGGACCTGGTGAATCTGGTCCTTAGCTGGTCCTCACCTGGATCTGGTGACTGGTCGCCACCTGGGCCTCACCTGGACTTGGTGAATCCTGTTGCCACCTGCGTCTCACCTGGACGTTGTGACAGTGGTCCCACCGGGACTTCAAGTGGATCTGGTGGCTCTGGTTCCCATATGGGGCTCTCCTGGACCTGGTTCCTGTGGTCTCCATCTGGCCTCACCTGGAACACAATGACTGTGATCCATATTTGGGCCTCTCCTGGACCTGTTGACTCTGGTCCTTACCTGGGCATCATTGGGACTAGGATAATCTCTTATATACCTAGGCCTCACATGGACCTGGTGACTGTCTCCCACCTGGGCCTCACCTGGACGAGGTGACTGGTTCCCACAGGGACCTCACCTGGACCTGGTGACTCAGGTCCTCATATGGGCATCATGGGACCGGGTTTCTCAGTTCCACAACGGGGCCTCACCTGGACCTAGTGATTCTCATCCCACTCTGTGCCTCAACCAAACGTGGTGACTCTGGTCCCCACCTGGATATCACCAGACCCGGGGACTCTGGTCACCACCTGGGCCTCAGTTGGACCTGGTAAATCTGGTCCCCATCTGGGCCTCACCCAGTCCTGGTGACTTTGTTACCCACCCGGACCTGATTGATGTACACACTTTCTTGGCCTCACCTGGAACTGGTGACTCTGATCCTAACTGGGCCTCACCCAGAACTGGTGAATCTGGTCCTCACCTGGGCATCATTGGTACCTGGTGACTCAGTTCCACACCTAAGCCTCACCTGGACATGAGGCTGTGGACTCTCGAACCACTCTGGGCCTAACCCTGACCTGGTGACTCGGGTCTCCATCTGGATGTCACCTGGACCAGGTGATTCTGGTACCCCTCTCGGCTTCAACCAGTTCTGGTGACTCTGGTCCTCAACTGGGCCTCACCTGGACCTATTGAATATGCTCCATCTGGGCCTCATTTGGACCTGGTGACTCTGGTCCCTACCTGGGCATCATCGGGACATGGATCCACTGCATGGCCTGTAGGTTCGCCTCAGCTGGACCTGGTAACTCTGGTCCCTACCTGGGCATCATCGGGACACGGTTCCTCTGCATGGCCTCCAGGTTGGCCTCACCTGGACCTAGTGAGTGGGGTGGCCACCTGGGGCTCACCCATACCTGGGGACACAGGTCCCCACGTGGGCCTCACTTGGACGTGGTGAATCTGGTCCTTCCCTTGTCCTCACCCGGAACTGGTAACTCTGGTCATCACCTGGGAATCACCTGGACATTGTGATTCTGGTCCCCATTGGGCCTCATCGAGTCCAGGTGACTTTGTTCCCACCTGGACCTGATTGCTGTGTACTCCTTCTTGGACCTCACCTGGAACTAGTGACTCTGATCCTAACTGGGCCTCACCCCGATCTGGTGACTCTGGTCCTCACCTGTGGACCATTATGACCTGGATACTCTGTTCCACACGTGAGCCTCACCTGGACATGATGAATCTGGATCCCCTTTGGGCCTCAGCCTGACATGGTGACTCTGGTCCCCATCTGGATGTCACCTAGACCAGGTGAATCTGGTACCCCTCTAGGCCTCAACTAGACCTGGTGACCTGGTCCTCAACTTGACCTAAAAGGGACCTAGTGAATATGCTCCCTACTTGCACCTCATCTGGACCTGGTGACTCTGGTTCTACCTGGGCATCATCGGGACATGGTTACTCTATTCCACACTGGGACTGACCTGATCCTGGTAACTCTGGTCCTGACTTTGGCCTCTTCTGTACCAGGTGACTCTGGCTCCACCTGGGCCTCACCTGTAACTGGTGAATCCTGTTTCCACCTGCGCCTCACCTGGACCTTGAGACTGTGGTCCCCCGGGACCTCACCTGGATCTGGTGGCTCTGGTTCCCATATGGGGCTCTCCTGGAAGTGGGTCCTGTGGTCTCCATCTGGCCTCACCTGGAACACAATGACTCTGATCCATATTTGGGCCTCTCCTGGACCTGTTGTCTCTGGTAAGTAATTGGGCATCATTGGGACCTGGATACTCTCTTATATCCCTAGGCCTCACCTGGACCTGTTGACTGTGGTCACACCTGGGCCTCACCTGGACCTGGTGACTGTGGTCCCACCTGGACCTCACCTGGACGGGGTGACTGGTTCCCACAGGGACATAACCTGGACCTGGTGACTCAGGTCCTCATATGGGCATCTTGGGACCTGGTTTCTCAGTTCCACATCGGGGCCTCACCTGGACCTAGTGATTCCCGTCCCCCTCTGGGCCTCACCCTGACGTGGTGATTCTGATCCCCACCTGGATATCACCAGAACCGGGTGACACACCCGGAGATGGGGACACTGGTCCTCAGCTGGGCCTCAACAGGACCTGGTGAATCTACTCCAAACTTAGGCTTCGTCTGGACCTTGTGACTCTTTTCCCACCTGGCATCAATGGGACATGGTGACTCTGTTCCCCTCCTAAACCTCACCTGGACATGATAACTTTGCTGCACACTTTGGCCTCAACTGGTCCTGATGACTCTCGTCCCCCAACCTAGGCCTCAATCTGGACCTGGTGACTGTCGTCCCCAACTGGGTCTCAGCTGGACCTGGTGACTCCCGTTCCCACATGAACCACACCTGGACCTGGTGACTGTGGTGTTCTTGTAGACTGACATTTACCTTGTGACTCCCGTCCCCACTAGGGCCTCACATGGATCTGGTGACTCTGGCCTGCAGGCTGGCCTCACCGGGACCTGGTGAATGGGGTTGCCACCTCGGACTCACCCATACCTGGTGACTCAGGTCCCCACGTGGGCCTCTTGGACCCGGTGAATCTGGTCCTTACCTGGTCGTCTCCCAGAACAGGGGACTCTGGTCACCACCTGGGCCTCACCTGGACCTGGTGACTCTGATCACCATCTGGGCCTCACCGAGTCCTGGTGACTTATTTCCCCACTTGGACCCGATTGCTGTGGACTCTTACTTGGCCTCACCTGGAACTGGTGACTCTGATCCTATCTGCGCGTCACACAGACCTGGTGACTCTGGTCCTCACCTGGGCATCATTGGTACCTGGTGACTCTCTTCAACACCTGAGCCTCACCTGGACATGATGACTCTGGAATCTCTCTGGGCCTCACGCTGTCTTGGTGACTCTGGTCCCCATCTTGATGACACCTAGACCAGGTGATTCTGGGTCTCACGTGTAACTGGTGACTCTGATCCTAAGCATGGCCTCACCTGACCTGGTGACTGTGGTTCCCATCGGGACCTCACCTGGACCTAGTGTCTCTGGTCCCACCTGGGGCACACCAGGACCTGGTGTCTCTGGTACCCACCTGGGTAGCATCAGGATACGGTTACCCTGTTCACTAATAGTGACCCAGCCAGACCTATTAACACTGATCTTCACCTGGGCCACACCTGGACATGGTGACGCTGGTTCCAACCTGGGTCTCACCTGGACATGGTGAGTCGGATCCCCACCTGGTCCTCACCTGTAACTGGTGATTCTCATTCCAGCATGGACATAATGTTCACCTGGTGGCTGCAGTGTTTCTAGTTTGTCATGTACCTCGTGACTCTGGTCCCCACCAGGGCCTCACCAGGACCTGGTAGGTGTGGTTGCAACCTGCACCTCACCTGGACCTGGTGATTCTGGTCTGCACCTGAGACTACCCTGGATCTGGTGACTGTGGTCCCCACGTGGGCTTCACCTTGATTTGGGGACTCCGATCCCCATCTGGGCCTCACCTGGCCCTGTTGACCATGGTCCTCTACTGGGCAAATTTGGGACCCGGTGACTGTGTTCCACAACTGAACCTCACCTGGACGAAGTGACTCTGGTCCCCCTCTGGGTCTCACCGTGCCCTAGTGACTGTGAACCCCACTTTGGCCTTACTGGACCTGCTGACCCTGGTTGAAACATGCGCCTGACCTCGAAATGTTGACTCTGGCTCTTTCAAGGGCTTCCCCTGGACCTGGTGAAACTGGTCCCCACCTGGGTCTCACCTGGACGTGGTGACTCTTGTCACAACCAGGGACTCACCTGGACCTGCTTACGGTGTTCCACACCTGGGCCTCAAGTAGACCTGTTGACCATAGTCCCCAAGCTGGCCTCACATGGACCTGTTGCCTCTGATCCCCACCGGGGCCTCAATTGTACCTGGTAACTCTGGTCCTCACCTGGGCCTCATCTGGACCTAGTGACTCTGGTTCCCACCTGGGCTTCACCTCGATCTGGTGACTGTGGTCCCCATCTGGACTTCACCTGGATCTGGTGACTCTGGTCCCCACCTGGACTTCACCTGGATCTGGTGACTCTGGTCCCCACCTGGACTTCTCCTGGACCTGGTGACTCTCTTTCCAACATGGACCTCACCTGGATCTGGTGACTCTGTTCCTCAGTTTGGCCTCACCTGGACCTGGTGTCTCTCGTCCCCACTTTGACCTAACTCAGGACTGCTGAATCTTGCCCCACCTAGGCCGCACCCAGACCTGGTGACTCTTGTCCCCAGCTATGCCTCAATTCGACCTGTTGAATCTGTCCTCACGTGGGCCTCACATGGATCTGGGACTCACCTGGATAGAGCGGCTCTGATTCCCACAAGGGGCTCACCTGATACTGCTGACTGTGGTCTTATTCTATGCCTCACCAGGACCTAGTGATTCTGTTCCCCATCTGGGCCTGCATGGCCCTATTGTCTCTGGTCCTCACCCAGGCATCATTGGGACCTGGATAGTCTATTCCATACCTTGGCCTCACTTTTATCAGCGATCTCTGGTCCCATTCTGGCCCTCAAACTAAACTGGTTACTCTGGTTCCCTCTCTGGGCCTCACGCTGACCTGGTGACTCTGGTCACCCCTTGGGCTTCAATTGGGTCTGGTGAATCTGGTCCTAACCTGGTCCGCACATGGATGTGGAGACTGGTCGCCACCTGGGCCTCACCTGGACTTTATGAATCATGTTGCCACCTGCGCCTCACCTGGACCTTGTGACTGTCGTCCCACCTTGACCTCACCTGGATCTGGTGGCTCTGGTTCCCATATGGGGCTCTCCTGGACCTGGTTCCTGTGGTCTCCATCTGGCCTCACCTGGAACACAAAAACTCTGATTCATATTTGGACCTCTCCTGTATATGTTTTCTCTGGTCCTTACCTGGGCATCATTGGGACCTGGATACTCTCTTTTATACCTGGGCCTCACCTGGACCTGGTAACTCTGGTCCCTACCTTGTCATTATCGGGACCCGGTTACTTTCATGGCCTGCAGGTAGGCCTCACCTGAACCTGGTGAGTGGGGTTGTAACTTGGGCCTCAACCATACCTGGTGACACAGGCCCCTACGTGGGCCTCACTTGGACTTGGTGTATCTGGTAATTCTGGTCACCACCTGGGAATCACCTGGACCTGGTGAATCTGGTAACTCTGGTCACCACCTGGGAATCTCCTGGACCTGGTGAATCTGTGTCCCCATCTGGGCCTCACCCAGTCCTAGTGAATTTTTTCCCCACCTGGACCTGATTGCTGTGGACTCCTTCTTAGCCTCACCTGGAACTGTTGACTCTGATCCTAACTGGGCCTCACCCAGATCTGTTGACTCTGGTCCTCACCTGCTGGACCATTATGACCTGGATACTCTGTTCCACACCTGAGCCTCACCTGGACATGATGACTCTGGATCCCCTCTGGGCTTCTCTCTGACATGGTGTCTCTGGTCCCCATCTGGATGTCACCTGGACCAGGTGATTCTGGTAGCCTCTCTAGGCCTCAACCATGTCTGGTGACTCTGGTCCTCAACTGGGCCTCACCTGGACAGATTTAATATGCACCATCTGGGCCTCATTTGGACCTGGTGACTCTCTTCACTACCTGGGCATCATCGGGACATGCTTCCACTGCATGGCCTTAAGGTTGGCTGCACCTGGACCTGGTAACTGTGGTTCTACCTGGGCATGATCAAGACGTGGTTACTCTATTCCCAGTGGGACTGACCGGATCGTGGTAACTCTGGTCCTGACTTTGGCTTCTTCTGTGCCATGTGACTCTGACTCCCCCTGGACCTCACCTGTAAGTGGTGACTCTGATCCTAAGCATGGCCTCACCAGACCTGGTGACTGTGGTTTCCATCGGTACCTCACCTGGTCCTCATGTCTCTGGTCCCAACTGGGACTCACCAGGACCTTGTATCTGGTACCCACCTGAGTAGCATCAGGATATGGTTACACTGTCCACTAACAGTGACCCGACCGGACCTATTAACTCTCGTCCTCACCTGGTCCACACTTGGGCATGGTGACACTGGTTCCCCCCATGGTCTCACCTGGACATGGTGACTCAGATCCCCACCTGGTCCTCACCTGTAACTTGTAATTCTTGTTCCCAGATGGACATCATGTGGACCTGGTGGCTGCAGTGTTTCTAGCTTCTCATGTACCTCGTGTCTCTGGTCCCCACCAGGGCCTCACCGGGACCTGGTGAGTGTGGTTGCCACCTGCACCTCACCAGGACCTGGTGATTCTGGTCTCCACCTGAGACTAACCTGGATCTGGTGACTGTGGTCCCCACCTGGGCTTCACCTGAATTTGGGGACCCCGGTCCCCATCTGGGCGTCAACTGGCCCTGTTGACCATGGTCCTCAACTGGGCAAAATTGGAACCCGGTGACTGTGTTCCACAATTGGACCTCACCTGGACAAGGTGACTCTGGTCCCCACTGGGTCTCACTGTGCCCTAGTGACTGTGAACCCCACGTTGGCCTGACTTTGACCTGCTGACCCTGGTTGCCACCTGCGCCTGACCTCGAACTGTTGACTCTGGTTCTTTCAAGTGCTTCCCACGTACCTGGTGATCCTGGTCCCCAATTGGGCCTCAACTGGACGTGGTGACACTTGTCACCACCGGAGACTCACCTGGACATGATTACTGTGTTCCACACCTGGGCCTCAGTTAGACCTGTTGACCATGGTCGCCAAGCCGGCCTACGTGGACTTTGGCTCTGATTCCCGCCGGGGGCTCACGTCTATCTGGTAACTCTGATCCTCACCTGGGCCTCATCTGGACCTAGTGACTCTGGTCCCCACCTGGGCTTCACATGGATCTGGTGACTCTGGTCCCCACCTGGACTTCACCTGGATCTGGTGACTCTGGTCCCGAGGTGGACCTCTCCTGGACCTGGTGACTCTCTTTCCAACATGGACCTCACCTGGATCTGGTGACTCTGGTCCTCAGATTGGCCTCACCTGGACCTGGTGTCTCTCGTCCCCACTTTGACCTAACTCAGAACTGCTGAATCTTGCCCCACCTAGGCCGCACCCAGACCTGGTGACTCTTGTCCCCAGCTATGCCTCAATTCGACCTGATGAATCTGGTCCTCACGTGGGCCTCACATGGACCTGGGACTCAGCTGGATAGAGTGGCTCTGGTTCCCACAAGGGGCACACCTGTTACTGGTGATTGTGGTCTTATTCTATGCCTCACCAGGACCTAGTGATTCTGTTCCCCATCTGGGCCTGCATGGCCCGAGTGACTCTGGTCCTCACCCAGGCATCTTTGGGACCTGTATACTCTATTCCACACCTGGGCCTCACTTTGACCAGGGACCTCTGGTCCCATTCTGGGCCTCAAACTAAACTGGTTACTCTGGTTCCCCTCTGGGACTCACCCTTACCTGGTGAATCTGGTCACCCCTTGGGCTTCACTTGGGCCTGGTGAATCTGGTCCTTAGCTTGTCCACACCTGGATCTGGTGACTGGTCGCCACCTGGGCCTCACCTGGACTCGGTGAATCCTGTTGCCACCTGCGCCTCACCTGGACCTTGTGACTGTGATCCCACCTGGACCTCACCTGGATATGGCGGCTCTGTTTCACATAAGGGGCACTCCTGGACCTGGTTCCTGTGGTCTCCATCGGGCCTCACCTGGAACACAATGACTCTGATCCATATTTGGGCCTCTCCTGGACCTGTTGACTCTGGTCCTTACCTGGGCATCATTGGGACCTGGATACTCTCTATATACCTGGGCCTCACCTGGACCTGGTGACTGTGGTCCCACCAGGGCCTCACCTGGACGAGGTGACTGGTTCCCACAGGGACCTCACCTGGACCTGTTGACTCAGGTCCTCATATGGGCATCATGGGACCAGGGTTCTCAGTTCCACATCGGGGTCTCATCTGGAGCTAGTGATTCTCGTCCCACTCTGGGCCTCACCCTGACGTGGTGACTCTGGTCCCCACCTGGATATCACCAGAATCGGGTGACACTGGTCCCCCTCTGGGACTCACCCGGAGCTGGGGACACTGGTCCTCAACTGGGCCTCAGCAGGACCTGGTGAATCTACTCATCACTAAGGTCTCGTCTGGACCTTGTGTCTCTTTTCCCACCTGGCATCAATGGGACATGGTTACTCTTCCCCACCTGGGCCTCACCTGGACATGATAACTTTTCTCCACACTTTGGCCTCAACTGGTCCTGATGACTCTGGTCCCCCGACCTAGGCCTCAATCTGGACCTGGTGTCTGTGGTCCCAACCTGGGTCTCACCTGGACCTGGTGACTCTCGTTCCCACATGAACCTCACCAGGTCCTGATGACTGTGTTGTTCTTCTAGAATCACTTTTAACTGGTGACTCCAGTCCCCACTAGTGCCTCATGTGAATCGGGTGACTTGTCCTGCAGGTTGACCTCACATGGACCTGGTTAATGGGGATGCCACTTGGCCCTCACCCATACTTAGTGACTCAGGTCTCCACGTGGGCCTCTTGGACCTGGTGAATCTGGTCCTTACCTGGTCTCTCCCAGACCTGGGGACTCTGGTCACCACCTGGGCCTCACCTGGACCTGGTGAATCCGGTCCCCATCTGGGCCTCACTCAGTCCTGGTGACTTTGTTCCCAACCTTGACCTGATTGCTGTGGACTATTTCATGGTCTCACCTGGACCTGGTGACTCTGATCCTATCTGCGTGTCACCCAGACCTGGTGACTCTGGTCCTCACCTGGCCATCATTGGTACCTGGTGACTCTGTTCCACACCTGAGCCTCACCTGGACATGAGGATCTGGACTCTCGAACCACTCTGGGCCTCACGCTTACCTGGTGACTCTGGTCACCACTTGGGCTTCTCTTGGGCCTGTTGAATCTCTTTTTAGCTGGTCCGCACCTGGATCTGGTGACAGGTCACCACGTGGGCTTCACCTGGACTTGGTGAATCATGTTGCCACCTGCGCCTCACCTGGACCTTGTGACTGTGGTCCCTCCTGGACCTCACCTGGATCTGGTGGCTCTGGTTCCCATATGGGTCTCTCCTGGACCTGGTTCCCGTGGTCTCCATCTGGCCTCACCTGGAACACAATGACTCTGATCCATATTTGGGCCTCTCCTGGACCTGTTGACTCTGGTCCTTCCATGGGGATCATTGGGACCTGGATATTCTCTTATATACCTGGGCCTCACCAGGACCTGGTGACTGTGGTCCCACCTGGGCCACACCTGGACGGGGTGACTGGTTCCCACAGGGACATCACCTGTACCTGGTGACTCAGGTCTTCATATGGGCATCTTGGGACCTGGTTTCACAGTTCCACATCGGGGCCTCACCTGGACCTAGTGATTCTCGTCCCCCTCTGGGCTTCGCCCTGACTTGTGACACTGGTCCCCACCTGGATATCACCAGAACCGGGTGACACACCCGGTGCTGGTGACACTGGTCCTCAGCTGGGCCTCAACAGGACCTGGTGAATCTACTCCAAACTTAGGCTTTGTCTCGACCTTGTGACTCTTTTCCCACCTGGCATCAATGGGACATGGTTACTCTGTTCCCCACCTGGGCCTCACCTGGACATGATAACTTTGCTCCACACTATGGCCTCAACTGGTCCTGATGACTCTGGCCCCCGACCTAGGCCTCAATCTGGACCTGGTGACTGTGGTCCCCACCTGGGTCTCACCTGGACCTGGTGACTCTCGTTCCCACATGAACCACACCTGGACTTGGTGACTGTGGTGTTCTTGTAGACGCTCATTTACCTTGTGACTCCCGTCCCCACTAGGGCCTCACCTGGATCTGGTGACTCTGGCCTGCAGGCTGGCCTCACCTGGACCTGGTGAGTGGGGGTGCCACCTGGGACTCACCCATACCTGGTGACTCAGGTCCTCACGTGGGCCTCTTGGACCTGGTGAATCTGGTCCTTACCTGGTCCTCTCCCAGAACCGGGTACTCTCGTCACCACCTGGGCCTCACCTGGACCTGGTGAATCTGGTCCCCATCTGGGCCTCACCCAGTCCAGATGACTTTGTTCCCCACCTTGACCTGATTGCTGTGGACTCTTTCTTGGCCTCACCTGTACCTGGTGACTCTGATCCTATCTGCGCGTCACCCGGATCTGGTGACTCTGGTCCTCACCTGGGCATCATTGTTACCTGGTGACTCTGTTCCACATCTGAGCCTCAGCTAAACATGATGACTCTCGAACCTCTCTGTGCCTGACCCTGACCTGGTGACTCTGGTCCCCATTGGATGTCACCTGGTCCAGGGGATTCTGGTACCCCTCTCGGCCTCAACCAGATGTGGCGACTCTGGTCCCCAACTGGGCCTCACCTGGACCTAGTGAATATGCTCGATCTGGGCCTCATTTGGACCTGGTGACTCTGGTCCCAACGTGGGCAACATCGGGATATGTTTCCACATAATGGTCTGCAGGTTGGCCTCTTCTTGACCTGGTAACTCTCGTCCCTACATGGGCATCATCGGGACACGGTTCCTCTGCATGGCCTGCAGGTTGGCGTCACCTGTACCTCGTACCTCTGGTCCCTACCTGGGCATCATCGGGACACGGTTCCTCTGCATGGCCTGCAGGTTGGCCTCACCTGGACCTGGTGAGTGGGCTTGCCACCTGGGCCTCACCCATACCTGGTGACACAGGTCTCACGTGGGCCTCACTTGGACCTGGTGAATCTGGTCCTTACGTGGTCTTCACCCGGAACTGGTAACCCTTGTCACCACCTGGGAGTCCCCTGGACCTGGTGAATCTGGTCCCCATCTGGGCCTCACCGAGTCCTGGTGACTTTGTTCCCCACCTGGACCTGATTGCTGTGGACTCCTTCTTGGCCTCAACTGGAACTTGTGACTCTGCTCCAAACTGGGCCTCACCCAGATCTGGTGACTCTGGTCCTCACCTGTGGACCATTATGACCTGGATACTCCTTTCCACACCTGAAACTCACCTGGACATGATGACTCTGGATCCCCTCTGGGACTCACCCTGACATGGTGACTCTGGTCCCCATCTGGATGTCCCCTAGACCTGGTAATCTGGTACCCCTCTAGGCTTCAACAAGACCTGGTGACTTTGGTCCTCATCTGAGCCTCACCTGGACCTAGTGAATATTCTCCCCACCTGCGCCTCGCTGGACCTGGTGACTCTGGTTCTACCTGGGCATCCATGGGACATGGTTACTGTATAACCCACTGGGACTGACCTGATCCTGGTAACTCTGGTCCTGACTTTGGCCTCTTCTCTACCAGGTGACTCTGGCTGCACCTGGGTCTCACCTGTACCTGGTGACTCTGATCCTAAGCATGGACTCACCTGACCTGGTGACTGTGGTTCCCATCGGGACCTCACCTGGACCTCATGTCTCCGGTTACACCTGGGCCTCACCAGGACCTGGTGTCTCTGGTACCCACCTGGGTAGCATCACGATATGCTTACACTGTTCACTACCACTCATCCAGCCGGACCTATTAGCTCTGGTCTTCACCTGGGCCACACCAGACATGGTGACACTGGTTCCCACCTGGGTCTCACCTGGACATGGTGAGTCGGATCCCCACCTGGTCCTCACCTGTAACTGGTGATTTTCGTTCCCACATGGACATCATGAGGACCCGGTGGCTGCAGTGTTTCTAGCTTCTCATGTACCTATGTCTCTGGACCCACCGGGGCCTCACCGGGACCAGGTGTGTGTGGTTACCAACGCAACTCACATGTATCTGGTGATTCTGGTCTGCTCCTGAGACTACCCTGGATCTGGTGACTGTGGTCCCCACCTGGGCTTCACCTGGATCTGGTGACTCTGGTCCCCATCTGGGTCTCACCTGGCCCTGTTGACCATGGTCCTCAACTGGGCAAAATTGGGACCTGGTGACTGTGTTCCACAACTGGACCTCACCTGGACAAGATGACTCTGGTCCCCCTCTTGGTCTCACCGTGCCCTAGTGACTGTGAACCCCACTTTGGCCTGTCTTGGCCCTTCTGACCATGGCTGCCACCTGCGCCTGACCTCGAACTGTTGACTCTGGTTCTTTCCAGGGCCTACTTGGACCTGGTGATCCTGGTCCCCACCTGGGCCTCTCCTGGACGTGATGACTCTTGTCACCACCGGGGACTCACCTGGACTTGGTTACTCTGTTCCAAACCTGGGCCTCAAATAGACCTGTAGTCCAAGGTCCCCAAGCCGGCCTCACAAGGACCTGCTGCCTCTGATCCCCACCGGGGCCTCACGTGTACCTCGTAACTGTGGTCCTCACCTGGGCCTCATCTGGACCTAGTGACTCTGGTCCCCACCTGGGCATCAACGGAACATGGTTGCTCTGTTCCCCACTGGGACTGACCTGATCCTGGTAACTCTGGTCCTGACTTTGGCCTCTTCTGTACCAGGTGACTCTGGCTCCACCTGGGCCTCACCTGTAACTGGTG
The DNA here is from genome assembly GCF_053574225.1 of Canis aureus. Taxonomy (NCBI): domain Eukaryota; kingdom Metazoa; phylum Chordata; class Mammalia; order Carnivora; family Canidae; genus Canis; species Canis aureus. The sequence continues at coordinate 57,786,087 of NC_135632.1, forward strand.
ACTCTGGTCCTAAGCATAGCCTCACCTGACCTGGTGACTGTGGTTCCCATCGGGACCTCACCTGGACCTCATGTCTCTGGTCCCACCTGGGCCTCTCCAGGACCTGGTGTCTCTGGTACCCACCTGGGTAGCATCAGGATATGGTTACACTGTTCACTAACAGTGACCCAGCCGGACCTATTAACTCTGGTCTTCAATTGGGACACACCTGGACATGGTGACACTCGTTGCCACATGGGTCTCACCTGGAAATTGTGAGGCAGATCCCCACCTGGTCCTAACCTCTAACTGGTGATTCTCGTTCCCACATGGACAACATGTGGACCTGGTGGATGCAGTGTTTCTAGCTTCTCATGTACCTCGTGACTCTGGTCCACACCAGGGCCTGACCGGGACCTGGTGAGTGTGGTTGCCACCTGCACCTCACATGGACCTGCTGTTTATGGTCTGCACCTGAGACTACCCTGGATCTGGTGACTGTGGTCCTCACCTGGGCTTCACCTGGATTTGGGGACTCCGGTCCCCATCTTGGCCTCACCTGGCCCTATTGACCATGGTCCTCAACTGGGCAAAATTGGGACCCGGTGACTGTGTTCCACAACTGGACCTCACCTGGACCACATGACTCTGGTCCCCCTCTGGGTCTCACCATGCACTAGTGACTGTGAACCCCACTTTGGCCTGACTTGGACCTGCTGACCCTGGTTGAAACCTGCGCCTGACCTCGAACTGTTGACTCTGGTTCTTTCAAGGGCCTCCCCTGTACCTGGTGATCCTAGTCCGCAACTGGGCCTCACCTGGACGTGGTGACACTTGTCACCACTGGGGACTCACCTGGACCTGCTTACTGTGTTCCACACCTGGGCCTCAAGTAGACCTGTTGACCATGGTCCCCAAGCCAGCCTCACATGCACCTGTTGCCTCTGATCCCCACCGGGGCCTCACGTGTACCTGGTAATTCTGGTCCTCACCTGGGCTTCATCTGGACCTAGTGACTCTGGTCCCCACCTGGACCTCTCCTGGATCTGGTGACTCTGGTCCTCAGTTTGGCCTCACCTGGACCTGGTGTCTCTCATCCCCACTTTGACCTAACTCAGAACTGCTGAATCTTGCCCCACCTAGGCCGCACCCAGACCTGGTGACTCTTGTCCCCAGCTATGCCTCAATTCGACCTGATGAATCTGGTCCTCACGTGGGCCTCACATGGACCTGGGACTCAGCTGGATAGAGTGGCTCTGGTTCCCACAAGGGGCTCACATGATGCTGCTGACTGTGGTCTTATTCTATGCCTCACCAGGACCTAGTGATTCTGTTCCCCATCTGGGCCTGCATGGCCCCAGTGACTCTGGTCCTCACCGAGGCATCACTGGGACCCGGATACTCTATTCCACACCTGGGCCTCACTTGGACCAGGGACCTCTGGTCCCATTCTTGGCCTCAAACTAAACTGGTTACTCTGGTTCCCCCTCTGGGCTTCACTTTTACCTGGTGACGCTGGTCACCCCTTGGGCTTCACCTGGGCCTGTTGAATCTGGACCTTCGCTGCTCCTCACCTGGATATGGTGACTGGTCACCACCTGGGCCTCACCTGGACTTGGTGAATCCTGTTGCCACCTGCACCTCACCTGGACCTTGTGACTGTGGTCCTACCTGGACCTCACCTGGATCTGGTGGCTCTGGTTCCCATATGGGGCTCTCCTGGATCTGGTTCCTGTGGTCTCCATCTGGCCTCACCTGGAACACAATGACTCTGATACATATTTGGGCCTCCGCTGGACCTGTTGACTCAGGTCGTTACCTAGGCATCATTGGGACCTGGATACTCTCTTACATACCTGGGCCTCACCTGGAACTGGTTACTGTGGTCCCACCTGGGCCTCACCTGGAGGAGGTGACTGGTTCCCACAGGGACCGCAACTGAACCTGGTGACTCAGGTCCTCATATGGGCATCATGAGACGTGGTTTCTTAGTTACACAACGGGGACGCACCTGGACCTAGTTATTCTCGTCCCCCACTTGGCTTCACTCTGACGTGGTGACTCTGGTCCCCACCTGGATATCACCAGTACCGGGTGACTCTGGTCCCCTCTGGGACTCCCCCGGAGCTGGGGACACTGGTCTTCAACTGGGCCTCAACAGGACTTGGTGAATCTACTCCTCACTTAAGCCTCGACTGACCTTGTGACTCTTCTCGCACCTGTCATCAATGGGACATTGTTACTCTGTTCCCCACCTGGGCCTCACGTGGACATGATAACTTTGCTCCACACTTTGGCCTCAGCTGGTTCTGATGACACTGGTCGCCCCACCGAGGCCTCAATCTGGGCCTGGTGACTGTGTTCCCCACCTGGGTCTCACCTGGACCAGGTGACTAAGTTCCCACATTAACCACACTGGACCTTGTGACTGTGGTGTTCTTGTAGACTCACATATACCTGGTGACTCCTGTCCTCACTAGGGCCTCACCTGGATCTGGTGACTCTGGCCTGCAGGTTGGCCTCACCTGGACCTGGTGAGTGGGGTTGCCACCTGGGCATCACCCATACCTGTTGACTCAGGTCCCCACGTGGGCCCCTTGGACCTGGTGAATCTGGTCCGTACCTGGTCCTTTCCCAGACCCGGGGACTCTGGTCACAACCTGGGCCTGACCTGGACCACGTGAATCCGACCCCATCTGGGTCTCACTCAGTCCTGGTGACTTTGTTCCCCACCTTGACCTGATTGCTGTGGACTCTTTCATGGCCTCACCTGGACCTGGTGACTCTGATCCTATCTGCGTGTCACCCAGACCTGGTGAATCTGGTCCTCACCTGGGCGTCATTGGTTCCTGGTGACTCTGTTCCACAACTGAGCCTCACCTGGACATGAGGCTCTGGGCTCTGGAACCACTGTGGTCCTAACCCTGACCTGGTGACTCTGGTCTCCATCTGGATGTCACATGGACCAGGTGATTTTGGTACCCCTCTAGGCTTCAACCAGTTCTGTTGACTCTGGTACTCAACTGGGCCTCACCTAGACCTATTGAATATGCTCCATCTGGGCCTCATTGGACCTGGTGCCTCTGGTCCCTTCCTGCGCATCATCAGGACATGGATCCACTGCATGGCCTGCAGGTTGGCCTCAGCTGGACCTGGTAACTCTGGTCCCTACCTGGGCATCACCGGGACACGGTTCCTCTGCATGGCCTCCAGGTTGGCCTCACCTGGACCTGGTTAGTGGGGATGCCACTTGGGCCTCACCCATACCTTGTGACTCAGGTCTCCACGTGGGCCTCTTGGACCTGGTGAATCTGGTCCTTACCTGGTCCTCTCCCAGACCCGGGGACTCTGGTTACCACCTGGGCCTCACCTGGACCTGGTGATTCTGGTCTGCACCTGATGCTACCCTGGATCTGGTGACTGTGGTCCCCACCTGGGCTTCACCTGGAATTGGGGACCCCGGTCCCCATCTGTGCCTCACGTGGCCCTGTTGACCATGGTCCTCAACTGGGCAAAATTGGGACACGGTGACTGTGTTCCACAACTGGACCTCACCTGGACCAGGTGACTCTGGTCCCCCTCTGGGTCTCACCATGCCCTAGTGACTGTGAACCCCACTTTGGCCTGACTTGGATCTGCTGACCCTGGTTGCCACCTGCGCCTGACCTCGAGCTGTTGACTCTGGTTCTTTCAAGGGCCTCCCCTGTACCTGGTGATCCTGGTCCCCACCTGGGCCTCACCTGGACGTGGTGACTCTTGTCACCACCGCGGACTCTCCTGGACGGGCTTACTGTGTTCAACACCTGGGTCTCAATTAGACCTCTTAACCATGGTCACAAAGCCGGCCTCACCTGGACCTGTTTCCTCTGATCCCCACCGGGGCCTCACGTGTACCTGGTAACTCTGGTCCCCACCTGGGCTTCACTTCGATCTGGTGGCTCTGGTCCCCACCTGGATTTCACCTGGAACTGGTGACTCTGGTCCACACCTGGACCTCTCCTGGACCTGGTGACTCTCTTTGCAACATGGACCTCACTTGGATCTGGTGACTCTGATCCTCAGTTTGGCCTCACCTGGAACTCGTGTCTCTCGTCCCCACTTTGATCTAACTCAGAACTGCTGAATCTTGCCCCACCTAGGCCACACCCAGACCTGGTGACCCTTGTCCCCAGGTATGCCTCAATTCGACCTGATGAATCTGGTCCTCACGTGGGCTTCACATGGACCTGGGACTCAGCTGGATAGAGTGGCTCTGGTTCCCACAAGGGGCTCACCTGATACTGGTGACTGTGGTCTTATTCTATGCCTCACCAGGACCTAGTGATTCTGTTCCCCATCTGGGCCTGCATGGCCCTAGTGACTCTGGTCCTCACACAGGCATCACTGGGACCTGGATACTCTATTCCACAATTGGGCCTCACTTTCACCAGAGACGTCTGGTCCCATTCTCGGCCTCAAACTAAACTGGTTACTCTGGTTCGCCCTCAGGGCCTCACGCTTACCTGGTGACTCTGGTCACCCCTTGGGCTTCACTTTTGCCTGGTGAATCTGCTCCTTAGCTGGTCCGCACGTGGATCAGCTTACTGGTCGCCACCTGGGCCTCACCTGGTCTTGGTGAATCCTGTTGCCACCTGCGCCTCACCTGGACCTTGTGACTGTGGTCCCACCTCGACCTCACCTGGATCTGGTGGCTCTGGTTCCCATATGGGGCTCTCCTGGACCTGGTTCCTGTGGTCTCCATCTGGCCTCACCTGCAACACAATGACTGTGATCCATATTTGGGCCTCTCCTGGACCTTGACTCAGGTCCTTATTTGGGCATCATTGGGACCTCGATACTCTCTTATATACCTGGGCCTCACCTGGACCTGGTGACAGTGGTCCCACCCGGGCCTCACCTGGACGGGGTGACTGGTTCCCACAGGGACCTCACCTGGACCTGGTGACTCAGGTCCTCATATGGGCATCATGGGACCTGGTTTCTCAGTTCCACATTGGGGCCTCACCTGGACCTACTGATTCTCGTCCCCCACTGGGCCTCACCCTGACGTGCTGACTCTGGTCCCCACCTGGACATCACCAGAACCGGGTGACTCTGGTCCCCCTCTGGGACTCACCCGGAGCTGGGGACACTGGTCCTCAACTGGGCCTCTACAGGACCTGGTGAATCTACTCCTCACTTATGCCTTGTCTATACCTTGTGACTCTTTACCCACCTGGCATCAATGGGACATGGTTACTCTGTTCCCCTCCTGGGCCTCACTTGGACATGATAACTTTGATCCACACTTTGGCCTCAACTGGTCCCAATGACTCTGGTCCCCCCCCTAGGCCTCAATCTGGACCTGGTGACTGTGGTCCCCACCTGGGTCTCACCTGGACCTGGTGACTCTCATTCCCACATGAACCACACCTGGACATGAGGCTCTGGACTCTCGAACCACTCTGGGCTTAACCCTGACCTGGTGACTCTGGTCTCCATCTCGATGTCACCTGGACCAGGTGATTCTGGTACCCCTCTCGGCCTCAACCAGTTCTGGTGACTCTGGTCCTCAACTGGGCCTCACCTGGACCTATTGAATATGCTCCATCTGGGCCTCATTTGGACCTGGTGACTCTGGTCCCTACCTGGGCATCATCGGGACATAGATCCACTACATGGCCTGTAGGTTGGCCTCAGCTGGACCTGGTAACTCTGGTCCCTACCTGGGCATCATCGGGATACGGTTCCTCTGCATGGTCTCCAGCTTGGAATCACCTGGACGTAGTGAGTGGGGTTGCCACCTGGGGCTCACCCATACCTGGTGACACAGGTCCCCACGTGGGCCTCACTTGGATGTGGTGAATCTGGTCCTTACCTTGTCCTACCCGGAACTCCTAACTCGGGTCCCCACCTGGGAATCACATGAACCTGGTTAATCTGGTCCCCATCTGGTCCTCATCCAGTCCTGGTGACTTTGTCACCCCACCTGGACCTGATTGCTGTGGACTCCTTCTTGGCCTCACCTGGAACTGGTGACTCTGATCCTAACTGGGCCTCACCTAGATCTGGTGACTCTGGTCCTCACCTATGGACCATTATGACTTGGATACTCTGTTCCACACCTGCGCCTCACCTGGACATGATGACTCTGTATCCCCTCTGGGCCTCACCCTGACTTGATGACTCTGGTCCCCATCCGGATGTCACCTAGACTAGGTTAATCTGGTATCCCTCTAGGCCTCAACTTGACCTGGTGACTCTGGTCCTCACCTGGGCCTCACGGGGACCCAGGGAACACGCTCCCCACCTGCGCCTCATCTGGACCTGGTGACTCAGGTTCTACCTGGGCATCATCGAGACATGGTTACTCTATTCCCCAATGGGACTTACCTGATCCTGGTAACTCTGGTCCTGATTTTGGCCTCTTCTCTACCAGGTGACTCTGGCTCCACCTGGGCCTCACCTGTAACTGGTGACTCTGATCCTAAGCATGGCCTCACCTGACCTGGTCTCTCTGGTTCCCATCGGGACCTCACCTGGACCTCATATCTCTGGTTCCACCTGGGCCTCACCAGGACCTTGTGTCTGTGGTACCCACCTGGGTAGCATCAGGATGTGGTTACACTGTTCACTAACAGTGACCCAGCTGGACCTATTAAGTCTGGTCTTCACCGGGTCCACACCTGGACATGATGACACTGGTTCCCACCAGGGTCTCACCTGGACATGGTGAGTCAGATCCCCACCTGGTCGTCACCTGTAACTGGTGATTCTCGTTCCCACATGGACATCATGTGGAACTGGTGGCTGCAGTGTTTCTAGCTTCTCATGTACCTTGAGAATCTCGTCCGCACCTGGGCCTCACCGGGACCTGGTGACTGTGGTTGCCTCCTGCACACACCAGGACCTGGTGATTCTGGTCTGCACCTGAGAATACCCTGGATCTGGTGACTGTGGTCCCGATTTGTCTTCACTTGGATTTGGGTCTCCGGTCCCCATCTGGGCCTCAACTGGCCCTGTTGACCATGGTCCTCAACTGGGAAAAGTTGGGACTCGGTGACTGTGTTCCACAACTGGACCTGGAACTGGACCAAGGGCCTCCCCTGGACCTGGTGATCCTGGTGCCCACCTGGGCCTCACTTGGACGTGGTGACTCTTGTCACCGCCGGGGACTAACCTGGACCTGCTTACTGTGTTCCACACCTGGGCCTCAAGTACACCTCTTGACCATGGTCCCCAAGCCGGGCTCACATGGACCTGTTGCCTCTGATTCCCACCGTGGACTCACGTGTACCTGGTAACTCTGGTCCTCGCCTGGGCCTCATCTGCACCTAGTGACTCTGGTCCCCACCTGTACTTCACCTGCATCTGGTGACACTGGTCCCCATCTGGACCTCGCCTGGATCTGGTGACTCTGGTCCTCCCTTTGGCCTACCCTGGACCTGGTGTCTCTCGTCCCTAATTTGACCTAACTCAGAACTGCTGAATCTTGCCCCACCTAGGCCGCACCCACACCTGATGACTCTTGTCCCAAATTATGCCTCAATTCGACCTGATGCATCGGGTCCTCACGTGGGCCTCACATGGACCTGGGACTCAGCTGGATAAAGTGGCTCTGGTTCCCAAAAGGGGTTCACCTGATAGTGCTGACTGTGATCTTATTCTATGCCTCACCAGGACCTAGTGATTCTGTTCCCCATCTGGGCCTGCATGGCCCTAGTGACTCTGGTCCTCACCCAGGCAACATTGGGACCAGGATACTCTATTCCACATCTGGGCCTCAATTTGACCAGGGACCTCTGGTCCCATTCTGGGCCTCAAACTAAACTGGTTACTCTGGTTCCCCCTCTGGGCCTCACCCTTACCTGGTGACTCCGGTCACCCCTTGGGCTTCACTTGGGCCTGGTGAATCTGGTCCTTAGCTGGTCCGCACCGGGATCTGGTGACTGGTCGCCACCTGGTCCTCACCTGGACTTGGTGAATCCTCTTGCCACCTGCGCCTCACCTGGACCTTGTGACAGTGGTCCCACCTGGACCTCACCTGGATCTGGTGGCTCTGGTTCCCATATGGGGCTCTCCTGGACCTGGTTCCTGTGGTCTCCATCTGGCCTCACCTGGTACACAATGACTCTGATCCATATTTGGGCCTCTCCTGGACCTGTTGACTCTGGTCCTTACCTGGGCATCATTGGGTCCTGGATACTCTCTTATATACCTGGGCCTCACCTGGACCTGGTGACTGTGGTCCCACATGGGCCTCACCTGGACGAGGTGACTGGTTCCCACAGGGACCTCACCTGGACCTGGTGACTCAGGTCCTCCTATGGGCATCATGGGACCGGGTTTCTCAGTTCCTCATTGGGGCCTCACCTGGACCTATTCATTCTCGTCCCCCTCTGGGCCTCACCCTGACTGGTGACTCTGGTCCCCACCTGGATATCACCAGAACCGGGTGACAACCCGGAGCTGGGGACACTGGTCCTCAACTGGGCCTCAACAGGACCTGGTGAATCTACTCCTCACTTAGGCCTCGTCTGGACCTTGTGACTCTTTTCCCACCTGACATCAATGGGACATGGTTACTCAGTTCCCAACCTGGGCCTCACCTGGACATGATCGCTTTGCTCCACACTTTGGACTCAACTGGTCCTGGTGAATCTGGTCCCCCCACCTAGGCCTCAATCTGGACCTGGTGACTATGGTCCCCATCTGGGTCTCACCTGGACCTGGTGACTCTCATTCCCACATGAAACACACCTGGCCCTGTTGACTGTGGTGTTCTTGTAGAGTCACATTTACCTGGTGACTCCGGTCCCCACTGGGGCCTCACCTGGATCTGGTGACTCTGGCCTGCAGGTTGGCCTCACCTGGACCTGGTGAGTGGGGTTGCCACATGGGCTTCACCCATACCTGGTGACTCACGTCCCTACGTGGGCCTCTTGGACCTGGTAAATCTGGTCCTTACCTGGTGCTCTCCCAGACCCGGGGACTCTGGTCACCACCTGGGCCTCACCTGGAACTGGTGAATCTGGTCCCCATCTGGATGTCACCTGGACCAGGTAATTCTGGTAACCCTCTAGGACTCAACCAGATCTGGTGACACTTGTCTTCAACTGGGCCTCACCTGGACCTAGTGAATATGCTCCATCTGGCCTCATTTGGACCTGGTGACTCTGGTCCCTACCTGGGCATCATCGGGACATGGTTCCCCTGCATGGCCTGCAGGTTGGCCTCATTTGGACCTGGTGACTCGGGTCCCTATTTGGGCTTCATCGGGACATGGTTCCACTGCATGGCCTGCAGGTTGGCCTCACCTGGACCTGGTAACTCTAGTCCCTACCTGGACATCATCGGGACATGGTTCCTCTGCATGGCCTGCAGGTTGGCCTCACCTGGACCTGGTGAGTGGGGTTGTCACCTGGGCCTCCTACATGCCTGGTGACACAGGTCCCCACGTAGGCCTCACTTGGACCTGGTGAATCTGGTCTTTACCTGGTCCTCACCCGGAACTCGTAACTCTGGTCACCACCTGGTAATCACCTGACCTGGTGAATCTGGTCCCCATCTGGGCCTCATCCACTCCTGGTGACTTTGTTCCCCACCTAGACCTGATTGCTGTGGACTCTTTCTTGGCCTCACCTGGAACTGGTGACTCTGATCGTATCTCCGCATCACCCAGACCTGGTGACTCTGGTCCTCACCTGGGCATCACTGCTACCTGGTGACTCTGTTCCACACCTGAGCCTCACCTAGACATGATGACTCTGGAACCTCTCTGGGACTCACCCAGATCTGGTGACTCTGGTCCTCAACTGGGCCTCACCTTGATCTAGGGAATATGCTCCATTTGGGCCTCATTTGGACCTGGTGACTCTGGTCCTTACCTGGGCATCATCGGGACATGGTTCCACTGCATGGCCTGCAGGTTGGCCTCACCTGAACCTCGTAACTCTAGTCCCTACCTGGGCATCATCGGGACATGGTTCCTCTGCATGGCCTGAAGGTTGGCCTCACCCGGACCTGGTGAGTGGGGTTGCGACCTGTGCCTCACCCATACCTGGTGACAGAGGTCCGCACGTGGGCCTCAATTGGACCTGGTGAATCTGGTCCTTACCTTGTCCTGACCCGGAACTTGTAACTCTGGTCACCACCTGGGAATCACCTGGGCAAGGTGAATCTGGCCCCCAACTGGGCCTCACCCAGGTCTGGTGACTTTGTTCCCACCTGGGCCTGATTGCTGTGGACTCCTTCTTGGCCTCACCTGGAACTGGTGACTCGGATCCTAACTGGGTCTCACCCAGATCTGGTGACACTGGTCCTCACCTGTGGACCATTATGACCTGGATACTCTGTTCCACACCTGAGCCTCACCTGGACATGATGACTCTGGATCCCCTCTGGGCCTCAGCCTGACATGGTGACTCTGGTCCCAATCTGGATGTCACCTAGACTAGGTGAATCTGGTACCCATCTAGGTCTCAACTTGACCTGGAAAATCTGGTCCTCAACTGGGAGTCACCGGGACTTAGTGAACATGCTCCCCACCTGTGACTAATCTGGACCTGGTGACTCTGGTCCTACCTGGGCATCATAGGGACCTGGTTATTCTATTCCTCAGTGGGACTAACCTGATCGTGGTAACTCTGGTCCCGACTTTGGCCTCTTCTGTACCAGGTGACTCTGGCTCCACCTGGGCCTCACCTGTAACTGGTGAGTCTGATCCTAAGCATGGCCTCACCTGACCTGGTGACTGTGGTTTCCATCGGTACCTCACCTTGACCTCATGTTTCTGGTCCCACCTGGGCCTCACCTGGACCTTGTATCTGGTACCCACCTGAGTAGCATCAGGATATGGTTACACTGTTCACTAATAGTGACCCAGCCAGACCTATTAACTCTGGTCTTCACCTGGTCCACTCCTGGACATGGTGACACTGGTTCCCACCTAGGTCTCACCTAGACATGGTGAGTCAGATCCCCACCTGGTCCTCACCTGTAACTGGTGATTCTCGTTCCCACATGGACCTGATTGCTGTGGACTCTGATCCTCACCTGGGCCTCTTCTGGAACTAGTGACTCTGGTCCCAACATGGACTTCACCTGGATCTGATGACTCTGGTCCCCACCTGGAACTCACCTGGATCTGGTGACTCTGGTTCCCATATGGGGCTCTCCTGGACCTGGTTCCTGTGGTCTCCATCTGGCCTCACCTGGAACACAATTACTCTAATCCATATTTTTGCCTCTCCTGGACCTATTGACTCTGGTCCTTACATGGGCATCATTGGGACCTGGATACTCTCTTATATATCTGGGCCTCACATGGACCTGGTGAATGTGGGCCCACGTGCGCCTCATCTGGACCTGGTGACGCTGGATCTATTTGGGCATCATCCGGACATGGTTACTCTGTTCCCCACTATGACTGACCTGATCCTTGTAACTCAGGAGATGACTTTCACCTCTCTGTACCAGGTGATTCTGGCTCCAACTGTGCCTCACCTGTAACTGGTGACTCTGATCCTAAGCATGGCCTCACCTGACATGGTGACTGTGGTTCCCATCGGGACCTCACCTTGACCTCTTGTCTCTGGTCCCATCTCGGGGTCACCAGGACCTCGTGTCTCTGGTACCCAACTGGGTAGCATCAGGATATGGTTACACTGTTCACTAACAGTGACCCAGCGGACCTATTAATTCTGGTCTTCAACTCGGCCACACCTGGACATGGTGACACTGGTTCCCACCTGGGTCTCACCTGGATATGGTGAGTCGGATCGCCACCTGATCCTCACCTGTATCTGGTGATTCGCGTTCCCACATTGACATCATGTGGACCTGGTGGCTGCAGTATTTCTAGCTTCTCATGTACCTCGTGACTCTGGTCCTCACCAGGGCGCTACCGGGATCTGGTGAGTGTGGTTGCAACCTGCACCTCACCTGGACCTGGTGATTCTGGTCTGCACCTGAGACTACCCTGGATCTGGTGACTGTGGTCCCCACCTGGGCTTCGCCAGGATTTGGGGACTCCGGTCCGCATCTTGGCCTCACCTGGTCCTGTTGACCATCGTCCTCAACTGGGCAAAATTGGGACCCGGTGACTGTGTTCCCAACCTGGACCTGATTGCTGTGGACTCTTTCTTGGCCTCTCCTGGAACTGGTGACTCTGATCCTATCTGCGCGTCACCCAGATCTGGTCACTCTGGTCCTCACCTGTGGACCATTATGACCTGGACACTCTGTTCCACACCTGAGCCTCACCTTGACATGATGAGTCTGGAGCCTCTCTGGGCCTCACCCTGACCTGATGACTCTGGTCCCCACATGGACTTCACCTGGATCTGATGACTCTGGTCCCCATCTGGAACTTTCATGGACCTGGTGACTCTCTTTCCAACATGGACCTCACCTGGACCTGGTGTCTCTCGTCCCCACTTTGACCTAACTAAAAACTGCTGAATCTTGCCCCACCTAGGCCGCACCCAGACCTGGTGACTCTTTTCCCCAGCTATGCCTCAATTCGACCTGATGAATCTGGTCCTCACGTGGGCCTCACATGGACCTGGGACTCAGCTGGATAGAGTGGCTCTGGTTCCCACAAGGGGCTCACCTGATACTGCTCACTGTGGTCTTATTCTATGCCTCACCAGGACCTAGTGATTATGTTCCCCATCTGGGCCTGCATGGCCCTCATGACTCTGGTCCACACCCAGGCATAATTGGGACCTGGATACTCTATTCCACACGTGGGCCTCACACTGACAAGGGACCTCTGATCCCATTCTGGGCCTCAAACTAAACTGGTTACTCTGGTTCCCCCTCTGGGACAAACCCTTATCGTCTGACTCTGGTCACCCCTTAGGCTTCACTTGGGCCTGGTGAATCTGGTACTAAGCTGGTCCGCACCTGGATCTGGTGACTGGGCGCCACCTGGGCCTCACCTGGATTTGGTGAATCCTGTGCCACCTGCGCCTCACCTGGACTTTGTGACTGTGGTCCCACCTGGACCTCACCTGGATCTGGTGGCTCTGGTTCCCATATGGGGCTCTCCTGGACCTGGTTCCTGTGGTCTCCATCTGCCCTCACGTGGAACACAATGACTCTGAACCATATTTGGGCCTCTCATGGACCTGTTGACTCTGGTGCTTACCTGGGCATCATTGGGACCTGGATACTCTCTTATATACCTAGGCTTCACCTGGACCTGGTGACTGTGGTCCCACATGGGCCTCACCTGGACGAGGTGACTGGTTCCCACAGGGAACTCACCTGGACTTGGTGACTCAGGTCCTCATATGTGCATCATGGGACCTGTTTTCTCAGTTCCACATCGGGGACTCACCTGGACCTAGTGATTCTCGTCCCCCTCTGGGCCTCACCCTGACGTGGTGATTCTGGTCCCCACCTGGATATCACCAGAACCGGGTGACTCTGGTCCCTCTCTGGGATCACCCGGATCTGGGGACACTAGTCCTCAGCTGGGACTCAACAGGACCTGGTGAATCTACTCCTCACTTAGGCCTCGTCTGGACCTTGTGACTCTTTTCCCACCTGGCATCAATGGGACATGGTTACTCTGTTCCCCGCCTGGGCCTCACCTGGACATGATAACTTTGCTCCACACTTTGGCCTCAACTGGTCCTGATGACTCTGGTCCCCCCACCTAGGCCTCAATCTGGCCCTGGTGACTGTGGTCCCCACCTGGGTCTCACCTGGACCTGGTGACTCTCGTTCCCAGATGAATCACACCTGGACATGGGGACTGTGGTGTTCTTGTAGACTCACATTTTCCTGGTGTCTCCGGTACCCACTAGGGCCTCACTTGGATCTGGTGACTCTGGCCTGCAGGTTGGCCTCACCTGGACCTGGTGAGTGGGGTTGCCACCTGGGCCTCACCCATAATTGGTGAGTCAGATCCCCACGTGGGCCTCTTCTACCTGGTGAATCTGGTCCTTAAATGGTCCTCTCCTAGACCCGGGGACTCTGGTCACCACCTGGGCCTCACCTGGACTGTTGATTCTGGTCCCCATCTGGGCCTCACCCAGTCCTGGTGACTTTGTTCCCCACCTGGACCTGATTGCTGTGGACTCCTTCTTGGCCTCACCTGGAACTGGTGACTCTGATCCTATCTGCGCGTCACCCACCTGGTGAATCTGGTCCTCAACTGGGCATCATTGGTACTTGGTGACTCTGTTCCACACCTGAGCCTCACTTGGACATGATGACTCTGGAACCCCTCTGGGCCTCACCCTGACCTGGTGACTCTGGTCCCCATGTGGATGTCACCTGGACCAGGTGATTCTGGTACCCTTATAGGGCTCAACCAGATCTGGTGACTCTGGTCCTCAACTGGGCCTCACCTAGACCTAGTGAATATGCTCCATCTGGGCCTCATTTGGACATGGTGATTCTGATACCTACCTCGGCATTACCGGGACATGGTTCCACTGCATGGCCTGCAGGTGTGCCTCACCTGGACCTGATAACTCTAGACCCCACCTGGGCATCATCGGGACATGGTTCCTCGGCATGCACTGTAGGTTGGCCTCACTTGGACCTAGTGAGTGGGGTTGTCACCTGAGACTCACCCATGCCTGGTGACACAGGTCCCAACGTGGGCCTCACGTGGACCTGGTGAATCTGGTCCTTCCCTTGTCCTCACCCGGAACTGGTAACTCTGGTCATTACCTGGGAATCACCTGGACATTGTGATTCTGGTCCCCATTGGGCCTCATCCAGTCCAGGTGACTTTGTTCCGACCTGGACCTGATTGCTGTGGACTCCTTCTTGGCCCTCACCTGGAACTAGTGACTCTGTTCCTAACTGGGCCTCACCCAGATCTGGTGACTCTGGTCCTCACCTGTGGACCATTATGACCTGGATACTCTGTTCCACACCTGAGCCTCACCTGGACATGATGACTCTGGATCCCCTCTGGGCCTCAGCCTGAATAGGTGACTCTAGTCCCCATCTGGATGTCACGTAGACCAGGTGAATCTGGTACGCCTCTAGGCCTCAACTAAACCTGATGACTCTGGTCCTGAACTGGGCCTAACCCGGACCTAGTGAATATGCTCCCCACCTGCACCTCATCTGGACCTGGTAACTCTGGTTCTACCTAGGCATCATCGGGACATGGTTACTCTATTCCCACTTGGAGTGACCTGATCCTGCTAACTCTGGTCCTGACTTTGGCCTCTTCTGTACCAGGTGACTCTGGCTCCACCTGGGCCTCTCCTGTAACTGGTGACTCTGATCCAAAGCATGGCCTCACGTGACCTGGTGACTGTGGTTCCCATCGGGACCTCACCTGGACCTCGTGTCTCTGGTCCCACCAGGGCCACACCGGGACCTGGTGTCTCTGGTACCCACCTGGGTAGAATCAGGATATGGTTACACTGTTCACTAATAGTGACCCAGCCAGACCTATTAACTCTGGTCTTCACCTGGGCCACACCTGGACATGGTGACACTGGTTCCAACCTGGGTCTCACCTGGACAGGGTGAGTCGGATCCCCACCTGGTCCTCACCTGTAACTGGTGTTTCTCATTCCAGCATGGACATCATGTTCACCTGGTGGCTGCACTGTTTCTAGCTTCTCATGTACCTCGTGACTCAGGTCCCCACCAGGGCCTCCCGGGACGTGGTGAGTGTGGTTGAAACCTGCACCTCACCTGGGCCTGGTGATTCTGGTCTGTACCTGAGACTACCCTGGATCTGGTGACTGTGGTCCCCACATGGACTTCACCTGGATTTGGGGACTCCGATGCCCATTTGGGCCTCACCTGGCCCTGTTGACCATGGTCCTCAACTGGGCAACATTGGGACCCGGTGACTGTGTTCCACAACTGGACCTCACCTGGATCAGGTGACTCTAGTCCCCCTCTGGGTCTCACCGTGCCCTAGTGACTGTGAACCCCTCTTCGGCCTGACTTGGACCTGTTGACCCTGGTTGAAACCTGGGCCTGACCTCGAAATTTTGACTCTGGTTCTTTCAAGGGCCTCCCCTGGACCTGGTGAACTGGTCCCCACCTGGTCTTCACCTGGATCTGGTGACTCCGGTCCCCACCTGGACCTCTCCTGGACCTGGTGACTCTCTTTCCAACATGGACCTCACCTGTATCTGGTGACTCTGGTACACAATTTGGCCTCACCTGGACCTAGTGTCTCTCGTTCCCACTTTGACCTAACTCAGAACGGCTGAATCTTGCCCCACCTAGGCCCCACCCACACCTGTTGACTCTTGTCCCCAGCTATGCCTCAATTCGACCTGATGAGTCTCGTCCTCACGTGGGCCTCACATGGACCTGGGACTCAGCTGGATAGAGTGGCTCTTGTTCCCAGAAGATCCTCACCTTGACCTGGTGACTGTGGTCCCACCTGGGCCTCACCTGGACGAGGTGACTGGTTCCCACATGGAACTCATCTGGACATGGTGACTCAGGTCCTCATATGGGCCACATGGGACCTGGTTTCTCAATTCCATATCGGGGCCTCACCTGGACCTAGTGATTCTCGTCCCCCTCTGGGCCTCACCCTGACGTTGTGACTCAGGTCCCCACCTGGATATCACCAGAACCGGGTGACTCTCGTCCCCCTCTGGGACTCACCCGGAGATGGGGACACTGGTCTTCAACTGGGCCTCAAAAGGACCTGGTGAATCTACTCACACTTAGGCCTCGTCTGGACCTTGTGACTCATTTCCCACCTGGCATCAATGGGACATGGTTACTCTGTTCCCCACCTGGGCCTCACCTGGACGTGATAACTTTGCTCCACACTTTGGCCTCAACTGGTCCTGATGACTCTGGTCCCCCCACCTAGGCCTCAATCTGGACCTGGTTACTGTGGTCCACACCTGGGTCTCACCTGGACCTGGTGACACTCGTTCCCACATGAACCATACCTGGACCTGGTGACTGTGGTGTTCTTGTAGACTCACATTTACCTGATGACTCCGGTCCCCACTAAGGCCTCACCTGTATCTGGTGACTCTGGCCTGCAGGTTGGCCTCACCTGAAACAGGTGATTGGGGTTGCCACCTGGGCCTCACCCATAGCTGGTGACTCAGGTCCCCACGTGGGCCTCTTGGACCTGGTGAAACTGGTCCTTACCTGGTCCTCTCCCAGCTCCGGTCATCACCTCGCCTCACCTGCACCTGGTGAATCTGGTCCCCATCTGGCCCTCACCCAGTCCTGGTGACTTTGTTCCCCCTCTGGACCTGATTGCTGTGGACAGTTTCTTGGCCTCACCTGGAACTGGTGACTCTGATCCTATCTGCGCGTCACCCAGATCTGGTGACTCTGGTCCTCATCTGGGCATCATTGGTACCTGGTGACTCTGTTCCACACCTGAGTCTCACCTGGACATGATGACTCTGGAACCCCTCTGGGCCTCACCCTGACCTGGTGGCTCTGGTCCCCATCTGGATGTCACCTGCACCAGGTGATTCTGGTACCCTCTGGGACTCAACCAGATCTGGTGACTCTGGTCCTCAACTGGGCCTCACCTGGACCTAGTGAATATGCTCCATCTGGGCCTCATTTGGACCTGGTGACTCTGGTCCCTACCTGGGCATCATCGGGACATGGTTCCACTGCATGGCCTGCAGGTTGACCTCACCTAGTGCTGGTAACTATGGTCCCTACCTGGGCATCATCGGGACATGGTTCCACTCATGGCCTTTAGGTTGGCCACACCTGGACCTGGTAAGGCTTTTCCCTACCTGGGCACCATCGGGCCATGGTTCCAGTGCATGGCCTGCAGGTTGGCCTCACCTAGTGCTGGTAACTCTGGTCCCTACCGGGGCATCATCGGGACATGGTTCCACTGCTTGACCTGCAGGTTGTCCTCACCTGGACCTGGTAAGTCTGGTCCTTACCTGGGCACCATCGGGACATGGTTCCAGTGCATGGCCTGCAGGTTGGCCTCACCTGGACCTGGTAACTCTAGTCACTACAGGGGCATCATCGGGACATGGTTCATCTGCATGGCTTCCAGGTTGGACTCACCTGGACTGGTGTGTGGTGATGTCACCTGGGCCTCAACCATGCCTGGTTACACAGGTCCACACGTGGGCCTCACTTGGACCTGGTGAATCTGGTCCTTCCCTTGACCTACCCGGAACTGGTAACCCTGGTAACCACTTGGGAATCACCTGGGCCTGGTGTATCTGGTCCCCATCTGGGCCTCATCCAGTCCTGGTGACTTTATTCCCCACCTGGGCCTAATTGCTGTGGACTCCTTCTTGGCCTCACCTGGAACTGGTGACTCTGATCCTAACTGGGCCTCACCCAGAACTGGTGACTATGGTCCTCACCTGTGGACCATTATGACCTGGAGACTGTGTTCAACACCTGAGCATCACGTGGACATGATGGCTCTGGATCCCCTCTGGGCCTCAGCCTGACATGGTGACACTGGACCCCATCCGGATGTCACCTAGACCAGGTGAATCTGGTACCCCTGTAGGCCTCAACTTGACCTGGTGACTCTGGTCCTCAACTGGGCCTCACCGGTACCTAGTGAACATGCTCCCCACCTGCGCCTCATCTGGACCTGGACACTCTGCTTCTACCTGGGGATTATCGGGACATGGTTACTCTATTCCCCACTGGGTCTGTCCTGATCCTGGTAACTCTGGTCCTGACTTGGCCTCTTCTGTACCAGGTGACTCTGGCTCCACCTGGGACTCACCTGTAACTGGTGACTCTGATCCTAAGCATGGCCTCACCTGACCTGGTGACTGTGGTTCCCATCGGGACCTCACCTGGACCTCAAGTCTCTGGTCCCACCTGGGCCTCACCAGGACCTGGTGTCTCTGGTACCCACCTGGGTAGCATCAGGATATGGTTACACTGTTCACTAACAGTGACCCATCCGGACCTATTAACTCTGGTCTTCACCTGGGTCACACCTGGACATGGTGACACTGGTTCCCACCTGGGTCTCACCTGGACATAGTGAGTCGGATAGCCATCTGGTCCTCACCTGTAACTGGTGATTCTCCTTCCCACATGGACATCATATGGACCTGGTGGCTGCAGTGTTTCTAGCTTCTCATGTACCTCGTGATTCTGGTCCCCACCAGGGTCTCACCGGGACCTGGTGAGTGTGGTTGCTACCTGCAACACACCTGGAACTGATGATTCTGGTCTTCACCTGACTACCCTGGATCTAGTGACTGTGGTCCCCACCTGGGCTTCACCTGGATTTGGGGATTCCGGTCCCCATCTGGGCCTCACCTGGACCTGTTGATCATGGTCCTCAACTGAGCAAAATTGGGACCCGGTGACTGTGTTCCACAACTGGACCTCACCTGGACAACATGACTCTGGTCCTCCTCTGGGTCTCACCGTGCCCTCGTGACTGTGAACCCCACTTTGGCCTGACTTGGACTTGCTGACCCTGGTTGCCACCTGCGCCTGACGTCGAACTGTTGACTCTGTTTCTTTCAAGGGCCTCCCCTGTACCTGGTGATCCTGGTCCCCACCTGGGCCTCACGTGGACGTGGTGACACTTGTCACCACCGGGGACTCACCTGGACCTGCTTACTGTGTTCCACACCTGGGCCTCAAGTAAACCTGTTGACCATGGTCCCCAAGCCGGCCTCACATGGATCTGTTGCCTCTGAATCCCACTGGGGTCTCACGTGTACCTGGAAACTCTGGTCCTCACCTGGGCCTCATCTGGACCTAGTGACTCTGGTCCCCACCTGGGCTTCACCTGGATCTGGTGACTCTGGTCCCCACCTGGACTTCACCTGGATCTGGTGACTCTGATCCCAACCTGGACCTCTCCTGGACCTGGTGACTCTCTTTCCAACATGGACCTCACCTGGATCTGGTGACTCTGGTCCTCAGTTTGGCCTCACCTGGACCTGGTCTCTCGTCCCCACTTTGACCTTATTCAGAACTGCTGAATTTTGCCCCACCTAGGCTGCACCCAGACCTGGTGACTCTTGTCCCAGGTATGCCTCAATTCGACCTGATGAATCTGGAACTCAGGTGGGCTTCACATGGACCTGGGACTCAGCTGGATAGAGTGGCTCTGGTTCCCACAAGGGGGTCACCTGATACTGCTGACTGTGGTCTTATTCTACGCCTCACCAGGACCTAGTGATTCTGTTCCTCATCTGAGCCTCCATGGCCCTAGTGACTCTTGTCCTCACCCAGGCATCATTGGGAACTGTATACTCTATTCCACACCTGGGCATCACTTTCACCAGGGACCTCTGGTCCCATTCTCGGCCTCAAACTAAACTGGTTACTCTGGTTCCCCCTCTGGGCCTCACCCTTACCTGGTGACTCTGGTCTCCCCTTGGCTTCACTTGGGCCTGGTGAATCTGGTCCTTAGCTGGTCCACAGCTGTTTGTGGTGACTGGTCGCCACCTGGGCCTCACCTGGACTTGGTGAATCCTGTTGCCACCTGGCCCTCACCTGGACCTTGTGACTGTGGTCTCACAAGAACCTCACCTGATCTGGTGGCTCTGGTTCCAATAAGGGCCTCTCCTGTACCTGGTTCCTGTGGTCTCCATCTGGCCTCACCTGGAACACAATGACTCTGATCCATATTTGGGCCTCTCCTGGACCTGTTGAATCTGGTCCTTACCTGGGCATCATTGGGACCTGGATACTCTCTTATATACTTGGGCCTCACCTGGACCTGGTGACTGTGGTCCCATCTGGGCCTCACCTGGACGACTTGACTAGTTCCCACGGGGACCTCACCTGGACCTGGTAACTCGGGTCCCTACCTGGCATCATCGGGACATGGTTCATCTGCATGGCCTGCAGGTTGGCCTCACCTGTACCTGGTGAGTGGGGTTCCCACCTGGGCCTCACCCATATCTGGTGACACAGGTCCCCACGTGGGCCTCACTAGGACCTGGTGAATCTGGTCCCTTCCTGGTCCTCATCCGGAACTCCTAACTCGGGTCACCACCTGGGAATCACATGAACCTGGTTAATCTGGTCCCCATCTGGTCCTCATCCAGTCCTGGTGACTTTGTCACCATACCTGGACCTGATTGCTGTGGACTCCTTCTTGGCCTCACCTGGAACTGGTGACTCTGATCCTAACTGGGCCTCACCCAGATCTGGTGACTCTGGTCCTCACCTTGGCATCATTGGTACCTGGTTACTCTGTACCACACCTGAGCCTCAACTGGACATGATGACTCTGGAACCTCTCTGGGCCTCAGTCTGACATGGTGACTCTGCTCCCCATCTGGAAGTCACCTAGACGAGGTGAATCTGGTACCCCTCTTGGCCTCAACTTGACCTGGTGACTCTGGTCCTCAACTGGGCCTCACTGGGACCTAGTGAACATGCTCCCCACCTGCGACTCATCTGGACCTGGTGACTCTGGTTCTACCTGGGCATCATCGAGACATGGTTATTCTATTCCACACTGGGACTGACCTGAACCTGGTAACTCTGGTCCTGACTTTGGCCTCTTCTGTACCAGGTGACTCTGGCTCCACCTGGGCCTCACCTGTAACTGGTGACTATGATCCTAAGCATGGCCTCACCTGACCTGGAGACTGTGGTTCCCATCGGGACCTCATCTGGACCTCATGTCTCTGGTCCCTCCTGGGCCTCACCAGGACCTGGTGTCTCTGGTATCCACTGGGTAGCTTCAGGATATGGTTACACTGTTCACTATCAGTGACCCACCTGGACCTATTATCTCTGGTCTTCACCTGGGCCATACCTGGACATGCTGACACTGGTTCCCACCTGGGTCTCTACTGGACATGGTGAGTCGGATCCCCACCTGGTCCTCACCTGTAATTGGTGACTCTAGTTCCCACATGGACATCATGTGGACCTGGTGGCTGCACTGTTTCTAGCTTCTCATGTACCTCGTGACTCTGATCCCCACCAGGGTCTCACCGGGACCTGGTGAGTGTGTTCGCCACCTGCACCTCACCTGGACCTGGAGATTCTGGTCTGCACCTGAGACTACCCTGGATCTGGTGTCTGTGGTCCCCACCTGGGATTCACCTGGATTTGGGGACTCCGGTCCCCATCTGGGCCTCACCTGGCCCTGTTGACCATGGTCCTCAACTGGGCAAAATTGGGACCCGGTGACTGTGTTCCCAACCTGAACCTGATTGCTGTGGACTCTTTCTTAGCCTCTCCTGGAACTGGTGACTCTGATCCTATCTGCGCGTCACCCAGATCTGGTCACTCTGGTCCTCACCTGTGGACCATTATGACCTGGACACTCTGTTCCACACCTGAGCCTCACCTGGACATGATGAGTCTGGAGCCTCTCTGGGCCTCACCCTGACCTGGTGACTGTGGTCCCCACAAGGACTTCACCTGGATCTGATGACTCTGGTCCCCACCTGGACCTTTCCTGGACCTGGTGACTCTCTTTCCAACATGGACCTCACCTGGACCTGGTGTCTCTCGTCCTCACTTTGACCTAACTTAAAACTGCTGAATCTTGCCCCACCTAGGCCGCACCCAGACCTGGTGACTCTTGTCCCCAGCTCTGCGTCAATTCGACCTGATGAATCTGGTCCTCACGTGGGCCTCACATGGACCTGGGACTCAGCTGCATAGAGTGGCTCTGGTTCCCACAAGGGGCTCATCTGATACTGCTGACTGTGGTCTTATTCTATGCCTCACCAGGACCTAGTGATTATGTTCCCCATCTGGGCCTGCATGGCCCTCGTGACTCTGGTCCACACCCAGGCATAATTGGGACCTGGATACTCTATTCCACAGCTGGGCGTCTCTTTGACCAGGGACCTCTGGTCCCATTCTGGGCCTCAAACTAAACTGGTTACTCTGGTTCCCCCTCTGGGCCTCAACCGTACCTGGTGACTCTGGTCACCCCTTCGGCTTCACTTGGGCCTGGTGAATCTGGTCCTTAGCTGGTCCTCACCCGGAACTCATAACTCTGGTCACCACGCGGGGAATCACCTGGACCTGGTGAATCTGGTCCCCATTAGGGCCTCACCCAGTCCTGGTGAATTTGTTCCCCACCTGGACCTGATTGCTGTGGACTCCTTCTTGGCCTCACCTGGAACTGGTGACTCTGATCCTACCTGGGCCATCCCCCAGATCTGCAGAATTGGTCCTCACCTGTGGACCATTAGGACCTGGATACTCTTTTCCACACGTGTGCCTCACGTGGACATGATAACTCTGGATCCCCTCTGGGCCTCAGCCTGATATGGTGACTATCGTCCTCATCTAGATGTCACCTAGACCAGGTGAATCTGGTACCCCTCTAGGCCTCAACTTGACCTGGTGACTCTGATCCTCAACTGGGCCTCACCGGGACCTAGTGAACATGCTCCCCACCTGCGCCTCTTCTGGACCTGGTTACTCTGGTTCTACCTGGGAATCATCGGGACATAGATACTCTATTCCCCACAGGGACTGACCTGACCTGGTAACTCTGACCCTGACTTTGGCCTCTTCTGTACCAGGTGACTGTCGCTCCACATGGTCCTTACCTGGTCCTCTCCTAGACCCGGGGACTCTGGTCACCACCTGGGTTTCACCTGGACCTGGTGAATCTGGTCCCCATCTGGGCCTCACTCAGTCCTGGTGACTTTGTTCCCCACCTGGACCTGTATGCTGTGGACTCCTTCTTGGCCTCACCTGGAAGTGGTGACTCTGATCCTATCTGCGCGTCACCCAGACCTGGTGAATCTGGTCTTCATCTGGGCCTCATTGGTACCTGGTGACTCTGTTCCACACCTGAGCCTCACTTGGACATGATGACTCTGGAACCTCTCTGGGCCTCACCCTGACCTGGTGACTCTGGTCCCCATCTGGATGTCACCTGGACCAGGTGATTCTGGTACCCTTATAGGGCTCAACGAGATCTGGTGAGTCTGGTCCTCAACTGGGCCTAACCTAGACCTAGTGAATATGCTCCATCTGGGCCTCATTTGGACATGGTGATTCTGATCCCTACCTCGGCATTACCGGGACATGGTTCCACTGCATGGCCTGCAGGTGTGCCTCACCTGGACCTGATAACTCTAGACCCCACCTGGGCATCTTCGGGACACGGTTCCTCGGCATGGCCTGCAGGTTGGCCTCACTTGGACCTAGTGAGTGGAGTTGTCACCTGAGACTCACCCATGCCTGGTGACACAGGTCCCAACCTGGGCCTCACGTGGACCTGGTGAATCTGGTCCTTCCCTTGTCCTCACCCGGAACTGGTAACTCTGGTCATTACCTGGGAATCACCTGGACATTGTGATTCTGGTCCCCATTGGACCTCATCCAGTCCAGGTGACTTTGTTCCCACCTGGACCTGATTGCTGTGGACTCCTTCTTGGCCCTGACCTGGAACTAGTGACCCTGATCCTAACTGGGCCTCACCCAGATCTGGTGACTCTGGTCCTCATTTGTGGATCATTATGACCTGGAGACTCTGTTCCACACGTGAGACTCACCTGGACATGATGCCTCTGGATCCCCTCTGGGTCTCAGCCTGACATGTTGACTCTGGTCCCCATCTGGATGTCACCTAGACCAGGTGAATCTGGTACCCCTCTAGGCCTCAAGTAGACCTGATGACTCTGGTCCTCAACTTGGCCTAACCGGGACCTAGTGAATATGCTCCCCACCTGCACCTCATCTGGACTTGGTGACTCTGGTTCTACCTGGGCATCATCGGGACATGGTTACTCTATTCCCCACTGGGACTGACCTGATCCTGTTAACTCTGATCCTGACTTTGGCCTCTTCTGTACCAGGTGACTCTGGCTCCACCTGGGCCTCACCTGTAACTGGTGAATCCCCTTGCCACCTGCGCCTCACCTGGATTTTCAGACTGTGTTCCCACCTTGTCCTCACCTGGATCTGGTGGCTCTGGTTCCCATACGGGACTCTCCTGGACCTGGGTCCTGTGGTCTCCATCTGGCCTCACCTGGAACACAATGACTCTGATCCTTATTTGGGCCTCTGCTGGACCTGGTGACTCTGGTCCTTACCTGGGCATCATTGGGACCTGGATACTCTCTTACATACCTGAGCCTCACCTGGACCTGGTGACTGTGGTCCCACATGGGCCTCACCTGGACGAGGTGACTGGTCCCACAGGGACCTCACCTAGACCAGGTGACTCAGGCTCTCATATGGGCATCATGGGACCTGGTTTCTCAGTTCCACATCGGGGCCTCACATGGACCTAGTGATTCTCGTCCCCCTCTGGGCCTCACCCGGACGTGGTGACTCTGGTCCCCACTTGGATATCACCAGAACCGGGTGACTCTGGTCCTCCTCTGGGATCACCCGGAGCTGGGGACACTAGTCCTCAGCTGGGACTCAACAGGACCTGGTGAATCTACTCCTCACTTAGGCCTCATCTGGACCTTGTGACTCTTTTCCCACCTGGCATCAATGGGACATGGTTACTCTGTTCCCCGCCTGTTCTTCACCTGGACATGATAACTTTGCTCTACACTTTGGCCTCAACTGGTCCTGATGACTCTGGTCCCACCACCTAGGCCTCAATCTGGACCTGGTGACTATGGTCCCCACCTGGGTCTCACCTGGACCTGGTGACTCTCGTTCCCAGATGAAACACACCTGGACCTGGTGAGTGTGGTGTTCTTGTAGACTCACATTTACCTGGTGACTCCGGTACCCACTAGGGCCTCACCTGGATCTGGTGACTCTGGCCTGCAGGTTGGCCTCACCTGGACCTGGTGAGTGGGGTTGACACCTGGGACTCACCCATAATTGGTGACTCAGGTCCCCACGTGGGCCTCTTCTACCTGGTGAATCTGGTCCTTACCTGATCCTCTCCTAGACCCAGGAACTCTGGTCACCACCTGGGCCTCACCTGGACCTGGTGAATATGGTCCCCATCTGGGCCTCACTCAGTCCTGGTGACTTTGTTCCCACCTGGACCTGATTGCTATGGACTCCTTCTTAGCCTCACCTGGAACTGGTGACTCTGATCCTATCTGCGCGTCACCCAGACCTGGTGAATCTGGTCCTCATCTGGGCCTCATTGGTACCTGGTGACTCTGTTCCACACCTGAGCCTCACTTGGACATGATGACTCTGGAACCTCTCTGGGCCTCACCCTGACCTGGTGACTCTGGTCCCCATCTGCATGTCACCTGGACCAGGTGATTATGGTACCCTTATAGGGCTCAACCAGATCTGGTGACTCTGGTCCTCAACTGGGCCTCACCTAGACCTAGAGACTATGATCCATCTAGGCCTCATTTGGACATGGTGATTCTGATCCCTACCTCGGCATTACCGGGACATGGTTCCACTGCATGCCCTGCAGGTGTGCCTCACCTGTACCTGATAACTCTAGACCCCACCTGGGCATCATCGGGACATGGTTCCTCGGCATGGCCTGCAGGTTGGCCTCACTTGGACCTAGTGAGTGGGGTTGTCACCTGAGACTCACCCATGCCTGGTGACACAGGTCCCCACGTGGACCTCACTTGGACCTGGTGAATCTGGTCCTTACACGGTCCTCACTCGGATCTGGTAACTCTGGTCACCACTTGGGAATCACCTGGACCTGGTGAATCTGGTCCCAATCTGGGCCTCATCCAGTCCTGGTGACTTTGTTCCCCACCTGGACCTGATTGCTAGGGACTCCTTCTTGGCCTCACCTGGAACTGGTGAGTCTGATCCTATTACGCGTCACCCAGACCTGGTGACTCTGGTCCTCACCATGGCATCATTGGTACCTGATGACTCTGTTCCACACCTGAGCCGCACCTGGACATGATGACTCT
Source organism: Canis aureus (assembly GCF_053574225.1). Lineage (NCBI taxonomy): Eukaryota > Metazoa > Chordata > Mammalia > Carnivora > Canidae > Canis > Canis aureus. The sequence goes on from NC_135632.1 coordinate 57,812,795, forward strand.
GCAAACACTCTGGGCCTCACCCTGTCCTGGTGACTCTGGTCCCCATCTGGATGTACCTGGACCAGGTGATTCTGGTTCCCCTCTAGGCCACAACCATATCTGGTGACTCTGGTCCTCAATAGGGCCTCACCTGGACCTAATGAATATGCTTCATCTGGGCCTCATTTGGACCTGGTGACTCTGGTCCCTACCTGGGCATCATCGGGACATGGTTCCACTGCATGGCCTGCAGGTTGGCCTGACCTGGACCTGGTAAATCTGGTCCCTAACTGGGCATCATCGGAACACGGTTCCTCTGCATTGCCTGCAGATTGGCCTCACCTGGACCTGGTGAGTGGGGTTGGCACCTGGGTCTCACACATACCTGGTGACACAGGTCCCCACGTGGGCCTCACTTGGACATGGTGAATCTGGTCCTTACCTGGTTCTCTCGAGACCCGGGATCGCTGGTCCCCAACTGGGCCTCACCTGGACCTGGTGAATCTGCTCCCCATCTGGGCCTCACCCAGTCCTGGTGACTTTGTTCCCCACCTGGACCTGATTGCTGTGGACTCTTTCTTGGCCTCAGCTGGAACTGGGGACTCTGATCCTATCTGCGCGTCACCCCGCCCTGGTGACTCTGGTCCTCACCTGGGCATGATTGATACCTGGTGACTGTTTCACACCTGAGCCTCACCTGGACATGATGACTCTGGATCCTCTCTGGGCCTCACCCTGACCTGGTGACTCTGGTCCCCATCTGGATGTCACTTTGACCAGGTGAATCTGGTAACCCTCTAGTCCTCAACCAGATCTGGTGTCTCTGGTACTCAACTGGGCCTCACCTGGACCTAGTGAATATGCTCCATCTGGGCCTCATTTGGACCTGGTGACTCTGGTCCCTACCTGGGCATCATCGGGACATGTTTCCACTGCATGGCCTGCAGGTTGGCCTCACATGGACCTGGTGAGTGTGGTTGCCACCTGCACCTCACGTGGACCTGCTGATTCTGGTCTACACCTGAGATTACCCTGGATATGGTGACTGTGGTCCCCATCTGGGTTTCACCTGGATTTGGGGACTCCGGTCCCCATCTGGGCCTCACCTGGCCCTGTTGACCATGGTCCTCAACTGGGCAACATTGGGACCCGGTGACTATGTTCCATAACTGGACCTCACCTGGACAAGTTGACTCTGGTCCCCCTCTGGGTCTCACCTTGCCCTAGTGACTGTGAACCCCACGTTGGCCTGACTTGGACCTGCCGACCCTGGTTGCCACCTGCGCCTGACCTCGAACTGTTGACTCTGGTTTTTCAAGGGCCTCCCCTGTACCTGGTGATCCTTGTCCCCACCTGGGCCTCATCTGGACATGGTGACACTTGTCACCACCGGGGACTCTCCTGGACCTGCTTACTGTGTTCCACACCTGGGCCTTAGGTAGACCTGTTATCCATGATACCCAAGCCGGCCTCACATGGACCTGTTGCCTCTGATCCCCACCGGGGCCTCACGTGTACCTCTTAACTCTGGTCCCTACCTGGGCATCATCGGGATATGGTTTCACTGCATGACCTGCAGGTTGGCCTCACCTGGACCTGGTGAGTGGTTTGTCACCTGGGCCTCACCCATGTCTGGTGACATAGGTCGCCACGTGTGCCTCACTTGGACCTGGTGAATCTGGTCCTTACCTAGTGGTCACCCGGAACTGGTAACTCTGGTCACCAGTAGGATATCACCTGGGCCTGGGGAATCTGACCCCCATCTGGGCCTCACCCTGTCCTGGTGACTTTGTTCCCCACCTGGTCCTGATTGCTGTGGACTCCTTAGCCTCACCTGGAACTGGTGACTCTGATCCTAACTGGGCCTCACACAGATCTGGTGACTCTGGTCCTCACCTGAGGACAATTATGACCTGGATACTCTGTTCCACACCTGAGACTCATCTGGATATGATGACTCTGGATCCCCTCTTGGCCTCAGCCTGACTTGGGGACTCTGGTCCCCATCTGGATGTCACCTAGACCAGGTGAATCTGGTACAGCTCTAGGCCTCAACTAGACCTGGTGACTCTGGTCCTCAACTCAGCTTCAACGGGACCTAGTGAACGTGCCCCCCACCTGCGCCTCATCTGGACCTGGTGACTCTGGTTCTACCTGGGCATCATCGGGACATGGTTACTCTATTCCCACTTGGAGTGACCTGATCCTGCTAACTCTGGTCCTGACTTTGGCCTCTTCTGTACCAGGTGACTCTGGCTCCACCTGGGCCTCACCTGTAAGTGGTGACTCTGATCCTAAGCATGGCCTCACCTGACCTGGTGACTGTGGTTTCCATCGTGACCTCATCTGGAACTCATGTCTCTGGTCCCACCTCGGCCTCACCAGGACCTTGTATCTGGTACCCACCTGAGTAGCATCAAGATATGGTTCCACTGTTCACTAACAGTGACCCAGCCAGACCTATTAATCCTGGTTTTCACCTGGTCCACACCTGGACACGGTTGCACTGGTTCCCACCTGGGTCTCACCTAGACATGGTGAGTCAGATCCCCACCTGGTCCTCACCTGTAACTGGTGATTCTCGTTCCCACATGGACCTTATTGCTGTGGACACTGATCCTCACCTGGGCCTCATCTGGACCTAGTGCCTTGGTCCCAACCTGGACTTCACCTGGATTTGGTGACTCTGGTCCCCACCTGGACCTCCCCTGGATCTGGTGACTCTGGTCCCCATCTGGACCTCTCCTGGACCTGGTGACTCTCTTTCCAACATGGACCTCACCTGGATGTGGTGACTCTGGCACTCAGTTTAGCCTCACCTGGACCTGGTGTCTCTCGTCCCCACTCTGACCTAACTCTGAACTGCTGAATCTTGCCACACCTAGGCCGCACCCAGACCTGGTGACTCTTGTCCCCAGCTATGCCTCAATTCGACCTGATGAATCTGGTCCTCACGTGGGCTTCACATGGACCTGGGACTCAGCTGAATATAGTGGTTCTGCTTCCCACAAGGGGCTCACCTGATACTGGTGACTATGGTCTTATTCTATGCCTCACCAGGACCTAGTGATTCTGTTCCCCATGTGGGCCTTCATGGCCCTAGTGACTCTGGTCCTCACCCAGGCATCATTGGGACCTGGATACTCTATTCCTCACCTGGGCCTCACTCTGTCCTGGGACTTCTGGTCCCATTCTGGGCCTCAAACTAAACTGGTTACTCTGGTTCACCCTCTGGGCCTCACCCTTACCTGGTGTCTCGTCACCCCTTGGGCTTCACTGGGGCCTGGTGATTCTGGTCCTTAGCTGCTCCGCACCTGGATGTGGTGACTGGTCGCCACATGGGCCTCACCTGGACTTGGTGAATCCTGTTGCCACCTTCTCCTCACCTGGACCTTGGGACTGTGGTCCCACCTGGATCTCACCTGGATCTGGTGGCTCTGGTTCCCATATGGGGCTCTCCTGGACCTGGTTACTGAGGTCTCCATCTGGCCTCACCTGGAACACAATGACTCTGATCCATATTTGGGCCTCTCCTGGACCTGTTTACTCTGTCCTTACCTTGGCATTATTTGGACCTGGATACTCTCTTATATACCTGGGCCTCACCTGGACCTGGTGTCTGTGGTCCCACCTGGCCTCAACTGGACGAGGTGACTGGTTCCCACAGGGACCTCCCCTAGACCTGGTGACTCAGGTCTTCATATGTGCATCATGGGTCTTCGTTTCTCAGTTCCACATCGGGGCCTCACCTGGACTTAGTGATTCTTGTCCCCCTCTGGGCCTCACTCTGTCGTGGTGATTCTGGTCCAAACCTGGATATCACCAGAACCGGGTGACTCTGGTTCCCCTCTGGGACTCACCCGCAGCTGGGGACACTGGTCCTCAATTGGGCCTCAAAAGGACCTGGTGAATTTACTCCTCACTTAGGCCCCATCTGGGCCTGTGACACTTTTCCCACCTGACATCAATGGGACATGGTTACTCTGTTTCCCAATGGGGCCTCACCTGGACATGATAACTTTGGTCCACACTTTGGCCTCAGCTGGTCCTGATGACTCTGGTCCCCCCACCTAGGTCTAAATCTGGATCTGGTAACTGTGGTCCCCACCTGGGTCTCTCCTGGACCTGGTGACTCTTGTTCCCACATGAACCACACCTGGACCTGATGACTGTGGTGTTCTTGTAGACTCACACTTACCTAGTGACACTGGTCCCCACTAGGGCCTCACGTGGATCTGGTGACTCTGCCCTGCAGGTTGGCCTCACCTGGACATGGTGAGTGGGGATGCCACCTGGGCCACACCCATACCTGGTGACTCAGGTCCCCACGTTTGCCTCTTGGACCTGGAGAATCTGGTCCTTACCTGGTCCTCTACTAGACCCGGGGACTCTGGTCACCACCTGGGCCTCACCTGGACCTGGTGAATGAATCTGGTCCCCATCTGAGCCTCATCCTGTACTGGTGCCTTTGTTCCCCACCTGGACCTGATTGCTGTGGACTCTTTCTTGGCCTTACCTGGAACTGGTGGCTCTGATCCTATCTGCACGTCACCCAGATCTGGTGACTCTGGTCCTCACCTGGGCATCTTTGGTAGTTGGTGACTCTGTTCCACACCTGAGCCTCACCTGGACATGATGACTCTGGAACCCCTCTGGGCCTCACCCTGACCCAGTTACTCTGGACCCGTCTGGATGTCACCTGGACCAGGTGGTTCTGGTACCCCTCTAGGCCTCAATCAGATCTGGTGTCTCTGGTCCTCAACTGGGCCTCACCTGGACCTAGTGAATATGCTCCTTCTGGGCCTCATTTGAGCCTGGTGACTCTGGTCAATAAATGGGCATCATCGGGACATGGTTCCACTGCATGGCCTTCAGGTTGGCCTCACCTGGACCTGGTAACTCTGATCCCTACCTGGGCATCAACGGGACATTGTTCCTCTACATTGCCTGCAGGTTGGCCTCACATGGACCTGGTGAGTGGGGTTGCCACCCGGTCCTCACCCATACCTGGTGACAAAGGTCCCCACGTGGGCCTAAATTGGACCTTGTGAATCTGGTCCTTACCTTATCCTACCCGGAACTGGTAACCCTGGTCACCACCTGGGCCTCAACTAGACCTGGTGAATCTGGTCCCCATCTGTGCCTCACCAGGTCCTGGTGTCTTTGTTCCCCACCTGGACCTGATTGCTCTGCACTCCTTCTTGGCCTCACCTGGAACTGGTGACTCTGATCCTAACTGGGCCTCAGCCAGATCTGGTGACTCTGGTCTTCACTTGTGGACAATTATGACCTGGATACTCTGTTCCACGCCTGAGCCTCACCTGCACATGATGACTCTCGATGCCCTCTGGTTCTCACCCTGACTTGGTGACTCTGGTCCCCATCTGGATATCACCTAGACCAGGTGAATCTGGAACACCTCTAGGTCTCAACTAGACCTGGTGACTCTGGTCCTCAACTGGGCCTCACCGGAACCTAGTGTATATGCTTCCCACCTGCGCCTCATCTGGACCTGTTGACTCTGGTCCTTACCTGGGCATCATTGGGACCATGATACTCTCTTATATACCTGGGCCTCACCTGGACCTGGTGACTGTGGTCCCACCTGGACCTCACCTGGACGAGGTGACTGGTTCCCACAGGGGCATCACATGGAACTGGTGACTCAGGTCCTCATATGGGCATCATTCACCTGTTTTCTCAGTTCCACATCGGGGCTTCACCTGGTCCTAGTGATTCTCGTCCCGCTCTGGGCCTCACCGTGACGTGGTGACTCTGGTCCCCACCTATATATCACCAGAACCGGGTGACTCTGGTCCCCCTCTGGGACTCACCCGGAGCTGGGGACACTGGTCCTCAACTGGTCCTCAAATGGACCTGGTAAATCTACTCCTCACAACTGGTGGCTCTGGACCTATCTGCGCGTCTCCCAGACCTGGTGACTCTGGTCCTCACCTGGGCATTATTGGTACCTGGTGTCTCTGTTCCACACCTTAGGCTCACCTGGACATGATGACTCTGGAACCTCTCTGGGCCTCACCCTGACATGGTGACTCTGGTCCCCATCTGGATGTCACCTGAACCAGGTGATTCTGGTACCCCTCTAGGCCTCAACCAGATCTGGTGACTCTGGTCCTCAACAGGGCCTCACCTGGACCTAGTGAATATGCCCCATCTGGGCCTCATTTGGACCTGATGACTCCGGTCCCTATCTGGGCATCATCGGGACATGGTTCTACTGCAAGGCCTGCAGGTTGGCCTCACCTGGACCTGGTGAGTGGGGTTGCCACCTGGGCCTCACCCATACCTGGTGACACAGGTCCCACGTGGGCTTCACTTGGACCTGGTGAATCTGGTCCTTACCTGTTCCTCACCCGGAACTGGTAACTCTGGTCATCATCTGGGAATCACCTGGACCTGGTGAATCTGGTCCCCATCTGGGACTCACCCAGTCCGGGTGACTTTGTTCCCCACCTGGACCTGATTGCTGTGGACTCCTTCTTGGCCTCACCTGGAACTGGTGACTCTGATCCTAACAGGACCTCACCCAGATCTGGTGACTCTGGTCCTCACCTGTGGACCATTATGACCTGGATACTCTGTTCCACACCTGAGCCTCAACTGGACATGATAACTTTGCTCCACAGTTGGGCCTCAACTGGTCCTGATGACACTGGTACCCTCTAAGGCCTCAATCCGGACCTGGTGACTGTCGTCCCCACCTGGGTCTCACCTGGAACTGGTGACTCTCATTCCCACATGAACCACACCTGGACCTGGTGACTGTGGTGTTCTTGTAGACTCACTTTTACTTGCTCTCTCCAGTCCCGACTAGGGCCTCACGTGGATCTGGTGACTTTGGCATGCAGGTTTGCCTCACCTGGACCTGGTGAGTGGGGTTGCCACCTGGGCCTCACCCATACCTGGTGAGTCAGGTCCCCTCGTGGGCCTTTAGGACCTGGTGAATCTGGTCCTTACCTGGTCCTCTCCCAGCCCCGGGGTCTCTGGTAACCACCTGGGCCTACCTGGACCTGGTGAATCTGATCCCCATCTGGGCCTCACCCAGGCCTGTTGACTTTGTTCCCCACCTGTATCTGATTGCTGTGGACTCTTTCTTCGCCTCACCTGGAACTGGTGACTCTGATCCTATCTGCCCGTCACCCAGACCTGGTGAATCTGGTCCTCACCTGGGCATCTTTGGTACCTGGTGACTCTGTTCCACACCTGACCTTACCTGGACATGATGACTCTGGAACCCCTCTGGGCCTCATCCTGACCTGGTGACTCTGGTCCCCATCTGGATGTCACCTGGACCATGTGATTCTGGTACCCCTCTAGGGCTCAACCAGGTCTGGTGACTCTGGACTTCACTGGACCTCACCTGGACCTAGTGAATATGCTCCACCTGGGCCTCATAGGACCTGGTGATTCTGGTCCCTACCTGGGCATCATCGGGACATGGTTCCAGTGCATGGCCTGCAGGTTGGCCTCACCTGGACCTGGTGAGTGGAGATGTCACCTGGGTCTCACCCATGCCTGGTGACACAGGTCCCCACGTGTGCCTCACTTGGACTTGGTGAATCTAGTCCTTACATGGTCCTCACCCGGAACTCGTAACTCTGGTCACGATCTGGGAATCACCTGGACCTGGAGAATCTGGTACCCATCCGGGCCTCATCCAGTCCTGGTGACTTTGTTCCCCACCTGTACCTAATTGCTGTGGACTCCTTCTTGGCCTCACCTGGAACTGGTGACTCTGATACTAACTTGGCCTCACCCAGATCTGGTGACTCTGGTCCTTCCTGTGGACCATTATGACCTGGATACTCTGTTCCACACCTGAGCCTCACCTGGACATGATAACTCTGGATCCCCTCTGGGCCTCAGCCTGACATGATGACTCTGGTCCCCATCTGGATGTCACCTAGACCAGGTGAATCTGGTACCCATCTAGGCCTCAACTTGACCTGGTAAATCTGGTACTAACTTGGACTCACCGGGACCTAGTGAATATGCTCCCACCTGCGCCTCATCTGGACCTGTTGATTTTGGTTCTACCTAGGCATCATCGGGACATGGTGACTCTATTCCCCACTGGGACTGACCTGATCCTGGTAACTCTGGTCCTGACTTTGGCCTCTTCTGTACCAGGTGATTCTGGCTCCACCTGGGCCTCACTTGTAACTGGTGACTCTGATCCTAGGCATGGCCTCACCTGACCTGGTGACTGTGGTTCCCATCGGTACCTCACCTGGACCTCATGTCTCTGTTCCCACCTGGGCCTCACCAGGACCTGGTGTCTCTGGTACCCACGTGGGTAGCATCAGGATATGGTTACACTGATCACTAATAGTGACCCATCCGGACCTATTAACTCTGGTCTTCATCTGGGCCACACCTGGACATGGTGACACTGCTTCCCACCTGGGTCTCACCTGGACATGGTGAGTCGGAACTCCACCTGGTCCTCACCTGTAACTGGTGATTCTCGTTCCCACATGGACATCATGTGGACCTGGTGGCTGCAGTGTTTCTAGCTTCTCATGTACCTCGTGACTCTGGTCCCCACCGAGGCCTGACGGGGACCTGATGAGTGTGGTTTCCACCAGCACCTCACCTGGACCTGGTGATTCTGGTCTGCACCTGAGACTACCCTTGATCTGGTGACTGTGGTCCCCACCTGAGTTTCACCGGGATTTGGGGACTCCGGTCCCCATGTGGGCCTCACCTGGCCCTGTTGACCATGGTCCTCAACTGGGCAAAATTGGGACCCGGTGACTGTGTTACACAACTGGACCTCACCTGGACCACATGACTCTGGTCCCACTCTGGGTCTCACCGTGCCCTAGTGACTGTGAACCCCACTTTGGCCTGACTTGGACCTCCTGACCCTGGTTGCCACCTGCGCCTGACGTCGAACTGTTGACTCTGGTTCTTTCTAAGGGCCTCCGCTGTACCTGGTGATCCTGGTCCCCACCTGGGCCTCACCTGGACGTGGTGACTCTTGTCACCACCGGGGACTCACCTGGACCTGCTTACTGTGTTCCACACCTGGGCCTCAAGTAGACCTGTTGACCATGCTCCCCAAGCCGGCCTCAATGGACCTGTTGCCTCTGATCCCCACCGGGGCCTCACGTGTACCTGGTAACTCTGGTCCTCACCTGGGCCTCATCTGGACCTAGTGACTCTGGTCCCCACCTTTGTTTCACCTGGATCTGGTGACTCTGGTCCCCACCGGGACTTCACCTGGATCTGGTGACTCTGGTCCCCACATGGACCTCTCCTGGACCTGGTGACTCTCTTTCCAACATGGACCTTACCAGGATCTGGTGACTCTGGTCCTCAGTTTGGCCTCACTTGTACCTGGTGTCTCTCGTCCCCACTTTGACCTAACTCAGAACTGCTGAATCTTGCCTCACCTAGGCCGCAGCCAGACCTGGTGACTCTTGTCCCCAGCTATTACTCAATTCGACCTGATGAATCTGGTCCTCACGTGGGCCTCACATGGACCTGGGACTCAGCTGGATAGAGTGGCTCTGGTTCCCACAAGGGGCTCAGCAAATACTGCTGACTGTGGTCTTATTCTATGCTTCACCAGGACCTAGTGATTCTGTTCCCCATCTGGGCCTGCATGGCCCTGGTGACTCTGGTCCTCACCCAGGTATCACTGAGACCTGGATACTCTATTCCACACCTGGGCCTTACTTGGACCAGGGACCTCTGGTCCCATTCCGGGCCTCAAACTAAACTGGTCACTCTGGTTCCCCCTCTGGGCCTCACCCTTACCTGGTGACTCTGTTCACCCCTTGGGGTTCACTTGGGCCTGGTGAATCTGGTCCTTTGCTGGTCCTCACCTGAATCTGGTGACTGGTCGCGACCCGAGCCTCACCTGGTCTTGGTGAATCCTGTTGCCACCTGCGCCTCAACTGGACCTTGTGACTGTGGTCCCACCTGGACCTCACCTGGATCTGGTGGCTCTGGTTCCCATATGGGGGTCTCCTGGACCTGTTTCCTGTGGTCTCCTTCTGACCTCACCTGGAACACAATGACTCTGATCCATATTTGGGCTTCTCCTGGACTTGTTGACTATGGTCCTTACCTGGTCATCAATGGGACCTGGATATTTTCTTATATACCTGAGCCTCACCTGGACCTGGTGACTGTGGTCCCACCTGGGCCTCACCTGGACGAGGTGACTAGTTCCCACAGGGACCTCACCTGGACCTGTTGACTCAGGTCCTCCTACGGGCATCATGTGACCAGGTTTCTCAGTTCCACATCGGGGCCTCACCTGGACCTAGTGATTCTCGTTCCCCTCTGGGCCTCACCCTGACTTGGTGACTCTGGTCCCCACCTGGATATCACCAGAACCGGGTGACTCTGGTCCCCCTCTGGGACTCCCCAGGAGCTGGGGACACTGGTCCTCAACAGGAACTGGTGAATCTACTCCTCACTTAGACCTCCTCTGGATCTTGTGACTCTTTTCACACCTGGCATCAATGGGACATGGTTACTCTATTCCACACCTGGGCCTCACATGGACTTTATAACTTTGCTCCGCATTTTGGCCTCAACTGGTCCTGATGACTCTGGTCCCCCAACCTAGGCCTCAATCTGGACCTGGAGACTGTCGTCCCAACCTGGGTCTCACCTGGACCTGGTGATTCTCGTTCCCACATGAACCACACCTGGCCCCGGTGACTGTGGTGTTCTTGTACACTCACATTTACCTGGTGACTCGGGTCCCCACTAGGGCCTCACCTGGATCTAGTGACTCTGGCCTGCAGGTTCGCCTCACTTGGACCTGGTGAGTGGGGTTGCCACCTGGACCTCAATCAAACTTGGTGACTCAGGTCCCTACGTGGGCCTCTTGGACCTGTTAATCTGTTCCTTTCCTGGTCTTCTCCCAGACCCGGGGACTCTGGTCCCCAACTGGGCCTCACCTGGACCTGGTAACTCTGTTACCAGGGCATCATCGGAACACGGTTCCTCTGCATTGCCTGCAGGTTGGCCTCACATGGACCTGCTGAGTGGGGCTGCCACGAGGGCCTCACCAATACCTGGTGACAGTAGTACCCACGTGGCCTCACTTGGACCTGGTGAATCTGGTCCTTACCTGGACCTCTCCCAGATCCGGGGAATCTGGTCACCACCTGGGCCTCACCTAGACCTGGTGAATCTGGTCCCCATTTGGGCCTCACCCAGTTCTGTTGACTTTGTTCCCCACCTGGACCTGATTGCTGTGGACTCTTTCTTGGCCTCACTTGGAACTGGTGACTCTGATCCTATCTGCGCCTCACCATGATCTGGTGACTCTGGTCCTCACCTTGGCATCATTGGTACCTGGTTACTCTGTTCCACACTTGAGCCTCACCTGACCATGATGACTCTGGAACCTCTGTGGGCCTCAGCATGACATGGTGACTCTGGTCCCCATCTGGATGTCACCTAGACCAGGTGAATCTGGTACCCATCTAGGCCTCAACTTGACCTGGTGACTCTGGTCCTCAACTGGGCCTCACCGGGACCTAGTGAACATGCTCCCCACCTGCGCCTCATCTGGACATGGTGACTCTGGTTCTACCTGGGCATCATCCGGACATGGTTACTCTATTCCTCTCTGGGACTGACCTGATCCTGGTAACTCTGGTCCTGACTTTGGCTTCTTCTCTACCAGGTGACTCTGGCTCCACCTGTGTCTCACCTGTAACTGGTGACTCTCATGCGAAGCATGGCCTCACCTGACCTGGTGACTGTGGTTCCCATCGGGACCTCACCTGGTCCTCATGTCTCTGGTCTCACCTGGGCCTCACCAGGACTTGGTGTCTCTCGTACCCACCTGGGTAGCATCAGGATATGTTTACACTGTTCACTAACAGTGACCCAGTCGGACCTATTATCTCTGGTCTTCAACTCGCCACACCTGGAAATGGTGACACCAGTTCCCACCTGGGCCTCACCTGGACGTGGTGACTCTTGTCTCCACCGGGGACTCACCTGGACCTGCTTACTGTGTTCCACACCTGGGCCTCAAGTAGACCTGTTGACCATGGTACCGAAGCCAGCCTCATATGGTCCTGTTGCCTCTGATTCGCACCGGGGAATCACGTGTACCTGGTAACACTGGTCCTCACTTGGGCCTCATTGGACCTAGTGACTATGGTCCCCACCTTGGCTTCACCTGGATCTGGTGACTCTGGTCTTCAGTTTGGCCTCACCTGGACCTGGTGACTCAGGTCCTCATATGGGCATCATAGGAACTGGTTTCTCAGTTCCTCATCGGGGCCTCACCTGGACCTAGTGAAACTCGTCCCCCTCTGGGCTTCTCCCTGACGTGGTGACTCTGGTCCCCACCTGGATATCACCAGAACCGGGTGACTCTGGTCCCCCTCTGGGACTCACCCGGAGCTGGGGACACTGGTCCTAAAATGGGCCTCACCAGGACCTGTTGAATCTACTCCTCACTTAGGCCTCACTGTACCTTGTGACTCTTTCCCCACCTGACATCAATGGGACATGTTTTCTCTGATCCCCACCTGGGTCTCACCTGGACATGATAACTTTTCTACACACTTTGGCCTCAACTGCTCCTGATGACTCTGGTCCCCCCACCTAGACCTCAATCTGGACCTGGTGACTGTGGTCCCCACCTGGGTCTCACCTGGACCTGGTGACTCTCGTTCCCACATAAACCACACCTGGACCTGGTGACTATGGTGTTCTTGTAGACTCACATTTACCTGGTGACTCCGGTCCCCATTATGGTCTCACATGGATCTGGTGACTCTGGCCTGCAGGCTGGCCTCACCTGGACCTGGCGAGTGGGGTTGACACCTGGGCCTCACCCATACCTGGTGACTCAGGTCTCCACGTGGGCGTCTTGGACCTGGTGAATCTTGTTCTTACCTGGTCCTCTCCCAGCTCCGGGGACTCTGGTCAACACCTGGGTCTCACCTGGACCTGGTGAATCTGGTCCCCATCTGGGCCTCACCCAGTCCTGGTGACTTTTTTCCCCACCTGGACCTGATTGCTGTGGACCCTTTCTTGGCCTCAGCTGGAACTGGTGACTCTGATCCTATCTGCTCATCACCCAGACCTGGTGACTCTGGTCCTCACCTGGGCTTCATTGGTACCTGGAGACTCTGATCCACACCTGAGCCTCACCTGGACATGATGACACTGGAACCTCTCTGGGCCTCACCCTGACCTGGTGACCCTGGTCCCCATCTGGATGTCATCTGGACCTGGTGATTTTTGTACCCCTCTAGGACTCAACCAGATCTGGTGACTCTGGTCCTCAACTGGGACTCACCTGGACCTAGTGAATATGCTCCATCTGGGCCTCATCTGGACCTGGTGACTCTGGTCCCTACCTTGGCATCATCGGGACATGGTTACTCTATTCCACACTGGGAATGACCTGATCCTGGTAACTCTGTTCCTCTCTTTGGACTATTCTGTACCAGGTAACTCTGGCTCCACCTGGGCCTCCCCTGTAACTGGTGACTCTGATCATACGAATGGCCTCATCTGATCTGGTGACTGCTTCCCATCGGGACCTCACCTGGACCTCATGTCTCCGATCCCACCTGGGGCTTAGCAGGACCTGGTGTCTCTGCTAACCACCTGGGGAGCATCAGGATATGGTTACACTGTTCACTAACAGTGACCCAGCCGGACCTATTAACTCTGGTCTTCACCTGAGCCACACCTGGACATGGTGACACAGGTTCCTACCTGGGTCTCACCTGGACATGGTGAGTCAGATCCCAACCGGGTCCTCACCTGTAACTGGTGATTCTCGTTCCCACATGGACATCATGTGGACCTGGTGGCTGCAGAGTTTCTAGCTTCTCATGAACCTCGTGACTCTGGTCCCCACCAGGGCCTCACCGGGACCTCGTGAGTGTGGTGGCCATGTGCACCTCACCTGGACCTGGTGATTCTGGTCTGCACCCGAGGCTACACTGGATTGGTGACTGTGGTCCCTACCTGGGCTTCAAATGGATTTGGGGATTCCGGTCCCCATCTGGGCCTCACCTGGCTTTGTTGACCATGGTCCTCAACTGGCCAAAATTGGGACCCGTTGACTGTGTTCCACAAATGGACCTCACCTGGACCAGTTGACTCTGGTCCCCCTCTGGTTCTCACCGTGCCCTAGTTACTGTGAACCCCACCTTGGCCTGACTTGGACTTGCTGACCCTGGTTGCCACCTGCGCCTGACCTCGAACTGTTGACTCTGGTTCTTTCAAGGGCCTCCCCTGTACCTGGTGATCCTGGTCCCCACCTGGGCCACACCTGGACATGGTGACTCTTGTCACCACCGCGGACTCACCTGGACCTGGTTACTGTGTTCCACACCTGGGCCTCAAGTAGACCTGTTAACCATGGTACCCAAGCTGGCCTCACATGGTCTGTTGCCTCTGATCCCAACCGGGGCCTCACGTGTACCTGGTAACTCTGGTCCTCACCTGGGCCTAATCTGGACCTAGTGACTCTGGTCCCCATCTGGGATTCACCTGGATCTGGTGACTCTGGTCCGCACCTGGACTTCACCTCGATCTGGTGACTCTGGTACCGACATGGATCTCTCCTGGACCTGGTGACTCTCTTTCCAACATGGACCTCACCTGGATCTGGTGACTCTGGTCCTCAGTTTGGCCTCACCTGGACCTGGTGTCTCTCGTCCCCACTTTGACCTAACTCAGAACTGCTGAATCTTGCCCCACCTAGGCTGCACCCAGACCTGGTGACTCTTGTCCCCAGCTATGCCTCAATTCGACCTGATGAATATGGCCCTCACGTGGGCCTCACATGGACCTGGGACTCAGCTGCATAGAATGGCTCTGGTTCCCACAAGGGGTTCACCTGATACTGGTGACTGTGGTCTTATCCTATGCCTCACCAGGACCTAGTGATTCTGTTCGCCATCTGGGCCTGCATGGCCCTAGTGACTCTGGTCCTCACCCAGGCATCATTGGGACCTGGATACTCTATTCCACACCTGGGCCTCACTTTGACGAGGGACCTCTGGTCCCATTCTGGGCCTCAAACTAAACTGGTTACTCTGGTTCCCCCTTTGGGCCTCACCCTTACCTGGTGACTCTTGTCACCCATTGGTCTTCACATGGACCTGGTCAATCTGGTCCTTAGCTGGTCCGCACCTGTATCTGGTGACTGGTCGCCATCCGGGCCTCACCTGGACTTGGTGAATCCTGTTGCCACCTGCGCCTCAAATGGACCTTGTGACTGTGGTCCCACCTGGACCTCACCTGGATCTAGTGGCTCTGGTTCCCCTATGGGGTTCTCCTGGACCTGGTTCCTGTGGTCTCCATCTGGCCTCACCTGGAACACAATGACTCTGATCCATTTATGGGCCTCTCCTGGACCTGTTGACTCTGGTCCTTACCTGGGCATCATTGGGACCTGGATACTCTCTTATATACCTGGGCCTCACCTGGACCTGGGACTGTGGTCCCACCGGGGCCTCACCAGGACGAGTTGACTGGTTCCCACAGGGACCTCACCTGGACCTGGTGACTCAGGTCCTCATTTGGGCATTATGGGACCTTTTTTCTCAGTTCCACATCGGGGCCTCACCTGAAACTAGTGATTCTCGTCCCTCACTGGGCCTCAACCTGACGTGGTGAGTCTTGTCCCCACCTGGATATCACCAGAACCGGGTGACTCTGATCCCCCTCTGGGACTCACCCAGAGCTGGGGACACTGGTGCTCAACTGGGCCTCAACAGGACCTGGTGAATCTAGTCCTCACATAGGCCTCTTCTGGACCTTGTGACTCTTGTCCCACCTGGCAACAATGGGACATGGTTACTCTGTTCCCCACCTGGACGTCACCTGGACATGATAACTTTGCTCCACACTTTGGCCGCAACTTGTCCTGATGACACTGGTCCCCCCTTCTAGGCCTCAATCTGGACCTGGTGACTATGGTCCCCACCTGGGTCACACCTGGACCTGGTGACTCTCCTTCCCACATGAACCACACCTGGACCTGGTGACTGTGGTTTTCTTGTACACTCACATTTACCTGGTGACTCCGGTCCCCACTAGGGCCTCACCTGGATCTGGTGACTCTGGCCAGCAGGTTGGCATCACCTGGACTTGGTGAGTAGGGATGCCACCTGGGCCTCACCCATACCTGGTGACTCAGTTCCACACGTGGGCCTCTTGGACCTGGTGAATCTCGTCCTTACCTGGTCTTCTCCCAGACCCGGGGACTCTGGTCACCACCTCGCCTCATCTGGACCTGGTGAATCTGGTCCCCATCTGGGCCACACCCAGTCCTGGTGACTTTGTTCCCCACCTGGACCTGATTGCTGTGGACTCTCTCTTGGCCTCACCTGGAACTGGTGACTCTGATTCTATCTGAGCGTCACCGAGACCTGGTGACTCTGGTCTTCACCTGGGCACCATTGGTATCTGGTGACACTGTTCCACACCTGAGCCTCACTTGGACGTGATGACTCTGGAAGCTCTCTGGGCCTCACCCTGACCTGGTGACCCTGGTCCCCATCTGGATGTCACCTGGAACAGGTGATTCTGGTACCCCTCTAGGCCTCAACCGGATCTGGTGACTCTGGTCCTCAACAGGGCCTCACCTGGACCTAGTGAATATGCTCCATCTGGGCCTCATTTGGACCTGGTGATTCTGGTCCCTCCCTGGGCATCATCGGGACACTCTTCCTCTGCATTGCCTGCAGGGTGGCCTCACCTGGACCTGGTGAGTGGGTTGCCACTTGGGACTCACCCATACCTGGTGACACAGGTGCCCACGTGGGCCTCACTTGGACCTGGTGAATCTGGTCCTTATCTGGTCCTCACCCGGAACTGGTAACTCTGGTCACCACCTGGGAATCACCTAGGCCTGGTGTATCTGGTCCCCATCTGGGCCTCACCCAGTCCTGGTGACTTTGTTCCCCACCTGGACCTGATTGCTGTGGACTCCTTCTTGGCCTCACCTGGAAGTGGTGACTCTGATCGTAGCTGGGCCTCACCCAGATCTGGTGACTCTGGTCCTCACCTGTGGACCATTAATACCTGGATTCTCTGTTCCACACCTGAGCCTCACCTGGACATGATGACTCTCGATCCTCACTGAGCCTCACCCTGACATGGTGACTCTGGTCCCCATCTGGATATCACCAGAACCGGGTGACTCTGGTCCTCCTCTGGAACTTACCCAGAGCTGGGGACACTGGTCCTCAATTGGATCTCAAAAGTACCTGTTGAATCTACTCCTCACGTAGGTCTCGTCTGAACCTTGGGACTCTTTTCCCACCTGGCATCAAGGGGACATGGTTACTCTGTTCCGCACCTGGGCCTCACAGGGACATGATAACTTAGATCCGCATTTTGTTCTCAACTGGTCCTGATGACCCTGGTCCCCCCACCTAGGCCTCAATCTGGACCTGGAGACTATCGTCCCAACCTGGTCTCACCTGGACCTGGTGATTCTCATTCCCACATGAACCACACCTGGCCCTGGTGAGTGTGGTGTTCTTGTAAACTCTCATTTACCTGGTGACTCGGGTCCCCACTAGGGCCTCACATGGATCTGGTGACTCTGGCCTGCAGGTTGGCATCACCTGGATCTGGTGAGTGGGGTTGCCACCTGGGCCTCACCCAAACCTGGTGACTGAGGTTCCCACGTGGGCCTCTTTTACCTGTTAATCTGGTCCTTACCTGGTCCTCTCCCAGACCCGGGGACTCTGGTCCCCAACTGGGCCTCACCTGGACCTGGTGAATCTGTTCCCCATCTGGGCCTCACCCAGTCCTGGTGACTTTGTTCCCCACCTGGACCTGATTGCTGTGGACTCTTTCTTGGCCTCAACTGGGACTGGTGACTCTGATCCTATCTGCGCGTCACCCAAACCTGGTGACTCTGGTCCTCACCTGGGCATCATTGGTACCTCGTGACTCTATTCCACACCTGAGCCTCACCTGGACATGATGACTCTGGAACCCCTCTGGGCCTCACCCTGACCTGGTGACTCTGGTCCCCATCTGGATGTCACCTGGTCCAGGTGATTCTGGTAGCCCTCTAGGCCTCAACCAGGTCTGGTGACTCTGGTCCTCAAGTGGGCCTCACCTGGACCTAGTGAATATGCTCCATCTGGGCCTCATTTGGACCTGGTGACTCTGGTCCCTACCTGGAAATCATCGGGACATGGTTCCACTGCATGGCCTGCAGGATGGCCTCACCTGGACCTGGGGAGTGGCGTTGTCACCTTGGCCTCACCCATGCCTGGTGACACAGGTCCCCACGTGGGCCTCAATTGGACCTGGTGAATCTGGTCCCTTCCTGGTCCTCACCCGGAACTCCTAACTCGGGTCACCACCTGGGAATCACATGAACCTGGTTAATCTGGTCCCCATTTGGTCCTTATCCAGTCCTGGTGACTTTGTCACCCCACCTGGACCTGATTGCTGTGGACTCCTTCTTGGCCTCACCTGGAACTGGTGACTCTGATCCTATCTCGGCCTCACCCAGATCTGGTGACTCTGGTCCTCACCTTGGCATCATTGGTACCTGGTTACTCTGTTCCACACCTGAGTCTCAACTGGACATGATGACTCTGGAACCTCTCTGGGCCTTAGTCTGACATGGTGACTCTGCTCCCCATCTGAAAGTCACCAAGACCAGGTGAATCTGGTACCCCTCTTGGCCTCAACTTGACCTGGTGACCCTGGTCCTCAACTGGGCCTCACCGGGACCTAGTGAACATGCTCCGTCTTGGCCTCATTTGTACCTGGTGACTCTGGTCCCTACCTGGGCATCTTCGGGACATGGTTCCACTGCATGGCCTGCACGTTGGCCTCATCTGGACCTGGTAACTCTGGTCCCTACCTGGGCATCATCGGGACATGGTTCCATACATGGCCTACAGGTTGGCCTCATCTGGACCTGGTAATTCTAGTCCCTACCTGGGCATCATCGGGACATGGTTCCTCTGCATGGCCTGCAGGATGGCCTCACCTTGACCTGGTGAGTGGGGTTGCTACCTGCACCTCACCTGGACTTTGCAGATTCTTGTCTGCCCTTGAGACTACCCTGGATCTGGTGACTGTGGTCCCCACCTGGGCTTCACCTGGATTTGGGGACTCCGGTCCCCATCTGGGCCTCACCTAGCCCTGATGACCATGGTCCTCAACTGGGCACAATTGGGACCCGGTGACTGTGTTCCACAACTGGACCTCACCTGGACCATTTGACTCTGGTTCCCCCTCTGGGCCTCAGCTTTACCTGGTAAATTTGGTCACCCATTGGGCTTAACTTGGGCCTGGTGAATCTGGTCCTTAGCTGGTCCGCACATGGATCTGGTGACTGTTCGCCACGTGGGCCTCACCTGGACTTGGTGAATCCTGTTGCCACCTGCGTCTCATCGGGACCTTGTGACTCTTTTCCCACCTGGCATCAATGGGACATGGTTACTCTGTTCCCCACCTGGGCCTCACCTGGACATGATAACTTTGGTACACACTTTGGCCTCAACAGGTCCTGATGACTCTGGTCCCCCCACCTAGGCCTCAATCTGGAACTGGTGACTGTGGTCCCCACCTGGTTCTCACCTGGACCTGGTGTCTCTCGTTCCCACATGAACCACACCTGGACTTGGTGACTGTGGTGTTCTTGTAGACGCACATTTACCTGGTGACTCCGGTACCCACTAGGGCCTCACGTGGATCTGGTGACTCTGGCCTGAAGATTGGCCTCTCATGGACCTGGTGAGTGGGGTTGCCACGCCATACCTGGTGACTCAGTTCCTCACGTGGGCCTCTTGGACCTGGTGAATCTGGTCCTTACCTGGTCCACTCCCAGACCCGGGGACTCTGGTCACTACCTGGGCCTCACCTGGACCTGTTGAATCTGGTCCCCATCTGGCCCTCACCCAGTCCTGGTGACTGTGTTCCCCACCTGGACCTGATTGCTGTGGACTCTTTCTTGGCCTCACCTGGAACTGGTGACTCTGATCCTATCTGCGCGTCACCCAGATATGGTCACTCTGGTCCTCACCTGTGGACCTCTATGACCTGGACACTGTGTTCCACACCTGAGCCTCACCTGGACATGATGACTCTAGAGCCTCTCTGGGCCTCACCCTGACCTGGTGACTCTGGTCCCCATCTGGATGTCACCTGTACCAGGTGATTCTGGTACCCCTCTAGGCCTCAACCAGATCTGGTGACTCTGGTCCTCAAGTGGGCCTCACCTGGACCTAGTGAATATGCTCCATCTGGGCCTCATTTGGACCTGGTGACTCTTGTCACTTCCTGGGCATCATCGGGACATGGCTCCACAGCATGACCTGCAGGTTGGCCTCACCTGGACATGGTAACTCTCGTCCCTACCTGGGCATCAACGGGACATGGTTCCACTGCATGGCCTGCAGGTTGGCCTCACCTGGACCTGGTAACTCTCGTCCCTACCTGGGCATCATCGGGACATGGTTCCTCTGCATGGCCTGCAGGTTGCCCTCACCTGGACCTGGTGAGTGGGGTTGACACCAGGGCCTCACCCATGCCTGGTGACACAGGTCCCCACGTGGGTCTCACTTGGACCTGGTGAATCTGGTCCTTACCTGGACCTCACCCGGAACTGGTAACTCTGGTCACCACCTGGGAATAACCTGGACCTGGTGAATCTGGTCCCCATGTGGGCCTCACCCAGTCCTGGTGACTTTGTTCCAACCTGGGCCTGATTGCTGTGGACTCCTTCTTGGCCTCACCTTGAACTGGTGACTCTGATCCTAACTGGGTCTCACCCAGATCTGGTGACTCTGGTCCTCACCTGTGGACCATTATGACCTGGATACTTTGTTACACACCTGAGCCTCACCTGGACATGATGACTCTGGATCCCCTCTGGGCCTCAGCCTGACATGGTGACTCTGGTCCCCATCTGGAAGTCACCTAGACCAGGTGAATCTGGTACCCATCTAGGCCTCAACTTGACCTGGTGACCCTGGTCCTCAACTGGGCGTCACCGGGACCTAGTGAACATGCTCCCCACCTGCGCTTCATCTGGACCTGGTGACTCTGGTTCTACCTGGACATCACTGGGACATGGTTACTCTATACCCCTCTGGGAATGACCTGATCCTGGTAACTCTGTTCCTGACTTTGGCCTCTTCTCTACCAGGTGACTCTGGCTCCACCTGGGTCTCACCTGTAACTGGTGACTCTGATCCAAAGCATGGCCTCACCTGACCTGGTGACTGTGGTTCCCATCGGGACCTCACCTGGTCCTCATGTCTCTGGTCTCACCTGGGCCTCACCAGGACGTGGTGTCTCTCGTACCCACCTGGGTAGCATTAGGATATGGTTACACTGTTCACTAACAGTGACCCACCCGGACCTATTAACTCTAGTCTTCACCTGATCCACACCTGGACATGGTGACACTGGTTCCCACCTGGGTCTCACCTGGACATGGTGAGTCAGATCCCCACCTGGTCCTCACCTGTAACTGGTGATTGTCCTTCCCACATGGACATCATGTGGACCTGGTGGCTGCAGTGTTTCTAGCTTCTCATATACCTCGTGACTCTGGTCCCCACCAGGGTCTCACCGGCAACTGGTGTGTGTGGTTGCCTTCTGCACCTCACCTGGACCTTGTGATTCTGGTCTGCACCTGAGACTACCCTGGATCTGGTGACTGGGGTCTCCACCTGGGCTTCACCTGGATTTGGGGACTCCGGTCCCCATGTGGGCCTCACCTGGCCCTGTTGACCATGGTCCTCAACTGGGCAAATTGGGACCCGGTGACTGTGTTCCATAACTGGACCTCACCTGGACCAGGTGACTCTGGTCCCACTCTGGGTCTCACCGTGCCCTTGTGACTGTGAACCCCACTTTGTACTGACTTGGACCTGCTGACCCTGCTTGCCACCTGCGACTGACGTCGAACTGTTGACTCTGGTACTTTCAAGGGCCTCCCCTGAACCTGGTGATCCTGGTCCCCACCTGGGCCTCACCTGGACGTGGTGACTCTTGTCACCACCGGTTACTCACGTGGACCTGGTTACTGTGTTCCACGCCCGGGCCCCAAGTAGACCTGTTGACCATGGTCCCCAAGCCGGCCTCACATGAACCTGTTGCCTGTGATCCCCACCGGGGCCTCACGTGTACCTGGTAACTCTGGTCCTCACCTGGCCTCATCTGGACCTAGTGACTCTGGTCCCCACCTGGGCTTCACCTGGATCTGGTGACTCTGGTCCCCGTCTGGGCTTCACCTGGATCTGGTGACTCTGGTCCCCAACTGGATTTCACTTGGATCTGGTGACTCTGGTCCCCACCTGGACCTCTCCTGGACCTCATGACTCTCTTTCCAACATGGATCTCACCTGGATCTGGTGACTCTGGTCCTCAGTTTGGCCTCACATGGACCTGGTGTCTCTAGTCCCCACTTTGAACTACTCAGAACTGCTGAATCTTGCCCCACCTAGGCCGCACCCAGAACTGGTGACTCTTGTCCCCAGCTATGCCTAAATCCGAACTGATGAATCTGGTCCTCACGTGGGTCTCACATGGACCTGGGACTCAGCTGGATAGAGTGGCTCTGGTTCCCACAAGGGGCTCACCTGATACTGCTGACTGTGGTCTTATTCAATGCCTCACCAGGACCTAGTGATTCTGTTCCCCATCTGGGCCTGCATGGCCCTAGTGACTCTGGTCCTCACCCAGGCATCATTGGGATCTGGATACTCTATTCCACACCTGGGCCTCACTTTGTTTTTTTTTTTTTTATTTTTTTTTTATTTATTTATGATAGTCAGAGAGAGAGAGGCAGAGACACAGGCAGAGGGAGAAGCAGGCTCCATGCACCGGGACTGGGCCTCACTTTGACCAAGGAACTCTGGTCCCATTCTGGGCCTCAAACTAAACTGGTTACTCTGGTTCCCCCTCTGGGCCTCACCCTTACCTGATGACTCCGGTCACCCCTTGGGCTTCACTTGGGCCTGGTGAATCTGGTCCTTAGCTGGTCCTCACCTGCATGTGGTGACTGGTCGCCACCTGGGACTCAAATGGAGTTGGTGAATCCTGTTGCCACCTGCGCCTCACCTGGACCTTGTGACTGTGTTCTCACCTTGACCTCACCTGATTCTGGTGGCTCTGGTTCTCATATGGGGCTCTCCTGGACCTGGTTCCTGTGGTCTCCATCTGGCCTCACCTGGAACACAATGACTCTGATTTATATTTTTGCCTCTCTTGGACCTGTTGACTCAGGTCCTTACCTGGGCATCAGTGGGACCTGGATACTCTCTTATATTCCTGGACCTCACCTGGACCTGGTGAGTGGGGTTGCCACCTGGCCCTCACCCATAACTGGTGACTCAGGTCCCCAAGGGGGCCTCTTGGACCTGGTGAATCTGTTCCTTTCCTGGACCTCTCCCAGATCCAGGGACTCTGGACACCACCTGGGCCTCACCTTGACCTGGTGAATCTGGTCCCCATCTGGGCCCCACCCAGTCCTGGTGACTTTGTTCCACACCTGGACCTGATTGCTATGGACACCTTCTTGGCCTCACCTGGAACTGGTGACTCTGATCTTATGTGCGCGTCACCCAGATCTGGTGACTCTGGTCCTCACCTGGGCATCATTGGTACCTGGTGACTCTGTTCCTCACCTTTGCCTCACCTGGACATGATGACTCTGGAACCTCTCTGGGCCTCACCCTGACCTGGTGACTCTCGTCCCCATCTGTATGTCACCTGGACCGGGTGATTCTGGTATCCCTGTAGGCCTCAACCATATCTGGTGACTCTGTCGTCAAATGAGCCTCATCTGGACCTAGTGAATATGCTCCATCTGCGCCTCATTTGGACCTGGTGACTCTGGTACCTACCTGGGTATCATCGATACATGGTTCCAATGCATCGCCTGCAGGTTGACATCACCTGGACCTGGTAACTCTGGTCCCTACCTGGGCACAATCGGGACATGGTTCCTCTGCATGGCCTGTAGGTTGGCCTCCCCTGGCCCCGGTAGGTGGGATTGCCACCTGGGCCTCACCCATACCTGGTGACAATGGTCCCAACGTGGGCCTCACTTGGACCTGGTGAA
Organism: Canis aureus; assembly: GCF_053574225.1. NCBI lineage: Eukaryota > Metazoa > Chordata > Mammalia > Carnivora > Canidae > Canis > Canis aureus. The sequence goes on from NC_135632.1 coordinate 57,836,862, forward strand.
TCTGGTCCTTACCTGGTCCTAACAGGGAACTGGTAACTCTGGTCGTCACCTGGGAATCACCTGGACATGGTGAATCTGGTCCCCATCTGGGCCTCACCCAGTCCTGGTGACTTTGTTCCCCACCTGGACCTGATTGCTGTGGACACTTTCTTGGCCTCACCTGGAACTGGTGACTGATCGTATCTGCGCGTCACCCAAACCTGGTGACTCTGGTCTTCACCTGGGCATCATTGGTACCTGGTGACTCTGTTCCACACATGAGCCTCACCTGGACATGATGACTCTGGAACATCTCTGGTCCTCACCCTGACCTGGTGACACTGGTCCCCATCTGGATGTCACCTGGTCCAGGTGATTCTGGTACCACTCTAGGCCTCAACAAGATCTGGTGACTCTGGTCCTCAAGTGGGCCTCACCTGGACCTAGTGAATATGCTCCATCTGGGCATCATTTGGACCTGGTGACTCTGGTCCCTACCTGGGCATCATCGGGACATGGTTCCACTGCATGGCCTGCAGGATGGCCTCACCTGGACCTGGGGAGTGGCGTTGTCACCTTGGCCTCACCCATGCCTGGTGACACAGGTCCCCACGTGGGCCTCAATTGGACCTGGTGAATCTGGTCCCTTCCTGGTCCTCACCCGGAACTCCTAACTCGGGTCACCACCTGGGAATCACATGAACCTGGTGAATCTGGTCCCGATCTGGGCCTCACCCAGTCCTGGTGACTTTGTTACCCACCTGGACCTGATTCCTGTGGACTCCTTCTTGGCCTCACTTGAAAATGGTGAGTCTGATCCTTACTGGGCCTAACCCAGATATGGTGACTCTGGTCCAAACCTGTGGACCATTATGACCTGGATGCCCGGTTCCACACCTGAGCCTCACCTAGACATGATGAATCTGGATCCCCTCTGGGCCTCACCTTGACATGGTGACTCTGGTCCCCATGTGGATGTCACCTAGACCAGGTGAATCTGGTTCCCCTCTAGGCATCAACTCGACCTGGTGACTCTGATCCTCAACTGGGCCTCACCGGGACCTAGTGAATATGCTCCCCACCTGCGACTCATCTGGACCTTTTGTCTCTGTTTCTACCTGGGCATCATCGCACATGCTTACTCTATTCCCCACTGGGACTGACCTGATCCTTGTAACTCTGGTCCTGACTTTGACCTCTTCTGTACCAGGTGACTCTGGCTCCACCTGGGCCTCACCTGTAACTGGTGACTCTGATACTAAGCATGGCCTCACCTGACCTGGTGACTGTGGTTCCCATCGGGACCTCACCTGGACCTCATGTCTCTGGCCAACCTGGGCCTCACCAGGACCTGATGTCTCTGGTACCCACCAGGGTAGCATCAGGATATGGTTACACTGTTCACTGACAGTGACCCAGCCGGACCTATTAACTCTGGTCTTCACCTGGGCCACACCTGGACATGGTGACACTGGTTCCCACTTGGGGCTCACCTGGACAGGGTGAGTCGGATCCCCACCTGGTCCTCACCTGTAACTGGTGATTCTCGTTCCCACATGGAATCATGTGGACCTGGTGGCTGCAGTGTTTCTAGCTTCTCATGTATCTCGTGACTCTGGTCCCCACCATGGCCTCACCGAAACCTGGTGAGTGTGGTTGCCACCTGCACCTCACCTGGACCTGGTGATTCTGGTCTGCACTCGAGACTACCCTGGATCTGGTGACTGTGGTCCCCACCTGGGCATCACCTGGATTTGGGGACTCGGGTCCCCATCTGGGCCTCACCTGGCCCTGTTGACCATGGTCCTCAACTGCGCAAAATTTGGACCCGGTGACTGTGTTCCACAACTGGACCTCACCTGGACCAGGTGACTGTGGTCACCTTCTTGGTCTCACCGTGCACTCAGACTATGAACCCCATTTTGGCCTGACTTGGACCTGCTGACCCTGGTTGCCACCTGCACCTACCCTCGAACTGTTGACTCTGGTTCTTTCAAGGGCCTACCCTGTACCTGGTGATCCTGCTCCCCACATGTGCCTCACCTGAACGTGGTGGCTATTGTCACCACCAGGGACTCACCGGGACCTGGTTACTGTGTTCCACACCTGGGACTCAAGTAGACCTGTTGACCATGGTCCCCAAGCCGGCCTCACATGGACCTGTTGCTTCTGATCCCCACCGGGACCTCACGTATACCTGGAAACTCTGGTCCTCACCTGGGCCTCATCTGGACCTAGTGACTCTGGTCCCCAACTGGGCTTCACCTGGATCTGGTGACTCTGGTCCCCACCTGGGCTTCATCTGGATCTCGAGACTCTGGTCCCCATCTGGACCTCTCCTGGACCTGGTGACTCTCTTTCCAACATGGACCTCACCTGGATCTGGTGACTCTGTTCCTTAGTTTGGCCTCACATTGACCTGGTGTTCTTGTCCCCACTTTGACAAACTCAGAACTGCTGAATCTTGCCCCAACTAGGCCGCACCAAAACCTGGTGACTCTTGTCCCCAGCTATGCCTCAATTCGACCTGATGAATCTGGTCCTCACGTGGGCCTCTCATGGACCTGGGACTCAGCTGGATAGAGTGGCTCTTGTTCCCACAAGGGGCTCACCAGATACTGGTGACTGTGGTCTTATTCTAGGCCTCACCAGGACCTAGTGATTCTGTTCCTCATCTGGGCCTGCATGGCCCTAGTGACTCTGGTCCTCACCCAGGCATCATTGGGACCTGGATACTCTATTCCACACCTGGGCCTCACTTGGAACAGGGACCTCTGGTCCCCTTCTGGGCCTCAATCTAAACTGCTTACTCTGGTTCCCCCTCTGGGCCTCACTCTTACCTGGTGACTCTGGTCACCTCTTGGACTTCAATAGTCCTGGTGAATCTGGTCCTTAGCTGGTCTGCACCTGGATCTAGTGACTGGTCGCCACCTGAGCCTCACACAGTCCTGGTGACTTTGTTCCCCTCTGGACCTGATTGCTGTGGACTCCTTCTTCGGATCACCTGGAACTGGTGACTCTGGTCCCTATCTGGATGTCACCTGGACCAGGGGATTCTGGTACCCCTCTGGGCCTCAAGCAGATCTGGTGACTCTGGTCCTCAACTGGGCCTCACCTGGTCCTAGTGAATATGCTCCATCTCGGCTTCATTTGGATCTGGTGACTCTGGTACCTACGTGGGCAACATAGGGACATGGTTCCATATAATGGTCTGCAGGTTGGCCTCTTCTTGACCTGGTAACTCTGGTCCCTACCTGGGCATCATTGGGACACGGTTCATCTGCATGGCCTGCAGGTTGGCCTCACCTGGACCTGGTGAGTGGGCTTGCCACCTGGGCCTAACCCATACCTGGTGACACAGGCCCTACGTGGGCCTCACTTGGACCTGCTGTATCTGGTAATTCTGGTCACCACCTGGGAATCAACTGGACCTGGTGAATCTGTGTCCCCATCTGGGCCTCACCCAGTCCTAGTGATTTTTCCCTACCTGGACCTGATTGCTGTGGACTCCTTCTTAGCCTCACCTGGAACTGTTGACTCTGATCCTAACTGGGCCTCACCCAGATCAGTTGATTCTGGTCCTCACCTGCTGGACCATTATGACCTGGATACTCTCTTCCACACTTGAGCCTCACCTGGACATGATGACTCTGGATCCCCTCTGGGCCTTACCCTGACGTGGTGACTCTGGTCCCCATCTGGATGTCACCTAGACCAGGTGAATCTGGTACCCATCTATACTCACCTAGACCTGGAGACTCTGGTCCTCACCTGGGCCTCACCAGGACCTAGTGAATATGCTCCCAATTGTGCCTCATCTGGACGGGTTGACTCTGGTTCTACCTGGGCATCATCGAGACATGGTTAATCTATTCCCCACTGGGACTGACCTGATCCTGGTAACTCTGGTCCTGACTTTGGCCTCTTCTCTACCAGGTGACTCTGGCTCCACCTGGGCCTCACCTGTAACTGGTGACTCTGATCCTAAGCATGGCCTAACCTGACCTGGTGACTGTGGTTCCCATCGGGACCTCACCTGGACCTCATGTCTCTGGTTCCACCTGGGCCTCACCAGGACCTGGTGTCTCTGGTACCCACCTGGGTAGCAGCAGGATATGGTTACCCTGTTCACTAACAGTGACCAAGCTGGACCTATTAACTCTGGTCTTCACCTGGGCCACACCTGGACATGGTGACACTGGATCCCACATGGGCCTCACCTGGACATTGTAAGTCGGATCCCCACCTGGTCCTCACCTGTAACTGGTGATTCTCGTTCCCACATGGAATCATGTGGACCTGGTGGCTGCAGTGTTTCTAGCTTCTCATGTACCTCGTGACTCTGGTCCCCACCAGGGCCTCACCGGGACCTGGTGAGTGTGGTTGCCAACTGCACCTCACCTAGACCTGGTGATTCTGGACTGAACCTGAGGCTACCTTGGATCTGGTGACTGTGTTCCCCACCTGGGCTTCACCTGGAATTGGGGACCCTGTTCCCCATCTGGGCCTCATCTAGCCCTGTTGACCATGGTCCTCAACTGGGAAAAATTTAGGACCGGGTGACTGTGTTCCACAACTGGACCTCACCTGGACCAGGTGACTCTGGTCCCTCTCTGGGTGTCACCGTGCCCTAGTGACTGTGAACCCCACTTTGGCATGACTTGGAACTGCTGACCCTGGTTGCCACCTGCGCCTGACCTCGAACTGTTGACTCTGGTTCTTTCAAGGGCCTCCCCTGTACCTAGTGATCCTGGTCCCCACCTGGGCCTCACGTGGACGTGGTGACACTAGTCACCAACGTGGACTCACCTGGACCTGCTTACTGTGTTCCACACCTGGGCCTCAAGTAGACCTGTTGACCATGGTCCCCAAGCCGGCCTCACATGGACCTATTGCCTCTACTCCCCACCGGGGCCTCACGTGTACCTGGTAACTCTGGTCCTCACCTGGGCCTCATCTGCACCTAGTGACTCTGGTCCCCACCTGGGCTTCACCTGCATCTGGTGGCTCTGGTCCCCACCTGGATTTCACCTGGAACTGGTGACTCTGGTCCCCACCTGGACCTCTCCTGGAACTTGTGACTCTCTTTCCAACATGGACTTCACTTGGATCTGGTGACTCTGATCCTCAGTTTGGCCTCACCTGGACATCGTGTCTCTCGTCCCCACTTTGACCTAACACAGAACTGCTGCATCTTGCCCCACCTGGCCGCACTGAGACCTGGTGACTCTTGTCCCCAGCTATGCCTCAATTCGACCTGATGAATCTGGTCCTCACGTGGGCCTCACATGGACCTGGGACTCAGCTGGATACAGTGGTTCTGGTTCCCACAAAGGGCTCACCTGATACTGGTGACTGTTGTCTTATTCTATGCCTCACCAGGACCTAGTGATTCTGTTCCTCATCTGGGCCTCCATGGCCCTAGTGACACTGGTCCTCACCCAGGCATCATTGGGACCTAGATACTCTATTCCACACCTGGGCCTCACTTTGACCAGGGACCTCTGGTCCCATTCTGGGCCTCAAACTAAACTGGTTACTCTGGTTCCCCCTCTGGGCCTCACCCTTACCTGGTGACTCTGGTCACCCCTTGGGCTTCACTTGGGCCTGTTGAATCTGGTCCTTAGCTGGTCCGCACCTGGATTGGGTGACTGGTGGCCACCTGGGCCTCACCTGGTCTTGGTGAATCCTGTTGCCACCTGCGCCTCAAATGGACCTTGTGACTCTGGTCCCACCTGGACCGCACCTGGATCTGGTGGCTCCGGTTAACATATGGGGCACTCCTGGACCTGGTTCCTGTGGTCTCCATCTGGCGTCACCTGGAACACAATGACTCTGATCCATATTTGGGCCTCTTCTGGACTTGTTGACTATGGTCCTTACCTGGTCATCAATGGGCCCTGGATACTCTCTTATATATCTGGGCCTCACCTGGACCTGGTGACTGTGGTCCCACCTGGGCCTCACCTGGACGAGGTGACTGTTTCCCACAGGGACATCACCTGGACCTGGTGACTCAGGTCCTCATACGGGCATCATGGGACCAGGTTTCTCAGTTCCACATCGCGGCCTCACCTGGACCTAGTGATTCTCGTCCCCCTCTGGGCCTCACCCTGACCTGGTGACTCTGGTCACCCCTGGATATCACCAGAACCGGGTACTCTGGTCCCCCTCTGGGACTCACCCGGAGTTGGGCACACCGGTCCTCAACTGGGCCTCAACAGGACCTGGTGAATCTACTACTCACTTAGACCTCGTCTGGATCTTGTGACTCTTCACACCTGGCATCAAAGGGATATGGTTACTCTGTTCCGCACCTGGGCCTCACATGGATATGATAACTTTGCTCCACATTTTGGCCTCAACTGGTCCTGATGACCCTGGTCCCACCACTTAGGCCTCAATCTGGACCTGGAGACTGTCGTCACAACCTGGGTCTCACCTGGACCTGGTGACTCTCGTTCCCACATGAACCACTCCTGGCCCTGGTGACTGTGGTGTTCTTATAGACTCACATTTACCTGGTGGCTCGGGTCCCAACTAGGGCCTCACCTGGATCTGGTGACTCTGGCCTGCAGGTTCGCCTCACCTGGACCTGGTGAATCTCTTCCCCATCTGGGCCTCGCCTAGTCCTGGTGACTTTGTTCCCCACCTGGACGTGATTGCTGTGGACTCGTTCTTGGCCTCTCTGGAACTGGTGACTTTGATCCTATCTGCGCGTCACCCAGACCTGGTGACTCTGGTCTTTACCTGGGCATCATTGTTACCTGGTGACTCTATTCCACACCTGAGCCTCACCTGGACATGATGACTCTGGAACCTCTCTGAGCCTCACCCTGACCTGGTGACTCTGGTCCCCATCTGGATGTCACCTAGACTAGGTGAATCTGGTATCCCTCTAGGCCTCAACTTGACCTGGTGACTCTGGTCCTGAACTGGGCCTCATGGGGACCTAGTGAACATGCTCCCCACCTGCGCCTCATCTGGACCTGGTGACTCTGGTTCTATCTGGGCATCTTCGAGACATGGTTACTCTATTCCCCACTGGGACTGACCTGATACTGGTAACTCTGGTCCTGACTTTGGCCTCTTCTCTACCAGGTGACTCTGGCTGCACCTGGGCTTCACCTGTAACTGGTGACTCTGCTCCTAAGCATGGCCTCACCTGACCTGGTGACTGTGGTTCCCATCGGGACCTCACCTGGACCTCATGTCTCTGGTTCCACCTGGGCCTCACCAGGACCTGGTGTCTCTGGTACCAACCTGGGTAGCATCAGGATATGGTTACACTGTTCACTAACAGTGACCCAGCTGGACCTATTAACTCTGGTCTTCACCTTGGCCACACCTGGACATGCTGACACTGGTGCCCACATGGGCCTCACCTGGACATTGTAAGTCGGATCCCCACCTGGTCCTCACCTGTAACTGGTGATTCTCGTTCCCACATGGAATCATGTGGACCTGGTGGCTGCAGTGTTTCTAGCTTCTCATGTACCTCGTGACTCTGGTCCCCACCAGGGCCTCACCGGGACCTAGTGAGTGTGGTTGCCACCTGCACCTCACCTGGACCTGGTGATTCTGGTCTGCACCTGAGTCTACCCTGGATCTGGTGACTGTGGTCCCCACTTGGGCTTCACCTGGAATTGGGGACCCCGGTCCCCATCTGGGCCTCACCTGGCCCTGTTGACCATGGTCCTCAACTGGGCAAAATTTGTGACACGGTGACTGTGTTCCACAACTGGACCTCACCTGGACCAGGTGACTCTGCTCCCCCTCTGGGTCTCACCGTGCCCTAGTGACTGTGAACCCCACTTTGGCGTGACTTGGACCTGCTGACCTGGTTGCCACCTGCGCCTGACCTCGAACTGGTGACTCTGGTTCTTTCAAGGGCCTTCCCTGGACCTGGTGATCCTGGTCCCCACCTGGGCCTCACCTGGACGTGGTGACTCTTGTCACCACCGGGGACTCACCTGGACCTGGTTACAGTGTTCCACACCTGGGCCTCAAGTAGACCTGTTGACCATGGTCCCCAAGCCGGCCTCACATGGACCTGTTGCCTCTGATCCCCACCGGGGCCTCACGTGTACCTGGTAACTCTGGTCCTCACCTGGGCCTCATCTGGACCTAGTGAATCTGGACCCCACCTGGGCTTCACCTTGATCAGGTGACTGGTCCCCACCTGGGCTAAACCTGGATCTGGTGACTCTGGTCCCCACCTGGACCTCTCCTGGACCTGGTGACTCTCTTTCCAACATGGACCTCACCTGGATCCGGTGCCTCTGGTCCTTGTTTGGCCTCACCTGGACCTGGTGTCTCTCGTCCCCACTTTGACCTAACTCAGAACTGCTGAATCTTGCCCCAACTAGGCCGCACGGAGACCTGGTGACACTTGGCCCCAGTTATGCCTCAATTCGACCTGATGAATCTGGTCCTCACGTGGGTCTCACATGGACCTGGGACTCAGCTGGATAGAGTGGCTCTGGTTCCCACAAGGGGCTCACCTGATACTGCTGACTGTGGTCTTATTTATGCCTCACCAGGACCTAGTGATTCTGTTCCCCATCTGGGCCTGCATGGCCCTAGTGACTCTGGTCCTCACCCAGGCATCATTGGGACCTGGAAACTATATTCCACACCTGGGCCTCACTTTGACCAGGGACCTCTGGTCCCATTCTGGGCCTCAAACTAAACTGGTTACTCTGGTTCCCCCTCTGTGACTCACCTTTACCTGGTGAATCTGGTCACCCTTTGGGCATCACTTCGGCATGGTGAATCTGGTCCTTAGCTGGTCCGCACCCGGTTCTGGTGACTGGTCGCCACCTGGGCCTCACCTGGACTTGGTGAATCCTGTTGACACCTGCGCCTCACCTGGACCTTGTGACTGTGGTCCCACCTGGACCTCACGTGGATCTGGTGGCTCTGGTTCCCATATGGGGCTCTCCTGGACCTGGTTCCTTTGGTCTCCATCTGGCCTCACCTGGAACACAAAGACTCTGATCCATATTTGGGCCTCTCCTGGACCTGTTGACTCTGGTCCTTACCTGGGCATCATTGGGACCTGGATACTCTCTTATATACCTGGGCCTCACCTGGACCTGGTGACTGTGGTCTCACCTGGGCCTCATCTGGAAGAGGTCAATGGTTCCCACTGGGACCTCTCTTGGACCTGGTGACTCAGGTCCTCCAATGGGTATCATGTGACCTGGTATCTCAGTTCCACATCGGGGCCTCACCTGGACCTAGTGATCTCGTCCCACTCTGGGCCTCACCCTGACCTGGTGACTCTGGTCCCCACCTGGATATCACCAGAACCGGGTGACTCTGGTCCCCACCTAGGCTTCACCTGGACCTGGTGACTCAGGTCCTCATATGGGCATCTTGGGTCCTGGTTTCTCAGTTCCACATCGGGGCCTCACCTGGACCTAGTGATTCTCGTCCCACTCTGGGCCTCACCCTGACGTGGTGATTCTGGTCCCCACCTGGATATCACCAGGTGAGTACGGTGATCTACTTAGGCCCTCTTCGGACTTGCTGTACACTTTTCCCACCTGCATCAATGGGACATGGTTACATGTTCCAACTGGTCACCGACATCCACGTGGGCCTCATGGGACATCGATCACTTGCCACCTTTGGAAAATGGTGATCTACATGAACCACCACCTAGGCTCCAGGTCCAGGGATGTGGTTCCTTGGGAAGAGTCACCAACTGGTCCTGATGACTCTGATCCCTCCACCTAGGCCTCAATCTGGACCTGGTGACTGTGGTCCCCACCTGGGTCTCACCTGGACCTGGTGACTCTCGTTCCCACATGAACCACACCTGGACCTGGAGACTGTGGTGTTCTTGTAGACTCACATTTTCCTGGTGACTGATGTCCCCACTAGGGCCTCACGTGGATGTGGTGACTCTGGCCTGCAGGTTGGCCTCACCTAGACCTGTGAGTGGGGATGCCACCTGGGCCTCACCCATACCTGGTAACTCAGGTCCTCTGAGGGCTTCTGGGACCTGGTGAATCTGGTCCTTACCTGGTACTCTCCTAGAACCGGGGACTCCGGTCACCACCTCGGCCTCAACTGGACCTGATGAATCTGGTCCTTACCTAGTCCTCACCCGGAACTGGTAACTCTGTTCAAAACCTGGGAATCACCTGGCACTGGTGAATCTGGTCCCCATCTGGGCTTTACCCAGTCCTGGTAACTTTGTTCCCCACCTCGACCTGATTGTTGTGGACTCCTTCTTGGCCTCACCTGGAACTCGTGACTATGATCCTAACTGGGCCTCATCAAGATCTGGTTACTCAGGTCCTCACTTGTGGACCATCATGACCTGGACACTCTGTTCCACACCTGAGCCTCATTTGGACGTGATGACTCTGGATGCCCTCTGGGCCTCACCCTGACATGGTGACTCTGGTCCCCATCTGGATGTCACCTAGACCAGGTGAATCTGGTACCCCTCTCGGCCTCAACTAGACCTGGTGACTCTGTTCCGCAACTAGGCCTCAACTGGACCTAGTGAATATGCTCCATCTGGGCCGCATTTGGATCAGGTGACTCTGGTTCTACCTGTGCATCATCGGGACATGTTTCCACTGCATTCTCTGCAGGTTTCCCTCACCTGGACCTGGTAACTCTGGTCCATACCTGGGCATCATCGCGACATGGTTCCTCTGCATGGCCTGCAGATTGGCCTCACCTGGACCTGGTGAGTGGGGTTGCCACCTGGCCCTCACCCATACCTGGTGACTCAGGTCCCCACGGGGGCCTCTTGGACCTGGTGAATCTGTTCCTTACCTGGACCTCTCCCAGATCCTGGGATTCTGGACACCACCTGGGCCTGACTTGACCTGGTGAATCTTGTCCCCATCTGGGCCCCACCCAGTCCTGGTGACTTTGTTTCCCACCTGGACCTGATTGCTGTGGACACATTCTTGGCCTCACCTGGAACTGGTGACTCTGATCCTATGGGCGCGTCACCCAGATCTGGTGAATCTGGTCCTCACCTGGGCATCATTGGTACCTGGTGACTCTGTTCCACACCTCAGCTTCACCTGGACATGATGACTCTGGAACCTCTCTGGGCCTCACCCTGACCTGGTGACTCTGGTCTCCATTTGGATGTCACCTGGACCAGGTGATTCTGGTACCCCTCTAGGCCTCACCAGTTCTGGTGACTCTGGTCCTCAAATGGGCCTCATCCGGACGTAGTGAATATGCTCCATCAGGGCCTCATTTGGACCTGGTTCCTCTGGTCCCTACCGGGGAATCATCGGGACATGGTTCCACTGCATGGCCTGCAGGTTGGCCTCACCTGGACCTGGTAACTCTGGTCCCTACCTGGGCATCATCGGGACATGGTTCCTCTTCATGGCCTGCAGGTTGGCCTCACCTGGACCTGGTGAGTGGGAATGCCACCTGGGCCTCGCACATGCCTGGTGACACAGGTCCCCACGTGGGCCTCACTGGGACCTATTGATTCTGGTTCTACCTGGGCATTATCGGGACATGGTTACTCTATTCCCCACTGGGACTGACCTAATCCTTGTAACTATGGTTCTGACTTTGGCCTCTTCTGCACCAGGTGACTCTGGCTCCACCTGGGCCTTACCAGTAACTGGTGACTCTGATCCTAAGCATGGCCTCACCAGGACCTGGTGTCTCTGGTACCCACCTGGGTAGCAGCAGGATATGGTTACACTGTTCACTAACGGTGACACAGCCGGACCTATTAACTCTGGTCTTCACCTGGGCCACACCTGGACATGGTGACACTGGTTCCCACCTGGGTCTCACCTGGACATGGTGAGTCGGATCCCCACCTGGTCCTCACCTGTAACTGGTGATTCTCGTTCCCACATGGACATATGTGGACCTGATGGCTGCAGTGTTTCTAGCTTCTCATGTACCTCCTGACTCTGGTCCCCACCAGGGCCTCACCAGGACCTGGTGAGTGTGGTTGCCACCTGCACATCACCTGGACCTGGTGATTCTGGTCTGCACTCGAGACTACCCTGGATCTGGTGACTGTGTTCCCCACCTGGGCTTCACCTGGATTTGGGGACTCCGGTCCCCATCTGGGCCTCACCTGGCCCTGTTGACCATGGTCCTCAACTGGGCAAAATTGGGACCTGGTGACTGTGTTCCACAACTGGACCTCACCTGGACCAGGTGACTCTGGTCCCCCTCTGGGTCTCACCGTGCCCTAGTGACTGTGAACCCCACTTTGGCCTGACTTGGACCTGCTGACCCTGGTTGCCACCAGCGCCTGACCTCGAACTGTTGACTCTGGTTCTTTCAAGGGCCTCCCTGTACCTGGTGATCCTGGTCCCCACGTGGGCCTCACCTGGACGTGGTGACTCTTGTCACCACCGGGGACTCACCTGGACCTGGTTACTGTGTTCCACACCTGGGCCTCAAGTAGACCTGTTGACCATGGTCCCCAAGCCGGCCTCACATGGACCTGTTGCCTCTGATCCCCACCGGGGCCTCACGTGTACCTGGTAACTCTGGTCCTCACCTGGGCATCACTGCTACCTGGTGACTCTGTTCCACACCTGAGCCTCACCTGGACATGATGACTCTGGAACCTCTCTGGGCCTCACTCAGATCTGGTGACTCTGGTCCTCAACTGGGCCTCACCTGGATCTAGTGAATATGCTCCATTTGGGCCTCATTTGGACCTGGTGACTCTGGTCCTTACCTGGGCATCATCGGGACAAGGTTCCACTGCATGGCCTGCAGTTTGGCCTCACCTGAACCTCGTAACTCTAGTCCCTACCTGGGCATCATCGCGACATGGTTCCTCTGCATGGCCTGCAGGTTGGCCTCACCCGGACCTGGTGAGTGGGGTTGTGACCTGTGCCTCACCATGCCTGGTGTCAGAGGTCTGCACGTGGGCCACAATTGGACCTGGTGAATCTGGTCCTTACCTTGTCCTGACCCGGAACTTGTAACTCTGGTCACCACCTGGGAATCACCTGGGCAAGGTGAATCTGGTCCTCAACTGGGCCTCACCCAGGTTTGGTGACTTTGTTCCACACCTGGCCTGATTGCTGTGGACTCCTTCTTGGCCTCACCTGGAACTGGTGACTCGGATCCACACTGGGTCTCACCCAGATCTGGTGACTCTGGTCCTCACCTGTGGACCATTATGACCTGGATACTCTGTTCCACACCTGAGCCTCACCTGGACATGATGACTCTGGATCCCCTCTAGGCCTCACCCTGACATGGTTACTCTGGTCCCCATCTGGATGTCACCTGGACCAGGTGAATCTGGTACCCATCTAGGCCTCAACTTGACCTGGAAAATCTGGTCCTCAACTGGGCCTCACCGGGACTTAGTGAACATGCTCCCCACCTGTGACTAATCTGGACCTGGTGACTCTGGTTCTACCTGGGCATCATAGGGACGTGGTTTCTCTATTCCTCAGTGGGACTGACCTGTTCGTGGTATCTCTGGTCCCGACTTTGGCCTCTTCGGTTCCAGGTGACTCTGGCTCCACCTGGGCCTCACCTGTAACTGGTGACTCTGATCCTAAGCATGGCCTCACCTGACCTGGTGACTGTGGTTTCCATCGGGACCTCACCTGGACCTCATGTATCTTGTCCCACCTAGGCCTCACCAGGCCCTTGTATCTGGTACCCACCTGAGTAGCATCAGGATATGGTTACACTGTTCACTAACAGTGACACAGCCAGACCTATTAACTCTGGTCTTCACCTGGTCCACACCTGGACATGGTGACACTGATTCCCACCTGGGTCTCACCTGGATCTGGTGACGCTGGTCCCCACCTGGACCTCTCCTGGACCTGGTGACTCTCTTTCCAACATGGACCTCACCTGGATCTGGGGACGCTGGTCCTCAGTATGGCCTCACTTGGACCTGGTGTCCCTCGTCCCCTCTTTGACCTAATTCAGAACTGCTGAATCTTGCCCCACCTAGGCCGCACCGAGTCCTGGTGACTCTTGTCCCCAGCTATGCCTCAATTTGACAAGATGTATCTGGTCCTCACGTGGGCCTCTCATGGACCTGGGACTCAGCTGGATAGAGTGGCTCTGGTTCCCACAAGGGGCTCACCTGGACCTGGTTACTGTGGTCCCACCTGAGCCTCACCGGGACGAGGTGACTGGTTCCCACAGGGACCTCATCAGGACCTGGTGACTCAGGTCCTCATATGGGCATCATGGGACCTGGTTTCTCAGTTCCATATCGGGGCCTCACCTGGACCTAGTGATTCTCGTCCCCCTCTGGGCATCACCCTGACGTGGTGACTCTGGTCCCCACCTGGATATCACCAGAACCGGGTGACTCGGGTACCCCTCTGGGACTCACCCGGAACAGGGACACTGGTCCTCAACTGGACCTCAACAGGACCTGGTGAATCTCCTCCTCACTTAGGCCTCGTCTGGACCTTGTGACTCTTTTACCACCTGGCATAAATGGGACATGGTTAGTCTGTTCCCCACCTGGGCCTCAAATGGACATGATAACTTTGCTCCACACTTTGGCCTCAACTGGTCCTGATGACTCTGGTCCCCGCACCTAGGCCTCGTCTGGACCTGGTGACCGTGGTCCCCACCTGGGTCTCACCTGGATCTGGTGACTCTCGTTCCCACATGAACCACACCTGGACCTGGTAACTGTGGTGTTCTTGTAGACTCACACTTACCTGGTGACTCCGGGCCCACTAGGGCCTCACCTGGATCTGGTGACTAAGGCCTACAGGTTGGCCTCACCTGCACCTGGTGAGTGGGGTTGCCACCTGGGCCTCACCCATACCTAGTGACACATGTCACCACGTGGGCCTCTTGGACCTGGTGAATCTGGTCCTTACCTGGTCCTCTCCCAGACCCAGGGACTCTGGTCACCACCTTGGCCTCACCTGGATCTGGTGAATATGGTCCCCATCTGTGCCTCACCCGGTATTTGTGACTTTGTTCCCCACCTGGACTTGATTGCTGTGGACTCTTTCTTGGCCTCATCTTGAACTCGTGACTCTGATCCTATCTGCGCGTCACCCAGACATTGTGACTCTGGTCCTCACCTGGGCATCATTGGTACCTGGTGACTCTGTTACATACCTGAGCCTCACCGGGACATGATTACTCTGGAACCTCTCTGGGCCTCACCCTCACCTGGTGACTCTGGCCCCCATCTGGATGTCACCTGGACCAGGGGATTCTGGTACCCCTCTAGGCCTCAACCAGATCTGGTGACTCTGGTCCTCAACTGGGCCTCACCTGGACCTAGTGAATATGCTCCATGTGGGCCTCATTTGGACCTGGTGACTCTGGTCCCTACCTTGACATCATCGGGACATGGCTCCACTGCATGGCCTGCAGGTTGGCCTCACCTGGACCTGGTAGCTCTGGTCCCTACCTGGGCATCATGGGGACACTGTTCCTCTGCATGGCCTGCAGGTTGGCCTCACCTGGACCTGTTGAGTGGGGTTGCCACCTGTGCCTCACCCATACCTGCTGATACAGGTCCCCAAGTGGGCCTCACTTAGATCTGGTGAATCTGGTCCTTACCTGGTCCTCACCCGGAACTGGTAGTTCTGGTCACCACCTGGGAATCACCTGGACCTGGAGAATCTGGTCCCCATCTGGGCCTCATCCAGTCCTGGTGACTTTGTTCCCCACCTGGACCTGATGGCTGTGGACTCCTTCTTGGCCTCACCTGTAACTGGTTTTTCTGATCCTAACTGGGCCTCATCCAGATCTGGTGACTCTGGTCCTCACCTGTGGACCATTATGACCTGGATACTCTGTTCTACACCTGAGCCTCACCTGGACATGATGACTCTGGATCCCCTCTGGGCCTCACCCTGACATGATGACTCTGGTCCCCATCCGGATGTCACCTAGACTAGGTGAATCTGGTATCCCTCTAGGCCTCAACTTGACCTGGTGACTCTGGTCTGAACTGGGCCTCACGGAGCCCTTGAATATGTTCCCAACCTGCGCCTCATCTGGACCTGGTGACTCTGGTTCTACCTGGGCATCATCGAGACATGGTTACTCTATTCCCCACTGGGACTGACCTGATCCTGGTAACTCTGGTCCCGACTTTGGCCTCTTCTCTACCAGGTGACTCTGGCTCCACCTGGGCCTCACCTGTAACTGGTGACTCTGATCCTAAGCATGGACTCACCTGACCTGGTGACTGTGGTTCCCATCGGGACCTCACCTGGACCTCATGTCTCTGGTTCCACCTGGGCCTCACCAGGACCTGGTGTCTCTGGTACCCACCTGGGTAGCATCAGGATATGGTTACACTGTTCACTAACAGTGACCCAGCTGGACCTATTAACTCTGGTCTTCACCTGGGCCACACCTGGACATGGTGACACTGGATCCCACATGGGCCTCACCTGGACAATGTAATTCGGATCCCCACCTGGTCCTCACCTGTAACTGGTGATTCTCGTTCCCACTGGAATCATGTGGACCTGGTGGCTGCAGTGTTTCTAGCTTCTCATGTACCTCGTGACTCTGGTCCCCACCAGGGCCTCTCCGGGACCTGGTGAGTGTGGTTGCCACCTGCACGTCACCTGGACCTGGTGATCCTGGTCTGCACCTGAGGCTACCTTGGATCTGGTGACTGTGGTCCCCACCTGGGCTTCACCTGAACTTGGGGACTCCGGTCCCCATCTGGGCCTCACCTGGCCCTGTTGACCATGGTCCTGAACTGGGCAAAATTTGGGGCCAGGTGACTAGGTCCACAACTGGACCTCACCTGGACCAAGTGACTCTGGTTCCCCTCCGGGTCTCACCGTGCCCTAGTGACTGTGAACCCCACTTTGGCCTGACTTGGACCTGCTGACCCTGGTTGCCACCTGCGCCAGACCTCCAACTGTTGACTCTGGTTCTTTCAACGGCCTCCCATGTACCTAGTGATCATGGTCCCCAACTGTGCCTCAACTGGACGTGGTGACTCTTGTCACCACCGGGGACTCACCTGGACCTACTTACTGTGTTTCACACAAGGGCCTCATGTAGACCTGTTGACCATGGTCCCCAAGCCGGCCTCACATGGACTTGTTGCCTCTGATCCCCACCGGGGCCTCACGTGTACCTAGTAACTCAGGCCCTCACCTAGGCCTCATCTGGACCTAGTGACTCTGGTCCCCACCTGGCTTCACCTGGATCTGGTGACTCTGGTCCCCACCTGGACTTCAACTGGATCTGGTGACTCTGGTTCCCATATGGGGCTCTCCTGGACCTGGTTCCTGTGGTCTCCATCTGGACTCATCTGGAACACAATGACTCTGATCCATATTTGTGCCTCTCCTGGACCTGTTGACTCTGGTCCTTACCTGGGCATCATTGGGACCTGGATACTCTCTTATATACCTGGGCCTCACCTGGACCTGATGACTGTGGTCCAAACTGGGCCTCACCTGGATGAAGTCACTGGTTCCCACAGGGACCTCACCTGGACCTGGTGACTCTGGTCCTCAAATGGGCATCATGGGACCTGGTTTTTCAGGTTTCTCAGTTCCACATCGGGGACTCACCTGGACCTAGTAATTCTCGTCCCACTCTGGGCCTCACCCTGACGTGGTGACTCTGGTCCACACCTGGATATCACCAGAACCGGGTGACGATGGTTCCCCTCTGGGACGCACCCGGAGCTGGGGACACTGGTCCTCAACTGGGCCTCAACAGTACCTGGTGAATCTACTCCTCACTTATGCCTCATCTGGACCTTGTGACTCATTTCCCACCTGGCATCAATGGGACATGGTTACTCTGTTCCCCACCTGGGCCTCACTTGGACATGATAACTTTGCTCCACACTTCGGCCTCAAATGATCCTGATGACTCTGGTCCCCCCACCTAAGCCACAAACTGGAATTGGTGACTGTGGTCCCCACCTGGGTCTCACCTGGACCTGGTGACTCTCGTTCCCACCTGAACCACACCTGGACCTGGTGACTGTGGTGTTCTTATAGACTCACATTTACCTGGTGACTCCGGACCCCACTAGGTCCTCACCTGGATCTGGTGACTCTGGCCTGCAGGTTGGCCTCACCTGTACCTGGTGAGTGGGCCTGCCACCTGTGCCTCACCCATACCTGGTGACACAGGTCCCCACGTGGGCCTCTTGGACCTGGTGAATCTGGTTCTTACCTGGTCCTCTCCCTGATCCGGGGACTCTGGTCACCACCTGGGCCTCACCTGGACCTGGTGAATCTGGTCCCCATCTGGGCCTCACCCAGTCCTGGTGACTTTGTTCCCCACCTGGACCTGATTGCTGTAGACACTTTCTTGGCCTCACCTGGAACAAGTGACTCTGATCCTATCTGCGAATCACCCGGACCTGGTGACTCTTGTCCTCACCTGGGCATTATTGGTACCTGGTAACTCTGATCCACACCTGAGCCTCACCTGGATAAGATGACTCTGAAACCTCTCTGGGCCTCACCCTGACCGGTGACTCTGGTCCCCATCTGGATGTCACCTGGACTAGGTGATTCTGGTACCCCTCTGGGCCTCAACCAGATCTGGTGACTCTGGTCCTCAACTGGGCCTCACCTGGACCTAGTGAATATGCTCCATCTGGGCCTCATTTGGATCTGGTGAATCTGGTCCCTCCCTGGGCATCATCAGGACATGGTTCCACTGCATGGCCTGCAAGTTGGCCTCACCAGGACCTGGTAACTCAGGTCCCTACCTGGGCATCATCGGGACACTCTTCCTCTGCATTGCCTGCAGTGTGGCCTCACCTGGACCTGGTGAGTGGGGTTGCCACCTGGGCCTCACTCATACCTGGTGACAAAGGCCCCAAGCGGGCCTCACTTGGACCTGGTGAATCTGGTCCTATCCTGATCCTCACCCGGAACTGGTAACTCTTTTCACAACCTGGGAATCACCTGGACCTCGTGAATCTGGTCCCCATCTGGGTCTCACCCAGTCCTGGTGACTTTGCTCCCCGCCTGGACCTGATTGCTGTGCACTCCTACATGGCCTCACCTGGAACTGCTGACTCTGATCCTTACTGGGCCTCACCCAGATCTGGTGACTCTGGTCCTCACCTGTGGACCATTATGGCCTGGATACTCTGTTCCACACCTGAGCCTCAACTGGACAGGATGACTCTGGATCCCCTCTGGGCCTCAGCCTGACATGGTGACATGGGCCACATCTGGATGTCACCAAGACCAGGTGAATCTGGTACCCCTCTAGGCCTCAACTTGACCTGGTGACTCTGGTCGTCAAATGGGCCTCACCGGGACATAGTGAATATGCTCCCCACCTGCGCCTCATCTGGACCTGGTGACTCTGGTTCTACCTGGGAATCATTGGGACATGGTTACTCTATTCCCCACTGGGACTCACCTGATCCTGGTAACTCTGGTGCTGACTTTGGCCTCTTCTGTACCAGGTGACTCTGGCTCCACCTGGGCCTCACCTGTAACTGGTGACTTTGATCCTAAGCATGGGCTCACCTGACCTGGTGACTGTGGTTCCCATCGGGACCTCACCTGGACCTTATGTCTCTGTTCCCCACCTGGGTAGCATCAGGATATGGTTACACTCTTCACTAACAGTGACCCACCCGGACCTATTAACTCTGGTCTACACCTGAGACACACCTGGACATGGTGACACTGGTTCCCACCTGGATCTCACCTGGATATGGTGAGTCGGATCCCCACCTGGTCCTCACCTGTAACTGGTGATTCTCGTTCCCAATGGACATCATGTGGACCTGGTGGCTGCAGTGTTTCTAGCTTCTCATGTACCTCGTGACTCTGGTCCCCACCAGGGCCTCACCGGGAACTGGTGAGTGTGGTTGCCACCTGCACTTCACCTGGACCTTGTGATTCTGGTCTGCACCTGAGACTACCCTGGATCTGGTGACTGTGGTCTCCTCCTGGGCTTCACCTGGATCTGGTGACTCTGGTCCCCACCTGGACTTCACCTGGATCTGGTGACTCTGGTCCCCATCTGGACCTCTCCAGGAACCTGGTGACTCTCTTTCCACCATGGACCTCACCTGGATGTGGTGACTCTGGCACTCAGTTTAGCCTCACCTGGACCTGGTGTCTCTCGTCCCCACTTTGACCTAACTCTGAACTGCTGAATCTTGCCACACCTAGGCCGCACCCAGACCTGGTGACTCTTGTCCCCAGCTATGCCTCAATTCGACCTGATGAATCTGGTCCTCACGTGGGCTTCACATGGACCTGGGACTCAGCTGAATATAGTGGCTCTGCTTCCCACAAGGGGCTCACCTGATACTGGTGACTATGGTCTTATTCTATGCCTCACCAGGACCTAGTGATTCTGTTCCCCATGTGGGCCTTCATGGCCCTAGTGACTCTGGTCCTCACCCAGGCATCATTGGGACCTGGATACTCTATTCCACACCTGGGCCTCACTTTGACCACGGACCTCTGGTCCCATTCTGGGCCTCAAACTAAACTGGTTACTCTGGTTCCCCCTCTGGGCCTCACCCTTACCTGGTAAATCTGGTCACCCCTTGGGCTTCACTGGGCCTGGTGAATCTGGTCCTTAGCTGATCCGCACATGGATCTGGTGGCTGTTCCCCACCTGGGCCTCACATGGACTTGGTGAATCCTGTTGCCACCTGCGCCTCACCGGGACCTTGTGACTCTTTTCCCACCTGGCATCAATGGGACATGGTTACTCTGTTCCCCACCTGGTCCTCACCTGGACATGATAACTTTGCTCCACACTTTGGCCTCAACTGGTCCTGATGACTCTGGTCCCCCCTCCTAGGCCTCAATCTGGACCTGGTGACTGTGTTCCCCACCTGGTTCTCACCTGGACCTGGTGTCTCTCGTTCCCACATGAACCAAACCTGCACTTGGTGACTGTGGTGTTCTTGTAGACGCACATTTACCTGGTGACTCCGGTCCCCACTAGGGCCTCACGTGGATCTGGTTACTCTGGCCTGCAGGTTGGCCTCACCTGGACCTGGTGAGTGGGGTTGCCACCTGGCCCTCACCCATACCTGGTGACTCAGTTCCCCACGTGGGCCTCTTGGACCTGGTGAATCTGGTCCTTACCTGGTCCTCTCCCAGGTCCGGTCACCACCTCGCCTCACCTGGATCTGGTGAATCTGGTCCCCATCTGGGCTTGACCCAGTCCTGGTGCCTTTGTTCCCCACCTGGACCTGATTGCTGTGGACTCTTTCTTGGCCTCACCTGGAACTGGTGACACTGATCCTATCTGCGCGTCACCCAGACCTGGTGATTCTGGTCCTCACCTTGGCATCATTGGTACCTGTAGACTCTGTTCCACACCTGAGCCTCACCTGGACATGATGACTCTGCAACCTCTCTGGGCCTCACCCTGACCTGGTGACTCTGGTCCCCATCTGGATGTCACCTGGGCCAGGTGATTCTGGTACCCCTCTAGGCCTCAACCATTTCTGGTGACCCTGGTCCTCACTTGGGCCTCACCTGGACCTAGTGAATATGCTCCTTGTGTGCCTCATTTGGACCTGGTTAGTGGGGTTGCCCCTGGGCATCACCCATACCTGGTGACACAGGTCCCCACGTGGGCCTCACTTGGACATGTTGAATCTGCTCCTTACCTGTCCTCGCCGGAACTGGTAACTCTGGTCATCACCTGGGAATCTCCTGGACCTTGTGAATCTGGTCCCCATCTGGCCTCACCCAGTCCTGGTGACTTTGTTCCCCAAATGGACCTGATTGCTGTGGATTCCTTCTAGGCCTCACCTGGAACTGGTGACTCTGATCCTAAGTGGCCCTCACCCAGATCTGGTGACTCTGGTCCTCACCTGTGGACCATTATGACCTAGAGACTCTGTTCCACACCTGAGCCTCACCTGAACATGATGACTCTGGATCACCTCTGGGCCTCAGCCTGACATGGTGACTCTGGTCCCCATCTGAATGTCATCTAGACCAGGTGAATCTGGTACCCCTCTAGGCCACAACTAGACCTGGTGACTCTGGTCCTCAAGTGGGCCTCACTGGGAAACTAGTGACCATGCTCCCCAACTGCGCCTCATCTGGACCTGGTGACTCTGGTGTTACCTAGGCATCATTGGGACATGGTTACTCTATTCCCCACTGGGACTGACCTGATCCCTGTAACTCTAGTCCTGACTTTGGCCGCTCTGTACCAGGTGACTCTGGCTCCACCTGGGCCTCACCTGTAACTGGTGACTCTGATCATAAGCATGGCCTCACCTGACCTGGTGACTGTGGTTCTTATCGGGACCTCACCTGGACCTCATGTCTCTGGTTCCACCTGGGCCTCACCAGGACCTGCTGTCTCTGGTATCCACCCGGGTAGCATCAGGATATGGTTACACTGTTCACTAACAGTGACCAATCCGGACCTATTAACTCTGGTCTTCACCTGGTCGACACCTGGACATGGTGACACTGGTTCCCACCTGGGTCTCACCTGGACATGGTGAGTCAGATCCCCACCTTGTCCTCACCTGTAACTGGTGATTCTCGTTTCCACATGTACTTCATGTGGATCTGGTGGCTGCAGTGTTTCTAGCTTCTCATGTACCTCGCGACTCTGGTCCCCAACAGGGTCTCACCAGTACCGGGTCAGTGTGGATGCCACCTGCACCTCACCTGGACCTGGTGATTCTGGTCTGCACCCGAGACTACCCTGGATCTGGTGACTGTGGTCCCCACCGGGGCTTCACCTGGATTTGGGGACTCCAGTCCCCGTCTGGGCCTCACCTGGCCCTTTTGACCATGGTCCTCAACTGGGCAAAATTGGGACCCGGTGACTGTGTTCCACAACTGGACCTCACTTGGACCAGGTGACTCTGGTCATCAGTTTGGCCTCACCTGGACCTGGTGTCTCTCGTCCCCACTTTGACCTAACTCAGAACTGCTGAATCTTGCCCCACCTAGGCCGCACCCAGACCTGGTGACTCTTGTCCCCAGCTATGCCTCAATTCGACCTGATGAATATGATCCTCACGTGGGACTCACATGGACCTGGGACTCAGCTGGATTGAGTGGCTCTGGTTCCCACAAGGGGCTCACCTGATACTGGTGACTGTGGTCTTGTTCTATGCCTCACCAGGACCTAGTGAGTCTGTTCCCCATGTGGGCCTTCATGGCCCTAGTGACTCTGGTACTCACCCAGGCATCTTTGGGACCTGGATACTCTATTCCACAACTGGGCCTCACTTTGATCAGGGACCTCTGGTCCCATTCTGGGCCTCAACTAAACTGGTTACTCTGGTTCCCGCTCTGGGTCTCACCCTTACCTGGTGACTCTGGTCACACCTTGGGGTTCACATGGGCCTGGTGAATCTGGTCCTTAGCTGGTCTGCACCTGGATCTGGTGACTGGTCGCCACCTGGGCCTCACCTGGACTTGGTGAATCCTGTTGCCACGTGCGCGTCACCTGGACCTTGTGACTGTGGTCCCAACTGGACCTCACCTGGATCTGGTGACTCTGGTTCCCATACGGGGCTCTCCTGCACCTAGTTCCTGTTGTCTCCATCTGGCCTCACCTGGAACACAATGACTCTGATCCATATTTGGGCCTCTCCTGGACCTGTTGACTCTGGTCCTTACCTGGACATCATTGGGACCTGGATTCTCTCTTATATACCTGGGCCTCACCTGGACCTTGTGACTGTGGTCCAACCTGGGCCTCATCTGGACGCGGGGACTGGTTCCCACAGGGACCTCACCTGGACCTGGTGACTCAGGTCCTCATATGGGCATCATGGGACCAGGTTTCTCAGTTCCACATCGGGGCCTCACCTGGACCTAGTGATTCTCGTCCCCCTCTGGGCCTCACCCTGACATGCTGACTCTGGTCCCCACCTGGATATCACTAGAACCGTGTGACTCTGGTCCCCCTCTGGGACTCACCCGGAGCTGGGGACACTGGTCCTCAGCTGGGCTTCAACAGGACCTGGTGAATCCACTCCTCACTTAGGCCTCGCCTGGACATTGTGACTCTTTTCCCACCTGGCATCAATGGGACATGATTACTCTGTTCCCCACCTGGGCCTCACCTGGACATGATAACTTTGCTCCACACTTTGGCCTCAACTGTTCCTGATGACTCTGGTCCCCCCACCTAGGCCTCAATCTGGACCTGGTGACTCTCGTTCCCACATGAACCACACCTGGACCTGGTGACTGTGGTGTTCTTTTAGACTCACATTTACCTGGTTACTCCGGTCCCCACTAGGGCCTCACCTGGATCTGGTGACTCTGGCCTGCCGGTTGGCCTCACCTGGACCTGGTGAGTGGGGTTGCCACCTGGGGCTCACCCATACCTGGTGACTCAGGTCCCTACGTGGGCCTCTTGGAACTGGTCAATCTAGTCCTTACCTGGTCCTCTCCCAACCTGGGGACTCTGGTCATCACCGGGGCCTCATCTGGACAAGGTGTATCTGGTCCCCATCTGAGCTCACCCAGTCCTGGTGACTTTGTTCCCACCTGGACCTGATTGCTGTGGATAGTTTCTTGGCCTCACCTGGAACTGGTGAATTTGATCCTATCTGCGCGTCACCCCGATCTGGTGACTCTGGTCCTCATCTGGGCATCATTGGTACCTGGTGACTCTGTTCCACACCTGAGTCTCACCTGGACATGATGACTCTGGAACCCCTCTGGGCCTCACCCTGACCTGGTGACACTGGTCCCCATCAGGATGTCACCTGGACCAGGAGATTGTGGTACCCCTCTAAGCCTCAACCAGATCTGGTGACTCTGGTCCTCAAATGGGCCTTACCCGGACCTAGTGAATATGCTCTATCTGGGCCTCATTTGGACCTGGTGACTCTGGTCCCTACCTGGGCATCATGGGGACCTGGTTCCCCTGCATGGCCTCCAGGTTGGCCTCACCTGGACCAGGGAACTCTCGACCCTACCTGGGCATCATCGGGACATCGTTCCTCTGCATGGCCTGCAGGTTGGCCTCACCTGGACCTTTTGAGTGGGGTTGTCTCCTGGGCCTCACGCATGCCTGGTGACACAGGTCCCCACGTGGGACTCACTTGGAGCTGGTGAATCTGGTCCTTTTCTGGTCCTCACCCGGAACTCGTAACTCTGGTCACCACCTGGGTCTCACCAGGACCTGGTGACTCTGGTCCCCATCTGGGCATCACCCAGTCCTGGTGACTTTGTTCCCCACCTGGATCTGATTGCTGTGGAATCTTTCTTGGCCTCACCTGGAACTGGTGACTCTGATCCTATCTGCGCGTCTCCCAGACCTGGTTACTGAGGTCCTCATATGGGCATCATGGGACCTGGTTTCTCAGTTCCACATCGGGGCCTCACCTGGACCTAGTGATTCTCGCCCCCCTCTGGGCCTCACCCTGACGTGGTGACTCTGGTCCCCACCTGGATATCACCAGAACCGGGTGACTCTGGTCCCCCTCTGGGACTCACCCGGAGCTGGGGCACTGGTCCTCAACTGGACCTCAACAGGACCTGGTGAATCTACTCCTCACTTAGGCCTTGTCTGGACCTTGTGACGCTTCCCACCTGGCATCAATGAGACACGGTTACTCTCTTCCCCACCTGGACCTCACCTGGACATGATAACTTTGCTCCACACTTTGGCCCAACTGCTCCTGATGACTCTGGTCCCCCACCTATGCCTCAATCTGGACCTGTTGCCTGTGGTACCCACATGGGTCTCACCTGGACCTGGTGACTGTCTTTCCCACATGACCCACACCTGGAACTGGTGACTGTGGAGTTCTTGTAGACTCACATTTACCTGGTGACTCTGGTCCCCACTAGGGCCTCACCTGGATCTGGTGACTCTGGCCTGCAGGTTGGACTCACCTGGACATGGTGAGTGGGGTTGACACCTGGCCCTCACCCATACCTGGAGACTCAGGTCCCCACGGTGGCCTCTTGGACCTGGTGAATCTGGTCCTTACCTGGACCTCTCCCAGATCCGGGGAATCTGGACACCACCTGGGCCTCACCTTGACCTGGTGAATCTGGTCCCCATCTGGGCCCCACCCAGTCCTGGTGACTTTGTTCCACACCTGGACCTGATTGCTGTGGACACCTTCTTGGCCTCACCTGGTACTGGTGACTATGATCCTATCTGCGCGTCACCCAGATCTGGTGACTCTGGTCCTCACCTGGGCATCATTGGTACCTGGTGACTCTGTTCCACACCTGAGCCTCACCTGGACATGATGACTCTGGAAGCTCTCTGGGCCTCACCCTGACCTGGTGACTCTGGTCCCCATATGGATGTCACCTGGACTAGGTGATTCTGGTAACCCTCTAGGCCTCACCAGTTCTGGTGACTCTGGTCCTCAAATGGGCCTCATCTGGACCTAGTGAATAGGCTCCATCAGGGCCTCATTTGGACCTCGTTCCTCTGGTCCCTACCGGGGCATCATCGGGACATGGTTCCACTGCATGCCCTGCAGGTTGGCCTCACTTGGACCTGGTAACTCTGCATGGCCTGCAGGTTCGCCTCACCTGGACCTGGTGAGTGGGGTCGCCACCTGGGCCTCACACATGCCTGG
Organism: Canis aureus; assembly: GCF_053574225.1. Classification (NCBI taxonomy): domain Eukaryota; kingdom Metazoa; phylum Chordata; class Mammalia; order Carnivora; family Canidae; genus Canis; species Canis aureus. The sequence goes on from NC_135632.1 coordinate 57,863,350, forward strand.
TGACACAGGTCCCCTCGTGGGCCTCACTTGGACCTGTTGGCCCTGGTTCTACCTGGGCATCATCGGGACTTGGTTACTCTATTCCCCACTGGGACTGACCTGATCCTGGTAACTCTGGTCCTGACTGTGGCCTATTCTGTACCAGGTGACTCTGGCTCCACCTGGACTTCACCTGGATCTGGTGACTCTGGTCCCCACCTGGACCTCTCCTGGACCTGGTGACTCTCTTTCCAACATGGACCTCACCTGAATCTGGTGACTCTGGTCCTCAGTTTAGCCTCACCTGGACCTGGTGTCTCTTGTCCCCACTTTGACATAACTCAGAACTGCTGAATCTTGCCCCACCTATGCCGCACCCAGACATGGTGACTCTTGTCCCCAGCTATGCCTCAATTCAACCTGATGAATCTGGTCTCACGTGGGCCTCACATGGATCTGGGACTCAGCTGGATAGAGTGGCTCTGGTTCCCTCAAGGTGCTCACATGATACTGGTGACTGTGGTCTTATTCTATGCCTCACCAGGACCTAGTGATTCTGTTCCCCATCTGGGCCTGCATGGCACTAGTGACACTGGTCCTCACCCAGGCATCATTGGGATCTGGATACTCTATGCCACACCTGGGCCTACGTTTGACCAGGGACCTCTGGTCCCATTCTGGGCCTGAAACTAAACTGGTTACTCTGGTTCCCTCTCTGGGCCTCACTCTTACCTGGTGACTCTGGTCACCCCTTGGGCTTCAATTGGGCCTGGTGAATCTGGTCCTGAGCTGGTCCGCACCTGGATCTGGTGACTGGTCGCCACCTGGGCCTCACCTGGTCTTGGTGAATCCTGTTGCCACCTGCGCATCACCTGGACCTTGAGACTGTGGTCCCACCTGGACCTCACCTGGATCTGGTGGCTCTGGTTCCCATATGGGGCTCTCCTGGACCTGGGTCCTGTGGTCTCCATCTGGCCTCACCTGGAACACAATGACTGTGATCCATATTTGGGCCTCTCCTGGACCTGGTTACTCTGGTCCTTACCTGGGAATCATTGGGACCTGGATACTCTCTTATATACCTGGGCCTCACCGGGACATGGTGACTGTGGTCCCACCTGGGCCTCACCTGGACGAGGTTACTGGTTCCCACAGGGACCTCACCTGGACCTGGTGACTCAGGTCCGCATATGGGCATCATGGGACCTGGTTTCTCAATTGCACATCGGGGCCTCACCTGGACCTAGTGATTATTGTCCCACCTTGGGCCACACGCTGACGTGGTGACTCTGGTCCCCACCTGGATATCACCAGAACCTGGTGACTCTGGTCCCCCTATGGGACTCACCCGGAGATGGGGACACTGGGCCTCAACAGGGTCTCAACAGGACCTGGTGACCTCCTCACATAGGCCTCGTCTGGACTTTGTGACTCTTTTCCCACCTGGAATCAATGGGACATGGTTACTCTGTTCCCCACCTGGGCCTCACCTGGACATGATAACTTTGCTCCACACTTTGGCCTTAACTTGTCCTGATGACTCTTGTCCCCCCACCTAGGCCTCAACCTGGACCTGGTGACGCTCGTTCCCACATGAACCACACCTGGACCTGGTGACTGTGGTGTTCTTGTAGACTCACATTTACCTGTTGACTCCCCTCCCCACTAGGGCCTCACCAGGATCTGGTGACTCTGGCATGCAGGTTGGCCTCACCTGGACCTGGTGAGTAAGGTTGCCAACTGAGCCTCACCTATACCTGGTGAAAGAGTTCCCCACTTTGTCCTCTGGGACCTGGTGAATCTGGTCCAAACTGGTCCTCACCCGGAACTGGTAACTCTGGTCACCACCTGGGAATCACCTGGACCTGGTGAACCTGGTCCCTATCTGGGCCTCACCCAGTCCTGGTGACTTTGTTCCCCACCTGGACCTGATTGGTGTGGACTCCTTCTTTTTTTTTTTTTTTTTTTTTTTTTTTTTTTTTTTTTTTTTTTTTTATTTTTTTTTTTAATTTATTTATGATAGGCACACAGTGAGAGAGAGAGAGGCAGAGACACAGGCAGAGGGAGAAGCAGGCTCCATGCACCGGGAGCCCGATGTGGGACTCGATCCCGGGTCTCCAGGATCGCGCCCTGGGTCAAAGGCAGGCGCCAAACCGCTGCGCCACCCAGGGATCCCGGTGTGGACTCCTTCTTGACCTCACCTGGAACTGGTGACTCTGATCCTAACTTGGCCTCACCCAGATCTAGTGACTCTGGTCCTCACCTGTGGATCATTATGACTTCGATACTCTGTTCCACACCTGAGCCTCACCTGGACACGATGACTCTGGATCCCCTCTGGAGCTCACCCAGACATGGTGACTCTTGTCCCCATCTGGATGTCACGTAGACCAGGTGAATCTGGTATCCCTCTAGGCCTCAACTAGACCTGGTGACTCTAGTCCTCAACTGGGCCTCACCGGGACCTAGTGAATATGCTCCCCACCTGTGCCTCACCTGGACCTGGTGACTCTGGTTCTACCTGGGCATAATCGGGACATGGTTACTCTATTCCCCACTGGGACTGACCTGATCCTGGTAACTCTGGTGTTGACTTTGGTCTCTTCTGTACCAGGTGACTCTGGCTCCCCCTGAGCCTGACCTGTAACTGGTGACTCTGATCCTAAGCATGGCCTCACCTGACCTGGTGACTGTGGTTCCCATCGGGACCTCACTTGGACCTCATGTCTCTGTTCCCACCTGGGCCTCACCAGGACCTGGTGTCTCTGGTACCCACCCGGGTAGCATCAGGATATGGTTACACTGTTCACTAACAGTACCCAGCCGGACCTATTAACTGTGGTCTTCACCTGGGCCACACTTGGACATTGTGACACTGGTTCCCACCTGGGTCTCACCTGGACATGTTGAGTGGGATCCCCACCTGGGTTTCACATGTAACTGGTGATTCTCGTTTCCACATGGACATCATGTGGACCTGGTGGCTGCAGTGTTTCTAGCTTCTCATGTACCTCGTGACACTGGTCCCCACCAGGGCCTCACCGGGATCTGGTGAGTGTGGTTGCCACCTGCACCTCACCTGGACCTGGTGGTTCTGGTCTGAACCTGAGACTACCCTGGATCTGGTGACTCTGGTCCCCACCTGGGCTTCACCTGGATTTAGGGACTCTGGTCCCCATCTGGGTCTCACCTGGCCCTGTTTACCATGGTCCTCAACTGGGCAAAATTGGGACCCGGTGACTGTGTTCCACAACTGGACCTCACCTGGACCAATGACTCTGGTCCCCCTCTTGGGCTCACCGTGCCCTAATGACTGTGAACCCCACTTTGTCCTGTCTTGGCCCTTCTGACCATGGCTGCCACCTGCGCCTGACCTCGAACTGTTGACTCTGGTTCTTTCAAGGGCCTCCCCTGTACCTGGTGATCCTAGTCCGCAACTGGGCCTCACCTGGACGTGGTGACCCTTGTCACCACAGGGGACTCACCTGGACACGGTTACTGTGTTCCACACCTGAGCCTCAAGTAGACCTGTTGACCATGGTCCCCAAGCCGGCCTAACATGTACCTGTTGCCTCTGATCCCCACCGGGGCCTCTCGTGTACCTGGTAACTCTGGTCCTCACCTGGCCTCATCTGGACCTAGTGACTCTGGTCCCCACCTGGGCTTCACCTGGATCTGGTGACTCTGGTCCCCGTCTGGGCTTCACCTGGATCTGGTGACTCTGGTCCCCTCATGGACCTCTCCTGGACCTGTTGACTCTCTTTCCAACATGGACCTCACCTGGATCTGGTGACTCTGGCCCTCAGTTTCGCCTCACCGGGACCTCGTGTCTCTCGTCCCCACTTTGAACTCACTCAGAACTGCTGAATCTTGCCACACCTAGGCTGCACCCAGACCTGGTGACTCTTGTCCCCAGCTATGACTCAATTCGACCTGATGAATCTGGGCTCACGTGGGCCTCACATGGACCTGGGACTCAGCTGGATAGAATGGCTCTTGTTCCCACAAGGGGCTCACCTGATACTGGTGACCTATTCACAAGTTGTCTTATTCTATGCCTCACCAGGACCTAGTGATTCTGTTCCCCATCTGGGCCTACATGGCCCTAGTGACTCTGTTCCTCACCCAGTCATCATTGGGACCTGGATACTCTATTCCACAATTGGGCCTCACTTTGACCAGGGACTTCTGGTCCCATTCTGGGCCTCAAACTAAACTGGTTACTCTGGTTCCCCCTCTGGGCCTCACCCTTACCTGGTGACTCTGTTCATCCCTCGGGCTTCACTTAGGCCTGGTGAATCTGTTCCTTATCTGGTCCGCACCTGGATCTGGTGACTGGTCGCCAACTGGGCCTCACCTGGACATGGTAAATCCTGTTGCCCTCTGCGCCTCACCTGGACCTTGTGACTGTGGTCCCACCTGGACCTCACCTGGATTTTGTGGCCCTGGTTCCCATATGTGGCTCTCCTGGACCTGGTTCCTGTGGTCTCCTATGGCCTCACCTGGAACACAATGACTCTGATCCATATTTGGGCCTCTCCTGGACCTTGACTCAGGTCCTTATCTCGGCATCATTGGGACCTGGATACTCTCTTATATACCTGGGCCTCACTTTGACCTGGTGACTGTGGTCCTACCTGGGCCTCACCTGGACGAGGTGACTGGTTCCCACAGGGACCTCACCTGGACCTGGTGACTCTGGTCCTCTTATGGGCATCTTGGGACCTGGTTTCTCAGTTCCACATCGGGGCCTCACCTGCAACTAGTGATTCTTGTCCCGCTCTGGGCCTCACCCTGACGTGGTGACTCTGGTCCTCACCTGGTTATCACCAGAACCGGGTGACTCTGGTCCCCCTCTGGGACTCACCCGGAGCTGGGGACACCGGTCCACAACTGGGCCTCAATAGGACGTGTTGAATCTACTCCTCACTTAGGCCTCTTCTGGACCTTGTGACTCTTTTCCCACCTGGCATCAATGGGACATGGTTACTCTCTTCCCCACCTGGGCCTCATCTGGACATGATAACTTTGCTCAACCCTTTGGCCTCAACTGGTCCTGATGACTCTGGTCCCCCCACCTAGGCCTCAATCTGGACCTGGTGTCTGGTCCCCACCTGGGGCTCACCTGGACCTGGTGACTCTCGTTCCCAGATGAACAACACCTGGACCTGGTGCCTGTGGTGTTCTTGTAGACTCACATTTACCTGGTGACTCCGGTCCCCACTAGGACCTCACCTGGATCTGGTGACTCTGGCCTGCAAGTTGGCCTCACCTGGACCTGGTGAGTGGGGTTGCCACCTGGGCCTAAACCATACCTGGTGACTCAGGTCTCCACGTGGTTCTCTTGGACCTGGTGAGTCTGTTACTTACCTGGTCCTCTCCCAGACCTGGGGTCTCTGGTCACCACCTGGGCCTCACCTGGACCTGGTGAATCTGGTCCCCATCTGGGCCTCACCCGGTCCTGGTGACTTTGTTCCGCACCTGGACCTGATTGCTGTGGACTCTTTCTTGTCCTCACCTGGAACTGGTGACTCTGATCCTATCTGAGTGTCACCCAGACCTGGTGACTCTGGTCCTCACCTGGGCATCATTGGTACCTGGTGACTCTGTTCCACACCTGAGCCTCACCTGGATGATGACTCTGGAACCTCTCTTGGCCTCACCCTGACTTGGTGACTCTGGTCCCCATTAGGATGTAACCTGGACCAGGTGATTCTGGTACCCTTCTAGGCCTCAAACAGATCTGGTGACTCTGGTCCTCAATTGGGCTTCACCTGGACCTAGTGAATATGCTCCATCTGGGCCTCATTTTGACCTGGTGACTGTCGTCCCTACCTGGGCATCATCGGGACATGGTTCCGCACATGGCCTGCAGGTTGGCCTCACCTGGACCTGGTGAGTGGGATTGCCACCTGTGGCTCACCCATACCTGGTGACACAGGTCCCCACGTGGGCCTCTTGGACCTGGTGAATCTGGTCCTTACCTCATCTTCTCTGAACCTGGGGACTCTGGTCATCACCTGGGCCTCACTTGGACAAGGTGAACTCGTCCCCATCTGGGCCTCACCCAGTCCTGTTTACTTTGTTCCCCACCTGGAACTGATTGCTGTGGACTCTTTCTTTGCCTCAACTGGAACTGGTGACTCTGATCCTACCTTTGCGTCACCCAGATCTGGTGACTCTGGCCCTCATCTGGGCATCATTGGTACCTGGTGACTCAGTTCCACACCTGAGCATCACCTGGACATGATGACTCTGGAACCTCTCTGGGCCTCACCCTGTCCTGGTGACTCTGGTCCCCATCTGGATGTCACCTTGACCAGGTGATTCTGGTACCCCTCTGGGCCTCAACCAGATCTGGTGACTCTGGTCCTCAACTGGGCCTCACCTGAACCTAGTGAATATGCTCCATCTGGGCCTCATTTGGACCTGGTGACTCTGGTCCCTCCCTGAGCATCATCAGGACATGGTTCCACTGCATGGCCTGCAGGTTGGCATCACCTGGACCTGGTTACTCTGGTTCCTAATGTACATCATCGGGACACGGTTCCTCTGCATGGCGCGAAGGATGGCTTCTCCTGGACCTGGTGAGTGTGGTTGCCACCTGTGCCTCACCCGTACCTGGGGACACAGGTCCCCGATTGGGTCTCTTGGACCTGGTGAATCTGGTCCTTACCTAGTCGTCTCCCAGCCCCGGGGTCTTGGTCACCACCTGGGCCTCACCTGGACCTGGTGAATCTGGTCCCCATCTGGGCCTCACCCAGTCCTGGTGACTTTGTTCCCCACCTGGATCTGATTGCTGTGGACTCTTTCTTGGCCTCACCTGGAACTGGTGACTCTGATCCTATCTGCGCAATACCCAGACCTGGTGACTCTGGTCCTCACCTGGGCATCTTTGGTACCTGGTGACTCTATTCCACACCTGAGCCTCACCTGGACATGATGACTCTGGAACCTCTCTGGGCCTCATCCTGACCTTGTGACTCTGGTCCCCATCTGGATTTCACCTGAGCCAGGTGATTCTGGTACCCCTCTAGGACTCAACAAGATCTGGTGACTCTGGTCCTCAACTGGGCCTCACCTGGACCTAGTGAATATGCTCCATCTGGCCTCATTAGGACCAGGTGACTCTGGTCCCTACCTGGGCAACATCGGGACATGGATCCACTGCATGGCCTGCACGTTGGCCTCACCTGGACCTGGTAACTCTGGTCCCTACCTCGGCATCATCAGGACATGGTTCCACTGCATGGCCTGCAGGTTGGCCTCACCTGGACCTGGTAATTCTAGTCCCTACCTGGGCATCATCGGGACATGGTTCCTCTGCATGGCCTGCAGGATGGCCTCAACTTGACCTGGTGAGTGGGGTTGCTACCTGCACCTCAACTGGACTTTGCAGATTCTTGTCTGCCCTTGAGACTACCCTGGATCTGGTGACTGTGGTCCCAACCTGGGCTTCACCTGGATTTGGGGACTCTGGTCCCCATCTGTGCCTCACCTGGCCCTGTTGACCATGGTCCTCAACTGGGCAAAATGGGGACCCGGTGAGTGTGTTCCACAACTGGACCTCACCTGGACTAGGTGACTCTCGTCCCCCTCTGGGTCTCACCATGCACTCTTGACTGTGAACCCCACTTTGGCTTTACTTGGACCTGCTGACCCTGGTTTCCACCTACGCTTGACCTCGAACTGTTGACTCTGGTTCTTTCAAGGGCCTCCCCTGTACCTGGTGATCCTGGTCCCCACCTGAGCCTCACCTGGACGTGGTGAAACTTGTCACCACCAGGGACTCACCTGGACCTGCTTACTGTGTTCCACACCTGGGCCTCAAGTAGACCTGTTGACCAAGGTCCCCAAGGCGGCCTCACATGGACCTGTTGCCTCTGATCCCCACCGGGGCCTCACCTGTACCTGGTAACTCTAGTCGTCACCTGGGCCTCATCTGGACCTAGTGACTCTGGTCCCCACCTGGGCTTCACCTGGATCTGGTGACTCTGGTCCCCACCTGGAATTCACCTGGATCTGGTGACACTGGTTCCCACCTAGACGTCTCCTGGACCTGGTGACTCTCTTTCCAACATGGACCTCATCTGGATTTGGTGACTCTCGTCCTCAGTTTGGCCTCACCTGGACATGGTGTCTCTCGTCCCCACTTTGACCAACTCAGAACTGCTGAATCTTGCCCCATCTAGGCCGCACGCAGACCTGGTGACTCTTGTCCCCAGCTATGCCTCAATTCGACCTCAGGAATCTGGTCCTCACGTGGGCCTCACATGGACCTGGGACTCAGCTGGATAGAGTGGCTCTGGTTCCCACAAGGGGCACACCTGATACTGGTGACTGTGGTCTTATTCTATGCCTCAACAGGACCTAGTGATTCTGTTCCCCATCTGGGCCTGCATGGCCCTAGTGACTCTGGTCCTCACCCAGGCATCATTGGGACCTGGATACTCTATTCCACACCTGGGCCTCACTTTGACCAGGGACCTCTGGTCCCATTCTCGGCCTCAAACTAAACTGGTTACTCTGGTTCCCCCTCTGGGCTTCACCCTTACCTGGTGATCTGGTCACCCCTTGGGCTTCACTTGGGCCTGTTGAATCTGGTCCTTACTGGTCCGCACCTGGATGTGGTGACTGGTCGACACCTGGGCCTTACCTGGACTTGGTGAATCCTGTTGCCACCTGCGCCTCACCTGGACCTTGTGACTGTGGTCCCACCTGGACCTCATCTGGATCTGGTGGCTCTGGTTCCCATATGGGGCTCTCCTGGACCTGGTTCCTATGGTCTCCATCTGGCCTCACCTGGAACACAATGACTCTGATCCATATTTGGGCCTCTCCTGGACATGTTGACTCAGGTCCTTACCTGGGCATCATTGGGACCTGGATACTCTCTTATGTACCTGGGCCTCACCTGGACCTGGTGACTGTGGTCCCACCTGGGCCTCCCCGGGACGAGGTGACTGGTTCCCACAGGGACCTCACCTGGACCTGGTGATTCAGGTACTCATATGGGCATCATGGGACCTGGTTTCTCAGTTCCACATCGGGGCCTCACATGGACCTAGTGATTCTCGTCTCCCTCTGGGCCTCACTCTGACGTGGTGACTCTGGTCCCCACCTGGATATCACCAGAACCGGGTGACTCTAGTCCCCCTCTGGGACTCCCCCGGAGCTGGGGACACTGGTCCTCAACAGGACCTGGTGAATCTACTCCTCACTTAGACCTCCTCTGGATCTTGTGACTCTTTTCACACCTGGCATCAATGGGACATGGTTACTCTGTTCCGCACCTGGGCCTCACCTGGACATGATAACTTTGCACCGCATTTTGGCCTCAACTGGTCCTGATGACTCTGGTCCCCCCACCTAGGCCTCAATCTGGACCTGAAGACTGTCGTCCCAACCTGGGTCTCACCTGGACCTGGTGACTCTCTTTCCCACATGAACCACACCTGGCCCCGGTGACTGTGGTGTTCTTGTACACTCACATTTACCTGGTGACTCGGGTCCCCACTAGGGTCTCACCTGCATCTTGTGACTCTGGCCTGCAGGTTCGCCTCACTTGGACCTGGTGAGTGGGGTTGCCACCTGGGCGTCAATCAAACCTGGTGACTCAGGTCCCTACGTGGGCCTCTTGGACCTGTTAATCTGTTCCTTACCTGGTCCTCTCCCAGACCCGGGGACTCTGGTCCCCAACTGGGCCTCACCTGGACCTGGTGAATCTGTTCCCCATCTGGGCCTCACCCAGTCCTGGTGACTTTGTTCCCCACCTGGACCTGATTGCTGTGGACTCTTTCTTGGCCTCAACTGGAACTGGTGATTCTGATCCTATCTGCGCGTCACCCAGACCTGGTGACTCTGGTCCTCACCTGGGCATCATTGGTACCTGGTGCCTCTATTCCACACCTGAGCCTCACCTGTATATGATGACTCTGGAACCTCTCTGGGCCTCACCCTGACCTGTTGACTCTGGTCCCCATCTGGATGTCACCTGGACCAGGTGATACTGGTACCCCTCCAGGCCTCAATCAGATCTGGTGACTCTGGTCCTCAAGTGGGCCTCACCTGGACCTAGTGAATATGCTCCATCTGGGCCTCATTTGGCCCTGGTGACTCTGGTCCCTACCTGGGCATCATCGGGACATGGTTAAACTGCATGGCCTGCAGGTTGGCCTCACCTGGACCTGGTAACTCTGGTCTCTACCTGGGCATCATCGGGACATGGTTCCACACATGGCCTGCAGGTTGGCCTCACCTGGACCTGGTAATTCTAGTCCCTACCTGGGTATCATCGGGACATGGTTCCTCTGCATGGCCTGCGAGTGGGCCTCACCTGGACCTGGTGAGTGGCGTTGTCAACTTGGCCTCACACATGCCTGTTGACACAGGTCCCCACGTGTGCCTCACTTGGGCCTGGTGAATCTGTTCCTTACCTGGTCCTCACCCGGAACTCCTAACTCGGGTCACCACCTGGGAATCACATGAACCTGGTTAATCTGGTCCCCATTTGGTCCTCATCCAGTCCTGGTGACTTTGTCACCCCACCTGGACCTGATTGCTGTGGACTCCTTCTTGGCCTCACCTGGAACTGGTGACTCTGATCCTATCTGGGCCTCACCCAGATCTGGTGACTCTGGTCCTCACCTTGGCATCATTGGTACCTGGTTACTCTGTTCCACCCCTGAGCCTCAACTGGACATGATGACTCTGGAACCTCTCTGGGCCTCAGTCTGACATGGTGACTCTGCTCCCCATCTGGAAGTCACCTAGACCAGGTGAATCTGGTACCCCTCTTGGCCTCAACTTGACCTGGTGACTCTGGTCCTCAACTGGGCCTCACCGGGACCTATTGAACATGCTCCCCACCTGCGCCTCATCTGGACCTGGTGACTCAGGTTCTACCTGGGCATCATCGAGACATGGTTACTCTTTTCCCCACTGGGACTGACCTGAACCTGGTAACTCTGGTCCTGACTTTGGCCTCTTCTGTACCAGGTGACTCTGGCTCCACCTGGGCCTCCCCTGTAACTGGTGTCTCTGATCCTACGAATGGCCTCATCTGATCTGGTGACTGCTTCCCATGGGGACCTCACCTGGACCTCATGTCTCCGATCCCCCCTGGGGCTTAGCAGGACCTGGTGTCTCTGCTAACCACCTGGGGAGCATCAGGATATGGTTACACTGTTCACTAACAGTGACCCAGCCGGACCTATTAACTCTGGTCTTCACCTGAGCCACACCTGGACATGGTGACACAGGTTCCTACCTGGGTCTCACCTGGACATGGTGAGTCAGATCCCAACCTGGTCCTCATCTGTAACTGGTGATTCTCGTTCCCACATGGACATCATGTGGACCTGGTGGCTGCAGTGTTTCTAGCTTCTCATGTACCTCGTGACTATGGTCCCCACCAGGGCCTCACCGGGACCTCGTGAGTGTGGTGGCCATGTGCACCTCACTTGGACCTGGTGATTCTGGTCTGCACCCGAGGCTACACTGGATTGGTGACTGTGGTCCCTACCTGGGCTTCACCTGGATTTGGGGATTCCGGTCCCCATCTGGGCCTCACCTGGCTTTGTTGACCATGGTCCTCAACTGGCCAAAATTGGGACCCGTTCACTGTGTTCCACAAATGGACCTCACCTGGACCAGGTGACTCTGGTCCCCCTCTGGGTCTCACCGTGCCTTAGTTACTCTGAACCCCACTTTGGCCTGACTTAGACTTGGTGACCCTGGTTGCCACCTGCTCCTGACCTCGAACTGTTGACTCTGGTTCTTTCTTTTTTTTTTTTTTTTTGACTCTGGTTCTTTCAAGGGCCTCCCCTGTACCTGGTGATCCTGGTCCCCACCTGGGCCACACCTGGACATGGTGACTCTTGTCACCACCGGGGACTCACCTGGACCTGGTTACTGTGTTCCACACCTGGTCCTCAAGTAGACCTGTTAACCATGGTACCCAAGCTGGCCTCACATGGTCTGTTGCCTCTGATCCCCACCGGGGCCTCACGTGTACCTGGTAACTCTGGTCCTCACCTGGGCCTAATCTGGACCTAGTGACTCTGGTTCTCATCTGGGCTTCACCTGGATCTGGTGACCCTGGTCCGCACCTGGACTTCACCTCGATCTGGTGACTCTGATACCGTCATGGACCTCTCCTGGACCTGGTGACTCTCTTTCCAGTATGGACCTCACCTGGATCTGGTGACTCTGGTCCTCAGTTTGGCCTCACCTGGACCTGGTGTCTCTCGTCCCCACTTTGACCTAACTCAGAACTGCTGAATCTTGCCCCACCTAGGCCGCACCCAGACCTGGTGACTCTTGTCCCCAGCTATGCCTCAATTCGACCTGATGAATATGGCCCTCACGTGGGCCTCACATGGACCTGGGACTCAGATGCATAGAATGGCTCTGGTTCCCACAAGGGGCTCACCTGATACTGGTGACTGTGGTCTTATCCTATGCCTCAACAGGACCTAGTGATTCTGTTCGCCATCTGGGCCTCCAAGTCCCTAGTGACTCTGGTCCTCACCCAGGCATCATTGGGACCTGGATACTCTATTCCACACCTGGGCCTCACTTTGACCACGGACCTCTGGTCCCATTCTGGGCCTCAAACTAAACTGGTTACTCTGGTTCCCCCTCTGGCCCTTACCTGGTGACTCTGGTCAACCATTGGTCTTCACATGGACCTGGTGATCTGGTCCTTAGCTGGTCCGCACCTGTATCTGGTGCCTGGTCGCAATCCGGGCCTCACCTGGACTTGGTGAATCCTGTTGCCACCTGCGCCTCACCTGGACCTTGTGACTGTGGTCCCACCTGGACCTCACCTGGATCTAGTGGCTCTGGTTCCCATATTGGGATCTCCTGGACCTGGTTCCAGTTGTCTCCATCTGGCCTCACCTGGAACATAATGACTCTGATCCATATATGGGCCTCTCCTGGACCTGTTGACTCTGGTCCTTACCTGGGCATCATTGGGACCTGGATACTCTCTTATATACCTGGGCCTCACCTGGACCTGGTGACTGTGGTCCCACCTGGGCCTCACCAGGACGAGTTGACTGGTTCCCACAGGGACCTCACCTGTACCTGGTGACTCAGGTCCTCATTTGGGCATTATGGGACCTTTTTTCTCAGTTCCACATCGGGGCCTCACCTGAAACTAGTGATTCTCGTCCCTCTCTGGGCCTCAACCTGACGTGGTGTGTCTTGTCCCCACCTGGATATCACCAGAACCGGGTGACTCTGATCCCCCTCTGGGACTCACCCAGAGCTGGGGACACTGGTGCTCAACTGGGCCTCAACAGGACCTGGTGAATCTAGTCCTCACATAGGCCTCTTCTGGACCTTGTGACTCTTTTCCCACCTGGCAACAATGGGACATGGTTACTCTGTTCGCCACCTGGACATCACCTGGACATGATAACTTTGCTCCACACTTTGGCCTCAACTTGTCCTGATGACTCTGGTCCCCCCTTCTAGGCCTCAATCTGGACCTGGTGACTATGGTCCCCACCTGGGTCACACCTGGACCTGGTGACTCTCCTTCCCACATGAACCACACCTGGACCTGGTGACTGTGGTTTTCTTGTACACTCACATTTACCTGGTGACTCCGGTCCCCACTAGGGCCTCACCTGGATCTGGTGACTCTGGCCTGCATGTTGGCATCACCTGGACTTGGTGATTAGGGATGCCACCTGGGCCTCACCCATACCTGGTGACTCAGTTCCACACGTGGGCCTCTTGGACCTGGTGAATCTCTTCCTTACCTCTTCCTCTCCCAGACCCGGGGACTCTGGTCACCACATCGCCTCATCTGGACCTGGTGAATCTGGTCCCCATCTGGGCCTCACCCAGTCCTGGTGACTTTGTTCCCCACCTGGACCTGATTCCTGTGGACTCCTTCTTGGCCTCACCTCGAACTGGTGACTCTGACCCTAACTGGGTCTCACCCAGATCTGGTGACTCTGGTCCTCACCTGTGGACCATTATGACCTGGATACTTTGTTACACACCTGAGCCTCACCTGGACATGATGACTCTGGATCCCTTCTGGGCCTCAGCCTGACATGGTGACTCTGGTCCCCATCTGGAAATCACCTAGACCAGGTGAATCTGGTACCCCTCTAGGCCTCAACTTGACCTGGTGACCCTGGTCCTCAACTGGGCGTCACCGGGACCTAGTGAACATGCTCCCCACCTGCGCTTCATCTGGACCTGGTGACTCTGGTTCTACCTGGACATCACTGGGACATGGTTACTCTATACCCCTCTGGGACTGACCTGATCCTGGTAACTCTGGCCCTGATTTTGGCCTCTTCTCTACCAGGTGACTCTGGCTCCACCTGGGTCTCACCTGTAACTGGTGACTCTGATCCAAAGCATGGCCTCACCTGACCTGGTGACTGTGGTTCCCATCGGGACCTCACCTGGTCCTCATGTCTCTGGTCTCACCTGGGCCTCACCAGGACGTGGTGTCTCTCGTACCCACCTGGGTAGCATTAGGATATGGTTACACTATTCACTAACAGTGACCCACCCGGACCTATTAACTCTAGTCTTCACCTGATCCACACCTGGACATGGTGACACTGGTTCCCACCTGGGTCTCACCTGGACATGGTGAGTCGGATCCCAACCTGGTCCTCACCTGTAACTGGTGATTGTCCTTCCCACATGGACATCATGTGGACCTGGTGGCTGCAGTGTTTCTAGCTTCTCATATACCTCGTGACTCTGGTCCCCACCAGGGTCTCACCGGCAACTGGTGTGTGTGGTTGCCTTCTGCACCTCACCTGGACCTTGTGATTCTGGTCTGCACCTGAGACTACCCTGGATCTGGTGACTGGGGTCTCCACCTGGGCTTCACCTGGATTTGGGGACTCCGGTCACCATGTGGGCCTCACCTGGCCCTGTTGACCATGGTCCTCAACTGGGCAAATTGGGACCCGGTGACTGTGTTCCATAACTGGACCTCACCTGGACCAGGTGCCTCTGGTCCCACTCTGGGTCTCACCGTGCCCTTGTGACTGTGAACCCCACTTTGTACTGACTTGGACCTGCTGACCCTGGTTGCCACCTGCGACTGACGTCGAACTGTTGACTCTGGTACTTTCAAGGGCCTCCCCTGAACCTGGTGATCCTGGTCCCCACCTGGGCCTCACCTGGATGTGGTGACTCTTGTCACCACCGGTTACTCACGTGGACCTGGTTAGTGTGTTCCACGCCTGGGCCCCAAGTAGACCTGTTGACCATGGTCCCCAAGCCGGCCTCACATGAACCTGTTTTCTGTGATCCCCACCGGGGCCTCACGTGTACCTGGTAACCCTGGTCCTCACCTGGCCTCATCTGGACCTAGTGACTCTTGTCCCCACCTCGGCTTCACCTGGATCTGGTGACTCTGGTCCCCGTCTGGGCTTTACCTGGATCTGGTGACTCTGGTCCCCACCTGGATTTCACTTGGATCTGGTGACTCTGGTCCCCACCTGGACCTCTCCTGGACCTGAGACTCTCTTTCCAACATGGACCTCACCTGGATCTGGTGACTCTGGTCCTCAATTTGGCCTCACCTTGACCTGGTGTCTCTCGTCCCCACTTTGAACTACTCAGAACTGCTGAATCTTGCCCCACCTAGGCTGCACCCGGAACTGGTGACTCTTGTCCCCAGCTATGCCTCAATCCGAACTGATGAATCGGGTCCTCACGTAGGCCTCACATGGACCTGGGACTCAGCTGGATAGAGTGGCTCTGGTTCCCACAAGGGGCTCACCTGATACTGCTGACTGTGGTCTTATTCTATGCCTCACCAGGACCTAGTGATTCTGTTCCCCATCTGGGCATGCATGGCCCTAGTGACTCTGGTCCTCACCCAAGCATCATTGGGACCAGGATACTCTACTCCACACCTGGGATTCACTTTGACAAGGGACCTCTGGTCCCATTCTGGGCCTCAAACTAAACTGGTTACTCTGGTTCCCCCTCGGGGCCTCACCCTTACCTGGTGACTCTGGTCAGCCCTTGAGCTTCACTTGGGCCTGGTGAATCTGGTCCTTCACTGGTCTGCACCTGGATGTGGTGGCTGGTTGCCACCTTGGTCTCCCCTGGACTTGGTGAATCCTGTTGCCACCTGCGCCTCACCTGGACCTTGTGACTCTGGTCCCACCTGGACCTCACCTGGATCTGGTGGCTCTGGTTCCCATATGGGGCTCTCCTGGACCTGGTTCCTGGGGACTCCATTTGGCCTCACCTGGAACACAATGACTCTGATCCATATTTGGACCTCTCCTGGACCTGTTGACTCTGGTCCTTACCTGGGCATCATTGGGTCCTGGATACTCTCTTATATACCTGGGCCTCACCTGGACCTGGTGACTGTGGTCCCACCTGGGCCTCACCTGGACGAGGTGACAGGTTCCCACAGGGACCTCACCTGGACCTGGTGACTCAGGTCCTCATATGGGCATCATGGGACCGGGTTTCTCAATTCCACATCGGGGCCTCACCTGGACCTACTGATTCTCGCCCCCTCTGGGCCTCACCCTGACTGGTGACTCTGGTCCCCACCTGGATATCACCAGAACCGGGTGACACACCCAGAGCTGGGGACACTGGTCCTCAGCTGGGCATCAACAGGACCTGATGAATCTACTCCAAACTTAGGCTTCGTCTGTACCTTGTGCCTCTTTTCGCACCTGGCATCAATGGGACATGGTTACTCTGTTCCCCACCTGGGCCTCACCTGGACATAACTTTGCTGCACACTTTGGCCTCAACTGGTCCTGATGAATCTCGACCCCCAACCTAGGCCTCAATCTGGACCTGGTGACTGTCGTCCCCAACTGGGTCTCAGCTGGACCTGGTGACTCCCGTTCCCACATGAACCACACCTGGACCTGGTGACTGTGGTGTTCTTGTAGACTCACATTTACCTTGTGACTCCGGTCCCCACTAGGGCCTCACCTGGATCTGGTGACTCTGGCCTGCATGCTGGCCTCACCTGGACTTGGTAAGTGGGGTTGCCACCTGGGACTCACCCATACCTGGTGACTCAGGTCCCCACGTGGACCTCTTGGACCTGGTGAATCTGGTCCTTACCTGGTCCTCTCCCAGAACCGGGTACTCTGGTCACCACCTGGGCCTCACCTGGACCTGGTCAATCTGATCCCCATCTGGCCCTCACCCAGTCCTTGTGACTTTGTTCCCCACCTGGACCTGATTGCTGTGGACTCTTTCTTGGCCTCACCTGGACCTGGTGCCTCTGATCCTATCTGCGCGTCACCCAGATTTGGTGACTCTGGTCCTCACCTGGGCATCATTGGTAGCTGGTGACTCTGTTCCACAGCTGAGCCTCAGCTGGACATGATGACTCTCGAACCACTATGTGCCTCACCCTGAGCTGGTGACTCTGTTCGACATCTGGATGTCACCTGGACCAGGGGCTTCTGGTACCCCTCTCGGCCTCAACCAGATCTAGTGATTCTGGTCCTCAACTGGGCCTCACCTGGACCTAGTGATATGCTCCATCTGGGCCTCATTTGGACCTGGTTACTCTGGTCCCTACGTGGGCAACATCGGGACGTGTTTCCACATAAGGTCTGCAGGTTGGCCTCTTCTTGACCTGGTAACTCTGGTCCCTCCCTGGGCATCATCGGGACACGGTTCCTCTGCATGCCCTGCAGGTTGGCGTCACCTGGACCTCGTACCTCTGGTCCCTACCTGGGCATCATCGGGACACGGTTCCTCTGCATGGCCTGTAGGTTGGCCTCACTTGGACCTGGTGAGTGGGATTGCCACCTTGGCCTCACCCATACCTGGTGACACAGGTCCCACGTGGGCCTCACTTGGACCTGGTGAATCTGGTCCTTACCTGGTCCTCACCCAGAACAAGTAACCCTTGTCACCACCTGGGAATCACCTGGACCTGGTGAATCTGGTCCCCATCTAGGACTCACCCAGTCCTGGTGACTTTGTTCTCCACCTGGACCTGATTGCTGTGGACTGTTTCTTGGCCTCACGTGGAATTGGTGACTCTGATCTTATCTGCAAGTCACCCAGATCTGGTGTCTCTGGTCCTCACCTGTGCATCATTGGCAACTGGTTACTCTGTTCCACACTTGAGCCTCACCTGGGCATGATGACTCTGGAACCTCTCTGGGCCTCAGCCTGACATGGTGACTCTGGTCCCCATCTGGAAGTCACCTAGACCAGGTGAATCTGGTAACCCTCTTGGCCTCAACTTGACCTGGTGACTCTGGTCCTCAACTGGGCCTCACCGGGACCTAGTGATGATGCTCCCCACCTGTGCCTCACCTGGACCTGGTGACTCTGGTTCTACCTGGGCATCATAGGGACATGGTGACTCTATTCCCCACTGGGACTGACCTGATCCTGGTAACTCTGGTCATGACTTTGGCCTCTTCTGCACCAGGTGACTCTGGCTCAACCTGGGCCTCACCTGTAACTGGTGACTCTGATCCTAAGCATGGCCTCACCTGACCAGGTGACTGTGGTTCCCATCGGGACCTCGTCTGGACCTCATGTCTCTGGTCCCTCCTGGGCCTCACCAGGACCTGGTGTCTCTGGTGTCCACTGGGTAGCTTCAGGATATGGTTACACTGTTCACTATCAGTGACCCACCCGGACATATTATCTCTGGTCTTCATCTGGGCCACACCTGGACATGCTGACAGTGGTTCCCACCTGGGTCTCACCTGGACATGGTGAGACGGATCCCCACCTGGTCCTCACCTGTAACTGGTGATTCTCGTACCCACAGGGACATCATGTGGACCTGGTGGCTGCAGTGTTTCTATCATCTCATGTACATCGTGACTCTGGTCCCCACCCGGGCCTCACAGGGACCTGGTGAGTGTGTTCGCCACCTGCACCTCACCTGGACCTGGAGATTCTGGTCTGCACCTGAGACTACCCTGGATCTGGTGACTGTGTTCCCCACCTTGGCTTCGTCTGGATTTGGGGACTCCGGTCCCAATCTGGGCCTCACCTGGCACTGTTGACCATGGTCCTCAACTGGGCAAAATTGGGACCCGGTGACTGTGTTCCACAACTTGTCCTCACCTGGACCAAATGACTCTGTCCCCCTCTGGATCTCACCGTTCCCTAGTGACTGTGAACCCCACTTTGGCCTGACTTGGACCTGCTGACCCTTCTTGCCACCTGCGCCTGACCTCGAATTGTTGACTCTGGTTCTTTCAAGGGCCTCCCCTTACCTGGTGATCCTGGTCCCCACCTGGGCCTCACCTGGACGTGGTGACTCTTGTCAAACCCGGGGACTCACCTGGACCTGCTTACTGTGTTCCACACCTGGGCTTGTAGTAGACCTGTTGACCATGTTCCCCAAGCCGGCCTCACATGGACCTATTGCCTCTGATCCCCACCGGGGCCTCACGTGTACCTGGTAAATCTGGTCCTCACCTGGGCATCATTGGTACCTGGTGACTCTGTTCCACACCTGAGGCTCCCCTGGACTTCTTAACTCTGGAAGGTCACTGGGACTCAACCTGACCAGGTGACTCTGGTCCCCATCTGGATGTCACCCGGACCAAGTGATTCTGGTACCCCTGTAGGCCTCAACCAGGTCTGGTGACTCTGGTCCTCAATGGGCCTCACCTGAACCTAGTGAATATGCTCCATCTGGGCCTCATTTGGACCTGGTGACTCTGGTCCCTACCTGGGCATCATCGGGATATGGTTTCACTGCATGACCTGCAGGTTGGCCTCACCTGGACCTGGTGAGTGGTTTGTCACCTGGGCCTCACCCATGTCTGGTGACACAGGTCGCCACGTGTGCCTCACTTGGACCTGGTGAAATTGGTCCTTACCTGGTAGTCACACGGAACTGGTAACTCTGGTCACCAGTAGGATATCACCTGGGCCTGGGGAATCTGACCCCCATCTGGGCCTCACCCTGTCCTGGTGACTTTGTTCCCCACCTGGTCCTGATTGCTGTGGACTCCTTAGCCTCACCTGGAACTGGTGACTCTGATCCTAACTGGGCCTCACACAGATCTGGTGACTCTGCTCCTCACCTGAGGACAATTATGACCTGGATACTCTGTTCCACACCTGAGACTCATCTGGATATGATGACTCTGGATCCCCTCTTGGCCTCAGCCTGAATGGGGACTCTGGTCCCCATCTGGATGTCACCTAGACCAGGTGAATCAGGTACACCTCTAGGCCTCAAATAGACCTGGTGACTCTGGTCCTCAACTCAGCCTCAACGGGACCTAGTGAATGTGCCCCCCACCTGCGCCTCATCTGGACCTGGTGACTCTGGTTCTACCTGGGCATCATCGGGACATGGTTACTCTATTCCCACTTGGAGTGACCTGATCTTGCTAACTCTGGTCCTGACTTTGGCCTCTTCTGTACCAGGTGACTCTGGCTCCACCTGGGCCTCACCTGTAACTGGTGACTCTGAGCCTAAGCATGGGCTCTCCTGACCTGGTGACTGTGGTTCCCATCGGGACCTCACCTGGACCTCATGTCTCTGGTCCCACCTGGGCCTCACCAGGACCTGGTGTCTCTGGTACCCACCTGGGTAGCATCAGGATATGGTTACACTGTTCACTAACAGTGACCCAGCCGGACCTATTAACTCTGGTCTTCACCTGGGCCACACCTGGACATGGTGTCACTGGTTCCCACCTGGGTCTCACCTCGAGATGGTGAGTCGGATCCCCACCTGGTCCTCACTTGTGACTGATGATTCTCGTTCCCACATGGACATCATGTGGACCTGTTGGATGCAGGGTTTCTAGCTTCTTTTTTTTTAATTTTTATTATTTATGATAGTCACAGAGAGAGAGAGAGGCAGAGACACAGGCAGAGGCAGAAGAAGGCTCCATGCACAGGGAGACCGACATGGGATTCGATCCCGGGTCTCCAGGATAGCGCCCTGGGCCAAAGGCAGGCGCCAAACACACCCAGGGATCCCATGTGTTTCTAGCTTCTCAGGTAGTTCGTGACTCTGGTCCCCACCAGTGCCTCACCGGGACCTGGTGAGTTTGGTTGCCACCTGCACCACACCTGGACCTGGTGATTCTGGTCTGCACCTGAGACTACCTTGGATCTGGTGACTGTGGTCCCCACCTGGGCTTCACCTTGATTTGGGGACTCCGGTCCCCATCTGGGCCTCACCTGGCCCTGTTGAGCATGGTCCTCAACTGGGCAAAATTGGGACCCGGTGACTGTGTTCCACAACTGGACCTCACCTGGACCAGGTGACTCTGGTCCCCCTCTGGGTGTCACCGTGTCCTAGTGACTGTGAACCCCACTTTGGCCTGACTTGGAGCTGCTGACCCTGGTTGCCACCTGCGCCTGACCTCCAACTGTTGACTCTGCTTTATTCAAGGACCTCCCCTGTACCTGGTGATCCTGGTCACCACCTGGGCTTCACCTTGACGTGGTGACTCTTGTCACCACCGGGGACTCACCTGGACCTGGTTACTGTGTTCTACACCTGAGCCTCAAGTAGACCTGTTGACCATGGTCCCCAAGCCGTCCTCACAAGTACCTGTTGCCTCTGAAACCCATCGGGGCCTCACGTGTACCTGGTAACTCTGATCCTCACGTGGGCCGCATCTGGACCTACGGACTCTGGCCCCACCTGGACTTCACCTGGATCTGGTGACTCTGGTCCCCACCTGGACTTTACCTCAATCTGGTGACTCTGGTCCTCAGTTTGGCCTCACCTGGACCTGGTGTCTCTCGTCCCCACTTTGACCTAACTCAGAACTGCTGAATCTTGCCCCACCTAGGCCGCACCCAAACCTAGTGACTCTTGTCCCCAGCTATGCCTCAATTCGACCTGATGAATCTGGTCCTCAAATGGGCCTCACATGGACCTGGGACTCAGCTGGACAGAGTGGCTCTGGTTCCAAAAAGGCGCTCACCTGATACTGGTGACTCTGGTCTTATTCTATGCGTCACCAGGACCTAGTGATTCTGTTCCCCATCTGGGCCTGCATGGCCCTAGTGACTCTGGTCCACACCCAGGCATCATTGGGACCTGGATACTCTATTCCACAATTGGGCCTCACTTTGACCAGGGACCTCTGGTCCCATTCTGGGCCTCAAACTAAACTGGTTACTCTGGTTCCCCCTCTGGGCCTCACCCTGACCTGGTGACTCTGGTCACCCGTTGGGCTTCACTTGGTCCTGGAGAATCTGGTCTTTAGCTGTTCCGCACCTGGGTCTGGTGACTGGTCGCCACCTGGGCCTTACCTGGACTTGGTGAATCCCGTTGCCACCTGCGCCTCACCTGGACCTTGAGACTGTGGTCCCACCTGGACCTCACCTGGACGAGGTGACTGGTTCCCACAGGGACCTCACCTGGACCTGGTGACTCAGGTCTACATATGGGCATCATGGGACCTGGTTTCTCAGTTCCACATCGGGGCCTCACCTGGACCTAGTGATTCTTGTCCCCCTCTTGGCCTCACCCTGACGTGGTGACTCTGGTCCCCACCTGGATATCACCAGAATCGGGTGACTCTGGTCCCCCTCTGGGACTCACCCGGAGCTGGGGACACTGGTCCTCAGCTGGTTCTCAACAAGACCTGGTGAATCTACTCCTCACTTAGGCCTCGTCTGGGCCTTGTGACTCTTTTCCTACCTGGCATCAATGGGACATGGTTACTCTGTTCCCCACCTGGGCCTCACCTCAACATGATAACTTTGATCCACACTTCGGCCTCAACTGCTCCTGATGACTCTCGTCCCACCACCTAGGCCTCAATCTGGACCTGGTCACTGTGGTCCCCACCTGGGTCTCACCTTGACCTGTTGACTCTCATTCCCACAGGAACCACACCTGGACCTGGTGACTGTGGTGTTCTTGTAGACTCACATTTACCTGGTGACACCGGTCCCAACTAGGGCCTCACCTGGATCTGCTGACTGTGGCCTGCAGGTTGGCCTCATCTGGGCCAGGTGAGTGGGGTTGCCACCTGAGCTTCACCCATACCTGGTGACTCAGGAACCCACGTGGTCCTCTTGGACCTGGTGAATCTGGTCCTTACATGGTCCTCTCCCATACCTGGGGATTCTGGTCACCACCTGGGCCTCACCTGGACCTGGTGAATCTCTTCCCCATCTGGGCCTCACCCAGTCTTGGTGACTTTGTTCCCCTCCTGGACCTGATTGCTTTGGACTCTTTCTTGGCCTCACCTGGAACTGGTGACTCTTATCCTCTGTGCGCGTGACTCAGGCCTGGTGATTCTGATCCTCACCTGGGCATCATTGGTACCTGGTGACTCTGTTCCACACCTGAGCCTCACCTGGACATGATGACTCTGGAACCTCTCTGGGCCTCACCCTGACCTGGTGACTCTGGTCCCCATCTGGATGTCACCTGGACCAGGTGATTCTGGTACCCCACTAGGCCTCAACCAGATCTGGTGTCTCTGGACCTCAACTGGGCCTCGGCTGGACTTAGTGAATATGCTCCATCTTGGCCTCATTTGGACCTAGTTACTCTGGTCACTACCTGGGCATCATGGGGACCTGGTTCCATGCATGGCCTGCAGGTTGGCCTCACCTGGACCTGGTAACTCTGGTCCCTACCTTGGCATTATCGGTACCCGGTCACTTTGCATGGCCTGCACGTAGGCCTCCCCTGGACCTGGTGAGTGGGGTTGCCACTTGGGCCTCACCCATACCTGGTGACACAGGTCTCTACGTGGGCCTCACTTGGACCTGGTGTATCTGGTAACTCTGGTCACCACCTGGGAATCACCTGGACCTGGTGAATCTGGTAACTCTGGTCACCACCTGGGAATCACTTTGACCTGGTGAATCTGTGTCCCCATCTGGGCCTCACCCAGTCTTCGTGAATTTTTTCCTCACCTGGACCTGATTGCTGTGGACTCCTTCTTAGCCTTACCTGGAAATGTTGACTCTGATCCTAACTGGGCCTCACCCAGATCTGTTGATTCTGGTCCTCACCTGTGGACCATTATGACCTGTATACTCTGTTCCACACCTGAGACTCACCTGGACATGATGACTCTGGATCACCTCTGGGACACTCCCTGCCATGGTGACTCTGGTCCCAATCTGGAAGGCACCTAGACTAGGTGAATCTGGTGCCCCTCTAGGCATCAACTAGACCTGGTGACTCTGGTACTCTACTGGGCCTCAACGGGACGTAGTGAATATGCTGCCCACCTTCGCCTCATCTGGACCTGGTGACTCTGGCTCCACCTGGGCCTCACCTGTAACTGGTGACTCTGATCCTAAGCATGGCCTCACCTGACCTGGTGACTGTGGTTCCCATCGGGACCTCACCTGGACCTCATGTCTCTGTTCCACCTGGGCCTCACCAGGACCTTGTGTCTCTGGTTACCACCTGGGTAGCATCAGGATAAGGTTACTCTGTTCACTATCAGTGACCCATCCGGACCTATTAACTCTGGTCTTGTACTGGGCCACACCTGGACATGGTGAATCTGGTCCCCATCTGGGCCTCACCCAGTCCTGGTGACTTTGTTACCCACCTGGACCTGATTGCTGTGGATTCTTTCTTGGCCTCACATGGAACTGGTGACACTGATACTGTCTGCGCGTCACCCAAACCTGGTGACTCTGGTCCTCACCTGGGCATCATTGGTACCCGGTGACTCTGTTCCACACCTGAGCATCACCTTGACATGATGACTCTGGAACTTCTCTGGGCCTCACCCTGACCTGTTGACTCTGGTCCCCATCTGTATGTCACCTGGACCAGGTGATTCTGGTACCCCTCTAGGCCTCAACCAGATCTGGAGACTCTGGTCCTCAACTGGGCCTCACCTGGACCTAGTGAATATGCTCTATCAGGGTGTCATTTGGACCTAGTGAATCTGGTCCTTACCTGGTCCTCATCCGGAACTTGTAACTCTGGTCATCACATGGGAATCACCTGGACCTGGTGAATCTGGTCCCCTCTGGGCCTCACCCAGTCCTGGTGACTTTTTTCTCCACCTGGACCTGATTGCTGTGGACTCCATCTTGGCCTCACCTGGAAATAGTGACGATGATCCTAACTGGGCCTCACACAGATCTGGTGACTCTGGTCCTCTACTGTGGACCAATTTGACCTGGATACTCTGTTCCACACCTGAGCCTCACCTGCACATGATGACTCTGGATCCCCTCTGGCCCTCACCCTGACATGGTGACTCTGGTCCCCATCTGGAAATCACCTAGACCAGGTGAATCTGGTACCCCTCTCGGCCTCAAATAGACCTGGTGACTCTAGTCCTCACTGGGCCTCACCGGGACCTAGTGAATATGCTCCCTACCTGCGCCTCATCTGGACCTGGTGACTCTGGTTCTACCTGGGCATCATCGGGACATGTTTACTCTATTTCCCAATGGGACTGACATGATCCTGGTAACACTGGTCCTGACTTTGGCCTCTTCTGTACCAGGTGACTCTGGATCCACCTGGGCCTCACCTGTAACTGGTGACTCTGACGTAAGCATGGCCTCACCTGACCTAGTGACTGTAGTTCCCTTCGTGACATCATCTGGACCTCAAGTCTCTGGTCCCACCTGGGCCTCACCAGGACCTGGTGTCTCTGGTACCCACCTGGGTAGCATCAGGATATGGTTACACTGTTCACTAACAGTGACCCACCCGGACCTATTAACTCTGGTCTTCACCTGGGCCACACCTGGACATGGTGACACTTGTTCCCACCTGGATCTCACCTGGACATCTTGAGTCGGATCCCCACCTGGTCCTCACCTGTAACTGGTGATTCTCCTTCCCACATGGACATCATGTGGACCTGGTGGCCGCAGTGTTTCTAGCTTCTCATGTACCTCGTGACTCTGGTACCCACCAGGGCCTCACCGGGACATGGTGAGTGTGGTTTTCAACTGCACCTCACCTGGACCTGGTGTTTCTGGTCTGCTCCTGAGACGACCCTGGAACTGGTGACTGTGGTCCCCACCTTGGCTTCACCTTGATTTGGGGACTCCGGTCCCCATCTGGGCCTCACCTAGCCCTGTTGACCATGGTCCTCAACTGGGCAAAATGGGGACCCGGTGACTGTGTTCCACAACTGGACCTCACTTGGACCAGGTGACTCTGGTCCCCCTCTGGGTCTCACCGTGCCCTAGTGACTGTGAACCCCACTTTGACCTGACTTGGACCTGCTGACCCTGGTTGCGACCTGCGCCTGACCTCGAACTGTACACTCTGTTTCTTTCAAGGGCCTTCCCTGGACCTGGTGATCCTCATCCCACGTGGGCCTCACCTGGACGTGGTGACCCTTGTCACCACTGGGGACTCACCTGGACCTGGTTACTGTGTTCCACACCTGGGACTCAAGTAGACCTGTTGACCATGGTCCCCAAGCCGGCCTCACATGGACCTGTTGCTTCTGATTCCCTCCGGGGCCTCACGTAGACCTGGAAACTCTGGTCCTCACCTGGGCCTCATCTGGACCTAGTGACTCTGGTCCCCAACTGGGCTTCACCTGGATCTGGTGACTCTGGTCCCCACCTGGGCTTCATCTGGATCTCGAGACTCTGGTCCCCATCTGGACCTCTCCTGGACCTGGTGACTCTCTTTCCAACATGGACCTCACCTGGATCTGGTGACTCTGGTCCTTAGTTTGGCCTCACATTAACCTGGTGTTCTCGTCCCCACTTTGACTAACTCAGAACTGCTGAATCTTGCCCCACCTAGGCCGCACCAAAACCTGGTGACTCTTGTCCCCAGCTATGCCTCAGTTCGACCTGATGAATCTGGTCCTCACGTGGGCCTCTCATGGACCTGGGACTCAGCTGGATAGAGTGGCTCTGGTTCCCACAAGGGGCTCACCAGATACTGGTGACTGTGGTCTTATTCTAGGCCTCACCAGGACCTAGTGATTCTGTTCCCCATCTGGGCCTGCATGGCCCTAGTGACTCTGGTCCTCACCCAGGCATCATTGGGACCTGGATACTCTATTCCACACCTGGGCCTCACTTGGAACGGGGACCTCTGGTCCCCTTCTGGGCCTCAATCTAAACTGCTTACTCTGGTTCCCCCTCTGGGCCTCACTCTTACCTGGTGACTCTGGTCACCTCTTGGACTTCAATAGTCCTGGTGAATCTGGTCCTTAGCTGGTCCGCACCTGGATCTAGTGACTGGTCGCCACCTGGGCCTCACACAGTCCTGGTGACTTTGTTCCCCTCTGGACCTGATTGCTGTGGACTCATTCTTCGTATCACCTGGAACTAGTGACTCTGGTTCCTATCTGGATGTCACCTGGACCAGGGGATTCTGGTACCCCTCTGGGCCTCAACCAGATCTGCTGACTCTGGTCCTCAACTGGGCCTCACCTGGACCTAGTGAATATGCTCCATCTCGGCTTCATTTGGATCTGGTGACTCTGGTACCTACGTGGGCAACATAGGGACATGTTTCCACATAATGGTCTGCAGGTTGGCCTCTTCTTGACCTGGTAACTCTGGTCCCTACCTGGGCATCATCGGGACACGTTTCCTCTGCATGGCCTGCAGGTTGGCCTCACCTGGACCTGGTGAGTGGGCTTGCCACCTGGGCCTCACCCATACCTGGTAACACAGGCCCTACGTGGGCCTCACTTGGACCTGGTGTATCTGGTAATTCTGGTCACCACCTGGGAATCAACTGTACCTGGTGAATCTGGTAACTCTGGTCACCACCTGGGAATTACGTGGACCTGGTGAATCTGTGTCCCCATCTGGTCCTCACCCAGTCCTAGTGATTTTTTCCCCACCTGGACATGATTGCTGTGGACTCCTTCTTAGCCTCACCTGGAACTGTTGACTCTGATCCTAACTGGGCCTCACCCAGATCTGTTGATTCTGGTCCTCACCTGCTGGACCATTATGACCTGGATACTCTCTTCCACACTTGAGCCTCACCTGGACATGATGACTCTGGATCCCCTCTGGGCCTTACCCTGACGTGGTGACTCTGGTCCCCATCTGAATGTCACCTTGTCACCAACGTAGACTCACCTGGACCTGCTTACTGTGTTACACACCTGGGCCTCAAGTAGACCTGTTGACCATGGTCCCCAAGCCGGCCTCACATGGACCTGTTGCCTCTACTCCCCACCGGGGCCTCACGTGTACCTGGTAACTCTGGTCCTCACCTGGGCCTCATCTGGTCCTAGTGACTCTGGTCCCCACCTGGGCTTCACCAAGATCTGGTGGCTCTGGTCCCCACCTGGATTTCACCTGGAACTGGTGACTCTGGTCCCCACCTGGACCTCTCCAGGAACTTGTGACTCTCTTTCCAACATGGACTTCACTTGGATCTGGTGACTCTCATCCTCAGTTTGGCCTCACCTGGACATCGTGTCTCTCGTCCCCACTTTGACCTAACTCAGAACTGCTGCATCTTGCCCCACCTGGCCGCACCCAGACCTGGTGACTCTTGTCCCCAGCTATGCCTCAATTCGACCTGATGAATCTGGTCCTCACGTGGGCCTCACATGGACCTGGGACTCAGCTGGATACAGTGGTTCTGGTTCCCACAAAGGGCTCACCTGATACTGGTGACTGTTGTCTTATTCTATGCCTCACCAGGACCTAGTGATTCTGTTCCCCATCTGGGCCTCCATTGCCCTAGTGACACTGGTCCTCACCCAGGCATCATTGGGACCTAGATACTCTATTCCACACCTGGGCCTCACTTTGACCAGGGACCTCTGGTCCCATTCTGGGCCTCAAACTAAACTGGTTACTCTGGTTCCCCCTCTGGGCCTCACCCTTACCTGGTGACTCTGGTCACCCCTTGGGCTTCATTTGGGCCTGTTGAATCTGGTCCTTAGCTGGTCCGCACCTGGATCTGGTGACTGGTCGCCACCTGGGCCTCACCTGGTCTTGGTGAATCCTGTTGCCACCTGCGCCTCAAATGGACCTTGTGACTCGGTCCCACCTGGACCTCACCTGGATCTGGTGGCTCTGGTTAACATATAGGGCTCTCCTGGACCTGGTTCCTGTGGTCTCCATCTGGCCTCACCTGGAACACAATGACTCTGATCCATATTTGGGCCTCTTCTGGACTTGTTGACTATGGTCATTTCCTGGTCATCAATGGGACCTGGATACTCTCTTATATATCTGGGCCTCACCTGGACCTGGTGACTGTGGTCCCACCTGGGCCTCACCTGGACGAGGTGACTGTTTCCCACAGGGACCTCACCTGGACCTGGTGACTCAGGTCCTCATATGGGTATCATGGGACCAGGTTTCTCAGTTCCACATCGGGGCCTCACCTGGACCTAGTGATTCTCGTCCCCCTCTGGGCCTCACCCTGACCTGGTGACTCTGGTCACCCCTGGATATCACCAGAACCGGGTGACTCTGGTCCCCCTCTGGGACTCACCCGGAGCTGGGCACACTGGTCCTCAACTGGGCTTCAACAGGACCTGGTGAATCTACTACTCACTTAGACCTCGTCTGGATCTTGTGACTCTTTTCACACCTGGCATCAAGGGGACATGGTTACTCTGTTCCGCACCTGGGCCTCACATGGATATGATAACTTTGCTCCGCATTTTGGCCTCAACTGGTCCTGATGACCCTGGTCCCACCACTTAGGCCTCAATCTGGACCTGGAGACTGTCGTCACAACCTGGGTCTCACCTGGACCTGGTGACTCTCGTTCCCACATGAACCACACCTGGCCCTGTTGACTGTGGTGTTCTTATAGACTGACATTTACCTGGTGACTCGGGTCCCAACTAGGGCTTCACCTGGATCTGGTGACACTGGCCTGCAGGTTCGCCTCACCTGGAAATGGTGAACATCTTCCCCATCTGGGCCTCGCCCAGTCCTGGTGACTTTGTTCCCCACCTGGACTTGATTGCTGTGGACCCTTTCTTGGCCTCACCTGGAACTGGTGACTCTGATCCTATCTGCGCATCACCCAGACCTGGTGACTCTGGTCCTCACCTGGGCTTCATTGGTACCTGGAGACTCTGATCCACACCTGAGCCTCACCTGGACATGACGACACTGGAACCTCTCTGGGCCTCACCCTGACGTGGTGACTCTGGTCCCCATCTGAATGTCACCTTGTCACCAACGTAGACTCACCTGGACCTGCTTACTGTGTTACACACCTGGGCCTCAAGTAGACCTGTTGACCATGGTCCCCAAGCCGGCCTCACATGGACCTGTTGCCTCTACTCCCCACCGGGGCCTCACGTGTACCTGGTAACTCTGGTCCTCACCTGGGCCTCATCTGGTCCTAGTGACTCTGGTCCCCACCTGGGCTTCACCAAGATCTGGTGGCTCTGGTCCCCACCTGGATTTCACCTGGAACTGGTGACTCTGGTCCCCACCTGGACCTCTCCAGGAACTTGTGACTCTCTTTCCAACATGGACTTCACTTGGATCTGGTGACTCTCATCCTCAGTTTGGCCTCACCTGGACATCGTGTCTCTCGTCCCCACTTTGACCTAACTCAGAACTGCTGCATCTTGCCCCACCTGGCCGCACCCAGACCTGGTGACTCTTGTCCCCAGCTATGCCTCAATTCGACCTGATGAATCTGGTCCTCACGTGGGCCTCACATGGACCTGGGACTCAGCTGGATACAGTGGTTCTGGTTCCCACAAAGGGCTCACCTGATACTGGTGACTGTTGTCTTATTCTATGCCTCACCAGGACCTAGTGATTCTGTTCCCCATCTGGGCCTCCATTGCCCTAGTGACACTGGTCCTCACCCAGGCATCATTGGGACCTAGATACTCTATTCCACACCTGGGCCTCACTTTGACCAGGGACCTCTGGTCCCATTCTGGGCCTCAAACTAAACTGGTTACTCTGGTTCCCCCTCTGGGCCTCACCCTTACCTGGTGACTCTGGTCACCCCTTGGGCTTCATTTGGGCCTGTTGAATCTGGTCCTTAGCTGGTCCGCACCTGGATCTGGTGACTGGTCGCCACCTGGGCCTCACCTGGTCTTGGTGAATCCTGTTGCCACCTGCGCCTCAAATGGACCTTGTGACTCGGTCCCACCTGGACCTCACCTGGATCTGGTGGCTCTGGTTAACATATAGGGCTCTCCTGGACCTGGTTCCTGTGGTCTCCATCTGGCCTCACCTGGAACACAATGACTCTGATCCATATTTGGGCCTCTTCTGGACTTGTTGACTATGGTCATTTCCTGGTCATCAATGGGACCTGGATACTCTCTTATATATCTGGGCCTCACCTGGACCTGGTGACTGTGGTCCCACCTGGGCCTCACCTGGACGAGGTGACTGTTTCCCACAGGGACCTCACCTGGACCTGGTGACTCAGGTCCTCATATGGGTATCATGGGACCAGGTTTCTCAGTTCCACATCGGGGCCTCACCTGGACCTAGTGATTCTCGTCCCCCTCTGGGCCTCACCCTGACCTGGTGACTCTGGTCACCCCTGGATATCACCAGAACCGGGTGACTCTGGTCCCCCTCTGGGACTCACCCGGAGCTGGGCACACTGGTCCTCAACTGGGCTTCAACAGGACCTGGTGAATCTACTACTCACTTAGACCTCGTCTGGATCTTGTGACTCTTTTCACACCTGGCATCAAGGGGACATGGTTACTCTGTTCCGCACCTGGGCCTCACATGGATATGATAACTTTGCTCCGCATTTTGGCCTCAACTGGTCCTGATGACCCTGGTCCCACCACTTAGGCCTCAATCTGGACCTGGAGACTGTCGTCACAACCTGGGTCTCACCTGGACCTGGTGACTCTCGTTCCCACATGAACCACACCTGGCCCTGTTGACTGTGGTGTTCTTATAGACTGACATTTACCTGGTGACTCGGGTCCCAACTAGGGCTTCACCTGGATCTGGTGACACTGGCCTGCAGGTTCGCCTCACCTGGAAATGGTGAACATCTTCCCCATCTGGGCCTCGCCCAGTCCTGGTGACTTTGTTCCCCACCTGGACTTGATTGCTGTGGACCCTTTCTTGGCCTCACCTGGAACTGGTGACTCTGATCCTATCTGCGCATCACCCAGACCTGGTGACTCTGGTCCTCACCTGGGCTTCATTGGTACCTGGAGACTCTGATCCACACCTGAGCCTCACCTGGACATGACGACACTGGAACCTCTCTGGGCCTCACCCTGACCTGGTGACCCTTGTCCCCATCTGGATGTCATCTGGACCTGGTGATTTTTGTACCCCTCTAGGACTCAACCAGATCTGGTGACTCTGGTCCTCAACTGGGACTCACCTGGACCTAGTGAATATGCTCCATCTGGGCCTCATCTGGACCTGGTGACTCTGGTCCCTACCTGGGCATCATCGGGACATGGTTCCACTGCATGGCCTGCAGGTTGGCCTCACCTGGACCTGGTAACTCTGGTCTCTACCTGGGCATCATCGGGACATTGTTCCACACATGGCCTGCAGGTTGGCCACACCTGGACCTGGTAATTTCAGTACCTACCTGGGCATCATTGGGACATGGTTCCTCTGCATGGCCTGCAGGTGTGCCTCAACTGGACCTGGTGAGTGGCGTTGTCACTTTGGCCTCACCCATGCCTGTTGACACAGGTCCCCACGTGGGCCTCACTTGGGCCTGGTGAATCTGGTCCTTACCTGGTCCTCACCCGGAACTCCTAACTCGGGTCACGACCTGGGAATCACATGAACCTGGTTAATCTGGTCCCCATCTGATCCTCATGCAGTCCTGGTGACGATGTCACCCCACCTGGACCTGATTGCTGTGGACTCCTTCTTGGCCTCACCTGGAACTGGTGACTCTGATCCTAACTGGGCCTCACCCAGATCTGGTGACTCTGGTCCTCACCTATGGACGATTATGACTTGGATACTCTGTTTCACACCTGAGACTCACCTGGACATGATGAATCTGGATCCCCTCTGGACCTCACCCTGACATGATGGCTCTGGTCCCCATCCGGATGTCACCTAGAATAGGTGAATCTGGTATCCCTCTAGGCCTCAACTTGACCTGGTGACTCTGGTCCTGAACTGGGCCTCACGGGGACCTAGTGAACATGCTCCCCACCTGCGCCTCATCTGGACCTGGTGACTCTGGTTCTATCTGGGCATCTTCGAGACATGGTTACTCTATTCCCCACTGGGACTGACCTGATCCTGGTAAATCTGGTCCTGACTTTGGCCTCTTCTCTACCAGGTGACTCTGGCTGCACCTGGACTTCACCTGTAACTGGTGATTCTGATCGGAAGGATGGCCTCACCTGACCTGGTGACTGTGATTCCCATCGGGACATCACCTGGACCTCATGTCTCTGGTCCAACCTGGGCCTCACCAGGACCTGATGTCTCTGGTACCCACCAGGGTAGCATCAGGATATGGTTACACTGTTCACTAACAGTGACCCAGCCGGACCTATTAACTCTGGTCTTCCCCTGGGCCACACCTGGACATGGTGACACTGGTTCCCACTTGGGTCTCACCTGGACAGGGTGAGTCGGATCCCCACCTGGTCCTCACCTGTAACTGGTGATTCCCATTCCCACATGGACATCATGTGGACCTCGTGGCTGCAGTGTTTCTAGGTTCTCATGTACCTCGTGACTCTGGTCCCCACCAGGGCCTCACCGAAACCTGGTGAATGTGGTTGCCACCTGCACCTCACCTGGAACTGGTGATTCTGGTCTGCACCTGAGACTACCCTGGATCTGGTTACTGTGGTCCCCACCTGGGCTTCACCTGGATTTGGGGACTCCGGTCCCCATCTGGGCCTCACCTGGCCCTGTTGACCATGGTCCTCAACTGGGCATAATTGGGACCCGGTGACTGTGTTCCACAACTGGACCTCACCTGGACCAGGTGATTCTGGTCCCCCTCAGGGTGTCACCGTGCCCTAGTGACTGTGAACCCCGCTTTGTTCTGACTTGGGCCTGCTGACCCTGGTTGCCACCTGCGCCTGACCTCGAACTGTTGACTCTGGTTCTTTCAAGGGCCTCCCCTGGACCTGGTGATCCTGGTCCCTACCTGGGCCTCACATGGGCGTGGTGACTCTTGTCACCACCAGTGACTCACCTGGACCTGCTTACTCTGTTCCACACCTGGGCATAAGTAGACCTGTTGACCAAGTTCCCCAAGCCGGCCTCACATGGCCCTGTTGCCTCTCATCCCCACCAGGGCCTCACGTGTACCTGGTAACTCTGGTCCTCACCTGGGCCTCATCTGGACCTAGTCACTCTGGTCGCCACGTGGGCTTCACCTGGATCTGGTGACTCTGGTCCCAACCTAGACATCACCTGGATCTGTTGACTCTGGTCCCCACCTGGACTTCACCTGGATCTGGTGACTCTGGTCCCCACCTGGACCTCTCCTGGACCTGGTGACTCTCTTTCCAACATGGACCTCACCTGGATCTGAGGACTCTGGTCCTCAGTTTGGCCTCACTTGGACCTGGTGTCCCTCGTCCCGAATTGACCTAATTCAGAATTGCTGAATCTTGCCCCACCTAGGCCGCACAGAGTCCTGGTGACTCTTGTCCCCAGCTATGCCTCAATTCGACAAGATGTATCTGGTCCTCACGTGGGCCTCACATGGACCTGGCACTCAGCTGGATAGAGTGGCTCTGGTTCCCACAAGGGGCTCACCTGAACCTGGTGACTGTGGTCCCCATGGGCCTCACCGGGACGAGGTGACTGGTTCCCACAGGGACATCATCTGGAACTGGTGACTCAGGTCCTCATACGGGCATCATGGGACCTGGTTTCTCAGTTCCTTATCGGGGCCTCACCTGGACCTAGTGATCCTCGTCCCCCTCTGGGCCTCACCCTGACGTGGTGACTCTGGTCCCCACCTGGATATCACCAGATCCGGGTGACTCAGGTCCCCCTCTGGGACTCACCCGGAGCTGGGGACACTGGTCCTCAACTGGACCTCAACAGGACCTGCTGAATCTCCTCCTCACTTAGGCCTCGTCTGGACCTTGTGACTCTTTTCCCACCTGGCATCAATGGGACATGATTAGTCTGTTCCCCACCTGGGCCTCACCTGGACATGATAACTTTGCTCCACACTTTGGCCTCAACTGGTCCTGATGACTCTGGTCCCCGCACATAGGCCTCGTCTGGACCTGGTGACTGTGGTCCCCACCTGAGTCTCACCTGGACCTGGTGACTCTCGTTCCCACATGAACCACACCTGGACCTGGTAACTGTGGTGTTCTTGTAGACTCACATTTACCGGGTGACTCCGGGCCCACTAGGGCCTAACCAGGATCTGGTGACTCAGGCCAACAGGTTGGCCTCACCTGCACCTGGTGAGTGGGGTTGCCACCTGGGCCTCACCCATACCTAGTGACTCAGGTCACCACCTGGGCCTCTTGGACCTGGTGAATCTGGTCTTTACCTGGTCCTCTCCCAGACCCAGGGACTCTGGTCACTACCTAGGCCTCACCTGGATCTGGTGAATCTAGTCCACATCTGGGCCTCACCCGGTATTGGTGACTTTGTTCCCCACCTGGACTTGATTGCTGTGGACTCTTTCTTGGCCTCACCTTGAACTCTTGACTCTGATCCTATCTGCGCGTCACCCAGACCTGGTGACTCTGGTCCTCACCTGGGCATCATTGGTACCTGGTGACTCTGTTACATACCTGAGCCTCACCGGGACATAATTACTCTAGAACCTCTCTGGGCCTCACCCTCACCTGGTGACTCTGGTCCCCATCTGGATGTCACCTGGACCAGGTGTTTCTGGTACCCCTCTAGGCCTCAACCAGATTTGGTGACTCTGGTCCTCAACTGGGCCTCACCTGGACCTAGTGAATATGCTCCATGTGGGCCTCATTTGGACCTTGTGACTCTGGTCCCTACCTGGGCATCTTCGGGATATGGTTCCACTGCATGGCCTGCAGGTTGGCCTCACCTGGACCTGGTAACTCTGGTCCCTACCTGGGAATCATGCGGACACTGTTCCTCTGCATGGCCTGCAGGTTGGCCTCAACTGGATCTTTTGAGTGGGTTTGCCACCTGTGCCTCACCCATACCTGGTGATACAGGTCCCCACGTGGGGCTCACTTGGAACTGGTGAATCTAGTCCTTACCTGGTCCTCACCCGGAACTGGTAGTTCTGGTCACCACCTGGGAATCACCAGGACCTGGAGAATCTGGTCCCCATCTGGGCCTCATCCAGTCCTGGTGACTTTGTTCCCCACCGGGACCTGATTGCTGTGGACTCCTTCTTGGCCTCACCTGTAACTGGTGCCTCTGATCCTAACTGGGCCTCATCCAGATCTGGTGACTCTGGTCCTCACCTGCGGATCATTATGACCTGGATACTCTGTTCTACACCTGAGCCTCACCTGGACATGATGACTCTGGATCCCCTCTGGGCCTCACCCTGACATGATGACTCTGGTCCCCATCAGGATGTCACCTAGACTAGGTGAATCTGGTATCCCTCTAGGCCTCAACTTGACCTGGTGTCTCTGGTCCTGAACTGGGCCTCACGGGGCCCTTGAAAATGCTCCCAACCTGCGCCTCATCTGGACCTGGTGACTCTGGTTCTACCTGGCATCATCGCGACATGGTTACTCTATTCCCCACTGGGACTGACCTGATCCTGGTAACGCTGGTCCTGACTTTGGCCTCTTCTGTACCAGGTGACTCTGGCTCCACCTGGGCCTCACCTGTAACTGGTGACTCTGATCCTAAGCATGGCCTCACGTTACCTGGTGACTGTGGTTCCCATCGGGACCTCACCTGGACCTCATGTCTCTGGTTCCACCTGGGCCTCACCAGGACCTGGTGTCTCTGGTACCCATCTTGGTAGAATCAGGATATGGTTACACTGTTCACTAACAGTGACCCAGCCGGACCTATTAACTCTGGTCTTCACCTGGGCCACACCTGGACATGGTGACACTGGATCCCACATGTGCCTCACCTGGACATTGTAATTCGGATCCCCACCTGGTCCTCACCTGTAACTGGTGATTCTCGTTCCCACATGGAATCATGTGGACCTGGTGGCTGCAGTGTTTCTAGCTTCTCATGTACCTCGTGACTCTGGTCCCCACCAGGGCCTGACCGGGACATGGTGAGTGTGGTTGCCACCTGCACATCACCTGGACCTGCTGATTCTGGTCTGCACCTGAGGCTACCTTGGATCTGGTGACTGTGGTCCCCACCTGGGCTTCACCTGGAATTGGGGGTCCCGGTCCCCATCTGGGCCTCACCTGGCCCTGTTGACCATGGTCCTCAACTGGGCAAAATTTGGGACCAGGTGACTGTGTTCCACCATTGCACCTCACCTGGACCAGGTGACTCTGGTCCCCCTCCGTGTCTCACCGTGCCCTAGTGACTGTGAACCCCACTTTGGCCTGACTTGGACCTGCTGACCCTGGTTGCCACCTGCGCCTGACCTCCAACTGTTGACTCTGGTTCTTCCAAGGGCCTCCCCTGGACCTGGTGAACCTGGTCAAACCTGGGCCTCACCTGGACGTGGTGACTCTTGTCATAACCAGGGACTCACCTGGACCTGCTTACGGTGTTCCACCCCTGGGCCTCAAGTAGACCTGTTGACCATAGTCCCCAAGCTGACCTCACATGGACCTGTTGCCTCTGATTCCCACCGGGGCCTCACTTGAACCTGGTAACTCTGGTCCATACCTGGGCATTATCGGGACACGGTTCCTCTGCAAGGCCTGCAGGCTGGCCTCACCTGGACCTGGTGAGTGTGGTTGCCACCTGGGCCTCACCAATACCTGTTGAACCAGGTCCCCACGTGGGCCTCTTGGACCTGGTGAATCTGGTCCTTACCTGGTCCTCTCCTAGACCCGGGGACTCTGGTCACCACCTGGGCCTCACCTGGACCTGGTGAATCTGGTCCCCATCTGGTCCTCACTCAGTCCTGGTGACTTTGTTCCCCACCTGGACCTGATTGCTGTGGACTCTTTCTTGGCCTCACCTGGAACTGGTGACAGTGATCCTATCTACGCATCACCCAGATCTGGTGACTCTGGTCCTCACCGGGGCATCATTTGTACCTGGTGACTCTGTTCCACACCTGAGCCTCACCTTGACATGATGACTCTGGAATCTCTCTGGGCCTCACCCTGACCTGGTGACTCTGGTCCCCATTTGGATGTCACCTGTTCCAATGATTATGGTACCCCTCTAGGCCTCAACCAGATCTGGTGACTGTGACCCTAACTGGGCCTCACCTGGACCTAGTGAATATGCTCCTTCTGGGCCTCATTTGGACCTGGTGACTCTGATCACTACCTGGGCATCATCGGGACATGGTTCCATTGCTTGGCCTGCAGGTTGGCCTCACCTGGAGCTGGTAACTCTGGTTCCTACCCGGGCATCATCGGGACACGGTTCCTCTGCATTGCTTGCAGGTTGGCCTCACCTGGACCTGGTGAGTGGGGCTGCCACGTAGGCCTCACCAATACCTGGTGACACAGGTCCCCACGTGGGCCTCACTTGGACCTGTTGAATCTAGTCCTTACCTGGTCCTCACCCGGAACTCGTAACTCTGTTCAGCACCTGGGAATCACCTGGACCTGGTGAATCTTGTCCCCATCTGGGCCTCACCCAGTCCTCGGCACATTGTTCCCCACCTGGACCTGATTGCTGTGGACTCTTTCTTGGCCTCACCTGGAACTGGTGACTCTGATCCTATCTGCGCGTCACCCAGACCCTGAGACTCTGGTCCTCACCTGGGCATCATTGGTACCTGGTGACTCTCTTCCACACCTGAGCCTCACTTGGACATGATGACTCTGGATCCCCTCTGGGCCTCACCCTGACGTGGTGACTCTGGTCCCCATCTGGATGTCACCTAGACCAGGTGAATCTGATACCCCTCTAGGCCTCAACTAGACCTGGTGACCCTGGTCCTCAACTGGGCCTCACCGGGACCTAGTGAATATGCTCCCCAACTGTGCCTCATCTGGACCTGGTGACTCTGGTTCTACCTGGGCATGATCGGGACATGGTTACTGTATTCTCCACTGGGACTGACCTGATCCTGGTAACTCTGGTCCTGATTTGGCCTCTTCTGTACCAGGTGACTCTGGGTCCACCTTGGGTTCACCGGTAACTGGTGACTCTGATCCTAAGCATGTCCTCACCTGACCTGGTGACTGTGGGTGCCATCGGGACATCACCTGGACCTCATGTCTCTGGTCCCACCTGGGGCTCACCAGTACCTGGTGTCTCTGGTACCCACCTGGGTAGCATCAGGATACGGTTACACTGTTCACTAACAGTGACCCATCCAGACCTATTAACTCTGGTCTTCACCTGGGCCACACCTGGACATGTTGACACTGGTTCCCACCTGGGTCTCACCTGGATATGGTGAGTATAATCCACAAATGGTCCTCCCTTGTAACTGGTGATTCTCGTTCCCACATGGACACCATGTGGACCTGGTGGATGCAGTGTTTCTAGCTTCTCATGTACCTCGTGACTCTGGTCCCCACCAGGGCCTCACCGGAACCTGGTGAGTGTGGTTGCCATCTGCACCTCACCTGGACCTGGTGATTCTGGTCTGCACCTGAGACTACCCTGTATCTCGTGACTGTGGTCCCCACCTGGGCTTCACCTGGATTTGTAGACTCCGGTCCCCATCTGGGCCTCACCTGGTCCTGTTGAACATGGCCCTCAACTGGGCAAAATTGGGACCCGGTGACTGTGTTCCACAACTGGACCTCACCTGGACCAGGTGACTCTGGTCCCCCTCTGGGTCTCACCGTGCCCTAGTGACTGTGAACCCCACATTGGGCTGACTTGGACCTGCTGACCCTGGTTGCCACCTGCGCCTGACCTCGAACTGTTGACTCTGGCTCTTTCAAGGGCCTCCACGGTACCTGGTGATCCTGTTCCCCACCTGGGCCTCACCTGGACGTGGTGACCCTTGTCACCACCGGGGACTCACCTGGATCTGCTTACTGTGTTCCACACCTGGGCCTCAAGTAGACCTGTTGACCATGGTCCCCAAGCATTCCTCACATGGACCTGTTGCCTCTGATCCCCGCCGGGGAATCACGTATACCTGGTAACTCTGGTCCTCACCTGGGCCTCATCTGGACCTAGTGACTCTGGTCCCCACCTGGGCTTCACCTGGATCTGGTGACTCTGGTCCCCTCCTGGACTTCACCTGGATCTGGTGAATCTGGTCGCCACCTGGACCTCTCCTGGACCTGGTGACTCTCTTTCCAACATGGACCTCACCTGGATCTGGTGACTCTGGTCTTCCCTTTGGCCTCACCTGGACCTGGTGTCTCTCGTCCCCACTTTGACCTAACTCAAACTGCTGAATCTTGCCCCACCTAGGCCGCACCCAGACCTGGTGACTCTTGTCCCCAGCTATGCCTCAATTTGACCTGATGAATCTGGTTCTCACGTGGACTCACATGAAACTGGGACTCAGCTGTATAGAGTGGCTCTGGTTCCCACAAGGGGCTCACCTGATACTACTGACGGTGGTCTTCTTCTATGCCTCACCAGGATTAGTGATTCTGTTCCCCATCTGGGCCTGCATGGCCCTAGTGACTCTGGTCCTCACCCAGGCATCATTGGGACCTGGATACTCTATTCCACACCTGGGCCTCACTTTGACCAGGGACCTCTGGTCCCATTCTGGGCCTCAAACTAAAGTGGTTACTCTGGTTCCCCTCTGGGCCTCACCCTTACGTGGTCTTCACTTGGGCCTGGTGCATCTGGTCCTTACCTGGTCCACACATGGATTGGTGACTGGTCGCCACCTGGGCCTCACCTGGACTTGGTGACTCCTGTTGCCACCTGCGCTTCACCAGGACCTTGTGACTGTGGTCCCACCTGGACCTCACCGGGATCTGGTGGCTCTGTTTCCCATATGGGGCTCATCCGGGACCTGGTTCCTGTGGTCACCATCTGCCCTCACTGGGAACACAATGACTCTGATTCATATTTGGGCCTCTCCTGGACTTGTTGACGATGGTCCTTACCTGGGCATCATTGGGACCTGGATATTCTCTTATATAACTTGGCCCCACCTGGCCCTGGTGACTGTGGTCCCACCTGGGCCTCACCTGGACGAGGTAACTTGTTCCCTCAGGGACCTCACCTGGACCTGGTGACTAGGTCCTCATATTGGCATCATGGGACCTGGTTTCAGTTCCACATCGGGGCCTCACCTGGACGTAGTGATTCTCGTCCCATTCTGGGCCTCACCCTGACGTGGTGACTCTGGTCCCCACCTGGATATCACCAGAACCGGGTGACTCTGGTCCCCGTCTGGGCCTCACCCATACATGGTGACTCAGGTCCCCACGTGGGCCTCTTGGACCTGGTGAATCTGGTCCTTACATGGTCCTCTCCTAGACCCGGGGACTCTGGTCACCACCTGGGCCTCACCTAGACCTCATGAATCTGGTCCCCATCTGGGCCTCACCCAGTCCTGGTGACTTTGTTCCCCACCTGGACCTGATTGCTGTGAACTCTTTCTTGGCCTCACCTGGAAGTGGTGA
The DNA here is from genome assembly GCF_053574225.1 of Canis aureus. Taxonomy (NCBI): domain Eukaryota; kingdom Metazoa; phylum Chordata; class Mammalia; order Carnivora; family Canidae; genus Canis; species Canis aureus. The sequence goes on from NC_135632.1 coordinate 57,904,812, forward strand.
CTCTGATCCTATCTGCGTGTCACCCAGACCTGGTGACTCTGGTCCTCACCTGGGCATCATTGGAACCTGGTGACTCTGTTCCACACCTGAGCCTCACCTGGACATGATGACTCTAGAACTTCCTTGGACCTCACCCTGACCTGGTGACTCTGGTCCCCATATGGATGTCACCTGGACCAGGTGATTGTCGTACCCCTCTAGGCCTCAACAGATCTGGTGACTGTCGTCCTCAACTGGACCTAACCTGGACCTAGTGAATATGCTCCATCTGGGCCTCATTTGGACCTGGTGATTCTGGTCGCTACCTGGGCATCATAGGGACATGGTTCCACTGCATAGCCTGCAGGTTGGCCTCACCTGGACCTGTTAACTCTGGTCCCTACCTGGGCATCATCGGGACATGGTTCCACTGAATGGCCTGCAGGTTGGCCTCACCTGGACCTGGTGAGTGGGGTTGCCACCTGGGGCTCACCCATGCCTCTTTACACAGGTCCCCACGTGGGCCTCATTTGGACCTGGTGAATCTGGTCATTACCTGGTCCTCACCCGGAACTGGTAACCCTGATCACCCCTTGGGCTTCACTTGGGCCTGGTGAATCTGGTCCTTAGCTGGTCCGCACCTGGATCTGGTTACTGGTCGTCACCTGGGCCTCACCTGAACTTGGTGAATCCTGTTGCCACCTGCGCCTCACCTGAACCTTGTGACTGTGGTGCCAACTGGACCTCACCTGGATCTGGGGGCTCTGGTTCCCATATGGGGCTCTCCTGGACCTGGTTCCTGTGGTCTCCATCTGGCCTCACCTGGAACACAATGACTGTGATCCATATTTGGGCCTCTCCTGGACCTGTTGACTCTGGTCCTTAACTGGGCACATTGGGTCCTGGATAGTCTCTTATATACCTGGGCCTCAACTTGACCTGGTGTCTGTGGTCCCACGTGGGCCTCACCTGGACGAGGTGACTGGTTCCCACAGGGACCTCTCCTGGACCTGGTGACTCAGGTCCTCATATGGGCATCATGGGACCGGGTTTCTCAGTTCCACATTGGGGCCTCACCTGGACCTAGTGATTCTCGCCCCCTCTGGGCCTCACCCTGACTGGTGACTCTAGACCCCACCTGGATATCACCAGAACCGGGTGACACACCCGGAGCTGGGGACACTGGTCCTCAACTGGGCCTCAACAGGACCTGGTGAATCTACTCCTCACTTAGGCCTCGTCCGGACTTTGTGACTCTTTTCCCACCTGGCATTAATGGGACATGGTTACTCTGGCCCCCACCTGGGTCTCACCTGGACATGATAAATTTGCTCCACAGTTTGGCCTCAACTGGTCCTGATGACTCTCGTCCCCCAACCTAGGCCTCAATCTGGACCTGGTGACTGTCGTCCCCAACTGGGTCTCAGCTGGACCTGGTGACTCTCATTCCCACATGAACCACACCTGGACATGGTGACTGTGGTGTTCTTGTAGACTCACATTTACCTGGTGACTCCGGTGCCCACTAGGGCCTCACGTGAATCTGGTGACTCTGGCCTGCAGGTTGGCCTCACCTGGACCTGGTGAGTGGGGTAGACACCTGGGCCTCACCCATACCTGGTGTAACAGGTCCCCACGTGGGCCTCTTGGACCTGGTGAATCTGGTCCTTAGTTGTTCCTCTCCCAGACCCGGGGACTCTGGTCTCCACCTCGGCCTCACCTGGACCTGGTGAATCTGGTCCCCATCTGGGCCTCACCCCGTCCTGGTGCCTTTGTTCCCCACCTGGACTTGATTGCTATGGACACTTTCTTGGCCTCACCTGGAAATGGTGACTCTGATCTTATCTGCGCACCCCCTAGACCTGGTGACTCTGTTCCTCACCTGGGCATCATAGGGACATGGTTCCACTGCATGAACTGCAGGTTGGCCTCACCTGGACGTGGTAATTCTGTTCCCTACCTGGGCATCATCGGGACATGGTTTCACTGCATGGCCTGCAGATTCGACTCACCAGGACCTGGTTACTCTGGGCCCTACCTGGGCACCAATGGGACATGTTTCCACTGAATGGCCTGCAGGTTGGCCTCACCTGGACCTGGTAACTCTGGTCCCTACCTGGGCATCATCGGGACACGGTTCCTCTGCAAGGCCTACCGGCTGGCCTCACCTGCACCTGGTGAGTGGGGTTGCCACCTGGGCCTCACCCAAACCTGATGAACCAGGTCCCCACGTGGGCGTCTTGGACCTGGTGAATCTGGTCCTTACCTGTTCCTCTCCCAGACCCGGGGACTCTGGTCACCACCTCGGCCTCACCTGGACCTGGTGAATCTGGCCCCCTCTGGGCCTCACCCAGTCCTGGTGACTTTGTTCCACACCTGAACCTGATTGCTGTGGACTCTTTCTTGGCCTCACCTGGAACTGGTGACAGTGATCCTATCTACGCGTCACCCAGATCTTGTGACTCTGGTCCTCACCATGGCATCATTGGTACCTGGTGACTCTGTTCCACACCTGAGCCTCACCTGTACAGGATGACTCTGGAACCACTCTGGGCCTCACCCTGACCTGGTGACTCTGGTCCCCATTTGGATGTCATCTGGTCCATTTGATTCTGGTACCCCTCTAGGCCTCAACCATATCTGGTGACTGTGATCCTCAACTGGGCCTCACCTACACCTAGTGAATATGCTCCATCTGGCCCTCATTTGGACCTGGTGACTCTGATCCCTACCTGGGCATCATCGGGACATGGTTCCATTGCTTGTCCTGCAGGTTGGCCTCACCTGGACCTGGTAAATCTGGTTCCTACCTGGGCATCATCGGGACATGTTCCACTGCATGGCCTGCAGGTAGGCCTCACCTGGACCTGAGAACTCTAGTCCCTACCTGGGCATCATCAGGACATGGTTCCTCTCCATGGCCTGCAGGTTGGCCTCACCTGGACCTGGTGAGAGGGGTTGTCTCCTGGGCCTCACCCATGCCTGGTGACACAGGTCCCCACGTGGGCCTCACTTGGACCTGGTGAATCTGGTCCTTACCTGGTCCTAACTCGGAACTCGTAACTCTGTTCACCACCTGGGAATCACCTGGACCTGGTGAATCTCGTCACCATCTGGGCCTCACCCTGTCCTCGGGACTTTGTTCCCCACATGGACCTGATTGTTGTGGACTCTTTCTTGGCCTCACCTGGAACTGGTGACTCTGATCCTATCTACTCGTCACCCAGACCTGGTGACTCTGGTCCTCACCTGGGCATCTTTGATACCTGGTGACTCTGTTCCACACCTGAGCCTCACCTGGACATGATGACTCTGGATTCCCTCTGGGCCTCACCCTGACGTGGTGACTCTGGTCCCCATCTGGAAGTCACCTAGACCAGGTGAACCTGGTACCCCTCTAGGCCTCAACTGGACCTGGTGACTCTGGTCCTCACCTGGGCCTCACCGGGACCCAGTGAATATGCTCCCCAACTGTGCCTCATCTGGACCTGGTGACTCTGGTTCTACCTGGGCATCATCGGGACATGGTTATTGTATTCCTCACTGGGACTGACCTGATCCTGGTAATTCTGGTCCTGATTTGGCCTCTTCTGTACCAGGTGACTCTGGGTCCACCTTGGGTTGACCGGTAACTGGTGACTCTGATCCTAAGCGTGGCCTCACCTGACCTGGTGACTGTGGTTCCCATCGGGATATCACCTGGACCTCATGTCTCTGGTCCCACCTGGACTTCACCAGGACCTGGTGTCTCTGGTACCCACCTGGGTAGCATCAGGATACGGTTACACTGTCACTAACAGTGACCCGTCCGGACCTATTAACTCTGGTCTTCACCGGGGCCACACCTGGACATGGTGACACTGGTTCCCACCTGGGTCTCACCTGGACATGGTGAGTCGGATCCACAAATTGTCCTCCCCTGTAACTGGTGATTCTCGTTCCCACATGGACACCATGTGGACCTGGTGGCTGCAGTGTTTCTAGCTTCTCATGTACCTCGTGACTCTGGTCCCCACCAGGGCCTCACCGGGACTTGGTGAGTGTGGTTGCCACCTGCTCCTCACCTGGACCTGGTGATTCTGGTCTGCACCTGAGACACCCCTGGATCTGGTGACTGTGGTCCCCACCTAGGCTTCACCTCCTTTGGGGACTCCGGTCTCCATCTGGGCCTCACTTGACCCTGTTTACCATGGTGTAAACTGGGTAAAATTGGGACCCGGTGACTGCGTTCCACAACTGGACCTCACTTGGACCAGGTGACTCTGGTCCCCCTCTGGGTCTCACCGTGCCCTAGTGACTGTGAACCCCACATTGGCCTGACTTGGACCTGCTGAGTCAGGTTGACACCTGCGCCTGACCTCGAACTGTTGCCTCTGGTTCTTTCAAGGGCCTCCCCTGTACCTGGTGATCCTGGTCCCCACATGGGCCTCACCTGGACGTGGTGTCTCTTCTCACCACCGGGGGCCCACCTGGACCTGCTTACTGTGTTCCACACCTGGGCCTAAGTAGACCTGTTGACCATGGTTCCCAAGCCGGCCTCACATTGACCTGTTGCCTCTGATCCCACCGGGGCCTCACGTGTACCTGGTAACTCTGGTCCTCACCTGGGCCTCATCTGGACCTAGTGACTCTGGTCCCCACCTGGATCTCTCCTGGACCTGGAGACTCTCTTTCCAACATGTACCTCACCTTGATCTCGTGACTCTGGTCCCCACCTGGACCTCTCTTGGACCTGGTGACTCTCTTTACAACATGGACCTCACCTGGACCTGGTGTCTCTCGTCCCCACTTTGACCTAACTGAGAACTGCTGAATCTTGCCCCACCTAGGCCGCACCCAGAGCTGGTGACTTTGGTCCCCATCTATGCCTCAATGTGACCTGATGAATCTGGTTTTCACGTGGCCTCACATTGACCTGGGACTCAGCTGGATAGAGTGGCTCTGATTCCCACAAGGGGCTCAGGTGATACTGGTGACTGTGGTCTTATTCTATGCCTCATCAGGACCTAGTGATTCTGTTCCTCATCTGGGCCTGCATGGCCCTAGTGACTCTGGTCCTCACCCAGGCATCATTGGGACCTGGATACTCTATTCCACACCTGGGCCTCACTTTGACCAGGGACCTCTGGTCCCATTCTGGGCCTCAAACTAAACTGGTTATTCTGGTTCCCCCTCAGGGCCTCACCCTGACCTGGTTACTCTGGTCACCCATTGGCATTCACTTGGGCCTGGTGAATCTGGTCCTTAGCTGGTCCTCACCTGTATCTGGTGACTGGTCGCCACCTGGGCCTCACCTGGACTTGGTGAATCCTGTTGCCACCAGCGCCTCAACTGGACCTTATGACTGTGACTCTGGTCCTCATCCAGGCATCATTGGGACCTGGATACTCTATTCTACATCTGGGCCTCACATTGACCTGGGACCTCTGGTCCCATTCTGTGCCTCAAACTAAACTGGTTACTCTGGTTCCCCCTCTGGGCCTCACCCTTACCTGGTGACTCTTTTCTCCCCTTGGGCTTCACTTGGACCTGGTGAATCTGGTCCTTAGCTGGTCCTTACTTGGATCTGGTGACTGGTCGCCACCTGGGCCTCACCTGGACTTGGTGAATCCTGTTGCCACCTGCGCCTCACCTGGACCTTGTGACAGTGGTCCCACCGGGACTTCATCTGGATCTGGTGGCTCTGGTTCCCATATGGGGCTCTCCTGGACCTGGTTCCTGTGGTCTCCATCTGGCCTCACCTGGAACACAATGACTGTGATCCATATTTGGGCCTCTCCTGGACCTGTTGACTCTGGTCCTTACCTGGGCATCATTGGGACTTGGATACTCTCTTATATACCTGGGCCTCACATGGACCTGGTGACTGTCTCCCACCTGGGCCTCACCTGGACGAGGTGACTGGTTCCCACAGGGACCTCACCTGGACCTGGTGACTCAGGTCCTCATATGGGCATCATGGGACCTGGTTTCTCAGTTCCACAACGGGGCCTCACCTGGACCTAGTGATTCTCATCCCACTCTGGGCCTCAACCAAACGTGGTGACTCTGGTCCCCACCTGGATATCACCAGACCCGGGGACTCTGGTCACCACCTGGGCCTCAGCTGGACCTGGTAAATCTGGTCACCATCTGGGCCTCACCCAGTCCTGGTGACTTTGTTACCCACCCGGACCTGTTTGATGTGGACACTTTCTTGGCCTCACCTGGAACTGGTGACTCTGATCCTAACTGGGCCTCACCCAGAACTGTTGAATCTGGTCCTCACGTGTGGACAATTATGACCTGGAAACTCTGTTCCACACCTGAGCCTCACCTGGACTTGATGACTCTGGAACCTCTCTGGGCCTCACGCTGACCTGGTGACTCTGGTCCCCATCTGGATGTCACCTAGACAGGCGAATCTGGCACCCCTCTAGGCCTCAACAAGACCTGGTGACTCTGGTCCTCAACTGGGCCTCATCGGGACCTAGTGAACATGCTCCCCACCTGCGCCTCATCTGGACCTGGTGACTCTGGTTCTACCTGGGCATCATCGGGACATTGTTACTCTATTCCCCACTGGGACTGACCTGATCCTGGTAACTCTGGTCCTGGCTTGGTCTCTTCTGTACCAGGTGACTCTGGCTCCACCTGGGCCTCACCTGTAACTGGTGACTCTGATCCTAAGCATGGCCTCACCTGACCTGGTGACTGTGGTTCCCATCGGGACCTCACCTGGACCTCGTGTCTCTGGTCCCTCCTGTGCCTCACCAGGACATGGTGTCTCTTGTATTCACCTGGGTAGCTTCAGGATATGGTTACACAGTTCACTAACAGTGAACCAGCCAGACCTATTAACTCTGGTCTTCACCTGGGGTCACACCTGGACATGGTGACACTGGTTCCCACCTGGGTCTCACCTGGACTGGGTGAGTCGGATCCCCACCTAGTCCTCACCTATAACTGGTGATTCTCGTTCCCACATGGACATCATGTGGACCTGGTGGCTGCAGTGTTTCTAGCTTCTCATGTACCTCGTGACTCTGGTCCCCACCAGGACCTCACCGGGACCTGGTGAGTGTGGTTGCCACTTACATCTCACCTGGAACTGGTGATTCTGGTCTGCACCTGAGACTACCCAGGATCTGGTGACTGTGGTCCCCACCTGGGCTTCACCTGGATCTGGTGACTCTGGTGCCCAACTGGGCTTCACGTGGATTTGGGTCTCTGGTTCCCATCTGGGTCTCACCTGGCCCTGTTGACCATGGTCCTCAACTGGGCAAAATTGGGACCCGGTGACTGTGTTCCACAACTGGACCTCTACTGGACAAGGTGACTCTGGACCCCTCTGGGTCTCACTGTGCCCTAGTGACTGTGAACCCCACTATGGCCTGACTTGGACCTGCTGACCCTGGTTGACACCTGCGCCTGACCTCGAACTGTTGACTCTGGTTCTCTCAAGGGCCTCCCCTGTACCTGGTGATCCTGGTCCCCAATTGGGCCTCAACTGGACGTGGTGACTCTTGTCACCACTGGGTCTCACCTGGACATGATTACTGTGTTCCACACCTGGGCCTCAAGTACACCTCTTCACGATTGTCCCAAGACGTCCTTACGTGGACCTTTTGACTCTGATCCCCGCCGGGGGCTCACGTCTATCTGGTAACTCTGATCCTCACCTGGGCCTCAACTGGACCTAGTGACTTTGGTCCCCACCTGGGCTTTACCTGGATCTGGAGACTCTGGTCCCCACCTGGACCTCTCGTGGACCTGGTGACTCTCTTTCCAACATGGACATCACCTGGATCTGGTGAATGTGTTGTTCTTGTAGAATCACTTTTAACTGGTGACTCCAGTCCCCACTAGGCCCTCACGTGAATCGGGTGACTTGGCCTGCAGGTTGGCCTCACATGGACCTGGTTAGTGGGGATGCCACTTGGACCTCACCCATACTTGGTGACTCAGGTCTCCACGTGGGCCTCTTGGACCTGGTGAATCTGGTCCTTACCTGGTCCTCTCCCAGACCCGGGGACTCTGGTCACCACCTGGGCCTCACCTGGATCTGGTGAATCCGGTCCCCATCTGGGCCTCACTCAGTCCTGGTGACTTTGTTCCCCACCTTGGCCTGATTGCTGTGGACTCTTTCATGGCTTCACCTGGACTTTGTGACTCTGATCCTATCTGCGTGTCACCCAGACCTGGTGACTCTGGTCCTCACCTGGGCATCATTGGTACCTGGTGACTCAGTTCCACACCTAAGCCTCACCTGGACATGAGGCTGTGGACTCTCGAACCACTCTGGGCCTAACCCTGACCTGGTGACTCTGGTCTCCATCTGGATGTCACCTGGACCAGGTGATTCTGGTACCCCTCTCGGCTTCAACCAGTTCTGGTGACTCTGGTCCTCAACTGGGCCTCACCTGGACCTATTGAATATGCTCCATCTGGGCCTCATTTGGACCTGGTGACTCTGGTCCCTACCTGGGCATCATCGGGACATGGATCCACTGCATGGCCTGTAGGTTCGCCTCAGCTGGACCTGGTAACTCTGGTCCCTACCTGGGCATCATCGGGACACGGTTCCTCTGCATGGCCTCCAGGTTGGCCTCACCTGGACCTAGTGAGTGGGGTGGCCACCTGGGGCTCACCCATACCTGGGGACACAGGTCCCCACGTGGGCCTCACCTGGACGTGGTGAATCTGTTCCTTCCCTTGTCCTCACCCGGAACTGGTAACTCTGCTCATCACCTGAGAATCACCTGGACATTGTGATTCGGGTCCCCATTGGGCCTCATCGAGTCCAGGTGACTTTGTTCCCACCTGGACCTGATTGCTGTGTACTCCTTCTTGGACCTCACCTGGAACTAGTGACTCAGATCCTAACTGGGCCTCACCCAGATGTGGTGATTCTGGTCCTTACCTGTGGACCATTATGACCTGGATACTCTGTTCCACACGTGAGCCTCACCTGGACATGATGAATCTGGATCCCCTTTGGGGCTCAGCCTGACATGGTGACTCTGGTCCCCATCTGGATGTCACCTAGACCAGGTGAATCTGGTACCCCTCTAGGCCTCAACTAGACCTGGTGACCTGGTCCTCAACTTGACCTAAAAGGGACCTAGTGAATATGCTCCCTACTTGCACCTCATCTGGACCTGGTGACTCTGGTTCTACCTGGGCATCATCGGGACATGGTTACTCTATTCCACACTGGGACTGACCTGATCCTGGTAACTCTGGTCCTGACTTTGGCCTCTTCTGTACCAGGTGACTCTGGCTCCACCTCGGCCTCACCTGTAACTGGTGAATCCTGTTGCCACCTGCGCCTCACCTGGACCTTGAGACTGTGGTCCCACCGGGACCTCAACTGGATCTGGTGGCTCTGGTTCCCATATGGGGCTCTCCTGGAAGTGGGTCCTGTGGTCTCCATCTGGCCTCACCTGGAACACAATGACTCTGATCCATATTTGGGCCTCTCCTGGACCTGTTGTCTCTGGTAAGTAATTGGGCATGATTGGGACCTGGATACTCTCTTATATCCCTGGGCCTCACCTGGACCTGTTGACTGTGGTCACACCTGGGCCTCACCTGGACCTGGTGACTGTGGTCCCACCTGGACCTCACCTGAACGGGGTGACTGGTTCCCACAGGGACATCACCTGGACCTGGTGACTCACGTCCTCATATGGGCATCTTGGGACCTGGTTTCTCAGTTCCACATCGGGGCCTCACCTGGACCTAGTGATTCCTGTCCCCCTCTGGGCCTCACCCTGACGTGGTGATTCTGGTCCCCACCTGGATATCACCAGAACCGGGTGACACACCCGGAGATGGGGACACTGGTCCTCAGCTGGGCCTCAACAGGACCTGGTGAATCTACTCCAAACTTAGGCTTCGTCTGGACCTTGTGACTCTTTTCCCACCTGGCATCAATGGGACATGGTGACTCTGTTCCCCTCCTAGGCCTCACCTGGACATGATAACTTTGTTGCACACTTTGGCCTCAACTGGTCCTGATGACTCTCGTCCCCCAACCTAGGCCTCAATCTGGACCTGGTGACTGTCGTCCCCAACTGGGTCTCAGCTGGACCTGGTGACTCCCGTTCCCACATGAACCACACCTGGACCTGGTGACTGTGGTGTTCTTGTAGACTCACATTTACCTTCTGACTCCCGTCCCCAGTAGGGCCTCACCTGGATCTGGTGACTCTGGCCTGCAGGCTGGCCTCACCGGGACCTGGTGAGTGGGGTTGCCACCTCGGACTCACCCATACCTGGTGACTCAGGTCCCCACGTGGGCCTCTTGGACCTGGTGAATCTGGTCCTTACCTGGTCGTCTCCCAGAACAGGGGACTCTGGTCACCACCTGGGCCTCACCTGGACCTGGTGACTCTGATCACCATCTGGGCCTCACCCAGTCCTGGTGACTTTGTTCCCCACCTGGACCCGATTGCTCTGGACTCTTACTTGGCCTCACCTGGAACTGGTGACTCTGATCCTATCTGCGCATCACACAGACCTGGTGACTCTGGTCCTCACCTGGGCATCCTTGGTACCTGGTGACTCTCTTCAACACCTGAGCCTCACCTGGACATGATGACTCTGGAACCTCTCTGGGCCTCACGCTGTCTTGGTGACTCTGGTCCCCATCTTGATGACACCTAGACCAGGTGATTCTGGGTCTCACGTGTAACTGGTGACTCTGATCCTAAGCATGGCCTCACCTGACCTGGTGACTGTGGTTCCCATCGGGACCTCACCTGGACCTAGTGTCTCTGGTCCCACCTGGGGCACACCAGGACCTGGTGTCTCTGGTACCCACCTGGGTAGCATCAGGATACGGTTACCCTGTTCACTAATAGTGACGCAGCCAGACCTATTAACTCTGGTCTTCACCTGGGCCACACCTGGACATGGTGACACTGGTTCCAACCTGGGTCTCACCTGGACATGGTGAGTCGGATCCCCACCTGGTCCTCACCTGTAACTGGTGATTCTCATTCCAGCATGGACATTATGTTCACCTGGAGGCTGCAGTGTTTCTAGGTTGTCATGTACCTCGTGACTCTGGTCCCCACCAGGGCCTCACCAGGACCTGGTAGGTGTGGTTGCAACCTGCACCTCACCTGGACCTGGTGATTCTGGTCTGCACCTGAGACTACCCTGGATCTGGTGACTGTGGTCCCCACGTGGGCTTCACCTTGATTTGGGGACTCCGATCCCCATCTGGGCCTCACCTGGCCCTGTTGACCATGGTCCTCAACTGGGCAAAATTGGGACCCGGTGACTGTGTTCCACAACTGAACCTCACCTGGACGAGGTGACTCTGGTCCCCCTCTGGGTCTCACCGTGCCCTATCGACTGTGAACCCCTCTTTGGCCTTACTGGACCTGCTGACCCTGGTTGAAACATGCGCCTGACCTCGAAATGTTGAATCTGGCTCTTTCAAGGGCTTCCCCTGGACCTGGTGAAACTGGTCCCCACCTGGGCCTCACCTGGACGTGGTGACACTTGTCACAACCAGGGACTCACCTGGACCTGCTTACGGTGTTCCACACCAGGGCCTCAAGTAGACCTGTTGACCATAGTCCCCAAGCTGGCCTCACATGGACCTGTTGCCTCTGATCCCCACCGGGGCCTCAATTGTACCTGGTAACGCTGGTCCTCACCTGGGCCTCATCTGGAGCTAGTGACTCTGGTCCCCACCTGGGCTTCACCTGGATCTGGTGACTGTGGTCCCCATCTGGACTTCACCTGGATCTGGTGACTCTGGGCCCACCTGGACCTCTCTTGGACCTGGTGACTCTCTTTCCAACATGGACCTCACCAGGATCTGGTGACTCTGGTCCTCCTTTTGGCCTCACCTGGACCTGGTGTCTCTCATCCCCACTTTGACCTAACTCAGAACTGCTGAATCTTGCCCCACCTAGGCCGCACCCAGACCTGGTGACTCTTGTCCCCAGCTATGCCTCAATTCGACCTGAGGAATCTGGTCCTCACGTAGGCCTCACAAGGACCTGGGACTCAGCTGGATAGAGTGGCTCTGGTTCCCACATGTGGCTCAACTGATACTGCTGACTGTGGTCTTATTCTATGCAACACCAGGACCTAGTGATTTGGTTCCCCATCTGGGCCTGTATGGCCCTAGTGACTCTGGTCCTCACCGAGGCATCATTCGGACCTGGATACTCTATTCCACACCTGGGCCTCACTCTGACCAGGGACCTCTGGTCCCATTCTGGGCCTCAAACTAAACTGGTTACTCTGGTTCCCCCTCTGGGCCTCACCCTTACCTGGTGCCTCTGGTCACCCCTTCGGCTTCACTTGGGCCTGGTGAATCTATTCCTTAGCTGGTCCGCACCTGGATCTGGTGACTGGTCGCCACCTGGGCCTCACCTGGACTTGGTGAATCCTGTTGCCCCCTGCGCCTCACCTGGACCTTGTGACTGTGGTCCCACCTGGACCTCACTTGTATCTGGTGGCTCTGGTTCCCAAATGGGGCTCTCCTGGACCTGGTTCCTGTGGTCTCCATCTGGCCTCACCTGGAACACAATGACTCTGATCCATATTTGGGCCTCTCCTGGACCTGTTGACTCTGGTCCTTACCTGGGCATCATTGGGACCTGGATACTCTCTTACATACCTGGCCTCAACTGGACTTGGTGACTGTGGTCCCACATGGGCCTCACCTGGACGAGGTGACTGGTTCCCACAGGGACCTCACCTGGACCTGGTGACTCACGTCCTCATATGGGCATCATGGGACCTGGTTTCTCTGTACCACATTGGGGCCTCACTTGGACCTAGTAATTCTCGTCCCCCTCTGCGCCGCACCCTGACGTGGTGACTCTGGTCCCCACCTGGTTATAACCGGAACCGGGTGACACTGGTCCCCCTGTGGCACTCACCCGGAGCTGGGGACTCTGGTGCTCAACTGGGCCTCAACAGGACCTGGTGAATCTACTCCTCACTTAGGCCTCTTCTGGACCTTGTGACTCTTTTCCCACCTGGCATCAATGGGACATGGTTACTCTCTTCCCCACCTGGGCCTCACCTGGACATGATAACTTTGCTCCACACTTTGGCCTCAACTGGTCCTGATGACTCTGGTCCCCCCACCTAGGCCTCAATCTGGACCTGATGACTGTGGTCCCCACCGAGGTCTCTCCTGGACCTGGTGACTCTCGTTCCCACATGAACCACACCTGGATCTGGTGACTGTGGTGTTCTTGTAGACTCACATTTACATGGTGACTCTGGTCCCCGCTAGGGCCTCACTTGGATCTGGTGACTTTGGCCTGCAGGTTTGCCTCACCTGGACCTGGTGAGTGGGGTTGCCACCTGGGCCTCACCCATAATTGGTGACTCAGGTCCCCACGTGGGCCTCTTCTACCTGGTGAATCTGGTCCTTACCTGGTCCTCTCCTGGACCCGGGGACTCTGGTCACCACCTGGGTTTCACCTGGACCTGGTGAATCTGGTCCTCATCTGGGCCTCATTGGTACCTGGTGACTCTGTTCCACACCTGAGCCTCACTTGGACATGATGACTCTGGAACCTCTCTGGGCCTCACCCTGACCTGCTGACTCTGGTCCCCATCTGGATGTCACCTAAACCAGGTGATTCTGGCACCCTTATAGGGCTCAACCAGTTCTGGTGACTCTGGTCCTCAACTGGGCCTAACCTACACCTAGTGAATATGCTCCATCTGGGCCTCATTTGGACATGGTGATTCTGATACCTACCTCGGCATTACCGGGACATGGTTCCACTGCATGGCCTGCAGGTGTGCCTCACCTGGACCTGATAACTCTAGACCCCACCTGGGCATCTTCGGGACACGGTTCCTCGGCATGGCCTGCAGGTTGGCCTCACTTGGACCTAGTGAGTGGGGTTGTCACCTGAGACTCACCCATGCCTGGTGACACAGGTCCCAACGTGGGCCTCACGTGGACCTGGTGAATCTGGTCCTTCCCTTGTCCTCACCCGGAACTGGTAACTCTGGTCATCACCTGGGAATCACCTGGACATTGTGTTCTGGTCCCCATTGGGCCTCATCCAGTCCAGGTGACTTTGTTCCCACCTCGACCTGATTGCTGTGTACTCCTTCTTGGCCCTCACCTGGAACTAGTGACTCTGATCCTAACTGGGACTCACCCAGATCTGGTGACTCTGGTCCTCACCTGTGGACCATTATGACCTGGATACTCTGTTCCACACGTGAGACTCACCTGGACATGATGGCTCTGGATCCCCTCTGGGCCTCAGCCTGACGTGTTGACTCTGGTCCCCATCTGGATGTCACCTAGACCAGGTGAATCTGGTACCCCTCTAGGACTCAACTAGACCTGGTGACTCTGGTCCTCAACTTGGCCTAACCGGGACCTAGTGAATATGCTCCCCACCTGCACCTCATCTGGACCTGGTGACTCTGGTTCTACCTGGGCATCATCCGGACATGGTTACTCTATTCCCCACTGGGACTGACCTGATCCTGGTAACTCTGGTCCTGACATTGGCCTCTTCTGTACCAGGTGACTCTGGCTCCACCTGGGCCTCACCTGTAACTGGTGAATCCTCTTGCCACCTGCGCCTCACCTGGACTTTGAGACTGTGTTCCCACCTGGACCTCACCTGGATCTGGTGGCTCTGGTTCCCATATGGGACTCTCCTGGACCTGGGTCCTGTGGTCTCCATCTGGCCTCACCTGGAACACAATGACCCTGCTCCATATTTGGGCCTCTGCTGGACCTGGTGACTCTGGTCCTTCCCTGGGCATCATTGGGACCTGGATACTCTCTTACATACCTGGCCTCAACTGGACCTGGTGACTGTGGTCCCACATGGGCCTCACCTGGACGAGGTGACTGGTTCCCACAGGGACCTCACCTGGACCTGGTGACTCACGTCCTCATATGGGCATCATGGGACCTGGTTTCTCTGTACCACATTGGGGCCTCACTTGGACCTAGTGATTCTCGTCCCCCTCTGCGCCGCACCCTGACGTGGTGACTCTGGTCCCCACCTGGTTATCACCGGACCGGGTGACACTGGTCCCCCTGTGGCACTCACCCGGAGCTGGGGACTCTGGTGCTCAACTGGGCCTCAACAGGACCTGGTGAATCTACTCCTCACTTAGGCCTCTTCTGGACCTTGTGACTCTTTTCCCACCTGGCATCAATGGGACATGGTTACTCTCTTCCCCACCTGGGCCTCACCTGGACATGATAACTTTGCTCCACACTTTGGCCTCAACTGGTCCTGATGACTCTGGTCCCCCCACCTAGGCCTCAATCTGGACCTGATGACTGTGGTCCCCACCGAGGTCTCTCCTGGACCTGGTGACTCTCGTTCCCACATGAACCACACCTGGATCTGGTGACTGTGGTGTTCTTGTAGACTCACATTTACATGGTGACTCTGGTCCCCGCTAGGGCCTCACTTGGATCTGGTGACTTTGGCCTGCAGGTTTGCCTCACCTGGACCTGGTGAGTGGGGTTGCCACCTGGGCCTCACCCATAATTGGTGACTCAGGTCCCCACGTGGGCCTCTTCTACCTGGTGAATCTGGTCCTTACCTGGTCCTCTCCTGGACCCGGGGACTCTGGTCACCACCTGGGTTTCACCTGGACCTGGTGAATCTGGTCCTCATCTGGGCCTCATTGGTACCTGGTGACTCTGTTCCACACCTGAGCCTCACTTGGACATGATGACTCTGGAACCTCTCTGGGCCTCACCCTGACCTGCTGACTCTGGTCCCCATCTGGATGTCACCTAAACCAGGTGATTCTGGCACCCTTATAGGGCTCAACCAGTTCTGGTGACTCTGGTCCTCAACTGGGCCTAACCTACACCTAGTGAATATGCTCCATCTGGGCCTCATTTGGACATGGTGATTCTGATACCTACCTCGGCATTACCGGGACATGGTTCCACTGCATGGCCTGCAGGTGTGCCTCACCTGGACCTGATAACTCTAGACCCCACCTGGGCATCTTCGGGACACGGTTCCTCGGCATGGCCTGCAGGTTGGCCTCACTTGGACCTAGTGAGTGGGGTTGTCACCTGAGACTCACCCATGCCTGGTGACACAGGTCCCAACGTGGGCCTCACGTGGACCTGGTGAATCTGGTCCTTCCCTTGTCCTCACCCGGAACTGGTAACTCTGGTCATCACCTGGGAATCACCTGGACATTGTGTTCTGGTCCCCATTGGGCCTCATCCAGTCCAGGTGACTTTGTTCCCACCTCGACCTGATTGCTGTGTACTCCTTCTTGGCCCTCACCTGGAACTAGTGACTCTGATCCTAACTGGGACTCACCCAGATCTGGTGACTCTGGTCCTCACCTGTGGACCATTATGACCTGGATACTCTGTTCCACACGTGAGACTCACCTGGACATGATGGCTCTGGATCCCCTCTGGGCCTCAGCCTGACGTGTTGACTCTGGTCCCCATCTGGATGTCACCTAGACCAGGTGAATCTGGTACCCCTCTAGGACTCAACTAGACCTGGTGACTCTGGTCCTCAACTTGGCCTAACCGGGACCTAGTGAATATGCTCCCCACCTGCACCTCATCTGGACCTGGTGACTCTGGTTCTACCTGGGCATCATCCGGACAAGGTTACTCTATTCCACACTGGGACTGACCTGATCCTGGTAACTCTGGTCCTGACATTGGCCTCTTCTGTACCAGGTGACTCTGGCTCCACCTGGGCCTCACCTGTAACTGGTGAATCCTCTTGCCACCTGCGCCTCACCTGGACTTTGAGACTGTGTTCCCACCTGGACCTCACCTGGATCTGGTGGCTCTGGTTCCCATATGGGACTCTCCTGGACCTGGGTCCTGTGGTCTCCATCTGGCCTCACCTGGAACACAATGACCCTGCTCCATATTTGGGCCTCTGCTGGACCTGGTGACTCTGGTCCTTCCCTGGGCATCATTGGGACCTGGATACTCTCTTACATACCTGGCCTCAACTGGACCTGGTGACTGTGGTCCCACATGGGCCTCACCTGGACGAGGTGACTGGTTCCCACAGGGACCTCACCTGGACCTGGTGACTCACGTCCTCATATGGGCATCATGGGACCTGGTTTCTCTGTACCACATTGGGGCCTCACTTGGACCTAGTGATTCTCGTCCCCCTCTGCGCCGCACCCTGACGTGGTGACTCTGGTCCCCACCTGGTTATCACCGGACCGGGTGACACTGGTCCCCCTGTGGCACTCACCCGGAGCTGGGGACTCTGGTGCTCAACTGGGCCTCAACAGGACCTGGTGAATCTACTCCTCACTTAGGCCTCTTCTGGACCTTGTGACTCTTTTCCCACCTGGCATCAATGGGACATGGTTACTCTCTTCCCCACCTGGGCCTCACCTGGACATGATAACTTTGCTCCACACTTTGGCCTCAACTGGTCCTGATGACTCTGGTCCCCCCACCTAGGCCTCAATCTGGACCTGATGACTGTGGTCCCCACCGAGGTCTCTCCTGGACCTGGTGACTCTCGTTCCCACATGAACCACACCTGGATCTGGTGACTGTGGTGTTCTTGTAGACTCACATTTACATGGTGACTCTGGTCCCCGCTAGGGCCTCACTTGGATCTGGTGACTTTGGCCTGCAGGTTTGCCTCACCTGGACCTGGTGAGTGGGGTTGCCACCTGGGCCTCACCCATAATTGGTGACTCAGGTCCCCACGTGGGCCTCTTCTACCTGGTGAATCTGGTCCTTACCTGGTCCTCTCCTGGACCCGGGGACTCTGGTCACCACCTGGGTTTCACCTGGACCTGGTGAATCTGGTCCTCATCTGGGCCTCATTGGTACCTGGTGACTCTGTTCCACACCTGAGCCTCACTTGGACATGATGACTCTGGAACCTCTCTGGGCCTCACCCTGACCTGCTGACTCTGGTCCCCATCTGGATGTCACCTAAACCAGGTGATTCTGGCACCCTTATAGGGCTCAACCAGTTCTGGTGACTCTGGTCCTCAACTGGGCCTAACCTACACCTAGTGAATATGCTCCATCTGGGCCTCATTTGGACATGGTGATTCTGATACCTACCTCGGCATTACCGGGACATGGTTCCACTGCATGGCCTGCAGGTGTGCCTCACCTGGACCTGATAACTCTAGACCCCACCTGGGCATCTTCGGGACACGGTTCCTCGGCATGGCCTGCAGGTTGGCCTCACTTGGACCTAGTGAGTGGGGTTGTCACCTGAGACTCACCCATGCCTGGTGACACAGGTCCCAACGTGGGCCTCACGTGGACCTGGTGAATCTGGTCCTTCCCTTGTCCTCACCCGGAACTGGTAACTCTGGTCATCACCTGGGAATCACCTGGACATTGTGTTCTGGTCCCCATTGGGCCTCATCCAGTCCAGGTGACTTTGTTCCCACCTCGACCTGATTGCTGTGTACTCCTTCTTGGCCCTCACCTGGAACTAGTGACTCTGATCCTAACTGGGACTCACCCAGATCTGGTGACTCTGGTCCTCACCTGTGGACCATTATGACCTGGATACTCTGTTCCACACGTGAGACTCACCTGGACATGATGGCTCTGGATCCCCTCTGGGCCTCAGCCTGACGTGTTGACTCTGGTCCCCATCTGGATGTCACCTAGACCAGGTGAATCTGGTACCCCTCTAGGACTCAACTAGACCTGGTGACTCTGGTCCTCAACTTGGCCTAACCGGGACCTAGTGAATATGCTCCCCACCTGCACCTCATCTGGACCTGGTGACTCTGGTTCTACCTGGGCATCATCCGGACATGGTTACTCTATTCCCCACTGGGACTGACCTGATCCTGGTAACTCTGGTCCTGACATTGGCCTCTTCTGTACCAGGTGACTCTGGCTCCACCTGGGCCTCACCTGTAACTGGTGAATCCTCTTGCCACCTGCGCCTCACCTGGACTTTGAGACTGTGTTCCCACCTGGACCTCACCTGGATCTGGTGGCTCTGGTTCCCATATGGGACTCTCCTGGACCTGGGTCCTGTGGTCTCCATCTGGCCTCACCTGGAACACAATGACCCTGCTCCATATTTGGGCCTCTGCTGGACCTGGTGACTCTGGTCCTTCCCTGGGCATCATTGGGACCTGGATACTCTCTTACGTACCTGGGCCTCACCTGGACCTGGTGACTGTGGTCCCACATGGGCCTTACCTGGACGAGGGGACTGGTACCCACAGGGACCTCACCTAGACCTGGTGACTCAGGTCCTCATATGGGCATCATGGGACCTGGTTTCTCAGTTCCACATCGGGGACTCACCTGGACCTAGTGATTCTCGTCCCCCTTTGGGCCTCACCCGGACGTGGTGACTCTGATCCCCACCTGGTTATCACCGGACCGGGTGACACTGGTCCCCCTGTGGCACTCACCCGGAGCTGGGGACTCTGGTGCTCAACTGGGCCTCAACAGGACCTGGTGAATCTACTCCTCACTTAGGCCTCGTCTGTATCTTGTGACTCTTTTCCCACCTGGCATCAATGGGACATGGTTACTCTGTTCCCCGCCTGTACCTCACCTGGACATGATAATTTTGCTCTACACTTTGGCCTCAACTGGTCCTGATGACTCTGGTCCCCCCACCTAGGCCTCAATCTGGACCTGGTGACTATGGTCCCCACCTGGGTCTCACCTGGACCTGGTGACTCTCGTTCCCAGATGAACCACACCTGGACCTGGTGAGTGTGGTGTTCTTGTAGACTCACATTTACCTGGTGACTCCGGTACCCACTAGGGCCTCACTTGGATCTGGTGACTCTGGCCTGCAAGTTGGCCTCACCTGGACCTGGTGAGTGGGGTTGACACCTGGGACTCACCCATAATTGGTGACTCAGGTCCCCACGTGGGCCTCTTCTACCTGGTGAATCTGGTCCTTACCTGATCCTCTCCTAGTTCCAGGGACTCTGGTCACCACCTGGACCTCACCTGGACCTGGTGAATCTGGTCCCCATCTGGGCCTCACTCAGTCCTGGTGACTTTGTTCCCACCTGGACCTGATTGCTGTGGACTCCTTCTTAGCCTCACCTGGAACTGGTGACTCTGATCATATCTGCGTGTCACCCAGACCTGGTGAATCTGGTCCTCAACTGGGCATCATTGGTACCTGGTGACTCTGTTCCACACCTGAGCCTCACTTGGACATGATGACTCTCGAACCTCTCTGGGACTCACCCTGACCTGGTGACTCTGGTCCCCATCTGCATGTCACATGGACCAGGTGATTCTGGTACCCTTATAGGGCTCAACCAGATCTGGTGACTCTGGTCCTCAACTGGGCCTCACCTAGACCTAGAGAATATGCTCCATCTGGGCCTCATTTGGACCTGGTGACTCTGGTCCCTACCTGGGCATCATCGGGACATGTTTCCACTGCATGGCCTGCAGGTTGGCCTCACATGGACCTGGTGAGTGTGGTTGCCACCTGCACCTCACGTGGACCTGCTGATTCTGGTATGCACCTGAGATTACCCTGGATATGATGACTGTGGTCCCCATCTGGGCTTCACCTGGATTTGGGGACTCCGGTCCCCATCTGGGCCTCACCTGGCCCTGTTGACCATGGTCCTCAACTGGGCAACATTGGGACCCGGTGACTATGTTCCATAACTGGAACTCACCTGGACCAGGTGACGCTGGTCCCCCTCTGGGTCTCACCTTGCCCTAGTGACTGTGAACCCCACGTTGGCCTGACTTTGACCTGCTGACCCTGGTTGCCACCTGCGCCTGACCTCGAACTGTTGACTCTGGTTTTTCAAGGGCCTCCCCTGTACCTGGTGATCCTTGTCCCCACCTGGGCCTCACCTGGACATGGTGACACTTGTCACCACCGGGGACTCCCCTGGACGTGCTTACTGTGTTCCACACCTGGGCCTCAGGTAGACCTGTTCTCCATGGTCCCCAAGCTGGCCTCACATGGACCTGTTGCCTCTGATCCCCACCGGGGCCTCACGTGTACCTCTTAACTCTGGTCCCCACCTGTGACTCATCTGGACCTGGTGACTCTGGTTCTACATGGGCATCATAGGGACGTGGTTACTCTATTCCTCAGTGGGACAGACCTGATCGTGGTAACTCTGGTCCCGACTTTGGCCTCTTCTGTACCAGGTGACTCTGGCTCCACCTGGGCCTCACCTGTAAGTGGTGACTCTGATCCTAAGCATGGCCTCACCTGACCTGGTGACTGTGGTTTCCATCGTGACCTCATCTGGACATCATGTCTCTGGTCCCACCTGGGCCTCACCAGGACCTTGTATCTGGTACCCACCTGCGTAGCATCAGGATATGGTTCCACTGTTCACTAACAGTGACCCAGCCAGACCTATTAACCCTGGTTTTCACCTGGTCCACACATGGACATGGTGACACTGGTTCCCACCTGGGTCTCACCTAGTCATGGTGAGTCAGATCCCCACCTGGTCCTCACCTGTAACTGGTGATTCTCGTTCCCACATGGACCGGATTGCTGTGGACACTGATCCTCACCTGGGCCTCATCTGGACCTAGTGACTCTGGTCCCAACCTGGAATTCACCTGGATTTGGTGACTCTGGTCCCCACATGGACCTCACCTCGATCTGGTGACTCTGATCCTCAGTTAGGCCTCACCTGGACCTGGTGTCTCTCGTCCCCACTTTGACCTAACTCAGAACTGCTGAATCTTGCCCCACCGAAGCCGCACCCAGACCTGGTGACTCTTGTCCCCAGCTATGCCTCAATTCGACCTGATGAATCTGGTCCTCACGTGGGCCTCACATGGAGCTTGGACTCAGCTGGATAGAGTGGCTCTGGTTTCCACAAGGGGCTCACCTGATACTGTTGACTATGGTCTTATTCTATGCCTCTCCAGGACCTAGTGATTCTGTACCCCATCTGGGCCTGCATGGCCCTAGTGACTCTGGTCCTCACCCAGGCATCATTGGGACTTGGATACTCTATTCTAATTCTGGGCCTCACTTTGACCAGGGACATCTGGTCCCATTCTGGGTCTCAAACTAAACTGGTTACTCTGGTTCCCCCTCTGAAGCTCACCCTTACCTGGTGACTCTGGTCTCCGCTTTGGCTTCACTTCGACCTGGTGAATCTGGTCCTTAGCTGGTCCTCACCTGGATCTGGTGACTGGTCGCCACCTGGGCCTCACCTGGACTTTGTGAATCCTGTTGCCACCTGCGCCTCACCTGGACCTTGTGACAGTGGTGCCAACTGGAGTACACCTGGATCTGTTGGCTCTGGTTCCCATATGGGGCTCTCATGGACCTGGTTCCTGTGGTCTCCATCTGGCCTCACCTGGAACACAATGACTCTGATCCATATTTGGTCTTCTCCTGGACCTGTTGACTCTTGTCCTTACCTGGGCATCATTGGGACCTGGATACTCTCTTATATACCTGGGCCTCACCAGGACCTGGTGACTGTGGTCCCACCTGAGCCTCACCTGGACGAGGTGACTGGTTCTCACAGGGACCTCACCTGGACCTGGTGACCCAGGTCCTCATATGGGCATCATGGGACCTGGTTTTTCAGTTCCACATCGGGGGCTCACCTGGACTTAGTGATTCTCGTCCCCCTCTGGGCCTCACCCTGACTGGTGACTCTGGTCCCCACCTGGATATCACCAGAACCGGGTGACACACCCGGAGCTGGGGACACTGGTCCTCATCTGGGCCTCAACAGGACCTGGTGAATCTACTCCTCACTTAGGCCTCGTCTGGACCTTGTGACTCTTTTCCCACCTGGCATCAATAGGACATGGTTACTCTGGTCCCCACCTGGGCCTCACCTGGACATGATAACTTTGCTCCACACTTTGGCCTCAAATGGTCCTGATGACTCTCGTCTCCCCACCTAGGCCTCAATCTGGACCTGGTGACTGTGGTCCCCACCTGGGTCTCACCTGGACCTGGTGACTCTCGTTCCCACATGAACCACACCTGGACCTGGTGACTGTGGTGTTCTGGTAGACTCACATTTACCTGGTGACTCCGGTCCCCACCTGGATCTGGTGACTCTGGCCTGCAGGTTGGCCTCACATGGACCTGGTAACTCTGGTCCCTAGATGGGCATCATCGGGACATGGTTCCACTGCAAGGCCTGCAAGATGGCCTCACTTGGACCTTGTGACTGTGGTTGCCACTTGGGCCTCACCCATGCCTGGTGATACAGGTCCCCACGTGGTCCTCAGTTGGACCTGGTGAATCTGGTCCTTACCTGGTCCTCACCCGGAACTGGTAACTCCGATCATCACCTGGGAATCACCTTGGCCTTGTGAATCTGGTCCCCATCTGAGCCTTCCCAGTCCTGGCGACTTTGTTCCCAACCTGATTGTTGGGAACTGTTGGACCTGATTGTTTTGACTCCTTCTTGGCCTCACCTGCATCTGGTGACTGTGGTCCCACCTAGGCCTCACCTAGACGAGGTGACTGGTTCCACAGGGACCTCACCTGGACCTGGTGACTCAGGTCATCACATGGGCTTCATGGGACCTGGTTTCAGTTCCATATCGGGGCCTCAACTGGACCTAGTGATTCTCCTCCCACTCTGGGCCTCACCCTGACGTGGTGACTCTGGTCCCCATCTGGATGTCACCTAGACCAGGTGAATCTGGTACCCCTCTAGGCCTCAACTAGACCTGGTGACTCTGGTCCTCAACTGGGCCTCACCAGGACCTAGTGAAAATGCTCCCCACCTGCGCCTCATCTGCACCTGGTGACTCTGGTTCTACGTGGGCCTCATCGGGACATAGTTCCTCTATTCCCCACTGGGATTGACCAGATCCTGGTAATTCTGGACCTGACTTTGGCCTCTTCTGTACCAGGTGACTCTGGCTCCACATGGGCCTCACCTGTAACTGGTGACTCTGATCCTAAGCATGGCCTCACCTGACCTGGTGACTGTGGTTCCCATCGGGACCTCACCTGGACCTCATGTCTCTGGTCCCATCTGGGCCTCACTAGGACCTAGTGTCTCTGGTACCCACCTGGGTAGCATCAGGATATGGTTACACTGTTCACTAACAGTGACCCAGCCGGACCTATTAACTCTGGTCTTTACCTGGGCCACACCTGGACATGGTAAAACTGTTTCCCACCTGGGTCTCACGTGGACATGGTGAGTCGGATCCACACCTGGTCTTCACATGTAACTGGTGATTGTCGTTCCCACATGGACATCATGTGGACCTGGTGGCTGCAGTGTTTCTAGCTTCTCATGTACTTCGTGACTCTGGTCCCCACCAGGGCCTCACCGGGACCTGGTGAGTGTGGTTGCCACCTGCCCCTCACCTGGACCTGGTGATTCTGGTCTGCACCTGAGACTACCTGTGTATTGTGACTGTGGTCCCCACCTGGGCGTCACCTGGATTTGGGGACTCCGGTCCCCATCTGGGCCTCACCTGGCCCTGTTGACCATGGTCCTCAACTGGGCAAATGTGGCACCCGGTGATTGTGTTCCACAACTGGACTTCACATAGACCAGGTGACACTGGTCCCCCTCTGGGTCTAACCGTGCCCTTGTGACTGTGAACCCCACTTTGGCCTGAATTGGACCTGCTGTCCCTGGTTGACACCTGCGCCTGACCACGAACTGTTGACTCTGCTTTATTCAAGGGCCTCCCCTGTACCTGGTGATCCTGTTCTCCACTTGGGCCTCACCTGGATGTGGTGACTCTTTTCACCACCGGGGACTCACCTGGACCTGCTTACTGTGTTCCACACCTGGGTCTCAAGTAGACCTGTTGACCATGGTCCCCAAGCCGGCCTCACATGGACCTGTTGCCTCTGATCTCCACCGAGGCCTCACGTGTACCTGGTAACTCTGGTCCTAACCTGGGCCTCATCTGGAACTGGTGACTCTGGTCCCCACCTGTGTATCACCTGGATCAGGTGACTCTGGTCCCACCTGGACTTCACCTGGATCTGGTGACTCTGGTCCCCACCTGGACCTCTCCTGGACCTGGTGACTCTCTTTCCAAAATGGACCTCACCTGGATCTGGTGACTCTGGTACTCATTTTGGCCTCACCTGGACTTGGTGTCTCTCATCCCCACTTTGACCTAACTCAGAACTGCTGAATCTTGCCCCACCTATGCTGCACCCAGACCTGGTGACTCTTGTCCCCAGCTACGCCTCAATTCGACCTGATGAATCTGGTTCTCACGCGGGCCTCACATGGACATGGGACTCAGCTGGATAGAGTGGCTCTGGTTCCCACAAGGTGCTCACCTAGACCTGGTGAATGTGGTCCCACCTGGCCTCACCGGGACGAGGTGACTGGTTCCCACACGGACCTCATCTGGACATGGTGACTCAGGTCCTCATATGGGCAACATGGGACCTGGTTTCTCAATTCCATATCGGGGACTCACCTGGACCTAGTGATTCTCGTCCCACTCTGGGCCTTACCCTGATGTGGTGACTATGGTCCCCACCTGGATATCACCAGAACCGGGTGACTCTGGTCGCCCTCTGGGACTCACCCTGAGATGGGGACACTGGTCCTCAACTGGGCCTCAAAAGGACCTGGTGAATCTACTCACACATAAGCCTCGTCTGGACCTTGTGACTCTTTTCCCACCTGGCATCAATGGGACATTGTTACTCTGTTCCCCACCTGGGTCTCACCTGGACATAATAACTTTGCTCCACACTTTGGCCTCACCTGGTCCTGATGACTCTGGTCCCCCCACCTAGGCCTCAATCCGGCCCTGGTAACTGTGGTCCCCACCTGGGTCTCACCTGGACCTGGTGACTCTCGTTCCCACATGAACCATACTTGGACCTGGTGACTGTGGTGTTCTTGTAGACTCACATTTACCTGATGCCTCCGGTCCCCACTATGGCCTCACCTGGATCTAGTGACTCTGGCCTGCAGGTTGGCCTCACCTGGAACAGGTGAGTGGGGTTGCCACCTGGGCCTCATCCATACCTGGTGACTCAGGTCCCCACGTGGGCCTCTTGGACCTGGTGACACTGCTCCTTACCTGGTCCTTACCAAGCTCCGGTCACCACCTCGCCTCACCTGGACCTCGTGAATCTGGTCCCCAACTGGGCCTCACCCAGCCTTGGTGACTTTGTTCCCCTCGTGGACCTGATTGCTGTGGACTCTTTCTTGGCCTCACCTGGAACTGGTGACTTTGATCCTATCTGCGCGTCACCCAGATCTGATCACTCTGCTGGTCACAGGTCCTCATCTGTGGACCATTAAGACCTGGATACTCTGTTCCACACCTGAGCCTCACTTGCACATGATGACTCTAGATCCCCTCTGGGCCTCAGCCTGACATGGTGACTCTGGTCCCCATCTGGATGTCACCTAGACCAGGTGAATCTGGTACCCCTCTAGGCCTCAACTTGACCTGGTGACTCTGGTCCTCAACTGGGCCTCACCGGGACCTAGTGAACATGCTCCCCACCAAAACTCATCTGGACCTGGCGACTCTGATTCTACCTGGGAATCATCGGGACATGGTTACTTTATTCCCCACTGGGACTGACTTGATCCTGGTAACTCTGGTCCTGACTTTGGCCTCTTCTGTACCAGGTGACTCTGGCTCCACCTCGGCCTCACCTGAAACTGGTGACTCTGTTCCTAAGCATGGCCTCCCATAACCTGGTGACTGTGGTTTCCATCGGGACCTCACATGGAACTCATGTCTCTGGTCCCACCTGGGCCTCACCAGGACCTGGCCCAGAGTAATCAACTCCAGGTGAGGCTGACATGGTGACTCTGGTCCCCATCTGGATGTCACCTAGACCAGGTGATTCTGGACCCCTCTACGCCTCAACTAGAACTGGTGAATCTGGTCCTCAATTTGGCCTCACCGGGACCTAGTGAATATGCTCCCCACCTGCGCCTCATCTGGACCTGATGACTCTGGTTCTTCCTGGGCATCATTGGGACATGGTTACTCTATTCCCCACTGGGACTGACCTGATCCTGGTAACTCTTGTCCTGACTTTGGCCTCTTCTGTACCAGGTGACTCTGGCTCCACCTGGGCCTCACCTGTAACTGGTGACTCTGATCCTAAGCATGGCCTCACCTGACCTGGTCTCTCTGGTTCCCATCGGGACCTCACCTGGACCTCATGTCTCTGGTCCCACCTGGGCCTCACCAGGGCCTGGTGTCTCTGGTACCCACCTGGGTAGCATCAGGATATGGTTACACTGTTCACTAACAGTGACACAGCCGGACCTAATAGCTCTGGTCTTCACCTGGGCCACACCTGGACATGGTGTCTCTTGTCACCACCGGGCACTCACCTGGACCTGCTTACTGTGTTCCACACCTGGGCCTCAAGTAGACCTGTTGCCCATGGTCCCCAAGCCGGCCTCACATGGACCTGTTGCCTCTGATCTCCACCGGGGCCTCATGTGTACCTGGTATCTCTGGTCCTCACTTGGCCTCATCTGGAACTAGTGACTCTGGTCCCCACCTGGGCTTCACCTCGATCTGGTGACTCTGGTCCCCTCCTGGACTTCACCTGGATCTGGTGACTCTGGTCCCCACCTGGACCTCTCCTGGACCTGGTGACTCTCTTTCCAACATGGACCTCACCTGGATTTGGTGACTCTGGTCCTCAGTTTGGCCTCACCTGAACCTGGTGTCTCTCGTCCCCACTTTGACCTAACTCAGAACTGCTGAATCTTGCCCCACATAATACGCACCGAGACCTGGTGACTCTTGTCCCCAGCTATGCCTCAATTCAACCTGATGAATCTGGTCCTCACGTGGGTCTCACATGGACCTGGGACTCAGCTGGATAGAGTGGCTCTGGTACCCAGAAGGGGTTCACCTGATACTGCTGACTGTGGTCTTATTCTATGCCTCACCAGGACCTAGTGATTCTGTTCCCCATCTGGGCCTGCATGGCCCTAGTGACTCTGGTCCTCACCCAAGCATCATTGGGAACTGGATACTCTGTTCCACAACTGGCCCTCACTTTCACTAGGGACCTCTGGTGCCATTCTGGGCCGCAAAATAAGCTGGTTACTCTGGTTCCCCCTCTGGGCCTCACCCTTACCTGGTGACTCTGGTCACCCCTTGGGCTTCACTTGGGCCTGGTGTCTGGTCCTTAGCTGGTCCGCTCCTGGATCTGGTGACTGGTCGCCACCAGGGCCTCACCTGGACTTGGTGAATCCTGTTGTCACCTGCGCCTGACCTGGACCTTGTGACTGTGGTCCCACCTGGAACTCACCTGGATCTGGTGGCTCTGGTTCCCATATGGGGCTCTCCTGGACCTGGTTCCTGTGGTCTCCCTCTGGCCTCACTTGGAACACAGTGACTCTGATCCATATTTGCGCCTCTCCTGGACCTGTTGACTCTGTTCCTTACCTCCTTACCTGGGCATCATTGGGACCTGGATACTCTCTTATATACCTGGGCCTCACCTGGACCTGGTGACTGTGGTCCCACCTGGGCCTAACCTGGACGAGGTGACTGGTTCCCACAGGGACCTCACCTGGACCTGGTGACTCAGGTCCTCATATGGGCATCATGGGACCTGGTTTCTCAGTTCCACATCGGGGCCTCACCTGGACCTAGTGATTCTCCTCCCCCTCTGGGCCTCACCCTGACCTGTTGACTCTGGTCCCCACCTGGATATCACCAGAACCGGGTGACTCTGGTCCCCCTCTGGGACTCACCCAGAGCTGGGGACACTGGTCCTCAACTGGATCTCAACAGTACCTGTTGAATCTACTCCTCACTTAGGTCTCGTCTGAACCTTGTGACTCTTTTCCCACCTGGCATCAATGGGACATGGTTACTCTTTTCCCCACCTGGGCCTCACCTGGACATGATAACTTGGCTCCACTATTGGCCTCAACTGGTCCTGATGACTCTGGTCCCCCCACCTAGGCCTCAATCTGGACCTGGTGACTGGTCCCCACCTGTGTCTCACCTGGACCTGGTGACTCTCGTTCCCACAGGAACCACACCTGGACCTGGTGACTGTGGGGTTCTTGGAACTCACAGTTACCTGGTGATTCCGGTCTCCACTAGGGCCTCACCTGGATCTGGTGACTCTGGCCTGCAGGTTGGCCTCACCTGGACATGGTGAGTGGGGTTGCCACCTGGGCCTCAATCATACCTGGTGACTCAGGTCCCCACGTGGGCCTCTTGGACCTGGTGAATCTGGTCCTTACCTGGTCCTCTCCCAGACCCGGGGACTCTGGTCACCACCTGGGCCTCACCTGGACCTGGTGAATCTGGTCCCCTTCGGCCTAACCCAGTCCTGGTGACTTTGTTCCCCACCTGGACCTGATTGTTGTGGACTCCTTCTTGACCTCACCTGGAACTGCTGACTCTGATCCTAACTGGGCCTCAACCAGATCTGGTAACTCTGGTCCTCACCTGTGGACATATGACCTGGATACTCTCTTCCACACCGGAGCCTCACCTGCACATGATGACTCTGGAACGTCTCTGGGCCGCACCCTGACCTGGTGACTCTGGACCCATCTGGATGTCACCTGCACCAGGTGATTCTGGTACCCCTCTAGGACTCAACCAGATCTGGTGACTCTGGTCCTCAACTGGGCCTCACCTGGACCTAGTGAATATGCTCCATCTGGGCCTCATTTGGACCTGGTGACTCTGGTCCCTACCTGGGCATCATCGGGACATGGTTCCACTGCATGGCCTGCAAGTTGGCCTCAGCTGGACATGGTATCTCTCGTCCCTAACTGGCATCATCGGGACATGGTTCCTCTGCATGGCCTTCAGTTGGCCTCACCTGGACCTGGTGAGTGGGGTTGCCACCTGGTCCTCACCCATACCTGGTGACACAGGTCCCCACGTGTGCCTCACTTGGACCTGGTGAATCTGGTCCTTACCTGGTCCTCAACCGGAACTGATAACCTGGTCACCACCTGGGAATCACCTGGGCCTGGTGAATCTTCCCCATCTGGGCCTCACACACTCCTGGTAACTTTGTTCCCCACCTGGACCTGATTGCGGTGGACTCCTTCTTGTCGTCACCTGGACCTGGTGACTCTGATGCTAACTGGGCCTCACCCAGATCTGGTGACTCTGGTCCTCACCTGTGGATCATTATGACCTGGATACTCTGTTCCACGCCTGAGCATCACCTGGACACGATGATTCTGGATCCCCTCTGGGCCTCACCCTGACATGGTGACTCTGGTCCCCATCTGGATGTCACCAGACCAGGTGAATCTGGTACCCGTCTAGGCCTCAACTAGACCTGGTGACTCTGGTCCTCAACTGGGCCTCACCGGGACCTAGTGTATATGCTCCCCACCTGCGCCTCATCTGGACATGTTGACTCTGGTTCTACGTGGGCATCATCGGGACATGGTTACTCTATTCCCCACTGGGACTGACCTGATCCTGGTAACACTGGTCCTGACTTTGGCTTTTTCTGTACCAGGTGACTCTGGCTCCACCTGGGCCTCACCTGTAACTGGTGACTCTGATCCTAAGCATGGCCTCACCTGACCTGGTGACTGTGGTTCCCATCGGGACCTCACCTGGGCCTCATGTCTCTGGTCCCAACTGGGCCTCAACAGGACCTGGTGTCTCGGTACCCACCTCGGAAGCATCAGGATATGGTTACACTGTCCAATAACAGTGACCCAGCTGGACCTATTTACTCTGGCCTTCACCTGGGCCACACCTGGACATGGTGTCACTGGTTCCCACCTGGGTCTCACCTGGACATGGTGAGTCAGATCCCCACCTGGTCCTCACCTATAACTGGTGATTCTCGTTCCCACATGGACATCATGTGGACCTGGTGGCTGCAGTGTTTCAAGCTTCTCATGTACTTCGTTACTCTGGTCCGCACCAGGGCCTCACCGGGACCTGGTGAGTGTGGTTGCCACCTGCACCTCACCAGGACCTCGTGATTCTGGTCTGCACCTCAGACTACCCTGGATCTGGTGACTGTGGTCCCCACCTGCGCTTCACCTGGATTTTGGGGACTCCGGTCCCCATCTGGGCCTCACCTGGTCCTGTTGACAATGGTCCTCAACTGGGCAAAATTGGGACCCGGTGACTGTGTTCCACAACTGGAACTCACCTGGACCACGTGACTCTGGTCCCCCTCTGGGTCTCACTGTGCCCTAGTGAATGTGAACCCCGCTTTGGCCTGACTTGGACCTGCTGACCCTGGTTGCCACCTGCGCCTGACCTCGAACTGTTGACTCTGGTTCTTCAAGGGCCTCCCCTGTACCTAGTGATCATGGTCCCCAACTGGGCCTCAACTGGACGTGGTGACTCTTGTCACCACAGGGGACTCACCTGGACCTGCTTACTGTGTTCCACACCTGGGCCTCAAGTAGACCTGTTGCCCATGGTCCCCAAGCCGGCCTCACATGGACATTTTGGCTCTGATCCCCGCCGGGGCCTCACGAGTATCTGGTAACTCTGATCCTCACCTGGGCCTCATCTGGACTTAGTGACTCTGGTCCCCACCTGGACTTCACCTGGATCTGGTGACTCTGGTCCCTACCTGGAATTCACCTGGATCTGGTGACTCTGGTCCCCACCTGGACCTCTCCTGGACCTGCTGACTCTCCTTCCATCCTGGACCTCACCTGGATCTGGTGCCTCTGGTCCTCAGTTTGGCCTCACCTGGACCTGGTGTCTCTCGTCCCCAAATTGACCTAACTCAGAACTGCTGAATCTTGCCCCACCTAGGCCGCACCCAGACCTGGTGACTCTTGTCCCCAGCTATGCCTCAATTCGACCTGATGAATCTGGTCCTCACGTGGGCCTCACATGGACGTGGGACTGAGCTGGATAGAGTGGCTCTGGTTCCCACAAGGGGCTCACCTGATACTGCTGACTGTGGTCTTATTCTATGCCTCACCAGGACCTAGTGATTCTGTTCCCCATCTGGGCCTGCAAGGCCCTAGTGACTCTGGTCCTCACCCAGGCATCTTTGGGACCTG
Source organism: Canis aureus (assembly GCF_053574225.1). NCBI lineage: Eukaryota > Metazoa > Chordata > Mammalia > Carnivora > Canidae > Canis > Canis aureus. Next base: position 57,936,711 of record NC_135632.1, read on the forward strand.
GATACTGTATTCCACACCTGGGCCTCACTTTCACCAGGGACCTCTGGTCCCATTCTGGGCCTCAAACTAAACTGGTTACTCTGCTTCCCCTCTGGGCCTCACGCTTACCTGGTGATCTGGTCACCCTTTGGGCTTCACTTGGGCCTGGTGAATCTGGTCCATAGCTGGTCCGCACCTGGATCTGGTGACTGGTCGCCACCTGGGCCTCACCTGGACTTGGTGAATCCTGTTGCCACCTGCGCCTCACCTGGACCTTGTGACTGTGGTCCCTCCTGGACCTCACCTGGATCTGGTGGCTCTGTTTCCCATATGGGGCTCTCCTGGACCTGGTTCCTGTGGTCTCCATCTGGACTCACCTGGAACACAATGACTGTGATCCATATTTGGGCCTCTCCTGGACCTGTTGACTCTGGTCCTTACCTGGGCATCATTGGGACCTGGACACTCTCTTATATACCTGGGCCTCACCTGGACCTGGTGACTGTGGTCCCACATGGGCCTCACCTGGACGAGGTGACTGCTTCCCACAGGGACCTCTCCCGGACCTGGTGACTGAGGTCCTCATATGGGCATCATGGGACCGGGTTTCTCAGTTCCACATTGGGGCCTCACCTGGACCTAATGATTCTCGTCCCCGTCTGGGCCTCACCCTGACCTGTTGACTCTGGTCCCCACCTGGATATCACCAGAACCGTGTGACACACCCGGAGCTGGGGACACTGGTCCTCAGCTGGGCCTCAACAGGACATGGTGAATCTACTCCTCACTTAGGCCTCGTCTGGTCCTTGTGACTCTTTTCCCACCTGGCATCAATGGGACATGGTTACTCTGTTCCCCACCTGCGTCTCAACTGGACATGATAAATTTGCTCCACACTTTGGCCTCAACTGTTCCAGATGACTCTGGTCCCCCCACCTAGGCCTCAACCTGGACCTGGTGACGCTCGTTCCCACATGAACCACACCTGGACCTGGTGACTCTGGTGTTCTTGTAGACTCACATTTACCTGGTGACTCCCGTCCCCACTAGGGCCTCACCAGGATCTGGTGACTCAGGCATGCAGGTTGGCCTCACCTGGACCTGGTGAGTGAGGTTGCCAACTGAGCCTCACCTATACCTGGTGAAACAGTTCCCCACTTGGTCCTCTGGGACCTGGTGAATCTGGTCCTTACATGGTCCTCACCCGGAACTGGTAACTCTGGTTACCACCTGGGAATCACTGGACCTGGTGAACCTGGTCCACATCTGCGCCTCACCCAGGTCTGGTGACTTTGTTCCCCACCTGTACCTGATTGCTGTGGACTCTTTCTTGGCCTCACCTGGAACTGGTGACTCTGATACTAACTTGGCCTCACCCCTATCTAGTGACTCTGGTCCTCACCTGTGGACCATTATGACCTGGTAATCTGTTCCAGTGACCTGAGCCTCACCTGGACATGATGACTCTGGATCCCCTCTGGGGTTCACCCTGACATGGTGACTCTTGTCCCCATATGGATGTCACCTAGATCAGGTGAATTTGGTATCCCTCTAGGCCTCAACTAGACCTGGTGCCTCTAGTCCTCAACTGGGCCTCACCGGGACCTAGTGAATATGCTCCCCACCTGTGCCTCACCTGGACCTGGTGACTCTGGTTCTACCTGGGCATCATCGGGACATGGTTACTCTGTTCACCACTGGGACTGACCTGATCCTGGTAACTCCGGTCCTGACTTTCGCCTCTTCTGTACCAGGTGACTCTGGCTCCACCTGGGCCTCACTTGTAACTGGTGACTCTGACCTAAGCATGGCCTCACCTGACCTGGTGACTGTTGTTCCCATCGGGACCTCACTTGGCCCTCATGTCTCTGTTCCCACCTGGGGCTCACCAGGACCTGGTGTCTCTGATACCCACCCGGTTAGCATCAGGATATGGTTACACTGTTCACTACAGTGACCCAGCCGGACGTATTAACTCTGGTCTTCACCTGGGCCACACCTGGACATGGTGACACTGGTTCCCACCTGGGTCTCACCTGGACATGGTGAGTCGGATCACCACCTGGTCTTCACATGTAACTGGTGATTCTCGTTTCCACATGGACATCATGTGGACCTGGTGGCTGCAGTGTTTCTAGCTTCTCATGTACCTCGTGACACTGGTCACTACCAGGGCGTCACCGGGATCTGGTGAGTGTAGTTGCCACCTGCACCTCACCTGAACCTGGTGATTCTGGTCGGAACCTGATACTACCCTGGATCTGGTGACTGTGGTCCCCTCCTGGGCTTCACCTGGATCTGGTGACTCTGGTCCCCACCTGGGCTTCACCTGGATTTGGGGACTCTGGTCCCCATCTGGGTCTCACCTGGCCCTGTTTACCATGGTCCTCAAGTGGGCAAAATTGGGACCCGGTGACTGTGTTCCACAACTGGACTTCACCTGGACCAGATGACTCTGGTCCCCCTCTTGGTCTCACCGTGCCCTAGTGACTTTGAACCCCACTTTGGCCTGTCTTGGCCCTTCTGACCATGGTTGCCACCTGCGCCTGACCTCGAACTGTTGACTCTGGTTCTTTCCAGGGCCTACTTGGACCTGGTGATCCTGGTCCCCACCTGGGCCTCTCCTGGACGTGATGACCCTTGTCACCACCGGGGACTCACCTGGACTTGATTACTGTGTTCCAAACCTGGGCCTCAAATAGACCTGTTGAACAAGGTCCCCAAGCCGGCCTCACAAGGACCTACAGCCTCTGATCCCCACCAGAGCCTCACGTGTACCTCGTAACTCTGGTCCTCACCTGGGCCTCATCTGGACCTAGTGACTCTGGTCCCCACCTGGGCTTCACCTGGATCTGGTGACTCCGGTCCCCACCTGGACCTCTCCTGGACCTGTTGACTCTCTTTACAACATGGACCTCACCTGGACCTGGTGACTCTGGCCCTCAATTTGGCCTCACCTGGACATCGTGTCTCTCGTCCCCACTTTGACCTAACTCAGAACTGCTGAATCTTGCCCCACCTAGGCCGCACCCAGAACTGGTGACACTTGTCCCCAGCTACGCCTCAATTCGACCTGATGAATCTGGTCCTCACGTGGGCCTCACATGGACCTGGCACTTAGGTGGATAGAGTGGCTCTGGTTCCCACAAGGGGCTCACCTGATACTGCTGACTGTGGTCTTATCTATGCCTCACCAGGACCTAGTGATTCTGTTCCCCATCTGGGCCTGCATGGCCCTAGTGACACTGGTCTTCACCCAGGCATCATTGGGACCTGGAAACTATATTCCACACCTGGGCCTCACTTTGACCAGGGACCTCTGGTCCCATCCTGGGCCTCAAACTAAACTGGTTATTCTGGTTCCCCCTCTGTGACTCACCCTTACCTGGTGACTCTGGTCACCCTTTGGGCATCACTTCGGCCTGGTGAATCTGGTCCTTAGCTGGTCCGCACCTGATTCTGGTGACTGGTCGCCACCTGGGCCTCACCTGGTCTTGTTGAATCCTGTGGCCACCTGCGCCTCAACTGGACCTTGTGACTGTGGTCCCACCTGGACCTCACCTGGATCTGGTGGCTCTGGTTCCCATATGGGGGTCTCCTGGACCTGGTGCCTGTGGTCTCCATCTGGCCTTACCTAGAACACAATGACTCTGATCCATATTTGGGATTCTCCTGGACTTGTTGACTATGGTCCTTACCTGGTCATCAATGGGACCTGGATACTCTCTTATATATCTGGGCCTCACCTGGACCTGGTGACTGTGGTCCCACCTGGGCCTCACCGGGACGAGGTGACTAGTTCCCACAGGGACCTCACCTGGACCTGGTGACTCAGGTCCTCTTACGGGCATCATGGGACCAGGTTTCTCAGTTCCACATCGGGGCCTCAACTGGACCTAGTGATTCTCGTCCCCCTCTGGGCCTCACCCTGACCTGGTGACTCTGGTCCCCACCTGGATATCACCAGAACCGGGTGACTCTGGTCCCCCTCTGGGACTCACCCGGAGCTGGGGACACTGGTCCTCAACTGGGCCTCAACAGGACCTGGTGAATCTACTCCTCACTTAGACCTCGTCTGGATCTTGTGACTCTATTCCCACCTGGCACCAATGGGACATGGTTACTCTGTTCCGCACCTGGGCCTCACATGGACTTGATAACTTTGATCCACACTTTGGCCTCAACTGCTCCTGATGACTCTCGTCCCCCCACCTAGGCCTCAATCTGGACCTGGTGACTGTGGTCCCCACCTGGGTCTCACCTGGACCTGGTGACTCTCGTTCCCACATGAACCACACCTGGACCTGGTGACTCTGGTGTTCTTGTGGACTCACATTTACCTGGTGACTTCTGTCCCCACTAGGGCCTCACCTGGTTCTGGTGACTCTGGCCTGCAGGTTGGCCTCACCTGGACCTGGTGAGTGGGGTTGCCACTTGGGCATCACCCATACCTGGTGACTCAGGTCACCACGTGCGCCTCTTGGACCTGGTGAATCTGGTCCGTACCTAGTCCTCTCCCAGACCCGGGGAATCTGGTCACCACCTGGGCCTCACCTGGCCTGGTGAACGAATCTGTTCCCCATCTGGGCCTCACCCAGTCCTGGTGACTTTGTTCCCCCCTGGACCTGATTGCTGTGGACACTTTCTTGGCCTCACCTGGACCTGGTGACTCTGATCCTATCTGCGCGTCACCCAGATCTGGTCACTCTGGTCCTCACCTGTGGACCATTATGACCTGGATACTCTGTTCCACACCTGAGCCTCATCTGGACATGATGACTCTGGATCCTCTCTGGGCCTCACCCTGACCTGGTGACTCTGGTCCCCATCTGGATGTCACTTTGACCAGGTGAATCTGGTACCCCTCTAGTCCTCAACCAGATCTGGTGTCTCTGGTCCTCAACTGGGCGTCACCTGGACCTAGTGAATATACTCCATCTGGGCCTCATTTGGACCTGGTGAGTCTGGTCCCTACCTGGGCATCATCGGGACATGTTTCCACTGCATGGCCTGCAGGTTGGCCTCACATGGACCTGGTAAGTGTGGTTGCCACCTGCACCTCACCAGGACCTGGTGATTCTGGTCTCCACCTGAGACTACCCTGGATCTGGTGACTGTGGTCGCCACCTGGGCTTCACCTGGATTTCGGGACTCCGGTCCCCATCTGGGCCTCACCTGGCCCTGTTGACCATGGTCCTCAACTGGGCAAAATTGGGACTCCGTGACTGTGTTCCACAACTGGACCTCACGTGGACAAGGTGACTCTGGTCCCCCTCTGGGTCTCACCGTGCCCTAGTGACTGTGAAACCCACTTTGGCCTGACTTGGACCTGCTGACCCTGGTTGCCACCTGCGCCTGACCTCCAACTGTTGACTCTGGGTCTTTCAAGGTCCTCCTCTGGACCTGGTGATCCTTGTCCCCACCTGGGCCGCACCTGGATGTGGTGACCCGTTAACCACCGGGGACTCACCTGGACCTGCTTATTGTTTTCCACACCTGGGCCTCAAGTAGACCTCTTGACCATGGTCCCCAAGCCGGCCTCACATGGACCTGTTGCCTCTGATCCCCGCCGGGGAATCACGTGTACCTGGTAACTCTGGTCCTCACCTGGGCCTTTTCTGGACCTAGTGACTCTGGTCCCCACCTGGGCTTCAACTGGATCTGGTGACTCTGGTCCCCACCTGGACTTCTCCTGGATCTGGTGACTCTGGTCCACACCTGGACCTCTCCTGGACGTGGTATCTCTCTTTCGAACATGGACCTCACCTGGATCTGGTGACTCTGGTGCTCAGTTTGGCCTCACCTGGACCTGGTGTCTCTCGTCCACACTTTGACCTATCTCAGAACTGCTAAATCTTGCCAAACCTAGGACGTACCCAGCCTTGGTGACTCTTGTCCCCAGCTATGCCTCAATTCGACCTGGTGAATCTGGTCCTCACGTGGGCCTCACATGGACCTGAAACTCAGCTTGATACAGTGGCTCTGGTTCCCACAATGGGCTCACCTGATACTGCTTACTGAGGTCTTATCTATGCCTCACCAGGACCTAGTGATTCTGTTCCCCATCTGGGCCTGCATGGCCCTAGTGACTCTGGTCCTCACCCAGGCATCATTGGGACCTGGAAACTATATTCCACACCTGGGCCTCACTTTGACCAGGGACCTCTGGCCCCATTCCGGTCCTCAAAATAAACTGGTTACGCCGGTTCCCCCTCTGTGACTCACCCTTACCTGGTGACTCTGGTCACCCTTTGGGCATCACTTCGGCCTGGTGAATCTGGTCCTTAGCTGGTCCGCACCTGGTTCTGGTGACTGGTGGCCACCTGGGCCTCACCTGGACTTGGTGAATCCTGTTGCCACCTGCGCCTCACCTGGACCTTGTGACTGTGGTCCCACCTGGACCTCACCTGGATCTGGTGGCTCTGGTTCCCATATGGGGCTCTCCTGGACCTGGTTCCTGTGGTCTCCATCTTCCTAACCTGGAACACAATGACTCTGATCCATATTTGGGCCTCTCCTGGACCTGTTGACTCTGGTCCTTACCTGGGCATAATTGGGACCTGAATACTCTCTTATATACCTGGGCCTCACCTGGACATGATGACTGTGGTCCCACCTGGGCCTCACCTGGATGCGGTCACTGGTTCCCACAGCGACCTCACATGGACCTGGTGACTCAGGTCCTCAAATGGGCATCATGGGACCTGGTTTCTCAGTTACACATCGGGGCCTCACCTGGACCTAGTGATTCTCGTCCCCCTCTGGGCCTCACCCTGACGTGTGAGTCTTGTCCCCACCTGGATATCACCAGAACCGGGTGACTCTGGTCCCCCTCTAGGACTCACCCGGAGCTGGGGACACTGGTCCTCAACTGGGCCTCAACAGGCCCTGGTGAATCTATTGCTCACTTGGGCCTCATCTGGACCTTGTGACTCTTTTCCCACCTGGCATCAATGGGACATGGTGACTCTGTTCCCCACCTGGGCCTCACTTGGACATAATAACTTTGCTCCACACTTTGGCCTCAAATGGTCCTGATGACTCTGGTCCCCCCGCCTAAGCCACAAACTGCACCTGGTGACTGTGGTCACCACCTGGGTCTCACCTGGACCTGGTGACTCTCGTTCCCACATGAACCACACCAGGTCCTGGTGACTGTGTTGTTCTGGTAGAATCACTTTTAACTGTTGACTCCAGTCCCCACTAGGGCCTCACGTGAATCGGGTGACTTGGCCTGCAGGTTGGCCTCACATGGACCTTGTTAGTGGGGATGCCACTTGGGCCTCACCCATACCTGGTGATTCAGGTCTCCACGTGGGCCTCTTGGACCTGGTGAATCTGGTCCTTACCTGGTCCTCTCCAGACCCGGGGACTCTGGTCACCACCTGGGCCTCACCTGGACCTGGTGAATCCGGTCCCCATCTGGGCCTCACTCAGTCCTGGTGACTTTGTTCCCCACCTTGACCTGATTGCTGTGGACTCTTTCATGGCCTCACCTGGACCTGGTGACTCTGATCCTATCTGCGTGGTACCCAGACCTGGTGACTCTGGTCCTCACCTTGGCATCATTGGTACCTGGTGACTCTGTTCCACACCTAGCATCACCTGGACATGAGACTCTGGACTCTCGAACCAATCTGTGCCTAACCCTGACCTGGTGACTCTGGTCTCCACTGGATATCACCTGGACCAGGTGATTCTGGTACCCCTCTCGGCCTCAACCAGATCTGGTGACTCTGGTCCTCAACTGGGCCTCACCTGGACCTAGTGAATATGCTCCATCTGGGCCTCATTTGGACCTGGTGACTCTGGTCCCTACCTCGGCATCATCGGGACATGGTTCCACTGCATGGCCTGCAGGTTGGACTCACCTGGACCTGGTAACTCTGGTCTCTACCTGGGCATCATCGGGACATGGTTCCACACATGGCCTGCAGGTTGGCCTCACATGGACCTGGTAATTCTAGTCCCTACCTGGGCATCATTCGGACATGTTTCCTCTGCATGGCCTGCAGGTTGGACTCACCTGGACCTGGTGAGTGGCGTTGTCACCTTGGCCTCACACATGCCTGGTGACACAGGTCCCCGTGTGGGCCTCACTTGGGCCTGGTGAATCTGGTCCTTACCTGGTCCTCACCCGGAACTCCTAACTCGGGTCACGACCTGGGAATCACAGGAACCTGGTTAATCTGGTCCCCATCTGGTCCTCATCCAGTCCTGGTGACTTTGTCACCCCACCTGGATCTGATTGTTGTGGACTCATTCTTGGCCTCACCTGGATCTGGTGACTCTGGTCCTCACCTGTGGACCATTATGACCTGGATACTCTCTTCCACACCTGAGCCTCACCTGGACATGATGACTCTGGACCCCTCTGGGCCTCAGCCTGACATGGTGACTCTGGTCCCCATCTGGATGTCACCTAGACCAGGTGAATCTGGTGCCACTTTAGGCCTCAACTTGACCTGGTGACTCTGGTCCTCAACTGGGCCTCACGGGGACCTAGTGAACATGCTCCCCACCTGCGCCTCATCTTGACCTTGTGACTCTGGTTCTACCTGGTCATCATCGGGACATGCTTAATCTATTCCCCACCTGGACTGACCTGATGCTGGTAACTCTGGTCCTGACTGTGGCCACTTCTCTACCAGGTAACTCTGGCTCCACCTGGGCCTCACCTGTAACTGGTGACTCTGATCCTAAGCGTGGCCTCACCTGACCTGGTGACTGTGGTTCCCATCGGGACCTCACCTGGACCTCATGTCTCTGGTCCCACCTGGGCCTCACCAGGACCTGGTGTCTCTGGTACCCACCTGGGTAGCATCAGGATATGGTTACACTGTTCACTAACAGTGACCCAGCCGGACCTATTAACTCTGGTCTTCACCTGGGCCACACCTGGACATGGTGACACTGGTTCCCACCTGGGTCTCACCTGGACATGGTGAGTCGGATCTCCCCTGGTCCTCACCTGTAACTGGTGATTCTCGTTCCCACATGGACATCATGTGGACCTGGTGGCTGCAGTGTTTCTAGATTCTCATGTACCTCGTGACTCTGGTCCCCACCAGGGCCTCACCGGGACCTGGTGAGTGGGGTTGCCACCTGCACGTCACATTGACCTGGTGATTCTGGTCTGCACCTGAGACTACCCTGGATCTAGTGACTGTGGTCCCGTTCTTGTCTTCATTTTTATTTGGGGCTCAAGTCCCCATTTGGTCCTCACCAGGCCCTGTTGACCGTGGTCCTCAACTGGGAAAATTGGAACCCGGCGACTGTGTTCCACAACTGGACCTTACATTGACCAGGTGACTCTGGTCCCCCTCTGGGTCTCACCGTGCCCTAGTGACTGTGAACCCCGCTTTGGCCTGACTTCGACCTGCTGAACCTGGTGGCCACCTGCGTCTGTCCTCGTTCTGTTGACTCTGGTACTTTCAAGGGCCTCCCCTGTACCTGCTGATCCTGGTCCCCAACTGGGCCTCACCTGGACGTGGTGACACTTGTCACCACCGGGAACTCACCTGGACCTGCTTACTGTATTCCACACCTGGGCCCGAAGTCGACCTGTTGTCCATTGTCCCCAAGCCGGCCTCACATGGACCTGTTGGCTCTGATCCCCGCCAGGGCCTCACGTGTATCTGGTAACTCTGATCCTCTCCTGGGCCTCATCTGGACCTAGTGACTCTGGTCCCCACCTGGACTTCACCTGGATCTGGTGACTCTGGTCCCCACCTAGACCTCTCCTGGACCTGGTGTCTCTCGTGCCCACTTTGACCTAACTCAGAACTGCTGAATCTTGCCCCACATAATACGCACCCAGACCTGGTGACTCTTGTCCCCAGCTATTCCTCAATTCGACCTGATGAATCTGGTCCTCACGTGGAACTCACATGTACCTGGGACTCAGCTGGATAGAGTGGCTCTGGTTCCCACAAGGGGCTCACCTGTTACTGGTGACTGTGGTCTTATTCTATGCCTCAACAGGACATAGTGATTCTGTTCCCCATCTGGGCCTGCATGGCCCTAGTGACTCTGGTTCTCACTCAGGCATCATTGGGACCTGGATACTCTATTCCACACCTGGGCCTCACTTTGACCACGGACCTCTGGTCCCATTCTGGGCCACAAACTAAAATAGTTACTCTGGTTCGCCTCTGAACCTCACCTTTACCTGGTGACTCTGGTCGACCCTTGGGCTTCACCTGGGCCTGGTGAGCCTGGTCCTTGGCTGGTCCGCACATGGATGGTGACTGGTCGCCAACTGGGCCTCACCTGGACTTGGTGAATCCTGTTGCCACCTGCGCCTCACCTGGACCTATGACTGTGGACCCACCTGCACCTCACCTGGATCTGGTGGCTCTGGTTCCCATATGGGGCTCTCCTGGACCTGGTTCCTCTGGTCTCCATCTGGCCTCACCTGGAACACAATGACTCTGGTCCATATTTGGGCTTCTCCTGGACCTGTTGTCTCTGGTCCTTACCTGGGCATCATTGGGACCTGGATACTCTCTTATATACCTGGGCCTCACCTGGAACTGTTGACTCTGGTCCCACCTGCGCCTCCCCGGGACGAGGTGACTGATTCCCACAGGGACCTCACCTGGTCCTGGTGACTCAGGTCCTCATATGGGCATCATGGGACCTGGTTTCTCAGTTCCACATCGGGGCCTCACCTGGACCTAGTGATTCTCGTCCCCCTCTGGGCCTCTCCCTGACGTGGTGACCCTGGTCCCCATCTGGATGTCACCTTGAACAGGTGATTCTAGTACCCCTCTAGGACTCAACCAGATCTGGTGACTCTGTTCCTCAAATGGGTCTCACCTGGACCTAGTGAATATGCTCCATCTGGGCCTCATTTGGACCTGGTGACTCTGGTCCCTCCCTGGGCATATCGGGACATGGTTCCACTGCATGGCCTGCAAGTTGGCCTCACCTGGACCTGGTAATTCAGGTCCCTACCTGGGCATCATCGGGACACTCTTCTTCTGCATTGCCTGCAGGGTGGCTTCACCTGGACCTGGTGAGTGGGGTTGCCACTTGGGCCTCACCCATACCTGGTGACACTGGTCCCCACGTGGGCCTCACTTGGATCTGGTGAATCTGGTCCTTACATGGTCTTCACCCAAACTGGTAACTCTGGTCACAACCTGGGAATCACCTGGGTCTTGTGAATCTGATCCCCATCTGGGTCTCATCCAGTCCTGGTGACTTTGTTCCCTACCTGGACCTGATTGCTGTGGACACCTCCTTGGCCTCACCGGGAAGTGGTGACTTTGATCGTAGCTGGGCCTCCCCCAGATCTGGTGACTCTGGTCCCCACCTGTGGACAATTATGACCTGGATACTCTGTTTCACACCTGAGCCTCACCTGGACATGATGACTCTGGATCACCTCTGGGCCTCACCCTGACATGGTGACTCTGGTTCCCATCTGGATATCACCAGAACCGGGTGACTCTGGTACCCACCTGGAACTCACCTCTATCTGGTGACTCTGGTTCTCAGTTTGGCCTCACCTGGACCTGGTGTCTCTCGTCCCCACTTTGACCTAACTCAGAACTGCTGAATCTTGCCCCACCTAGGCCGCACCCAGACCTGGTGACTCTTGTCCCCTGCTATGCCTCAATTCGACCTGATGAATCTGGTCCTCACGTGGGCCTCACATGGACCTGGGACTCAGCTGGATAGAGTGGCTCTGGTACCCAAAAGGCGCTCACCTGATACTGGTGATTCTGGTCTTATTCTATGCCTCACCAGGACCTAGTGATTCTGTTCCCCATCTGGGCCTGCATGGCCCTAGTGACTCTGGTCCTCACCCAGGCATCATTGGGACCTGGATACTCTATTCCACACCTGGGATTCACTTGGACCAGCGACCTCTGGTCCCATTCTGGGCCTCAAACTAAACTGGTTACTCAGGTTCCCCCTCTGAGCCTCACCCTTACCTGCTGACTCTGGTCACCCCTTGGGCTTCACTTGGGCCTGGTGAATCTGGTCCTTACCTGGTCCGCACCTGGATGTGGTGACTGGTCGCCACCTGGGCCTCACCTGGAATTGGTGAAAAGTGTTGCCACCTGCGCCTCACCTGGACCTTGTGACTGTGGTCCCACCTGGACCTCACCTGGATCTGGTGGCTCTGGTTCCCATATGGGGCTCTCCTGGACCTGGTTCCTGTGGTTTCCATCTTCCTCCCCTGGAACACAATGACTCTGATCCATATTAGGGACTACCCGGACCTGTTGACTCTGGTCCTTACCTGGGCATCATTGGGACCTGGATACTCTCTTATATACCTGGCCTCACCTGGACATGGTGACTGTGGTCCCACCTGGGCCTCACCTGGACGATGTGACTCATTCCCACAGGGACCCCACCTGGAACTGCTGACACAGGTCCTATATGGGCATCATGGGACCTGGTTTCCCAGTTCCACATCGGGTCCTCACATTGACCTAGTGATTCTCGTCCCCCTCTGGGACTCACCCTGACGTGCTGACTCTGGTCCCCACCTGATATCACCAGAATCGGGTGACTCTGGTCCCCCTCTGGGACTCACCCGGACCTGGGGACACTGGTCCTCAACTGGACCTGAACAGAACCTGGTGAATCTACTCCTCACTTAGGCCTCGTCTGGACCTTGTGAGTCTTTTCCCACCTGGCATCAATGGGACATGGTTACTCTGTTCCGCACCTGGGCATCACATGGACATGATAACTTTGCTCCCCACTTTGACCTCAACTTGTCATGATGACCCTGGTCCCCCCACCTAGGCCTCAATCTGGACCTGGAGTCTGTCATCCCAATCTGGGTCTCACCTGGACCTGGTGACTCTCGTTCCCACATGAACCACACCTGGCCCTGGTGACTGTGGTGTTATTGTAGACTCACATTTACCTGGTGACTCGGGTCCCCACTAGGGCCTCACCTGGATCTGGTGACTCTGGCCTGCAGGTTCGCCTCACTTGGACCTGGTGAGTGGGGTTGCCACCTGGGCCTCACCCATACCTGGTGACTCAGGTCCCCACGTGGGCCTCTTGGAGCTGTTAACCTGGTCCTTACCTGGTCCTCTCCCAGACTCGGGGACTCTGGTCCCCAACTGGGCGTCACCTGGACCTTGTGAATCTGGTCCCCATCTGGGCCTCACCCAGTCCTGGTGACTTTGTTCCCCAACTGGACCTGATTGCTGTGGACTCTCTTGGCCTCACCTGGAACTGGTGACTCTGATGCTATCTGCGCGTCACCCAGACATGGTGACTCTTGTTATCTCTTGGGCATCATTCTTACGTAGTGACTCTGTTTCACACCTGAGCCTCACATGGACATGATGACTCTGGAACCTCTCTGGGCCTCACCCTGATTGGTGACTCTGGCCCCACCTGGATGTCACCTGGACCAGGTGATTCTTGTACCCCTCTAGGCCTCAACCAGATCTGGTGACTCTTGTCCTCAACTGGGCCTCACCTGGACCTAGTGAATAGGCTCCATCTGGGCCTCATTTGGACCTGGTGACTCTGGTCCCTACTTGGCATCATCGGGACATGGTTCCACTGAATGGCCTGCAGATTGACCTCACCTGGACCTGGTACCTCTGTTCCCTACCTGGGCATCATCGGAACACTGTTCCTCTGCATTGCCTGCAGGTTGGCCTCACCTACACCTGGTGAGTGGGGCTGCCACCTGGGGCTCACCAATACCTGGTAACACAGGTCCCCACGTGGGCCTCACTTGGACCTGGTGAATCTGCTACTTGCCTGGTCCTCACCCGGAACTGGTAACTCTGGTCACCACCTGGGAATAACCTGGACCTGGTGACTCTGGTCTCCATCTGGATGTCACCTGGACCAGGGGATTATGGTACCCCTCTGATCCTCAACCAGGTCTGGTGACTCTGGTCCTCAACTGGGCCTCACCTGGACCTAGTGAATATGCTCCATCTGGGCCTCATTTGGACCTGGTGACTCTGGTCCCTACCTGGGCATCATCGGGACATGGTTCCACTGCATGGCCTTCAGGTTGGCCTCACCTGTACCTGGTAACTCTCGTCCCTACCTGAGCATCATCGGGACCTGGTTTCTCTGCATGGCCTGCAGGTTGCCCTCACCTGGAACTGGTGAGAGGGTTTGTCACCTGGTCCTCACCCATACCTGGTTACAAAGGTCCCCACGTGGGCCTAGATTGGACCTGGAGAATCTGGTCCTTACCTGGTGGTCACCCGGAACTGGTAACCCTGGTCACCACCTGGGCCTCACCTGGACCTGGTGAATCTGGTCCCCATCTGTGCCTAACCAAGTCCTGGTGTCTTTGCTCCCCACCTGGACCTGATTGCTGTGGACTCCTCCTTATTGGCCTCACCTGGAAATGGTGACTCTGATCCTAACTGGGCCTCAGCCAGATCTGGTGACTCTGGTCTTCACCTGTGGACCATTATGACCTGGATACTCTGTTCCACACCTGAGCCTCACCTGCACATGATGACTCTGGATCACCTCTGGGCCTCACCCTGACATGGTGACTCTGGTCCCCATCTGGATGTCACCTAGACCAGGTGAATCAGGAACCCCCCTAGGCCTCAACTAGACCTGGTGACTCTGGTCCTCAACTGGGCCTCACCGGTACCTAGTGAATATGCTTCCCACCTGCGCCGCATCTGGACCTGTTGACTCTGGTCCTTACCTGGGCATCATTGGGACCATGACACTCTCTTATAATCCTGGGCCTCACCTGGACCTGGTGACTGTGGTCCCACCTGGGCCTCACCTGGATGAGGTGACGGGTTCCCACAGAGACATCACCTTGACCTGGTGACTCAGGTCCTCATATGGACATCATTCACCTGGTTTCTCAGTGCCACATCGGGGCTTCACCTGGTCCTAGTGATTCTCGTCCCGCACTGGACCTCATCGTGACGTGGTGACTCTGGGCCCCACCTATATATCACCGGGACCGGGTGACTCTGGTTCCCCTCTGGGACTCACCCGGAGCTGGGGACAGTGGTCCTAGCCTGGTGCTCAAAAGGACCTGGTTAATCTACTCCTCACTTAGGCCTCGTCTGGACCTTCTGACACTTTTCCCACCTGGCATCAATGGGACATGGTTACTCTGTTCCCACCTGGTCCTCACCTGGACATGATAACTTTGCTCCACACTTTGGCCTCAACTGGTCCTGATGACTCTGGTCCCCCCACCTAGGCCTCAATCTGGACCTGGTGACTGTGGTCCCCAGCTGGGTCTCACCTGGACTGGTGACTCTGGTTCCCACATGAACGACACTGGCACTGGTGACTGTGGTGTTCTTGTCGACTCATATTTACCTGGAGACTCCAGTCCCCACTAGGTCCTCACATGGATCTGGTCACTCTGGCCTGCAGGTTGGCCTCACCTGGACCTGGTGAGTGGGGTTGCCACCTGGGCCTCACCAATACCTGGTGACCCACGTACCCACGTGGGCCTCTTGGACCTGGTGAATCTGGTCCTTACTTGGTCCTCTCCCAGAACCGGGGACTCTGGTCCCCAACTGGACCTCACCTGGACCTGGTGAATCCGGTCCCCATCTGGGACTCACCCAGTCCTGGTGACTTTGTTCCCCACCTGGACCTGATTGCTGTGGACACTTTCTTGGCCTCACCTGGAAATGGTGACTCTGATCTTTTCTGCGCGTCCCCCAGACCTGGTGACTCTGTTCCTCACCTGGGCATCATCGGGACATGGTTCCACTGCATGAACTGCAGGTTGGCCTCACCTGGACCTCGTAATTCTGGTCTCTACCTGGGCATCATAGGGATATTGTTTCACCGCATGGCATGCAGGTTGGACTCACCAGGACCTGGTGACTCTGGGCACTACCTGGGCATCATCCGGACATTGTTCCACTGCATGGCCTGCAGGTTGGCCAAACCTGGACCTGGTAACACTGGTACCCACCTGGGCATCATCGGGACACGGATCCTCTGCAAGGCCTGCAGGCTGGACACACCTGGACCTGGTGAGTGTGGTTGCCACCTGGGCCTCACCCATAACTGTTGAACCAGGTCCCCACATGGGCCTCTTGGACCTGGTGAATCTGGTCCTTACCTGGTCTTCTCCTAGACCCGGGGACTCTGGTCACCACCTGGGCCTCACCTGGACCTGGTGAATCTGGTCCCCATCTGGGCCTCACCCTGTCTTGGTGACTTTGATCCCCCCCTGGACCTGATTGCTGTGGACTCCTTCTTGGCCTCACCTGGAACTGGTGACTCTAATCCTAACTGGGCCTCACCCAGATCTGGTGACTCTGGTCCTCATCTGTGGATCATTATGACCTGGATACTCTGTTCCACAGCTGAGCATCACCTGGATACGATGACTCTGGATCCCCTCTGGCCTCACCCTGACATGGTGCCTCTGGTCCCCATCTGGATGTCACCTAGACCAGGTGAATCTCGTACCCGTCTAGGCCTCAAGTAGACCTGGTGACTCTGGTCCTCAACTGGGCCTCACCGGGACCTAGTGAATATGCTCCCCACCTGCGCCTCATCTGGACATGGTGACTCTGGTTCTACGTGGGCATTATCGGGACATGGTTACTCTATTCCCCACTGGGACTGACCTGATCCTGGTAACACTGGTCCTGACTTTGGCCTTTTCTGTACCAGGTGACTCTGGCTCCACCTGGGCCTCACCTGTAACTGGTGACTCTGATCCTAAGCATGGCCTCACCTGACCTGGTGACTGTGGTTCCCATCGGGACCTCACCTGGACCTCATGTCTCTGGTCCCAACTGGGCCTCAACAGGACCTGGTGTCTCGGTACCCTCCTCGGTAGCATCAGGATATGGTTACACTGTTCAATAACAGTGACTCAGCTGGACCTATTTACTCTGGCATTCACCTGGGCCACACCTGGACATGGTGACACTGGTTCCCACCTGGGTCTCACCTGGACATGGTGAGTCAGATCCCTATGTGGTCCTCACCTGTAACTGGTGATTCTCATTCCCACATGGACATCATATGGACCTGGTGGCTGCAGTTTTTCTAGCTTCTCATGTACCTCATGACTGTGGTCCGCACCAGGGCCTCACCGGGACCTGGTGAGTGTGGTTGCCACCTGCACCTCACCAGGACCTGGTGATTCTGGTCTGCACCTGAGACTACCCTGGATCTGGTGACTGTGGTCCCCACAGTGCTTCACCTGGATTTGGGGACTCCGGTCCCCATCTGGGCCTCACCTGGCCCTGTTGACCATGGTCCTCAACTGGGCAAAATTGGGACCCGGTGACTGTGTTCCACAACTGGAACTCACCTGGACCACGTGACTCTGGTCCCCCTCTGGGTCTCACTGTGCCCTAGTGACTGTGAACCACGCTTTGGCCTGACTTGGACCTGCTGACCCTGGTTGCCACCTGCGCCTGACCTCGAACTGTTGACTCTGGTTCTTTCAAGGGCCTCCCCTGTACCTAGTGATCCTGGTCCCAACTGGGCCTCAACTGGACGTGGTGACTCTTGTCACCACCGGGGACTCACCTGGACCTGCTTACTGTGTTCCACACCTGGGCCTCAAGTAGACCTGTTGCCCAAGGTCCCCAAGCCGGCCTCACATGGATCTGTTGGCTCTGATCCCCGCCGGGCCTCACGTGTATCTGGTAACTGTGATCATCACCTGGGCCTCATCTGGACCTAGTGACTCTGGTCCCCACCTGGACTTCACCTGGATCTGATGACTCTGGTCAACACCTGGACCTCTCCTGGACCTGGTGACTCTCTTTCCAACATGGACCTCACCTGGATCTGGTGCCTCTGGTCCTCAGTTTGGCCTCACCTGGACCTGGTGTCTCTTGTCCCCACTTTGACCTAACTCAGAACTGCTGAATCTTGCCCCACCTAGGCCGCACCCAGACCTGGTGACTCTTGTCCCCAGCTATGCCTCAATTCGACCTGATGAATCTGGTCCTCACTTGGGCCTCACATGGACCCTGGACTCAGCTGGATTGAGTGGCTCTGGTTCCCACAACGGGCTCACATGATGCTGCTGACTGTGGTCTTATTCTATGCCTCAATAGGACCTAGTGATTCTGTTCCCCATCTGGGCCTGCATGGCCCTAGTGACTCTGGTCCTCACCCAGGCATCATTGGGAACTGGATACTCTATTCCACACCTGGGCCTCACTTTGACCAGGGACTCTGGTTCCATTCTGGGCCTCAAACTAAACTGGTTACTCTGGTTCCCCCTCTGGGCCTCACCCTTACCTGGTGATCTGGTCACCCCTTGGGCTTCACTTGGGCCTGGTGAATCTGGTCCTTCGCTTGTCCACACATGGATCTGGTGACTGGTCGCCACCTGGGCCTCACCTGGACTTGGTGAATCCTGTTGCCACCTGTGCCTCACCTGGTCCTTGTAACTGTGGTCCCACCTGGACCTCACCTGGATCTGGTGGCTCTGGTTCCCATATGGGGCTCCCCTGGACCTGGTTCCTGTGGTCTCCATCTGGCCTCACCTGGAACACAATGACTCTGATCCATATTTGGGCCTCTCCTGGACCTGTTGACTCTGGTCCTCACCTGGGAATCATTGGGACCTGGAAACTCTCTTATATACCTGGGCCTCACCTGGACCTGGTGACTGTGGTCACACATGGGCGTCACATGGACGAGGTGACTGGTTCCCACAGGGACCTCTCCTGGACCTGGTGACTCAGGTCCTCATATGGGCATCATGGGACCGGGTTTTTCAGTTCCACATTGGGGCCTCACCTGGACCTAAGTGATTCTCGTCCCCCTCTGGGCCTCATCCTGACTGGTGACTCTCGTCCCCACCTGGATATCTCCAGAACCGGGTGACACACCCGGAGCTGGGGAAACTGGTCCTCAACTGGGCCTCAAAAGGACCTGGTGTATCTACTCCTCACTTAGGCCTCGTCTGGACCTTGTGACTCTTTTCCCACCTGGCATCAATGGGACATGGTTACTCTGTTCCCCAACTGGGTCTCACCTGGACATGATAAATTTGCTCCACACTTTGGCCTCAACTGCTCCTGATGACTCTGGTCCCCCACCTCGGCCTCAATCTGAACCTGGTGACTGTCGTCCCCAACTGGGTCTCAGCTGGACCTGGTGACTCTCGTTCCCACATGAACCACACCTGGACCTGGTGACTGTGGTGTTCTTGTAGACTAACATTTACCTGGTGACTCCGGTGTCCACTAGGGCCTCACGTGTATCTGGTGACTCTGGCCTGCACGTTGGCCTCACCTGGACCTGGTGAGTGGGGTAGCCACCTGGGCCTCACCCATACCTGGTGACTCAGGTCCCCACGTGGGCCTCTTGGACCTGGTGAATCTGGTCCTTACTTGGTCCTCTCCCAGAACCGGGGACTCTGGTCACCACCTCGGCCTCACCTGGTCCTGGTGAATCTGGTCCCCATCTGGGCCTCACCCAGTCCTGGTGCCTTTGTTCCCCACCTGGACCTGATTGCTGTGGACTCTTTCTTGGCCTCACCTGGAACTGGTGACTATGATCCTATCTGCGCGTCATCCAGATCTGGTGACTCTGGTCCTCACCTGGGCATCAACGGGACCTAGTGTATATGCTCCCCACCTGCGCCTCATCTGGACCTGGTGACGCTGGTTCTATCTGGGCATCATCGGGACATGGTTACTCTGTTCCCACTTGGACTGACCTGATCCTGGTAACTCTGGTCCTGACTTTGGCCTCTTCTTTACCAGGTGACTCTGGCTCCACCTGGGCCTCACCTGTAACTGGTGACTCTGATCCTAAGCATGGCCTCACCTGACCTGGTGACTGTGGTTCCCATCGGGACCTCACCTGGACCTCATGTCTCTGGTCCCACTTGGGCCTCACCAGGACCTGGTGTCTCTGCTACCCACCTACCCACCTATGTAGCATCAGGATATGGTTACACTGTTCACGAATAGTGACCCAGCCGGACCTATTAACTCTGGTCTTCACCTGGGCCACACCTGGACATGGTGACACTGTTTCCCACCTGGGTCTCACCTGGACATGGTGAGTCGGATCCCCACCTGGTCCTCACCTGTAACTGGTGATTCTCGTTCCCACATGGAGATCATGTGGACCTGTTGGCCGCAATGTTTCTAGCATCTTTTTTTTTTAATTTTTATTTATTTATGATAGTCACAGAGAGAGAGAGAGGCAGAGACACAGGCAGAGGGAGAAGCAGGCTCCATGCACCGGGAGCCCGACGTGGGATTCGATCCCGGGTCTCGAGGATCGCGCCCTGGGCCAAAGGCAGGCGCCAAACCGCTGCGCCACCCAGGGATCCCATGTGTTTCTAGCTTCTCATGTACCTCGTGACTCTGGTCCCCACCAGTGCCTTACCGGGACCTGGTGAGTTTGGTTGCCACCTGCACCACACCTGGACCTGGTGATTCTGGTCTGCACCTGAGACTACCCTGGATCTGGTGACTGTGGTCGCCACCTGGGCTTTACCTGAATTTCGGGACTCTGGTCCCCATATGGGCCTCACCTGGCCCTGTTGACCATGGTCCTCAACTGGGCAAAATTGGGACCTGGTGACTGTGTTCCACAACAGGACCTCACCTGGACCAGGTAACTATGCTCCTCCTCTGGGTCTCACCGTGCCCTAGTGACTGTGAAGTCCACTTTGGTTTGACTTGGACCTGCTGACCCTGGTTGCCACCTGCGCCTGACCTCGAACTGTTGACTCTGGTTCTTTCAAGGGCCTCCATGTACCTGGTGATCCTGGACCCCACCTGGGCCTCACCTGGACGTGGTGACTCTTGTCACCACCGGGGACTCACCTAGACCTGCTTACTGTGTTCCACACCTGGGTCTCAAGTGGAACAGTAGACCATGGTCCCTAAGCCGGCCTCACATGGACCTGTTGCCTCTGATCCCCACCGGATCCTCACGTGTACCTGGTAACTCTGGTCCTCACCTGGGCCTCATCTGGACCTAGTGACTCTGGTCCCCACCTGGACTTCACCTGGATCGGGTGACTCTGGTCCACACCTGGACCTCTCCTGGACCTGGTGACTCTATTTCCAACATGGACCTCACCTGGATCTGGTGCCTCTGGTCCTCAGTTTGGCCTCACCTGGACCTGGTGTCTCTCGTCCCCACTTTGACCTAACTCAGAAGTGCTGAATCTTGCCCCACCTAGGCCGCACCCAGACCTGGTGACTCTTGTCCCCAGCTATGCCTCAATTCGACCTGATGAATCTGGTCCTCACGTGGGCTTCACATGGACCTGGGACTCAGCTGGATAGAGTGGCTCTGGTTCCCACAAGGGGCTAACCTGATACTGGTGACTGTGGTCTTTTTGTATGCTTCACCAGGACCTAGTGATTCTGTTCCCCATCTGGGCCTGCATGGCCCTAGTGACTCTGATCCTCACCCAGGCATCATTGGGACCTGGAGACTCTATTCCACACCTGGGCCTCACTTTGACCACGGACCTCTGGTCCCATTCTGGGTCTCACTAAACTGGTTACTCTGGTTCCCCGTCTGGATTTCACCCTTACCTGGTAAATCTGGTCCCCCTTGGGCTTCACTTGGGCCTGGTGAATCTGGTCCTTAGCTGGTCCACACATGGATCTGGTGACTGTTCGCCACCTGGACCTCACCTGGACTTGGTGAATCCTGTTGCCACCTGCGCCTCACCGGGACCTTGTGACTCTTTTCCCACCTGGCATCAATGGTACATGGTTACTCTGTTCCCAACCTGGGTCTCACCTGGACATGATAACTTTGCTCCACACATTGGCCTCAACTGGTCCTGATGACTCTGGTCCCCCCACCTGGGCCTCAATCTGGACCTGGTGACTGTGGTCCCCACCTGGTTCTCACCTGGACCTGGTGTCTCTCGTTCCCACATGAACCACACCTGGATTTTGTGACTGTGGTGTTCTTGTAGACTCACATTTACCTGGTGACTCCCGTCCCCACTAGGGCCTCACGTGGATCTGGTGACTGTGGCCTGAAGGTAGGCCTCACCTGGACCTGTTGAGTGGGGTTGCCACCCCATACCTGGTGACTCAGTTCTCCACGTGGGCCTCATGGACCTGGTGAATCTGGTTCTTACCTGGTCGTCTCCCAGCCCCGAGGTCTGGTCACCACCTAGGCCTACCTGGACCTGGTGAATCTGATTCCCATCTGGGCCTCACCCAGGCCTGTTGACTTTGTTCCCCACCTGTATCTGATTGCTGTGGACTCTTTCTTCGCCTTACCTGGAACTGGTGACTCTGATCCTATCTGCCCGTCACCCAGACCTAGTGACTCTGGTCCTCACCTGGGCATCTTTGGTACCTGGTAACTCTGTTCCACACCTGAGCCTCACCTGGACATGATGACTCTGGAACCTCTCTGGGCCTCATCCTGACCTGGAGACTCTGGTCCCCATCTGGATGTTACCTGAACTAGGTGATTC
The DNA here is from genome assembly GCF_053574225.1 of Canis aureus. Taxonomy (NCBI): domain Eukaryota; kingdom Metazoa; phylum Chordata; class Mammalia; order Carnivora; family Canidae; genus Canis; species Canis aureus. Next base: position 57,959,095 of record NC_135632.1, read on the forward strand.
TGGTACCCCTCTAGGCCACAACCAGGTCTGGTGACTCTTGTCCTCCACTGGACCTCACCTGGACCTAGTGAATATGCTCCATCTGGGCCTCATTGGACCTGGTGATTCTGGTCCTTACCTGGGCATCATGGGGACATGGTTCCACTGCATGGCCTGCAGGTTGACCTCACCTGGACCTGGTAACTCTGGTCCCTACCTGGGCATCATCGGGACATGGTTCCTCTGCATGGCCTGCAGGTTGGCCTCACCTGGACCTGGTGAGTGGGGTTGCCACATGGGCCTCCCCCATGCCTGGTGACACAGGTCCCCAAGTGGGCCTCACTTGGACTTGGTGAATCTGGTCCTTACCTGGTCCTCAACCAGAATTGGTAAGTCTGGACACCTTGGAACATTATGGTCTGGATACTCTGTTCCACACCTGAGCCTCACCTGTACATGATGACTCTGGATCCCCTCTGGGCCTCAGCCTGACATGGTGACTCTGTTCCCCAACTGGATGTCACCTAGACAAGGTGAATCTGGTACCCCTCTAGGCCTCAACTAGACCTGGTGACTCTGGTCCTCAACTGGGCCTCACCGGGACCTAGTGAATATGCTCCCCACCTGCACCTCATCTGGACCTGGTCACTCTGATTCTACCTGGGCATCATCGGGACATGGTTACTCTATTCCCCACAGGACCTGACCTGATCCTGGTAACTCTAGTCCTGACTTTGGCCTCTTGTGTACCAGGTGACTCTGGCTCCACCTGGGCTTCACCTGTAACCTGTGACTCTGATCCTAAGCATGGCCTCACCTGACCTGGTGACTGTGGTTCCCATCGGGACCTCACCTGGAACTCATGTCTCTGGTCCCACCTGGGCCTCACCATGTTTTGGGGTCTCTTGTACCCACCTGGGTAGCTTCAGGATATGGTTACACTGTTCACTAACATTGACCCAGCCGGACCTATTAACTCTGGTCTTCACCTCGCCACACCTGGACATGGTGACACTGGTTCCCACCTAGGTCTGACCTGGACATGGTGAGTCGGATCCCCACCTGGTACTCACCTGTAACTGGTGATTCTCTTTCCCACATGGACATCATGTGGACCTGGTGGCTGCAGTGTTTCTAGCTTCTCATGTAACTCGTGACTCTGTTCCCCACCAGGGCCTCACCGGGACCTGGTGAGTGTGGTTGCCACCTGCACCTCACCTGGACCTGGTGATTCTGGTCTGCACCTGAGACTACCCTGGATCTGGTGACTATGGTCCCAACCTGGGCTTCACCTGGATTTGGGCACTCCGATTCCCATCTGGACCTCACCTGGCCCTGTTGATCATGGTTTTCAACTGAGCAAATTTGGGACACGGTGACTGTGTTCCACACCTGGACCTCACCTGGACCACGTGACTCTGGTCCCCCTCTGGGTCTCACCGTGCTCTAGTGACTGTGAACCCCACTTTGGCCTGACTTGGACCTGCTGACCCTGGTTGCCACCTGCGCCTGACCTCGAACTGTTGACTCTGGGTCTTTCAAGGGCCTCCCCTGTACCTGGTGATCCTGGTCCCCACCCGGGCCTCACCTGGACCTGGTGACTCTTGTCACCACCAGGGACTCACTTGGACCTGGTTACAGTGTTCCACACTGGGCCTCAAGTAGAACTCTTGACCATGGTCCCCAAGCCTGCCTCACATGGACCTGTTGCCTCTGATACCTGCCGGCGCCTCACGTGTACCTGGGAACTCTGGTCCTTACCTGGGCTTCATCTGGACATAGTGACTCTGGTCCCCACATGGGCTTCACCTGGATCTGGTGACTCTGAACCCCACCTGGACTTTACCTGCACCTGGTGACTCTGGTCGACACCAGGACCTCTCCTGGACCTGGTGACTCTCTTTCCAACATGGACCTCACCTGGATCTGGTGACTCTGGTCCCCATCTGGACCTCACCTGGATCTGGTGACTCTGGTCCTCCGTTTGGCCTCACCTGGACCTGGTGTCTCTCGTCCCCACTTTGACCTAACTCAGAACTGCTGAATCTTGCCCCACCTAGGCCGCACCCACACCTGATGACTCTTGTCCCGAATTATGTCTCAATTCGAGCTGATGCATCTGGTCCTCACGTGGGCCTCACATGGACCTGGGACTCAGCTGGATAAAGTGGCTCTGGTTCCCAAAAGGGGTTCACCTGATAGTGCTGACTGTGGTCATATTCTCTGCCTCACCAGGGCCTAGTGATTCTGTTCCCCATCTGGGCCTGCATGGCCCTAGTGACTCTGGTCCTCACCATTGGGACCAGGATACTCTATTCCACATCTGGGCCTCACTTTGACCAGGGACCTCTGGTCCCATTCTGGGCCTCAAACTAAACTGGTTACTCTGCTTCCCCCTCTGGGCCTCACCCTTACCTGGTGACTCCGGACACCCCTTGGGCTTCACTTGGGCCTGGTGAATCTGGTCCTTACCTGGTCCGCACCTGTATCTGGTGACTGGTCGCCACCTGGGCCTCACCTGGACTTGGTGAATCCTGTTGCCACCTGCGCCTCACCTGGACCTTGTGACAGTGGTCCCACCTGGACCTCACCTGGATCTGGTGGCTCTGGTTCCCATATGGGGCTCTCCTGAACTGGTTCCTGTGGTCTCCATCTGGCCTCACCTGGAACAAAATGACTCTGATCCATATTTGGGCCTCTCCTGCACCTGTTGACTCTGGTCCTTACCTGGGCATCATTGGGACCTGGATACTCTCTTATATACCTGGGCCTCACCGGGACCTGGTGACTGTGGTGCCACCTGGGCCTCACCTGGACGAGGTGACTGGTTCCCACAGGGACCTCACCTGTACCTGGTGACTCAGGTCCTCATATGGGCATCATGGGACCTGGTTTCTCAATTCCACATCGGGGCCTCACCTGGACCTAGTGATTCTTGTCCAATCTGGGCCACACGCTGACGTGGTGACTCTGGTCCCCACCTGGATATCACCAGAACCTGGTGACTCTGGTCCCCCTATGGGACTCACCCGGAGATGGGGACACTGGTCCTCAACAGGGTCTCAACAGGACCTGGTGACCTCCTCACATAGGCCTCGTCTGGACCTTGTGAATCTTTTCCCACCTGGCATCAATGGGACATGGTTACTCTGTTCCCCACCTGGGCCTCACCTGGACATGATAACTTTGCTCCACACTTTGGCCTTAACTTGTCCTGATGACTCTTGTCCCCCCACCTAGGCCTCAACCTGGACCTGGTGACGCTCGTTCCCACATGAACCACACCTGGACCTGGTGACTGTGGTGTTCTTGTAGACACACATTTACCTGTTGACTCCCCTCCCCACTAGGGCCTCACCAGGATCTGGTGACTCTGGCATGCAGGTTGGCCTCACCTGGACCTGGTGAGTAAGGTTGCCAAATGAGCCTCACCTATACCTGGTGAAAGAGTTCCCCACTTGGTCCTCTGGGACCTGGTGAATCTGGTCCTTACTGGTCCTCACCCGGAACTGGTAACTCTGGTCACCACCTGGGAATCACCTGGTCCTGGTGAACCTGGTCCCCATCTGGGCCTCACCCGGTCCTGGTGACTTTGTTCCCCACCTGGACCTGATTGCTGTGGACTCCTTCTTGACCTCACCTGGAACTGCTGACTCTGATCCTAACTGGGCCTCAACCAGATCTGGTAACTCTGGTCCTAACCTGTGGACATATGACCTGGATACTCTCTTCCACACCGGAGCCTCACCTGCACATGATGACTCTGGAACCTCTCTGGGCCTCACCCTGACCTGGTGACTCTGTACCCATCTGGATGTCACCTGCACCAGGTGATTCTGGTACCCCTCTAGGCCTCAACCATATCTGGTGACTCTGGTCCTCAACTGGGTCTCACCTGGACCTAGAGAATATGCTCCATCTGGGCCTCATTTGGACCTGGTGACTCTGGTCCCTACCTGGGCATCATCGGGACATGGTTCCACTGCATGGCCTGCAGGTTGGCCTCAGCTGGACATGGTATCTCTCGTCCCTACCTGGCATCATCGGGACATGGTTCCTCTGCATGGCCTGCAGGTTGGCCTCACCTGGACTTGGTGAGTGGGGTTGCCACCTGGTCCTCACCCATACCTGGTGACACAGGTCCCCACGTGTGCCTCACTTGGACCTGGTGAATCTGGTCCTTACCTGGTCCTCACCCGGAACTGGTAACCTGGTCACAACCTGGGAATCACCTGGGCCTGGTGAATCTTCCCCATCTGGGCCTCACACACTCCTGGTGACTTTGTTCCCCACCTGGACCTGATTGCTGTGGACTCCTTCTTGTCGTCACCTGGACCTGGTGACTCTGAGGCTAACTGGGCCTCACCCAGATCTGGTGACTCTGGTCCTCACCTGTGGATTATTATGACCTGGATACTCTGTTCCACGCCTGAGCATCACCTGGACACGATGACTCTGGATCCCCTCTCGGCCTCACCCTGACATGGTGACTCTGGTCCCCATCTGGATGTCACCAGACCAGGTGAATCTGGTACCCGTCTAGGCCTCAACTAGACCTGGTGACTCTGGTCTCAACTGGGCCTCACCGGGACCTAGTGTATATGCTCCCCACCTGCGCCTCATCTGGACATGTTGACTCTGGCTCTACGTGGGCATCATCGGGACATGGTTACTCTATTCCCCACTGGGACTGACCTGATCCTGGTAACACTGGTCCTGACTTTGGCTTTTTCTGTACCAAGTGACTCTGGCTCCACCTGGGCCTCACCTGTAACTGGTGACTCTGATCCTAAGCATGGCCTCACCTGACCTGGTGACTGTGGTTCCCATCGGGACCTCACCTGGGCCTCATGTCTCTGATCCCACCTGGGCCTCAACAGGACCTGGTGTCTCGGTACCCACCTTGGAAGCATCAGGATATGGTTACACTGTTGAATAACAGTGACCCAGCTGGACCTATTTACTCTGGCCTTCACCTGGGCCACACCTGGACATGGTGACACTGGTTCCCACCTGGGTCTCACCTGGACATGGTGAGTCAGATCCCCACCTGTTCCTCACCTGTAACTGTTGATTCTCGTTCCCACATGGACATCATATGGACCTGGTGGCTGCAGTGTTTCAAGCTTCTCATGTACCTCGTGACTCTGGTCCGCACCAGGGCCTCACCGCGACCTGGTGAGTGTGGTTGCCACCTGCACCTCACCAGGACCTGGTGATTCTGGTCTGCACCTGAGACTACCCTGGATCTGGTGACTGTGGTCCCCACCTGCGCTTCACCTGGATTTGGGGACTCCGGTCCCCATCTGGGCCTCACCTGGCCCTGTTGACCATGGTCCTCAACTGGGCAAAATTGGGACCCGGGGACTGTGTTCCACAACTGGAACTCACCTGGACCACGTGACTCTGGTCCCCCTCTGGGTCTCACTGTGCCCTAGTGACTGTGAACCCCGATTTGGCCTGACTTGGACCTGCTGACCCTGGTTGCCACCTGCGACTGACCTCGAACTGTTGACTCTGGTTCTTTCAAGGGCCTCCCCTGTACCTAGTGATCATTGTCCCCAACTGGGCCTCAACTGGACGTGGTGACTCTTGTCACCACCGGGGACTCACCTGGACCTGCTTACTGTTTTCCACACCTGGGCCTCAAGTAGACCTGTTGCCCATGGTCCCCAAGCCGGCCTCACATGGACATTTTGGCTCTGATCCCCGCCGGGGCCTCACGTGTCTCTGGTAACTCTGATCCTCACCTGGGTCTCATCTGGACCTAGTGACTCTGGTCCCCACCTGGGCTTCACCTGGATCTGGTGACTCTGGTCCCCACCTGGAATTCACCTGAATCTGGTGACTCTGGCTCCCACCTGGACCTCTCCTGGACCTCGTGACTCTCTTTCCAACTTGGACCTCACCTGGATCTGGTGACTCTGGTCCTCAGTTTGGCCTCACCTGGACCTGGTGTCTCTCGACCCCACTTTGACCTAACTCAGAACTGCGGAATCTTGCCCCACCTAGTCCGCACCCAGACCTGGTGACTCTTGTCCCCAGGTATGCCTCAATTCGACCTGATGAATCTGGTCCTCACGTGGGGCTCACATGGACTTGGGACTGAGCTGGATAGAGTGGCTCTGGTTCCCACAAGGGGCTCACCTGATACTGGGGACTGTGGACTTATTCTATGCCTCACCAGGACCTAGTGATTCTGTTCCCCATCTGGGCCTGCATGGCCCTAGTGACTCTGGTCCTCACCCAGGCATCTTTGGGACCTGGATACTCTATTCCACACCTGGGCCTCACTTTGACCAGGGACCTCTGGTCACATTCTGGGACTCAAACTAAACTGGTAACTCTGGTTCCCCTCTGGGCCTCACCCTTACCTGGTGATCTGGTCACCCCTTGGGCTTCACTTGGGCCTGGTGAATCTGGTCCTTAGCTGGTCCGCACATGGATCTGGTGACTGGTCGCCACCTGGGCCTCACCTGGACTTGGTGAATCCTGTTGCCACCTGCGCCTCACCTGGACCTTGTGACTGTGGTCCCTCCTGGACCTCACCTGGATCTGGTGGCTCTGGTTCCCATATGGGGCTCTCCTGGACCTGGTTCCTGTGGTCTCCATCTGGCCTCACCTGGAACACAATGACTCTGATCCATATTTGGGCCTCTTCTGGACCTCTTGACTCTGGTCCTCACCTGGGCATCTTTGGTACTTGGTGACTCTGTTCCACACCTGAGCCTCACCTGGACATGATGACTCTGGAACCTCTCTGGGCCTCACCCTGACCTGGTGACTCTGGATCCATCTGGATGTCACCTGGACCAGGTGATTCTGGTACCTCTCTAGGCCTCAACCAGGTCTGGTGACTCTGGTCCTCAACTGGGCCTCACATGGACCGATTGAATATGCACCATCTGGACCTCATTTGGACCCGGTGACTCTCTTCCCTACCTGGGCATCATCGGGACATGGTTCCACTGCATGGCCTTTAGGTTGGCTGCACCTGGACCTGGTAACTGTGGTTCTACCTGGGCATCATCGTGACGTGGTTACTCTATTCTCAGTGGGACTGACCTGATCGTGGTAACTCTGGTCCTGACTTTGGCCTCTTCTGTGCCATGTGACTCTGGCTCCCCCTGGACCTCACCTGTAAGTCGTGACTCTGATCCTAAGCATGGCCTCACCTGACCTGGTGACTGTGGTTTCCATCGGTACCTCACCTGGTCCTCATAGCTCTGGTCCCAACTGGGACTCACCAGGACCTTGTATCTGGTACCCACCTGAGTAGCATCAGGATATGGTTACACTGTTCACTAACAGTGACCCGGCCGGACCTATTAACTCTCGTCTTCACCTGGTCCACTTTTGGACATGGTGACACTGGTTCCCACCAGGGTCTCACCTGGACATAGTGACTCAGATCCCCACCTGGTCCTCACCTATAACTTGTAATTCTCGTTACCACATGGACATCATGTGGACCTGGTGGCTGCAGTGTTTCTAGCTTCTCATGTACCTCGTTACTCTGGTCCCCACCAGGGCCTCACCGGGACTTGGTGAGTGTGGTTGCCACCTGCACCTCACCAGGACCTAGTGATTCTGGTCTCCACCTGAGACTACCCTATATCTGGTGACTGTGGTCCCCACCTGGGCTTCACCTGAACATGGGGACTCCGGTCCCCATCTGGGCCTCAACTGGCCCTGTTGACCGTGGGCCTCAACTGGGCAAAATTGGGACCCGGTGACTGTGTTCCACAACTGGACCTCACCTGGACCAGGTGACTCTGGTCCCCCTCTGGGTCTCACTGTGCCCTAGTGACTGTGAACCCAACTTTGGCCTGACGTGGACCTGCTGACCCTGGTTGCCACCTGCGCCTGACCTCGAACTGTTGTCTCTGGTTCTCTCAAGGGCCTCCCCTGTACCTGGTGATCCTGGTCCCAAATTGGGCCTCACCTGGACGTGGTGACTCTTGTCACCACCGGGGACTCACCTGGACATGATTACAGTGTTCCATACCTGGGCCACAGGTAGACCTGTTGACCATGGTCCCCAAGCCGGCCTCACATGGACCTGTTGCCTCTAATCCCCACCGGTGCCTCACGTGTACCTGGTAACTCTGGTCCTCACCTGGGCCTCATCTGGACCCAGTGACTCTGGTGTCCACCTGGGCTTCACCTGGATCTGGTGGCTCTGGTCCCCACCTGGATTACACCTGGATTGGTGACTCTGGTCCCCACCTGGACCTCTCCTGGACCTGGTGACTCTCTTTCCAACATGGACTTCACTTGGATCTGGTGACTCTGATCCTCAGTTTGGCCTCACCTGGACATCGTGTCTCTCGTCCCCACTTTGACCTTACTCAGAACAGCTGCATCTTGCCCCACCTATGCCGCACCGAGACCTGGTGACTCTTTCCCCAGCTATGCCTCAATTCGACCTGATGAATCTGGTCCTCACGTGGGCCTCACATGGACCTGGGACTCAGCTGGATAGAGTGGCTCTGGTTCCCACAAGGGGCTCACCTGATACTGGTGACTGTTGTCTTATTCTACGCCTCACCAGGACTTAGTGATTCTGTTCCCTATCTGGGCCTGCATGGCCCTAGTGACACTGGTCCTCACCCAGTCATCATTGGGACCTGGATACTCTATTCCACACCTGGGCCTCACATTGACCTGGGACCTCTGGTCACATTCTGGGCCTCAAACTAAAGTGGTTACTCTTGTTCCCCCTCGGGGCCTCACCCTTACCTGGTGACTCTGGTCACCACTTGGTTTTCACTTGGGCCAATTGAATCTGGTCCTTAGCTGGTCCGCACCTGGATGTGGTGACTGGTCGCCACCTGGGCCTCACCTGGACTTGGTGAATCCTGTTGCCAACTGCGCCTCACCTGGACCTTCTGACTGTGGTCCTACCTGGACCTCACCTGGATCTGGTGGCTCTGGTTCCCATATGGGGCTCTCTACGACCTGGTGCCTTGGTCTCCATCTGGCTTCACTTAGAAAACAATGACTCTGATCCATATTTGGGCCTCTCCTGGATCTGTTGACTCTGGTCCTTCCCTGGGCATCATTGGGACCTGGATACTCTCATATACCTGGGCCTTACCTGGACCTGGTGACTGTGGTCCCACCTGGGCCTCACCTGGACGAGGTGACTGGTTCCCACAGGGACCTCACCTGGACCTGGTGACTCAGGTCCTCTTATGGGCATCAATGGACCTGGTTTCTCAGTTCCACATCGGGGCCTCACCTGCACCTAGTGATTCTTGTCCCGCTCTGGGCCTCACCCTGACGTGGTGACTCTGGTCCTCACCTGGTTATCACCAGAACCGGGTGACTCTGGTCCCCCTCTGGGACTCACCCGGAGCTGGGGACACCGGTCCACAACTGGGCCTCAACAGGACCTGGTAAATCTACTCCACACTTAGGCCTCGTCTGGACCTTGTGACTCTTTTCCCACCTGGCATCAATGGGATATGGTTACTCTGTTCCTAACCTGGGCCTCACCTGGACATGATAACTTTGCTCCACACTTTGGCCTCAGCTGGTCCTGATGACTCTGGTCCCCCCACCTAGGCCTCAATCTGGACCTGGTGTCTGGTCCCCACCTGGGTCTCACCTGGACCTGGTGACTCTCGTTCCCAGATGAACAACACCTGGACCTGGTGCCTGTGGTGTTCTTGTAGACTCACATTTACCTGGTGACTCCGGTCCCCACTAGGGCCTCACCTGGATCTGGTAACTCTGGCCTGCAAGTTGGCCTCAGCTGGACCTGGTGAGTGGGGTTGCAACCTGGGCCTCACCCATACCTGGTGACTCAGGTCTCCACGTGGTCCTCTTGGACCTGGTGAATCTGTTACTTACCTGGTCCTCTCCCAGACCCGGGGACTCTGGTCACCACCTGGACCTCACCTGGACCTGGTGAATCTGGTCCCCATCTGGGCCTCACCCGGTCCTGGTGACGTTGTTCCGCACCTGGACCTGATTGCTGTGGACTCTTTCTTTTCCTCACCTGGAACTGGTGACTCTGATCCTATCTGAGTGTCACCCAGACCTGGTGACTCTGGTCCTCACCTGGGCATCATTGGTACCTGGTGACTCTGTTCCACACCTGAGCCTCACCTGGATGATGACTCTGGAACCTCTCTTGGCCTCACCCTGACTTGGTGACTCTGGTCCCCATTAGGATGTAACCTGGACCAGGTGATTCTGGTACCCCTCTAGGCCTCAAACAGATCTGGTGACTCTCGTCCTCAATTGGGCTTCACCTGGACCTAGTGAATATGCTCCATCTGGGCCTCATTTGGACCTGGTGACTGTCGTACCTACCTGGGCATCATCGGGACATGGTTCCGCACGTGGCTTGCAGGTTGGCCACACCTGGACCTGGTGAGTGGGATTGCCACCTGTGGCTCACCCATACCTGGTGACACAGGTCCCCACGTGGGCCTCTTGGACCTGGTGAATCTGGTCCTTAACTGGTCCTCACCCGGAACTGCTAACGCTGGTCACCACCTGGGAATCACGTGGGTCTGGTGAATCTGGTCCCATCTGGGCCTCACCCAGGCTTGGTTACTTTGCTCCCCACCTGGACCTGATTGCCGTGGACTCCTACTTGGCCTCACCTGGAACTGCTGACTCTGATCCTTACTGGGCCTCACCCAGATCTGGTGAATCTGGTCCTCACCTGTGGAGCATTATGACCTGGATAATCTGTTCCACACCTGAGCCTCACCTGGAAGTGATGACGCTGGATCCCCTCTGGGCCTCACCCTGACATGGTGAGTCTGGTCCCCATTTGGATGTCACCTAGACCAGGGGAATCTGGTACCCCTCTAGGCCTCAACTTGACCTGGTGTCTCTGGTCCTCAACTGGGCCTCACCGGGACCTAGTGTTTATGCTCCCCACCTGCGCCTCATCTGGACCTGGCGACTATGTTTCTTCCTGGGAATCATTGGGACGTAGATACTCTATTCCCCACTAGGACTGCCCTGATCCTTGTAACTCTGGTCCTGACTTTGGCTTCTTCTATACCAGGTGACTCTGGCTCCACCTGGGCCTCACCTGTAACTGGTGACTCTGATTCTAAGCATGGCCTCACCTGACATGGTGACTGTGGTTCCCATCGGGACCTCAACTGGACCTCATATCTCTGTTCCCATCTCGGGGTTACCAGGACCTGGTGTCTCTGGTATCCACCTGTGTAGCATCAGGATATCGTTACACTGTTCACTAACAGTGTCCCAGCCGGACCTATTAACTCTAGTCTTCACCTGGGCCACACCTGGACATGGTGACCCTAGCTCCCACTTGGGTCTCACCTGGACATGGTGAGTCGGATCCCCACCTGTTCCTTACCTGTAACTGGTGATTCTCGTTCCCACATGGACATCATGTGGACCTGGTGGCTGCAGTGTTTCTAGCTTCTCATGTACCTCGTGACTCTGGTCCTCACCAGGGCCCCACCGGGTCCTGGTGAGTGTGGTTGCCACCTGCACCTCACCTGGACCTGGTGATTCTGGTCTGCACCTGAGACTACCCTGGATCTGGTGATTGTGGTCCCCACCTGGTCTTCGCCAGGATTTGGGGACTCCGGTCCCCATCTTGGCCTCACCTGGCCCTGTTGACCATGGTCCTCAACTGGGCAAAATTGGGACCCGGTGACTGTGTTCCACAACTGGACCTCACCTGGACCAGGTGACTCTGGTCCCCGTCTGGGTCTCCCGTGCCCTAGTGACAGTGAACCTCACTTTGGCCTGACTTGGACCTGCTGACCCTGGTTGCCACCTGCGCCTGAACTCGAACTGTTGTCTCTCGTTCTTTCAAGGGCCTCCCTTTTACCTGGTGATCCTGGTCCCCACCTGGGCCTCACCTGGATGTGGTGACTCTTCTCACCACCGGGGACTCACCTGGACATGATTACAGTGTTCCACGCCTGGGCCTCAAGTACACCTGTTGACCATGTCCACAAGCCGGCCTCACATGGACCTATTGCCTCTGATCCCCACCGGGGCCTCACGTGTACCTGGTAACTCTGGTCCTCACCTGGGCCTCATCTGCACCTAGTGACTCTGGTCCCCACCTGGGCTTCACCTGGATCTGGTGACTCTGGTCCCCTCCTGGACTTCACCTGGATCTGGTGAATCTGGTCGCCACCTGGACCTCTCCTGGACCTGGTGACTCTCTTTCCAACATGGACCTCACCTGGATCTGGTGACTCTGATCCTCAGTTTGGCCTCACCTGGACATCGTGTCTCTCGTCCCCACTTTGACCTTACTCAGAACAGCTGCATCTTGCCCCACCTATGCCGCACCGAGACCTGGTGACTCTTTCCCCAGCTATGCCTCAATTCGACCTGATGAATCTGGTCCTCACGTGGGCCTCACATGGACCTGGGACTCAGCTGGATACAGTGGCTCTGGTCCCACAAGGGGCTCACCTGATACTGGTGACTGTTGTCTTATTCTACGCCTCACCAGGACTTAGTGATTCTGTTCCCTATCTGGGCCTGCATGGCCCTAGTGACACTGGTCCTCACCCAGGCATCATTGGGACCTGGATACTCTATTCCACACCTGGGCCTCACATTGACCTGGGACCTCTGGTCACATTCTGGGCCTCAAACTAAAGTGGTTACTCTTGTTCCCCCTCGGGGCCTCACCCTTACCTGGTGACTCTGGTCACCACTTGGTTTTCACTTGGGCCAATTGAATCTGGTCCTTAGCTGGTCCGCACCTGGATGTGGTGACTGGTCGCCACCTGGGCCTCACCTGGACTTGGTGAATCCTGTTGCCAACTGCGCCTCACCTGGACCTTCTGACTGTGGTCCTACCTGGACCTCACCTGGATCTGGTGGCTCTGGTTCCCATATGGGGCTCTCTACGACCTGGTGCCTTGGTCTCCATCTGGCTTCACTTAGAAAACAATGACTCTGATCCATATTTGGGCCTCTCCTGGATCTGTTGACTCTGGTCCTTCCCTGGGCATCATTGGGACCTGGATACTCTCATATACCTGGGCCTTACCTGGACCTGGTGACTGTGGTCCCACCTGGGCCTCACCTGGACGAGGTGACTGGTTCCCACAGGGACCTCACCTGGACCTGGTGACTCAGGTCCTCTTATGGGCATCAATGGACCTGGTTTCTCAGTTCCACATCGGGGCCTCACCTGCACCTAGTGATTCTTGTCCCGCTCTGGGCCTCACCCTGACGTGGTGACTCTGGTCCTCACCTGGTTATCACCAGAACCGGGTGACTCTGGTCCCCCTCTGGGACTCACCCGGAGCTGGGGACACCGGTCCACAACTGGGCCTCAACAGGACCTGGTAAATCTACTCCACACTTAGGCCTTGTCTGGACCTTGTGACTCTTTTCCCACCTGGCATCAATGGGATATGGTTACTCTGTTCCTAACCTGGTCCTCACCTGGACATGATAACTTTGCTCCACACTTTGGCCTCAGCTGGTCCTGATGACTCTGGTCCCCCCACCTAGGCCTCAATCTGGACCTGGTGTCTGGTCCCCACCTGGGTCTCACCTGGACCTGGTGACTCTCGTTCCCAGATGAACAACACCTGGACCTGGTGCCTGTGGTGTTCTTGTAGACTCACATTTACCTGGTGACTCCGGTCCCCACTAGGGCCTCACCTGGATCTGGTAACTCTGGCCTGCAAGTTGGCCTCAGCTGGACCTGGTGAGTGGGGTTGCAACCTGGGCCTCACCCATACCTGGTGACTCAGGTCTCCACGTGGTCCTCTTGGACATGGTGAATCTGTTACTTACCTGGTCCTCTCCCAGACCCGGGGACTCTGGTCACCACCTGGACCTCACCTGGACCTGGTGAATCTGGTCCCCATCTGGGCCTCACCCGGTCCTGGTGACGTTGTTCCGCACCTGGACCTGATTGCTGTGGACTCTTTCTTGTCCTCACCTGGAACTGGTGACTCTGATCCTATCTGAGTGTCACCCAGACCTGGTGACTCTGGTCCTCACCTGGGCATCATTGGTACCTGGTGACTCTGTTCCACACCTGAGCCTCACCTGGATGATGACTCTGGAACCTCTCTTGGCCTCACCCTGACTTGGTGACTCTGGTCCCCATTAGGATGTAACCTGGACCAGGTGATTCTGGTACCCCTCTAGGCCTCAAACAGATCTGGTGACTCTCGTCCTCAATTGGGCTTCACCTGGACCTAGTGAATATGCTCCATCTGGGCCTCATTTGGACTTGGTGACTGTCGTACCTACCTGGGCATCATCGGGACATGGTTCCGCACGTGGCTTGCAGGTTGGCCACACCTGGACCTGGTGAGTGGGATTGCCACCTGTGGCTCACCCATACCTGGTGACACAGGTCCCCACGTGGGCCTCTTGGACCTGGTGAATCTGGTCCTTAACTGGTCCTCACCCGGAACTGCTAACGCTGGTCACCACCTGGGAATCACGTGGGTCTGGTGAATCTGGTCCCATCTGGGCCTCACCCAGGCTTGGTTACTTTGCTCCCCACCTGGACCTGATTGCCGTGGACTCCTACTTGGCCTCACCTGGAACTGCTGACTCTGATCCTTACTGGGCCTCACCCAGATCTGGTGAATCTGGTCCTCACCTGTGGAGCATTATGACCTGGATAATCTGTTCCACACCTGAGCCTCACCTGGAAGTGATGACGCTGGATCCCCTCTGGGCCTCACCCTGACATGGTGAGTCTGGTCCCCATTTGGATGTCACCTAGACCAGGGGAATCTGGTACCCCTCTAGGCCTCAACTTGACCTGGTGTCTCTGGTCCTCAACTGGGCCTCACCGGGACCTAGTGTTTATGCTCCCCACCTGCGCCTCATCTGGACCTGGCGACTATGTTTCTTCCTGGGAATCATTGGGACATAGATACTCTATTCCCCACTAGGACTGCCCTGATCCTTGTAACTCTGGTCCTGACTTTGGCTTCTTCTATACCAGGTGACTCTGGCTCCACCTGGGCCTCACCTGTAACTGGTGACTCTGATTCTAAGCATGGCCTCACCTGACATGGTGACTGTGGTTCCCATCGGGACCTCAACTGGACCTCATATCTCTGTTCCCATCTCGGGGTTACCAGGACCTGGTGTCTCTGGTATCCACCTGTGTAGCATCAGGATATCGTTACACTGTTCACTAACAGTGTCCCAGCCGGACCTAATAACTCTAGTCTTCACCTGGGCCACACCTGGACATGGTGACCCTAGCTCCCACTTGGGTCTCACCTGGACATGGTGAGTCGGATCCCCACCTGTTCCTTACCTGTAACTGGTGATTCTCGTTCCCACATGGACATCATGTGGACCTGGTGGCTGCAGTGTTTCTAGCTTCTCATGTACCTCGTGACTCTGGTCCTCACCAGGGCCCCACCGGGTCCTGGTGAGTGTGGTTGCCACCTGCACCTCACCTGGACCTGGTGATTCTGGTCTGCACCTGAGACTACCCTGGATCTGGTGATTGTGGTCCCCACCTGGTCTTCGCCAGGATTTGGGGACTCCGGTCCCCATCTTGGCCTCACCTGGCCCTGTTGACCATGGTCCTCAACTGGGCAAAATTGGGACCCGGTGACTGTGTTCCACAACTGGACCTCACCTGGACCAGGTGACTCTGTTCCCCGTCT
Organism: Canis aureus; assembly: GCF_053574225.1. NCBI lineage: Eukaryota > Metazoa > Chordata > Mammalia > Carnivora > Canidae > Canis > Canis aureus. The sequence continues at coordinate 57,974,706 of NC_135632.1, forward strand.
GGGTCTCCCGTGCCCTAGTGACAGTGAACCTCACTTTGGCCTGACTTGGACCTGCTGACCCTGGTTGCCACCTGCGCCTGAACTCGAACTGTTGTCTCTCGTTCTTTCAAGGGCCTCCCTTTTACCTGGTGATCCTGGTCCCCACCTGGGCCTCACCTGGATGTGGTGACTCTTCTCACCACTGGTGACTCACCTGGACTTGCTTACTGTGCTCCACGCCTGGGCCTCAAGTACACCTGTTGACCATGTCCACAAGCCGGCCTCACATGGACCTATTGCCTCTGATCCCCACCGGGGCCTCACGTGTACCTGGTAACTCTGGTCCTCACCTGGGCCTCATCTGCACCTAGTGACTCTGGTCCCCACCTGGGCTTCACCTGGATCTGGTGACTCTGGTCCCCTCCTGGACTTCACCTGGATCTGGTGAATCTGGTCGCCACCTGGACCTCTCCTGGACCTGGTGACTCTCTTTCCAACATGGACCTCACCTGGATCTGGTGACTCTGGTCTTCCGTTTGGCCTCACCTGGACCTGGTGTCTCTCATCCCCACTTTGACCTAACTCAGAACTGCTGAATCTTGCCCCACCTAGGCCGCACCCAGACCTGGTGACTCTTGTCCCCAGCTATGCCTCAATTTGACCTGATGAATCTGGTTCTCACGTGGGCCTCACATGAACCTGGGACTCAGCTGTATAGAGTGGCTCTGGTTCCCACAAGGGGCTCACCTGATACTGCTGACTGTGGTCTTCTTCTATGCCTCACCAGGACATAGTGATTCTGTTCCCCATCTGGGCCTGCATGGCCCTAGTGACTCTGGTCCTCACACAGGCATCATTAGGACCTGGATACTCTATTCCACACCTGGGCCTCACTTTGACCAGGGACCTCTGGTCCCATTCTGGGCCTCATACTAAACTGTTTACTCTGGTTCCCCTCTGGGCCTCACCCTGACGTGGTCTTCACTTGGGCCTGGTGAATCTGGTCCTTACCTGGTCCGCAGCTGGATATGGTGACTGGTCGCCACCTGGGCCTCACCTGGACTTGGTGAATTCTGTTGCCACCTGCGCTTCACCTGGACCTTGTGACTGTGGTCCCACCTGGAACTCACCGAGATCTGGTGGCTCTGGTTCCCATATGGGGCTCTCCTGGACCTGGTTCCTGTGGTCTCCATCTGCCCTCACTGGGAACACAATGACTCTGATCCATATTTGGGCCTCTCCTGGACTTGTTGACTCTGGTCCTTACCTGGGCATCATTGGGACCTGGATATTCTCTTATATAACTTGGCCCCACCTGGCCCTGGTGACTGTGGTCCCACCTGGGCCTCACCTGGACGAGGTAACTTGTTCCCACAGGGACCTAACCTGGACCTGGTGACTAGGTCATCATACGGGCATCCTGGGACCAGGTTTCAGTTCCACATCGGGGCCTCACCTGGACGTAGTGATTCTCGTCCCACTCTGGGCCTCACCCTGACGTGGTGACTCTGGTCCTCACATTGATATCACCAGAACCGGGTGACTCTGGTCCCCCTCTGGGCCTCACCCTGACTTGCTGACTCTGGTCCCCACCTGATATCACCAGAACCGGGTGACTCTGGTCCCCGTCTGGGACTCACCCGGAGCTGGGGACACTGTTCCTCAACTGGGCCTCAACAGGACCTGGTGAATCTACTCCTCACTTAGGCCTCTTCTGGACCTTGTGACTCTTCCGACCTGGCATCAATGGGACCTGGTTACTCTGTTCCCCACCCTGGCCTCAACTGGACATGATAACTTTGCTCCACACTTTGGCCTCAACTGGTCCTGATGACTCTGGTCCACCTCCTAGGCCTCAATCTGGAACTGGTGACTGTGGTCCCCACCTGGGTCTCACCTGGACCTGGTGACTCTCGTTCCCACATGAACAACAACTGGACCTGGTGACTGTGGTGTTCTGGTAGACTCACATTTACATGGTGAATCTGGTTCCCGCTAGGGCCTCACCTGGATCTGGTGACTCTGGCCTGCAGGTTTGCCTCACCTGGACCTGGTGAGTGGGGTTGCCACCTGGGCCTCACCCATACATGGTGACTCAGGTCCCCACTTGGGCCTCTTGGACCTGGTGAATCTGGTCCTTACATGGTCCTCTCCTAGACCCGGGGACTCTGGTCACCACCTGGGCCTCACCTAGACCTGGTGAATCTGGTCCCCATCTGGGCCTCACCCAGTCCTGGTGACTTTGTTCCCCACCTAGACCTGATTGCTGTGAACTCTTTCTTGGCCTCACCTGGAAGTGGTGACTCTGATCCTATCTGCGTGTCACCCAGACCTGGTGACTCTGGTCCTCACCTTGGCATCATTGGAACCTGGTGACTCTGTTCCACACCTGAGCCTCACCTGGACATGATTACTCTGGAACTTCCTTGGACCTCACCCTAACCTGGTGACTCTGGTCCCCATATGGATGTCACCTGGACCAGGTGATTGTCATACCCCTCTAGGCCTCAACAGATCTGGTGACTGTGGTCCTCAACTGGACCTAACCTGGACCTAGTGAATATGCTCCATCTGGGCCTCATTGTGACCTGGTGACTCTGTTCGCTACCTGGGCATCATAGGGACATGGTTCTACTGCATGGCCTGCAGGTTGGCCTCACCTGGACCTGTTAACTCTGGTCCCTACCTGGGCATCATCGGGACATGGTTCCACTGAATGGCCTGCAGGTTGGCCTCACCTGGACCTGGTGAGTGGGGTTGCCACCTGGGGCTCACCCATGCCTCTTTACACAGGTCCCCACGTGGGCCTCAATTGGACCTGGCGAATCTGGTCATTACCTGGTCCTCACCCGGAACTGGTAACCCTGGTCACCACCTGGGAATCACCTGGACCTAGTGATTCTGTTTGCTATCTGGGCCTGCATGGCCCTAGTGACTCTGGTCCTCACGCAGGCATCATTGGGACCTGGATACTCTATTCTAATTCTGGGCCTCACTATGACCAAGGACCTCTGGTCCCATTCTGGGCCTCAAACTAAACTGGTTACTCTGGTTCCCACTCTGGGCCTCACCCTTCCCTGGTGACTCTGGTCTCCCCTTGGGCTTCACTTCGACCTGGTGAATCTGGTCCTTAGGTGGTCCTCACCTGAATGTGGTGACTGGTCGCCACCTGGGCCTCACCTGAACTTGGTGAATCCTGTTTACACCTGCGACTCACCTGGACCTCGTGACTCTGGTCCCACCAGGGCCTGACCTGGACCTGGTGAGTGTGGTTGCCACCTGCAACTCACCTGGATCTGGTGATTCTAGTCTGTACCCGAGACTACCCTGGATCTGGAGACTGTGGTCCCCACCTGGGCTTCAACTGGATATGGGGACTCCGGTCCCCATCTGGGCCACACCTGGCCCTGTTGTCCATGGTCCTCAACTGGGCAAAATTGGGTCCCGGTGCTGTGTTTCACAACTGGACCTCACCTGGACCAGGTGACTCTCGACCCCTCTGGGTCTCATCTTGCCCTAGTGACTGTGAACCCCACTGTGGCCTGAATTGGACCTGCTGTCCCTGGTTGCCACCTGCGCCTGACCTCGAACTGTTGACTCTGGTTCTTTCAAGGGCCTCTCCTGTAACTAGTGATCCTGGTCCCCTTCTGGGCCTCACCTGGACGTAGTTCCTCTTGTCACCACCGGGGACTCACCTGGACATGGTTACTGTGTTCCACACCTGGGCCTCAAGTCGACCTGTTGACCATGGTCCTCAAGCCGGCCTCACATGGACCTGTTTCCTCTGATCCCCACCGGGGCATCACGTGTACCTGGTAACTCTGGTCCTCACCTGGGCCTCTTCTGGACCTAGTGACTCTGGTCCCCACCTGGGCTTCACCTGGATCTGGTGACTCTGGTCCCGAGGTGGACCTCTCCTGAACCTGGTGACTCTCTTTACAACATGGACCTCACCTGTATCTAGTGACTCTGGTCCTCAGTTTGGCCTCACCTGGACCTGGTGCCTCTCGTCCCCACTTTGACCTAACTCAGAACTGCTGAATCTTGCCCCACCTAGGCCGCACCCAGACTTGGTGACTCTTGTCCCCAACTATGCCTCAATTCGACTAGAGGAATCTGGTCCACACGTGTGCCTCATATGGACCTGGGAATCAGCTGGATAGAGTGGCTCTGGTTCCGACAGAGGGCTCACCTGATACTGGTGACTGTGGTCTTATTCTATGCCTCACCAGGACCTAGTGATTCTGTTCCCCATCTGGGCCTGCATGGCCCTCGTGACTCTGGTCTTCACCCGGCATCATTGGGACCTGGATACTCTATTCCACACCTGGTCTTCACTTTGACAAGTGACCTCTGGTCCCATTCTGGGCCTCAAACTAAACTGGTTACTCTGGTTCCCCCTCTGGGCCTCACCCTTACGTGGTGACTCTGGTCACCCCTTGGGCTTCAATTTGGCCTGGTGAATCTGGTCCTTAGCTGGTTCTCACCTGGATGTGGTGACTGGTCGCCACCTGGGCATCACCTGGACTTGGTGAATCCTGTTGCCACCTGCGCCTCAGCCGGACCTTTTGTCTGTGGTCCCACCTGGACCTCACCTGGATCTGGTGGCTCTGGTTCCCATATGGGGCTATCCTGGACCTGGTTCCTGTGCTCTCCATCTGGCCTCATCTGGAACACAATGACGCTGATCCATATTTGGGCCTCTCCTGGATCTGCTGACTCTGGTCCTTACATGGGCATCATTGGGACCTGGATACTCTCTTATATACCAGGGCCTCACCAGGACCTGGTGACTGTGGTCCCACCTGGGCCTCACCTGGACGAGGTGACTGGTTCCCACAGGGACCTCACCTGGACCTGGTGACTCAGGTCCTCATATGGGCATCATGGGACCTGGTTTCTCAGTTCCACATCGGGGCCTCACCTGGACCTAGTGATTCTCGTCCCCCTCTGGGACTCACCCTGACTGGTGACTCTGGTCCCCACCTGGATATCACCAGAACCGGTGACACACCCGGAGCTGGGGAAACTGGTCCTCATCTGGGACTCAACAGGACCCGGTGAATCTACTCCTCACTTAGGCCTCGTCTGGACATTGTGACTCTTTTCCCACCTGGCATCAATAGGACATGGTTACTCTGTTCCCCACCTGGGCCTCACCTGGACATGATAACTTTGCTCCACACTTTGGCCGCAAATGATCCTGATGACTCTCGTCCCCCCACCTAGGCCTCAATCTTGACCTGGTGACTGTGGTACCCACCAGGGTCTCACCGGACCTGGTGACTCTCGTTCCCACATGAACCACACCTGGTCCTGGTGACTGTGGTTTTCCTGTAGACTCACATTTACCTGGTGACTCCGGTCCCCAACTGGATTTGGTGACTCTGGCCTGCAGGTTGTCCTCACCTGGACCTGGTGATTGGGGGTGCCTCCTTTGTGATTGCTGTGGACTCCTTCTGGGGCTCACCTGGAACTGGTGACTCTGATCCTAACTGGGCCTCACCAAGATCTAGTGACTCTGGTCTTCACCTGTGGATCATTATGACCTGGATACTCTGTTCCACACCTGAACCTCACCTGGACATGATGACTCTGGATCCCCTCTGGGCCTCAGCCTGACATGGTGACTCTGGTCCCCATCGTGATGTCACCTAGACCAAGTGAATCTGGTACCCCTCTAGGAGTTAACTAGACCTCGTGACACTGGTCCTCAACTGGGCCTCACCGGAACCTAGTGAATATGCTCACTACCTGCTCCTCATCTGAACCTGGTGACTCTGGTTCTCCCTGGGCATCATTGGGACATGTTTATTGTATTCCCCAGTGGGACTCACCTGACCCTGGTAACTCTGGTCCTGACTTTGGCCTCTTCTGTACCAGGTGACTCTCGCTCCACCTGGGCCTCACCTGTAACTGGTGACTCTGATCCAAAGCATGGCCTCACCTGACCTGGTGAATGTGGTTCCCATCGGGACCTCACCTGGACCTCATGTCTCTGGTCCAACCTGGGCCTCACCAGGACCTGGTGTCTCTGGTACCCACCTGGGTAGCATCAAGATACGGTTACACTGTTCACTAACAGTGACCCAGCCGGACCTATTTACTCTGGTATTCACCTGGGCCACACCTGGACATGATGACACTGGTTTCCACCCGGGACTCACCTGGACATGGTGAGTCGGATCCCCACATGGTCCTCAACTGTAACTGGTGATTCGCGTTCCCACATGGACATCATGTGGACCTGGTGGCTGCAGTGTTTCTAGCTTCTCATGTACCTCGTGACTCTGGTCCCCACCAAGGCCTCACCGGGACCTGGTGAGTGTGGTTCACACCTGAACCTCACCTGGACATGGTGTTTCTGGTCTGCACGTGAGACTACCCTGGATCTGGTGACTGTGTTCCCAACCTGGGCTTCACCTGGATTTGGGGACTCTGGTCCCCATCTGTGCCTCACCTGGCCCTGTTGACCATGGTCCTCAACTGGGCAAAATGAGGACCCGGTGAGTGTGTTCCACAACTGGACCTCACCTGGACTGGGTGACTCTGGTCCCCCTCTGGGTCTCACCATGCACTCTTGACTGTGAACCCCACTTTGGCTTTACTTGGACCTGCTGACCCTGGTTTCCACCTACGCCTGACCTCGAACTGTTGAGTCTGGTTCTTTCAAGGGCCTCCCCTGTACCTGGTTATCCTGGTCCCCACCTGAGCCTCACCTGGACGTGGTGAAACTTGTCACAACCAGGGACTCACCTGCACCTGCTTACTGTGTTCCACACCTGGGCCTCAAGTAGACCTGTTGACCATGGTACTGAAGCCGGTCTCATATGGACCTGTTTCCTCTGATTCCCACCGGGGCATCACGTGTACCTGGTAACACTGGTCCTCACTTGGGCCTCATTGGACCTAGTGACTCTGGTCCCCACCTTGGCTTCACCTGGATCTGGTGACTCTGGTCCCAAATTGGACCTTTCCTGGACTTGGTGTCTCTCTTGCCCACTTTTTTTTTAATTTTATTTATTTATGATAGTCACAGAGAGAGAGAGAGGCAGAGACACAGGCAGAGGGAGAAGCAGGCTCCATGCACCGGGAGCCTGATGTGGGATTCGATCCCAGGTCTCCAGGATCGCGCCCTGGGCCAAAGGCAGGCGCCAAACCACTGCGCCACCTAGGGAACCCCTCTCTTGCCCACTTTGACCTAACTCAGAACTGCTGGATCTTGCCCCACCTAGGCCGCACCCAGACCTGGTGACTCTTGTCCCTAGCTATTCCTCAATTCGACCTGAAGAATCTGGTCTCACATGGACCTCACATGTACCTGGGACTCAGCTGGATAGAGTGGCTCTGGTTCCCACAAGGGGCTCAACTGATACTGCTGACCCTGGTCTTATTCTATGCCTCACCAGGACCTAGTGATTCTGTTCCCCGTCTGGGCCTGCATGGCCTTAGTGAATCTTGTCCTCACTCAGGCATCATTGGGACCTGGATACTCTATTCCACTCCTGGGCCTCACTTTGACCAGGGACCGCTGGTCCCATTCTGGGCCTCAAACTAAACTGGTTACTCTGGTTCCCCCACTGAACCTCACCCTTACCTGGTGACTCTGGTCACCCCTTGGGCTTCACCTGGGCCTGGTGAATCTGATCCTTAGCAGGTCCGCACCTGGATGGTGACTGGTCGCCACCTGGGCCTCACCTGGACTTGGTGAATCCTGTTGCCACCTGCGCCTCACCTGGTCCTTGTAACTGTGGTCCCACCTGGACCTCACCTGGATCTGGTTGCTCTGGTTCCCATATGGGGCTCCCCTGGACCTGGTTCCTGTGTTCTCCAACTGGTCTCACCTGGATCACAATGACTCTGATCCATATTTGGGCCTCTCCTGGACCTGTTGACTCTGGTCCTTACCTGGGCATCATTGGGACCTGGATACTCTCTTATATACTTGGGCCTCACCTGGACCTGGTGACTGTGGTCCCACCTGGGCCTCACCTGGACGAGGTGACTGGTTCCCACAGGGACCTCACCTGGACCTTGTGACTCAGGTCCTCATATGGGCATATTGGGACCTGGTTTCTCAGTTCCACATCGGGGCCTCACCTGGACCTAGTGACTCTCATACCCCTCTGGGCCTCACCCTGACGTGGTGACTCTTGTCCCCACCTGGATATCAGCAGAACCGGATGACTCTGGTCCCCATCTGGGACTCACCCAGCGCTGGTACACTGGTCCTCAACTGGACCTCAACAGGACATGGTGAATCTACTCTTCACTTAGGCCTCGTCTGGACCTTGTGACTCTTTTCCCACCTGTCATCAATGGGCCATGGTTACTTTGTTCCCCACGTGGGACTCACCTGGATATGATACCTTTGCTCCACACTTTGGCCTCAACTGGTCCTGATGACTATGGTCCCCCCACCTAGGCCTCAATCTGGACCTCGTGACTCTGATCCCCAGCTTGGTCTCATCTGGACTGGTGACTCTGGAACCTCTCTCGGCCTCACCCTGACCTGGTGACTCTGGTCCCCATCTGGATGTCACCTGGTCCAGGTGATTCTGGTACCCCTCTAGGACTCAACCAGATCTGGTGACTGTGATCCTCAACTGGGCCTCACCTGCACATAGTGAATATGCTCCATCTGGGCCTCTTTTGGACCTGGTGACTCTGATCCCTACCTGGGCATCATTGGGTAATGGTTCCATTGCATGGCCAGCAGGTTGTACTCTCCTGGACCTGGTAGCTCTGGTTCCTACCTGGGCATCATCGGGACATGTTCCACTGCATGGCCTGCAGGTTGGCCTCACCTGGACCTGAGAACTCTAGTCCCTACCTGGGCATCATCGGGACATGGTTCCTCTGCATGGCCTGCAGGTTGGCCTCACCTGGACCTGGTGAGTGGGGTTGCCAATTGTGCCTCACCCATACCTAGTGACACAGGTCCCCACGTGGCCTCAATTGGACCTGGTGAATCTGGTCCTTACCTGGTCCTCCCCGGAACTGGTAACTCTGGTCACCACCTGGGAATCACCTGGGCCTGGTGAATCTGGTCCCCATCTGGGCCTCACCCAGTCCTGGTGATTCTGTTCCCCAACTGGACCTGATTGCTGTGGACTCCTTCTTGGTCTCACCTGGAACTGGTGACTCTGATCCTAACAGGGCCTCATCCAGATCTGGTGACTCTGGTCCTCACCTGTGGACCATTATGACCTGTATACTCTGTTCCACACCTGAGCCTCACCTGGACATGATGACTCTGGATCCCCTCTGGGCCTCAGCCTGACATGGTCACTCTGGTCCCCTTCTGGATGTCACCTAGACCAGGTGAATCTGGTACCACTCTAGGCCTCAACTTGACCTGGTGACTCTGGTCCTCAACTGGGCCTCACGGGGACCTAGTGAACATGCTCCCAACCTGCGCCTCACCTGGACCTGGTGACTCTGGTTCTACCTGGGCATCATCGGGACATGGTTAATCTATTCCCCCTGGGACTGACCTGATGCTGGTAACTCTGGTTCTGACTTTGGCCTCTTCTCTACCAGGTAACTCTGGCTCCACCTGGGCCTCACCTGTAACTGGTGACTCTGATCCTAAGCATGGCCTCACCTGACTTGGAGACTGTGGATCCCTTCGGGACCTTACTAGACCTCTTGTCTGTGGTCCCACCTAGACCTCAACAGGGCCTGGTGTCTCTGTTACCCACCTGAGTAGCATCAGGATATGGTTACACTGTTCACTAAGAGTGACCCACCCGGACCTATTAACTCTAGTCTTCACCTGGGCCACAGCTGGACATGGTGACACTGGTTCTCACCTGGGTCTCACCTGGACATGGTGATTCGGATCCCCACCTGGGTCTCACCTGTAACTGGTGATTCTCCTTCCCACATGGACATGATGTGGACCTGGTGGCTGCAATGCTTCTAGCTTCTCATGTACCTCGTGACTCTGGTCCTCACCAGGGCCTGACGGGGTCCTGGTGAGTGTGGTTGCCACCTGCACCTCACCTGGACCTGTTGATTCTGGTCTGCACCTGAGACTAACCAGGATCTGGTGACTGTGGTCCCCACGTGGGCTTCACCTGGTTTTGGGGACTCTGGTCCCCATCTGGGTCTCACCTGGCCCTGTTGACCATGGCCCTCAACTGGGCAAAATTGGGACCCGGTGACTGTGTTCCACAACTGGACCTCACCTGGACAAGGTGACTCTGGTCCCCCTCTGGGTCTCATTGTGCCCTAGTGACTGTGAACCCTACTTTGGCCTGACTTGGACCTGCTGACCCTGGTTGCCACCTGCGCCTGACCTCGAACTGTTGACTCTGGTTCCCTCAAGGGCCTACCCTGTACCTGGTGATCCTGGTCCCCAATTGGGCCTCAACTGGCCGTGGTGACCCTTGTCACCACTGGGACTCACCTGGACATGATTACTGTGGTCCACACCTGGGCCTCAAGTACACTTCTTGACCATGGTCCCAAGCCGGCCTCACGTGGACCTTTTGGCTCTGATCCCCGCCGGGGGCTCACGTGTATCTGGTAACTCTGATCCTCACCTGGGCCTCAACTGGACCTAGTGACTGTGGTCCCCACCTGGGTTTCACCTGGATCTGGTGACTCTGGTCCCTACCTGGACCTCTCCTGGACCTGGTGACTCTCTTTCCAACATGGACCTCACCTGGATCTGGTAACTCTGGTCCTCAATTTGTCCTCACCTGGACCTGGTGTCTCTCGTCCCCACTTTGACCTAACTCAGAACTGCTAAATCTTGCCCGACCTAGGTCGCACCCAGACCTGGTGACTCTTGTCTCCAGGTATGCCTCAATTCGACCTGATGCATCTGGTCATGACGTGGGGCTCACATGGACCTGGGACTCAGCTGGATAGAGTGGCTCTGGTTCCCACAAGGGGCACACCTGATACTGGTGATTGTGGTCTTATTCTATGCCTCACCAGGACCTAGTGATTCTGTTCCCCATCTGGGCCTGCATGGCCCTAGTGACTCTGGTCCTCACCCAGGCATCATTGGGACCTGGATAGTCTATTACACATCTGGGCCTCACTTTGACCAGGGACCTCTGGTCCCATTCTGGGCCTCAAACTAAACTGGTTACTCTGGTTCCCCTCTGGGCCTCACCCTTATCTGGACTCTGGTCACCCCTTGGGCTTCACTTGGGCCTAGTGAATCTGGTCCTTAGCTGGTCCCCATCTAGATCTGGTGACTGGTGGCCACCTGGGCCTCACCTGGACTTGGTGAATCCTGTTGCCACCTGCGCCTCACCTGGACCTTGTGACTGTGGTCCATCCTGGCCCTCACCTGGATATGGTGGCTCTGGTTCCCATATGGGGCTCTCCTGGACCTGGTTCCTGTGGTCTCCATCTGGCCTCACCTGGAACACAATGCCTCTGATCCATATTTGGTCCTCTCCGCGACCTGTTGACTCTGGTCCTTACCTGGGCATCATTGGGACCTGGATACTCTCTATATACCTGGGCCTCACCTGGACCTCGTGACTGTCGTCCCACCTGGGCCTCACCTGGACGAGGTGACTGGTTCCCACAGGGACCTCAACTGGACCTGGTGACTCAGGTCCTCATATGGGCAAAATGGGACCAGGGTTCTCAGTTCCACATCGGGGTCTCATCCGGACCTAGTGATTCTCGTCCCCCTCTGGGCCTCACCCTGACGTGGTGACTCTGGTCCCCAACTGGATATCACCAGAACCGGGTGACATACCCGAAGCTGGGGACACTGGTCCTCAGCTGGGCCTCAACAGGACCTGGTGAATCTACTCCAAACTTAGGCTTCGTCTGGACCTTGTGACTCTTTTCCCACCTGGCATCAATGGGATATTGTTACTCTGTTCCCCACCTGGACCTCACCTGGACATGATAACTTTGCTGCACACTTTGGCCTCAACTGGTCCTGATGACTCTCGTCCTCCAACCTAGGCCTCAATCTGGACCTGGTGACTGTCGTCCCCAATGGGTCTCAGCTGGACCTGGTGACTCCCGTTCCCACATGAACCACACTTGGACCTGGTGACTGTCGTGTTTTTGTAGACTCACATTTACCTTGTGACTCCCGTCCCCACTAGTGCCTCACCTGGATCTGGTGACTCTGGCCTGCAGGCTGGCCTCACCTGGACCTGGTGAGTGGGGTTGCCACCTCGGACTCACCCATACCTGGTGACTCAGGTCCCCACGTGGTCCTCTTGGACCTGGTATATCTGGTCCTTACCTGGTAAACTCCCAGAACCGGGGACTCTGGTCACCACCTGGGCCTCACCTGTACCTGGTGACTCTGATCCCCATCTGGGCCACACCCAGTCCTGGTGACTTTGTTCACCACCTGGACCCGATTGCTGTGGACTCATACTTGGCCTCACCTGGAACTGGTGACTCTGATCCTATCTGCGCGTCACACAGACCTGGTGACTCTGGTCCTCACCTGGTCATCATTGGTACCTGGTGACTCTGTTCAACACCTGAGCCTCACCTGGACATGATGACTCTGGAACCTCTCTGGGCCTCACGCTATCTTGGTGACTCTGGAGCCCATCTTGATGACACCTAGACCAGGTGATTCTGGTACCCCTCTATGCCTCAACCAGATCTGTTGACTCTGGTCCTCAACTGGGCCTCAGCTGGACCTAGTGAATATGCTGCATCTGGGCCTCTTTTGGACCTGGTGACTCTGGTCCCTACCTGGACATCATCGGGACATAGTTCGACTGCATGGCCAGCAGGTTGAACTCACCTGGACCTGGAAACTCTAAGCTCTACCTGGGCATTATGGGGACATGGTTCCTCTGCATGGCCTGCAGGTTGGCCTTACCTGGACCTGGGGAGTGGGGTGGCCACCTGGGGCTCACCCATGCATGGTGACACAGGTCCCCACGTGGGCCTCATTTGGACCTGGTGAATCTGGTCCTTACCTGGTCCTCACCCGGAATTTGTAAGTCTGGTCACCACCTGGGAATCACGTGGACCTGGTGAATCTGGTCCCCATCTGGGACTCACCCATTCCTGGTGACTTTGTTCCCCACCTGGACCTGATTGCTGTGGACCATTTTTAGACCTCACATGGAACTGGTGACTCTGATCCTAACTGGTCCTCACCCAGATCTGGTGACTCCTTTCCTCACCTGTGGACCATTATGACCTGGATACTCTGTTCCACACCTGAGCATCACCTGGACTTGATGACTCTGGAACCTCTCAGGGCCTCAGTATGACATGGTGACTCTGGTCCCCATCTGGAAGTCACCTAGACCAGGTGAATCTGGTACCCCTCTTGGCCTCAACTTGACCTGGTGACTCTGGTCCTCAACTGGGCCTCACCGGGAACTAGTGAACATGCTCCCCACCTGTGCTTCATCTGGACCTGGTGACTCTGGTTCTACCTGGGCATCATCGGGACATGGTTACTCTATTCCCCACTGGGACTGACCTGATCCTGGTAACTCTGGTCCTGACTTTGGCCTGTTCTGTACCAGGTGACTCTGGCTCCACCTGGGCCTCACCTGTAACTGGTGACTCTGATCCTAAGCATGGCCTCACCTGACCTGGTGACTGTGGTTCCCATCGGGACCTCATCTGGACCTCATGTCTCTGGTCCCTCCTGGGCCTCACCAGGACCTGGTGTCTCTGGTATCCACTGGGTAGCTTCAGGATATGGTTACACTGTTCAATATCAGTGACCCACCCGGACCTATTATCTCTGGTCTTCACCTGGGCCACACCTGGATATGCTGACACTGGTTCCCAACAGGGTCTCACCTGGACATGGTTAGTCGGATCCCCACCTGGTCCTCACCTGTAACTGGCGATTCGCGTTCCCACATGGACATCATGTGGACTTGGTGGCTGCAGTGTTTCTAGCTTCTCATGTACCTCGTGACTCTGGTCCCCACCAGGGCCTCACCGGGACCTGGTCAGTGTGTTCGCCACCTGCACCTCACCTGGACCTGGAGAATATGGTCTGCACCTGAGACTACCCTGGATCTGGTGACTGTGGTCCCCACCTGGGCTTCAACTGATTTGGGGACTCTGGTCCCCATCTGGGCCTCACCTGGCCCTGTTGACCATGGTCCTCAACTGGGCAAATTTGGGACCCGGTGACTGTGTTCCACAACTCGACCTCAACTGCACCACATAACTCTGGTCCCCCTCTGGGTCTCACTGTGCCCTAGTGACTGTGAACCCCACTTTGGCCTGACTTGGACCTGCTGACCCTTGTTGCCACCTGCGCCTGTCCTCGAACTGTTGACTCTGTTTCTTTCAAGGGCCTCCCCTTACCTGGTGATCCTGGTAACCACCTGGGCCTCACCTGGACGTGGTGGCCCTCTCACCACCGGGGACTCACCTGGACCTGCTTACTGTGTTCCACACCTGGGCTTTGAGTAGACCTGTTGACCATGGTCCCCAAGCCGGCTCACATGGACCTGTTGCTTCTTATCCCCACCGGGGCCGTACATGTACCTGGTAACTCTGGTCCTCACCTGGGCATCATTGGTACCTGGTGACTCTGTTCCACACCTGAGGCTCCCCTGGACATCTTGACTCTGGAAGCTCTCTGGAACTCAACCTGACCTGGTGACTCTGGTTCTCACATGGGCCTCATCTGGACCTAGTGACTCTGGTCCCCACCTGGACTTCGCCTGGATCTGGTGACTCTGTTCCACACCTGGACGTCTCCTGGACCTGGTGTCTCTCGTCCCCACTTTGACCTAACTCAGAATTGCTGAATCTTTCCCCACCTATGCCGCACCCAGACCTGGTGACTCTTGTCCCCAGCTATGCCTCAATTCCACCTGATGAATCTGGTCCTCACCTGGGCGTCACATGGACCTGGTACTCAGCTGGATAGAGTGGCTCTGGTTCCCACAAGGGGCTCACCTGACACTGGTGACGGTGGTCTTATTCTATGCCTCACCAGGACCTACGGATTCTGACCCAATCTGGGCCTGCATGGCCCTAGTGACTCTGGTCCTCACCCAGGCATCATTGGGACCAGGATACTCTATTCCACACCTGGGCCTCACTCTCACCAGGGACCTCTGGTCCGATTCGGGGCCTCAAACTAAACTGGTTACTCGGGTTCCTCCTCTGGGCCTCACCCATACCTGGTGACTCTGGTCAACCCTTGGGATTCACTTGGGCCTGGTGAATCTGGTCTTAGCTGGTCCGACCTGGATGATTACTGGTCGTCCCCTGGGCCTCATCTGGACTTGGTGAATCCTGTTGCCACCTGCACCTCACCTGGACCTTGTGACTGTGGTCCCACCTGGACCTCACCTGGATCTGGTTCCTCTGGTTCCCATATGGGGCTCTCCTGGACCTGGTTCCTGTGGTCTCCATCTGGTCTCACCTGGAACACAATGACTCTGATCCATATTTGGGCCTCTCCTGGACCTGTTGACTCTTGTCCTTACCTGGGCATCATTGGGACCTGGATACTCTCTTATATACCTGGGCCTCACCTGGCCCTGGTGACAGTGGTCCCACATGGGCGTCCACGGGACTAGGTGACCGGTTCCCACAGGGACCTCACCTGAACTTGGTGACTCAGGTCCTCATATGGGCATCATGGGACCTGGTTTCTCAGTTCCACATCGGGGCGTCACCTGGACCTAGTGATTCTTGTCCTCCTCTGGTCTCACACTGACGAGGTGACTCTGGTCCCCACCTGGATATATCCAGAACCGGGTGACTCTGGTCCCCCTCTCGGACTCACCCGGCGCTGGGGACACTGGTCCTAAACTGGGCCTGAACAAGACCTGGTGATTCTACTCCTCACTTAGGCCTCGTCTGGACCTTGTGACTCTTTTCCCACCTGGCATCAATGGGACATGGTTACTCTGTTCCCCACCTGGGCCTCACCTCAACATGATAACTTTGATTCACAGTTTGCCCTGAACTGGTCCTGATGACTCTGGTCCCCCACCTAGGCCTCAATCTGGACGTGGTGACTGTGGTCCCCACCTGGGTCTCACCTGGACCAGGTGACTCTCATTCCCACATGAACCACACCTGGACCTGGTTACTCTGGTGTTCTTGTAGACTCACATTTACCTGGTGACTCCGGTCCCCACTAGGGCCTCACCTAGATCTGGTGACTCTGGTCTGCGGTTGGCCTCACCTGGACTTGGTGAGTTGGGTTGCCACCTGGGCCTCACCCATACCTGGTGACTCTGTCCCCACGTGTGCCTCTTGGACCTGGTGAATCTGTCACTTACCTGGTCCTCTTCCAGACCCGGGGACTCTGGTCACCACCTGGGCCTCATCTGGACCTGGTGAATCTGGTCCCCATTTTGGCCTCACCCAGTCCTGGTGAATTTGTTCCCCACCTGGACCTGATTGCTGTGGACTATTTCTCGGCCTCACCTGGAACTGGTGACTCTGATCCTATCTGCGCGTCACCCAGATCTGGTGACTCGGGTCCTCACCTGGGCATCTTTGGTACCTGGTGACTCTGTTCCACACTTGAGCCTCACCTGGACATGATGACTCTGGAACCTCTCTGGGCCTCACCCTGACATTTTGACTATGGTCCCCATTTGGATGTCACCTGGACCAGGTGATTCTGGTACCCCTCTAGGCCTCAACCAGATCTGGTGACTCTAGGCCTCAACTGGGCCTCACATGGACGTAGTGAATATGCTCCATCCGGGCCTCATTTCGACCTGGTGACTCTGGTCCCTACCAGGGCATCATCGGGACATGGTTCCACTGCATGGCCTGCAAGTTGGCCTCACCTGGACCTGGTGAGTATGGTTGCCACCTGGGCCTCACCCATATTGGTGACCCAGGTCCCCACGTAGGCCTCTTGGACCTTGTGAATCTGGTCCAATGTCTGGTCTCATGGTCTCATGGTCTCATGTTCCTCGTGGATCGGGTCCCCACCAGGGCCTCACCGGGACCTGGTGAGTCTGGTTGCCACCTGCACATCACCTGGACCTGGTGATTCTGGTATGCACCCGAGACTACCCTGGATCTCGTGACTGTGGTCCCCAACTGGGCTTCACCTGGATTTGGGGACTCCGGTCCCCATCTGGGCACACCTGGCTCTGTTGACCATGATCCTCAACTGGGCAAAATTGGGACCCGGTGACTGTGTTCCACAACTGGACCTCACCTGGACTAGGTGACTCCGGTCCCCCTCTGGGTCTCACGGTGCCCTAGTGACTGTGAACCCCACTTTGGTCGACTTACACCTTCTGACCCTGGTTGCCACCTGCACCTGACCTCGAACTGTTGACTCTGGTTCTTTCAAGGGCCTCCCCTGTACCTGGTGATCCTGGTCCCCACCTGGGCCTCACCTGGACCTAGTGACTCTTGATACCACCAGGGACTCACCTGGACCAGCTTACTGTGTTCCACACCTGGGCCTCAAGTAGACCTGTTGACCACGGTCCCCAAGCCGGCCTCACATGGACTTGTTGCCTCAGATCCCCACCGGGGCCTCACGTGTACATTGTAACTCTGGTCCTCACCTGGACCTCATCTGGACCTAGTGACTCTGGTCCCCACCTGGGCTTCACCTGGATCTGGTGACTCTGGTCCCCACCTGGATATCACCAGAACCGGGTGACACACCCGGATCTGGGGACACTGGTCCTCAACTGGGCCTCAACAGGACCTGGTGAATCTACTCCTCACTTAGGCCTCGTCTGGACCTTGTGACTCTTTTCCCACCTGGCATCAATGGGACATGGTTACTCTGTTCCGCACCTGGGTCTCACCTGGACATGATAAATTTGCTCCACACTTTGGCCTCAACTGGTCCTGATGACTCTGGTCCCCCCACCTAGGCCTCAATCTGGACCTGGGGACTGTCGTCCCCAACTGGGTCTCAGCTGGACCTGGTGACTCTCGTTCCCACATGAACCACACCTGGACCTGGTGACTGTGGTGTACTTGTAGACTCACATTTACCTGGTGACTCCGGTGCCCACTAGGGCCTCACGTGGATCTGGTGACAATGGCCTGCAGGTTGGCCTCACCTGGACCTGGTGAGTGGGGTAGCCACCTGGGCCTCACCCATACCTGGTGACTCAGGTCCCCACGTGGGCCTCTTGGACCTGGTGAATCTGGTCCTTACATGGTCCTCTCCCAGACCCGGGGACTCTGGTCACCACCTCGGCCTCACCTGGACCTGGTGAATCTGGTCCCCATCTGAGCCTCACCCTGTCCTGGTGCCTTTGTTCCCCACCTGGAACTGATTGCTGTGGACTCTTTCTTGGCCTCACCTGGAACTGGTGACTATGATCCTATCTGCGCGTCACCCAGATCTGGTGATTCTGGTCCTCACCTGGGCATCTTTGGTACTTGGTGACTCTGATCCACACCTGAGCCTCACCTGGACATGATGACTCTGGAACCTCTCTGGGCCTCACCCTGACCTGGTGACTCTGGACCCATCTGGATGTCACCTGCACCAGGTGATTCTGGTACCCCTCTAGGCCTCAACCAGATCTGGTGACTCTGGTCCTCAACTGGGCCTCACCTGGACCTAGTGAATATGCTCCACCTGGGCCTCATTTGGACCTGGTGACTCTGGTCCCTACCTGGACATCATCGGGACAGGTTCCACTGCATGGCCTGCAGGTTGGCCTCAGCTGGACCTGGTATCTCTCGTCCCTACCTGGCATCATCGGGACATGGTTCCTCTGCATGGCCTGCAGGTTGGCCTCACCTGGACCTCGTGAGTGGGGTTGCCACCTGGGGCTCACCCATACCTTGTGACACAGGTCCCCACGTGGGTCTCACTTGGACCTGGTGAATCTGGTCCTTACCTGGTCCTCACCCGGAACTGGTATCCGGGTCACCACCTGGGAATCACCTGGGCCTGGTGAATCTTCCCAATCTGGGCCTCCTCACCCAGTCCTGGTGACTTTATTCCCCACCTGGACCTGATTGCTGTGGACTCCTTCTTGGCCTCACCTGGAAATGGTGACTCTGATCCTATCTGCACGTCACCCAGACCTGGTGACTCTGGTCCTCACCTGGGAATTATTGGTACCTGGTGACTCTGTTCCACACCTGAGCCTCACCTGGACATGATGACTCTGGAACCTCTCTGGGCCTCACCCTGACCTGGTGACTCTGGTCCCCATCTGGATGTCACCTGGACCAGGTGATTCTGGTACCACTTTAGGCCTCAACCAGATCTGGTGACACTGGTCCTCAACTGGGCCTCACCTGAACCTAGTGAATATGCTCCATTTAGGCCTCATTTGGAACTGGTTACTGTGGTCCCTACCTGGGCATCATCGGGACATGGTTCCACTGCATGGCCTGCAGGTTGGCCTCACCTGGACCTGGTAACTCTGGTCTCTACATGGGCATCTTCGGTACACGATTCCTCTGCATTGCCTGCAGGTTGGACTCACCTTGACCTGGTGAGTGGTTTTGCTACCTTGGCCTCACCCATACCTGGTGACACAGGTCCCCTCGTGGGCCTCACATGGACCTGGTGAATCTGGTCCTTACCTGGTCTTCATCCGGAACTGGTAACTCTGGTCATCACCTGGGAATCACCTGGACCTTGTGAATCTGTTCCCAATCTGGGCCTCACCCAATCCTGGTGACTTTGTTCCCCACCTGGACCTGATTGCTGTGGACACTTTCTTGGCATCACCTGGAACTGGTGACTCTGTTCCTAACTGAGCCTCACCCAGATCTGTTGACTCTGGTCCTCAACTCTGGATCATTAAGACCTGGATACTCTGTTCCACACCTGAGGCTCACCTGGACTTGATGACTCTGGAACCACTCTGGGCCTCACCTTGACATAGTGACTCTGGTCCCCATCTGGATGTCACCTAGACCATGTGAATCTGGTACCCGTCTAGGCCTCAACTAGACCTGGTGACACTGGTCCTCAACTGGGCCTCACCGGGACCTAGTGAATATGCTCCCCACCTGCGCCTCATCTGGACATGGTGACTCTGGTTCTACGTGGGCATCATCGGGACATGGTTACTCTATTCCCCACTGGGACTGACCTGATCCTGGTAAAACTGGTCCTGACTTTGGCCTTTTCTGTACCAGGTGACTCTGGCTCCACCTGGGCCTCACGTGTAACTGGTGACTCTGATCCTAAGCATGGCCTCACCTGACCTGGTGACTGTGGTTCCCATCGGGACCTCACCTGGCCCTCATGTCTCTGGTCCCAACTGGGCCCCATCAGGATCTGGTGTCTCGGTACCCACCTCGGTAGCATCAGGATATGGTTACACTGTTCAATAACAGTGACCCAGCTGGACCTATTTACTCTGGCCTTCACCTGGGCCACACCTGGACATGGTGACACTGGTTCCCACCTGGGTCTCACCTGGACATGGTGAGTCAGATCCCCACCTGGTCCTCACCTGTAACTGGTGATTCTCGTTCCCACAAGGACATCATATGGACCTGGTGGCTGCAGTGTTTCTAGCTTCTCATATACCTCGTGACTCTGGTCCGCACCAGGGCCTCACCAGGACCTGGTGTGTGTGGTTGCCACCTGCACCTCACCAGGACCTGGTGATTCTGGTCTGCACCCGAGACTACCTTGGATCTGGTGACTGTGGTCCCCACCTGTGCTTCACCTGGATTTGGGGACTCCGGTCCCCATCTGGGCCTCACCTGGCCCTGTTGACCATGGTCCTCAACTGGGCAAAATTGGGACCCGGTGACTGTGTTCCACAACTGGACCTCACCTGCACCAAGTGACTCTGGTCCCCCTCTGGGTCTCACTGTGCCCTAGTGACTGTGAACCCCGCTTTGGCCTGACTTGGACCTGCTGACCCTGGTTGCCACCTGCGCCTGACCTCGAACTGTTGACTCTGGTTCTTTCAAGGGCCTCCCCTGTACCTAGTGATCCTGGTCCCCAACTGGGCCTCAACTGGACGTGGTGACTCTTGTCAGCACCAGGGACTCACCTGGACTTGCTTACTGTGTTCCACACCTGGGACTCAAGTACACCTGTTGCCCATGGTCCCCAAGCCGGCCTCACATAGACCTGTTGGCTCTGTTCCCCGCCGGGGCCTCACGTGTATCTGGTAACTCTGATCCTCACCTGGGCCCCATCTGGACCTAGTGACTCTGGTCCCCACCTGTGCCTCACATGTATCTGGTGACTCTGGTCCCCACATGGAAGTCACCTGGATGTTGTGACTCTGGTCCCCACATGGAACTCTCTTGGACCTGGTGACTCTCTTTCCAACATGGACCTCACCTGGATCTGGTGCCTCTGGTCCTCAGTTTGGCCTCACCTGGACCTGGTGTCTCTCGTCCCCACCTTGACCTAACTCAGAACTGCTGAATCTTGCCCCACCTAGGCCGCACCCAGACCTGGTGACTCTTGTCCCCAGCTATGCGTCAATTCGACCTGATGAATCTGGTCCTCACGTGGGCTTCACATGGACCTGGGACTCAGCTGGATAGAGTGGCTCTGGTTCCCATATGGGGCTCTCCTCGACCTGGTGCCTTGGTCTCCATCTGGATTCACTTGAAAACAATGTCTCTGATCCATATTTGGGCCTCTCCTGGATCTGTTGACTCTGGTCCTTGCCTGGGCATCATCGGGACATGGTTCCACTGCATGTCCTGCAGGTTGGCCTCACCTGGACCTCGTAACTCTGTTCCCTACCTGGGCATCTTCGGGACATGATTCCTCTGCATGGCCTGCAGGTTGGCCTCACCTGGACCTGGTGAGTGGGGTTGCCACCAGGGCCTCACCCATGCATGGTGACACCGGTCCCCACGTGGGCCCCAGTATGCCCTGGTGAATCTCGTCCTTACCTGGTCCTCACCCGGACCTGGTAACCCTGGTCACCACCTGGGAATCACCTGGACCTGGTGTATCTGGCCCCATCTGGGCCTCACCCAGTCCTGGTGACTTTGTTCCTCACCTGGACCTGATTGCTGTGGACTCTTTCTTGTCCTCAACTGGAACTGGTGACTCTGATCCTAACTGGGCCTCACCCAGATCTGGTGACTCTGGTCCTCACCTGTGGACCATTATGACCTGGATACTCTGTTCCACACCTGAGCCTCACCTGGACATGATGACTCTGGATCCCTTCGCGGTCTCACCCTGACATGGTGACTCTGGTCACCATCTGGAAGTCACCTAGACCAGGTGAATCTGTTACCCTTCAAGGGCTCAAATATACCTGGTGACTGGTCCTCAACTGGGTCTCACCGAGACCTAGTGAATATGCTCCCCACCTGCGCCTCATCTGGACCTGGTGACGCTGGGTCTACCTGGGCATCATCGGAACATGGTTACTCTGTTCCCCACTGGGACTGACCTGATACTGGTAACTGTGGTCCTGACTTTGGCCTCTTGTGTACCAGGTGACTCTGGCTCCACCTGGGCCTCACCTGTAACTGGTGACTCTGATCCTAAGCATGGCCTCACCTGACCTGGTGACTGTGGTTCCCATCGGGACCTCACCTGGACCTCATGGCTCTGGTCCCACCTGGGCCTCACCAGGACCTGGTGTCTCTGATACCCACCTGGGTAGCATCAGGATATGGTTACACTGTTCACTAACAGTGACCCAGCCGGACCTATTAACTCTGGTCTTCACTTGGGCCACACCTGGACATGGTGACACTCGTTGCCACCTGGGTCTCACCTGGAAATTGTGAGTCAGATCCCCACCTGGTCCTAACCTGTAACTGGTGATTCTCGTTCCCACATGGACATCATGTGGACCTGGTTCCTGCAGTGTTTCTAGCTTCTCATGTACCTCGTGACTCTGGTCCCCACAAGGGACTCACCGGGACCTGGTGAGTGTGGTTGCCACCAGCACCTCACCTGGACCTGCTGTTTCTGGTCTGCACCTGAGACTACCCTGGATCTGGTGACTGTGGTCCCCACCTGGGCTTCACCTGGATTTGGGGACTCCGGTCCCCATCTTGGCCTTACCTGGTCGTTTTGACCATGATCTTCAACTGGGCAATATTGGGACGCGGTGACTGTGTTCCACAACTGGACCTCACCTGGACCACATGACTCTTGTGCCCCTCTGCGTCTCACCATGCCCTAGTGACTGTGAACCCCACTTTCGCCTGACTTGGACCTGCTGAACCTGGTTGAAACCTGCGCCTGACCTCGAACTGTTGACTCTGTTTCTTTCAAGGGCCTCCCCTGTACCTGGTGATCCTAGTCCCCACCTGGGCCTCACCTGGACTTGGTGAACTTGTCACCACTGGGGACTCACCTGTACCTGCTTACACTGTTCCACACCTGGGCCTCAAGTAGACCTGTTGACCATGGTCCCCAAGCTAGCCTCACATGCACCTGTTGCCTCTGATCCCCACCGGGGCCTCACGTGTACCTGGTAACTGTGGTCCTCACCTGGGCCACATCTGGACCTAGTGACTCTGGTCCCCACCTGGGTTTCACCTGGATATGGTGACTCTGGTCCCCACCTGGAACTCATCTGGATCTGGTGATTCTGGTCCTCAGTTTGGCCTCATCTGGACCTGGTGTCTCTCTTCCCCACTTTGACCTAACTCAGAACTGCTGAATCTTGCCCCACCTAGGACGCACCCAGACCTGGTGACTCTTGTCCCCAGCTATGCCTCAATTCGACCTGATGAATCTGGTCCTGACGTGGGCCTCACATGGACCCGGGACTCAGGTGGATAGAGTGTCTCTGGTTCCCACAAGGGGCTCACATGATACTGTTGACAGTGGTCTTATTCTATGCCTCACCAGGACCTAGTTATTCTGTTCCCCATCTGGGCCTGCATGACCCTAGTGACTCTGGTCCTCACCCAGGCATCATTGGGACCTGGATACTCTATTCTACAACTGGGCCTCACTTTGTCCAGGGACCTCTGGTCCCATTCTGGTCCTCAAACTAAACTGGTTACTCTGGTTCCCCCTCTGGGCCTCACCCTTACCTGGTGACTCCGGTTACCCCTTGGGCTTCACTTGGGACTGGTGAATCTGGTCCTTAGCTGGTCCGCACCTGGATCGGCTGACTGGTCGTCTCCTGGGCCCCTGTGGACTTGGTGAATCCTCTTGCCACCTGTGCCTCACCTGGATCTTGTGACTGTGGTCCCACCTGGCCCTCACCTGGATCTGGTGGCTCTGGTTCCCATAAGGGCCTCTCCTGGACCTGGTTCCTGTGGTCTCCATCTGGCCTCACCTGGAACACAATGACTCTGATCCATATTTGGGCCTCTCCTGGACCTGTTGACTCTGGTCCTTACCAGGGCATCATTGGGACCTGGATACTCTCTTATATACCTGGGCCAAAACTTGACCTGGTGACTGTGGTCCCACCTGGGGCTCACCTGAACGAGGTGACTGGTTCCAACAAGGACCTCACCTGGACCTGGTGACTCAGGTCCTCATATGGGCATCATGGGACGTGGTTTCTCAGTTCCACATCGGGGCCTCCCCTGGACCTAGTGATTCTCGTCCCATTATGGTTCTCACCCTGACGTGGTGACTCTGGTCCCCACCTGGATATCACCAGAACCGGGTGATTCTAGTCCCCCTTTTGGACTCACCCGGAGATGGGGACACTGGTCCTCACCTCGGCCTCAACAGGACCTGGTGAATCTACTCCTCACTTAGGCCTCGTCTGAACCTTGTGACACTTTTCCCACCTGGCATTAATGGGACATGGTTACTCTGTTCCCCACTTGGGCCTCAAGTGGACATGATAACTTTGTTACAAACTTTGGCCTCAACTGGTACTGATGACTCTGGTCCCCCCACCTAGGCCTCAATCAGCACCTGGTGACTGTGGTCCCCATCTGGGTCTCACCTGGACCTCGTGACTCTCGTTCCGACATGAACCACACCTGGACCTGGTGACTGTGTTGTTCTTGTAGACTCACATTTACCTGGTGACTGCGGTCGCCACTAGGGTCTCACCTGGATATGGTGACTCTGGCCTGCAGATTGGCCTCACCTGGACCTGTTGAATGGGGTTGCCACCTGGGCCTCACCCAAACCTGGTGACTCAGGTCCCCACGTGGGCCTCTTGGACCTGGTGAATCTGGTCCTTACCTGGTCCTCTCCAAGACCCGGGGACTCTGGTCACCACCTGGGACTCACCTGGACGAAGTGACTGGTTCCCACAGGGACCTCACCTGGACCTGGTGACTCAGGTCCTCATATGGGCATCCTGGGACCTGGTTTCTCAGTTCCACATCGGGGCCTCACCTGGACCTAGTGATTCTCGTCGCACTCTGGGCCTTACCCTGAGATGGGGATACTGGGTCTCATCTGGGCCTCAACAGGACCTGGTGAATATACTCCTCACTTAGGCCTCGTCTGGACATTGTGACTCTTTTACCACCTGGCATCAATGGGACATGGTTACTCTGTTCCCCACCTGGGCCTCACCTGGACATGAAAACTTTGCTCCACACTTTGGACTCAACGGGTCCTGATGACACTGGTCCTCCCACCTAGTCCTCAATCTGGACCTGGTGACTATGGTCCCCTCCTGGATGTCACATGGACCTGGTGACTTACGTTCCCACATGAACCACACCTGGACCTGGTGACTGTTTTCTTCTGGTAGACAAAATTACCTGGTGACTCCGATCCCCAAGGGCCTCACATGGATCTGTTGACTCTGGCCTGCAGTTTGGCCTCACCTGGACCTGGTGAGTGGAGTTGCCACCTGTGCCTCACCCATACCTGGTGACTCAGGTCCCCACGTAGGCCTCTTGGACCTGGTGAATCTGGTCCTTACCTGGTCCTCTCCCAGAATCGAGGTCTCTGGACACCATTTGGGCCTCACCTGGACCTGGTGAATCTGGTTCCCATCTGGGCCTCACCCAGTCCTGGTGACTTTGTTCCCCACCTGGACCTGATCACTGTGGACTCCTTCTTGGCCTCACCTGGAAATGGTGACGATTATCCTAACTGGACCTCACCCAGATCTGGTGAGTCTGGTCCTCTACTGTGGACCATTATGACCTGGATACTCTGTTTCACACCTGAGCCTCACCTGGACATGATGACTATGGATCCCCTCTGGGCCTCACCCTGACATGGTGACTCTGGTCCACATCTGGATGTCACCAAGACCAGGTGAATCTGGTACCCCTCTAGGCCTCAACTAGACCTGGTGACTCTAGTCCTCAACTGGGCCTCACCGGGACCTAGTGAATATGCTCCCTACCTGTGCCACATCTGGACCTGGTGACTCTGGTTCTACCTGGACATCATCGAGACATGGTTACTCTATTTCCCAATGGGACTGACCTGATCCCGGTAACACTGGTGATGACTTTGGCCTCTTCTGTACCAGTTGACTCTGGCTCCACCTGGGCCTCACCTGTAACTGGTGACTCTGACGTAAGCATGGCCTCACCTGACCTGGTGACTGTGGTTCCCATCGTGACATCATCTGGACCTCAGGTCTCTCGTCCCACCTGGGCCTCACCAGGACCTGGTGTCTCTGGTACCCACCTGGGTAGCATCAGGATATGGTTACACTGTTCAGTAACAGTGAACCAGCCGGACCTATTAACACTGGTCTTCACCTGGGCCACACCTGGACGTGGTGACACTGGTTCCCACCTGGGTCTCACCTGGACATGGTGAGTCGGATCCCCACCTGGTCCTCACCTGTAACTGGTGATTCTCGTTCCCACATGGACAGCATGTGGACCTGGTGGCTGCAGTGTTTCTAGCTTCTCATGTACCTCGTGACTCTGGTCCCCACCAGGGCCTCACCGAGACCTGGTGAGTGTGGTTGCCACCTACACCTCACCTGGACCTGGTGATTTGGTCTGCACCCGAGACTACCCTGGATGTGCTGACTGTGGTCCCCACCTGTGCTTCACCTGGATTTGGGGACTCCGGTCCCCATCTGGGCCTCACCTTGCCCTGTTGACCATGGTCATCAACTGGGCAAAATTGGGACCCGGTGACTGTGTTCCATAACTGGACCTCACCTGGAACAGGTGACTCTGGTCCCCCTCTGGGTCTCACCGTGCCCTAGTGACTGTGAACCCCACTTTGGCCTGACCTGGACCTGCTGAACCTGGTTGCCACCAGCGCCTAACCTCCAAATGTTGACTCTGGTTCTTTCAAGGGCCTCCCATGTACCTGGTGATCCTGGTCCCCACATGGGTCTCACCTGGACGTGGTGACACTTGTCACCACCGGGGACTCACCTGGACGTGCTTACTGTGTTCCACACCTGGGCCTCAAGTAGACCTGTTATCCATGGTCCCCAAGCCGGCCTCACATGGACCTGTTGCCTCCGATCCCCACCGGGGCCTCACGTGTACCTGGTAAGTCTGGTCCCCACCTGGGCATCATCTGGACCTAGTGAGTCTGGTCCCCACCTGGGCTTCATCTGGATCTGGTGACTCTGGTCCCCACCTTGACTTCACCTGAATCTGGTGACTCTGCTCCCCCCCTGTACCTCTCCTGGACCTGGTGACTCTCTTTCCAACATGGACCTCACCTGGATCTGGTGACTCTGGTCCTCACTTTGTCATCTCCTGGACCTGGTGTCTCTCGTCCCCACTTTGACTTAACTCAGAACTGCTGAATCTTGCCCCACCTAGGCCGCACCCAGACCCGGTGTCTCTTGTCTCCAACTATGCCTCAATTCGACCTGATGAATCTGGTCCTCACGTGGGCTTCACATGGACCTGGGTCTCAGCTGGATAGAGTGGCTCATGTTCCCACAAGGGGCTCACCTGATACTGGTGACGATGGTCTTATTCTATGCCTCACCAGGACCTAGTGATTCTGTTCCCCATCTGGGCCTGCATGGCCCTAGTGACTCTGGTCCTCACACAGGCATCATTGGGACATGGATACTCTATTCCAAACCTGGGCCTCACTCTGACCAGGGACTTCTGGTCCCATTCTGGGCCTCAAACTAAACTGGTTTCTGGTTACCGTTCTGGGCCTCACCCTTCCCTACTGACTCTGGTCACCCCTTGGGTTGACTTGGGCCTGGTGAATCTGGTCCTTAGCTGGTCCGCACCTGGATCTGGTGAATGGTCGCCACTTGGGCTTCACCTGGACTTGGTGAATCCTGTTGCCACCTGAGCCTCACCTGGACCTTGTGACTGTGGTCCCACCTGGACCTCACCTCGATCTGGTTGCTCTGGTTCCCATATGGGGCTCTCCTGAAGCTGGTCCGTGTTGTCTCCATCTGTCCTCACCTGGAATACAATGACTCTGATACATATTTGGGCCTCTCCTGGACCTGATGACGCTGGTCCTTACCTGGGCATCATTGGGACCTGGATACTCTCTTATATACCTGGACCTCACCTGGACCTGGTGACTGTGGTCCCACATGGGCCTCACCTGGACGCGGGGACTGGTTCCCACAGGGACCTCACCTTGACCTGGTGACTCAGGTCCTCATATGGGCATCATGGGACCTGGTTTCTCAGTTCCACATCGGGGTCTCATCTGGACCTAGTGATTCTCATCCCCCTCTGGGCCTCACCCTGACGTGGTGACTCTGGTCACCCCTGGTTATCACCAGAACCGGGTGACTCTGGCCCCCCTCTGGGACTCACCTGGAGCTGGGGACACTGGTCCTCAACTGGGCCTCAACAGGACCTTGTGAATCTACTCCTCACTTAGGCCTCGTCTGGACCTTGTGAATCTTTTCCCACCTGGCATCAATGGGACATGGTTACTCTGTACCCCACCTGGGCCTCACCTGGACATAATCACTTTGCTCCACACTTTGGACTCAACTGGTCCTGGTGAATCTGGTCCCCCTACCTAGGCCTCAATCTGGACCTGGTGACTGTGGTCCCCACCTGGGTTTCACCTGGACCTGGTGACTCTCATTCCCACATGAAACACACCTGACCTTGTTGACTGTGGTGTTCTTGTAGAGTCATATTTACCTGGTGACTCCGGTCCCCACTAGGGCCTCACCTGGATCTGGTGACTCTGGCCTGCAGGTTGGCCTCACCTGGACCTGGTGAGTGGGGTTGCCACATGTGCTTCACCCATACCTGGTGACTCAGGTCCCTACGTGGGCCCCTTGGACCTGGTAAATCTGGTCCTTAACTGGTGCTCGCCCAGACCCGGGGACTCTGGTCACCACCTGGGCCTCACCTGTACCTGGTGAATCTGGTCCCCATCTGGATGTCACCTGGACCAGGTGATTCTGGTAACCCTCTAGGACTCAACCAGATCTGGTGACACTGGTCCTCAACTGGGCCTCACCTGGATCTAGTGAATATGCTCCATCTGGGCCTCATTTGGACCTGGTGACTCTGGTCCCTACCTGGGCATCATCGGGACATGGTTCCACTGCATGGCCTGCAGGTTGGCCTCACCTGGACCTAGTAACTCTAGTCCCTACCGGAGCATCATCGGGACATGGTTCCTCTGCATGGCCTTCAGGTTGGCCTCACCTGGACCTGGTGAGTGGGGTTGTCAACTGGGCCTCACACATGCCTGGTGACACAGGTACCCACGTGGGCCTCACTTGGAACTGGTGAATCTGGTCTTTACCTGGTCCTCACCCGGAACTCGTAACTCTGGTCACCACCTGGGAATCACCTGGACCTGGTGAATCTGGTCCCCATCTGGGCCTCATCCAGTCCTGGTGACTTTGTTCCCCACCTAGACCTGATTGCTGTGGACTCTTTCTTGGCCTCACCTGGAACTTGTGACTCAGATCCTATCTCCGCGTCACCCAGACCTGGTGACTCTGGTCCTCACCTGGGCATCACGGCTACCTGGTGACTCTGTTCCACACCTGAGCCTCACCTGGACATGATGACTCTGGAACCTCTCTGGGCCTCACCCAGATCTGGTGACTCTGGTCCTCAACTGGG
Source organism: Canis aureus (assembly GCF_053574225.1). Classification (NCBI taxonomy): domain Eukaryota; kingdom Metazoa; phylum Chordata; class Mammalia; order Carnivora; family Canidae; genus Canis; species Canis aureus. The sequence goes on from NC_135632.1 coordinate 58,004,490, forward strand.
CCTCACCTGGATCTAGTGAATATGCTCCATTTGGGCCTCATTTGGACCTGGTGACTCTGGTCCTTACCTGGGCATCATCGGGACATGGTTCCACTGCATGGCCTGCAGGTTGGCCTCACCTGAACCTCGTAACTCTAGTCCCTACGTGGGCATCATCGGGACCTGGTTCCTCTGCATGGCCTGCAGGTTGGCCTCACCTGGACCTGGTGAGTGGGGTTGTGACCTGTGCCTCACCCATACCTGGTGACAGAGGTCCGCACGTGGGCCTCAATTGGACCTGGTGAATCGGGTCCTTACCTTGTCCTGACCCGGAACTTGTAACTCTGGTCACCACCTGGGAATCACCTGGGCAAGGTGAATCTGGTCCCCAACTGGGCCTCACCCAGGTTTGGTGACTTTGTTCCACACCTGGGCCTGATTGCTGTGGACTCCTTCTTGGCCTCACCTGGAACTGGTGACTCGGATCCTAACTGGGTCTCACCCAGATCTGGTGACTCTGGCCCTCACCTGTGGACCATTATGACCTGGATACTCTGTTCCACACCTGAGCCTCACCTGGACATGATGACTCTGGATCCCCTCTGGGCCTCAGCCTGACATGGGACTCTGGTCCCCATCTGGATGTCACCTAGACCAGGTGAATCTGGTACCCATCTAGGCCTCAACTTGACCTGGAAAATCTGGTCCTCAACTGGGCCTCACCGGGACTTAGTGAACATGCTCCCCATCTGTGACTAATCTGGACCTGGTGACTCTGTTTCTACCTGGGCATCATAGGGACGTGGTTACCCTATTCCTCAGTGGGACTGACCTGATCGTGGTAACTCTGGTCCCGACTTTGGCCTCTTCTATACCAGGTGACTCTGGCTCCACCTGGGCCTCACCTGTAACTGGTGAGTCTCATCCTAAGCATGGCCTCACCTGACCTGGCGACTGTGGTTTCCATCGGTACCTCACCTTGACCTCATGTATCTTGTCCCACCTGGGCCTCACCAGGACCTTGTATCTGGTACCCACCTGAGTAGCATCAGGATATGGTTACACTGTTCACTAATAGTGACCTAGCCAGACCTATTAACTCTTGTCTTCACCTGGTCCACACCTGGACATGGTGACACTGATTCCCACCTGGGTCTCACCTAGACATGGTGAGTCAGATCCCCACCTGGTCCTCACCTGTAACTGGTGATTCTCGTTCCCACATGGACCTGATTGCTGTGGACTCTGATCCTCACCTGGGCCTCTTCTGGACCTAGTGACTCTGGTCCCAACCTGGACTTCACCTGGATCTGGTGACTCTGGTCCCCACCTGGACCTCACCTGGATCTGGTGACTCTGGTTCCCATATGGGGCTCTCCTGGACCTGGTTCCTGTGGTCTCCATCTGGCCTCACCTGGAACACAATGACTCTGATCCATATTTTTGCCTCTCCTGGACCTATTGACTCTGGTCCTTACATGGGCATCATTGGGACCTGGATACTCTCTTATATATCTGGGCCTCACATGGACCTGGTGAATGTGGTCCACCTGCGCCTCATCTGGACCTGGTGACTCTGGTTCTACCTGGGCATCATCGGGACATTGTTACTCTGTTCCCCACTGGGACTGACCTGATCCTGGTATCTCTGGCCATGAGTTTAACCTCTCTGTACCAGGTGATTCTGGCTCCAACTGGGCCTCACCTGTAAATGGTGGCTCTGATCCTAATCATGGCCTCACCTGACATGGTGACTGTGGTTCCCATCGGGACCTCACCTTGACCTCTTGTCTCTGGTCCCATCTCGGGGTCACCAGGACCTGGTGTCTCTGGTACCCAACTGGGTAGCATCAGGATATGGTTACACTGTTCACTAACAGTGACCCAGCCGGAACTATTAACTCTGGTCTTCAACTCAGCCACACCTGGACATGGTGACACTGGTTCCCACCTGGGTCTCACCTGGATATGGTGAGTCGGATCCCTACCTGGTCCTCACCTGTAGCTGGTGATTCTCCTTCCCACATGGACATCATGTGGACCTGTTGGATGCAGTGTTTCTAGCTTCTCATGTACCTCGTGTCTCTGGTCCTCACCAGGGCCCCACCGGGACCTGGTGAGTGTGGTTGCAACCTGCACCTCACCTGGACCTGGTGATTCTGGTCTGCACCTGAGACTACCCTGAATCTGGTGACTGTGGTCCCCTCCTGGGCTTCGCCAAGATTTGGGGACTCCGGTCCCCATCTTAGCCTCACCTGGTCCTGTTGACCATGGTATACAACTGGGCAAAATTGGGACCCGGTGACTGTGATCCCAACCTGGACCTGATTGCTGTGGACTCTTTCTTGGCCTCTCCTGGAACTGGTGACTCTGATCCTATCTGCGCGTCACCCAGATCTGGTCACTCTGGTCCTCACCTGTGGACCAAAATGACCTGGACACTCTGTTCCACACCTGAGCCTCTCCTGGACATGATGAGTCTGGAGCCTCTCTGGGCCTCACCCTGACCTGGTGACTCTGGTCCCCACATGGACTTCACCTGGAACTGGTGAGTCTGGTGCCCAACTGGACCTTTCCTGGACCTGGTGACTCTCTTTCCAACATGGACCTCACCTGGACCTGGTGTCTCTCGTCCCCACTTTGACGTAACTCAAAACTGCTGAATCTTGCCTCACCTAGGCCACACCCAGACCTGGTGACTCCTGTCCCCAGCTATGCCTCAATTCGACCTGATGAATCTGGTCCTCACGTGGGCCTCACATGGACCTGGGCCTCAGCTGCATAGAGTGGCTCTGGATCCCACAAGGGGCTCACCTGATACTGCTGACTGTGGTCTTATTCTATGCCTCACCAGGACCTAGTGATTAGTTCCCCATCTGGGCCTGCATGGCCCTCGTGACTCTAGTCCACACCCAGGCATAATTGGGACCTGGATACGCTATTCCACAGCTGGGCCTCTCTTTGACCAGGGACCTCTGGTCCCATTCTGGGCCTCAAACTAAACTGGTTACTCTGGTTCCCCCTCTGGGCCTCACCCTTACCTGGTGACTCTGGTCACCCCTTCGGCTTCACTTGGGCCTGGTGAATCTGGTCCTTAGCTGGTCCTCACCCGGAACTCGTAACTCTGGTCACCACCTGGGAATCACCTGGACCTGGTGAATCTGGTCCCCATCAGGGCCTCACCCAGTCCTGGTGACTTTGTTCCCCACCTGGACCTGATTGCTGTGGACTCCTTCTTGGCCTCACCTGGAACTGGTGACTCTGATCCTACCTGGGCCATCCCCCAGATCTGCAGAATTGGTCCTCACCTGTGGACCATTATGACCTGGATACTCTATTCCACACGTGTGCCTCACGTGGACATGATAACTCTGGATCCCCTCTGGGCCTCAGCCTGATATGGTGACTCTCGTCCCCATCTGGATGTCACCTAGACCAGGTGAATCTGGTACCCCTCTAGGCCTCAACTTGACCTGGTGACTCTGGTCCTCAACTGGGCCTCACCGGGACCTAGTGAACATGCTCCCCACCTGCGCCTCTTCTGGACCTGGTGACTCTGGTTCTACCTGGGCATCATCGGGACATAGATACTCTATTCCCCACTGGGACTGACCTGACCTGGTAACTCTGATCCTGACTTTGGCCTCTTCTGTACCAGGTGACTGTCGCTCCACATAGGCCTCACCTGTAACTGGTGACTCTGATCCTAAGCATGGCCTCACTTGACCTGGTGACTGTGGTTCCCATCGGGACCTCACCTGGACCTCATGTCTCTGGTCCCACCTGGGCCTCACCAGGACCTGGACCAGATCATCATGTCCTGGTGAGGCTGACATGGTGACTCTGGTCCCCATCAGGTTGTCACCTAGACCAGGTAAATCTGGTACCCCTCTAGGCCTCAAGTAGACCTGGTGACTCTGGACCACAAGTGGGCCTCACAGGGACTTAGTGAATATGCTCCCACCTGCGCCGATTCTGGACCTGGTGACTCTGGTCCCTTTCTTGGCATCATCGGGACATGGTTCCTCTTCATGGCCTGCAGGTTGGCCTCACATGGACATGGTGATTGGGGGTGCCTCCTGTGTGATTGCTTGGACTCCTTCTGGGGCTCACCTGGAACTGGTGACTCTGATCCTATCTGCCCGTCACCCAGATCTGGTCACTCTGGTCCTCACCTGTGGACCATTATGACCTGGATACTCTGTTTCACACCTGAGCCTCAACTGGACATGATGTCTCTGGTCCCACCTGGGCCTCACCAGGACCTGTTGTCTCTGGTACCCACCTGGGTAGCATCAGGATACGGTTACACTGTTCACTAACAGTGACTCATCCGGACCTATTAACTCTGGTCTTCACCTGGGCCACACCTGGACATGTTGACACTGGTTCCCACCTGGGTCTCACCTAGACATGGTGAGTATGATCCACAAATGGTCCTCCCCTGTAACTGGTGATTCTCATTCCCACATGGACACCATGTGGACCTGGTGGCTGCAGTGTTTCTAGCTTCTCATGTACCTCGTGACTCTGGTCCCCACCAGGGCCTCACCGGGACCTGGTGAGTGTGGTTGCAACCTGCACCTCACCAGGACCTGGTGATTCTGGTCTGCACCCGAGACTACCCTGGATCTGGTGACTGTGGTCCCCACCTGGGCTTCACCTTGATTTGGGGACTCCGATCCCCATCTGGGCCTCACCTGGCCCTGTTGACCATCTTCCTCAACTGGGCAAAATTGGGACCCGGTGACTGTGTTCCACAACTGGACCTCACCTGGACCAGGTGACTCTGGTCCCTCTCTGGGTCTCACCGTGCCCTAGTGACTGTGAACTCCTCTTTGTCCTGACTTGGACCTGCTGACCCTGGTTGAAACCTGCGCCTGAACTCGAAATGTTGAATCTGGTTCTTTCAAGGGCCTCCCGTGGACCTGGTGAACCTGGTCCTCACCTGGGCCTCACCTGGACGTGCTGACTCTTGTCACAACCAGGGACTCACCTGGACCTGCTTACGGTGTTCCACACCTGGGCCTCAAGTAGACCTGTTGACCATAGTCCCCAAGCTGGCCCCTCATGGACCTGTTGCCTCTGATCCCCACCGGGGCCTCACTTGTACCTGGTAACTCTGGTCCGCACCTGGGCCTCATCTGGACCTAGTGAGTCTGGTCCCCACCTGGGCTTCATCTGGATCTGGTGACTCTGGTCCCCACCTTGACTTCACCTGAATCTGGTGACTCTGCTCCCCCCCTGTACCTCTCCTGGACCTGGTGACTCTCTTTCCAACATGGACCTCACCTGGATCTGGTGACTCTGGTCCTCACTTTGTCATCTCCTGGACCTGGTGTCTCTCGTCCCCACTTTGACTTAACTCAGAACTGCTGAATCTTGCCCCACCTAGGCCGCACCCAGACCCGGTGTCTCTTGTCTCCAACTATGCCTCAATTCGACCTGATGAATCTGGTCCTCACGTGGGCTTCACATGGACCTGGGTCTCAGCTGGATAGAGTGGCTCATGTTCCCACAAGGGGCTCACCTGATACTGGTGACGATGGTCTTATTCTATGCCTCACCAGGACCTAGTGATTCTGTTCCCCATCTGGGCCTGCATGGCCCTAGTGACTCTGGTCCTCACACAGGCATCATTGGGACATGGATACTCTATTCCAAACCTGGGCCTCACTCTGACCAGGGACTTCTGGTCCCATTCTGGGCCTCAAACTAAACTGGTTTCTGGTTACCGTTCTGGGCCTCACCCTTCCCTACTGACTCTGGTCACCCCTTGGGTTGACTTGGGCCTGGTGAATCTGGTCCTTAGCTGGTCCGCACCTGGATCTGGTGAATGGTCGCCACTTGGGCTTCACCTGGACTTGGTGAATCCTGTTGCCACCTGAGCCTCACCTGGACCTTGTGACTGTGGTCCCACCTGGACCTCACCTCGATCTGGTTGCTCTGGTTCCCATATGGGGCTCTCCTGAAGCTGGTCCGTGTTGTCTCCATCTGTCCTCACCTGGAATACAATGACTCTGATACATATTTGGGCCTCTCCTGGACCTGATGACGCTGGTCCTTACCTGGGCATCATTGGGACCTGGATACTCTCTTATATACCTGGACCTCACCTGGACCTGGTGACTGTGGTCCCACATGGGCCTCACCTGGACGCGGGGACTGGTTCCCACAGGGACCTCACCTTGACCTGGTGACTCAGGTCCTCATATGGGCATCATGGGACCTGGTTTCTCAGTTCCACATCGGGGTCTCATCTGGACCTAGTGATTCTCATCCCCCTCTGGGCCTCACCCTGACGTGGTGACTCTGGTCACCCCTGGTTATCACCAGAACCGGGTGACTCTGGCCCCCCTCTGGGACTCACCTGGAGCTGGGGACACTGGTCCTCAACTGGGCCTCAACAGGACCTTGTGAATCTACTCCTCACTTAGGCCTCGTCTGGACCTTGTGAATCTTTTCCCACCTGGCATCAATGGGACATGGTTACTCTGTACCCCACCTGGGCCTCACCTGGACATAATCACTTTGCTCCACACTTTGGACTCAACTGGTCCTGGTGAATCTGGTCCCCCTACCTAGGCCTCAATCTGGACCTGGTGACTGTGGTCCCCACCTGGGTTTCACCTGGACCTGGTGACTCTCATTCCCACATGAAACACACCTGACCTTGTTGACTGTGGTGTTCTTGTAGAGTCATATTTACCTGGTGACTCCGGTCCCCACTAGGGCCTCACCTGGATCTGGTGACTCTGGCCTGCAGGTTGGCCTCACCTGGACCTGGTGAGTGGGGTTGCCACATGTGCTTCACCCATACCTGGTGACTCAGGTCCCTACGTGGGCCCCTTGGACCTGGTAAATCTGGTCCTTAACTGGTGCTCGCCCAGACCCGGGGACTCTGGTCACCACCTGGGCCTCACCTGTACCTGGTGAATCTGGTCCCCATCTGGATGTCACCTGGACCAGGTGATTCTGGTAACCCTCTAGGACTCAACCAGATCTGGTGACACTGGTCCTCAACTGGGCCTCACCTGGATCTAGTGAATATGCTCCATCTGGGCCTCATTTGGACCTGGTGACTCTGGTCCCTACCTGGGCATCATCGGGACATGGTTCCACTGCATGGCCTGCAGGTTGGCCTCACCTGGACCTAGTAACTCTAGTCCCTACCGGAGCATCATCGGGACATGGTTCCTCTGCATGGCCTTCAGGTTGGCCTCACCTGGACCTGGTGAGTGGGGTTGTCAACTGGGCCTCACACATGCCTGGTGACACAGGTACCCACGTGGGCCTCACTTGGAACTGGTGAATCTGGTCTTTACCTGGTCCTCACCCGGAACTCGTAACTCTGGTCACCACCTGGGAATCACCTGGACCTGGTGAATCTGGTCCCCATCTGGGCCTCATCCAGTCCTGGTGACTTTGTTCCCCACCTAGACCTGATTGCTGTGGACTCTTTCTTGGCCTCACCTGGAACTTGTGACTCAGATCCTATCTCCGCGTCACCCAGACCTGGTGACTCTGGTCCTCACCTGGGCATCACGGCTACCTGGTGACTCTGTTCCACACCTGAGCCTCACCTGGACATGATGACTCTGGAACCTCTCTGGGCCTCACCCAGATCTGGTGACTCTGGTCCTCAACTGGGCCTCACCTGGATCTAGTGAATATGCTCCATTTGGGCCTCATTTGGACCTGGTGACTCTGGTCCTTACCTGGGCATCATCGGGACATGGTTCCACTGCATGGCCTGCAGGTTGGCCTCACCTGAACCTCGTAACTCTAGTCCCTACGTGGGCATCATCGGGACCTGGTTCCTCTGCATGGCCTGCAGGTTGGCCTCACCTGGACCTGGTGAGTGGGGTTGTGACCTGTGCCTCACCCATACCTGGTGACAGAGGTCCGCACGTGGGCCTCAATTGGACCTGGTGAATCGGGTCCTTACCTTGTCCTGACCCGGAACTTGTAACTCTGGTCACCACCTGGGAATCACCTGGGCAAGGTGAATCTGGTCCCCAACTGGGCCTCACCCAGGTTTGGTGACTTTGTTCCACACCTGGGCCTGATTGCTGTGGACTCCTTCTTGGCCTCACCTGGAACTGGTGACTCGGATCCTAACTGGGTCTCACCCAGATCTGGTGACTCTGGCCCTCACCTGTGGACCATTATGACCTGGATACTCTGTTCCACACCTGAGCCTCACCTGGACATGATGACTCTGGATCCCCTCTGGGCCTCAGCCTGACATGGGACTCTGGTCCCCATCTGGATGTCACCTAGACCAGGTGAATCTGGTACCCATCTAGGCCTCAACTTGACCTGGAAAATCTGGTCCTCAACTGGGCCTCACCGGGACTTAGTGAACATGCTCCCCATCTGTGACTAATCTGGACCTGGTGACTCTGTTTCTACCTGGGCATCATAGGGACGTGGTTACCCTATTCCTCAGTGGGACTGACCTGATCGTGGTAACTCTGGTCCCGACTTTGGCCTCTTCTATACCAGGTGACTCTGGCTCCACCTGGGCCTCACCTGTAACTGGTGAGTCTCATCCTAAGCATGGCCTCACCTGACCTGGCGACTGTGGTTTCCATCGGTACCTCACCTTGACCTCATGTATCTTGTCCCACCTGGGCCTCACCAGGACCTTGTATCTGGTACCCACCTGAGTAGCATCAGGATATGGTTACACTGTTCACTAATAGTGACCTAGCCAGACCTATTAACTCTTGTCTTCACCTGGTCCACACCTGGACATGGTGACACTGATTCCCACCTGGGTCTCACCTAGACATGGTGAGTCAGATCCCCACCTGGTCCTCACCTGTAACTGGTGATTCTCGTTCCCACATGGACCTGATTGCTGTGGACTCTGATCCTCACCTGGGCCTCTTCTGGACCTAGTGACTCTGGTCCCAACCTGGACTTCACCTGGATCTGGTGACTCTGGTCCCCACCTGGACCTCACCTGGATCTGGTGACTCTGGTTCCCATATGGGGCTCTCCTGGACCTGGTTCCTGTGGTCTCCATCTGGCCTCACCTGGAACACAATGACTCTGATCCATATTTTTGCCTCTCCTGGACCTATTGACTCTGGTCCTTACATGGGCATCATTGGGACCTGGATACTCTCTTATATATCTGGGCCTCACATGGACCTGGTGAATGTGGTCCACCTGCGCCTCATCTGGACCTGGTGACTCTGGTTCTACCTGGGCATCATCGGGACATTGTTACTCTGTTCCCCACTGGGACTGACCTGATCCTGGTATCTCTGGCCATGAGTTTAACCTCTCTGTACCAGGTGATTCTGGCTCCAACTGGGCCTCACCTGTAAATGGTGGCTCTGATCCTAATCATGGCCTCACCTGACATGGTGACTGTGGTTCCCATCGGGACCTCACCTTGACCTCTTGTCTCTGGTCCCATCTCGGGGTCACCAGGACCTGGTGTCTCTGGTACCCAACTGGGTAGCATCAGGATATGGTTACACTGTTCACTAACAGTGACCCAGCCGGAACTATTAACTCTGGTCTTCAACTCAGCCACACCTGGACATGGTGACACTGGTTCCCACCTGGGTCTCACCTGGATATGGTGAGTCGGATCCCTACCTGGTCCTCACCTGTAGCTGGTGATTCTCCTTCCCACATGGACATCATGTGGACCTGTTGGATGCAGTGTTTCTAGCTTCTCATGTACCTCGTGTCTCTGGTCCTCACCAGGGCCCCACCGGGACCTGGTGAGTGTGGTTGCAACCTGCACCTCACCTGGACCTGGTGATTCTGGTCTGCACCTGAGACTACCCTGAATCTGGTGACTGTGGTCCCCTCCTGGGCTTCGCCAAGATTTGGGGACTCCGGTCCCCATCTTAGCCTCACCTGGTCCTGTTGACCATGGTATACAACTGGGCAAAATTGGGACCCGGTGACTGTGATCCCAACCTGGACCTGATTGCTGTGGACTCTTTCTTGGCCTCTCCTGGAACTGGTGACTCTGATCCTATCTGCGCGTCACCCAGATCTGGTCACTCTGGTCCTCACCTGTGGACCAAAATGACCTGGACACTCTGTTCCACACCTGAGCCTCTCCTGGACATGATGAGTCTGGAGCCTCTCTGGGCCTCACCCTGACCTGGTGACTCTGGTCCCCACATGGACTTCACCTGGAACTGGTGAGTCTGGTGCCCAACTGGACCTTTCCTGGACCTGGTGACTCTCTTTCCAACATGGACCTCACCTGGACCTGGTGTCTCTCGTCCCCACTTTGACGTAACTCAAAACTGCTGAATCTTGCCTCACCTAGGCCACACCCAGACCTGGTGACTCCTGTCCCCAGCTATGCCTCAATTCGACCTGATGAATCTGGTCCTCACGTGGGCCTCACATGGACCTGGGCCTCAGCTGCATAGAGTGGCTCTGGATCCCACAAGGGGCTCACCTGATACTGCTGACTGTGGTCTTATTCTATGCCTAACCAGGACCTAGTGATTAGTTCCCCATCTGGGCCTGCATGGCCCTCGTGACTCTAGTCCACACCCAGGCATAATTGGGACCTGGATACGCTATTCCACAGCTGGGCCTCTCTTTGACCAGGGACCTCTGGTCCCATTCTGGGCCTCAAACTAAACTGGTTACTCTGGTTCCCCCTCTGGGCCTCACCCTTACCTGGTGACTCTGGTCACCCCTTCGGCTTCACTTGGGCCTGGTGAATCTGGTCCTTAGCTGGTCCTCACCCGGAACTCGTAACTCTGGTCACCACCTGGGAATCACCTGGACCTGGTGAATCTGGTCCCCATCAGGGCCTCACCCAGTCCTGGTGACTTTGTTCCCCACCTGGACCTGATTGCTGTGGACTCCTTCTTGGCCTCACCTGGAACTGGTGACTCTGATCCTACCTGGGCCATCCCCCAGATCTGCAGAATTGGTCCTCACCTGTGGACCATTATGACCTGGATACTCTATTCCACACGTGTGCCTCACGTGGACATGATAACTCTGGATCCCCTCTGGGCCTCAGCCTGATATGGTGACTCTCGTCCCCATCTGGATGTCACCTAGACCAGGTGAATCTGGTACCCCTCTAGGCCTCAACTTGACCTGGTGACTCTGGTCCTCAACTGGGCCTCACCGGGACCTAGTGAACATGCTCCCCACCTGCGCCTCTTCTGGACCTGGTGACTCTGGTTCTACCTGGGCATCATCGGGACATAGATACTCTATTCCCCACTGGGACTGACCTGACCTGGTAACTCTGATCCTGACTTTGGCCTCTTCTGTACCAGGTGACTGTCGCTCCACATAGGCCTCACCTGTAACTGGTGACTCTGATCCTAAGCATGGCCTCACTTGACCTGGTGACTGTGGTTCCCATCGGGACCTCACCTGGACCTCATGTCTCTGGTCCCACCTGGGCCTCACCAGGACCTGGACCAGATCATCATGTCCTGGTGAGGCTGACATGGTGACTCTGGTCCCCATCAGGTTGTCACCTAGACCAGGTAAATCTGGTACCCCTCTAGGCCTCAAGTAGACCTGGTGACTCTGGACCACAAGTGGGCCTCACAGGGACTTAGTGAATATGCTCCCACCTGCGCCGATTCTGGACCTGGTGACTCTGGTCCCTTTCTTGGCATCATCGGGACATGGTTCCTCTTCATGGCCTGCAGGTTGGCCTCACATGGACATGGTGATTGGGGGTGCCTCCTGTGTGATTGCTTGGACTCCTTCTGGGGCTCACCTGGAACTGGTGACTCTGATCCTATCTGCCCGTCACCCAGATCTGGTCACTCTGGTCCTCACCTGTGGACCATTATGACCTGGATACTCTGTTTCACACCTGAGCCTCAACTGGACATGATGTCTCTGGTCCCACCTGGGCCTCACCAGGACCTGTTGTCTCTGGTACCCACCTGGGTAGCATCAGGATACGGTTACACTGTTCACTAACAGTGACTCATCCGGACCTATTAACTCTGGTCTTCACCTGGGCCACACCTGGACATGTTGACACTGGTTCCCACCTGGGTCTCACCTAGACATGGTGAGTATGATCCACAAATGGTCCTCCCCTGTAACTGGTGATTCTCATTCCCACATGGACACCATGTGGACCTGGTGGCTGCAGTGTTTCTAGCTTCTCATGTACCTCGTGACTCTGGTCCCCACCAGGGCCTCACCGGGACCTGGTGAGTGTGGTTGCAACCTGCACCTCACCAGGACCTGGTGATTCTGGTCTGCACCCGAGACTACCCTGGATCTGGTGACTGTGGTCCCCACCTGGGCTTCACCTTGATTTGGGGACTCCGATCCCCATCTGGGCCTCACCTGGCCCTGTTGACCATCTTCCTCAACTGGGCAAAATTGGGACCCGGTGACTGTGTTCCACAACTGGACCTCACCTGGACCAGGTGACTCTGGTCCCTCTCTGGGTCTCACCGTGCCCTAGTGACTGTGAACTCCTCTTTGTCCTGACTTGGACCTGCTGACCCTGGTTGAAACCTGCGCCTGAACTCGAAATGTTGAATCTGGTTCTTTCAAGGGCCTCCCGTGGACCTGGTGAACCTGGTCCTCACCTGGGCCTCACCTGGACGTGCTGACTCTTGTCACAACCAGGGACTCACCTGGACCTGCTTACGGTGTTCCACACCTGGGCCTCAAGTAGACCTGTTGACCATAGTCCCCAAGCTGGCCCCACATGGACCTGTTGCCTCTGATCCCCACCGGGGCCTCACTTGTACCTGGTAACTCTGGTCCGCACCTGGGCCTCATCTGGAGCTAGTGACTCTGGTCCCAACCTGGGCTTCACCTGGATCTGGTGACTCTGGTCCCCACCTGGTCTTCACGTGGATCTGGTGACTCGGCTCCCCACCTGGACCTCTCCTGGACCTGGTGACTCTCTTTCCACAATGGACCTCACCTGGATCTGGTGACTCTTGTCCTCAGTTTGTCCTCACCTGGATATGGTGTCTCTCGTCCCCACTTTGAACTAACTCAGAACTGTTGAATCTTGCCCCACCTAGGCCGCACCCACACCTGGTGACTCTTGTCCCCAGCTATGCCTCAATTCGACCTGATGAATCTGGTCCTCACGTGGGCCTCACATGGACCTGGGACTCAGCTGGATAGAGTGGCTCTGGTTCCCACAAGGGGCTCACCTGATACTGGTGACTGTGGTCTTATTCTATGCCTCACCGGGACCTAGTGATTAGTTCCCCATCTGGGCCTGCATGGCCCTCGTGACTCTAGTCCACACCCAGGCATAATTGGGACCTGGATACTCTATTCCACAGCTGGGCCTCTCTTTGACCAGGGACCTCTGGTCCCATTCTGGGCCTCAAACTAAACTGGTTACTCTGGTTCCCCCTCTGGGCCTCACCCTTACCTGGTGTCTGGTCACCCCTTGGGCTTCACTGGGGCCTGGTGATTCTGGTCCTTAGCTTGTCCGCACCTGGATGTGGTGACTGGTTGCCACCTGGGCCTCACCTGGACTTGGTGAATCCTGTTGCCACCTTCTCCTCACCTGGACCTTGGGACTGTGGTCCCACCTGGATCTCACCTGGATCTGGTGGCTCTGGTTCCCATATGGGGCTCCTCTGGACCTGGTTACTGAGGTCCTCATCTGGCCTCACCTGTAACACAATGACTCTGATCCATATTTGGGCCTCTCTTGGACCTGTTGACTCTGTCCTTATCTTGGCATTATTTGGACCTGGATACTCTCTTATATACCTGGGTCTCACCTGGACCTGGTGACTGTGGTCCCACCTGGCCTCAACTGGACGAGGTGACTGGTTCCCACAGGGGCCTCCCCTAGACCTGGTGACTCAGGTCCTCATATGTGCATCATGGGACCTGGGTTCTCAGTTCCACATCGGGGCCTCATCTGGACCTACTGATTCTCGTCCCCCTCTGGGCCTCACCCTGATGTGGTAACTCAGGTCCCCACTGGATATTACCAGAATCGGGTGACATGGTCCCCCTCTGGGACTCACCGGGAGCTGGGGACACTGGTACTTAACTCGGCCTAAACAGGACCTGGTGAATCTACTCCTCACTTAGGCCTCGTCTGGACATTGTGACTCTGTTCCCACCTGGCATCTTTGGGACATGGTAACTCTGTTCCCCACCTGGGCCGCACCTGGATGTGGTGACCCGTTAACCACCGGGGACTCACCTGGACCTGCTTATTGTTTTCCACACCTCGGACTCAAGTAGACCTCTAGACCATGGTCCCCAAGACGGCCTCACATGGACCTGTTGCCTCTGATCCCCGCCGGGGAATCACGTGTACCTGGTAACTCTGGTCCTCACCTGGGCCTTATCTGGACCTAGTGACCCTGGTCCCCACCTGGGCTTCACCTGGATCTGGTGACTCTGTTCCCCACCTGGACTTCTCCTGGATCTGGTGACTCTGGTCCACACCTGGACCTCTCCTGGACCTGGTGTCTCTCTTTCGAACATGGACCTCACCTGGATCTGGTGACTCTGGTCCTCAGTTTGGCCTCACCTGGACCTGGTGTCTCTCGTCCACACTTTGACCTAACTCAGAACTGCTAAATCTTGCCAAACGTAGGACGCACCCAGACTTGGTGACTCTTGTCCCCAGCTATGCCTCAATTCGACCTGATGAATCTGTTCCTCACGTGGGCCTCACATGGACCTGGGACTCAGCTGCATAGAGTGGCTCTGGTTCCCACAAGAGTCTCACCTGATACTGGTGACTGGGGTCTTTTTGTATGCCTCACCAGGACCTAGTGATTCTGTTCGCCATCTGGGACTGCATGGCGCTAGTGACTCTGGTCCTCACCCAGGCATCATTGGGAACTGGATACTCTATTCCACACCTGGGCGTCACTTTGACGAGGGACCTGTGGTCCGATTCTGGGCCTCAAACTAAACTGGTTACTCTGGTTCCCCCTCTGGGCCTCACCCTTTCCTGGTGACTCTGGTCACCCATTGGTCTTCACATGGACCTGGTGAATCTGGTCCTTAGCTGGTCCGCACCTGGATCTGGTGACTGGTCGTCACCTGGGCCTCACCTGGACTTGGTGAATCCTGTTGCCAACTGCGCCTCACCTGGACCTTCTGACTGTGGTCCTACCTGGACCTCACCTGGATCTGGTGGCTCTGGTACCCATATGGGGCTCTCTACGACCGGGTGCCTTGGTCTCCATCTGGCTTCACTTAGAAAACAATGACTCTGATCCATATTTGGGCCTCTCCTGGATCTGTTGACTCTGGTCCTTCCCTGGGCATCATTGGGACCTGGATACTCTCATATACCTGGGCCTTACCTGGACCTGGTGACTGTGGTCCCACCTGGGCCTCACCTGGACGAGGTGACTGGTTCCCACAGGGACCTCACCTGGACCTGGTGTCTCAGGTCCTCATATGGGCATCATGGGACCTGGTTTCTCAGTTCCACATCGGGGCCTCACCTGGACCTAGTGATTCTCGTCCCCCTCTGGGCCTCTCCCTGATGTGGTGACTCTGGTCCCCACCTGGATATCACCAGAACCGGGTGACTCTGTTCCCCCTCTGGGTCTCACCCGGAGCTGGGGACACCGGTGCTAAACAGGGCCTCAACAGGACCTATTGAATCTACTCCTCACTTTGGACTCGTCTTGACCTTGTGACTCTTTTCCCACCTGGCATCAATGGGACATGGTTAGTCTGTTCCCCACCTGGGCCTCACCTGGACATGGTAACTTTTCTCCACACTATGGCCTCAACTGGTGCTGATGACTCTGGTACCCCGACCTAGGCCTCATTCTGGACCTGGTGACTGTGGTCCCCACCTGGGTCTCACCTGGTCCTGGTGACTCTCGTTCCCACATGAACCACACCTGGACCTGGTGACTGTGGTGTTCTTGTAGACTCACATTTACCTGGTGACTCAAGTCCCCACTAGGGCTTCACCTGGATCTGGTGTCTATGATCCTATCTGCGCATCACCCAGATCTGGTGACTCTGGTCCTCACCTGGGCATCTTTGTTACTTGGTGACTCTGTTACACACCTGAGCCTCACCTGGACATGATGACTCTGGAACCTCTCTGGGCCTCACCCTGACCTGGTGACTCTGGTCCCCATCTGGATTTCACCTGGACAAGGTGATTCATGTACCCCTTTAGGCCTCAACCAGGTCTGGTGACACTGGTCCTCAACTGGGCCTCACCTGAACCTAGTGAATATGCTCCATTTAGGCCTCATTTGGACCTGGTGTCTCTTGTAACTACCTGGGCATCATCGGGACATGGTTCCACTGCATGGCCTGCAGGTTGGCCTCAGTTGGACCTCGTAACTCTGGTCCCTACCTGGGCATCTTCGGGACATGATTCCTCTGCATGGCCTGCAGGTTGCCCACACCTGGACATGGTGAGTGGGGTTGCCACCAGGGCCTCACCCATGCATGGTGACACCGGTCCCCACGTGGGCCCCAGTATGCCCTGTTGAATCTCGTCCTTACCTGGTCCTCACCCGGACCTGGTAACCCTGGTCACCACCTGGGAATCACCTGGACCTGGTGTATCTGGCCCAATCTGGGCCTCAACCAGTCCTGGTGACTTTGTTCCCCACCTGGACCTGATTGCTGTGGACTCTTTCTTGGCCTCACCTGGAACTGGTGACTCTGATCCTAACTGGGCCTCACCCAGATCTGGTGATTCTGGTCCTTACCTGTGGACCATTATGACCTGGATACTCTGTTCTACACCTGAGCCTCACCTGGACATGATGACTCTGGATCCCCTCGGGGCCTCACACTGACATGGTGACTCTGGTCCCGATCTGGATGTCACCTAGACCAGGTGAATCTGTTACCCCTCAAGGGCTCAAATATACCTGGTGACACTGGTCCTCAACTGGGTCTCACCGAGACCTAGTGAATATGCTCCCCTCCTGCGCCTCATCTGGAACTGGTGACGCTGGGTGTACCTGGGCATCATCGGAACATGGTTACTCTGTTCCCCACTGGACTGACCTGATCCTGGTAACTCTGGTCCTGACTTTGGCCTCTTCTGTACCAGGTGACTCTGGCTCCACCTGTGCCTCACCTGTACCTGGTGACTCTGATCCTAAGCATGGCCTCACCTGACCTGGTGACTGTGGTTCCCATCGGGACCTCACCTGGACCTCATGTCTCTGGTCCTCAACTGGAACTCAACAGGACATGGTGAATCTACTCTTCACTTAGGCCTCGTCTGGACCTTGTGCATCTTTTCCCACCTGGCATCAATGGGACATGGTTACTCTGTTCCCCAAATGGGACTCACCTGGTTATGATAACTTTGCTCCACACTTTGGCCTCAACTGGTCCTGATGACTCTGGTCCCACCACCTAGGCCTCAATGTGGACCTGGTGAATGTGGTCCCCATCTGGGACTCACCTGGACCTGGTGACTCTCGTTCCCACATAAACCACACCTGGACCTGGTGACTGTGGTATGCTTGTGGACTCACATTTACCTGGTGACTCCGGTCCCCACTAGGGCCTCACCTGGATCTGGTGACTCTGGCCTGCAGGTTGGTCTCACATGGACCTGGTGATTGGGGTTGCCACCTGGCCTCACCCATACCTGGTGCCTCAGGTCCCCACGTGGGCCTCTTGGACCTAGTGAATCTGGTGCTTACCTGGTCCTCTCCCAGACCCGGGGACTCTGGTCACCACCTGGACCTCACTTGGACCTGGTGAATCTGGTCCCCTTCTGGGCCTCCCCCAGGCCTGGTGACTTTGTTCCCCACCTGGACCTGATTGCTGTGGACTCTTTCTTGGCCTCACCTGGAACTGGTGACTCTGATCCTATCTGCGCATCACCCAGACCTGGTGACTCTGGTCCTCCACTGGGCATCATTGGTACCTGGTGACTCTGTTCCACACCTGAGCCTCACCTGGACATGATGACTCTGGAACCTCTCTGGGCCTCACCCTGACCTGGTGACTCTGGTCCCCATCTGGATGTCATCTGGACCAGGGAATTCTGGTACCCCTCTAGGCCTCAACCAGATCTGGTTACTTTGGTCCTCAACTCGGACTCACCTGGACCTAGTGAATATGCTCCATCTGGGCCTCATTTGGACATGGTGACTCTGGTCCCTACCTGGGCATCATCGGGACATGGTTCCACTGCATGGCCTGCAGGTTGGCATCACCTGGACCTGGTTACTCTGGTCCCTACATGGCCGTCATCGGGACACGGTTCCTCTGCATGGCGCGAAGGATGGCTTCTCCTGGACCTGGTGAGTGAGGTTGCAACCAGGGTCTCACCCATACCTGGTGGCACAGGTCCCCGATTGGGTCTCTTGGACCTGGTGAATCTGGTCCTTACCTGGTCGTCTCCCAGCCCCGGGGTCTCTGGTTACCACCTGGGCCTCACCTGGACCTGGTGAATCTGGTCCCCATCTGGGCCTCACCCAGTCCTGGTGACCTTGTTCCCCACCTGGATCTGATTGCTGTGGACTCTTTCTTGGCCTCAACTGGAACTGGTGACTCTGATGCTATCTGCGTGTCACCCAGACCTGGTGACTCTGGTCCTCACCTGGGCATCAACGGGACCTAGTGAATATGCTCCCAACCTGCGCCTCATCTGGACCTGGTGACGCTGGTTCTATCTGGGCATCATCGGGACATGGTTACTCTGTTCCCTCTGGGACTGACCTGATCCTGGTAACTCTGGTCCTGACTTTGGCCTCTTCTGTACCAGGTGATTCTGGCTCCACCTGGGCCTCACCTGTAACAGGTGACTCTGATTCTAAGCATGGCCTCACCTGACCTGGTGACTGTGGTTCCCATCGGGACCTCACCTGGACCTCATGTCTCTGGTCCCACCTGGGCCTCACCAGGGTCTGGTGTCTCTGGTACCCACCTGGGTAGCATCAGGATATCGTTGCACTGTTCACTAACAGTGACCCAGCCGGACCTATTAACTCTGGTCTTCACCTGGGCCACACATGGACATGGTGACACTGCTTCCCACCTGGTTCTCACCTGGATATGGTGACTCGGATCACCACCTGGTCCTCACCTGTAACTGGTGATTCTCGTTTCCAGATGGACATCATGTGGACCTGGTGGCTGCAGTGTTTCTAGCTTCTCATGTACGTCGTGACTCTGGTCCCCACCAGGGCCTCACCGGGACCTGGTGAGTTTGGTTGCCACCTGCACCACACCTGGACCTGGTGAGTCTGGTCTGCACCTGAGACTACCCTGGATCTGGTGACTGTGGTCGCCACCTGGGCTTCACCTGGATTTCGGGACTCTGGTCCCCATATGGGCCTACCTGGCCCTGTTGACCATGGTCCTCAACTGGGCAAAATTGGGACCCGGTGACTGTGTTCCACAACAGGACCTCACCTGGACCAGGTAACTATGCTCCCCCTCTGGGTCTCACCGTGCCCTAGTGACTGTGAAGTCCACTTTGGTTTGACTTGGACCTGCTGACACTGGTTGCCACCTTCGCCTGACCTCGAACTGTTGACTCTGTTTCTTTCAAGGGCCTCCCCTGTACCTGGTGATCCAGGTCCCCACCTGGGCCTCACCTGGACGTGGTGACTCTTGTCACCACCGGGGACTCACCTGGACCTGCTTACTCTGTTCCACACCTGGGTCTCAAGTGGACCTGTAGACCATGGTCCCTATGCCGGCCTCACATGGACCTGTTGCCTCTGATCCCCACCGTATCCTCACGTGTACCTGGTAACTCTGGTCCTCACCTGGGCCTCATCTGCACCTAGAGACTCTGGTCCCCACCTGGACTTCACCCGGATCGGGTGACTCTGGTCCCCACCTGGACCTCTCCTGGACCTGGTGACTCTATTTCCAACATGGACCTCACCTGTATCTGGTGCCTCTGGTCCTCAGTTTGGCCTCACCTGGACCTGGTGTCTCTCGTCCCCACTTTGACCTAACTCAGAAGTGCTGAATCTTGCCCCACCTAGGCCGCACCCAGACCTGGTGACTCTTGCCCCAGCTATGCCTCAATTCGACCTGATGAATCTGGTCCTCACGTGGGTTTCACATGGACCTGGGACTCAGCTGGATAGAGTGGCTCTGTTTCCCACAAGGGGCTCACCTGATACTGGTGACTGGTCTTTTTCTATGCTTCACCAGGACCTAGTGATTCTGTTCCCCATTTTGGCCTGCATGGCCCTAGTGACTCTGCTCCTCACCCAGGCATCATCGGGACCTGGAGACTCTATTCCACACCTGGGCCTCACTTTGACCACGGACCTCTGGTCCCATTCTGTGTCTCACTAAACTGGTTACTCTGGTTCCCCGTCTGGATCTCACCCTTACCTGGTAAATCTGGTCCCCCTTGGGCTTCACTTGGGCCTGGTGAATCTGGTCCTTAGCTGGTCCACACATGGATCTGGTGACTGTTCGCCACCTGGGCCTCACCTGGACTTGGTGAATCCTGTTGCCACCTGCGCCTCACCGGGACCTTGTGACTCTTTTCCCACCTGGCATCAATGGTACATGGTTACTCTGTTCCCAACCTTGGTCTCACCTGGACATGATAACTTTGCTCCACACATTGGCCTCAACTGGTCCTGATGACT
This sequence comes from Canis aureus, assembly GCF_053574225.1. Classification (NCBI taxonomy): domain Eukaryota; kingdom Metazoa; phylum Chordata; class Mammalia; order Carnivora; family Canidae; genus Canis; species Canis aureus. The sequence continues at coordinate 58,025,030 of NC_135632.1, forward strand.
CTGGTCCCCCCACCTGGGCCTCAATCTGGACCTGGTGACTGTGGTCCCCACCTGGTTCTCACCTGGACCTGGTGTCTCTCGTTCCCACATGAACCACACCTGGATTTGGTGACTGTGGTGTTCTTGTAGACTCACATTTACCTGGTGACTCCGGTCCCCACTAGGGCCTCACGTGGATCTGGTGACTCTGGCCTGAAGGTTGGCCTTACCTGGACCTGTTGAGTTGGGTTGCCACCCCATACCTGGTGACTCAGTTCTCCACGTGGGCCTCATGGACCTGGTGAATCTGGTCCTTACCTGGTCCACTCCCAGACCCGGGGACTCTGGTCACCACCTGGGCCTCACCTGGACCTGTTGAATCTGGTCCCCATCTGGGCCTCACCCAGTCCTGGTGACTGTGTTCCCCACGTGGACCTGATTGCTGTGGACACTTTCTTGGCCTGACCTGGAACTGGTGACCCTGATCCTATCTGTGCTTCACCCAGATCTGGTCACTCTGGTCCTCACCTGTGGACCACTATGACCTGACCACTGTGTTCCACATCTGAGCCTCACCTGGACATGATGACTCTGGAACCTCTCTGGGCCTCACCCTGACCTGGTGACTCTGGTCCCCATCTGGATGTCACCTGTACCAGGTGATTCTGGTACCCCTCTAGGCCTCAACCAGATCTGGTGACTCTGGTCCTCACCTGGGCCTCAACGGGACCTAGTAAATATGCTCCCCAACTGCGCCTCATCTGGACATGGTGACGCTGCTTCTATCTGGGCATCATCGGGACATGGTTACTCTGTTCCCCACTGGGACTGACCTGATCCTGGTAACTCTGGCCATGACTTTGGCCTCTCTGTACCAGGTGACTCTGGATCCACATGGGCCTCACCTGTAACTGGTGACTCTGATCCAAAGCATGGCTTCACCAGACCTGGTGACTGTGGTTCCCATCGGGACCTCACATGGTCCTCATGTCTCTGGTCCCACCTGGGCCTACTAGGGCCTGGTGTCTCTGGTACCCACCTGGGTAGCATCAGGATATGGTTACACTGTTCACTAACAGTGACCCAGCCGGACCTATTAACTCTGGTCTTCACCTGGGCCACACCTGGACAAGGTGACACTGGTTCCCACCTGGGTCACACCTGGACATGGTGACTCGGATCCCCACCTGGTCCTCACCTGTAACTGGTGATTCTCGTTCCCACATGGCATCAAGTGGACCTGGTGGCTGCAGTGTTTCTAGCTTCTCATGTACCTCGTGACTCTGGTCCTCACCAGGGCCTCACCGGGACCTTGTGAGTGTGGTTGCCACCTGCATCTCACCTGCACCTGGTGATTCTGGTCTGCACCTGAGACTACCCTGGATCTAGTGACTGTGGTCCCCACCTGGGCTTCACCTGGATTTGGGGACTCCGGTCCCCATCTGGGCCTCAACTGTCCCTGTTGACCATGGTCCTCAACTGGGCAAAATTGGGACGTGGTGACTGTTCCACAAATGGAACTCATCTGGACCACGTGACTCTGGTTCCCCTCTGGGTCTCACCGTGTCCTAGTGACTGTGAACCACACTTTGGACTGACTTAGACCAGCTGACCCTGGTTGGAACCTGCGCCTGACGTCGAACTGTTGTCTCTGGTTCTTTCAAGGGCCTCCCCTGTACCTGGAGATCCTGGTCCCCACCGGGCCTCACCTTGATGTGGTGACTCTTGTCACCACTGGGGACTCACATGGACCTGCTTACTGTGTTCCACACCTGGGCCTCAATAGACCTGTTGACCACAGTCCCCAAGCCGGCCTCACATTGACCTGTTTCCTCTGATCCCCACCGGGGCCTCACGTGTACCTGGTAACTCTGGTCCTCACCTGGGCCTCATCTGGACCTAGTGACTCTGGTCCCCACCTGGGCTTCACCTGGATCTGGTGACTCTGCTCCCCACCTGGACTTCACCTGTATCTGGTGACTCTGGTACCCACCTGGACCTCTCCTGGACCTGGTGACTCTCTTTCCAACATGGACCTCACCTGGATCTGGTGACTCTGGTCCTCAGTTTGTCCTCACCTCGACCTGGTGTCTCTCGTCCCCACTTTGACCTAACTCAGAACTGCTGAATCTTCCCCCACCTAGGCCGCACCCAGACCTGGTGACTCTTGTCCCCAGCTATGCCTCAATTCGACCTGTTGAATCTGGTCCTCACGTGGGCCTCACATGGACCCGGGACTCAGCTGGATAGAGTGGCTCTGGTTCCCACAAGGGGCTCACCTGATACTGCTGACTGTGTTCTTAGTCTATGCCTCACCAGGACCTAGTGATTCTGTTCCCCATCTGGGCCTGCATGACTCTAGTGACTCTGGTCTTCACCCAGGCATCATTGGGTCCTGGATACTCTATTTCACACCTGGGCCTCACTTTGACTAGGGATCGCTGGTCCCATTCTGGGCCACAAATTAACTGGTTACTCTGGTTCCCCCTCTGGGCCTCACCCTTACCTTGTGACTCTGGACACCCCTTGGGCTTCACTTGGGCCTGGTGAATCTGGTCCTTAGCTGGTCCGCACCTGGATGTGGTGACCGGTCTCCACCTGGGCCTCACCTGGACTTGGTGAACCTGAAGCCACCAGCGCCTCACCTGGACCTTGTGACTGTGGTCCCACCTAGATCTCACCTGGATCTGGTGGCTCTGTTTAACATATGGGGCTCACCTGGACCTGGTTCCTGTGGTCTCCATCTGTCCTCACCTGCAACACAATGAGTCTGATCCATATTTGTGCCTCTCCTGGACCTGTTGACTCTGGTCCTTACCTGGAAATCACTGGGATCTGGATACTGTCTTATATATTTGTGCCTCACCTGGACCTGGTGACTGTGGTCCCACATGGGCCTCACCTGGACGAGGTGACTGGTTCCCACAGGGACCTCACCTGGACCTGGTGACTCAGGTCCTCATATGGGCATCATGGGACCTGGTTTCTCAGTTCCACATCGGAGCCTCACCTGGACCTAGTGATTCTCGTCTCCCTCTGGGCCTCACCCTGACGTGGTGACTCTGGTCCCCACCTGGACATCACCAGAACCGGGTGACTCTGGTCCCCCACTGGGACTCACCCAGAGCTGGGGACACTGGTCCTCAACTGGGCCTCAACAGGACCTGGTGAATCTACTCCTCACTTAGGCCTCGTCTGGACCTTGTGACTCTTTTCACACCTGACATCAATGGGACATGGTTAGTCTGTTCCCTACTTGGGCCTCACCTGGACATGATAACTTTGCTCCACACTTTGGCCTCAACTAGTCCTGATGAATCTGGTCCCCCCACCTAGGTCGCAATCTGGACCTGGTGACTGTGGTCCCCAACTGGGTCTCACCTGGACCTGGGGACTCTCGTTCCCACATGAACCACACCTGGACCTGGTGACTGTGGTGTTCTTGTAGACTCACATTTACCTGGTGACTCCGGTCCCCACTAGGGCCTCACCTGGATCTGGTGACTCTGGCCTGCAGTTTGGCCTCACCTGGACCTTGTGAGTGGGGTTGCCACCTGGGCCTCACCCATACCTGGTGACTCAGGTCCCCACGTGGGCCTCTTGGACCTGGTGAATCTGGTCCTTACCTGGTCCCCTCCCAGACCCGGGGACTCTGGTCACCACCTGGGCCTCACCTGGACCTGGTGAATCTGGTCCCCATCTGGGCCTCACCCAGGCCTGGTGACTTTGTTCCCCACCTGGATCCGAATGCTGTGGACTCTTTCTTGGCCTCACCTGGAACTGGTGAATCTGATCCTATCTGCGCGTCTCCCATCCCTGGTGACTCTGGTCCTCACCTGGGCATTATTGGTACCTGGTGACTCTGTTCCACACCTTAGGCTCACCTGGACATGATGACTCTGGAACCTCTCTGGGCCTCACCCTGACCTGGTGACTCTGGTCCCCATCTGGATGTCACCTGAACCAGGTGATTCTGGTACCCCTCTAGGCCTCAACCAGATTTGGTGACTCTGGTCCTCAACTGGGCGTCACCTGGACCTAGTGAATATGCCCCATCTGGGCCTCATTTAGACCTGATGACTCCGTTCCCTACCTGGGCATCATCGAGACATGGTTCCACTGCATGGCCTGCAGGTTGGCCTCACCTGGACCTGGTGAGTGGGGTTGCCACCTGGGACTCACCCATACCTGGTGACACAGGTCCCACGTGGGCTTCACTTGGACCTGGTGAATCTGGTCCTTACCTGTTCCTCACCCGGAACTGGTAACTCTGGTCATCACCTTGGAATCACCTGGACCTGGTGAATCTGGTCCCCATCTGGGCCTCACCCAATCCTGGTGACATTGTTCCCCACCTGGACCTGATTGCTGTGGACTCCTTCTTGGCCTCACCTGGAACTGTTGACTCTGATCCTAACAGGACCTCACCCAGATCTGGTGACTCTGGTCCTCACCTGTGGACCATTATGACTTGGATACTCTGTTCCACACCTGAGCCTCAACTGGACATGATAACTTTGCTCCACAGTTGGGCCTCAACTGGTCCTGATGACACTGGTACCCTCTTAGGCCTCAATCCGGACCTGGTGACTGTCGTCCCCACCTGGTTCTCACCTGGAACTGGTTACTCTCGTTTCCACATGAACCACACATGGACCTGGTGATTGTGGTGTTCTTGTAGACTCACTTTTACCTGCTGTCTCCGGTGCCGACTAGGGCCTCACGTGGATCTGGTGACTTTGGCATGCAGGTTGGCCTCACCTGGATCTGGTGAGTGGGGTTGCCACCTGGGCCTCACACAAACCTGGTGACTCTGTCCCACGTGGGCCTCTTCTAGCTGGTGAATCTGGTCCTTACCTGGTCGTCTCCCAGCCCCGGGGTCTCTGGTCACCACCTGGGCCTACCTGGACCTGGTGAATCTGATCCCCATCTGGGCCTCACCCAGGCCTGTTGACTTTGTTCCCCACCTGTATCTGATTGCTGTGGACTCTTTCTTCGCCTCACCTGGAACTGGTGACTCTGATCTTATCTGCCCGTCACCCAGACCTGGTGACTCTGGTCCTCACCTGGGCATCTTTGGTACCTGGTGACTCTGTTCCACACCTGAGCCTCACCTGGACATGATGACTCTGGAACCTCTCTGGGCCTCAACCTGACCTGGAGACTCTGGTCCCCATCTGGATGTCACCTGAACAAGGTGATTCTGGTACCCCTCTAGGCCACAACCAGGTCTGGTGACCCTTGTCCTCCACTGGACCTCACCTGGACCTAGTGAATATGCTCCATCTGGGCCTCATTGGACCTGGTGATTCTGGTCCTTACCTGGGCATCATGGGGACATGGTTCCACTGCATGGCCTGCAGGTTGACCTCACCTGGAAGTGGTAACTCTGATCCCTACCTGGGCATCATCGGGACATGTTTCCTCTGCATGGCCTGCAGGTTAGCCTCACCTGGACCTGGTGAGTGGGGTTGCCACTTGGGCCTCCCCCATGCCTGGTGACACAGGTCCCCAAGTGGGCCTCACTTGGACTTGGTGAATCTGGTCCTTACCTGGTCCTCAACCAGAATTGGTAAGTCTGGTCACCTTGGAACATTATGGTCTGGATACTCTGTTCCACACCTGAGCCTCATCTGGACATGATGACTCTGGATCCCCTCTGGGGTTCACCCTGACATGGTGACTCTGTTCCCCAACTGGATGTCACCTAGACAAGGTGAATCTGGTACCCCTCTAAGCCTCAACTAGACCTGGTGACTCTGGTCCTCAACTGGGCCTCACCGGGACCTAGTGAATATTCTCCCCACCTGCGCCTCATCTGGACCTGGTCACTCTGATTCTACCTGGGCATCATCGGGACATGGTTACTCTATTCCCCACAGGACCTGACCTGATCCTGGTAACTCTAGTCCTGACTTTGGCCTCTTGTGTACCAGGTGACTCTGGCTCCACCTGGGTTTCACCTGTAACCTGTGACTCTGATCCTAAGCATGGCCTCACCTGACCTGGTGACTGTGGTTCCCATCGGGACCTCACCTGGACCTCATGTCTCTGGTCCCACCTGGGCCTCACCATGATTTGGGGTCTCTTGTACCCACCTGGGTAGCTTCAGGATATGGTTACACTGTTCACTAACATTGACCCAGCCGGACCTATTAACTCTGGTCTTCACCTCTGAACACCTGGACATGGTGACACTGGTTCCCACCTAGGTCTGACCTGGACATGGTGAGTCGGATCCCCACCTGGTACTCACCTGTAACTGGTGATTCTCTTTCCCACATGGACATCATGTGGACCTGGTGGCTGCAGTGTTTATAGCTTCTCATGTACCTCGTGACTCTGGTCCCCACCAGGGCCTCACCGGGACCTGGTGAGTGTGGTTGCCACCTGCACCTCACCTGGACATGGTGATTCTGGTCTGCACCTGAGACTACCCTGGATCTGGTGACTATGGTCCCAACCTGGGCTTCACCTGGATTTGGGCACTCCGATTCCCATCTGGACCTCACCTGGCCCTGTTGACCATGGTTCTCAACTGGGCAAATTGGGACATGGTGACTGTGTTCCACACCTGGACCTCACCTGGACCTGGTGACTGTTGTCACCACCGGGGACTCACTTGGACCTGGTTACAGTGTTCCACACTGAGCCTCAAGTAGAACTCTTGACCATGGTCCCCAAGCCGGCCTCACATGGACCTGTTGCCTCTGATACCTGCTGGCGCCTCACGTGTACCTGGTAACTCTGGTCCTTACTTGGGCTTCATCTGGACATAGTGACTCTGGTCCCCAAATGGGCTTCTCCTGGATCTGGTGACTCTGATCCCCACCTGGACTTTACCTGCATCTGGTGACTCTGGTCCCCACCTGGACCTATCCTGGACCTGGTGACTCTCTTTCCAACATGGACCTCACCTGGATCTGGTGACTCTGGTCCACATCTGGACCTCACCTGGATCTGGTGACTCTGGTCCTCCGTTTGGCCTCACCTGGACCTGGCGTCTCTCGTCCCCACTTTGACCTAACTCAGAACTGCTGAATCTTGCCCCACCTAGGCCGCACCCACACCTGATGACTCTTGTCCCGAATTATGCCTCAATTCGTGCTGATGCATCTGGTCCTCACGTGGGCCTCACATGGACCTGGGACTCAGCTGGATAAAGTGGCTCTGGTTCCCAAAAGGGGTTCACCTGATAGTGCTGACTGTGGTCATATTCTCTGCCTCACCAGGGCCTAGTGATTCTGTTCCCCATCTGGGCCTGCATGGCCCTAGTGACTCTGGTCCTCACCCAGGCATCATTGGGACCAGGATACTCTATTTCACATCTGGGCCTCACTTTGACCAGGGACCTCTGGTCCCATTCTGGGCCTCAAACTAAACTGGTTACTCTGCTTCCCCCTCTGGTCCTCACCCTTACCTGGTGACTCCGGTCACCCCTTGGGCTTCACTTGGGCCTGGTGAATCTGGTCCTTACCTGGTCCGCACCTGTATCTGGTGACTGGTCGCCACCTGGGCCTCACCTGGACTTGGTGAATCCTGTTGCCACCTGCGCCTCACCTGGACCTTGTGACAGTGGTCCCACCTGGACCTCACCTGGATCTGGTGGCTCTGGTTCCCATATGGGGCTCTCCTGACCTGGTTCCTGTGGTCTCCATCTGGCCTCACCTGGAACAAAATGACTCTGATCCATATTTGGGCCTCTCCTGCACCTGTTGACTCTGGTCCTTACCTGGGCATCATTGGGACCTGGATACTCTCTTATATACCTGGGCCTCACCGGGACCTGCTGACTGTGGTCCAACCTGGCCCTCACCTGGACGAGGTGACTGGTTCCCACAGGGACCTCACCTGGACCTGGTGACTCAGGTCCTCATATGGGCATCATGGGACCTGGGTTCTCAATTCCACATCGGGGCCTCACCTGGACCTAGTGATTCTTGTCCCACTCTGGGCCACACGCTGACGTGGTGACTCTGGTCCCCACCTGGATATCACCAGAACCTGGTGACTCTGGTCCCCCTATGGGACTCACCCGGAGATGGGGACACTGGTCCTCAACAGGGTCTCAACAGGACCTGGTGACCTCCTCACATAGGCCTCGTCTGGACCTTGTGACTCTTTTCCCACCTGGAATCAATGGGACATGATTACTCTGTTCCCCACCTGGGCCTCACCTGGACATGATAACTTTGCTCCACACTTTGGCCTTAACTTGTCCTGATGACTCTTGTCCCCCCACCTAGGCCTCAACCTGGACCTGGTGACGCTCGTTCCCACATGAACCACACCTGGACCTGGTGACTGTGGTGTTCTTGTAGACTCACATTTACCTGTTGACTCCCCTCTCCACTAGGGCCTCACCAGGATCTGGTGACCATGGCATGCTGGTTGGCCTCACCTGGACCTGGTGAGTAAGGTTGCCAACTGAGCCTCACCTATACCTGGTGAAAGAGCTCCCCACTTGGTCCTCTGGGACCTGGTGAATCTGGTCCTTATTGGTCCTCACCCGGAACTGGTAACTCTGCTCACCACCTGGGTATCACCTGGACCTGGTGAACCTGGTCCCCATCTGGGCCTCACCCAGTCCTGGTGACTTTGTTCCCCACCTGGACCTGATTGCTGTGGACTCCATCTTGGTCTCACCTGGAACTGGTGACTCTGATCCTAACTTGGCCTCACCCAGATCTAGTGACTCTGGTCCTCACCTGTGGACCATTATGACCTGGATACTCTGTTCCACACCTGAGCCTCACCTGGACACGATGACTCTGGATCCCCTCTGGTGCTCATCCTGACATGGTGACTCTTGTCCCCATCTGGATGTCACGTAGACCAGGTTAATCTGGTATCCCTCTAGGCCTCAACTAGACCTGGTGACTCTAGTCCTCAACTGGGCCTTACCGGGACCTAGTGAATATGCTCCCCACCTGTGCCTCACCTGGACCTGGTGACTCTGGTTCTACCTGGGCATCATCGGGACATGGTTACTCTATTCCCCACTGGGCTGACCTGATCCTTGTATCTCTGGTCCTGACTTTGGCCTCTTCTGTACCAGGTGATTCTGGCTCCACCTGAGCCTCACCTGTAACTGGTGACTCTGATCCTAAGCATGGCCTCACCTGACCTGGTGACTGCGGTTCCCATCGGGACCTCACTTGGACCTCATGTCTCTGTTCCCACCTGGGCCTCACCAGGACCTGGTGTCTCTGGTACCCACCCGGGTAGCATGAGGATATGGTTACACTGTTCACTAACAGTGACCCAGCCGGACCTATTAACTCTGGTCTTCACCTGGGCCACACTTGGACATGGTGACACTGGTTCCCACCTGGGTCTCACCTGGACATGGTGAGTCGGATCCCCACCCGGTCTTCACATGTAACTGGTGATTCTCGTTTCCACATGGACATCATGTGGACCTGGTGGCTGCAGTGTTTCTAGCTTCTCATGTACCTCGTGACACTGGTCCCCACCAGGGCCTCACCGGGATCTGGTGAGTGTGGTTGCCACCTGCACCTCACCTGGACCTGGTGATTCTGGTCTGAACCTGAGACTACCCTGGATCTGGTGACTGTGGTCCCCACCTGGGCTTCACCAGGATCTGGTGACTCTGGTCCCCACCTGGGCTTCACCTGGATTTAGGGACTCTGGTCCCCATCTTGGTCTCACCTGGCCGTGTTTACCATGGTCCTAAACTGGGCAAAATTGGGACCCGGTGACTGTGTTCCACAACTGGACCTCACCTGGACCAGATGACTCTGGTCCCCCTCTGGGTCTCACCGTGCCCTAGTGACTGTGAACCCCACTTTGGCCTGACTTGGACCTGCTGGCCCTTGTTGCCACCTGCGCCTGACCTCGAACTGTTGACTCTGGGTCTTTCAAGGGCCTTCCCTGGACCTCGTGATCCTGGTGCCCACCTGGGCCTCTCCTGGACGTGGTGACTCCTGTCACCAATGGGGACTCACCTGGACCGGCTTACTGTGTTCCACACCTGGTCCTCAAGTAGACCTGTTGACCATGGTCCCCAAGCCGGCCTCACATTTACCTGTTGCCTCTGATCCACACCAGGGCCTCACGTGTACCTGGTAACTGTGGTCCTCACCTGGGCCTCATCTGGACCTAGTGACTCTGGTCCCCACCTGGGCTTCACCTGGATCTGGTGACTCTGGTCCCCATCTGGACTTCACCTGTATCTGGTGACTCTGGTACCCACCTGGACCTCTCCTGGACCTGGTGACTCTCTTTCCAACATGGACCTCACCTGGATCTGGTGACTCTGGTCCTCAGTTTGGCCTCACCTGGACCTGGGTCTCTCGTCCCCACTTTGACCTAACTCAGAACTGCTGAATCTTGCCCCACCTAGGCCGCACCCAGACCTGGTGACGCTTGTCCCCAGCTATGCCTCAATTCGACCTGATGAATCTGGTCCTTACGTGGGCCTCACCTGGTCCTGGGACTCAGCTGGATAGAGTGGCTCTGGTTCCCACAAGGTGCTCACCTGATACGGCTGAATGTGGTCTTATTCTATGCTTCAACAGGACCTAGTGATTCTGTTCCCAATCTGGGCCTGCATGGCCCTAGTGACTCTTGTCTTCACCCAGGGGTCATTGGGACCTGGATACTCTATTCCACACCTGGGCCTCACTTTGACCAGGGACCTCTGGTCCCATTCTGGGTCTCAAACTAAACTGGTTACTCTGGTTCCCCTCTGGGCCTCACACTGACCTGGTGACACTGGTCACCCGTTGGGTTTTCACTTGGGCCTGGATAATCTGGTCCTTAGCTGTTCCGCACCTGGATCTGGTGACTGGTCGCCACCTGGGCCTCTCCTGGACTTGGTGAATCCTGTTGCCACCTGCGCCTCACCTGGACCTTGTGACTCTGGTCCGACCTGGACCTCACCTGGACGAGGTGACTGGTTCCCACAGGGACCTCAACTGGACCTGGTGACTCAGTTCCTCATATGGGCATCATGGGACCTGGTTTCTCAGTTCCACATCGGGGCCTCACCTGGACCTAGTGATTCTTGTCCCCCTCTGGGCCTCACCCTGACGTTGTTACTCTGGTCCCCACCTGGATATCACCAGAACCGGGTGACTCTGACCCCCTCTGGGACTCACCCGGATCTGGGGACACTGGTCCTCAGCTGGTCCTCAACAGGACCTGGTGAATCTACTCCTCACTTAGGCATCATCTGGACCTTGTGACTCTTTTCCCACCTGGCATCAATGGGACATGGTTACTCTGTTCCCCACCTGGGCCCCTCCTGAACATGATAACTTTGATCCACACTTTGGCCTCAACTGGTCCTGATGAATCTGGTCCCCCCACCTCTGCCGCAATCTGGACCTGGTGACTGTGGTCCCCAACTGGGTCTCACCTGGACCTGGGGACTCTCGTTCCCACATGAACCACACCTGGACCTGGTGACTGTGGTGTTCTTGTAGACTCACATTTACCTGGTGACTCCGGTCCCCTCTAGGGCCTCACCTGGATCTGGTGACTCTGGCCTACAGGTTGGCCTCACCTGGAGCTGGTGAATGGGTTGCCACCTGGGCCTCACCCATACCTGGTGACTCACGTCCCCGCGTGGGCCTCTTATACCTTGTGAATCTGGTCCTTACCTGGTTCTCTCCCAGACCTGGGGACTCTGGTCACCACCTAGGCCTCACGTGGACCTGGTGAATCTGGTCCCCATCTGGGCCTCACCCATTCCTGGTGACTTTGTTCCCCACCCGGACTTGATTGCTGTGGACACTTTCTTGGTCTTCCCTGGAGCTGGTGTCTCTGATCCTATCTGTGCGTCACCCAGACCTGGTGACTCTGGTCACCTGGGCATCATTGGGCACCTGGTGACTCTGGGCATCATTGGTACCTGGTGACTCTGTTCCACACCTGAGCTTCACCTGGACATGATGACTCTGGAAACCCTCTGGGCCTCACCCTGACCTGGTGACTCTGGTCCCCATGTGGGTGTCACCTGGACCAGGTGATTCTTGTACCCCTTTAGGCCTCAACCAGATCTGGTGACACTGGTCCTCAAATGGGCCTCACCTGAACCTAGTGAATATGTTCCATTTAGGCCTCATTTGGACCTGGTGTCTCTGGTACCTACCTGGGCATCATCGGGACATGGTTCCACTGCATGGCCTGCAGGTTGGCCTCACCTGCACCTCGTAACTCTGGTGCCTACCTGGGCATCATCGGGACATGATTCCTCTGCATGGACTGCAGGTTGGCCTCACCTGGACCTGGTGAGTGGGGTTGCCACCAGGGCCTCACGCATGCATGGTGACACTGGTCCCCACGTGGGCCCCAGTATGCCCTGGTGAATCTCGTCCTTACCTGGTCCTCACCCGGACCTGGTAACCCTGGTCACCACCTGGGAATCACCTGGACCTGGTGTATCTGGCCCCATTTGGGGCTCACTCAGTCCTGGTGACTTTGTTCCCCACCTGGACCTGATTGCTGTGGACTCCTTCTTGGCCTCACCTGGAACTGGTGACTCTGATGCTATCTGCGCGTCACCCAGACATGGTGACTCTGGTTATCTCCTGGGCATCATTGTTATGTAGTGACTCTGTTTCACACCTGAGCCTCCCATGGACATGATGACTCTGTAACCTCTCTGGGCCTCACCCTGACTTGGTGACTCTGGTCCCCACCTGGATGTCACATGGACCAGGTGATTCTTGTACCCCTCTAGGCCTCACCAGATCTGGTGACTCTGGTCCTCAACTGGGCCTCACCTGGACCTAGTGAATAAGCTCCATCTGGGCATCATTGGACCTGGTGACTCTGGTCCCTACTTGGCATCATCGGGAAATGGTTCCACTGAATGGCCTGCAGATTGACCTCACCTGGACCTGGTAACTCTGTTCCCTACCTAGGCATCATCGGAACACTGTTCCTCTGCATTGCCTGCAGGTTGGCCTCACCTAGACCTGGTGAGTGGGGCTGCCACCTGGGGCTCACCAATACCTGGTGACACAGGTCCACACGTGGGCCTCACTTGGACCTGGTGAATCTGCTCCTTGCCTGGTCCTCACCCCGAACTGGTAACTCTGGTCACCACCTGGGAATAACCTGGACCTGGTGAATCTGGTCCCCAATGGGCCGCACCCACTCATGGTGACTTTGTTCCCCACCTGGGCCTGATTGCTTTGGACTCATTCTTGGCCTCACCTGTAACTGGTGACTCGGATCCTAACTCGGTCTCAACCAAATCTGGTGACTCTGGTCCTCACCTGTGGACCATTATGACCTGGATACTTTGTTACACACCTGAGACTCACCTGGACATGATGACACTGGATCCCCTCAGGGCCTCAGCCAGACATGGTGACTCTGGTCCCCATCTGGATGTCACCTAGACCAGGTGAATCTGGTACCCCTCTAGGCCTCAACTTGCCCTGGTGACTCTGGTCCTCAACTGGGCCTCACCGGGACCTAGTGAACATACTCCAAACCTGCGCCTCATCTGGACCTGGTGACTCTGGTTCTACCTGGGCATCATCAGGACATGATTACTCTATTCCCCTCTGGGACTGACCTGATCCTGGTAACTCTGGTCCTGACTTTGGCCCCTTCTCTACCAGGTGACTCTGGCTCCACCTGGGTCTCACCTGTAACTGGTGACTCTGATCCAAAGCATGGCCTCACCCGACCTGGTGACTGTGATTCCCATCGGACCTCACGTGGACCTCATGTCTCTGGTCCAACCTGGGCCTCACCGGGACCTGGTGTCTCTGGTACCCACCTGGGTAGCATCAGGATATGGTTACACTGTTCACTAACAGTGACCCAGACGGACCTATTAACTCTGGTCTTCACCTGAGCCACACCTGTCATGGTGACACTGGTTCCCATCTGTGTCTCACCTGGGCATGGTGAGTCGGATCGCCACCTGGTCCTCACCTGTAACTGCTGATTCTCGTTCCCACATGGACATTATGTGGACCTCGTGGCTGCAGTGTTTCTAGCTTCTCATGTACCTTGTGACTCTGATCCCCACCAGGGACTCACTGGGACCTGGTGAGTTTGGTTGTCACCTGCACCTCACCTGGACCTGATGATTCTGGTCTGCATGTGAGACTACCCTGGATCTGGTGACTGGGGTCCCCACCTGGAATTCACCTGGATTTGGGGACTCCGGTCCCCATCTGTGCCTCACCTGGCCCTGTTGACCATGGTCCTCAACTGGGCAATATTGGGACCCGGGGACAGTGTTCCACAACTGGACCTCACCTGGACCAAGTGACACTGGTCCCCCTCTGGGTCTCACCGTGCCCTACTGACTGTGAACCCCACTTTGGCTTGACTTGGACCTGCTTACCCTGTTTGCCACCTGCGCCTGACCTCGAACTGTTGACTCTGGTTCTTTCAAGGGCCTCCCCTGATCCTGGTGATCCTCATCCGCATCTGGGCCTCACCTGGACTCTTGTCACCACCGGGGACTCACCTGGACCTGCTTACGGTGTTCCACACCTGGGCCTCAATTAGACCTGTTGACCATGGTCCCCAATCCGCCTCACATGGACCTGTTGCCTCTTAACCCCACCGGGGCCTACGTGTACCTGGTAACTCTGGTCCTCACCTGGGCATCATTGGTCCTGGTGACTCTGTTCCATACCTGAGGCTCCCCTGGACATGATGACTCTGGAACCTCTCTGGCTATCAACCCGACCTGGTGACTCTGGTCCCCATATGGATGTCACCTGGACCAGGGGATTATGGTACCCCTCTGGGACTCAACCAGGTCTGGTGACTCTGGTCCTCAACTGGGCCTCACCTGGACCTAGTGAATGTGCTCCATCTGGGCCTCATTTGGACCTGGTGACTCTGGTCCCTACCTGGGCATCATCGGGACATGGTTCCACTGCATGACCTGCAGGTTGGCCTCACCTGGACCTGGTGACTCTGGTACCTACCTGGGCATCATCGGGACATGGTTCCACTGCATGGCCTTCAGGTTGGCCTCACCTGGAATTGGTAACTCTCGTCCCTACCTGAGCATCATCTGGACCTGGTTCCTCTGCATGGCCTGCAGGTTGGCCTCTCCTGGAACTGGTGAGTGTGTTTGTCCCCTCGCCTCACCCATACCTGGTGACAAAGGTCCCCACGTGGGCCTAGATTGGAACTGGTGAATCTGGTCCTTACCTGGTGGTCACCCGGAACTTGTAACCCTGGTCACCACCTGGGCCTCACCTGGACCTGGTGAATCTGGTCCCCATCTGTGCCTCACCAAGTCCTGCTGTCTTTGTTCCCCACCTGGACCTGATTGCTGTGGACTCCTTCTTGGCCTCACCCTGACATGGTGACTCTGGTCCCCATCTGGATGTCACCTAAACCAGGTGAATCTGGTACCATTCTACGCCTCAACTTGACTTGGTGACTCTGGTCCTCAACTGGGCCTCACCGGCCATGTGAACATGCTGCCCATCTGCGCCTCATCTTGACCTGGTGACTCTGGTTCTACCTAGGCATCATCGGGACATGCTTAATCTATTCCCCACTGGGACTGACCTGATGCTGGTAACTCTGGTCCTGACTGTGGCCACTTCTCTACCAGGTAACTCTGGCTCCACCTGGGCCTCACCTGTAACTGGTGACTCTGATCCTAAGCATGGCCTCACCTGACCTGGTGACTGTGGTTCCCATCGGGACCTCACCTGGACCTCTTGTCTCTGGTCCCAACTGGGCCTCACCAGGACCTGGTGTCTCTGGTACCCACCTGGGTAGCATCAGGATATGGTTACACTGTTCACTAACAGTGACCCAGCCTGACCTATTAACTCTGGTCTTCACCTGGGACACACCTGGACATGGTGACACTGGTTCCCACCTAGGTCTCACCTGGACATGGTGAGTCGGATCCCCCGTGGTCCTCACCTGTAACTGGTGATTTTCGTTCCAACATGGACATCATGTGGACCTGTTGGCTGCAGTGCTTCTAGCTTCTCATGTACCTCGTGACTCTGGTCCCCACCAGGGCCTCACCGGACCTGGTGAGTGTGGTTGCCACCTGTACCTCACCTGGACCTGGTGATTCTGGTCTGCACCTGAGAATACCCTGGATCTGGTGACTGTGGTCCCCACCTGGGCTTCACCTGGATTTGTGGACTCCGGTCCCCATCTGTGCCTCACCTGACCCTGTTGACCATGGCCCTCAACTGGGCAATATTGGGAACCGGTGACTGTGTTCTACAACTAGACCTCACTTGCACCAGGTGACTCTGGTCCCCCTCTGGGTCTCACCGTGCCCTAGTGACTGAGAACCCCACTTTAGGCTTACTTGGACCTGCTGACCCTGGTTGCCAGCTGCGCCTGACCTCGAACTGTTGACTCTGGCTCTCTCAAGGGCCTCCACGGTACCTGGTGGTCCTGTTCCCCACCTGGGCCTCACATGGACGTGGTGACCCTTGTCACCACCGGGGACTCACCAGGACCTGCTTACTGTGTTCCACACCTGGGCCTCAAGTAGACCTGTTGACCAGGGTCCCCAAGCCGGCCTCACATGGACCTGTTGCCTCTGATCCCCGCCGGGGTATCACGTGTACCTGGTAACTCTGGTCCTCACCTGGGCCTCATCTGGACCTAGTGACTCTGGTCCCCACCTGGGCTTCACCCAGTCCTGGTGACTTTGTTCCCCACCTGGACCTGATTGCTCTGGACTCTTTCTTGGCCTCACCTGGAACTGGTGACTCTGATGCTATCTGCGCGTCACCCAGACCTGGTGACTCTGGTTATCACCTGGGCATCATTGTTACATAGTGACTCTGTTTCACACCTGAACCTCACCTGGACATGATGACTCTGGAACCTCTCTGGACCTCACCCTATCTTGGTGACTCTGGTCCCCACATGGATGTCACCTGGACCAGGTGATTCTGGTACCCCTCTAGGCCTGAATCAGATCTGGTGACTCTGGTCCTCAACTGGGCCTCACCTGACCTAGTGAATATGCTCCATCTGGGCCTCATTTGGACCTAGTGACTCTGGTCCCTCCCTGGGCATCATCGGGACATGGTTCCACTGCATGGCCTGCAGGTTGACCTCACCTGTACCTGGTAACTCTGTTACCAGGGCATCATCGGAACACGGTTCCTCTGCATTGCCTGCAGGTTGGCCTCACATGGACCTGGTGAGTGGGTTGCCACGAGGGCCTCACCAATACCTGGTGACACAGGTCCCCACGTGGCCTCACTTGGACCAGGTGAATCTGGTCCTTACCTGGTCCTCTCCCAGATCCGGGGAATCTGGTCACCACCTGGGCCTCACCTAGACCTGGTGAATCTGGTCCCCATTTGGGCCTCACCCAGGTCTTGTGACTTTGTTCCCCACCTGGACCTGATTGCTCTGGACTCTTTCTTGGCCTCACTTGGAACTGGTGACTCTGATCCTATCTGCGCGTCACCATGATCTGGTGACTCTGGTCCTCACGTTGGCATCATTGGTACCTGGTTACTCTGTTCCACACTTGAGCCTCACCTGGACATGATGACTCTGGAACCTCTCTGGGCCTCAGCATGACATGGTGACTCTGGTACCCATCTGGAAGTCACATAGACCAGGTGAATCTGGTACCCCTCATGGCCTCAACTTGACCTGGTGACTCTGTTCCTCAACTAGGCCTCACCGGGACCTAGTGAACATGCTCCCCACCTGTGCCTCATCTGTACCTGGTGACTCTGGTTCTACCTGGGCATGATCGGGACATGGTTACTCTATTCCCAACTGGGACTGACCTGATCCTGGTAACTCTGGTCCTGACTTTGACCTCTTCTGTACCAGGTGACTCTGGCTCCACCTGGGCCTCACCTGTAACTGGTGACCATGATCCTAAGCATGGCCTCACCTGACCTGGTGACTGTGGATCCCATCGGGACCTCATCTGGACCTCATGTCTCTGGTCCCTCCTGGGCCTCACCAGGATCTGGTGTCTCTGGTACCCACCTGGGTAGCATCAGGATATGGTTACACTGTTCACTATCAGTGACCCAGCCGGACCTATTATCTCTGGTCTTCACCTGGGCCACACCTGGACATGGTGACACTGATTCCCACCTGGGTCTCACCAGGACATGGTGAGTCGGATCCCCACCTGGTCCTCACCAGTAACTAGTGATTCCCATTCCCACATGGACATCATGTGGACCTGGTGCCTGCAGTGTTTCTAGTTTGTCATGTACCTCGTGACTCTGGTCCCCACCAGGGCCTCACCGGGACCTGGTGTGTGTGGTTGCCACCTGCACCTCACCTGGACCTGCTGATTCTGGTCTGCACGTGAGACTACCGTGGATCTGGTGAAAGTGGACCCCACCTGGGCTTCACCTGGATGTGGGGACTCCGGTCCCCATCTTGGCCTCACCTGGCCCTTTTAACCATGGTCCTCAACTGGGCAAAATGGGACGCGGTGACTGTGTTCCACATCTGGACCTCACCTTGACCACGTGACTCTGGTGCCCCTCTGGGTCTCACCGTGCCCTAGTGACTGTGAACCACACTTTCGCCTGACTTGGAATTGCTGACCCTGGTTGCCACATGCAACTGACCTCGAACTGTTGACTCTGGTTCATTCAAGGGCTTCCCCTGTACCTGGTGATCCTGGTCCCACCCTGGGACTCACCTGGACGTGGTGACCCTTGTCACCACCGGGGACTCACCTGGACCTGCTTACTGTGTTCCACACCGGGGCCTCAAGTAGACCTGTTGACCATGGTCCCCAAGCCGGCCTTACAAGTACCTGTTGCCTCTGATACCCATCGGGGCCTCACGTGTACCTGGTAACTCTGGTCCTCGCCTGGGCCGCATCTGGACCTAGTGACTCTAGTCCCCACCTGTACGTCACCTGGATCTGGTAACTCTGGTCCCCACCTGGACCTCACCTCGATCTGGTGACTCTGGTCCTCAGTTTGGCCTCACCTGGACCTGGTTTCTCTCGTCCCCACTTTGACCTAACTCAGAACTGCTGAATCTTGCCCCATCTAGGCCGCACCCAAACCTGGTGACTCTTGTCACCAGCTATGCCTCAATTCGACCTGATGAATCTGGTCCTCAAGTGGGACTCACATGGACCTGGGACTCAGCTGGATAGAGTGGCTCTGGTTCCCACAAGGGGCTCACCTGATACTGGTGACTGTGGTCTTATTCTATGCCTCACCAGGACCGAGCGATTCTGTTCCCCATCTGGGCCTGCATGGCCCTAGTGACTCTGGTCCTCACCCAGGCATCATTGGGATCTGGATACTCTATTCCACACCTGGGCCTCACTTTGACCAAGGAACTCTGGTCCCATTCTGGGCCTCAAACTAAACTGGTTACTCTGGTTCCCCCTCTGGGCCTCACCCTTACCTGATGACTCCGGTCACCCCTTGGGCTTCACTTGGGCCTGGTGAATCTGGTCCTTAGCTGGTCCTCACCTGGATGTGTTGACTGGTCGCCACCTGGGACTCAAATGCAGTTGGTGAATCCTGTTGCCACCTGCGCCTCACCTGGACCTTGTGACTGTGTTCTCTACTTGACCTCACCTGGATATGGTGGCTCTGGTTCCCATATGGGGCTCTCCTGGACCTTGTTCCTGTGGTCTCCATCTGGCCTCACCTGGAACACAATGACTCTGATTTATATTTTTGCCTCTCTTGGACCTGTTGACTCAGGTCCTTACCTGGGCATCAGTGAGACCTGGATACTCTCTTATATTCCTGGGCCTCACCTGGACCTGGTGACGGTGGTCCCACCTGGGCCTCACCAGGACGAGTTGACTGGTTCCCACAGGGACCTCACCTGGACCTGGTGACACAGGGCCTCACATGGGCATCATGGGACCTGGTTTCTCAGTTCCATATCGGGGCCTCACCTGAAACTAGTGATTCTCGTCCCTCTCTGGGCCTCAACCTGACGTAGTGAGTCTTGTCCCCACCTGGATATCACCAGAACCGGGTGACTCTGATCCCCCTCTGGGACTCACCCAGAGCTGGGGACACTGGTGCTCAACTGGGCATCAACAGGACCTGGTGAATCTAGTCCTCACATAGGCCTCTTCTCGACCTTGTGACTCTTTTCCCACCTGGCAACAATGGGACATGGTTACTCTGTTCCCCACCTGGACATCACCCGGACATGATAACTTTGCTCCACACTTTGGCCTCAACTTGTCCTGATGACTCTGGTCCCCCCACCTAGGCCTCAATCTGGACCTGGTGACTATGGTCCCCACCTGGGTCACACCTGGACCTGGTGACTCTCCTTCCCACATGAACCACACCTGGACCTGGTGACTGTGGTTTTCTTGTACACTCACATTTACCTGGTGACTCCGGTCCCCACTAGGGCCTCACCTGGATCTGGTGACTCTGGCCTGCATGTTGGCATCACCTGGACTTGGTGAGTAGGGATGCCACCTGGGCCTCACCCATACCTGGTGACTCAGTTCCACACGTGGGCCTCTTGGACCTGGTGAATCTCGTCATTACCTGGTCCTCTCCCAGACCCGGGGACTCTGTTCACAACCTCGCCTCATCTGGACCTGGTGAATCTGGTCCCCATCTGGGCCTCACCCAGTCCTGGTGACTATGTACCCCACCTGGACCTGATTGCTGTGGACTCTCTCTTGGCCTCACCTGGAACTGGTGACTCTGATCCTATCTGAGCGTCACCGAGACCTCGTGACTCTGGTCCTCACCTGGGCATCATTGGTATCTGGTGACACTGTTCCACACCTGAACCTCACTTGGACGTGATGACTCTGGAAGCTCTCTGGGCCTCACCCTGACCTGGTGACCCTGGTCCCCATCTGGATGTCACGTGGAACAGGTGATTCTGGTACCCCTCTAGGCCTCAACCGGATCTGGTGACTCTGGTCCTCAACAGGGCCTCACCTGGACCTAGTGAATATGCTCCATCTGGGCCTCATTTGGACCTGGTGATTCTGGTCCCTCCCTGGGTATCATCGGGACATGGTTCCACTGCATGGCCTGCAAGTTGGCCTCACCTGGACCTGGTAACTCAGTTCCCTACCTGGGCATCATCGGGACACTCTTCCTCTGCATTGCCTGCAGGGTGGGCTCACCTGGACCTGGTGAGTGGGTTGCCACTTGGGACTCACCCATACCTGGTGACACAGGTGCCCAATGGGCCTCACTTGGACCTGGTGAATCTGGTCCTTACCTGGTCCTCACCCGGAACTGGTAACTCTGGTCACCACCTGGGAATCACCTGGGCCTGGTGAATCTGGTCCCCATCTGGGCCTCACCCAGTCCTGGTGACTTTGTTCCCCACCTGGACCTGATTGCTGTGGACTCCTTCTTGGCCTCACCTGGAAGTGGTGACTCTGGTCGTAGCTGGGCCTCACCCAGATCTGGTGACTCTGGTCCTCACCTGTGGACCATTAATACCTGGATTCTCTGTTCCACACCTGAGCCTCACCTGGACATGAGGACTCTGGATCCCCACTGAGCCTCACCCTGACATGGTGACTCTGGTCCCCATCTGGATATCACCAGAACCGGGTGACTCTGGTCCTCCTCTGGAACTAACCCAGAGCTGGGGACACTGGTCCTCAACTGGATCTCAAAAGTACCTGTTGAATCTACTCCTCACTTAGGTCTCGTCTGAACCTTGTGACTATTTTCCCACCTGGCATCAACGGGACATGCTTACTGTGTTCCACACCTGGGCCTCAAGTAGACCTGTTAACCATGGTACCCAAGCTGGCCTCACATGGTCTGTTGCCTCTGATCCCCACCGGGGCCTCACGTGTACCTGGTAACTCTGGTCCTAACCTGGGCCTAATCTGGACCTAGTGACTCTTGTCCCCATCTGGGCTTCACCTGGATCTGGTGACTCTGGTCCGCACCTGGAGTTCACCTCGATCTGGTGACTCTGGTACAGACATGGACCTCTCCTGGACCTGGTGTCTCTCGTCCCCACTTTGACCTAACTCAGAACTGCTGAATCTTGCCCCACCTAGGCCGCACCCAGACCTGGTGACTCTTGTCCCCAGCTATGCCTCAATTCGACCTGATGAATATGGTCCTCATGTGGGCCTCACATGGACCTGGGACTCAGATGCATAGAATGGCTCTGGTTCCCACAAGGGGTTCACCTGATACTGGTGACTGTGGTTTATCCTATGCCTCACCAGGACCTAGTGATTCTGTTCGCCATCTGGGCCTGCATGGCCCTAGTGACTCTGGTCCTCACCCAGGCATCATTGGGACCTGGATACTCTATTCCTCACCTGGGTCTCACCCATTCCTGGTTACTTTGTTCCCCAGCTGGACCTTATTTCTGTGGACTCTTTCTTGGCCTCACCTGGATCTGTTGACTTTGATCCTATCTGCGCGTCACCCAGACCTGGTGACTCTGGTCCTCACCTGGGCATCATTGGTACCTGCTGACTCTGTTCCACATCTGAGCCTCACCTGGACATGATGACTCTGGAACCTCTCTGGGCCTCACCCTGACCTGGTGACTCTGCTCCCCATCTGGATGTCACCTGGACCAGGTGACTCCGGTACCCCGCTAGGCCTCAACCAGATCTGGTGACTCTGGTCCTCAACTGGGCCTCACCTGGACCTAGTGAATATGCTTCATCTGCACCACATTTGGACCTGGTGACTCTGGTCCCTACCTGGGCATCATCGGGACATGGTTCCACTGCATGGCCTGCAGGTTGGCCTCACCTGGACCTGGTAACTCTGGTCCCTACATGGCATCATCGGGACATGATTCCTCTGCATGGCCCGAGGTTGGCCTCACCTGGAACTGGTGAGTGTGGTTGCCACCTGGGCCTCACCCATGCCTGGTGACACAGGTCCACACGTGGGCCTCACTTGGACCTGGTGAATCTGGTCCTTACCTGGTCTTCAGCCGGAAATGGTAAGTCTGGTCACCTCCTTGGAATCACCTGGGCCTGGTGAATCTGGTCCCCATCTGGGCCTCACCGAGTCATGGTGACTTTGTTCCCCAACTGGACCTGATTGCTGTGGACTCCTTCTTGGCCTCACCTGGAACTGGTGAATCTGATCCTAACAGGGCCTCACCCAGATCTGGTGACTCTGGTCCTCATCTGAGGACAATTATGACCTGGATACTCTGTTCCACACCTGAGCCTCCCCTGGACAAGATGACTCTGGATTCCCTCTCGGCCTCAGCCTGACATGGTGACCCTGGTCCCCATCTGAATGTCACCTAGACCAGGTGAATCTGGTACCCCTCTAGGCCTCAACTAGACCTGGTAACTATGGTCCTCAACTGGGCCTCACCGGTACCTAGAGAACATGCTCCCCACCTGTGCCTCATCTGGACCTGGTGACTCTGGATCTACCTGGGCATCATCCGGACATGGTTACTCTATTCCCCACTGGGACTGACCTAATCCTGGTAACTCTGGTCCTGACTTTGGCCTCTTTTGTACCAGGTGACTTTGGCTCCACCTGGGCCTCACCTGTAACTGGTGACTCTGATCCTAGGCATGGCCTCACCTAACCTGGTGACTGTGGTTCCCATCGGGACGTCACCTGGACCTCATGTCTCTGGTCCCACCTGGGCCTCACAAGGACCTGGTGTCTCTGGTACCCACCTGTGTCGCATCAGGATATGGTTACACTGTTCACTAACAGTGACCCACCCGGACCTATTAACTCTGGTCTTCACCTGGGCCACACCTGGACATGGTGACACTTGTTCCCACCTGGGTCTCACCTGGACATCGTGAGTCGGATCCCCACCTGGTCCTCACCTGTAACTGGTGATTCTCCTTCCCACATGGACATCATGTGGACCTGGTGGCCGCAGTGTTTCTAGCTTCTCATGTACCTCGTGACTCTGGTCCCCAGCAGGGCCTCACCGGGACATGGTGAGTGTGGTTTACAACTGCACCTCACCTGGACCTGGTGTTTCTGGTCTGCTCCTGAGACGACCCTGGAACTGGTGACTGTGGTCCCCACCTGGGCTTCACCTGGATTTGGGGACTCCGGTCCTCATCTGGGCCTCACCTAGCCCTGTTGACCATGGTCCTCAACTGGGCAAAATGGGGACCCGGTGACTGTGTTCCACAACTGGACCTCACCTGGACCAGGTGACTCTGGTCCCCCTCTGGGTCTCACCGTGCCCTAGTGACTGTGAACCCCACTTTGGCCTGACTTGGACCTGCTGACCCTGGTTGCGACCTGCGCCTGACCTCGAACTGTACACTCTGTTTCTTTCAAGGGCCTTCCCTGGACCTGGTGATCCTCATCCCATGTGGGCCTCACCTGGACGTGGTGACCCTTGTCACCACTGGGGACTCACCTGGACCTGCTTACCTTGTTCCACACCTGGGCCTCAAGTAGAGCTTTTGACCATGGTCCCCAAGCCTTCCTCACATGGATCTGTTGCCTCTGATCACCACCGGGGCCTCCTGTGTACCTGGTAATTCTGGTCCTCACCTGGGCCTCACCTGGACCTAGTGACTCTGGTCCCCACCGGGTTTCACCTGGATCTGGTGACTCTGGTACCCACCTGGACTTCACCTGAATCTGGTGACTCTGGTCCCTACCTGGACCTCTCCTGGACCTGGTGACTCTCTTCCCAACATGGACCTCACCTGGATCTGGTGAATCTGGTCCTCAGTTTGGCCTCACCTGGACCTGGTGTCTCTCATCCCCTCTTTGACCTAACTCAGAACTGCTGAATCCTTCCCCACCTAGGCCGCAGCCACACCTGGTGACTCTTGTCCCCAGCTATGCCTCAATTCGACCTGATGAATCTGGTCCTCACGTGGTTCTCACATTGACCTGGGACTCAGCTGGATAGAGTGGCTCTGGTTCCCACAAGGGGCTCACCTGATACTGCTGACTGTGGTCTTATTCTATGCCTCACCATGACCTAGTGATTCTGTTCCCCATCTGAGCCTGCATGGCCTTAGTGACTCTGGTCTTCACCCAGGCATCATTGGGACCTGGATACTCTATTCCACACCTGTGCCTCACTTTGACCAGGGAACTCTGATCCCATTCTGGGCCTCAAACTAAACTGGTTACTCTGGTTCCCCTCTGGGCCTCACCCTTACCTGGTGACTCTGGTCACCCCTTGGGCTTCACTTGGGTCTGGTGAATCTGGTGCTTAGCAGGTCCGCACCTGGATCTGCTGACTGGTCACCACCTGGGCCTCACCTGGACTTGGTGAACCCTGTTGCCACCTGCGCCTCACCTGGCCCTTTAGACTGTGCTCCCTCCTGTACCTCACCAGGATCTGGTGGCTCTGGTTCCCATATGGGGCTCTCCTGGACCTGGTTCCTGTGGTCACCATCTGGCCTCACCTGGAACACAATAACTCTGATCCATATTTGGGCTTCTCCTCGACCTGTTGACTCTCTTCCTTACCTGGGCATCAGTGAGACCTGGATACTCTCTTATATACCTGGGCCTCACCTGGACCTGGTGTCTGTGGTCCCACCTGGACGTCACCTGGATCTGGTGGCTCTGGTTCCCATATGGGGCTCTCCTGGACCTGGTTCCTGTGGTGTCCATCTGGCCTCACCTGGAACAAAATGACTCTGATCCATATTGGGGTCTCTCCTGGACCTGTTGTCTCTGGGCCTTACCTGGGCATCATTGGGACCTGGATACTCTCTTATATACCTGGGCCTCACCTGGACGTGGTGACTGTGGTCCCATCTGGGCCTCACCTGGATGAAGTGACTGGTTCCCACAGGGACCTCACCTGGACCTGGTGACTCAGGTCCTCATATGGCATCATGGGACCTGGTATCTCAGTTCCACATCGGGGCCTCACCTAGACCTAGTGATTCTCATTCCCCTCTGGGCCTCACTCTGACTTGGTGACTCTGGTCCCCACCTGGATATCACCAGAACCAGGTGACTATGGTCCCCCTCAAGGACTCACCCGGAGCTGGGGATACTTGTCCTCAACTGGGCCTCAACAGGACATGGTGAATCTACTCATCACTTAGGCCTTGTCTGGACCTTGTGACTCTTTTCCCACCTGGCATCAATGGGACATGGTTACTCTGTTCCCCACCTGGGCCTCACCTGGACATGATAACTTTGCTCCACACTTTGGCCTCAAATGGTCCTGATGACTCTGATCTCCCACCTAGGCCTCAATCTGGACCTGGTGACTGTCGTCCCCACATGGGTCTCACCTGGACTGGTGACTCTCGTTCCCACATGAACCACACCTGGACCTGCTGACTGTGGTGTTCTTGTAGACTCACATTTACCTTGTGACTCCGTTCCCCACTAGGACGTCACCTGGATCTGGTGACTCTGGCCTGCAGGTTGGCCACACCTGGCCCTGGTGACTGTGGTGTTCTTATAGACTCACATTTACCTGGTGACTCGGGTCCCAACTAGGGCCTCAGCTGGATCTGGTGACTCTGGCCTGCAGATTCGCCTCACCTGGACCTGGTGAATCTCTTCCCCATCTGGGCCTCGCCCAGTCCTGGTGACTTTGTTACCCACCTGGGCCTGATTGCTGTGGACTCGTTCTTGGCCTCGTCTGGAACTGGTGGCTTTGATCCTATCTGCGCGTCACCCAGACCTGGTGACTCTGGTCTTTACCTGGGCATCATTGTTACCTGGTGACTCTATTCCACACCTGAGCCTCACTTGGACATGATGACTCTGGAACCTCTCTGAGCCTCACCCTGACCTGGTGACTCTGGTCCCCATCTGGATGTCAGCTGGACCAGGCGATTCTGGTACCCCTCTAGGCCTCAACCAGATCTGGTGACTCTGGTCCTCAACTGGGCCTCACCTGGACCTAGTGAATATGCTCCATCTGGGCCTCATTTGGACCTGGTGACTCTGGTCCCTACCTGGGCATCATCGGGACATGGTTCCACTGCATGGCCTGCAGGTTGGCCTAAACTGGACCTGGTAACTCTGGTCTCTACCGGGGCATCATCGGGACATTGTTCCACACATGGCCTGCAGGTTGGCCACACCTGGACCTGGTAATTCCAGTACCTACCTGGGCATCATCGGGACATGGTTCCTCTGCATGGCCTGCAGGTGTGCCTCAACTGGACCTGGTGAGTGGCGTTGTCACTTTGGCCTCAACCATGCCTGTTGACACAGGTCCCCACGTGGGCCTCACTTGGGCCTGGTGAATCTGGTCCTTACCTGGTCCTCACCCGGAACTCCTAACTCGGGTCACCACCTGGGAATCACATGAACCTGGTTAATCTGGGCCCATCTGGTCCTCATGCAGTCCTGGTGACGATGTCACCCCACCTGGATCTGATTGCTGTGGACTCCTTCTTGGCCTCACCTGGAACTGGTGTCTCTGATCATAACTGGGCCTCACCCAGATCTGGTGACTCTGGTCCTCACCTATGGACCATTATGACTTGGATACTCTGTTCCACACCTGAGACTCACCTGGTCATGATGAATCTGGATCCCCTCTGGACCTCACCCTGACATGATGGCTCTGGTCCCCATCCGGATGTCACCTAGACTAGGTGAATCTGGTATCCCTCTAGGCCTCAACTTGACCTGGTGACTCTGGTCCTGAACTGGGCCTCACGGGGACCTAGTGAACATGCTCCCCACCTGCGCCTCATCTGGACCTGGTGACTCTGGTTCTATCTGGGCATCTTCGAGACGTGGTTACTCTATTCCCCACTGGGACTGACCAGATCCTGGTAAATCTGGTCCTGACGTTGGCCTCTTCTCTACCAGGTTACTCTGGCTGCACCTGGGCTTCACCTGTAACTGCTGACACTGCTCCTAAGCATGGCCTCACCTGACCTGGTGACTGTGGTTCCCATCGGGACCTCACCTGGACCTCATGTCTCTGGTTACCTGGGCCTCACCAGGACCTGGTGTCTCTGGTACCCACCTGGGTAGCATCAGGATATGGTTACTCTGTTCACTAACAGTGAACCAGCTGGACCTATTAACTCTGGTCTTCACCTGGGCCACACCTGGACATGGTGACACTGGTTCCCACATGGGCCTCACCTGGACATTGTAAGACGGATCCGCACCTGGTCCTCACCTGTAACTGGTGATTCTCATTCCCACATGGAATCATGTGGACCTGGTGGCTGCAGTGTTTCTAGCTTCTCATGTACCTCGTGACTCTGGTCCCCACCAGGGCCTCACCGGGACCTGGTGAGTGTGGTTGCCACCTGCACCTCACCTGGACCTGGTGATTCTGGTCTGCACCTGAGTCTACCCTGGATCTGGTGAATGTGGTCCCCACTTGGGCTTCACCTGGAATTGGGGACCCCGGTCCCCATCTGGGCCTCACCTGGCCCTGTTGACCATGGTCCTCAACTGGGCAAAATTTGTGACACGGTGACTGTGTTCCACAACTGGACCTCACCTGGACCAGGTGACTCTGCTCCCCCTCTGGGTCTCACCGTGCCCTAGTGACTGAGAACCCCACTTGGGCGTGACTTGGACCTGCTGACCCTGGTTGCCACCTGCGCCTGACCTCGAAATGGTGACTCTGGTTCTTTCAAGGGCCTCTCCTGGACCTGGTGATCCTGGTCCCCACCTGGGCCTCACCTGGACGTGGTGACCCTTGTCACCACCGGGGACTCACCTGGACCTGGTTACAGTGTTCCACACCTGGGCCTCAAGTAGACCTGTTGACCATGGTCCCCAAGCCAGCCTCACATGCACCTGTTGCCTCTGATCCCCACCGGGGCCTCACGTGTACCTAGTAACTCTGGTCCTCACCTGTGCCTCATCTGGACCTAGTGACTCTGGTCCCCACCTGGGCTTCACCTGGATCTGGTGACTCTGGTCCCCAACTGGACCTCACCCGGATCTGGTGACTCTGGTCCTCAATTTGGCTTCACCTGGACCTGGTGTCTCTCGTCCCCACTTTGACCTAACTCAGAACTGCTGAATCTTGACCCACGTAGGCCGCACCCAGATTGGTGACTCTTGTCCCCAGCTATGCCTCAATTCGAGCTGATGAATCTGGTCCTCACGTGGGCCTCACATGGACCTGGGACTCAGCTGGATATTGTGTCTCTGGTTCCCACAATGGGCTCACATGATACTGTTGACTGTGGTCTTATTCTATGCCTCACCAGGACCTAGTGATTCTGTTCCCCATCTGGGCCTGCATGGCCCTAGTGACTCTGGTCCTCACCCAGGCATCATTGGGACCTGGATACTCTATTCTACAACTGGGCCTCACTTTGTCCAGGGACCTCTAGACCCATTCTGGTCCTCAAACTAAACTGGTTACTCTGGTTTCACCTCTGGTCCTCACCCTTACCTGGTGACTCCGGTCACCCCTTGGGCTTCATTGGGCCTGGTGAATCTGGTCCTTAGCTGGTCCGCACCTGGATTGGCTGACTGGTCGTCACCTGGGCCCCACGTGGACTTGGTGAATCTTCTTGCCACCTGCGCCACACCTGGACCTTGTGACTGTGGTCTCACCTGGACCTCACCTGGATCTGGTTGCGCTGGTTCCCATTTGGGGCTCTCCTGGACCTGGTTCCTGTGGTCTCCATCTGGCCTCACCTGGAACACAATGACTGTGATCCATATTTGGGTCTCTCCTGGACCTGTTGACTCTGGTCCTTACCTGGGCATCATTGGGACCTGGATACTCTCTTATATACCTGTGCCAAACCTTGACCTTTTGACTGTGGTGCACCTGGGGCTCACCTGGACGAGG
The DNA here is from genome assembly GCF_053574225.1 of Canis aureus. Lineage (NCBI taxonomy): Eukaryota > Metazoa > Chordata > Mammalia > Carnivora > Canidae > Canis > Canis aureus. The sequence continues at coordinate 58,054,667 of NC_135632.1, forward strand.
TGAATGGTTCCTACAAGGACCTCACCTGGACCTGGTGACTCAGGTCCTCATATGGGCATCATGGGACGTGGTTTCTCAGTTCCACATCAGGGCCTCACCTGGACCTAGTGATTCTCGTCCCATTATGGTTCTCACCCTGACGTGGTGACTCTGGTCCCCACCTGGATATCACCAGAACCGGGTGACTCTGGTCCCCCTCTGGGACTCACCCGGAGCTGGGGACACTGGTCCTCAACTGGGCCTCAACACGACCTGGTGAATCTACTCCTCACCTAGGCCTCGTCTGGACCTTGTGACTCGTTTCCCACCTGGCATCAATGGGACATGGTTAGTCTGTTCCGCAACTGGGCCTCACCTGGACATGATAAATTTGCTCCACACTTTGGCCTCAACTGGTCCTGATGACTCTGATCCCCCGACCTAGGCGTCAATCTGGACGTGATTGCTGTGGACTCCTTCTTAGCCTCAACTGGAACTGGTTACTCTGATCCAGATTGAGGATCCCCAATCTGGGCCTCACCTGGCCCTGTTGACCATGGTCCTCAACTGGCAAAATTGGGACCCGGTGACTGTGTTCCACCCCTGGACCTCACCTGGACCAGGTGACTCTGGTCCCCCTCTGGGTCTCACCATGCCCTAGTGACTGTGAACCCCACTTTGGCCTGACTTGGACCTGCTGACCCTGGTTGCCACCTGCGCCTGACCTCGAACTGTTGACTCTGGTTCATTCAAGGGCTTCCCCTGTACCTGGTGATCCTGGTCCCCCCCTGGGTCTCACCTGGACGTGGGGACTCTTGTCACCACCGGGGACTCACCTGGACCTGGTTACTGTGTTCCACACCTGGGCCTCAAGGAGACCTGTTGACCATGGTACTGAAGCCGGCCTCATATGGACCTGTTGCCTCTATTCCCACCGGGGCATCACGTGTACCTGGTAACACTGGTCCTCATTTGGGCCTCATCTGGACCTAGTGACTCTGGTCCCCACCTTGGCTTCACCTGGATCTGGTGACTCTGGTCCCAAATTGGACCTCTCCTGGGCTTGGTGTCTCTCTTGCCCACATTTTTTTAAAATTTTATTTATTTGTGATAGTCACAGAGAGAGAGAGAGGCAGAGACACAGGCAGAGGGAGAAGCAGGCTCCATGCACCGGTAGCCTGATGTGGGATTCGATCCCAGGTCTCCAGGATCGCGCCCTGGGCCAAAGGCAGGCGCCAAACCACTGCGCCACCTAGGGAACCCCTCTCTTGCCCACTTTGATCTAACTCAGAATTGCTGAATCTTGCCCCACCTATTACGCACCCAGACCTGGTGACTCTTGTCCCTAGCTATTCCTCAATTCGACCTGATGAATCTGGTCCTCACATGGACCTCACATGTACCTGGGACTCAGCTGGAAAGAGTGGCTCTGGTTCCCACAAGGGGCTCACCTGATACTGCTGACTCTGGTCTTATTCTATGCCTCACCAGGACCTAGTGATTCGGTTCCCCATCTGGGCCTGCATGGCCTTAGTGAATCTGGTCTTCACTCAGGCATCATTGGGACCTGGATACTCTATTCCACACCTGGGCCTCACTTTGACCAGGGAACGCTAGTCCCTTTCTGGGCCTCAAACTAGACTGGTTACTCTGGTTCCCCCTCTGAACCTCACCCTTACCTGGTGACTCTGGTCACCCCTTGGGCTTCACCTGGGCCTGGTGAATCTGATCCTTAGCAGGTCCGCACCTGGATGGTGACTGGTCGCCACCTGGGCCTCACCTGGACTTGGTGAATCCTGTTGTCACCTGCGCCTCACCTGGTCCTTGTAAGTGTGGTCCCACCTGGACCTCACCTGGATCTGGTTCCTCTGGTTCCCATATGGGGCTCCCCTGGACCTGCTTCCTGTGGTCTCCATCTGGCCTCACCTGGATCACAATGACTCTGATCCATATTTGTGCCTCTCCTGGACCTGTTGACTCTGGTCCTTACCTGGGGATCATTGGGACCTGGATACTTTCTTATATACTTGGACCTCACCTGGACCTGGTGACTGTGGTCCCACCGGGGCCTCACCTGGACGAGGTGACTGGTTCCCACAGGGACCTCACCTGGACCTTGTGACTCAGGTCCTCATATGGGCATATTGGGACCTGGTTTCTCAGTTCCACATCGGGGCCTCACCTGGACCTAGTGACTCTCGTACCACTCTGGGCCTCACCCTGACGTGGTGACTCTTGTCCCCACCTGGATATCACCAGAACCGGATGACTCTGGTCCCCCTCTGGGACTCACCCGGCGCTGGGTACACTGGTCCTCAACTGGACCTCAACAGGACATGGTGAATCTACTCTTCACTTAGGCCTCGTCTGGACCTTGTGAATCTTTTCCCACCTGGCATCAATGGGACATGGTTACTCTGTTCCCCAACTGGGACTCACCTGGATATGATAACTTTGCTCCACACTTTGGCCTCAACTGGTCCTGATGACTCTGGTCCCCCCACCCAGGCCTCAATGTGGACCTGGTGACTGTGGTCCCCAATTGGGACTCACCTGGACCTGGTGACTCTCGTTCCCACATTAACCACACCTGGACCTGGTGACTGTGGTATCCTTGTGGACTCACATTTACCTGGTGACTCCGGTCCCCACTAGGGCCTCACCTGGATCTGGTGACTCTGGCCTGCAGGTTGGTCTCACATGGACCTGGTGATTGGGGTTGCCACCTGGCCTCACCCATACCTGGTGCCTCAGGTCCCCACGTGGGCCTCTTGGACCTAGTGAATCTGGTCCTTACCTGGTCCTCTCCCAGACCCGGGGACTCTGGTCACCACCTGGACCTCACTTGGACATGATGAATCTAGTCCCCTTCTGGGCCTCCCCCAGGCCTGGTGACTTTGTTCCCCACCTGGACCTGATTGCTGTGGACTCTTTCTTGGCCTCACCTGGAACTGGTGACTCTGATCCTATCTGCGCATCACCCAGACCTGGTGACTCTGGTCCTCCACTGGGCATCATTGGTACCTGGTGACTCTGTTCCACACCTGAGCCTCACCTGGACATGATGACTCTGGAACCTCTCTGGGCCTCACCCTGACCTGGTGACTCTGGTCCCCATCTGGATGTCATCTGGACCAGGGAATTCTGGTACCCCTCTAGGCCTCAACCAGTTCTGGTTACTTTGGTCCTCAACTCGGACTCACCTGGACCTAGTGAATATGCCCCATCTGGGCCTCATTTGGACCTGGTGACTCTGGTCCCTACCTGGGCATCATCGGGACATGGTTCCACTGCATTGCATGCAGGTTGGCCTCACTTGGACCTCGTAACTCTGGTCCCTACATGGCCGTCATCGGGACACGGTTCCTCTGCATGGCCTTCAGTTTGGCCTCCCCTGGACCTGGTGAGTGAGGTTGCAACCTGGGTCTCCCCATACCTGGTGACACAGGTCCCACGTGGGCGTCACTTCGACCTGGTGAATCTGGTCCTTACCTTGTCCTCACCCATAACTGGTAACCCTTGTCACCACCTGGGAATCACCTGGACCTGGTGAATCTGGTCCCCATCTGGGCCTCACCCAGTCCTGGTGACTTTGTTCCCCACCTGGACCCGATTTCTGTGGACTAATTCTTGGCCTCACCTGGACCTGGTGACTCTGAGCCTATCTGAGCGTCACCCAGACCTGGTGATTCTGGTCCTCACCTGGACATCATTTTTACCTGGAGACTCTGATCCACACCTGAGCCTCACCTGGACATGATGACACGGGAACATCTCTGGGCCTCACACTAACCTGGTTACTGTGGTCCCCATCTGGATGTCACCTGGACCAGGTGACTCTGGTACCGCTCTAGGCCTCAACCAGTTCTGGTGACTCTGGTCTTCAACTGGGCCTCACCTGGACATAGTGAATATGCTCCATCTGGGCCTCATTTGGACCTGGTGACTCTGGTCACTTCCTGGCAATCATCGGGAAATGGTTCCACTGCATGGCCTGCAGGTTGGCATCAGCTGGACATGGTAACTCTGGTCCCGACCTGGGCATCATCGGGACATTGTTCCTCTGCGTTGCCTGCAGGTTGTCCACATCTGGACCTGGTGAGTGCGGTTGCCAACTGGGCCTCACCCATACTTGGTGACACAGGAGCCCACGTGGGCCTCAGTTGGACCTGGTGAATCTGGTCCTTACCTGGTCCACACCCGGAACTCGTAACTCTGCTCACCACCTGGAAATCAGCTGGACTTGGTGAATCTGGTCCCCATCTGGGCCTCACCAAGTCCTGGTGACTTTGTTCCCCACATGGACCTGATTGCTGTGGACTCCTTCTTGGCCTTACCTGAAACTGGTGACTCTGATCCTAACTGGGCCTCACCCAGATCTGGTGACTGTGGACCTCACCTGTGGACCATTATGACCTGGATCCTCTGTTCCACACCTGAGCCTCACCTGGACATGATGACTCTGGATCCACTCTGGGCCTCAGCCTGATATGTTCACTCTGATCCCCATCTGGATGTCACCTAGACCAGGTGAATCTGGTCCGCCTCTAGGCCTCAACTAGACCTGGTGACTCTGGTCATCAACTGGGCCTCACGGGGACCTAGTGGACAAGCTCCCCACCTGCGCCTCATCTCGACCTGGTGACTCTGGTTCTACCTGGGCAAATTCGGGGCATGGTTACTCTATTCCCCACTGGGAGTGACCTGATCCTGGTAACTCTGGTCCTGACTTTGGCCTTTTCTGTACCAGGTGACTCTGGCTCCACCTGGGCCTCACCTGTAACTGGTGACTCTGATCCTAATCATGGCCTCACCTGACCTGGTCTCTCTGGTTCCCATCGGGACCTCACCTGGACCTCATGTCTCTGGTCCCACCTCGGCCTCACCAGGGCCTGGTGTCTCTGGTACCCACCTGGGTAGCATCAGGATATGGTTACACTGTTCACTAACAGTGACCCAGCCGGACCTATTAACTCTGGTCTTCACCTGGGCCACACCTGGACGTGGTGTCTCTTGTCACCACCGGGCACTCACCTGGACCTGCTTACTGTGTTCCACACCTGGGCCTCAAGTAGACCTGTTATCCATGGTCCCTAAGCCGGCCTCACATGGACCTGTTGCCTCTGATCTCCACCGGGGCCTCACGTGTACCTGGTAACTCTGGTCCCCCCCTGTGACCTATCTGGACCTGGTGACTCTGGTTCTACCTGGGCATCATAAGGACTTGGTTCCTCTATTCCTCAGTGGGACAGACCTGATCGTGGTAACTCTGGTCCCGACTTTGGCCTCTTCTGTACCAGGTGACTCTGGGTCCACCTGGGCTTCACCTGTAAGTGGTGACTCTGATCCTAAGCATGGCCTCACCTGACCTGGTGACTGTGGTTTCCATCGTGACCTCATCTGGACCTCATGTCTCTGGTCCCACCTGGGCCTCACCAGGACCTTGTATCTGGTACCCACCTGAGTAGCATCAGGATATGGTTACACTGTTCACTAATAGTGACCCAGTCAGACCTATTAACCCTGGTCTTCACCTGGTCCACACATGGACATGGTGACACTGGTTCCTACCTGGGTCTCACCTAGACATGGTGAGTCAGATCCCCACCTGGTCCTCACCTGTAACTGGTGATTCTCGTTCCCATATGGACCGGATTGCTGTCGACTCTGATCCTCACCTGGGCCTCATCTGGACCTAGTGACTCTGGTCCCAAATTGGACTTCACCTGGATCTGGTGACTCTGGTCCCCATCTGGACCACACCTGGATCTGGTGACTCTGGTCCTCAGTTTGGCCTCACCTGGACCTGGTGTCTCTGGTCCCCACTTTGACCTAACTCAGACCTGCTGAATCTTGCCAAACCGAGGACGCACCCAGACCTGGTGACTCTTGTCCCCAGCTATTACTCAATTCGTCCTGATAAATCTGGTCCTCATGTGGGCCTCACATGGACCTGGGACTCAGCTGGATAGAGTGGCTCTGGTTCCCACAATGGCCTCACCTGATACTGGTGACTGGGGTCTTTTTTTATGGCTCACCAGGACCTAGTGATTCTGTTCCCTATCTGGGCCTGCATGGCCCTAGTGACTCTGGTCCTCACCCAGGCATCATTGGGACCTGGATACTCTATTCTAATTCTGGGCCTCACTATGACCAGGGACCTCTGGTCCCATTCTGGGCCTCAAACTAAACTGGTTACTCTGGTTCCCACTCTGGGCCTCACCCTTCCCTGGTGACTCTGGTGTCCCCTTGGGCTTCACTTCGACCTGGTGAATCTGGTCCTTAGGTGGTCCTCACCTGGATGTGGTGACTGGTCGCCACCTGCCCCTCACCTGAACTTGGTGAATCCTGTTTACACCTGCGACTCGCCTGGACCTCGTGACTCTGGTCCCACCAGGGCCTCACCTGGACCTGGTGAGTGTGGTTGCCACCTGTACCTCACCTGGATCTGGTGATTCTGTTCTGTACCCGAGACTACCCTGGATCTGGAGACTGTGGTCCCCACCTGGGCTTCAACTGGATATGGGGACTCCGGTCCCCATCTGGGCCACACCTGGCCCTGTTGACCATGGTCCTCAACTGGGCAAAATTGGTTCCCGGTGCTGTGTTTCACAACTGGACCTCACCTGGACCAGGTGACTCTGGACCCCTCTGGGTCTCATCTTGCCCTAGTGACTGTGAACCCCACTGTGGCCTGAATTGGACCTGCTGTCCCTGGTTGCCACCTGCGCCTGACATCTAACTGTTGACTCTGGTTCTTTCAAGGGCCTCTCCTGTAACTAGTGATCCTGCTCCCCTTCTGGGCCTCACCTGGACGTAGTTCCTCTTGTCACCACCGGGGACTCACCTGGACATGGTTACTGTGTTCCACACCTGGGCCTCAAGTCGACCTGTTGACCATGGTCCTCAAGCCGGCCTCACATGGACCTGTTTCCTCTGATCCCCACCGGGGCCTCACGTGTACCTGGTAACTCTGGTCCTCACCTGGGCCTCTTCTGGACCTAGTGACTCTGGTCCCCACCTGGGCTTCACCTGGATCTGGTGACTCTGGTCCCCATCTGGACTTCACCTGGATCTGGTGACTCTGGTCCCGAGGTGGACCTCTCCTGAACCTGGTGACTCTCTTTCCAACATGGACCTCACCTGCATCTAGTGACTCTGGTCCTCAGTTTGGCCTCACCTGGACCTGGTGCCTCTCGTCCCCACTTTGACCTAACTCAGAACTGCTGAATCTTCCCCCACCTAGGCCGCACCCAGACTTGGTGACTCTTGTCCCCAACTATGCCTCAATTCGACCTGAGGAATCTGGTCCACACGTGTGCCTCATATGGACCTGGGAATCAGCTGGATAGAGTGGCTCTGGTTCCGACAGAGGGCTCACCTGATACTGGTGACTGTGGTCTTATTCTATGGCTCACCAGGACCTAGTGATTCTGTTCCCCATCTGGGCCTGCATGGCCCTAGTGACTCTGGTCTTCACCAGGCATCATTGGGACCTGGATACTCTATTCCACACCTGGTCTTCACTTTGACAAGTGACCTCTGGTCCCATTCTGGGCCTCTAACTAAACTGGTTACTCTGGTTCCCCTATGGGCCTCACCCTTACCTGGTGACTGTGGTCACCCCTTGGGCTTCAATTTGGCCTGGTGAATCTGGTCCTTAGCTGGTTCTCACCTGGATGTGGTGACTGGTCGCCACCTGGGCATTACCTGGACTTGGTGAATCCTGTTGCCACCTGCGCCTCAGCCGGACCATTTGTCTGTGGTCCCACCTGGACCTCACCTGGATCTGGTGGCTCTGGTTCCCATATGGGGCTCTCCTGGACCTTGTTCCTGTGGTCTCCATCTGGCCTCATCTGGAACACAATTACGCTGATCCATATTTGGGCCTCTCCTGGATCTGCTGACTCTGGTCCTTACATGGGCATCATTGGGACCTGGATACTCTCTTATATACCAGGGCCTCACCAGGACCTGGTGACTGTGGTCCCACCTGGCCCTCACCTGGACGAGGTGACTGGTTCCCACAGGGACCTCACCTGGACCTGGTGACTCAGGTCCTCATATGGGCATCATGGGACCTGGTTTCTCAGTTCCACATCGGGGCCTCACCTGGACCTAGTGATTCTCGTCCCCCTCTGGGACTCACCCTGACTGGTGACTCTGGTCCCCACCTGGATATCACCAGAACCGGGTGACACACCCGAAGCTGGGGAAACTGGTCCTCATCTGGGACTCAACAGGACCTGGTGAATCTACTCCTCACTTAGGCCTCGTCTGGACATTGTGACTCTTTTCCCACCTGGCATCAATAGGACATGGTTACTCTGTTCCCCACCTGGGCCTCACCTGGACATGATAACTTTGCTCCACACTTTGGCCGCAAATGATCCTGATGACTCTCGTCCCCCCACCTAGGCCTCAATCTGGACCTGGTGACTGTGGTACCCACCAGGGTCTCACCGGACCTGGTGACTCTCATTCCCACATGAACCACACCTGGACCTGGTGACTGTGGTTTTCCTGTAGACTCACATTTACCTGGTGACTCCGGTCCCCACCTGGATTTGGTGACTCTGGCCTGCAGGTTGGCCTCACCTGTACCTGGTGATTCTGGTCTGCACCTGAGACTACCCTGGATCTGGTGACTGCGGTTCCACCTGGGCTTCACCTTGATTTGAGGACTCCGGTCCCCATCTGGGCCTCACCTGGCCCAGTTGACCATGGTCCTCAACTGTGCAAAATTGGGACGCAGTGACTCTGTTCCACAACTGGACCTCACCTGGACCAGGTGACTCTGGTCCACCACTGGGTCTCACCGTGCCATAGTGACTGTGAACCCCACTTTGGACTGACTTGGACCTGCTGACCCTGGTTGCCACCTGAGCCTGACCTCGAACTGTTGACTCTGGTTCTTTCAAGGGCCTCGCCTGATCCTGGTGATCCTCTTCCGCATCTGGGACTCACCTGGACGTGGTGACACTTGTCACCACCGGGGACTCACCTGGACCTGCTTACTGTGTTCCACACCTGGGTTTGGAGTAGACCTGTTGACCATGGTCCCCAAGCCGGCCTCACATGGACCTGTTGCCTCTGATCCCCGCCGGGGCCTCACGTGTACCTGGTAACTCTGGTCCTCACCTGGGCCTCATCTGGACCTAGTGACTCTGGTCCCCACCTGGGCTTCACCTGGATTTGGTGACTCTGTCACCCCCTGGGAATCACCTGGACCTGGTGAATCTGGTCCCCATCTGGGCCTCACACAGTCCTGGTGACTTTGTTCCCCTCCTGGGCCTGATTGCTGTGGACTCCTTCTTGGCCTCACCTGGAACTGGTGACTCTGATCCTAACTGGGTCTCACCCAGATATGGTGACTCTGGTCATCACCTGTGGACCATTATGACCTGGATACTTTGTTCCACACCTGAGCCTCACCTGGATATGATGACTCTGGATCCCCTCTGGGCCTCACCCTGACATGGTGACTCTAGTCCCCATCTGGATGTCACCTAAACCAGGTGAATCTGGTACCCCTCTAGGCCTCAACTTGTCCTGCTGACTCTGGTCCTCAACTGGGCCTCACCGGGACCTAGTGAACATGCTCCCCACCTGCGACTCATCTGGACCTGGTGACTCTGGTTCTACCTGGGCATCATCGGGACATGGTTACTCTATTCCCCACTGGGACAGACCTGATCCTGGTAACTCTGGTCCTGACTTTGGCATCTTCTGTACCAGGTGACTCTGGCTCCACCTGGGTATCACCTGTAACTGGTGACTCTGATCCAAAGCATGGCCTCACCTGACCTGGTGACTGTGGTTCTCATCGGACCTCACCTGGACCTCAGGTCTCTGGTCCCACCTGGACCTCACCAGGACCTGGTGTCTCTGGTACCAACCTGGGTTGCATCAGGATATGGTTACACTGTTCAATAACAGTGACCCAGCTGGACCTATTAACTCTGGCCTTCACCTGGGCCACACTTGGACGTGGTGGCACTGGTTCCCACCTGGGTCTCACCTGGACATGGTGAGTCGAACCCACCTGGTCCTCACATGTAACTGGTGATTCTCGTTCCCAAATGGACATCATGTGGACCTGGTGGCTGCAGTGTTTACAGCTTCTCATGTACGTCGTGACTCTGGTCCCCACCAGGGCCTCACCGGGACCTGGTGAATTTGGTTGCCACCTGCACCTCACATGGACATGATGATTCTGATCTGCACGTGAGACTCCCCTGGATCTGGTGACTGTGGTCCCCACCTGGTCTTCACCTGGATTTGGGGACTCCGGTCCCCATCTGTGCCTCACCTGGCCCTGTTGACCATGGTCTTCAATTGGGTAAAATTGGGACCCGGTGACTGTGTTCCACAACTGGACCCCACCTGGACCAGGTGACTCTGGTCCCCCTCTGGGTCTCACCGTGCCATAGTGACTGTGATCCCCACTTTGGCCTGACTTGTACCAGCTGACCCTGGTTGCCACCTGCGCCTGACCACGAACTGTTGACTCTGGTTCTTTCAAGGGCCTCCCCTGGACCTGGTGATCCTGGTCCCCACCTGGGCCTCAACTGGACGTGGTGAGTCTTGTCACCACCGGGGACTAACCTGGACCTGGTTACTGTGTTCCACACCTGTGCCTCAAGTAGACCTGTTGACCATGGTCCCCAAGCCGGCCTCACATGGACCTGTTGCCTCTGATCCCCACCGGGGCCTCTCGTGTACCTGGTAACTCTGGTCCTCACCTGGGCCTCATCTGGACCTAGTGACTCTGGTCCCCACCTGGGCTTCACCTCGATCTGGTGACTCTGGTCCCCAATGGGACTTCACCTGGATCTGGTGACTCTGATCCCCACATGGACCTCTCCTGGACCTGGTGACTGTCTTTCCAACATGGACCTCACCTGGATCTGGTGACTCTGGTCCTCAGTTTGGCCTCACCTGTACCTGGTGTCTCTCGTCCCCACTTTGACCTAACTCAGACCTGCTGAATCTTGCCAAACCGAGGACGCACCCAAACCTGGTGTCTCTTGTCCCCAGCTATGCCTCAATTCGTCCTGATAAATCTGGTCCTCATGTGGGCCTCACATGGACCTGGGACTCAGCTGGATAGAGTGGCTCTGGTTCCCACAATGGACTCAGCTGATACTGGTGACTGGGGTCTTTTTCTATGGCTCACCAGGACCTAGTGATTCTGTTCCCCATCTGGGCCTGCATGGCCCTAGTGACTCTGGTCCTCACCCAGGCATCATTGGGACCTGGATACTCTATTCCACACCTGGGCCTCACTTGGATCAGGGACCTCTGGTCCCATTCTGGGCTTCAAACTTAACTGGTTACTCTGGTTCCCCCTCTGGGCCTCACCCTTACCTGCTGACTCTGGTCACCCCTTGGGCTTCAATTGGGCCTGGTGAATCTGGTCCTTACCTGGTCCGCACCGGGATGTGGTGACTGGTCGCCACCTGGGCCTCACCTGGAATTGGTGAATCCTGTTGCCACCTGCGCCTCACCTGGACCTTGTGACTGTGGTCCCACCTGGACCTCACCTGGATCTGGTGGCTCTGGTTCCCATATGGGACTCTCCTGGACCTGGTTCCTGTGTTCTCCATCTGGCCTCACCTGGAACACAATGACTCTGATCCTTATTAGGGCCTCTCTTGGACCTGTTGACTCTGGTCCTTACCTGGGCATCATTGGGACCTGGATACACTCTTACATACCTGGGTCTCACTTGTACCTGGTGACTATGGTCCCACCTGGGGCTCACCTGAACGAGGTGACTGGTTCCAACTAGGACCTCACCTGGACATGGTGACTCAGGTCCTCATCTGGGCATCATGGGACCTGGTTTCCCAGTTCCACATCGGGGCCTCACCTAGACCTAGTGATTCTCATCCCCCTCTGGTCTTCACCCTGACGTACTGACTCTGGTCCCCACCTGGATATCACCAGAACCGGGTGACTCTGGTCCCCCTCTGGTACTCTCCCGGACCTGGGGACACTGGTCCTCAACTGGACCTGAACAGAACCTGGTGAATCTTCTCCTACTTAGGCCTCGTCTGGACCTTGTGACTCTTTTCCCACCTGGCATCAATGGGACATGGTTACTCTGTTCCGCACCTGGGCATCACATGGACATGATAAATTTGCTCTGCACTTTGGCCTCAACTGGTCCTGATGACCCTGGTCCCCCCACCTAGGCCTCAATCTGGACCTGGAGTCTCATCCCAAACATGAACCACACCTGGCCCTGGTGACTGTGGTGTTATTGTAGACTCACATTTACCTGGTGACTCGGGTCCCCACTAGGGCATCACCTGGATCTGGTGACTCTGGCCTACACGTTCGCCTCACTTGGACCTGGTGAGTGGGGTTGCCACCAGGGCCTCACCCAAACCTGGTGACTCAGGTCCCCACGTGGGCCTCTTGGACCTGTTAATCTGGTCCTTACCTGGTCCTCTCCCAGACCCGGGGACTCTGGTCCCCATCTGGGCCGCACCCATTCCTGGTGACTTTGTTCCCCTCCTGGGCCTGATTGCTGTGGACCTCTTCTTGGCCTCACCTGTAACTGGTGACTCGGATCCTAACTGGGTCTCACCCAGATCTGGTGACTCTGGTTTTCACCTGTGAAACATTATGACCTGGATACTTTGTTACACACCTGAGACTCACCTGGACATGATGACACTGGATCCCCTCTGGGCCTCAGCCAGACATGGTGACTCTGGTCCCCATCTGGATGTCACCTAGACCAGGTGAATCTGGTACCCCTCTAGGCCTCAACTTGCCCTGGTGATTCTGGTCCTCAACCGGGCCTCACCGGGACCTAGTGAACATGCTCCAAACCTGCGCCTCATCTGGACCTGGTGACTCTGGTTCTACCTGGGCATCATCGGGACATGGTTACTCCATTCCCCTCTGGGACTGACCTGATCCTGCTAACTCTGGTCCTGACTTTGGCCTCTTCTCTACCAGGTGACTCTGGCTCCACCTGGGTCTCACCTGTAAATGGTGACTCTGATCCAAAGCATGGCCTCACCTGACCTGGTGACTGTGGTTGCCATCGGACCTCACGTGGACCTCATGTCTCTGGTCCAACCTGGGCCTCACCGGGACCTGGTGTCTCTGGTACCCACCTGGGTAGCATCAGGATATGGTTACACTGTTCACTAACAGTGACCCAGACGGACCTATTAACTCTGGTCTTCACCTGGGCCACACCTGTCATGGTGACACTGGTTCCCACCTGGGTCTCACCTGGACATGGTGAGTCGGATCTCCACCTGGTCCTCACCTGTAACTGGTGATTCCGTTCCCACATGGACATCATGTGGACCTGGTGGCTGCAGTGTTTCTAGCTTCTCATGTACCTTGTGACTCTGGTCCCCACCAGGGCCTCACTGGGACCTGGTGAGTTTGGTTGTCACCTGCACCTCACCTGGACCTGATGATTCTGGTCTTCTCGTGAGACTACCCTGGATCTGGTGACTGTGGTCCCCACCTGGGATTCACCTGGATTTGGGGACTCCGGTCCCCATCTGTGCCTCACCTGGCCCTGTTGACCATGGTCCTCAACTGGGCAATATTGGGACCCGTGGACTGTGTTCCACAACTGGACCTCACCTGGACCAGGTGACTCTGGTCCCCCTCTGGGTCTCACCATGCCCTAGTGACTGTGAACCCCACTTTGGCCTGACTTGGAACTGCTGACCCTGGTTGCCACCTGAGCCTGACCTCGAACTGTTGACTCTGGTTCTTTCAAGGGCCTCCCCTGATCCTGGTGATCCTCGTCCGCATCTGGGCCTCACCTGGACGTGGTGACACTTGTCACCACCGGAGACTCACCTGGACCTGCTTACTGTGTTCCACACCTGGGCCTCAATTAGACCTGTTGACCATGGTCCCCAAGCCGGCCTCACATGGACCTGTTGCCTCTGATCCCCACCGGGGCCTCACGTGTACCTGGTAACTCTGGTCCTCACCTGGGCATCATTGGTCCTGGTGACTCTGTTCCATACCTGAGGCTCCCCTGGACATGATGACTCTGGAACCTCTCTGGCTATCATCCTGACCTGGTGACTCTGGTCCCCATATGGATGTCACCTGGACCAGGGGATTATGGTACCCCTCTGGGCCTCAACCAGGTCTGGTGACCCTGGTCCTGAACTGGGCCTCTCCTGGACCTAGTGAATATGCTCCATCTGGGCCTCATTTGGACCTGGTGACTCTGGTCCCTACCTGGGCATCATCGGGACATGGTTCCACTGCATGACCTGCAGGTTGGCCTCACCTGGACCTGGTGACTCTGGTCCCTACCTGGGCATCATCGGGACATGGTTCCACTGCATGGCCTTCAGGTTGGCCTCACCTGGACCTGGTAACTCTCGTCCCTACCTGAGCATCATCGGGACCTTGTTCCTCTGCATGGCCTGCAGGTTGGACTCACCTGGAACTGGTGAGTGGGTATGTCCCCTCGCCTCACCCATACCTGGTGACAAAGGTCCCCACGTGGGCCTAGATTGGACCTGGTGAATCTGGTCCTTACCTGGTGGTCACCCGGAACTGGTAACCCTGGTCACCACCTGGGACTCACCTGGACCTGGTGAATCTGGTCCCCATCTGTGCCTCTCCAAGTCCTGATGTCTTTGTTCCCCACCTGGACCTGATTGCTGTGGACTCCTTCTTGGCCTCACCTGGAACTAGTGACTCTGATCATAACTGGGCCTCATCCAGATCTGCTGACTCTGGTCTTCACCTGTGGACCATTATGACCTGGATACTCTTTTCCACACCTGAGCCTCACCTGGACATCATGACTCTGGATCCCCTCTGGCCCTCAGCCTGACATGGTGACTCTGGTCCCCATCTGGATGTCACCTAGACCAGGTGAATCTGGTACCACTCTAGGCCTCAACTTGACTTGGTGACTCTGGTCCTCAACTGGGCCTCACCGGGACCTAGTGAACATGCTCCCCACCAGCGCCTCATCTTGACCTGGTGACTCTGGTTCAACCTAGGCATCATCGGGACATGCTTAATCCATTCCCCACTGGGACTGACCTGATGCTGGTAACTCTGGTCCTGACTGTGGCCACTTCTCTACCAGGTAACTCTGGCTCCACCTGGGCCTCACCTGTAACTGCTGACTCTGATCCTAAGCATGGCCGCACCTGACGGGTGACTGTGGTTCCCATCGGGACCTCACCTTGACTTCTTGTCTGTGGTCCCATCTCGGGGTCACCAGGACCTGGTGTCTCTGGTACACAACTGGGTAACTTCAGGATATGGTTACACTGTTCACTAACAGTGACCAAGCCGGACCTATTAACTCTGGTCTTCAACTCGGCCACACCTGGACATGGTGACACTGATTCCCACCTGGGTCTCACCTGGATATGGCGAGTCAGATCCCCACCTGGTCCTCCCCTGTACCTGGTGATTCTCCTTCCCACATGGACATCATGTGGACCTGGTGGCTGCAGTGTTTCTAGCTTCTCATGTACCTCGTGACTCTGGTCCTCACCAGGGCCCCACAGGGACCTGGTGAGTGTGGTTGCAATCTGCACCTCACCTGGACCTGGTGATTCTGGTCTGCACCTGAGAATACCCTGGATCTGGTGACTGTGGTCCCAACCGGGGCTTCGCCAGGATTTGGGGACTCCGCTCCACATCTTGGCCTCACCTGGTCCTGTTGACCATGGTACTCAACTGGGAAAATTGGGACCCGGTGACTGTGTTCCCAACCTGAACCTGATTGCTGTGGACTCTTTCTTGGCCTCTCCTGGAACTGGTGACTCTGATCCTATCTGCGCGTCCCCCAGATCTGGTCACTCTGGTCCTCACCTGTGGACCATTATGACCTGGACACTCTGTTCCACACCTGAGCCTCACCTGGACATGATGAGTCTGGAGCCTCTCTGGGCCTCACCCTGACCTGGTGACTCTCGTCCCCACGTGGACTTCACCTGGATCTGATGACTCTGGTCCCCACCTGGACCTTTCCTGGACCTGGTGACTCTCTTTCCAACATGGACCTCACCTGGACCTGGTGTCTCTCGTCCCCACTTTGACCTAACTTAAAACTGCTGAATCTTGCCCCACCTAGGCCGCACCCAGACCTGGTGACTCTTGTCCCCAGCTCTGCCTCAATTCGACCTGATGAATCTGGTCCTCACGTGGGTCTCACATGGACCTGGGACTCAGCTGTATAGAGTGGCTCTAGTTCCCACAAGGGGCTTACCTGATACTGCTGACTGTGGTCTTATTCTATGCCTCACTGGGACCTAGTGATTATGTTCCCCATCTGGGCCTGCATGGCCCTCGTGACTCTGGTCCACACCCAGGCATAATTGGGACCTGGATACTCTATTCCACAGCTGGGCCTCTCTTTGAACAGGGACCTCTGGTCCCATTCTGGGCCTCAAACTAAACTGGTTACTCTGGTTCCCCCTCTGGGCCTCACCCTTACCTGGTGACTCTGGTCACCCCTTCGGCTTCACTTGGGCCTGGTGAATCTGGTCCTTAGCTGGTCCTCACCCGGAACTCATAACTCTGGTCACCACCTGGGAATCACCTGGACCTGGTGAATCTGGTCCCCATTCGGGCCTCACCCAGTCCTGGTGACTTTGTTCCCCACCTGGACCTGATTGCTGTGGACTCCTTCTTGGCCTCACCTGGAACTGGTGACTCTGATCCTACCTGGGCCATTCCCCAGATCTGCAGAATTGGTCCTCACCTGTGGACCATTATGACCTGGATACTCTATTCCACACGTGTGCCTCACGTGGACATGATAACTCTGGATCCCCTCTGGGCCTCAGCCTGATATGGTGACTCTCGTCCCCATCTAGATGTCACCTAGACCAGGTGAATCTGGTACCCCTCTAGGCCTCAACTTGACCTGGTGACTGTGATCCTCAACTGGGCCTCACCGGGACCTAGTGAACATGCTCCCCACCTGCGCCTCTTCTGGACCTGGTGACTCTGGTTCTACCTGGGCATCATCGGGACATAGATACTCTATTCCCCATAGGGACTGAACTGACCTGGTAACTCTGACCCTGACTTTGGCCTCTTCTGTACCAGGTGACTGTCGCTCCACATGGGCCTCACATGTAACTGGTGACTCTGATCCTAAGCATGGCCTCACCTGACCTGGTGACTGTGGTTCCCATCGGGACCACACCTGGACCTCATGTCTCTGGTCCCACCTGGGCCTCAAAGGGACCTGGCCCAGAGTCATCATGTCCAGGTGAGGCTGACATGGTGACTCTGGTCCCCATCAGGTTGTCACCTAGACCAGGTGAATCTGGTACCCCTCTAGGCCTCAAGTAGACCTGGTGACTCTGGTCCACAACTGGGCCTCACAGGGACCTAGTGAATATGCTCCCACCTGCGCCGATTCTCGACCTGGTGACTCTGGTCCCTTCCTTGGCATCATCGGGACATGGTTCCTCTTCATGGCCTGCAGGTTGGCCTCACCTGGACCTGGTGATTGGGGGTGCCTACTGTGTGATTGCTGTGGACTCCTTCTGGGGCTCACCTGGAACTGGTGACTCTGATCCTAACTGGGCCTCACCAAGATCTAGTGACTCTGGTCTTCACCTGTGGATCATTATGACCTGGATACTCTGTTCCACACCTGAACCTCACCTGGACATGATGACTCTGGATCCCCTCTGGGCCTCAGCCTGACATGGTGACTCTGGTCCCCATCGTGATGTCACCTAGACCAAGTGAATCTGGTACCCCTCTAGGAGTTAACTAGACCTCGTGACACTGATCCTCAACTGGGCCTCACCGGAACCTAGTGAATATGCTCACTACCTGCTCCTCATCTGAACCTGGTGACTCTGGTTCTCCCTGGGCATCATTGGGACATGTTTATTGTATTCCCCACTGGGACTCACCTGACCCTGGTAACTCTGGTCCTGACTTTGGCCTCTTCTGTACCCGGTGACTCTCGCTCCACCTGGGCCTCACCTGTAACTGGTGACTCTGATCCAAAGCATGGCCTCACCTGACCTGGTGAATGTGGTTCCCATCGGGATCTCACCTGGACCTCATGTCTCTGGTCCAACCTGGGCCTCACCAGGACCTGGTGTCTCTGGTACCCACCTGGGTAGCATCAAGATACGGTTACACTGTTCACTAACAGTGACCCAGCCAGACCTATTTACTCTGGTATTCACCTGGGCCACACCTGGATATGATGACACTGGTTTCCACCCGGGACTCACCTGGACATGGTGAGTCGGATCCCCACATGGTCCTCAACTGTAACTGGTGATTCGCGTTCCCACATGGACATCATGTGGACCTGGTGGCTGCAGTGTTTCTAGCTTCTCATGTACCTCGTGACTCTGGTCCCCACCAAGGCCTCACCGGGACCTGGTGAGTGTGGTTGACACCTGAACCTCACCTGGACCTGGTGTTTCTGGTCTGCACGTGAGACTACCCTGGATCTGGTGACTGTGTTCCCAACCTGGGCTTCACCTGGATTTGGGGACTCTGGTCCCCATCTGTGCCTCACCTGGCCCTGTTGACCATGGTCATCAACTGGGCAAAATGGGGACCCGGTGAGTGTGTTCCACAACTGGACCTCACCTGGACTAGGTGACTCTGGTCCCCCTCTGGGTCTCACCATGCACTCTTGACTGTGAACCCCACTTTGGCTTTACTTGGACCTGCTGACCCTGGTTTCCACCTACGCCTGACCTCGAACTGTTGAGTGTGGTTCTTTCAAGGGCCTCCCCTGTACCTGGTTATCCTGGTACCCACCTGAGCCTCACCTGGACGTGGTGAAACTTGTCACCACCAGGGACTCACCTGCACCTGCTTACTGTGTTCCACACCTGGGCCTCAAGTAGACCTGTTGACCATGGTCCCCAAGGCGGCCTCACATGGACCTGTTGCCTCTGATCCCCACCGGGGCCTCACCTGTACCTGGTAACTCTAGTCGTCACCTGGGCCTCATCTGGACCTAGTGACTCTGGTCCCCACCTGGGCTTCACCTGGATCTGGTGACTCTGGTCCCCACCTGAAATTCACCTGGATCTGGTGACACTGGTTCCCACCCGGACGTCTCCTGGACCTGGTGACTCTCTTTCCAACATGGACCTCACCTGGATTTGGTGACTCTGGTCCTCAGTTTGGCCTCACCTGGACCTGGTGTCTCTCGTCCCCACTTTGACCAAATCAGAACTGCTGAATCTTGCCCCATCTAGGCCGCACCCTGACTTGGTGACTCTTGTCCCCAGCTATGCCTCAATTCGACCTCAGGAATCTGGTCCTCACGTGGGCCTCACCTGGACCTGGGACTCAGCTGGATAGAGTGGCTCTGGTTCCCACAAGGGGCTCACCTGATACTGCTGACTGTGGTCTTATTCTATGCCTCACCAGGACCTAGTGAATCTGTTCCCCATCTGGGCCTACATGGCCCTAGTGACGCTGGTCCTCACCCAGTCATCATTGGGACCTGGATACTCTATTCCACAATTGGGCCTCACTTTGACCAGGGACTTCTGGTCGCACTCTGGGCCTCAAACTAAACTGGTTACTCTGGTTCCCCCTCTGGGCCTCACCCTTACCTGGTGACTCTGTTCATCCCTTGGGCTTCACTTAGGCCTGGTGAATCTGTTCCTTGTCTGGTCCGCACCTGGATCTGGTGACTGGTCGCCAACTGGGCCTCACCTGGACATGGTGAATCCTGTTGCCTTCTGCGCCTCACCTGGACCTTGTGACTGTGGTCCCACCTGGACCTCACCTGGATCTTGTGGCTCTGGTTCCCATATGGGGCTCTCCTGGACCTGGTTCCTGTGGTCTCCTATGGCCTCACCTGGAACACAATGACTCTGATCCATACTTGTGCCTCTCCTGGACCTTGACTCAGGTCCTTATCTCGGCATCATTGGGACCTGGATACTCTCTTATATACCTGGGCCTCACCTGGACCTAGTGACTGTGGTCCTACCTGGGCCTCACCTGGACGAGGTGACTGGTTCCCACAGGGACCTCACCTGGACCTGGTGACTCAGGTCCTCATATGGGCATCATGGACCTGGTTTCTCAGTTCCACATCGGGGCCTCACCTGGACCTAGTGATTCTCGTCCCCCTCTGGGCCTCACCCTGACGTGGTGATTCTGGTCCCCACCTGGATATCACCAGAACCGGGTGACTCTGGTCCCCCTCTGGGATCACCCGGAGCTGGGGACACTAGTCCTCAGCTGGGACTCAACAGGACCTGGTGAATCTACTCCTCACTTAGGCCTCGTCTGGACCTTGTGACTCTTTTCCCACCTGGCATCAATGGGACATGGTTACTCTGTTCCCCGCCTGGGCCTCACCTGGACGTGATAACTTTACTCCACAGTTTGGCCTCAACTGGACCTGATGACTCTGGTCCCCCCACCTAGGCCTCAATTTGGACCTGGTGCCTGTGGTCCCCACCTGGGTCTCACCTGGACCTGGTGACTCTCGTTCCCAGATGAACCACACCAGGACCTGGTGACTGTGGTGTTCTTGTAGACTCACATTTTCCTGGTGCCTCCGATCCCCACTAGGGCCTCACTTGGATCTGGTGACTCTGGCCTGCAGGTTGGCCTCACCTGGACCTGGTGAGTGGGGTTGCCACCTGGGCCTCACCCATAATTGGTGACTCATGTCCCCACGTGGGCCTTTTCTACCTGGTGAATCGGGTCCTTACCTGGTCCTCTCCTAGACCCGGGGACTCTGGTCACCACCTGGGCCTCACCTGGACTGGTGATTCTGGTCCCCATCTGGGCCTCACCCAGTCCTGGTGCCTTTGTTCCCCACCTGGACCTGATTGCTGTGGATTCCTTCTTGGCCTCACCTGGAACTGGTGACCCTGATCCTATCTGCGCGTCACCCACCTGGTGAATCTGGTCCTCAACTGGGCATCATTGGTACTTGGTGACTCTGTTCCACACCTGAGCCTCACTTGGACATGATGACTCTCGAACCGCTCTGGGCCTCACCCTGACCTGGTGACTCTGGTCCCCATCTGGATGTCACCTGGACCAGGTGATTCTGGTACCCTTATAGGGCTCAACCAGATCTGGTGACTCTGGTCCTCAACTGGGCCTCACCTAGACCTAGTGAATATGCTCCATCTGGGCCTCATTTGTACATGGTGATTCTGATCCCTACCTCGACATTACCGGGACATGGTTCCACTGCATGGCCTGCAGTTGTGCCTCACCTGGACCTGATAATTCTAGACCCCACCTGGGCATCATCGGGACATGGTTCCTCGGCATGGACTGTAGGTTGGCTTCACTTGGACCTAGTGAGTGGGGTTGTCACCTGAGACTCACCCATGCCTGGTGACACAGTTCCACACGTGGGCCTCACTTGGACCTGGTGAATCTGGTCCTTCCCTGGTCCTACCCGGAACTGGTAACTCTGGTAACCACCTGGGAATCACCTGGGCCTGGTGTATCTGGTCCCCATCTGGGCCTCATCCAGTCCTGGTTACTTTATTCCCCACCTGGGCCTGATTGCTGTGGACTCCTTCTTGGCCTCACCTGGAACTGGTGACTCTGATCCTAACTGGGCCTCACCCAGAACTGGTGACTCTGGTCCTCCCCTGTGGACCATTATGACCTGGAGACTGTGTTCCACACCTGAGCATCACCTGGACATGATGGCTCTGGATCCCCTCTGGGCCTCAGCCTGACATGGTGACACTGGACCCCATCCGGATGTCACCTAGACCAGGTGAATCTGGTACCCCTCTAGGCCTCAACTGGACCTGGTGACTCTGGTCCTCAACTAGGCCTCACCGGGACCTAGTGAACATGCTCCCCACCTGCGCCTCATCTGGACCTGGTCACTCTGGTTCTACCTGGGCATTATCGGGACATGGTTACTCTATTCCCCACTGGGTCTGTCCTCATCCTGGTAACTCTGGTCCTGACTTTGGCCTCTTCTGTACCAGGTGACTCTGGCTCCACCTGGGCCTCACCTGTAACTGGTGACTCTGATCCTAAGCATGGCCTCACCTGACCTGGTGACTGTGGTTCACATCGGGACCTCACCTGGACCTCATGTCTCTTGTCCCACCTGGGCCTCACCAGGACCTGGTGTCTCTGGTACCCACGTGGGTAGCATCAGGATATGGTTACACTGTTCACTAACAGTGACCCATCCGGACCCATTAACTCTGGTCTTCACCTGGGTCACACCTGGACATGGTGACACTGGTTCCCACCTGGGTCTCACCTGGATATGGTGAGTCGGATAGCCACCTGGTCCTCACCTGTACCTGGTGATTCTCGTTCCCACATGGACATCATATGGACCTGGTGGCTGCAGTGTTTCTAGCTTCTCATGTACCTCGTGATTCTGGTCCCCACCAGGGTCTCACCGGGACCTGGTGAGTGTGGTTGCTACCTGCAACACACCTGGAACTGATGATTCTGTTCTTCACCTGAGACTACCCTGGATCTGGTGACTGTGGTCCCCACCTGGGCTTCACCTGGATTTGGGGAATCCGGTCCCCATCTGGGCCTCACCGGAACCTGTTGATCATGGTCCTCAACTGAGCAAATTTGGGACCCGGTGACTGTGTTCCACAACTGGACCTCACCTGGACAACATGACTCTGGTCCCCCTCTGGGTCTCACCGTGCCCTCGTGACTGTGAACCCCACTTTGGCCTGACTTGGACTTGCTGACCCTGGTTGCCACCTGCGCCTGACGTCGAACTGTTGACTCTGGTTCTTTCAAGGGCCTCCCCTGTACCTGATGATCCTGGTCCCCACCTGGGCCTCACGTGGACGTGGTGACTCTTTTCACCACCGGGGACTCACCTGGACCTGCTCACTGTGTTCCACACCTGGGCCTCAAGTAAACCTTTTGACCATGGTCCCCAAGCCGGCCTCACATGGACCTGTTGCCTCTGATCCCCACTGGGGCCTCACGTGTACCTGATAACTCTGGTCCTCACCTGGGCCTCATCTGGACCTAGTGACTCTGGTCCCCACCTGGGCTTCACCTGGATCTGGTGACTCTGGTCCCCACCTGGACTTCACCTGGATCTGGTGACTCTGATCCCCACCTGGACCTCTCCTGGACCTGGTGACTCTCTTTCCAACATGGACCTCACCTGGATCTGGTGAATCTGGTCCTCAGTTTGGCCTCACCTGGACCTGGTCTCTCGTCCCCACTTTGACCTCACTCAGAACTGCTGAATTTTACCCCACCTAGGCCGCACCCAGACCTGGTGACTCTTGTCCCAGGTATGCCTCAATTCGACCTGATGAATCTGGAACTCACGTGGGCCTCACATGGACCTGGGACTCAGCTGGATAGAGTGGCTCTGGTTCCCACAAGGGGGTCACCTGATACTGCTGACTGTGGTCTTATTCTATGCCTCACCAGGACCTAGTGATTCTGTTCCTCATCTGGGCCTGCATGGCCCTAGTGACTCTTGTCCTCACCCAGGCATCATTGGGAACTGTATACTCTATTCCACACCCGGGCATAACTTTCACCAGGGACCTCTGGTCCCATTCTGGGCCTCAAACTAAACTGGTTACTCTGGTTACCTCTGGGCCTCACCCTTACCTGGTGACTCTGGTCACCCCTTGGCTTCACTTGGGCCTGGTGAATCTGGTCCTTAGCTGGTCCACACATGTTTGTGGTGACTGGTCGCCACCTGGGCCTCACCTGGACTTGGTGAATCCTGTTGCCACCTGCGCCTCACCTGGATCTTGTGACTTTGGTCCCACCAGAACCTCACCTGGATCTGGTGGTTCTGGTTCCCATAAGGGCCTCTCCTGGACCTGGTTCCTGTGGTCTCCATCTGGCCTCACCTGGAACACAATGACACTGATCCATATTTGGGCCTCTCCTGGACCTGTTGACTCTGGTCCTTACCTGGGGATCATTGGGACCTGGATACTCTCTTATATACTTGGGCCTCACCTGGACCTGGTGACTGTGGTCCCACCTGGGCCTCACCTGGACGAGGTGACTAGTTCCCACGGGGACCTCACCTGGACCTGGTGACTCAGGTCCTCATACGGGCATCATGGGACCAGGTTTCTCAGTTCCACATCGGGGCCTCATCTGGACCTAGTGTTACTCGTCCACCTCTGGGCTTCACCCTGACCTGGTGACTCTGGTCCCCACCTGGATTTCACCAGAACCGGGTGACTCTTGTACCCCTCTGGGACTCACCCGGAGCTGGGGACACTGGTCCTCAACTGGGCCTCAACAGGACCTGGTGAATCTCCTCCTCACTTAGACCTCTTCTGGATCTTGTGACTCTTTTTCCACCTGGCATCAATGGGACATGGTTCCTCTGTTCCGCACCTGGGCCTCACATGGACTTGATAACTTTGCTCCGCATTTTGGCCTCAACTGGTCCTGATGACCCTGGTCCCCCCACCTAGGCCTCAATCTGGACGTGGAGACTGTCGTCTCAACCTGGGTCTCACCTGAACCTGGTGACTCTCGTTCCCACATGAACCACACCTGGCCCCGGTGACTGTAGTGTTCTTGTAGACTCACATTTACCTGGTGACTCGGGACCCCACTAGGGCCTCACCTGGATCTGATGACTCTGGCTTGCAGGTTCGCCTCACTTGGACCTGGTTAGTGGGGTGCCACCAGGGCCTCACCCAAACCTGGTGACACAGGACCTCACGTGGGCCTCTTGTACCTGTTCATCTGTTCCTTACCTGGTCCTCTCCCAGACGCGGGGACTCTGGTCCCAAACTGGGCCTCACCTGGACCTGGTGAATCTGTTCCCCATCTGGGCCTCACCCAGTCCTGATGACTTTGTTCCCCACCTGGACCTGATTGCTGTGGACTCTTTCTTGGCCTCAACTGGAACTGGTGACTCTGATCCTATCTGCGCGTCACCCAGAGCTGGTGACTCTGGTCCTCACCTGGGCCTCAACGGGACCTAGTGAATATGCTCCCCACCTGCGCCTCATCTGGACCTGGTGACGCTGGTTCTATCTGGGCATCATCGGGACATGGTTACTCTGTTCCCCACTGGGAATGACCTGTTCCTGGTAACTCTGGCCATGACTTTGGACCATCTGTACCAGGTGACTCTGGATCCACATAGGCCTCACCTGTAACTGGTGACTCTGATCCTAAGCATGGCCTCACCAGACCTGGTGACTGTGGTTCCCATCGGGACCTCACATGGTCCTCATGTCTCTGGTCCCAGCTGGGCCTAACCAGGGCCTGGTGTCTTTGGTACCCACCTGGGTAGCATCAGGATATGGTTACACTGTTCACTAACAGTGACCCAGCCGGACCTATTAACTCTGGTGTTCACCTGGGCCACACCTGGACAAGGTGACACTGGTTCCCACCTGGGTCTCACCTGGACATGGTGAGTCGGATCCCCACCTGGTCCTCACCTGTAACTGGTGATTCTCGTTCCCACATGGCATCAAGTGGACCTGGTGGCTGCAGTGTTTCTAGCTTCTCATGTACCTCGTGACTCTGGTCCGCACCAGGGCCTACCGGGACCTGGTGAGTGTGGTTGCCAACTGCATCTCACCTGCACCTGGTGATTCTGGTCTGCACCTGAGACTATCCTGGATCTAGTGACTGTGGTCCCCACCTGGGCTTCACCTGGATGGGGACTCCGGTCCCCATCTGTGCCTCAACTGGCCTGTTGACCATGGTTCTCAACTGGGCAAAATTGGGACGCGGTGACTGTTCCACAAATGGAACTCACCTGGACCACGTGACTCTGGTTCCCCTCTGGGTCTCACCGTGCCCTAGTGACTGTGAACCCCTCTTTGGCCTGACTTAGACCAGCTGACCCTGGTTGGAACCTGCGCCTGACGTCGAACTGTTGTCTCTGGTTCTTTCAAGGGCCTCCCCTGGACCTGGTGATCCTGGTCCCCACCGGGCCTCACCTTGACGTGGTGACTCTTGTCACCACTGGGGACTCACATGGACCTGCTTACTGTGTTCCACACCTGGGCCTCAATAGACCTGTAGACCATGGTCCCCAAGCCGGCCTCACATTGACCTGTTTCCTCTGATCCCCACCGGGGCCTCACGTGTACCTCGTAACTCTGGTCCTCACCTGGGCCTCATCTGGACCTAGTGACTCTGGTCCCCACCTGGGCTTCACCTGGATCTGGTGACTCTGGTCCCCACCTGGGCTTCACCTGGATTTAGGGACTCTGGTCCCCATCTGGGTCTCACCTGGCCCTGTTTACCATGGTCCTAAACTGGGCAAAATTGGGACCCGGTGACTGTGTTCCACAACAGGACCTCACCTGGACCAGATGACTCTGGTCCCCGTCTTGGTCTCACCGTGCCCTAGTGACTGTGAACCCCACTTTGGCAAGTCTTGGCCCTACTGACCATGGCTGCCACCTGCGCCTGACCTCGAACTGTTGACTCTGGTTCTTTCCACGGCCTACTTGGACCTGGTGATCCTGGTGCCCACCTGGGCCTCTCCTGGACGTGATGACCCTTGTCACCACCGGGGACTCACCTGGACTTGGTTACTGTGTTCCAAACCTGGGCCTCAAATAGACCTGTTGACCAAGGTCCCCAAGCCGGCCTCACAAGGACATGCAGCCTATGATCCCCACCGGGGCCTCACGTGTACCTCGTAACTCTGGTCCTCACCTGGGCCTCATCTGGACCTAGTGACTCTGGTCCCCACCTGGGCTTCACATGGATCTGGTGACTCTGGTCCCCACCTGAATTCACCTGGATCTGGTGACTCTGGTCCCCACATGGACCTCTCCTGGACCTGGTGACTCTCTTTCCAACATGGACCTCACCTGGATCTGGTGACTCTGGTCCTCAGTTTGGCCTCACCTGGACCTGGTGTCTCTCGTCCCCACTTTGACCTAACTCAGAACTGCTGAATCTTGCCCCACCTAGGCCACACCCAAACCTGGTGACTTTTGTCCCCAGCTATGCCTCAATTCGACCTGATGAATCTGGTCCTCACGTGGGCCTCACATGGACCTGGGACTCAGCTGGATAGAGTGGCTCTGGTTCCCACAAGGGCCTCACCTGATACTGCTGACTGTGGTCTCTTCCTATGCCTCACCAGGACCTATTGATTCTATTCCCCAACTGGGCCTGCATGGCCCTAGTGACTCTGGTCGTGACCCAGGGATCATTGGGACCTGGATACTCTATTCCACAGCTGGCCCTCACTTTGACCAGGGACCTCTGGTCCCATTCTGGTCCTCAAACTAAACTGGTTACTCTGGTTCCCCCTCTGGGACTCACCCTTATGTGGTGACTCTGGTCACCCCTTGGTTTTCACTTGGACCTGGTGAATCTGGTCCTTAGCTGGTCCGCACCTGGATGTGGTGACTGGTCGCCACCTGGGCCTCACCTGGACTTGGTGAATCCTGTTGCCAACTGCGCCTCACTGGACCTTCTGTCTGTGGTCCTACCTGGACCTCACCTGGATCTGATGGCTCTGGTTCCCATATGGGGCTCTCGTCGACCTGGTGCCTTGGTCTCCATCTGGATTCACTTGGAAAACAATGTCTCTGATCCATATTTGGCCCTCTCCTGGATCTTTTGACTCTGGTCCTTGCCTGGGCATCATTGGGACCTGGATACTCTCTTATATACCTGGGCCTTACCTGGACCTGGTGACTGTGGTCCCACCTGGGCCTCACCTGGACGAGGTGACTGGTTCCCACAGGGACCTCACCTGGACCTGATGACTCAGGTCCTCATATGGGCATCATGGGACCTGGTTTCTCAATTCCACATCGGGGCCTCACCTGGAACTAGTGATTCTTGTCCCACTCTGGGCCACACGCTGAAGTGGTGACTCTGGTCCCCACCTGGATATCACCAGAACATGGTGACTCTGGTCCCCCTATGGGACTCACCCGGAGATGGGGACACTGGTCCTCAACAGGGTCTCAACAGGACCTGGTGACCTCCTCACATAGGCCTCGTCTGGACCTTGTGACTCTTTTCCCACCTGGAATCAATGGGACATGGTTACTCTGTTCCCCACCTGGGCCTCACCTGGATATGATAACTTTGCTCCACACTTTGGCCTTAACTTGTCCTGATGACTCTTGTCCCCCCACCTAGGCCTCAATCTGGACCTGGTGACGCTCGTTCCCACATGAACCACACCTGGACCTGGTGACTGTGGTGTTCTTGTAGACTCACATTTACCTGTTGACTCCCCACCCCACTAGGGCCTCACCAGGATCTGGTGACTCTGGCATGGAGGTTGGCCTCTCCTGGACCTGGTGAGTAAGGTTGCCAACTGACCCTCACCTATACCTGGTGAAAGAGTTCCCCACTTGGTCCTCTGGGACCTGGTGAATCTGGTCCAAACTGGTCCTCACACGGAACTGGTAACTCTGGTCACCACCTGGGAATCAACTGGACCTGGTGAACCTGGTACCCATCTGGGCCTCACCCAGTCCTGGTGACTTTGTTCCCCACCTGGACCTGATTGCTGTGGACACCTTCTTGGCTTCACCTGGAACTGGTGACTCTGATCCTAACTTGGCCTCACCCAGATCTGGTGACTCTGGTCCTCACCTGTGGACCATTATGACCTGGATACTCTGTTCCTCACCTGAGCCTCACCAGGACACGATGACTCTGGATCCCCTCTGGAGCTCACCCTGACATGGTGACTCTTGTCCCCATCTGGATGTCACGTAGACCAGGTGAATCTGGTATTCCTCTAGGCCTCAACTAGACCTGGTGACTCTAGTCCTCAACTGGGCCTCACCGGGACCTAGTGAATATGCTCCCCACCTGTGCCTCACCTGGACCTGGTGACTCTGGTTCTACCTGGGCATCATCGGGACATGGTTACTCTATTCCCCACTGGGACTGACCTGATCCTGGTAACTCTGGTCCTGACTTTGGTCTCTTCTGTACCAGGTGACTCTGGCTCCACCTGAGCCTCACCTGTAACTGGTGACTCTGATCCTAAGCATGGCCTCACCTGACCTGGTGACTGTGGTTCCCATCGGGACCTCACTTGGACCTCATGTCTCTGGTCCCACCTGGGCCTCACCAGGACCTGGTGTCTCTGGTCCCCAACCGGGTAGCATCAGGATATGGTTACACTGTTCACTAACAGTGAACCAGCCGGACCTATTAACTCTGGTCTTCACCTGGGCCACAATTGGACATGGTGAGACTGGTTCCCACCTGGGTCTCACCTGGACATGTTGAGTGGGATCCCCACCTGGTTTTCACATGTAACTGGTGATTCTCGTTTCCACATGGACATCATGTGGACCTGGTGGCTGCAGTCTTTCTAGCTTCTCATGTACCTCGTGACACTGGTCCCCACCAGGGCCTCACCGGGATCTGGTGAGTGTGGTTGCCACCTGCACCTCACCTGGACCTGGTGATTCTGGTCTGAACCTGAGACTACCCTGGATCTGGTGACTGTGGTCCCCACCTGGGCGTCACCTGGATCTGGTGACTCTGGTCCCCACCTGGGCTTCACGTGGATTTAGGGACTCTGGTCCCCATCTGGGTCTCACCTGGCCCTGTTTACCATGGTCCTAAACTGGGCAAAATTGGGACCCGGTGACTGTGTTCCACAACTGGACCTCACCTGGACCAGATGACTCTGGTCCCCCTCTTGGTCTCACCGTGCCCTAGTGACTGTGAACCCCACTTTGGCATGTCTTGGCCCTTCTGACCATGGCTGCCACCTGCGCCTGACCTCGAACTGTTGACTCTGGTTCTTTCCAGGGCCTACTTGGACCTGGTTATCCTGGTGCCCACCTGGGCCTCTCCTGGACGTGATGACCCTTGTCACCACCGGGGACTCACCTGGACTTGGTTACTGTGTTCCAAACCTGGGCCTCAAATAGACCTGTTGACCAAGGTCCCCAAGCCGGCCTCACAAGGACATGCAGCCTATGATCCCCACCGGGGCCTCACGTGTACCTCGTAACTCTGGTCCTCACCTGGGCCTCATCTGGACCTAGTGACTCTGGTCCCCACCTGGGCTTCACCTGGATCTGGTGACTCTGGTCCCCACCTGGGCTTCACCTGGATTTAGGGACTCTGGTCCCCATCTGGGTCTCACCTGGCCCTGTTTACCATGGTCCTAAACTGGGCAAAATTGGGACCCGGTGACTGTGTTCCACAACAGGACCTCACCTGGACCAGATGACTCTGGTCCCCCTCTTGGTCTCACCGTGCCCTAGTGACTGTGAACCCCACTTTGGCAAGTCTTGGCCCTACTGACCATGGCTGCCACCTGCGCCTGACCTCGAACTGTTGACTCTGGTTCTTTCCACGGCCTACTTGGACCTGGTGATCCTGGTGCCCACCTGGGCCTCTCCTGGACGTGATGACCCTTGTCACCACCGGGGACTCACCTGGACTTGGTTACTGTGTTCCAAACCTGGGCCTCAAATAGACCTGTTGACCAAGGTCCCCAAGCCGGCCTCACAAGGACATGCAGCCTATGATCCCCACCGGGGCCTCACGTGTACCTCGTAACTCTGGTCCTCACCTGGGCCTCATCTGGACCTAGTGACTCTGGTCCCCACCTGGGCTTCACATGGATCTGGTGACTCTGGTCCCCACCTGAATTCACCTGGATCTGGTGACTCTGGTCCCCACATGGACCTCTCCTGGACCTGGTGACTCTCTTTCCAACATGGACCTCACCTGGATCTGGTGACTCTGGTCCTCAGTTTGGCCTCACCTGGACCTGGTGTCTCTCGTCCCCACTTTGACCTAACTCAGAACTGCTGAATCTTGCCCCACCTAGGCCACACCCAAACCTGGTGACTTTTGTCCCCAGCTATGCCTCAATTCGACCTGATGAATCTGGTCCTCACGTGGGCCTCACATGGACCTGGGACTCAGCTGGATAGAGTGGCTCTGGTTCCCACAAGGGCCTCACCTGATACTGCTGACTGTGGTCTCTTCCTATGCCTCACCAGGACCTATTGATTCTATTCCCCAACTGGGCCTGCATGGCCCTAGTGACTCTGGTCGTGACCCAGGGATCATTGGGACCTGGATACTCTATTCCACAGCTGGCCCTCACTTTGACCAGGGACCTCTGGTCCCATTCTGGTCCTCAAACTAAACTGGTTACTCTGGTTCCCCCTCTGGGACTCACCCTTATGTGGTGACTCTGGTCACCCCTTGGTTTTCACTTGGACCTGGTGAATCTGGTCCTTAGCTGGTCCGCACCTGGATGTGGTGACTGGTCGCCACCTGGGCCTCACCTGGACTTGGTGAATCCTGTTGCCAACTGCGCCTCACTGGACCTTCTGTCTGTGGTCCTACCTGGACCTCACCTGGATCTGATGGCTCTGGTTCCCATATGGGGCTCTCGTCGACCTGGTGCCTTGGTCTCCATCTGGATTCACTTGGAAAACAATGTCTCTGATCCATATTTGGCCCTCTCCTGGATCTTTTGACTCTGGTCCTTGCCTGGGCATCATTGGGACCTGGATACTCTCTTATATACCTGGGCCTTACCTGGACCTGGTGACTGTGGTCCCACCTGGGCCTCACCTGGACGAGGTGACTGGTTCCCACAGGGACCTCACCTGGACCTGATGACTCAGGTCCTCATATGGGCATCATGGGACCTGGTTTCTCAATTCCACATCGGGGCCTCACCTGGAACTAGTGATTCTTGTCCCACTCTGGGCCACACGCTGAAGTGGTGACTCTGGTCCCCACCTGGATATCACCAGAACATGGTGACTCTGGTCCCCCTATGGGACTCACCCGGAGATGGGGACACTGGTCCTCAACAGGGTCTCAACAGGACCTGGTGACCTCCTCACATAGGCCTCGTCTGGACCTTGTGACTCTTTTCCCACCTGGAATCAATGGGACATGGTTACTCTGTTCCCCACCTGGGCCTCACCTGGATATGATAACTTTGCTCCACACTTTGGCCTTAACTTGTCCTGATGACTCTTGTCCCCCCACCTAGGCCTCAATCTGGACCTGGTGACGCTCGTTCCCACATGAACCACACCTGGACCTGGTGACTGTGGTGTTCTTGTAGACTCACATTTACCTGTTCACTCCCTCCCCACTAGGGCCTCACCAAGATCTGGTGACTCTGGCATGGAGGTTGGCCTCTCCTGGACCTGGTGAGTAAGGTTGCCAACTGACCCTCACCTATACCTGGTGAAAGAGTTCCCCACTTATCCTCTGGGACCTGGTGAATCTGGTCCAAACTGGTCCTCACACGGAACTGGTAACTCTGGTCACCACCTGGGAATCAACTGGACCTGGTGAACCTGGTACCCATCTGGGCCTCACCCACTCCTGGTGACTTTGTTCCCCACCTGGACCTGATTGCTGTGGACTCCTTCTTGGCTTCACCTGGAACTGGTGACTCTGATCCTAACTTGGCCTCACCCAGATCTAGTGACTCTGGTCCTCACCTGTGGACCATTATGACCTGGATACTCTGTTCCTCACCTGAGCCTCACCAGGACACGATGACTCTGGATCCCCTCTGGAGCTCACCCTGACATGGTGACTCTTGTCCCCATCTGGATGTCACGTAGACCAGGTGAATCTGGTATTCCTCTAGGCCTCAACTAGACCTGGTGACTCTAGTCCTCAACTGGGCCTCACCGGGACCTAGTGAATATGCTCCCCACCTGTGCCTCACCTGGACCTGGTGACTCTGGTTCTACCTGGGCATCATCGGGACATGGTTACTCTATTCCCCACTGGGACTGACCTGATCCTGGTAACTCTGGTCCTGACTTTGGTCTCTTCTGTACCAGGTGACTCTGGCTCCACCTGAGCCTCACCTGTAACTGGTGACTCTGATCCTAAGCATGGCCTCACCTGACCTGGTGACTGTGGTTCCCATCGGGACCTCACTTGGACCTCATGTCTCTGGTCCCACCTGGGCCTCACCAGGACCTGGTGTCTCTGGTCCCCAACCGGGTAGCATCAGGATATGGTTACACTGTTCACTAACAGTGAACCAGCCGGACCTATTAACTCTGGTCTTCACCTGGGCCACAATTGGACATGGTGAGACTGGTTCCCACCTGGGTCTCACCTGGACATGTTGAGTGGGATCCCCACCTGGTTTTCACATGTAACTGGTGATTCTCGTTTCCACATGGACATCATGTGGACCTGGTGGCTGCAGTCTTTCTAGCTTCTCATGTACCTCGTGACACTGGTCCCCACCAGGGCCTCACCGGGATCTGGTGAGTGTGGTTGCCACCTGCACCTCACCTGGACCTGGTGATTCTGGTCTGAACCTGAGACTACCCTGGATCTGGTGACTGTGGTCCCCACCTGGGCGTCACCTGGATCTGGTGACTCTGGTCCCCACCTGGGCTTCACGTGGATTTAGGGACTCTGGTCCCCATCTGGGTCTCACCTGGCCCTGTTTACCATGGTCCTAAACTGGGCAAAATTGGGACCCGGTGACTGTGTTCCACAATTGGACCTCACCTGGACCAGATGACTCTGGTCCCCCTCTTGGTCTCACCGTGCCCTAGTGACTGTGAACCCCACTTTGGCATGTCTTGGCCCTTCTGACCATGGCTGCCACCTGCGCCTGACCTCGAACTGTTGACTCTGGTTCTTTCCAGGGCCTACTTGGACCTGGTTATCCTGGTGCCCACCTGGGCCTCTCCTGGACGTGATGACCCTTGTCACCACCGGGGACTCACCTGGACTTGGTTACTGTGTTCCAAACCTGGGCCTCAAATAGACCTGTTGACCAAGGTCCCCAAGCCGGCCTCACAAGGACTTGCAGCCTCTGATCCCCACCGGGGCCTCACGTGTACCTCGTAACTCTGGTCCTCACCTGGGCCTCATCTGGACCTAGTGACTCTGGTCCCAACTTGGGCTTCACATGGATCTGGTGACTCTGGTCCCCACCTGGAAGTCACCTGGTTCTGGTGACTCTGGTCCCCACATGGACCTCTCCTGGACCTGGTGACTCTCTTTCCAACATGGACCTCACCTGGATCTGGTGACTCAGGTCCTCAGTTTGGCCTCACCTGGACCTGGTGTCTCTCATCCCCACTTTGGCCTCAGAACTGCTGAATCTTGCCCCACCTAGGCCACACCCAAACCTGGTGGCTTGTCCCCCGCTATGCCTCAATTCGACCTGATGAATCTGGTCCTCACGTGGGCCTCACATGGACCTGGGACTCAGCTGGATAGAGTGGCTCTGGTTCCCACAAGGGGTTCACCTGTTACTTGTGACTGTGGCCTTATCCTATGCCTCACCAGGACCTAGTGATTCTGTTCCCCATCTGGGCCTGCATGGCCCTGGTGACTCTGGTCGTCACACAGGCCTCATTGGGACCTGGATACTCTATTCCACAGCTGAGCTTCACTTTGACCAGGGACCTCTGGTCCCATTCTGGGCCTCAAACGAAACTGGTTACTCTGGTTCCCCCTCTGGGACTCACCCTTACGTGGTGACTCTGGTCACCCCTTGGATTTCACTTGGACCTTTTGAATCTGGTCCTTAGCTTGTCCGCACCTGGATGTGGTGACTGGTCGCCACCTGGGCCTCACCTGGACTTGGTGAATCCTGTTGCCAACTGCGCCTCACCTGGACCTTCTGACTGTGGTCCTACCTGGACCTCACCTGGATCTGGTGGCTCTGGGGTCATATGGGGCTCTCGTCGACCTGGTGCCTTGGTCTCCATCTGGATTCACTTGGAAAACAATGACTCTGATTTATATTTGGGCCTCTCCTGTATCTGTTGACTCTGATCCTTCCCTGGGCATCATTGAGACCTGGATACTCTCTTATATACCTGGGCCTTACCTGGACCTGGTGACTGTGGTCCCACCTGGGCCTCACCTGGACGAGGTGACTGGTTCCCACAGGGACCTCACCTGGACCTGGTGACTCAGGTCCTCATATGGGCATCATGGGACCTGGTTTCTCAGTTCCACATCGGGGACTCACCTGGACCTAGTGATTCTCGTCCCCCTCTGGGCCTCTCCCTGACGTGGTGACTCTGGTCCCCACCTGGATATCACCAGAACCGGGTGACTCTGGTCCTCCTCTGGGTCTCACCCGGAGCTGGGGACACCGGTCCACAACTGGGCCTCAACAGGACCTGGTAAATCTACTCCACACTTAGGCCTCGTCTGGACCTTGTGACTCTTTTCCCACCTGGCATCAATGGGACATGGTTACTCTGTTCCTCACCTGGGCCTCACCTGGACATGATAACTTTGCTCAACACTTTGGCCTCAACTGGTCCTGATGACTCTGGTCCCCTCACCTAGGCCTCAATCTGGACCTGGTGTCTGGTCCCCACCTGGGGCTCACCTGGACCTGGTGACTCTCGTTCCCAGTGAACAACACCTGGACCTGGTGCCTGTGGTGTTCTTGTAGACTCACATTTACCTGGTGACTCCTGTCCCCACTAGGGCTCACCTGGATCTGGTGACTCTGGCCTGCAAGTTGGCCTCACCTGGACCTGGTGAGTGGGGTTGCCACCTGGGCCTCACCCATACCTGGTGACTCAGGTCTCCACGTGGTCCTCTTGGACCTGGTGAGTCTGTTACTTACCTGGTCCTCTCCCAGACCCGGGGACAATGGTCACCACCTGGGCCTCACCTGGACCTGGTGAATCTGGTCCCCATCTGGGCCTCACCCGGTCCTGATGACTTTGTTCCGCACCTGGACCTGATTGCTGTGGACTCTTTCTTGTCCTCACCTGGAACTGGTGACTCTGATCCTATCTGAGTGTCACCCAGACATGGTGAATCTGGTCCTCACCTGGGCATCATTGTTACATGGTGACTCTGTTCCACACCTGAGCCTCACCTGGATGATGACTCTGGACCTCTCTTGGCCTCACCCTGACTTGGTGACTCTGGTCCCCATTAGGATGTAACCTGGACCAGGTGATTCTGGTACCCCTCTACGCCTCAAACAGATCTGGTGACTCTGGTCCTCAATTGGGCTTCACCTGGAACTAGTGAATATGCTCCATCTGGGCCTCATTTGGACCTGGCGACTGTCGTCCCTACCTGGGCATCATTGGGACATGGTTCCACACATGGCCTGCAGGTTGGCCTCACCTGGACCTGGTGAGTGGGATTGCCACCTGTGGCTCACCTATACCTGGTGACAGAGGTCCCCA
This sequence comes from Canis aureus, assembly GCF_053574225.1. Taxonomy (NCBI): domain Eukaryota; kingdom Metazoa; phylum Chordata; class Mammalia; order Carnivora; family Canidae; genus Canis; species Canis aureus. Next base: position 58,090,762 of record NC_135632.1, read on the forward strand.
CGTGGGCCTCTTGGACCTGGTGAATCTGGTCCTTACCTCATCTTCTCCCAACCTGGGGACTCTGGTCATCACCTGGGCCTCACTTGGACAAGGTGAACTCGTCCCCATCTGGGCCTCACCCAGTGTTGTTTACTTTGTTCCCCACCTGGAACTGATTGCTGTGGACTCTTTCTTTGCCTCACCTGGAACTGGTGACTCTGATCCTATCTGCGCGTCACCCAGATCTGGTGACTCTGGCCCTCATCTGGGCATCATTGGTACCTGGTGACTCAGTTCCACACCTGAGCATCACCTGGACATGATGACTCTGGAACCTCTCTGGGCCTCAGCCTGTCCTGGTGACTCTGGTCCCCATCTGGATGTCACCTTGACCAGGTGATTCTGGTACCCCTCTGGGCCTCAACCAGATCTGGTGACTGTGGTCCTCAACTGGCCCTCACCTGGACCTAGTGAATATGCTCCATCTGGGCCTCATTTGGACCTGGTGACTCTGGTCCCTCCCTGGGCATCATCAGGACACGGTTCCACTGCATGGCCTGCAGGTTGGCATCACCTGGACCTGGTTACTCTGGTTCCTACATGTACATCATCGGGACACGGTTCCTCTGCATGGCGCGAAGAATGGCTTCTCCTGGACCTGGTGAGTGTGGTTGCCACCAGTGCCTCACCCGTACCTGGGGACACAGGTCCCCGATTGGGTCTCTTGGACCTGGTGAATCTGGTCCTTACCTGGTCGTCTCCCAGCCGCGGGGTCTCTGGTCACCACCTGGGCCTCACCTGGACCTGGGGAATCTGGACCCCATCTGGGCCTCACCCAGTCCTGGTGACTTTGTTCCGCACCTGGATCTGATTGCTGTGGACTCTTTCTTGGCCTCACCTGGAACTGGTGACTCTGATCCTATCTGCGCAATACCCAGACCTGGTGACTCTGGTCCTCACCTGGGCATCTTTGGTACCTGGTGACTATGTTCCACACCTAGCCTCACCTGGACATGATGACTCTGGAACCTCTCTGGGCCTCATCCTGACCTGGTGACTCTGGTCCCCATCTGGATGTCACCTGGACCAGGTGATTCTGGTACCCCTCTAGGACTCAACAAGATCTGGTGACTCTGGTCCTCAACTGGGCCTCACCTGGACCTAGTGAATATGCTCCATCTGGCCTCATTAGGACCAGGTGACTCTGGTCCCTACCTGGGCATCATCGGGACATGGTTCCACTGCATGACTTGCAGGTTGGCCTCACCTGGACCTGGTAAATATTGTCCCTACCTCGGCATCATCAGGACATAGTTCCACTGCATGGCCTGCAGGTTGGCCTCACCTGGACCTGGTAACTCTAGTCCCTACGTGGGCATCATAAGGTCATGGTTCCTCTGCATGGCCTGCAGGTTGGCCTGACCTGGACCCGGTAACTCTGGTCCCTACCTGCGCAACCTGGGAACACGGTTCCTCTACTTTGCCTACAGGTTGGCCTCCTCTGGACCTGGTGAGTGGGGTTGCCACCTGGGCCTCACCCATACCTGGTGACACAGGTCTCCCCTGGGCTACACCTGGACTTGGTGACTCTTGTCACCACTGGGGTCTCACCTGGACCTGCTTACTGTGTTCCACACCTGGGCCTCATGTAGACCTGTTGACCATGGTCCCCAAGCCGGCCTCACATGGACCTGTTGCCTCTGATCCCCACCGGGGCCTCATATGTACCTGGTAACTCAGGCCCTCACCTAGGCCTCATCTGGACCTAGTGACTCTGGTCCCCACTTGGGCTTCACCTGGATCTGGTGACTCTGGTCTCCACCTGGACTTCACCTGGATCTGGTGACTCTGGTCCCCACCTGGGCCTGTCCTGGACCTGGTGACTCTCTTTCCAACATGGACCTCACCTGGATCTGGTGCCTCTGCGCCTCAGTTTGGCCTCACCTGGACCTCGTGTCTCTCGTCCGCACTTTGACCTAACTCAGAACTGCTGAATCTTGCCCCACCTAGGCCGCACACAGACCTGGTGGCTCTTGTCCCCAGCTATGCCTCAATTCGACCTGATGAATCTGGTCCTCACGTGGGCCTCACATGTACCTGGGTCAGCTGCATAGAGTGGCTCTGGTTCCCACAAGGGGCTCACCAGATACTGGGGACTGTGGACTTATTCTATGCCTCACCAGGACCTAGTGATTCTGTTCCCCATCTGGGCCTGCATGGCGCTTGTGACTCTGGTCCACACCCAGGCATCATTGGGACCTGGATACTCTATTCCACACCTGGGCCTCACACTGACAAGGGACCTCTGATCCCATTCTGGGCCTCAAAATAACTGGTTACTCTGGTTCCCCCTCTGGGACTAACCCTTACCGTCTGACTCTGGTCACCCCTTAGGCTTCACTTGGGCCTGTGAATCTGGTCCTTAGCTGGTCCGCACCTGGATCTGGTGACTGGGTGCCACCTGGGCCTCACCTGGATTTGGTGAATCCTGTGCCACCTGCGCCTCACCTGGACTTTGTGACTGTGGTCCCACCTGGACCTCACCTGGATCTGGTGGCTCTGGTTCCCATATGGGGCTCTCCTGGACCTGATTCCTGTGGTCTCCATCTGCCCTCACCTGGAACACAATGACTCTGATCCATATTTGGGCCTCTCATGGACCTGTTGACTCTGGTCCTTACCTGGGCGTCATTGGGACCTGGATACTCTCTTATATACCTGGGCCTCACCTGGACCTGGTGACTGTGGTCCCACCTGGGCCTCACCTGGAGGAGGTGATTGGTTCCCACAGGGACCTCACCTGGGCCTGATGACTCAGGTCCTCATATGTGCATCATGGGACCTGTTTTCTCAGTTCCACAACGGGGCCTCACCTGGACCTAGTGATTCTCGTCCCCCTCTGGGCCTCACCCTGACATGGTGATTCTGGTCCCCACCTGGATATCACCAGAACCAGGTGACTCTGGTCCCCGTCTGGGATCAACCGGAGCTGGGGACACTAGTCCTCAGCTGGGACTCAACAGGACCTGGTGAATCTACTCCTCACTTAGGCCTCGTCTGGACCTTGTGACTCTTTTCCCACCTGGCATCAATGGGACATGGTGACTCTGTTCCCCGCCTGGGCCTCACCTGGACGTGATAACTTTGCTCCACACTTTGGCCTCAACTGGTCCTGATGACTCTGGTCCCCCCACCTAGGCCTCAATCTGGACCTGGTGACTGTGGTCCCCACCTGGGTCTCACCTGGACCTGGTGACTCTCGTTCCCAGATGAACCACACTTGCACCTGGTGACTGTGGTGTTCTTGTAGACTCACATTTTCCTGGTGACTCCGGTCCCCACTAGGGCCTCACTTGGATCTGGTGACTCTGGCCTGCAGGTTGGCCTCACCTGGACCTGGTGAGTGGGGTTGCCACCTGGGACTCACCCATGATTGTTGAGTCAGGTCCCCACGTGGGCCTCTTCTACCTGGTGAATCTGGTCCTTACCTGGTCCTCTCCTAGACCCGGGGAGTCTGGTCACCACCTGGGCCTCACCTGGACCTGGTGATTCTGGTCCCCATCTGGGCCTCACCCAGTCCTGGTGACTTTGTTCCCCACCTGGACCTGATTGCTGTGGACTCTCTCTTGGCCTCCCCTGGAGCTGGGGACTCTGATCCTATCTGTGCGTCACCCAGACCTGGTGACTCTGGTCCTCACCTGGGCATCATTGGTACCTGGTGACTCTGTTCCACACCTGAGCCTCACCTGGACATGATGACTCTGGAACCTCTCTGGGCCTCACCCTGACCTGGTGACTCTGGTCCCCATTTGGATGTCACCTGGACCAGGTGATTCTTGTACCCCTTTAGGCCTCAACCAGATCTGGTGACACTGGTCCTCAACTGGGCCTCACCTGAACCTAATGAATATGCTCCATTTAGGCCTCATTTGGACCTGGTGTCTCTTGTAACTACCTGGGCATCATCGGGACATGGTTCCACTGCATGGCCTGCAGGTTGGCCTCACCTGGACCTCGTAACTCTGGTCCCTACCTGGGCATCTTCGGGACATGATTCCTCTGCATGGCCTGCAGGTTGGCCTCACCTGGACCTGGTGAGTGGGGTTGCCACCAGGGCCTCACCCATGCATGGTGACACCGGTCCCCACGTGGGCCCCAGTATGCCCTGGTGAATCTCTCCTTGCCTGGTCCTCACGCGGACCTGGTAACCCTGGTCACGACCTGGGAATCACCTGGACCTGGTGTATCTGGCCTCATCTGGGCCTCACCCAGTCCTGGTGACTTTGTTCCCCACCTGGACCTGATTGCTGTAAAATCCTTGTTGTCCTCAACTGGAACTGGTGACTCTGATCCTAACTGGGCCTCACCCAGATCTGGTGACTCTGGTCCTCACCTGTGGACCATTATGACCTGGATACTCTATTCCACACCTGAGCCTCACCTGGACATGATGACTCTGGATCCCCTCGGGGCCTCACCCTGACATGGTGACTCTGGTCCCCATCTGGATGTCACCTAGACCAGGTGAATCTGTTACCCCTCAAGGACTCAAATATACCTGGTGACACTGGTCCTCAACTGGGTCTCACCAAGACCTAGTGAATATGCTCCCCACCTGCGCCTCATCTAGACCTGGTGACGCTGGGTCTACCTGGGCATCATCGGAACATGGTTACTCTGTTTCCCACTGGGACTGATCTGATCCTGGTAACTCTGGTCCTGACTTTGGCCTCTTCTGTACCAGGTGATTCTGGCTCCACCTGGGCCTCACCTGTAACAGGTGACTCTGATTCTAAGCATGGCCTCACCTGACCTGTTGACTGTGGTTCCCATCGGGACCTCACCTGGACCTCATGTCTCTGGTCCCACCTGGGCCTCACCAGGACCTGGTGTCTCTGGTACCCACCTGGGTAGCATCAGGATATGGTTACACTGTTCACTAATAGTGACCCAGCCGGACCTATTAACTCTGGTCTTCACCTGGGCCACACCTGGACATGGTGACACTGTTTCCCACCTGGGTCTCACCTGGACATGGTGAGTCGGATCCCCACCTGATCCTCACCTGTAACTGGTGATTCTCGTTCCCACATGGAGATCATGTGGACCTGTTGGCCGCAGTGTTTCTAGCATATTTTTTTTAATTTTTATTTATTTATGATAGTCACAGAGAGAGAGAGAGAGAGGCAGAGACACAGGCAGAGGGAGAAGCAGGCTCCATGCACCGGGAGCCCAACGTGGGATTCGATCCCGGGTCTCGAGGATCGCGCCCTGGGCCAAAGGCAGGCGCCAAACCGTTGCGCCACCAAGGGATCCCATGTGTTTCTAGCTTCTCATGTACCTCGTGACTCTGGTCCCCACCAGGGCCTTACCGGGACCTGGTGAGTTTGGTTGCCACCTGCACCACACCTGGACCTGGTGATTCTGGTCTGCACCTGAGACTACCCTGGATCTGGTGACTGTGGTCGCCACCTGGGCTTCACCTGAATTTCGGGACTCCGGTCCCCATATGGGCCTCACCTGGCCCTGTTGACCATGGTCCTCAACTGGGCAAAATTGGGACCTGGTGACTGTGTTCCACAACAGGACCTCACCTGGACCAGGTAACTATGCTCCCCCTCTGGGTCTCACCGTGCCCTAGTGACTGTGAAGTCCACTTTGGTTTGACTTGGACCTGCTGACACTGGTTGCCACCTGCGCCTGACCTCGAACTGTTGACTCTGGTTCTTTCAAAGGCCTCCCCTGTACCTGGTGATCCTGGTCCCCACCTGGGCCTCACCTGGACGTGGTGACTCTTGTCACCACCAGTGATTCACCTGGACCTGCTTACTGTGTTCCACACCTGGGCATAAGTAGACCTGTTGACCAAGGTCAGCAAGCCGGCCTCACATGGACCTATTGCCTCTCATCCCCACCAGGGCCTCACTTGTACCTGGTAACTCTGGTCCTCACCTGAGGCTCATCTGGACCTAGTGACTCTGGTCGCCTCGTGGGCTTCACCGGGGTCTGGTGTCTCTGGTCCCAATCTGGACATCAACTGGATCTGTTGACTCTGGTCCCCACCTGGACTTCACCTGGATCTGGTGACTCTGGTCCCCACCTGGACCTCTCCTGGACCTTGTGACTCTCTTTCCAACATGGACCTCACCTGGAACTGGGGACTCTGGTCCTCAGTTTGGCCTCACTTGGACCTGGTGTCCCTCGTCCCCACTTTGACCTAATTCAGAACTCCTGAATCTTGCCCCACCTAGGCTGCACCGAGTCCTGTTGACTCTTGTCCCCAGCTATACCTCAATTCGACAAATGTATCTGGTCCTCACGTGGGCCTCACATGGACCTGGGACTCAGCTGGATAGAGTGGCTCTGGTTCCCACAAGGGGCTCACCTGATACTACTGACTGTGGTCTTTTTCTATGCCTCACCAGGACCTAGTGATTCTGTTCCCCATCTGGGCCTGTATGGCCCTAGTGACTCTGGTCCTCACCCAGGCATCATTGGGACTTGGATACTCTATTCCACACCTGGACCTCACTTTGACCACGGACCTCTGGTCCCATTCTGGGCCTCAAACTAAACTGGTTACTCTGGTTCCCCTCTGGGCCTCACCCTTACCTGCTGACTCTGGTCACCCCTTGTGCTTCACATGGGCGTGCTGAAACTGGTCCTTAGCTGGTCCGAACCTGGATGTGGTGACTGGTCGCCACCTGGGCCTCACCTGGACTTGGTGAATCCTGTTGCCACCTGCGCCTCACCTGGACCTTGTGACTGTGGTCTCACCTGGATCTCACCTGGATCTGGTGGCTCTGGTTCCCATATGGGGCTCTCCTGGACCTGGTTCCTGTGGTCTCCATCTGGCCTCACCTGGAACACAATGACTCTGATCCATATATGGTCCTCTCCTGGACCTGTTGCCTCTGATCCTTACCTGGGCATCATTGGGACCTGGATACTCTCTATATACCTGGGCCTCACCTGGACCTGGGGACTGTGGTCACACCTGGGCCTCACCTGGATGAGGTGACTGGTTCCCACAGGGAACTCACCTGGACCTGGTGACTCAGGTCCTCATATGGGCATCATAGGACCAGGGTTCTCAGTTCCACATCGGGGTCTCATCTGGACCTAGTTATTCTCGTCCCCCTCTGGGCCTCACCCTGAGGTGGTGACTCTGCTACCCACCTGGACATCACTAGAACCGGGTGACTCTGGTCTCCCTCTGGTACTCACCCGGAGCTGGGGACACTGGTCCTCAACAAGGCCTCAACAGGGCCTGGTGAATCTACTCCTCACTTAGGCCTCGTCTGGACCTTGTGACTCTTTTCCCACCTGGCATCAATGGGACATGGTTACTCTGTTCTCTACTTGGGCCTCACCTGGACATGATAACTTTGCTCCACACTTTGGCCTCAACTGGTCGTGATGAATCTAGTCCCCCCACCAAGGCCGCAATCTGGACCTGGTGACTGTGGTCCCCACCTGGGTCTCACCTGGACCTGGTGACTCTTGTTCCCACATGAACCACACCTGGACCTGGTGACTGTGGTGTTCTTGTAGACTCACATTTACCTGGTGACTCCGGTCCCCACTAGGGCCTCACGTGGATCTGGTGACTCTGGCCTGCTCATTGGACTCACCTGGACCTTGTGAGTGGGGTTGCCACCTGGGCCTCACCCATACCTGGTGTCTCAGGTCCCCACGTGGGCCTCTTGGACCTGGTGAATCTTGTCCTTACCTGGTCCCTTCCCAGACCCGGGGACTCTGGTCACCACCTGGGCCTCACCTGGTCCTGGTGAATATGGTCCCCATCTGGGCCTCACCCAGGCCTGGTGACTTTGTTCCCCACCTGGATCTGAATGCTGTGGACTCTTTCTTGGCCTCACCTGGAACTGGTGAATCTGATCCTATCTGCGCATCACCCAGACCTGGTGACTCTGGTCCTCACCTGGGCATCATTTTACCTGGTGACTCTGTTCCACACCTGAGCCTCACCTGGACATGATGACTCTGGAACCCCTCTGGGCCTCACCCTGACCTGGTGACTCTGGTCCCCATCTGGATGTCACCTGAACCAGGTGATTCTGGTACCCCTCTAGGCCTCAACCAGATCTGGTGACTCTGGTCCTCAACTGGGCCTCACCTGGACCTAGTGAATATGCCCAATCTGGGCCTCATTTGGACCTGATGACTCCGGTCCCTACCTGGGCATCATCGGGACATGGTTCCACTGTATGGCCTGCAGTTTGGCCTCACCTGGACCTGGTGAGTGGGGTTGCCACCTGGGACTCACCCATACTTGGTGACACAGGTCCCACGTGTGCTTCACTTGGACCTGGTGAATCTGGTCCTTACCTGTTCCTCACCCGGAACTGGTAACTCTGGTCATCACCTGGGAATCACCTGGACCTGGTGAATCTGGTCCCCATCTGGGCCTCACCCAATCCTGGTGACTTTGTTCCCCACCTGGACCTGATTGCTGTGGACTCCTTCTTGCCTCACCTGGAACTGGTGACTCTGATCCTAACAGGACCTCACCCAGATCTGGTGACTCTGGTCCTCAAATGTGGACCATTATGACCTGGATACTCTGTTCCCTACTTGGGCCTCACCTGGACATGATAACTTTGCTCCACAGTTGGGCCTCAACTGGTCCTGATGACACTGGTACCCTCTTAGGCCTAAATCCGGACCTGGTGACTGTCGTCCCCACCTGGTTCTCACCTGGAACTGGTTACTCTGTTTCCCACATGAACCACACCTGGACCTGGTGACTGTGATGTTCTTGTAGACTCACTTTTACCTGCTGTCTCCGGTGCCGACTAGGGCCTCACGTGGATATGGTGACTTTGACATGCAGGTTGGCCTCACCTGGACCTGGTGATTGGGGTTGCCACCTGGGCCTCAGCCAAACCTGGTGACCCTGTCCCCACGTGGGCCTCTTCTACCTGGTGAATCTGGTCCTTACCTGGTCGTCTCCCAGCCTCGGGGACTCTGGTCACCACCTGGGCCTCACCTAGACCTGGTGAATCTGGTCCCCATCTGGGCCTCATCCAGTTCTGGTGACTTTGTTCCACACCTGGACCTGATTGCTGTGGACTCTTTCTTGGCCTCACTTGGAACTGGTGACTCTGATCCTATCTGCGCGTCACCCAGATCTGGTGACTCTGGTCCTCACCTTTGCATCATTGGTACCTGGTTATTCTGTTCCACACTTGAGCCTCACCTGGACATGATGACTCTGGAAACTCTCTGGGCCTCAGCCTGACATGCTGACTCTGGTCCCCATATGGAAGTCACCTAGACCAGGTGAAACTAGTACCCCTCTTGGCCTCAACTTGACCTGGTGACTTGGTCCCCCTCTGGGTCTCACCGTGCCCTAGTGACTGTGAACCCCACTTTGGCCTGGCTTCGACCTGCTGACCCTGGTTGCCACCTGCGCCTGACCTCGAACTGTTGACTCTGGTTCTTTCAAGGGCCTCCCCTGTACCTGGTGATCCTGGTCCCCACCTGGGCCTCACCTGGACGTGGTGACTCTTGTCACCAACGGGGACTCACCTGGACCTGCTTACTGTGTTCCACACCTGGGCCTCAAGTACACCTCTTGACCATGGTCCCTAAGCCCGCCTAACATGGAACTGTTGCCTCTGATTCCCACCGGGGCCTCACGTGTACCTGGTAACTCTGGTCCTCACCTTGGCCTCATCTGCACCTAGAGACTCTGGTCCCCACCTGGACTTCACCTGGATCTGGTGACTCTGGTCCCCACCTGGAACTCACCTCGATCTGGTGACTCTGGTCCTCAGTTTGGCCTCACCTGGACCTGGTGTCTCTCGTCCCCACTTTGACCTAACTCAGAACTGCTGAATCTTGACCCACCTAGGCCGCACCCAGACCTGGTGACTCTTGTCCTCAGCTATGCCTCAATTCGACCTGATGATTCTGGTCCTCACGTGGGCCTCACATGGACCTGGGACTCAGCTGGATAGAGTGTCTCTGGTTCCCACAAGGGGCTCACATGATACTGTTGACTGTGGTCTTATTCTATGCCTCACCAGGACCTAGTGATTCTGTTCCCCATCTGGGCCTGCATGACCCTAGTGACTCTGGTCCTCACCCAGGCATCATTGGGACCTGGATACTCTATTCTACAACTGGGCCTCATTTTGTCCAGGGACCTCTGGTCCCATTCTGGTCCTCAAACTAAACTGGTTACTCCTGTTCCCCCTCTGGGCCTCACCCTTTCCTGGTGACTCTGGTCACCCCTTGGGCTTCACTTGGGCCTGGTGAATCTGGTCCTTAGCTGGTACGCACCTGGATTTGCTGACTGGTCGTCACCTGGGCCCCACGTGGACTTGGTGAATCCTCTTGCCACCTGCGCCTCACCTGGACCTTGTGACTGTGCTCACACCTGGACCTCACCTGGATCTGGTTGCTCTGGTTCCCATATGGGGCTCTCCAGGACCTGGTTCCTGTGGTCTCCATCTGGCCTCACCTGGAACACAATGACTGTGATCCATATTTGGGCCTCTCCTGGACCTGTTGACTCCGGTACTTACCTGGGCATCATTGGGACCTGGATACTCTCTTATATACCTGGGCCAAACCTTGACCTAGTGACTGTGGTCCCACCTAGGGCTCACCTGGACGAGGTGACTGGTTCCACCAAGGACCTCACCTGGACCTGGTGACTCAGGTCCTCATATGGGCATCATGGGATGTGGTTTCTGAGTTCTACATCGGGGCCTCACGTGGACCTAGTGATTCTCGTCCCATTATGGTTCTCACCCTGACGTGGTGACTCTGGTCCCCACCTGGATATTACCAGAACCGGGTGACTCTGGTCCCCCTCTGGAACTCACCCGGAGCTGGGGACACTGGTCCTCAACTGGGCCTCAACACGACCTGGTGAATCTACTCCTCACTTAGGCCTCGTCTGGACCTTGTGACTCTTTTCCCACCTGGCATCAATGGGACATGGTTAGTCTGTTCACCACCTGGGTCTCACCTGGACATGATAACTTTGCTCCACACTTTGGCCTCAACTGGTCCTGATGACTCTGATCCCCCGACCTAGGCGTCAATCTGGACCTGATTGCTGTGGACTCCTTCTTAGCCTCAACTGGAACTGGTTACTCTGATCCAGATTGAGGATCCCCAATCTGGGCCTCACCTGGCCCTGTCAACCATGGTCCTCAACTGGCAAAATTGGGACCCGGTGACTGTGTTCAACCCCTGGACCTCACCTGGACCAGGTGACTCTGGTCCCCCTCTGGGTCTCACCGTGCCCTAGTGACTGTGAATCCCACATTGGCATGACTTGGACCTGCTGACCCTGGTTGACACCTGCGCCTGACCTCGAATTGTTGACTCTGGTTCATTCAAGGGCTTTCCCTGTACCTGGTGATCCTGGTCCCCCACTGGGACTCACCTGGACGTGGTGACTCTTGTCACCACCGGGGACTCACCTGGACCTGGTTACTGTGTTCCACACCTGGGCCTCAAGGAGACCTGTTGACCATGGTACTGAAGCCGGCCTCATATGGACCTGTTGCCTCTGATTCCCACCGGGGCATCACGTGTACCTGGTAACACTGGTCCTCACTTGGGCCTCATCTGGACCTAGTGACTCTGGTCCCCACCTTGGCTTCACCTGGATCTGGTGACTCTGGTCCCAAATTGGACCTCTCCTGGGCTTGGTGTCTCTCTTGCCCACTTTTTTTTTTTAATTTTATTTATTTATGATAGTCACAGAGAGAGAGAGAGGCAGAGACACAGGCAGAGGGAGAAGCAGGCTCCATGCACCGGGAGCCTGATGTGGGATTTGATCCCACGTCTCCAGGATTGCGCCCTGGGCCAAAGGCAGGCGCCAAACCACTGCGCCACCTAGGGAACCCCTCTCTTGCCCACTTTGATCTAACTCAGAATTGCTGAATCTTGCCCCACCTAGGCCGCACCCAGACCTGGTGACTCTTGTCCCCAGCTATGCCTCAATTCGACCTGATGAATCTGGCTCTCACGTGGGCATCACATGGACCTGGGACTCAGCTGGATAGAGTGGCTCTGGTTCCCACAAGGGGTTCACCTGATACTGGGGACTATGGTCTTATCCTATGCCTCACCAGGACCTAGTGATTCTGTTCGCCATCTGGGCCTGCATGGCCCTAGTGACTCTGGTCCTCACCCAGGCATCATTAAGACCTGGATACTCTATTCCACACCTGGGCCTCACTTTGAGGAGGGACCTCTGGTCTCATTCTGGGCCTCAAACTAAACTGGTTACTCTGGTTCCCCCTCTGGGCCTCACCCTTACCTGGTGACTCTGGTCACCCATTGGTCTTCAAATGGACCTGGTGAATCTGGTACTTAGCTGGTACGCACCTGGATCTGGTGACTGGTCGCCACCTGGGCCTCACCTGGACTTGGTGAATCCTGTTGCCACCTGCACCTCACCTGGACCTTGTGACTGTGGTCCCACCTGGACCTCACCTGGATCTAGTGGCTCTTGTTCCCATATGGGGCTCTCCTGGACCTGGTTCCTGTGGTCTCCATCTGGCTTCACACAATGGAACACAATGGCCTCCACCTGGAACACAATGATCTGATCCATATATGGTCCTCTCCTGGACCTGTTGACTCTGGTCCTTACCTGGGCATCATTGGGACCTGGTTACTCTCTTATATACTTGGGCCTCACCTGGACCTGGTGACTCTGGTCCCCCTATGGACCTCACCCTGACCTGGTGACTGTGGTCCCACCTGTGCCTCACCAGGACGAGGTGACTAGTTCCCACAGGGACCTCACCTTGACCTGGTGACTCAGGTCCTCATTTGGGCATTATGGGACCTTTTTTCTCAGTTCCACATCGGGGCCTCACCAGAAACTAGTGATTCTCGTCCATCTCTGGGCCTCAACCTGACGTGGTGAGTCTTGTCCCCACCTGGTTATCACCGGAACTGGGTGATTCTGATCCCCCTCTGGGACTCACCCAGAGCTGGGGACACTGGTGCTCAACTGGGCCTCAACAGGACCTGGTGAATCTAGTCCTCACTTAGGCCTCTTCTGGACCTTGTGACTCTTTTCCCACCTGGCAACAATGGGACATGGTTACTCTGTTCCCCAACTGGGCCTCACCTGGACATGATAACTTTGCTCCACACTTTGGCCTCAACTGGTCCTGATGACTCTGGTCCCCCCACCTAGGCCTCAATCTGGACCTGGTGACTGTGGTCCCCACCTGGGTCACACCTGGACCTGGTGACTCTCCTTCCCACATGAACCACACCTGGACCTGGTGACTGTGGTGTTCTTGTAGACTCACATTTACATGGTGACTCTGGTCCCCGCTAGGGCCTCACGTGGATCTGGTGACTTTGGCCTGCAGGTTTGCCTCACCTGGACCTGGTGAGTGGGGTTGCCACCTGGACCTCATCCATAATTGGTGACTCAGGTCCCCACGTGGGCCTCTTCTACCTGGTGAATCTGGTCCTTACCTGGTCCTCTCCCAGACCCGGGGACTCTGGTCACCACCTGGGTTTCACCTGGACCTGGTGAATCTGGTCCTCATCTGGGCCTCATTGGTACCTGGTGACTCTGTTCCACACCTGAGCCTCACTTGGACATGATGACTCTGGAACCTCTCTGGGCCTCACCCTGACCTGGTGACTCTGGTCCCCATCTGGATGTCACCTAAACCAGGTGATTCTGGTACCCTTATAGGGCTCAACCAGATCTGGTGACTCTGGTCCTCAACTGGGCCTAACCTAGACCTAGTGAATATGCTCCATCTGGGCCTCATTTGGACATGGTGATTCTGATACCTACCTCGGCATTACCGGGACATGGTTCCACTGCATGGCCTGCACGTGTGCCTCACCTGGACCTGATATCTCTAGACCCCACCTGGGCATCTTCGGGACACGGTTCCTCGGCATGGCCTGCAGGTTGGCCTCACTTGGACCTAGTGAGTGGGGTTGTCACCTGAGACTCACCCATGCCTGGTGACACAGGTCCCCACGTGGGCCTCACTTGGACATGGTGAATCTGGTCCTTACATGGTCCTCACCCGGAACTGGTAACTCTGGTCACCACTTGGGAATCACCTGGACCTAGTGAATCTGGTCCCAATCTGGGCCTCATCCAGTCCTGGTGACTTTGTTCCCCACCTGGACCTGATGGCTAGGGACTCCTTCTTGGCCTCACCTGGAACTGGTGAGTCTGATCCTATTACGCGTCACCCAGACCTGGTGACTCTGGTCCTCCACTGGGCATCATTGGTACCTGGTTACTCTGTTCCACACCTGAGCCTCACCTGGACATGATGACTCTGGAACCTCTCTGGGCCTCACCCTGACCTGGTGACTCTGGTCCCCATCTGGATGTCACCTGGACCAGGGAATTCTGGTACCCCTCTAGGCCTCAACCAGATCTGGTTACTTTGGTCCTCAACTCGGACTCACCTGGACCTAGTGAATATGCTCCATCTGGGCCTCATTTGGACCTGATGACTCTGGTCCCTACCTGGGCATCATCGGGACATGGTTCCACTGCATTGCATGCAGGTTGGCCTCACCTGGACCTCGTAACTCTGGTCCCAACATGGCCATCATCGGGACACGGTTCCTCTGCATGGCCTTCAGTTTGGCCTCCCCTGGACCTGGTGAGTGAGGTTGCTACCTGGGTCTCCCCATACCTGGTGACACAGGTCCCACGTGGGCTTCACTTGGACCTGGTGAATCTGGTCCTTACCTTGTCCTCACCCATAACTGGTAACCCTTGTCACCACCTGGGAATCACCTGGACCTGGTGAATCTGGTCCCCATCTGGGCCTCACCCAGTCCTGGTGACTTTGTTCCCCACCTGGACCCGATTTCTGTGGACTAATTCTTGGCCTCACCTGGAACTGGTGACTCTGAGCCTATCTGAGCGTCACCCAGACCTGGTGATTCTGGTCCTCACCTGGGCATCATTGGTACCTGGAGACTCTGATCCACACCTGAGCCTCACCTGGACATGATGACACTGGAACCACTCTGGGCCTCACACTAACCTGGTTACTGTGGTCCCCATCTGGATGTCACCTGGACCAGGTGACTCTGGTACCGCTCTAGGCCTCAACCAGTTCTGGTGACTCTGGTCTTCAACTGGGCCTCACCTGGACCTAGTGAATATGCTCCATCTGGGCCTCATTTGGACCTGCTGACTCTGGTCACTTCTTGGCAATCATCGGGAAATGGTTCCACTGCTTGGCGTGCAGGTTGGCCTCAGCTGGACATGGTAACTCTGGTCCCGACCTGGGCATCATCGGGACATTGTTCCTCTGCGTTCCCTGCAGTTTGTCCACATCTGGACCTGGTGAGTGGGGTTGCCAACTGGGCCTCACCCATACTTGGTGACACAGGTCCCCACGTGGGCCTCAGTTGGACCTGGTGAATGTGGTCCTTACCTGGTCCATACCCGGAACTCGTAACTCTGCTCACCACCTGGAAATCAGCTGGACTTGGTGAATCTGGTCCCCATCTGGGCTCACCAAGTCCTGGTGACTTTGTTCCCCACCTGGACCTGATTGCTGTGGACTCCTTCTTGGCCTTACCTGAAACTGGTGACTCTGATCCTAACTGGGCCTCACCCAGATCTGGTGACTGTAGACCTCACCTGTGGACCATTATGACCTGGATACTCTGTTCCACACCTGAGCCTCACCTGGACATGGTGACTCTGGATCCACTCTGGGCCTCAGCCTGATATGTTCACTCTGGTCCCCATCTGGATGTCACCTAGACCAGGTGAATCTGGTACCCCTCTAGGCCTCAACTAGACCTGGTGACTCTGGTCCTCAACTGGGCCTCACGGGGACCTAGAGGACAAGCTCCCCACCTGCGCCTCATCAGAACCTGGTTCTACCTGGGCAAATTCGGGACATGGTAACTCTATTCCCCACTGGGACTGACCTGATCCTGGTAACTCTGGTCCTGACTTTGGCCTCTTCTCTACCAGGTGACTCTGGCTCCACCTGGGCCTCACCTGTAACTGGTGAGTCTGATCCTAAGCATGGCCTCACGTGACCTGGTCTCTCAGGTTCACATTGGGACCTCACCTGGACCTCATGTCTCTGGTCCCACCTGGGCCACACCAGGGCCTGGTGTCTCTGAACCCACCTGGGTAGCATCAGGATATGGTTACCCTGTTCACTAACAGTGACACAGCCGGACCTATTAGCTCTGGTCTTCACGTGGGCCACACCTGGACGTGGTGTCTCTTGTCACCACCGGGCACTCACCTGGACCTGCTTACTGTGTTCCACACCTGGGCCTCAAGTAGACCTGGCCTTCACCTGGGTCACACCTGGACGTGGTGACACTGTTTCCCACCTGGGTCTCACCTGGACATGGTGAGTCAGATCCCCACCTGGTCCTCACCTGTAACTGGTGATTCTCGTTCCCACATGGATATAATATGGACCTTGTGGCTGCAGTGTTTCTAGCTTCTCATGTACCTCGTGACTCTGGTCCGCACCAGGGCCTCACCGGGACCTGGTGAGTGTGGTTGCCACCTGCACCTCACCAGGACCTGGTGATTCTGGTCTGCACCTGAGACTATTCTGGATCTGGTGACTGTGGTCCCTACCTGTGCTTCATTGGATTTGGGGACTCCGGTCCCCACCTGGGACTCACCTGGCCCTGTTGACCATGGTCCTCAACTGCGCAAATTTGGGACCCGGTGACTGTGTTCCACAACTGGACCTCACCTGGACCATGTGACTCTGGTCCCCCTCTGGGTCTCACTGTGCCCTAGTGACTGTGAACCCCGCTTTGACCTGACTTGGACTTTCTGACCCTGGTTGCCACCTGCGCCTGAACTCGAACTGTTGACTCTGGTTCTTTCAAGGGCCTCCCCTGTAACTAGTGATCCTGGTGCCCAACTGGGCCTCAACTGGACGTGGTGACTCTTGTCACCACCGGGGACTCACCTGGACCTGCTTACTGTGTTCCACACCTGGGCCTCAAGTAGACCTGTTGCCCATGGTCCCCAAGCCGGCCTCACATGGACCTGTTGGCTCTGATCCCCACCGGGGCCTCACGTGTATCTGGTAACTCTGATCCTCACCTGGGCCTCATCTGGACCTAGTGACTCTGGTCCCCACCTGGGCTTCACCTGGATCTGGTGACTCTGGTCCCCACCTGGAACTCTCCAGGACCTGGTGACTCTCTTTCCAACATGGACCTCACCTGGATCTGGTGCCTCTGGTTCTCAGTTTGGCCTCACCTGGACCTGGTGTCTCTCGTCCCCACTATGACCTAACTCAGAACTGCTGAATCTTGCCCCACCTAGGCCGCACCCAGACATGGTGACTCTTGTCCCCAGCTATGCCTCAATTCGACCTGATGAATCTTGTCCTCACGTGGACCTCACATCGACCTCGGACTCAGCTGGATAGAGTGGCTCTGGTTCTCACAAGGGGCTCACCTGATACTGCTGACTGTGGTCTTATTCTATGCCTCACCAGGACCTAGTGATTCTGTTCCCCATCTGGGCCTGCATGGCGCTAGTGACTCTGGTCCTCACCCAGGCATCATTGGGACCTGAATTCTCTATTCCACACCTGGGCCTCACTTTGACCAGGGACCTCTAGTCCCATTCTGGGCCTCAAACTAAACTGGTTACTCTGCTTCCCCCTCTGGGCCTCACCCTTAGCTGGTGACTCTGGTCACCCTTTGGGCTTCACTTGGGCCTGGTGAATCTGGTCCTTACAGGTCCGCACCTGGATGTGGTGACTGGTCGACACCTGGGCCTCACCTGGACTTGGTGTATCCTGTTGCCACCTGCGCCTCACCTGTACTTTGTGACTGTGGTCCCACCTGTACCTCACCTGGATCTGGTGGCTCTGGTTCCCATATGGGGCTCTCCTGGACCTGGTTCCTGTGGTCTCCATCAGGCCTCACCTGGAACACAATGACTCTGATCCATATTTGGGCCTCTCCTGGACCTGTTGACTCAGGTCCTTACCTGGGCATCATTGGGACCTGGATACTCTCTTATATACCTGGGCCTCACTTGGACCTGGTGACTGTGGTCCCACCTGGGCCTCACCTGGACTAGGTGACTGGTTCCCACAGGGACCTCACCTGGACCTGGTGACTCAGGTCCTCATACGGGCATCATGGGACCAGGTTTCTCAGTTCCACATCGGGGCCTCACCTGGACGTAGTGATTCTCGTCTCCCTCTTGGCCTCACTCTGATGTGGTGACTCTGGTCCCCACCTGGATATCACCAGAACCGGGTGATTCTAGTCCCCCTCTTGGACTCACCCGGAGATGGGGACACTGGTCCTCACCTCGGCCTCAACAGGACCTGGTGAATCTACTCCTCACTTAGGCCTCGTTTGAACCTTGTGACACTTTTCCCACCTGGCATCAATGGGACATGGTTACTGTGTTCCCTACCTGGGCCTCAACTGGACATGATAACTTTGTTACAAACTTTGGCCTCAACTGGTCCTAATGACTCTGGTCCCCCCACCTAGGCCTCTATCAGCACCTGGTGACTGTGGTCCCCATCTGGGTCTCACCTGGACCTGGTGACTCTCGTTCCAGTTGAACCACACCTGGACCTGGTGACTGTGGTGTTCTTGTAGACTCACATTTACCTGGTGACTGCGGTCCCCACTAGGGTCTCACCTGGATCTGGTGACTCTGGCCTGCAGATTGGCCTCACCTGGACCTGTTGAGTGGGGTTGCCACCTGGGCCTCACCCAAACCTGGTGACTCAGGTCCCCACGTGGGCCTCTTGGACCTGGTGTATCTGGTCCTTACCTGGTCCTCTCCAAGACCCAGGGACTCTGGTCACCACCTGGGCCTCACCTGGACGAAGTGACTGGTTCCCACAGGGACCTCACCTGGACCTGGTGACTCAGGTCCTCATATGGGCAGCCTGGGACCTGGTTTCTCAGTTCCACATCGGGGCCTCACCTGGACCTAGTGATTCTCGTCGCACTCTGGGCCTTACCCTGAGATGGGGATACTGGGTCTCAACTGGGCCTCAACAGGACCCGGTGAATCTACTCCTCACTTTGGCCTCGTCTGGACCTTGTGACTCTTTTACCACCTGGCATCAATGGGACATGGTTACTCTGTTCCCCACCTGGGCCTCACCTGGACATGATAACTTTGCTCCACACTTTGGCCTCAACGGGTCCTGATGACTCTGGTCCTCCCACCTAGGCCTCAATCTGGACCTGGTGACTATGGTCCCCACCTGGGTATCACCTGGACCTGGTGACTCACGTTCCCACATGAACCACAACTGGACTTGGTGACTGTTTTCTTCTGGTAGACACATTTACCTGGTGACTCCGATCCCCAAGGGCCTCACATGGATCTGGTGACTCTGGCCTGCAGGTTGGCCTCACCTGGACCTGGTGAGTGGGTTTGCCACCTGGGCTTCACCCATATCTGGTGACCCACGTACCCACGTGGGCCTCATGGACCTGGTGATTCTGGTCCTTACCTGGTCCTCTCCCAGACCCGGTGACTCTGGTTCCCAACAGGGCCTCACCTGGACCTGGTGAATCCGGTTCCCATCTGGGACTCACCCAGTCCTGGTGACTTTGTTCCCCACCTGGACCTGATCGCTGTGGACTTTTTCTTTGCCTCACCTGGAAATGGTAACTCTGATCTTTTCTGCGCGTCCCCCAGACCTGGTGACTCTGTTCCTCACCTGGGCATCATCGGGACATGGTTCCACTGCATCAACTGCAGGTTGCCCTCACCTGGACCTGGTATTTCTGGTCTCTACCTGGGCATCATAGGGATATGGTTCCACTGCATGGCATGCCAGTTGGACTCACCAGGATCTGGTGACTCTGGGCCCTACCTAGGCATCATCGGGACATGGTTCCACTGCATGGCCTGCAGGTTGGCCTCACCTGGACCTGGTAACTCTGTTCCCTACCTGGGCATCATCGGGACACGGTTCCTCTGCAAGGCCTGCAGGCTGGCCTCACCTGGACGTGGTGAGTGTGGTTGCCCCCTGGGGCTCACCCATACCTGTTGAACCAGGTCCCCACGTGGGCCTCTTGGACCTGGTGAATCTGGTTCTTACCTGGTCCTCTCCCGGAACTCCTAACTCGGGTCCCCACCTGGGCCTCACCTGGACCTGGTGAATCTCTTCCCCATTTGGGCCTCACCCAGTCCTGGTGACTTTGTTCCCCACCTGGACCTGATTGCTGTGGACTCTTTCTTGGCCTCACCTGGAACTGGTGACTCTTATCCTCTCTGCGAGTGACTCAGGCCTGGTGACTCTGGTCCTCACTTGGGCATCATTGGTACCTGGTGACTCTGTTCCACACCTCAGCCTCACCTGGACATGATGACTCTGGAACCTCTCTGGGCCTCACCCTGACCTGGTGACTCTGGTCCCCATCTGGATGTCACCTGGACCAGGTGATTCGGGTACCCCTCTAGGCCTCAAACAGATCTGGTGACTCTGGTCCTCAACTGGGCCTCACCTGGACCTAGTGAATATGCTCCATCTTGGCCTCATTTGGACATGGTGACTCTGGTCTCTACCTGGGCATCATCGGGACATGGTTCCACTGCATGGCCTGCAGGTTGGCCTCACCTGGACCTGGTAACTCTGGTCCCTACCTGGTCTTCATCGGGAAACGGTTCCTCTGCATGGCCTGCATGTTGTCCTCACCTGGACCTGGTGAGTGGGGTTGCCACCTGGGCCTCACCCATACCTGGTGACACAGGTCCCCATGTGGGCCTCATTTGGACCTGGTGAATCTGGTCCTTACCTGGTCCTCACCCGGACCTGGTAACTCTGGTCACCACCTGGGAATCGCCTGGACTGGGTGAATCTGGTCCACATCTGGGCCTCCCCCAGTCCTAGTGACTTTGTTCCCCACATGGACCTGATTGCTGTGGACTACTTCTTGGCCTCACCTGGAACTGGTGACTCTCATACTAACTGGGCCTAACTCAATCTGCTGACTCTGGTCCTCCCCTGTGGACCATTATGAACTGGATACTCTGTTCTACACCTGAGCCTCACCTGGAAATGATGACTCTGGATCCACTCTGGGCCTCACCCTGACGTGGTGACTCTGGTCCCCATGTGGATGTCATCTAGACCAGGTGAATCTGGTACCCCTCTAGGCCTCCACTAGACCTGGTGACCCTGGTCCTCACCTGGGCCTCACGGGGACCTAGTGAATATGCTCCCCAATTGTGTCTCATCTGGACCTGGTTACTCTGGTTCTACCTGGGCATCATCGGGACATGGTTACTCTGTTCCCCACTGGGACTCACCTGATCCTGGTAACTCTGGTACTGATTTGGCCTCTTCTGTACCAGGTGACTCTGGATCCACATTGGCCTCACCGGTAACTGGTGACTCTGATCCTAAGCATGGCCTCACCTAACCTGGTGACTGTGGTTCCCATTGGGACCTCACCTGGACCTCATGTCTCTGGTTCCACCTGGGCCTCACCAGGACCTGGTGTCTCTGGTACCCACCTGAGTAGCATCAGGATATCGTTACGCTGTTCACTATCAGTGTCCCAGCCGGACCTATTAACTCTGGACTTCACCTGGGGCACACCTGGACATGGTGACACTGCTTCCCACCTGGGTCTCACCTGGACATGGTGAGTCGGATCCCCACCTGATCCTCACCTGTAACTGGTGATTCTAGTTCCCACATGGACATCATGTGGACCTGGTGGCTGCAGTGTTTCTAGGTTGTCATGTACCTCGTGACTCTGGTCCCCACCAGGGCCTCACCAGGACCTGGTGAGTGTGGTTGCCACCTGCACCTCACCTGGACCTGGCGATTCTGGTCTGCACCTGAGACTACCCTAGATCTGATGACTGTGGTCCCCACCTGGGCTTCACTTGGAATTGGGTACCCCAGTCCCCATCTGGTCCTCACCTGGACCTGGTGACCATGGTCCTCAACTGGGCAAAATTGGGACCCGGTGACTGTGTTCCACAACTGGACCTCATCTAGACCAGGTGACTCTGGTCCCCCTCTGGGTCTCACCGTGCCCTAGTGACTGTGAACCCCACTTTGGCCTGACGTGGACCTGCTGACCCTGGATGCCACCTGCGCCTGACCTCCAACTGTTAACTCTGGTTCTTTCAAGGGCCTCCCCTGTCCCTGATGATCCTGGTCCCCACCTGGGCCTCAGGTGGACGTGGTGACTCTAGTCAGCACCGCGGACTCACCTGGACCTGCTTACTGTGTTCCACACCTGGGCCTCAAGTAGACCTGTTGACCATGGTCCCCAAGCCGGCCTCACATGGACCTGTTGCCTTTAATCCCCATCAGGGCTTCACGTGTACCTGGTAACTCTGGTCCTCACCTGGGCCTCATCTGGACCTAGTGACTCTGTTCCCACCTGTAATTCACCTGGATCTGGTGACTCTGATCGCCACCTGGACCTCTCCTGGTCCTGGTGACTCTCTTTCCAACATGGACCTCACCTGGATCTGGTGATACTGGTCCTCAGTTTGGCCTCACCTCAACCTGGTGTCGCTCGTCCCCACTTTGACCTAACTCAGAACTGCTGAATCTTGCCCCACCTAGGCCGCACCCAGACCTGGTGACTCTTGTCCCCAGCTATGCCTCAATTCGACCTGATGAATCTGGTCCTCACGTGGGCCTCACCTGGTCCTGGGACTCAGCTGGATAGAGTGGCTCTGGTTCCCACAAGGGGCTCACCTGATACTGGTGACTGTGGTCTTATTCTATGCCTCACCTGTACCTAGTGATTCTGTTCCCCATCTGGGCCTGCATGGCCCTAGTGACTCTGGTCCTCACCCAGGCATCATTGGGAACTGGATACTCTATTCCACACCTGGGCCTCACTTTGACCAGTGACCTCTGGTCCCATTCTGGGCCTCAAACTAAACTCGTTACTCTGGTTCCCCCTCTTGGTCTCACCCTTACCTGGTTACTCTGATCACCCATTGGGCTTCACTTGGGCCTGGTGAATCGGGTCCTTAGCTGGTCCGCACCTAGATCTGGTGACTGGTCGCCACCTGGGCCTCACCTGGACTTGGTGAATCCTGTTGCCACCAGCGCCTCACCTGGACCTTGTGACTGTGGTCCCACCTGGACCTCACCTGGATCTGGTGGCTCTGGTTACCATATGGGGCTCTCCTGGACCTGGTTTCTGTGGTCTCCATCTGGCCTCCCTTGGAACACAATGACTCTGATACATATTTGGGCCTCTCCTGGACCTGTTGACTCTGGTTCTTACCTGGGCATCATTTGGATCTGGATACTCTCTTACATAGCTGGGCCTCACCTGGACCTGGTGACTGTGGTCCTCATATGCACATCATGGGACCTGGTTTCTCAGTTCCACATAGGGGCCTCACCTGGACCTAGTGATTCTCGTCCCCCTCTGGGCCGCACCCTGACGTGCTGACTCTGGTCCCCACCTGGATATCACCAGAACCGGGTGACTCTGGTCCCCCTCTGGTACTCTCCTGGAGCTGGGGACACTGGTCCTCAGCTGGGCCTCAACAGGACCTGTTGAATCTACTCCTAACTTAGGCCTCGTCTGGACCTTGTGACTCTTTTCCCAGGTGGCATCAATGGGACATTGTTAGTCTGTTCCCCACCTGGGCCTCACCTGGACATGATAACTTTGCTCCACACTTTGGCCTCAACTGGTCCTGATGACTCTGGTCCCCCCACCTATGCCTCAATCTGGACCTGGTGACTCCGGTCCCCAGTAGGGCCTCACCTGCATCTGGTGACTCTGGCCTGCAGGCTGGCCTCACCTGGACCTGGTGAGTGGGGTTGCCACCAGGACCTCACACATACCTGGTGACTCTGTCCCCACGTGGGCCTCTTGGACCTGGTGAATCTGGTCCTTACCTGGTCCTCTCCCAGACCCGGGGACTCTGGTCACCACCTGGGCCTCACCTGGACCTGGTGAATCTGGTCCCCATCTGGGCCTCACACAGTCCTGGTGGCTTTGTTCGCCACCTGGACCTGATTGTTGTGGTCTCCTTCTTGGCCTCACCTGGAACTGGTGACTCTGATGGTATCTGCACGTCACCCAGATCTGGTGACTCTGGTCGTCACCTGGGCCTCATTGGTACCTGGTGACTCTGTTCCACACCTGAGCCTCACCTGAACATGATGACTCTGGAACCTCTCTGGGCCTCACCCTGACCTTGTGACTCTGGTCCCCATCTGAATGTCACCTGGTCCAGGTGATTCTGGTACCCCTCTAGGACTCAACCAGATCTGGTGACTGTGATCCTCAACTGGGCCTCACCTGCACCTAGTGAATATGCTCCATCCGGGCCTCAGCTGGACCTGGTAACTCTGGTCCCTACCTGGGCATCACCGGGACACGGTTCCTCTGCATGGCCTCCAGGTTGGCCTCACCTGGCCCTAGTGAGTGGGGTTTCCACCTGGGGCTCACCCATACCTGGTGACACAGATCCCCACGTGGCCCTCACTTGGACCTGGTGAATCTGTTACTTACCTGGTCCTCACCCGGAACTGGTAACCCTGGTCACCACCTGGGAATCACCTGGACCTGGTGAATCTGGTCCCCATCTGGGGCTCACCCAGTCCTCGTGACTTTGTTCCCCACCTGGACCTGATTGCTGTGGACTCCTTCTTGGCCTCACCTGGAACTGGTGACTGTGATCCTACCTGGGCCATCCCCCAGATCTGCAGAATTGGTCCTCACCTGTGGACAATTATGACCTGGATACTCTGTTCCACAAGTGTGCCTCACGTGGACATGATAACTCTGGATGCCCTCTGGACCTCAGCCTGATATGGTGACTCTCGTCCCCATCTAGATTTCACCTAGACCAGGTGAATCTGGTACCCCTCTAGGCCTCAACTTGACCTGGTGACTCTGATCCTCAACTGGGCCTCACCGGGACCTAGTGAACATGCTCCCCACCTGCGCCTCTTCTGGACCTGGTGACTCTGGTTCTACCTGGGCATCATCGGGACATAGATACTCTATTCCCCACAGGGACTGAACTGACCTGGTAACTCTGATCCTGGCTTTGGCCTCTTATGTATCAGGTGACTGTCGCTCCACATAAGCCTCACCTGTAACTGGTGACTCTGATCCTAAGCATGGCCTCACCTTACCTGGTGACTGTGGTTCCCATCGGGACCTCACCTGGACCTCATGTCTCTGGTCCCACCTGGGCCTCACCAGGACCTGGCCCAGATCATCATGTCCCGGTGAGGCTGACATGGTGACTCTGGTCCCCATCAGGTTGTCACCTAGCCCAGGTGAATCTGGTACCCTTCTAGGCCTCAAGTAGACCTGGTGACTCTGGACCACAACTGGGCTTCACAGGGACCTAGTGAATATGCTCCCACCTGCGCCGATTCTGGACCTGGTGACTCTGGTCCCTTCCTTGGCATCATCGGGACATGGTTCCTCTTCATGGCCTGCAGGTTGGCCTCACCTGGACCTGGTGATTGGGGGTGCCCCTGTGTGATTGCTTGGACTCCTTCTGGGGCTTACCTGGAACTGGTGACTCTGATCCTATCTGCCCGTCACGCAGATCTGGTCACTCTGGTCCTCACCTGTGGACCATTATGACCTGGATACTCTGTTTCACACCTGAGCCTCAACTGGACATGATGTCTCTGGCTCCACTCTGGGCCTCACCCTGACTTTGTGACTCTGGTCCCCATCTGGATGTCACCTAGACCAGGTGAATCTGGTACCCCTCTAGGCCTCAACTAGACCTGGTGACTCTAGTCCTCAACTGGGTCTTACCGGGACCCAGTGAACATACTCCCCACCTCCGCCTCATCTGGACCTTGTGACTCTGGTTCTACGTTGGCATCATCGGGTCATGGTTATTGTATTCCCCACTGGAACTGACCTGATCCTGGTAACTCTGGTCCTGACTTCGGTCTCTTCTGTACTAGGTGACTCTGTCTCCACCTGGGCCTTACCAGTAACTGGTGATTCTTATCCTAAGCATGGCCTCACCTGACCTGGTGACTGTGGTTCCTATCGGGACCTCACCTGGACCTCATGTCTCTGGTCCCACCTAGGCCTCACCAGGACCTGGTGTCTCTGGTACCCACCTGGGTAGCATCAGGAAACGGTTACACTGTTCACTAACAGTGACCCATCCGGACCTATTAACTCTGGTCTTCACCTGGGCCACACCTGGACATGTTGACACTGGTTCCCACCTGGGTCTCACCTGGACATGGTGAGTATGATCCACAAATGGTCCTCCCCTGTAACTGGTGATTCTCATTCCCACATGGACACCATGTGGACCTGGTGGCTGCAGTGTTTCTAGCTTCTGATGTACCTCGTCACTCTGGTCCCCACCAGGGCCTCACCGGGACCTGGTGAGTGTGGTTGCAACCTGCACCTCACCTGGACCTGGTGATTCTGGTCTGCACCCGAGACTACCCTGGATCTGGTGACTGTGGTCCCCACCTGGGCTTCACCTTGATTTGGGGACTCCGATCCCCATCTGGGCCTCACCTGGCCCTGTTGACCATGGTCCTCAACTGGGCAAAATTGGGACCGGTGACTGTGTTCCACAACTGGACCTCACCTGGACCAGTTGACTCTGGTCCCTCTCTGGGTCTCACCGTGCCCTAGTGACTGTGAACTCCTCTTTGGCCTGACTTGGACCTGCTGACCCTGGTTGAAACCTGCGCCTGACCTCGAAATGTTGAATCTGGTTCTTTCAAGGGCCTCCCGTGGACCTGGTGAACCTGGTCCCCACCTGGGCCTCACCTGGACGTGGTGACTCTTGTCACAACCAGGGACTCACCTGGACCTGCTTACGGTGTTCCACACCTGTGCCACAAGTAGTCCTGTTGACCATAGTCCCCAAGCTGGCCTCACATGGACCTGTTGCCTCTGATCCCCACCGGGGCCTCACTTGTACCTGGTAACTCTGGTCCTCACCTGGGCCTCATCTGGAGCTAGTGACTCTGGTCCCAACCTGGGCTTCACCTGTATCTGGTGACTCTGGTCCCCACTTGGAATTCACGTGGATCTGGTGACTCTGGTCCCCACCTGGACCTCTCCTGGACCTGGTGACTCTCTTTCCACAATGGACTTCACCTGGATCTGGTGACTCTGGTGCTCAGTTTGGCCTCACCTGGACATGGTGTCTCTCGTCCCCACTTTGAACTAACTCAGAACTGCTGAATCTTGCCCCACCTGGGCCGCACCCAGACCTGGTGACTCTTGTCCCCAGCTATGCCTCAATTCGACCTGATGAATCTGGTCCTCACGTGGGCCTCACATGGACCTGGGACTCAGCTGGATAGAGTGGCTCTGGTTCCCACAAGGGGCTCACCTGATACTGCTTACTGTGATCTTATTCTATGCCTCACCAGGACCTAGTGATTCTGTACACCATCTGGGCCTGCATGGCCCTAGTGACTCTGGTCCACACCCAGGCATCATTGGATCTGGATACTCTATTCCACACCTGGGCCTCACTTTGCCCTGGGACCTCTGGTCCCATTCTGGGCCTCAAACTAAACTGGTTACTCTGGTTCCCCCTCTGGGCCTCACCCTTACCTGGTGACTCTGGACACCCCTTGGGCTTCACTTGAGCCTGGTGAATCTGGTCCTTAGCTGGTCCGCACCTGGATGTGGTGACTGTTCACTACCTGGGCCTCACCTGGACTTTGTGAATCCTGTTGCAACCTGCGCCTCCCCTGGACCCTGGGTCTGTGGTCCCACGTCGACCTCACCTGGATTTGGTGGCTCTGGTTCCCATATGGGGCTCTCCTTGTCCTGGTTCCTGTGGTCTCCATCTGGCCTCACCTGGAACACAATGACTCTGATCCATATTTGGGCCTCTCCTGGACCTGTTGACTCAGGTCCTTACCTGGGCATCATTGGGACATGGATACTCTCTTATATACCTGGGCCTCACCTGGCCCTGGTGACTGTGGTCCCACCTGGGCCTCACCTGGATGAGGTGACTGGTTCCCACAGGGACCTCACCTCGACCTGGTGACTCAGGTCCTCATATGGGCATCATGGGACCTGGTTTCTCAGTTCCAAATCGGGGCCTCACCTGGACCTAGTGATTCTCATCCCTCTCTGGGCCTCACCCTGACGTGGTGACTCTGGTCCCCACCTGGATATCACCAGACCGGGTGAGTCTGGTCGCCCTCTGGGACTCACCCGCAGCTTGGGACACTGGTCCTCAACTGGGCCTCAATAGGACCTGGTGTATCTACTCCTCACTTAGGCCTCGTCTGGACCTTGTGACTCTTTTCCCACCTGGCATCAATGGGACATGGTTACTCTGTTCCCCACCTGGGACTCACCTGGACATGATAACTCTGCTCCACATTTTGGCCTCAACTGGTCCTGATGAATCTGATCCCCCCACCTAGGCCTCAATCTGGAACTGGTGACTGTGGTCCCCACCAGGGTCTCACCTGGACCTGGTGACTCTTGTTCCCACATGAACCACACCTGGACCTGGTGACTGTGGTGTTCTTTAGACTCACATTTACCTGGTGACTCCGGTCCCCACTAGGGCCTCACCTGGATCTGGTGTCTCTGGCCTGCAGGTTGGACTCACCTTGACCTGGTGAGTGGTATTGCCACCTGGGGCTCACCCATACCTGGTGACACAATTCCCCACGTGGGCCTCTTGGACCTGGTCAATCTGGTCCTTACCTGTTCCTCTCCCAACCTGGGGACTCTGGTCATCACCTGGGCCTCATCTGGACAAGGTGAATCTGGTCCCCATCTGAGCCTCACCCAGTCCTGGTGACTTTGTTCCCCACCTGGACCTGATTGCTGTGGACAGGTTCTTGGCCTCACCTGGAACTGGTGACTCTGATCCTATCTGCGCGTCACCCAGATCTGGTGACTTTGGTCCTCATCTGGGCATCATTGGTACCTGGTGACTCTGTTCCACACCTGAGTCTCACCTGGACATGATGACTCTGGAACCCCTCTGGGCCTCACCCTGACCAGGTGACTCTGGTCCCCATCTGGATTTCACCTTGACCAGGTGATTCTGGTACCCCTCTGGGACTCAACCAGATCTGGTGACTCTGGTCCTCAACTGGGCCTCAACTGGACCTAGTGAATATGCTCCATCTGGGCCTCATTTGGACCTGGTGACTCTGGTCCCTACCTGGGCATCATCGGGACATGGTTCCACTGCATGGCCTGCAGGTTGGCCTCACCTAGTGCTGGTAACTCTGGTCCCTACCTGGGCATCATCGGGACATGGTTCCACTGCATGGCCTTTAGGTTGGCCACACCTGGACCTGGTAAGTCTGGTCCCTACCTGGGCACCATCGGGACATGGTTCCAGTGCATGGCCTGCAGGTTGGCCTCACCTAGTGCTGGTAACTCTGGTCCCTACCTGGGCATCATCGGACATGTTTCCACTGCATGACCTGCAGGTTGTCCTCACCTGGACGTGTTAAGTCTGGTCCCTACCTGGGCATCATCGGGACATGGTTCCACTGCATTGCATGCAGGTTGGCCTCACCTGGACCTCGTAACTCTGGTCCCTATATGGCCATCTTCGGGACACGGTTCCTCTGCATGGCCTTCAGGTTGGCCTCACCTGGACCTAGTGTGTGGTGATGTCACCTGGGACTCCCCATAACTGGTGACACAGGTCCCACGTGGGCTTCACTTGGACCTGGTGAATCTGGTCATTACCTGGTCCTCACCCAGAAATGGTAACAGTTGTCACCACCTGGGCCTCACCTGGGTCTGGTGAATCTGGTCCCCATCTGGGCCTCACCCAGGCTTGGTTACTTTGCTCCGCACCTGGACCTGATTGCTGTGGACTCCTTCTTGGCCTCACCTGGAACTGGTGACTCTGATCCTTACTGGGCCTCACCCAGATCTGGTGACTCTGGTCCTCACCTGTGGACCATTACCTGGAGACTCTCTTCCACACCTGAGCCTCACCTGGACATGATGACTCTGGATCCCCTCTGGGCCTCACCCTGACATGGTGAGTCTGGTCCCCATCTGAATGTCACCTAGACCAGGGGAATCTGGTACCCCTCTAGGCCTCAACTTGACCTGCTGACTCTGGTCCTCAACTGGGCCTCACCCGGACCTAGTTATTATGTTCCCCACCTGCGCCTCATCTGGACTTGGCGACTCTGTTTCTACCTGGGAATCATCGAGACATGGTTACTCTATTCCCCACTGGGACTGACCTGATCCTGGTAACTCTGGTCCTGACGTTGGCCTCTTCTCTACCAGGTGACTCTGGCTCCACCTGGGCCTCACCTGTAACTGGTGACTCTGATCCTAAGCATGGCCT
The DNA here is from genome assembly GCF_053574225.1 of Canis aureus. NCBI lineage: Eukaryota > Metazoa > Chordata > Mammalia > Carnivora > Canidae > Canis > Canis aureus. Next base: position 58,121,051 of record NC_135632.1, read on the forward strand.
CACCTGACCTGGTGACTGTGGTTCCCATCGGGACCTCACCTGAACATCATGTCTCTGGCTCCACCTGGGCCTCACCAGGACCTGGTGTCTCTGGTACCCACCTGGGTAGCATCAGGATATGGTTACACTGTTCACTAACAGTGACCCTGCTGGACCTATTAACTCTGGTCTTCACCTGGGCCACACCTGGACATGGTGACACTGGTTCCCACATGGGCCTCACCTGGACATTGTAAGTCGGATCCCCACCTGGTCCTCACCTGTAACTGGTGATTCTCGTTCCCACATGGAATCATGTGGACCTGGTGGCTGCAGTGTTTCTAGCTTCTCATGTACCTCGTGACTCTGGTCCCCACCAGGGCCTCACCGGTACCTGGTGATTGTGGTTGTCACCTGCACCTCACCTGGACCTGGTGATTCTGGTCTGCACCTTAGGTTACCCTGGATCTGGTGACTGTGGTCCCCACCTGGGCTTCACCTGGAATTGGGGACCCCTGTCCCCATCTGGGCCTCAACTGGCCCTGTTGACCATGGTACTCAACTGGGCAAAATTTGGGACACGGTGACTGTGTTCCACAACTGGACCTCACCTGGAAAAGGTGACTCTGGTCCCCCTCTGGGTCTCACCGTGCCCTAGTGACTGAGAACCCCACTTTGGCCTGACTTGGACCTGCTGACCCTGTTTGCCACCTGCGCCTGACCTCGGCCTGGTGACTCTGGTTCTTTCAAGGGCCTTCCCTGGACCTGGTGATCCAGGTCCCCACCTGGGCCTCACCTGGACGTGGTGACACTTGTCACCACCGTGGACTCACCTGGACCTGGTTACAGTGTTCCACACCTGGGCCTCAAGTAGACCTGTTGACCATGGTCCCCAAGCCGGCCTCACATGGACCTGTTGCCTCTGATCCCCACCGGGGCCTCACATGTACCTGGTAACTCTGGTCCTCACCTGGGCCTCATCTGGACCTAGTGACTCTGGTCCCCACCTGGGCTTCGCCTTGATCAGGTGACTGGTCCCCACCTGGGCTAAACCTGGATCTGGTGACTCTGCTCCCCACCTGGACCTCTCCTGGACCTGGTGACTCTCTTTCCAACATTGACCTCACCTGGATCTGGTGACTCTGATACTCAGTTTGGCCTCACCTGGACCTGGTGTCTCTCGTCCCCACTTTGACCTTACTCAGAACTGCTGACTCTTGCCCCACCTAGGCCGCACCGTGACCTGGTGACACTTGGCCCCAGCTATGCCTCAATTCGACATGACGAATCTGGTCCTCACGTGGGCCTCACTTGGACCTGGGACTCAGCTGGATAGAGTGGCTCTGGTTCCCACAAGGGGCTCACCTGATACTGCTGACTGTGGTCTTATTCTATGCCTCACCAGGACCTAGTGATTCTGTTCCCGATCTGGGCCTGCATGGCCCTAGTGACTCTGGTCCTCACCCAGGCATCATTGGGACTGGAAACTATATTCCACACCTGGGCCTCAGTTTGACCAGGGACCTCTGGTCCCATTCTGGGCCTCAAACTAAACTGGTTACTCTGGTTCCCCCTCTGGGCCTCACCCTTACCTGGTGACTCTGGTCACCCTTTGGGCATCACTTCGGAATGGTGAATCTGGTCCTTAGCTGATCCGCACCTGGTTCTGGTGACTGGTCGCAACCTGGGCCTCACCTGGACTTGGTGAATCCTGTTGCCACCTGCGCCTCACCTGGACCTTGTGACTGTGGTCCCCCCTGGACCTCACCTGGATCTGGTGGCTCTGGTTCCCATATGGGGTTCTCCTGGACCTGGTTCCTTTGGTCTCCATCTGGCCTCACCTGGAACACAATGACTCTGATCCATATTTGGGCCTCTCCTAGACCTGTTGACTCTGGTCCTTACCTGGGCATCATTGGGACCTGGATACTCTCTTATATACCTGGGCCTCACCTGGACCTGGTGACTCTGGTCCCACCTGGGCCTCATCTGGATGAGGTCACTGGTTCCCACTGGGACCCCTCCTGGACCTGGTGACTCAGGTCCTCCAATGTGTATCATGGGATCTGGTATCTCAGTTCCACTTCGGGGCCTCAACTGGACCTAGTGATCTCGTCCCCCTCTGGGCCTCACCCTGACCTGGTGACTCTGGTCCCCACCTGGATATCACCAGAACCAGGTGACTCTGGTCCCCACCTAGGCTTCACCTGGACCTGGAGACTCAGGTCCTCATATGGGCATCATGGGACCTGGTTTCTCAGTTCCACATCGGGGCCTCACCTGGAGCTAGTGATTCTCGTCCCCCTCTGGGCCTCACCCTGACCTGGTGACTCTGGTCCCCACCTGGATATCACCAGAACCAGGTGACTCTGGTCCCCACCTAGGCTTCACCTGGACCTGGAGACTCAGGTCCTCATATGGGCATCATGGGACCTGGTTTCTCAGTTCCACATCGGGGCCTCACCTGGACCTAGTGTTTCTCGTCCCCCTCTGCGCCTCACCCTGACCTGGTTACTCTGGTCCCCATCTGGATGTCACCTGGACCAGGTGATTATGGTACCCTTATATGGCTCAACCAGATCTGGTGACTCTGGTCCTCAACTGGGCCTCACCTGTACCTAGTGAATATGCTCCATCTGGGCCTCATCTGGACCTGGTGACTCTGGTCCCTACCTGGGCATCATTGGGACATGGTTCCTCTATTCCCCAGAGGGACTGACCTGATCGTGGTAACTCTGGTCCTCTCTTTGGACTCTTCTGTACCAGGTAACTCTGGATCCACCTGGGCCTCACTTGGACGAGGTGACTGGTTCCCACAGGGACCTCACCTGGACCTGGTGACTCAGGTCCCCACGTGTGCCTCTTGGACCTGGTGAATCTAGTACTTACCTGGTCCTCTCCCCGACCCGGGGACTCTGGTCACCACCTGGGCCTCACCTGGATCTGGTGAATCTGGTCCCCATCTGGGCCTCACCCAGTCCTGGTGACTTTGTTCCCCACCTGTACCTGATTGCTGTGGACTCTTTCTTGGCCTCACCTGCAACTGGTGACTCTGAGGATATCTGCGCGTCACCCAGACCTGGTGACTCTGGTTCTCACCTGGGCATCATTTTTACGTAGTGACTCTGTTTCACACCTGTGCCTCACCTGGACATGATGACTCTGGAACCTCTCTGGGCCTCTCCCTGACCTGGTGACTCTGGTCCCCACCTGGATGTCACCTGAACCAGGTGATTCTTGTACCCCTCTAGGCCTCAACCATATCTGGTGACTGTGATCCTCAACTGGGCCTCACCTGGACCTAGTGAATATGCTCCATCTGGGCCTCATTTGGACCTGGTGACTCTGGTCCCTAAATGGGCATCATCGGGACATCTTTCCACTGCATGACCTGCAGGGTGGCCACACCTGGACCTGGTAACTCTGGTCCCTACCCGGGCATCATCAGGACATGGTTCCACCCATGGCCTGCAGGTTGGCCTCACCTGGACCTGGTAACTCTAGTCCCTACCTGGGCATCATCGGGACATGGTTCCTCTGCATGGCCTGCAGGTTGGCCTCAACTGGACCTGGTGAGTGGCGTTGTCACCTTGGCCTCACCCATGCCTGGTGACACAGGTCTCCACGTGGGCTTCACTTGGACCTGGTGAATCTGGTCCTTACCTGGTCCTCACCCCTTCCTCACCCGGAACTCCTAACTCGGGTCACCACCTGGGAATCACCTGAACCTTGTTAATCTGGTCCCCATCTGGTCCTCATCCAGTCCTGGTGACTTTGTCACCCCACCTGGACCTGATTGCTGTGGACTCCTTCTGGCCACACCTGGAACTGGTGACTCTGATCCTAACTGGGCCTCACCCAGATCTGTTGACTCCGGTCCTCACCTATGGACCATTATGACCTGGATACTCTGTTCGACACCTGAGCCTCACCTGGACATGATGACTCTGGATCCCCTCTGGGCCTCACCCTGACATGATAACTCTGGTTCCCATCCGGATGTAACCTAGACCAGGTGAATCTGGTATCCCTCTGGGCCTCAACTGGCCCTTTTGACCATGGTTCTCAACTGGGCAAAATTGGGACCCGGTGACTGTGTTCCACAACTGGACCTCACCTGGACCAGGTGACTCTAGTACCCCTCTGGGTCTCACCATGCCCTACTGACTGTGAACCCCACTTTGGCTTGACATGGACCTGCTGACCCTGGTTGCCACCTGCGCCTGACCTCGAAATGTTGACTCTAGTTCTTTCAAGGTCCTCCCTTGTACCTGGTGATCCTGGTCCCCACCTGGGCCTCACCTGGACGTGGTGACCCTTGTCACCACCGGGGACTCACCTGGACCTGCTTACTGTGTTCCACACCTGGGCCCCAAGTAGACCTGTTGACCATGGTCCCCAAGCTGTCCTCACATGGACCTGTTGCCTCTGATCCCCACCGGAGCCTCACGTGTACCTGGGAACTCTGGTCTTCCCCTGGGCCTCATCTGGACCTAGTGACTCTGGTCCCCACCTGGGCTTCACCTGGATCTGGTGGCTCTGGTCCCCACCTGGATTTCACCTGGAACTGGTGACTCTGGTCGCCACCTGGACCTCTCCTGGACCTGGTGACTCTCTTTCCAACATGGACTTCACTTGGATCTGGTGACTCTGATCCTCAGATTGGCCTCACCTGGACCTGGTGTCTCTCGTCCCCACTTTGATCTAACTCAGAACTGCTGAATCTTGCCCCTCCTAGGCCGCACCCAGACCTGGTTACTCTTGTCCCCAGCTATGCCTCAATTCGACCTGATGAATCTGGTCCACACGTGGGCCTCACATGGACGTGGGACTGAGCTGGATAGAGTGGCTCTGGTTCCCACAAGGGGCTCACCATATACTGGTGACTGTGGTCTTATTCTATGCCTCACCAGGACCTAGTGATTCTGTTCCCCATCTGGACCTGCATGGCCCTAGTGACTCTGGTCCTCACCCAGGCATCGTTGGGACCTGGATACTCTATTCCACAACTGGGCCTCACTTTGACCAAGGAACTCTGGTCCCATTCTGGGCCTCAAACTACACTGGTTACTCTGGTTCCCCCTCTGGGCCTCACCCTTACCTGGTGTCTGGTCACCCATTGGGCTTCACTGGGGCCTGGTGATTCTGGTCCTTAGCTGCTCCGCACCTGGATGTGGTGACTGGTCGCCACCTGGGCCTCACCTGGACTTGGTGAATCCTGTTGCCACCTTCTCCTCACCTGGACCTTGGGTCTGTGGTCCCACCTGCATCTCACCTGGATCTGGTGGCTCTGGTTCCCATATGGGGCTCTCCTGGACCTGGTTACTGAGGTCTCCATCTGGCCTCACCTGGAACACAATGACTGTGATCCATATTTGGGCCTCTCCTGGACCTGTTGACTCTGTCCTTACCTTGGCATTATTTGGACTTGGATACTCTCTTATATACCTGGGCCTCACCTGGACCTGGTGTCTGTGGTCCCACCTGGCCTCAACTGGACGAGGTGACTGGTTCCCACAGGGACCTCCCCTAGACCTTGTGACTCAGGTCCTCATATGTGCATCATGGGTCCTGGTTTCTCAGTTCCACATCGGGGCCTCACCTGGACCTAGTGATTCTTGTCCCCCTCTGGGCCTCACTCTGTCGTGTTGACTCTGGTCCAAACCTGGATATCACCAGAACCGGGTGACTCTGATTCCCCTCTGGGACTCACCCGCAGCTGGGGACACTGGTCCTCAACTGGGCCTCAAAAGGACCTGGTGAATTTACTCCTCACTTAGGCCCCGTCTGGGCCTGTGACACTTTTCCCACCTGACATCAATGGGACATGGTTACTCTGTTTCCCAATGGGGCCTCACCTGGACATGATAACTTTGGTCCACACTTTGGCCTCAGCTGGTCCTGATGACTCTGGTCCCCCCACCTAGGTCTAAATCTGGATCTGGTAACTGTGGTCCCCACCTGGGTCTCTCCTGGACCTGGTGACTCTTGTTCCCACATGAACCACACCTGGACCTGATGACTGTGGTGTTCTTGTAGACTCACATTTACCTAGTGACACTGGTCCCCACTAGGGCCTCACGTGGATCTGGTGACTCTGGCCTGCAGGTTGGCCTCACCTGGACCTGGTGAGTGGGGATGCCACCTGGGCCACACCCATACCTGGTGACTCAGGTCCCCACGTGTGCCTCTTGGACATGGAGAATCTGGTCCTTACCTGGTCCTCTCCCATACCCGGGGACTCTGGTCACCACCTGGGCCTCACCTGGACCTGGTGAATGAATCTGGTCCCCATCTGGGCCTCACCCAGTACTGGTGCCTTTGTTCCCCACCTGGACCTGATTGCTGTGGACTCTTTCTTGGCCTTACCTGGAACTGGTGGCTCTGATCCTATCTGCACGTCACCCAGATCTGGTGACTCTGGTCCTCACCTGGGCATCTCTGGTAGTTGGTGACTCTGTTCCACACCTGAGCCTCACCTGGACATGATGACTCTGGAACCCCTCTGGGCCTCACCCTGACCTGGTGACTCTGGACCCGTCTGGATGTCACCTGGACCAGGTGATTCTGGTACCCCTCTAGGCCTCAATCATATCTGGTGTCTCTGGTCCTCAACTGGGCCTCACCTGGACCTAGTGAATATGCTCCTTCTGGGCCTCATTTGAGCCTGGTGACTCTGGTCAATAAATGGGCATCATCGGGACATGGTTCCACTGCATGGCCTTCAGGTTGGCCTCACCTGGACCTGGTAACTCTGATCCCTACCTGGGCATCATCGGGACATTGTTCCTCTACATTGCCTGCAGGTTGGCCTCACATGGACCTGGTGAGTGGGGTTGCCACCCGGTCCTCACCCATACCTGGTGACAAAGGTCCCCACGTGGGCCTAAATTGGACCTTGTGAATCTGGTCCTTACCTTATCCTACCCGGAACTGGTAACCCTGGTCACCACCTGGGCCTCAACTGGACCTGGTGAATCTGGTCCCCATCTGTGCCTCACCAGGTCCTGGTGTCTTTGTTCCCCACCTGGACCTGATTGCTCTGCACTCCCTCATGGCCTCACCTGGAACTGGTGACTCTGATCCTAACTGGGCCTCAGCCAGATCTGGTGACTCTGGTCTTCACTTGTGGACAATTATGACCTGGATACTCTGTTCCACGCCTGAGCCTCACCTGCCCATGATGACTCTCGATCCCCTCTTGTTCTCACCCTGACTTGGTGACTCTGGTCCCCATCTGGATATCACCTAGACCAGGTGAATCTGGAACACCTCTAGGTCTCAACTAGACCTGGTGACTCTGGTCCTCAACTGGGCCTCACCGGAACCTAGTGTATATGCTTCCCACCTGCGCCTCATCTGGACCTGTTGACTCTGGTCCTTACCTGGGCATCATTGGGACCATGATACTCTCTTATATACCTGGGCCTCACCTGGACCTGGTGACTGTGGTCCCACCTGGGCCTCACCTGGACGAGGTGACTGGTTCCCACAGGGGCATCACATGGAACTGGTGACTCAGGTCCTCATATGGGCATCATTCACCTGGTTTCTCAGTTCCACATCGGGGCTTCACCTGGTCCTAGTGATTCTCATCCCGCTCTGGGCCTCACCGTGACGTGGTGACTCTGGTCCCCACCTATATATCACCAGAACCGGGTGACTCTGGTCCCCCTCAGGGACTCACCCGGAGCTGGGGACACTGGTACTCAACTGGTCCTCAAATGGACCTGGTAAATCTACTCCTCACAACTGGTGGCTCTGGACCTATCTGCGCGTCTCCCAGACCTGGTGACTCTGGTCCTCACCTGGGCATTATTGGTACCTGGTGTCTCTGTTCCACACCTTAGGCTCACCTGGACATGATGACTCTGGAACCTCTCTGGGTCTCACCCTGACATGGTGACTCTGGTCCCCATCTGGATGTCACCTGAACCAGGTGATTCTGGTACCCCTCTAGGCCTCAACCAGATCTGGTGACTCTGGTCCTCAACAGGGCCTCACCTGGACATAGTGAATATGCCCCATCTGGGCCTCATTTGGACCTGATGACCCCGGTCCCTATCTGGGCATCATCGGGACATGGTTCCACTGCAAGGCCTGCAGGTTGGCCTCACCTGGACCTGGTGAATGGGGTTGCCACCTGGACCTCACCCATACCTGGTGTAACAGGTCCCACGTGGGCTTCACTTGGACATGGTGAATCTGGTCCTTACCTGTTCCTCACCCGGAACTGGTAACTCTGGTCATCATCTGGGAATCACCTGGACCTGGTGAATCTGGTCCCCATCTGGGCCTCACCCAGTCCTGGTGACTTTGTTCCCCACCTGGACCTGATTGCTGTGGACTCCTTCTTGGCCTCACCTGGAACTGGTGACTGATCCTAACAGGACCTCACCCAGATCTGGTGACTCTGGTCCTCACCTGTGTACCATTATGACCTGGATACTCTGTTCCACACCTGAGCCTCAACTGGACATGATAACTTTGCTCCACAGTTGGGCATCAACTGGTCCTGATGACACTGGTACCCTCTTAGGCCTCAATCCGGACCTGGTGACTGTCGTCCCCACCTGGGTCTCACCTGGAACTGGTGACTCTCGTTCCCACATGAACCACACCTGGACCTGGTGACTGTGGTGTTCTTGTAGACTCACTTTTACTTGCTCTCTCCGGGCCCGACTAGGGCCTCACGTGGATCTGGTGACTTTGGCATGCAGGTTGGCCTCACCTGAACCTGGTGAGTGGGGTTGCCACCTGGGCCTCACCCATACCTGGTGAGTCAGGTCCCCTCGTGGGCCTTTAGGACCTGGTGAATCTGGTCCTTACCTGGTCCTCTCCCAGCCCCGGGGTCTCTGGTAACCTCCTGGGCCTACCTGGACCTGGTGAATCTGATCCCCATCTGGGCCTCACCCAGGCCTGTTGACTTTGTTCCCCACCTGTATGTGATTGCTGTGGACTCTTTCTTCGCCTCACCTGGAACTGGTGACTCTGATCCTATCTGCCCGTCACCCAGACCTGGTGAATCTGGTCCTCACCTGGGCATCTTTGGTACCTGGTGACTCTGTTCCACACCTGAACTTACCGGGACATGATGACTCTGGAAACTCTCTGGGCCTCATCCTGACCTGGTGACTCTGGTCCCCATCTGGATGTCACCTGGACCATGTGATTCTGGTACCCCTCTAGGGCTCAACCAGGTCTGGTGACTCTGGAACTTCACTGGACCTCACCTGGACCTAGTGAATATGCTCCATCTGGGCCTCATAGGACCTGGTGATTCTGGTCCCTACCTGGGCATCATCGGGACATGGTTCCAGTGCATGGCCTGCAGGTTGGCCTCACCTGGACCTGGTAACTCAAGTCCCTACCTGGGCATCATCGGGACATGGTTCCTCTGCATGGCCTGCAGGTTGGCCTCACCTGGACCTGGTGAGTGGAGATGTCACCTGGGTCTCACCCATGCCTGGTGACACAGGTCCCCACGTGTGCCTCACTTGGACTTGGTGAATCTAGTCCTTACATGGTCCTCACCCGGAACTCGTAACTCTGGTCACGATCTGGGAATCACCTGGACCTGGAGAATCTGGTACCCATCCGGGCCTCATCTAGTCCTGGTGACTTTGTTCCCCACCTGTACCTAATTGCTGTTGACTCCTTCTTGGCCTCACCTGGAACTGGTGACTCTGATACTAACTTGGCCTCACCCAGATCTGGTGACTCTGGTCCTTCCTGTGGACCATTATGACCTGGATACTCTGTTCCACACCTGAGCCTCACCTGGACATGATAACTCTGGATCCCCTCTGGGCCTCAGCCTGACATGATGACTCTGGTCCCCATCTGGATGTCACCTAGACCAGGAGAATCTGGTACCCCTCTAGGCCTCAACTTGACCTGGTAAATCTGGTACTAACTTGGACTCACCGGGACCTAGTGAACATGCTCCCACCTGCGCCTCATCTGGACCTGTTGATTTTGGTTCTACCTAGGCATCATCGGGACATGGTGACTCTATTCCCCACTGGGACTGACCTGATCCTGGTAACTCTGGTCCTGACTTTGGCCTCTTCTGTACCAGGTGACTCTGGCTCCACCTGGGCCTCACTTGTAACTGGTGACTCTGATCCTAAGCATGGCCTCACCTGACCTGGTGACTGTGGTTCCCATCGGGACCTCACCTGGACCTCATGTCTCTGGTCCCACCTGGGCCTCACCAGGACCTGGTGTCTCTGGTACCCACGTGGGTAGCATCAGGATATGGTTACACTGATCACTAACAGTGACCCACCCGGACCTATTAACTCTGGTCTTCACCTGGGCCACACCTGGACATGGTGACACTGGTTCCCACCTGGGTCTCACCTGGACATGGTGACTCGGATCCCCACCTGGTCCTCAGCTGTAACTGGTGATTCTCGTTCCCACATGGACATCATGTGGACCTGGTGGCTGCAGTGTTTCTAGCTTCTCATGTACCTCGTGACTCTGGTCCCCACCAGGGCCTGACGGGGACCTGGTGAATGTGGTTTCCACCAGCACCTCACCTGGACCTGGTGATTCTGGTCTGCACCTGAGACTACCCTGGATCTGGTGACTGTGGTCCCCACCTGAGTTTCACCGGGATTTGGGGACTCCGGTCCCCATGAGGGCCTCACCTGGCCCTGTTGACCATGGTCCTCAACTGGGCAAAATTGGGACCCGGTGACTGTGTTCCACAACTGGACCTCACCTGGACCAAGTGACTCTGGTCCCACTCTGGGTCTCACCGTGCCCTAGTGACTGTGAACCCCACTTTGGCCTGACTTGGACCTGCTGACCCTGGTTGCCACCTGCGCCTGACGTCGAACTGTTGACTCTGGTTCTTTCAAGGGCCTCCGCTGTACCTGGTGATCCTGGTCCCCACCTGGGCCTCACCTGGACGTGGTGACTCTTGTCACCACCGGGGACTCACCTGGACCTGCTTACTGTGTTCCACACCTGGGCCTCAAGTAGACCTGTTGATCATGCTCCCCAAGCCGGCCTCACATGGACCTGTTGCCTCTGATCCCCACCGGGGCCTCACGTGTACCTGGTAACTCTGGTCCTCACCTGGGCCTCATCTTGACCTAGTGACTCTGTTCCCCACATTTGCTTCACCTGGATCTGGTGACTCTGGTCCCCACCGGGACTTCACCTGGATCTGGTGACTCTGGTCCCCACATAGACCTCTCCTGGACCTGGTGACTCTCTTTCCAACATGGACCTCACCAGGATCTGGTGACTCTGGTCCTCAGTTTGGCTTCACCTGGACCTGGTGTCTCTCGTCTCCACTTTGACCTAACTCAGACCTGCTGAATCTTGCCCCACCTAGGCCGCAGCCAGACCTGGTGACTCTTGTCCCCAGCTATTACTCAATTCGACCTGATGAATCTGGTCCTCACGTGGGCCTCACATGGACCTGGGACTCAGCTGGATAGAGTGGCTCTGTTTCTCACAAGGGGCTCACCAAATACTGCTGACTGTGGTCTTATTCTATGCTTCACCAGGACCTAGTGATTCTGTTCCCCATCTGGGCCTGCATGGCCCTGGTGACTCTGGTCCTCACCCAGGTATCACTGAGACCTGGATACTCTATTCCACACCTGGGCCTTACTTGGACCAGGGACCTCTGGTCCCATTCCGGGCTTCAAACTAAACTGGTCACTCTGGTACCCCCTCTGGGCCTCACCCTTACCTGGTGACTCTGGTCACCCCTTGGGGTTCACTTGGGCCTGGTGAATCTGGTCCTTTGCTGGTCCTCACCTGAATCTGGTGACTGGTCGCGACCCGAGCCTCACCTGGTCTTGGTGAATCCTGTTGCCACCTGCGCCTCAACTGGACCTTGTGACTGTGGTCCCACCTGGACCTCACCTGGATCTGGTGGCTCTGGTTCCCATATGGGGGTCTCCTGGACCTGTTTCCTGTGGTCTCCTTCTGACCTCACCTGGAACACAATGACTCTGATCCATATTTGGGCTTCTCCTGGACTTGTTGACTATGGTCCTTACCTGGTCATCAATGGGACCTGGATATTTTCTTATATACCTGGGCCTCACCTGGACCTGGTGACTGTGGTCCCACCTGGGCCTCACCTGGACGAGGTGACTAGTTCCCACAGGGACCTCACCTGGACCTGGTGACTCAGGTCCTCCTACGGGCATCATGGGACCAGGTTTCTCAGTTCCACATCGGGGTCTCACCTGGACCTTGTGATTCTCGTCCCTCTCTGGGCCTCAACCTGACTTGGTGACTCTGGTCCCCACCTGGATATCACCAGAACCGGGTGACTCTGGTCCCCCTGTGGGACTCCCCCGGAGCTGGGGACACTGGTCCTCAACAGGAACTGGTGAATCTACTCCTCACTTAGACCTCCTCTGGATCTTGTGACTCTTTTCACACCTGGCATCAATGGGACATGGTTACTCTATTCCGCACCTGGGCCTCACATGGACTTTGTAACTTTGCTCCGCATTTTGGCCTCAACTGGTCCTGATGACTCTGGTCCCCCAACCTAGGCCTCAATCTGGACCTGGAGACTGTCGTCCCAACCTGGGTCTCACCTGGACCTGGTGATTCTCGTTCCCACATGAACCACACCTGGCCCCGGTGACTGTGGTGTTCTTGTACACTCACATTTACCTGGTGACTCGGGTCCCCACTAGGGCCTCACCTGGATCTAGTGACTCTGGCCTGCAGGTTCGCCTCACTTGGACCTGGTGAGTGGGGTTGCCACCTGGACCTCAATCAAACTTGGTGACTCAGGTCCCTACGTGGGCCTCTTGGACCTGTTAATCTGTTCCTTACCTGGTCCTCTCCCAGACCCGGGGACTCTGGTCCCCAACTGGGCCTCACCTGGACCTGGTAACTCTGTTACCAGGGCATCATCGGAACACGGTTCCTCTGCATTGCCTGCAGGTTGGCCTCACATGGATCTGGTGAGTGGGGCTGCCACGAGGGCCTCACCAATACCTGGTGACAGAGGTCCCCACGTGGCCTCACTTGGACCTGGTGAATCTGGTCCTTACCTGGACCTCTCCCAGATCCGGGGAATCTGGTCACCCCCTGGGCCTCACCTAGACCTGGTGAATCTGGTCCCCATTTGGGCCTCACCCAGTTCTGGTGACTTTGTTCCCCACCTGGACCTGATTGCTGTGGACTCTTTCTTGGCCTCACTTGGAACTGGTGACTCTGATCCTATCTGCGCCTCACCATGATCTGGTGACTCTGGTCCTCACCTTGGCATCATTGGTACCTGGTTACTCTGTTCCACACTTGAGCCTCACCTGGACATGATGACTCTGGAACCTCTCTGGGCCTCAGCATGACATGGTGACTCTGGTCCCCATCTGGATGTCACCTAGACCAGGTGAATCTGGTACCCATCTAGGCCTCAACTTGACCTGGTGACACTGGTCCTCAACTGGGCCTCACCGGGACCTAGTGAAAATGCTCCCCACCTGCGCCTCATCTGGACATGGTGACTCTGGTTCTACCTGGGCATCATCGGGACATGGTTACTCTATTCCCCTCTGGGACTGACCTGATCCTGGTAACTCTGGTCCTGACTTTGGCTTCTTCTCTACCAGGTGACTCTGGCTCCACCTGTGTCTCATCTGTAACTGGTGACTCTGATGCAAAGCATGGCCTCACCTGACCTGGTGACTGTGGTTCCCATCGGGACCTCACCTGGTCCTCATGTCTCTGGTCTCACCTGGGCCTCACCAGGACTTGGTGTCTCTCGTACCCACCTGGGTAGCATCAGGATATGTTTACACTGTTCACTAACAGTGACCCAGCCGGACCTATTATCTCTGGTCTTCAACTCGCCACACCTGGACATGGTGACACCGGTTCCCACCTGGGCCTCACCTGGACGTGGTGACTCTTGTCTCCACCGGGGACTCACCTGGACCTGCTTACTGTGTTCCACACCTGGGCCTCAAGTAGACCTGTTGACAATGGTACCGAAGCCGGCCGCATATGGACCTGTTGCCTCTGATTCGCACCGGGGAATCACGTATACCTGGTAACACTGGTCCTCACTTGGGCCTCATTGGACCTAGTGACTATGGTCCCCACCTTGGCTTCACCTGGATCTGGTGACTCTGGTCCTCAGTTTGGCCTCACCTGGACCTGGTGACTCAGGTCCTCATATGGGCATCATGGGAACTGGTTTCTCAGTTCCTCATCGGGGCCTCACCTGGACCTAGTGAAACTCGTCCCCCTCTGGGCTTCTCCCTGACGGGGTGACTCTGGTCCCCACCTGGATATCACCAGAACCGGGTGACTCTGGTCCCCCTCTGGGACTCACCCGGAGCTGGGGACACTGGTCCTAAAATGGGCCTCACCAGGCCCTGTTGAATCTACTCCTCACTTAGGCCTCATCTGTACCTTGTGACTCTTTCCCCACCTGACATCAATGGGACATGTTTTCTCTGATCCCCACCTGGGGCTCACCTGGACATGATAACTTTTCTACACACTTTGGCCTCAACTGCTCCTGATGACTCTGGTCCCCCACCTAGACCTCAATCTGGACCTGGTGACTATGGTCCCCACCTGGGTCTCACCTGGAACTGGTGACTCTCGTTCCCACATAAACCACACCTGGACCTGGTGACTATGGTGTTCTTGTAGACTCACATTTACCTGGTGACTCCGGTCCCCATTATGGTGTCACATGGATCTGGTGACTCTGGCCTGCAGGCTGGCCTCACCTGGACCTGGCGAGTGGGGTTGACACCTGGGCCTCACCCATACCTGGTGACTCAGGTCTCCACGTGGGTGTCTTGGACCTGGTGAATCTTGTTCTTACCTGGTCCTCTCCCAGCTCCGGGGACTCTGGTCAACACCTGGGTCTCACCTGGACCTGGTGAATCTGGTCCCCATCTGGGCCTCACCCAGTCCTGGTGACTTTTTTCCCCACCTGGACCTGATTGCTGTGGACCCTTTCTTGGCCTCAGCTGGAACTGGTGACTCTGATCCTATCTGCGCATCACCCAGACCTGGTGACTCTGGTCCTCACCTGGGCTTCATTGGTACCTGGAGACTCTGATCCACACCTGAGCCTCACCTGGACATGATGACACTGGAACCTCTCTGGGCCTCACCCTGACCTGGTGACCCTGGTCCCCATCTGGATGTCATCTGGACCTGGTGATTTTTGTACCCCTCTAGGACTCAACCAGATGTGGTGACTCTGGTCCTCAACTGGGACTTACCTGGACCTAGTGAATATGCTCCATCTGGGCCTCATCTGGACCTGGTGAGTCTGGTCCCTACCTGGGCATCATCGGGACATGGTTACTCTATTCCACACTGGGAATGACCTGATCCTGGTAACTCTGGTCCTCTCTTTGGACTATTCTGTACCAGGTAACTCTGGCTCCACCTGGGCCTCCCCTGTAACTGGTGACTCTGATCCTACGAATGGCCTCATCTGATCTGGTGACTGCTTCCCATCGGGACCTCACCTGGACCTCATGTCTCCGATCCCACCTGGGGCTTCTCAGGACCTGGTGTCTCTGCTAACCACCTGGGGAGCATCAGGATATGGTTACATTGTTCATTAACAGTGACCCAGCCGGACCTATTAACTCTGGTCTTCACCTGAGCCACACCTGGACATGGTGACACAGGTTCCTACCTGGGTCTCACCTGGATATGGTGAGTCAGATCCCAACCTGGTCCTCACCTGTAACTGGTGATTCTCGTTCCCACATGGACATCATGTGGACCTGGTGGCTGCAGTGTTTCTAGCTTCTCATGTACCTCGTGACTCTGGTCCCCACCAGGGCCTCACCGGGACCTCGTGAGTGTGGTAGCCATGTGCACCTCACCTGGACCTGGTGATTCTGGTCTGCAACCGAGGCTACACTGGATTGGTGACTGTGGTCCCTACCTGGGCTTCAAATGGATTTGGGGATTCCGGTCCCCATCTGGGCCTCACCTGGCTTTGTTGACCATGGTCCTCAACTGGCCAAAATTGGGACCCGTTGACTGTGTTCCACAAATGGACCTCACCTGGACCAGGTGACTCTGGTCCCCCCCTGGTTCTCACCGTGCCCTAGTTACTGTGAACCCCACTTTGGACTGACTTGGACTTGCTGACCCTGGTTGCAACCTGCGCCTGACCTCGAACTGTTGACTCTGGTTCTTTCAAGGGCCTCCCCTGTACCTGGTGATCCTGGTCCCCACCTGGGCCACACGTGGACATGGTGACTCTTGTCACCACCGGGGACTCACCTGGACCTGGTTACTGTGTTCCACACCTGGGCCTCAAGTAGACCTGTTAACCATGGTACCCAAGCTGGCCTCACATGGTCTGTTGCCTCTGATCCCCACCGGGGCCTCACGTGTACCTGGTAACTCTGGTCCTCACCTGGGCCTAGTCTGGAAATAGTGACTCTGGTCCCTATCTGGGATTCACCTGTATCTGGTGACTCTGGTCCGCACCTGGACTTCACTTCGATCTGGTGACTCTGGTACCGACATGGATCTCTCCTGGACCTGGTGACTCTCTTTCCAACATGGACCTCACCTGGATCTGGTGACTCTGGTCCTCAGTTTGGCCTCACCTGGACCTGGTGTCTCTCGTCCCCACTTTGACCTAACTCAGAACTGCTGAATCTTGCCCCACCTAGGCCGCACCCAGACCTGGTGACTCTTGTCCCCAGCTATGCCTCAATTCGACCTGATGAATATGGCCCTCATGTGGGCCTCACATGGACCTGGGACTCAGCTGCATAGAATGGCTCTGGTTCCCACAAGGAGTTCACCTGATACTGGTGACTGTGGTCTTATCCTATGCCTCACCAGGACCTAGTGATTCTGTTCCCCATCTGGGCCTGTATGGCCCTAGTGACTCTGATCCTCACCCAGGCATCATTGGGACCTGGATATTCTATTCCACACCTGGGCCTCACTTTGACCAGAGAACTCTGGTCCCATTCTGGGCCTCAAACTAAACTGGTTACTCTGGTTCCCTCTTTGGGCCTCACCCTTACCTGGTGACTCTTGTCACCCATTGGTCTTCACATGGACCTGGTCAATCTGGTCCTTAGCTGGTCCGCACCTGTATCTGGTGACTGGTCGCCATCCGGGCCTCACCTGGACTTGGTGAATCCTGTTGCCACCTGCGCCTCACCTGGACCTTGTGACTGTGGTCCCACCTGGACCTCACCTGGATCTAGTGGCTCTGGTTCCCATATGGGGTTCTCCTGGACCTGGTTCCTGTGGTCTCCATCTGGCCTCACCTGGAACACAATGACTCTGATCCATATATGGGCCTCTCCTGGACCTGTTGACTCTGGTCCTTACCTGGGCATCATTGGGACCTGGATACTCTCTTATATACCTGGGCCTCACCTGGACCTGGTGACTGTGGTCCCACCTGGGCCTCACCAGGACGAGTTGACTGGTTCCCTTAGGGACCTCACCTGGACCTGGTGACTCAGGTCCTCATTTGGGCATTATGGGACCTTTTTTCTCACTTCCACATCGGGGCCTCACCTGAAACTAGTGATTCTCGTCCCTCACTGGGCCTCAACCTGACGTGGTGAGTCTTGTCCCCACCTGGATATCCCCAGAACCGGGTGACTCTGATCCCCCTCTGGGACTCACCCAGAGCTGGGGACACTGGTGCTCAACTGGGCCTCAACAGGACCTGCTGAATCTAGTCCTCACATAGGCCTCTTCTGGACCTTGTGACTCTTGTCCCACCTGGCAACAATGGGACATGGTTACTCTGTTCCCCACCTGGACGTCACCTGGACATGATAACTTTGCTCCACACTTTGGCCGCAACTTGTCCTGATGACACTGGTCCCCCCTTCTAGGCCTCAATCTGGACCTGGAGACTATGGTCCCCACCTGGGTCACACCTGGACCTGGTGACTCTCCTTCCCACATGAACCACACCTGGACCTGGTGACTGTGGTTTTCTTGTACACTCACATTTACCTGGTGACTCCGGTCCCCACTAGGGCCTCACCTCGATCTGGTGACTCTGGCCTGCAGGTTGGCATCACCTGGACTTGGTGAGTAGGGATGCCACCTGGGCCTCACCCATACCTGGTGACTCAGTTCCACACGTGGACCTCTTGGACCTGGTGAATCTCGTCCTTACCTGGTCCTCTCCCAGACCCGGGGACTCTGGTCACCACCTCGCCTCATCTGGACCTGGTCAATCTGGTCCCCATCTGGGCCTCACCCAGTCCTGGTGACTTTGTTCCCCACCTGGACCTGATTGCTGTGGACTCTCTCTTGGCCTCACCTGGAACTGGTGACTCTGATCCTATCTGAGCGTCACCGAGACCTGGTGACTCTGGTCCTCACCTGGGCATCATTGGTATCTGGTGACACTGTTCCACACCTGAGCCTCACTTGGACGTGATGACTCTGGAAGCTCTCTGGGCCTCACCCTGACCTGGTGACCCTGGTCCCCATCTGGATGTCACCTGGAACAGGTGATTCTGGTACCCCTCTAGGCCTCAACAGGATCTGGTGACTCTGGTCCTCAACAGGGCCTCACCTGGACCTAGTGAATATGCTCCATCTGGGCCTCATTTGGACCTGGTGATTCTGGTCCCTCCCTGGGCATCATCGGGACACTCTTCCTCTGCATTGCCTGCAGGGTGGCCTCACCTGGACCTGGTGAGTGGGTTGCCACTTGGGACTCACCCATACCTGGTGACACAGGTGCCCACGTGGGCCTCACTTGGACCTGGTGAATCTGGTCCTTATCTGGTCCTCACCCGGAAATGGTAACTCTGGTCACCACCTGGGAATCACCTGGGCCTGGTGAATCTGGTCCCCATCTGGGCCTCACCCAGTCCTGGTGACTTTGTTCCCCACCTGGACCTGATTACTGTGGACTCCTTCTTGGCCTCACCTGGAAGTGGTGACTCTGATCATAGCTGGGCCTCACCCAGATCTGGTGACTCTGGTCCTCACCTGTGGACCATTAATACCTGGATTCTCTGTTCCACACCTGAGCCTCACCTGGACATGATGACTCTGGATCCCCACTGAGCCTCACCCTGACATGGTGACTCTGGTCCCCATCTGGATATCACCAGAACCGGGTGACTCTGGTCCTCCTCTGGAACTAACCCAGAGCTGGGGACACTGGTCCTCAACTGGATCTCAAAAGTACCTGTTGAATCTACTCCTCACTTAGGTCTCGTCTGAACCTTGTGACTCTTTTCCCACCTGGCATCAAGGGGACATGGTTACTCTGTTCCGCACCTGGGCCTCACAGGGACATGATAACTTAGATCCGCATTTTGTTCTCAACTGGTCCTGATGACCCTGGTCCACCCGCCTAGGCCTCAATCTGGACCTGGAGACTATCGTCCCAACCTAGTCTCACCTGGACCTGGTGATTCTCATTCCCACATGAAACATACCTGGCCCTGGTGAGTGTGGTGTTCTTGTAAACTCACATTTACCTGGTGACTCGGGTCCCCACTAGGGCCTCACATGGATCTGGTGACTCTGGCCTGCAGGTTGGCATCACCTGGATCTGGTGAGTGGGGTTGCCACCTGGGCCTCACCCAAACCTGGTGACTGAGGTCCCCACGTGGGCCTCTTTTACCTGTTAATCTGGTCCTTACCTGGTCCTCTCCCAGACCCGGGGACTCTGGTCCCCAACTGGGCCTCACCTGGACCTGGTGAATCTGGTCCCCATCTGGGCCTCACCCAGGCCTGGTGACTTTGTTCCCCACCTGGACCTGATTGCTGTGGACTCTTTCTTGGCCTCAACTGGGACTGGTGACTCTGATCCTATCTGTGCGTCACCCAAACCTGGTGACTCTGGTCCTCACCTGGGCATCATTGGTACCTGGTGACTCTATTCCACACCTGAGCCTCACCTGGACATGATGACTCTGGAACCTCTCTGGGCCTCACCCTGACCTGGTGACTCTGGTCCCCATCTGGATGTCACCTGTAACAGGTGATTCTGGTACCCCTCTAGGCCTCAACCAGATCTGGTGACTCTTGTCCTCAAGTGGGCCTCACCTGGACCTAGTGAATATGTTCCATCTGGGCCTCATTTGGACCTGGTGACTCTGGTCCCTACCTGGGAATCATCGGGACATGGTTCCACTGCATGGCCTGCAGGATGGCCTCACCTGGACCTGGTGAGTGGCGTTGTCACCTTGGCCTCACCCATGCCTGGTGACACAGGTCCCCACGTGGGCCTCAATTGGACCTGGTGAATCTGGTCCCTTCCTCGTCCTCACCCGGAACTCCTAACTCGGGTCACCACCTGAGAATCACATGAACCTGGTTAATCTGGTCCCCATTTGGTCCTCATCCAGTCCTGGTGACTTTGTCACCCCACCTGGACCTGATTGATGTGGACTCCTTCTTGGCCTCACCTGGAACTGGTGACTCTGATCCTATCTCGGCCTCACCCAGACCTGGTGACTCTGGTCCTCACCTGGGCATCATTGGTACCTGGTTACTCTGTTCCACACCTGAGCCTCAACTGGACACGATGACTCTGGAACCTCTCTGGGCCTCAGTCTGACATGGTGACTCTGCTCCCAATCTGAAAGTCACCTAGACCAGGTGAATCTGGTACCCCTCTTGGCCTCAACTTGACCTGGTGACCCTGGTCCTCAACTGGGCCTCACCGGGACCTAGTGAACATGCTCCGTCTTGGCCTCATTTGTACCTGGTGACTCTGGTCCCTACCTGGGCATCTTCGGGACATGGTTCCACTGCATGGCCTGCACGTTGGCCTCAGCAGGACCTGGTAACTCTGGTCCCTACCTGGGCATCATCGGGACATGGTGCCATACATGGCCTCCAGGTTGGCCTCACCTGGACCTGGTAATTCTAGTCCCTACCTGGGCATCATCGGGACATGGTTCCTCTGCATGGCCTGCAGGATGGCCTCACCTTGACCTGGTGAGTGGGGTTGCTACCTGCACCTCACCTGGACTTTGCAGATTCTTGTCTGCCCTTGAGACTACCCTGGATCTGGTGACTGTGGTCCCCACCTGGGCTTCACCTGGATTTGGGGACTCCGGTCCCCATCTGGGCCTCACCTAGCCCTGATGACCATGGTCCTCAACTGGGCACAATTGGGACCCGGTGACTGTGTTCCACAACTGGACCTCACCTGGACCATTTGACTCTGGTTCCCCCTCTGGGCCTCAGCTTTACCTGGTAAATTTGGTCACCCATTGGGCTTAACTTGGGCCTGGTGAATCTGGTCCTTAGCTGGTCCGCACATGGATCTGGTGACTGTTCGCCACGTGGGCCTCACCTGGACGTGGTGAATCCTGTTGCCACCTGCGTCTCATCGGGACCTTGTGACTCTTTTCCCACCTGGCATCAATGGGACATGGTTACTCTGTTCCCCACCTGGACCTCACCTGGATATGATAACTTTGGTACACACTTTGGCCTCAACAGGTCCTGATGACTCTGGTCCCCCCACCTAGGCCTCAATCTGGAACTGGTGACTGTGGTCCCCACCTGGTTCTCACCTGGACCTGGTGTCTCTCGTTCCCACATGAACCACACCTGGACTTGGTGACTGTGGTGTTCTTGTAGACGCACATTTACCTGGTGACTCCGGTACCCACTAGGGCCTCACGTGGATCTGGTGACTCTGGCCTGAAGATTGGCCTCTCATGGACCTGGTGAGTGGGGTTGCCACGCCATACCTGGTGACTCAGTTCCTCACGTGGGCCTCTTGGACCTGGTGAATCTGGTCCTTACCTGGTCCACTCCCAGACCCGGGGACACTGGTCAATACCTGGGCCTCACCTGAACCTGTTGAATCTGGTCCCCATCTGGCCCTCACCCAGTCCTGGTGACTGTGTTCCCCACCTGGACCTGATTGCTGTTGACTCTTTCTTGGCCTCACCTGGAACTGGAGACTCTGATCCTATCTGCGCCTCACCCAGATCTGGTCACTCTGGTCCTCACCTGTGGACCTCTATGACCTGGACACTGTGTTCCACACCTGAGCCTCACCTGGACATGATGACTCTAGAGCCTCTCTGGGCCTCACCCTGACCTGGTGACTCTGGTCCCCATCTGGATGTCACCTGTACCAGGTGATTCTGGTACCCCTCTAGGCCTCAACCAGATCTGGTGACTCTGGTCCTCAACTGGGCCTCACCTGGACCTAGTGAATATGCTCCATCTGGGCCTCATTTGGACCTGGTGACTCTTGTCACTTCCTGGGCATCATCGGGACATGGCTCCACAGCATGACCTGCAGGTTGGCCTCACCTGGACCTGGTAACTCTCATCCCTACCTGGGCATCATCGGGACATGGTTCCACTGCATGGCCTGCAGGTTGGCCTCACCTGGACCTGGTAACTCTCGTCCCTACCTGGGCATCATCGGGACATGGTTCCTCTGCATGGCCTGCAGGTTGCCCTCACCTGGACCTGGTGAGTGGGGTTGACACCAGGGCCTCACCCATGCCTGGTGACACAGGTCCCCACGTGGGTCTCACTTGGACCTGGTGAATCTGGAACTTACCTGGACCTCACCCGGAACTTGTAACTCTGGTCACCACCTGGGAATAACCTGGACCTGGTGAATCTGGTCCCCATCTGGGCCTCACCCAGTCCTGGTGACTTTGTTCCAACCTGGGCCTGATTGCTGTGGTCTCCTTCTTGGCCTCACCTTGAACTGGTGACTCTGATCCTAACTGGGTCTCACCCAGATCTGGTGACTCTGGTTCTCACCTGTGGACTATTATGACCTGGATACTTTGTTACACACCTGAGCCTCACCTGGACATGATGACTCTGGATCCCCTCTGGGCCTCAGCCTGACATGGTGACTCTGGTCCCCATCTGGAAGTCACCTAGACCAGGTGAATCTTGTAC
Source organism: Canis aureus (assembly GCF_053574225.1). Taxonomy (NCBI): domain Eukaryota; kingdom Metazoa; phylum Chordata; class Mammalia; order Carnivora; family Canidae; genus Canis; species Canis aureus. Next base: position 58,143,917 of record NC_135632.1, read on the forward strand.
CCCTCTAGGCCTCAACTTGACCTGGTGACCCTGGTCCTCAACTGGGCGTCACCGGGACCTAGTGAACATGCTCCCCACCTGGGCCTCATCTGGACCTGGTGACTCTGGTTCTACCTGGACATCATTGGGATATGGTTACTCTATTCCCCTCTGGGACTGACCTGATCCTGGTAACTCTGGTCCGGACTTTGGCCTCTTCTCTACCAGGTGACTCTGGCTCCACCTGGGTCTCACCTGAAACTGGTGACTCTGATCCAAAGCATGGCATCACCTGACCTGGTGACTGTGGTTCCCATCGGGACCTCATCTGGACCTCATGTCTCTGGTCCCCCCTGGGCGTCACCAGGACCTGGTGTCTCTGGTGTCCACTGGGTAGCTTCAGGATATGGTTACACTGTTCAATATCATTGACCCACCCGGACCTATTATCTCTGGTCTTCACCTGGGCCACACCTGGACATGCTAACACTGGTACCCACGTGGGTCTCACCTGGACATGGTGAGTCGAATCCCCACCTGGTCCTCACCTGTAACTGGTGATTGTCCTTCCCACATGGACATCATGTGGACCTGGTGGCTGCAGTGTTTCTAGCTTCTCATATACCTCGTGACTCTGGTCCCCACCAGGGTGTCACCGGCAACTGGTGTGTGTGGTTGCCTTCTGCACCTCACCTGGACCTTGTGATTCTGGTCTGCACCTGAGACTACCTTGGATCTGGTGACTGGGGTCTCCACCTTGGTTTCACCTGGATTTGGGGACTCCGGTCCCCATGTGGACCTCACCTGGCCCTTTTGACCATGGTCCTCAACTGAGCAAATTGGGACCCAGTGACTGTGTTCCATAACTGGACCTCACCTGGACCAGGTGACTCTGGTCCCACTCTGGGTCTCACCGTGCCCTTGTGACTGTGAACCCCACTTTGTACTGACTTGGACCTGCTGACCCTGCTTGCCACCTGCGACTGACGTCGAACTGTTGACTCTGGTACTTTCAAGGGCCTCCCCTGAAACTGGTGATCCTGGTCCCCACCTGGGCCTCACCTGGACGTGGTGACTCTTGTCACCACCGGTTACTCACGTGGACCTGGTTACTGTGTTCCACGCCTGGGCCCCAAGTAGACCTGTTGACCATGGTCCCCAAGCCGGCCTCACATGAACCTCTTGCCTGTGATCCCCACCGGGGCCTCACGTGTACCTCGTAACTCTGGTCCTCACATGGCCTCATCTGGACATAGTGTCTCTGGTCCCCGTCTGGGCTTCACCTGGATCTGGTGACTCTGGTCCCCGTCTGGGCTTCACCTGGATCTGGTGACTCTGGTCCCCAACTGGATTTCACTTGGATCTGGTGACTCTGGTCCCCACCTGGACCTCTCCTGGACCTGATGACTCTTTTTCTAAGATGGACCTCACCTGGATCTGGTGACTCTGGTCCTCAGTTTGGCCTCACCTTGACCTGGTGTCTCTCGTCCCCACTTTGAACTACTCAGAACTGCTGAATCTTGCCCCACCTAGGCCGCACCCAGAACTGGTGACTCTTGTCCCCAGCTATGTCTCAATCCGAACTGATGAATCTGGTCCTCACGTGGGTCTCACATGGACCTGGGACTCAGCTGGATAGAGTGGCTCTGGTTCCCACAAGGGGCTCACCTGATACTGCTGACTGTGGTCTTATTCAATGCCTCACCAGGACCTAGTGATTCTGTTCCCCATCTGGGCCTGCATGGCCCTAGTGACTCTGGTCCTCACCCAGGCATCATTGGGACCTGGATACTCTATTCCACACCTGGGATTCACTTTGACAAGGGACCTCTGGTCCCATTCTGGGCCTCAAACTAAACTGGTGACTCTGGTTCCCCCTCGGGGCCTCACCCTTACCTGGTGACTCTGGTCAGCCCTTGAGCTTCACTTGGGCCTGGTGAATCTGGTCCTTCGCTGGTCCGCACCTGGATTGGTGACTGGTTGCCACCTGGGCCTCACCTGGACTTGGTGAATCTTGTTGCCACCTGCGCCTCACCTGGACCTTGTGACTGTGGTCCCACCTGGACCTCACCTGGATCTGGTGGCTCTGGTTCCCATATGGGGCTCTCCTGGACCTGGTTCCTGGGGTCTCCATTTGGCCTCACCTGGAACACAATGACTCTGATCCATATATGGTCCTCTCCTGGACCTGTTGACTCTGGTCCTTCCCTGGGCATCATTGGGACCTGGATACTCTCTTATATACCTGGGCCTCACCTGGACCTGGTGACTGTGGTCCCACCTGGGCCTCACCTGGACGAGGTGACTGGTTCCCACAGGGACCTCACCTGGACCTGGTGACTCAGTTCCTCATATGGGCATCATGGGACCGGGTTTCTCAGTTCCACATTGGGGCCTCACCTGGACCTACTGATTCTCGCCCCCTCTGGGCCTCACCCTGACTGGTGACTCTGGTCCCCACCTGGATATCACCAGAACCGGGTGACACACCCAGAGCTGGGGACACTGGTCCTCAATGGGCCTCAACAGGACCTGGTGAATCTACTCCAAACTTAGGCTTCGTCTGGACCTTGTGCCTCTTTTCGCACCTGGCATCAATGGGACATGGTTACTCTGTTCCCCACCTGGGCCTCACCTGGACATGATAACTTTGCTGCACACTTTGGCCTCAACTGGTCCTGATGACTCTCGACCCCCAACCTAGGCCTCAATCTGGACCTGGAGACTGTCGTCCCCAACTGGGTCTCAGCTGGACCTGGTGACTCCCGTTCCCACATGAACCACACCTGGACCTGGTGACTGTGGTGTTCTTGTAGACTCACATTTACCTTGTGACTCTCATCCCCACTAGGGCCTCACCTGGATCTGGTGACTCTGGCCTGCATCCTGGCCTCACCTGGACCTGGTAAGTGGGGTTGCCACCTGGGACTCACCCATACCTGGTGACTCAGGTCCCCATGTGGGCCTCTTGGACCTGGTGAATCTGGTCCTTACCTGGTCCTCTCCCAGAACCGGGTTCTCTGGTCACCACCTGGGCCTCACCTGGACCTGCTCAATCTGATCCCCATCTGGGCCTCACCCAGTCCTGATGACTTTGTTCCCCACCTGGACCTGATTGCTGTGGACTCTTTCTTGGCCTCACCTGGACCTGGTGCCTCTGATCCTATCCGCGTGTCACCCAGACCTGGTGACTTTGGTCCTCACCTGGGCATCATTGGTACTTGGTGACTCTGTTCCACACCTGAGCCTCACCTGGACATGATGACTCTCGAACCACTATGTACCTCACCCTGAGCTGGTGACTCTGATCCCCATCTGGATGTCACCTGACCAGGGGATTCTGGTACACCTCTCGGCCTCATCCAGATCTGGTGACTCTGGTCCTCAACTGGGCCTCACCTGGACCTAGTGAATATGCTCCATCTGGGCCTCATTTGGACCTGGTTACTCTGGTCCCTACGTGGGCAACATCGGGACATGGTTCCACATAAGGTCTGCAGGTTGGCCTCTTCTTGACCTGGTAACTCTGGTCCCTACCTGGGCATCATCGGGACACGGTTCCTCTGCATGCCCTGCAGGTTGGCGTCACCTGGACCTCGTACCTCTGGTCCCTACCTGGGCATCATCGGGACACGTTTCCTCTGCATGGCCTGCAGGTTGGCCTCACTTGGACCTGGTGAGTGGGCTTGCCACCTGGGCTTCACCCATACCTGGTGACACAGGTCCCACGTGGGCCTCACTTGGACCTGGTGAATCTGATCCTTACCTGGTCCTCACCCAGAACTAGTAACCCTTGTCACCTCCTGGGAATCACCTGGACCTGGTGAATCTGGTCCCCATCTGGGCCTCACCCAGTCCTGGTGACTTTGTTCTCCACCTGGACCTGAGTGCTGTGGACTGTTTCTTGGCCTCACGTGGAACTGGTGACTCTGATCGTATCTGCACGTCACCCAGATCTGGTGTCTCTGGCCCTCACCTGTGCATCATTGGCACCTGGTTAGTCTGTTCCACACTTGAGCCTCACCTGGACATGATGACTCTGGAACCTCTCTGGGCCTCAGCCTGACATGGTGACTATGGTCCCCATCTGGAAGTCACCTAGACCAGGTGAATCTGGTAGCCCCCTTGGCCTCAACTTGACCTGGTGACTCTGGTCCTCAACTGGACCTCACCAGGATCTAGTGATGATGCTCCCCACCTGCGCCTCATCTGGACCTGGTGACTCTGTTTCTACCTGGGCATCATCGGGACATGGTTACTCTATTCCCCACTGGGACTGACCTCATCCTGGTAACTCTGATCCTGACTTTGGCCTCTTCTCTACCAGGTGACTCTGGCTCAACCTGGGCCTCACCTGTAACTGGTGACTCTGATCCTAAGCATGGCCTCACCTGACCTGGTGACTGTGGTTCCCATCGGGACCTCATCTGGACCTCATGTCTCTGGTCCCCCCTGGGCGTCACCAGGACCTGGTGTCTCTGGTGTCCACTGGGTAGCTTCAGGATATGGTTACACTGTTCAATATCATTGACCCACCCGGACCTATTATCTCTGGTCTTCACCTGGGCCACACCTGGACATGCTAACACTGGTACCCACCTGGGTCTCACCTGGACATGGTGAGACGGATCCCCACCTGGTCCTCACCTGTAACTGGTGATTCTCGTACCCACAGGGACTTCATGTAGACCTGGTGGCTGCAGTGTTTCTACCATCTCATGTACATCGTGACTCTGGTCCCCACCAGGGCCTCACAGGGACCTGGTGAGTGTGTTCGCCACCAGCACCTCACCTGGACCTGGAGATTCTGGTCTGCACCTGAGACTACCCTGGATCTGGTGACTGTGGTCCCCACCTGGGCATCACCTGGATTTGGGGACTCCGGTCCCAATCTGGGCCTCACCTGGTCCTGTTGACCATGGTCCTCAACTGGGCAAAATTGGGACCCGGTGACTGTGTTCCACAACTGGTCCTCACCTGGACCAAATGACTCTGTCCCCCTCTGGGTCTCACCGTTCCCTAGTGACTGTGAACCCCACTTTGGCCTGACTTGGACCTCCTGACCCTTCTTGCCACCTGCGCCTGACGTCGAACTGTTGACTCTGGTTCTTTCAAGGGCCTCCCCTTACCTTGTGATCCTGGTCCCCACTTGGGCCTCACCTGGACGTGGTGACTCTTGTCACACCCGGGGACTCACCTGGACCTGCTTACTGTGTTCCACACCTGGGCTTGTAGTAGACCTGTTGACCATGGTCCCCAAGCTGGCCTCACATGGACCTATTGCCTCTGATCCCCACCGGGGCCTCACGTGTACCTGGTAAATCTGGTCCTCACCTGGGCATCATTGGTACCTGGTGACTCTGTTCCACACCTGAGGCTCCCCTGGACTTCTTAACTCTGGAAGGTCACTGGGACTCAACCTGACCTGGTGACTCTGGTCCCCATCTGGATGTCACCTGGACCAAGTGATTCTGTTACCCCTGTAGGCCTCAACCAGGTTTAGTGACTCTGGTCCTCAATGGGCCTCACCTGGACCCAGTGAATATGCTCCATCTGGGCCTCATTTGGACCTGGTGACTCTGTTCCCTACCTGGGCATCATCGGGATATGGTTTCACTGCATGACCTGCAGGTTGGCCTCACCTGGACCTGGTAACTCTGGTCCATACCTGGGCAAAATCGTGACGTGGTTCCACTGCATTGCCTGCACGTTGGCCTCACCTGGACCTGGTAATTCTCGTCCCTACCTGGGCATCATCGGGACCTGGTTCCTCTGCATGGCCTGCAGGTTGGCCCCACCTGGAACTGGTGAGTGGTTTGTCACCTGGGCCTCACCCATGTCTGGTGACACAGGTCGCCACGTGTGCCTCACTTGGACCTGGTGAATCTGGTCCTTACCTGGTGGTCACCCGGTACTGGTAACTCTGGTCACCAGTAGGATATCACCTGGGCCTGGTGAATCTGATCCCCATCTAGGCCTCACCCAGTCCTGGTGACTTTGTTCCCCACCTGGTCCTGATTGCTGTGGACTCCTTAGCCTCACCTGGAACTGGTGACTCTGATCCTAACTGGGCCTCACACAGATCTGGTGACTCTGGTCCTCACCTGAGGACAATTATGACCTGGATACTCTGTTCCACACCTGAGACTCACCTGGATATGATGACTCTGGATCCCCTCTTGGCCTCAGCCTGACTTGGGGACTCTGGTCCCCATCTGGATGTCACCTAGACCAGGTGAATCTGGTACCCCTCTAGGCCTCTACTAGACCTGGTGACTCTGGTCCTCAACTCAGCCTCAACGGGAGCTAGTGAACGTGCCCCCCACCTGCGCCTCATCTGGACCTGGTGACTCTGGTTCTACCTGGGCATCATCGGGACATGGTTACTCTATGCCCACTTGGAGTGACCTGATCCTGCTAACTCTGGTCCTGACTTTGACCTCTTCTGTACCAGGTGACTCTGGCTCCACCTGGGCCTCACCTGTAACTGGTGACTCTGAGCCTAAGCATGGGCTCGCCTGACCTGGTGACTGTGGTTCCCATCGGGACCTCACCTGGACCTCATGTCTCTGGTCCCACCTGGGCCTCACCAGGACCTGGTGTCTCTGGTACCCACCTGGGTAGCATCAGGATATGGTTACACTGTTCACTAACAGTGACCCAGCCGGACCTATTAACTCTGGTCTTCACCTGGGCCACACCTGGACATGGTGACACTGGTTCCCACCTGGGTCTCACCTCGATATGGTGAGTCGGATCCCCACCTGGTCCTCACTTGTGACTGATGATTCTCGTTCCCACATGGACATCATGTGTACCTGTTGGATGCAGGGTTTCTAGCTTCTTTTTTTTTAATTTTTATTATTTATGATAGTCACAGAGAGAGAGAGAGGCACGACAGAGGCAGAGGCAGAAGAAGGCTCCATGCACAGGGAGACCGACGTGGGATTCGATCCCGGGTCTCCAGGATAGCGCCCTGGGCCAAAGGCAGGCGCCAAACCCACCCAGGGATCCCATGTGTTTCTAGCTTCTCATGTACCTTGTGACTCTGGTCCCCACCAGGGCCTCACCGGGACCTGGTGAGTTTGGTTGCCACCTGCACCACACCTGGACCTGGTGATTCTGGTCTGGACCTGAGACTACCCTGGATCTGGTGACTGTGGTCCCCACCTGGGCTTCACCTTGATTTGGGGACTCCGGTCCCCATCTGGGCCTCACCTGGCCCTGTTGACCATGGTCCTCAACTGGGCAAAATTGGGACCCGGTGACTGTGTTCCACAACTGGACCTCACCTGCACCAGGTGACTCTGGTCCCCCTCTGGGTGTCACCGTGTCCTAGTGACTGTGAACCCCACTTTGGCCTGACTTGGAGCTGCTGACCCTGGTTGCCACCTGTGCCTGACCTCGAACTGTTGACTCTGCTTTATTCAAGGACCTCCCCTGTACCTGGTGATCCTAGTCACCACCTGGACTTCAACTTGACGTGGTGACTCTTGTCACCACCGGGGACTCACCTGGACCTCGTTACTGTGTTCTACACCTGAGCCTCAAGTAGACCTGTTGACCATGGTCCCCAAGGCGTCCTCACAAGTACCTGTTGCCTCTGATACCCATCGGGGCCTCACGTGTACCTGGTAACTCTGATCCTCACGTGGGCCGCATCTGGACCTACGGACTCTGGCCCCACCTGGACGTCACCTGGTTCTGGTGACTCTGGTCCCCACCTGGACCTTACCTCAATCTGGTGACTCTGGTCCTCAGTTTGGCCTCACCTGGACCTGGTGTCTCTCGTCCCCATTTTGACCTAACTCAGAACTACTGAATCTTGCCCCACCTAGGTCGCACCCAAACCTGGTGACTCTTGTCCCCAGCTATGCCTCAATTCGACCTGATGAATCTGGTCCTCACATGGGCCTCACATGGACCTGGGACTCAGCTGGATAGAGTGGCTCTGGTTCCAAAAAGGTGCTCACCTGATACTGGTGACTCTGGTCTTATTCTATGCCTCACCAGGACCTAGTGATTCTGTTCCCCATCTGGGCCTCCATGGCCCTAGTGACTCTGGTCCACACCCAGGCATCATTGGGACCTGGATACTCTATTCCACAATTGGGCCTCACTTTGACCAGGGACCTCTGGTCCCATTCTGGGCCTCAAACTAAACTGGTTACTCTGGTTCCCCCTCTGGGCCTCACCCTGACCTGGTGACTCTGGTCACCCTTTGGGCTTCACTTGGGCGTGGAGAATCTGGTCTTTAGCTGTTCCGCACCTGGATCTGGTGACTGGTCGCCACCTGAGCCTTACCTGGACTTGGTGAATCCCGTTGCCACCTGCGCCTCACCTGGACCTTGAGACTGTGGTCCCACCTGGACCTCACCTGGACGAGGTGACTGGTTCCAACAGGGACCTCACCTGGACCTGGTGACTCAGGTCTTCATATGGGCATCATGGGACCTGGTTTCTCAGTTCCACATCGGGGCCTCACCTGGACCTAGTGATTCTTGTCCTCCTCTGGGCCTCACCCTGACGTGGTGACTCTGGTCCCTACCTGGATATCACCAGAACCGGGTGACTCTGGTCCCCCTCTGGGACTCACCCGGAGCTGGGACACTGGTCCTCAGCTGGTTCTCAACAAGACCTGGTGCATCTACTCCTCACTTAGGCCTCGTCTGGGCCTTGGGACTCTTTCCCACCTGGCATCAATGGGACATGGTTACTCTGTTCCCCACCTGGGCCTCACCTCAACATGATAACTTTGATCCACACTTCGGCCTCAACTGCTCCTGATGACTCTCGTCCCACCACCTAGGCCTCAATCTGGACCTGGTGACTGTGGTCCCCACCTGGGTCTCACCTTGACCTGTTGACTCTAGTTCCCACAGGAACCACACCTGGACCTGGTGACTGTGGTGTTCTTGTAGACTCACATTTACCTGGTGACACCGGTCCCAACTAGGGCCTCACCTGGATCTGCTGACTGTGGCCTGCAGGTTGGCCTCACCTGGGCCTGGTGAGTGGGGTTGCCACCTGAGCTTCACCCATACCTGGTGACTCAGGAACCCACGTGGTCCTCTTGGACCTGGTGAATCTGGTCCTTACATGGTCCTCTCCCATACCTGGGGATTCTGGTCACCACCTGGGCCTCACCTGGACCTGGTGAATCTCTTCCCCATCTGGGCCTCACCCAGTCTTGGTGACTTTGTTCCCCTCCTGGACCTGATTGCTTTGGACTCTTTCTTGGCCTCACCTGGAACTGGTGACTCTTATCCTCTGTGCGCGTGACTCAGGCCTGGTGATTCTGATCCTCACCTGGGCATCATTGGTACCTGGTGACTCTGTTCCACACCTGAGCCTCACCTGGACATGATGACTCTGGAACCTCTCTGGGCCTCACCCTGACCTGGTGACTCTGGTCCCCATCAAGATGTCACCTGGACCGGGTGATTCTGGTACCCCACTAGGCCTCAACCAGATCTGGTGTCTCTGGACCTCAACTGGGCCTCGGCTGGACTTAGTGAATATGCTCCATCTTGGCCTCATTTGGACCTAGTTACTCTGGTCACTACCTGGGCATCATGGGGACCTGGTTCCATGCATGGCCTGCAGGTTGGCCTCACCTGGACCTGGTAACTCTGGTCCCTACCTTGGCATTATCGGTACCCGGTTACTTTGCATGGCCTGCAGGTAGGCCTCACCTGGACCTGGTGAGTGGGGTTGCCACTTGGGCCTCACCCATACCTGGTGACACAGGCCCCTACGTGGGCCTCACTTGGACCTGGTGTATCTGGTAACTCTGGTCACCACCTGGGAATCACCTGGACCTGGTGAATCTGGTAACTCTGGTCACCACCTGGGAATCACTTGGACCTGGTGAATCTGTGTCCCCATCTGGGCCTCACCCAGTCTTCGTGACTTTTTTCCCCACATGGACCTGTTTGCTGTGGACTCCTTCTTAGCCTTACCTGGAACTGTTGACTCTGATCCTAACTGGGACTCACCCAGATCTGTTGATTCTGGTCCTCACCTGTGGACCATTATGACCTGGATACTCTGTTCCACACCTGAGACTCACCTGGACATGATGACTCTGGATCACCTCTGGGACACTCCCTGACATGGTTACTCTGGTCCCCATCTGGAAGGCACCTAGACCAGGTGAATCTGGTACCCCTCTAGGCATCAACTAGACCTGGTGACTCTGGTCCTCTACTGGGCCTCAACGGGACGTAGTGAATATGCTGCCCACCTTCGCCTCATCTGGACCTGGTGACTCTGGATCCACCTGGGCCTCACCTGTAACTGGTGACTCTGATCCTAAGCATGGCCTCATCTGACCTGGTGACTGTGGTTCCCATCGGGACCTCACCTGGACCTCATGTCTCTGTTCCACCTGGGCCTCACCAGGACCTTGTGTCTCTGGTTATCACCTGGGTAGCATCAGGATATGGTTACTCTGTTCACTATCAGTGACCCATCCGGACGTATTAACTCTGGTCTTGTACTGGGCCACACCTGGACATGGTGAATCTGGTCCCCATTTGGGCCTCACCCAGTCCTGGTGACTTTGTTACCCACCTGGACCTGATTGCTGTGGATTCTTTCTTGGCCTCACATGGAACTTGTGACACTGATACTGTCTGCGCGTCACCCAGACCTGGTGACTCTGGTCCTCAGCTGGGCATCATTGGTACCCGGTGACTCTGTTCCACACCTGAGCATCACCTGGACATGATGACTCTGGAACCTCTCTGGGCCTCACCTGAGCTGGTGACTCTGGACCCCATCTGTATGTCACCTGGACCAGGTGATTCTGGTACCCCTCTAGGCCTCAACCAGATCTGGTGACTCTGGTCCTCAACTGGGCCTCACCTGGACCTAGTGAATATGCTCTATCAGGGCGTCATTGGGACCTAGTGAATCTGGTCCTTACCTGGTCCTCATCCGGAACTTGTAACTCTGGTCATCACCTGGGAATCACCTGGACCTGGTGAATCTGGTCCCCTCTGGGCCTCACACAGTCCTGGTGACTTTGTTCCCCACCTGGACCTGATTGCTGTGGACTCCATCTTGGCCTCACCTGGAAATTGTGACGATGATCCTAACTGGGCCTCACACAGATATGGTGACTCTGGTCCTCTACTGTGGACCAATATGACCTGGATACTCTGTTCCACACCTGAGCCTCACCTGCACATGATGACTCTGGAACCCTTCTGGCCCTCACCCTGACATGGTGACTCTGGTCCCCATCTGGATGTCACCTAGACCAGGTGAATCTGGTACCCCTCTAGGCCTCAACTAGACCTGGTGACTCTAGTCCTCACTGGGCCTCACCAGGACCTAGTGAATATGCTCCCTACCTGCGCCTCATCTGGACCTGGTGACTCTGGTTCTACCTGGGCATCATCGGGACATGTTTACTCTATTTCCCAATGGGACTGACATGATCCTGGTAACACTGGTATGACTTTGGCCTCTTCTGTACCAGGTGACTCTGGATCCACCTGGGCCTCACCTGTAACTGGTGACTCTGACGTAAGCATGGCCTCACCTGACCTGGTGACTGTGGTTCCCATCGTGACATCATCTGGACCTCATGTCTCTGGTCCCACCTGGGCCTCACCAGGACCTGGTGTCTCTGGTACCCACCTGGGTAGCATCAGGATATGGTTACACTGTTCACTAACAGTGACTCAGCCGGACATATTAACTCTGGTCTTCACCTGGGTCTCACCTGGACATGGTGAGTCGGATCCCCATCTGGTCCTCACCTGTAACTGGTGATTCTCGTTCCCACATAAACATCATGTGGACCTGGTTGCTGCAGTGTTTCTAGCTTCTCATATACCTCGTGACTCTGGTCCCCACCAGGGCCTCAACGGGACCTGGTGAGAGTGGTTGCCACCTGCACCTCACCTGGACCTGGTGATTCTGGTCTGCACCAGAGAATACCCTGGATCTGGTGACAGTGGTCCCGATTTGTCTTCACTTGGATTTGGGTCTCCGGTCCCCATCTGGGCCTCAACTGGCCCTGTTGACCATTGTCCTCAACTGGGCAAAATTGGGGCTCGGTGACTGTGTTCCACAACTGGACCTCACCTGGACCAGGTGATTCTGGTCCCGCTCTGGGTCTCACTGTGCCCTAGTGACTGTGAACCCCACTTTGGCCTGACTTCGACCTGCTGACCCTGGTTGCCACCTGCGCCTGACCTCTAACTCTTGACTCTGGTTCTTTCAAGGGCCTCCCCTGTACCTGGTTATCCTGGTCCCCACCTGGGCCTCACTTGGACGTGGTGACTCTTGTCACAACCGGGACTCACCTGGACTTGCTTACTGTGTTCCACACCTGGGCCTCAAATACACCTCTTGACCATGGTCCACAAGCCGGGCTCACATGGACCTGTTGCCTCTGATTCCCACCGGGGCCTCACGTGTAACCGGTAACTCTGGTACTCGCCTGGGTCTCATCTGCACCTAGTGACTCTGGTCCCCACCTGGACTTCACCTGGATCTGGTGACAGTGGTCCCCATCTGGACCTCACCTGGATCTGGTGACTCTGGTCCTCAGTTTGGCCTCACCTGGACCTGGTGTCTCTCGTCCCCACTTTGACCTAACTCAGAACTGCTGAATCTTGCCCCACCTAGGACGCACCCACACCTGGTGACTCTTGTCCCGAATTATGCCTCAATTCGACCTGATGCATCTGGTCCTCACGTGGGCCTCATATGGACCTGGGACTCAGCTGGATAAAGTGGCTCTGGTTCCCAAAAGGGGTTCACCTGATAGTGCTGACTGTGGTCTTATTCTCTGCCTCACCAGGACCTAGTTATTCTGTTCCCCCCTGGGCCTGCATAGCCCTAGTGACTCTGGTCATCACCCAGGCATCATTGGGACCAGGATACTCTATGCCACATCTGGTCCTCACTTTGACCAGGGACCTCTTGTCCCATTTTGGGCCTCAAAGTAAACTGGTTACTCTGCTTCCCCCTCTGGGCCTCACCCTTTCCTGGTGACTCCGGTCACCCCTCGGGCTTCACTTGGCCCTGGTGAATCTGGTCCATACCTGGTCCGCACCTGTATCTGGTGACTGGTGGCCACCTGGGCCTCACCTGGACTTGGTGAATCCTGTTGCCACCTGCGCCTCACCTGGACCTTGTGACAGTGGTCCCACCTGGACCTCACCTGTATCTCTTGGCTCTGGTTCCCATATGGGGCTCTCCTGGACCTGGTTCCTGTGGTCTCCATCTGGCCTCACCTGGAACACAATGACTCTGATTCATATTTGGGCCTCTCCTGGATCTGTTGACTCAGGTCCTTACCTGGGCATCATTGGGACCTGGATACTCTCTTATATACCTGGGCCTCACCTGGACCTGGTGACTGTGGTCCCACATGGGCCTCACTTGGACCAGGAGACTGGTTCCCACAGGGACCTCACCTGGATCTGGTGACTCAGGTCCTCATATGGGCATCATGGGACCTGGTTTCTCAGTTCCACATCGGGGTCTCACCTGGACCTAGTGATTCTCATCCCACTCTGGGCCTCAGCCTGACGTGGTGACTCTGGTCCCCACCTGGATATCACCAGAACCGGGTGACTCTGGTCCCCCTCTGGGACTCACCCGGAGCTGGGGACACTGGTCCTCAACTGGACCTCAACAGGACCTGGTGAATCTACTCCTCACTTTGGCCTCGACTGGACGTTGTGACTCTTTTCCCACCTGGCATCAATGGGACATGGTTACTCTGTTCCCCACCTGGGCCTCACCTGGACATGATAACTTTTCTCCGCACTTTGGCCTCAAATGGTCCTGATGACTCTGGTCCCCCCACCTAGGCCTCAATCTGGACCTGGTGACTGTGGTCCCCACCTGGGTCTCACCTGGACCTGGTGCCTCACGTTCCCACATGAACCACACCTGGACCTGGTGACTGTGGTGTCCTTGTAGACTCACATTTACCTGGTGACTCCGTTCCCCTCTAAGCCCTCACTTGGATCTGGTGACTCTGGCCTGCAGGTTGGCCTCACCTGGACCTGGTGAGTTGGGTTGTCACCTGGGCCTCACCCATACCTGGTGACTCAGGTCCCCACGGGGGCCTGTTGCCCTGGTGAATCTGGTCCTTACCTGGACCTCTCCCAGACTCGGGGACTCTGGTCAGCACCTGGGAATCACCTGGACCTGGTGAATCTGGTCCCCATCTGGGCCTCTCCCAGTCCTGGTGACTTTGTTCCCCACCTGGACCTGATTGCTGTGGACTCTTTCTTGGCCTCACCTGGAAGTGGTGACTCTGATGGTATCTGCGCGTCACCCAGACCTGGTGACTCTGGTTATCTCCTGGGCATCATTGTTACGTAGTGACTCTTTTTCACACCTGAGCCTCACCTGGACATGATGACTCTGGAACCTCTCTGGACCTCACCCTGACTTGTTGACTCTGGTCCCCACCTGGATGTCACCTGGACCAGGTGATTCTTGTACCCCTCTAGGCTTCAACCAGATCTGGTGACTCTGGTCCTCAACTGAGCCTCACCTGGACCTAGTGAATATGCTCCATCTGGGCCTCATTTGGACCTGGTGACTCTGGTCCCTACTTGGCATCATCGGGACATGGTTCCACTGAATGGCCTACAGGTTGACCTCACCTGGACCTGGTAACTCTGTTCCCTACCTTGACATTATCGGGACCCGTTTACTTTGCATGGCCTGCTGGTAGGCCTCACTTGGACCTGGTGAGTGGGGTTGCCACTTGGGCCTCACCATTACCTGGTGACACAGGCCCCTACGTGGGCCTGTGTCTTGGAGCTGGTGTATCTGGTAATTCTGGTCACCACCTGGGAATCACCTGGATCTGGTGAATCTGGTAACTCTGGTCACCACCTGGGAACCACATGGACCTGGTGAATCTGTATCCCCATCTGGGCCTCACCCAGTCCTCGTGACTTTTTTCCCCACCTGGACCTGATTGCTGTGGACTCCTTAGGCTCACCTGGAACTGTTGACTCTGATCCTAACTGGGCCTCACCCAGATCTGTTGAGTCTGTTCCTCACCTGTGGACCATTATGACCTGGTTACTCTGTTCCACACCTGAGACTCACCTGGACATGATGACTCTGGATCCCCTCTGGGCCTCTCCCTGACATGGTGACTCTGGTCCCCATCTGGACGGACCTAGACCAGGTGAATCTGGTACCCCTCTAGGCCTCAACTACACCTGGTGACTCTGGTCCTCTTCTGGGCCTCAACGGGACATAGTGATTATGCTCCCCACCTTCGCCTCATCTGGACCTGGTGTCTCTGTTTCTACCTGGGCATCATCGCACATGCTTACTCTATTCCCCACTGGGACTGACCTGATCCTGGTAACTCTGGTCCGACTTTGACCTCTTCTGTACCAGGTGACTCTGGCTCCACCTGGGCCTCACCTGTAACTGGTGACTCTGATACTAAGCATGGCCTCACCTGACCTGGTGACTGTGGTTCCCATCGGGACCTCACCTGGACCTCATGTCTCTGGTCACACCTGGGCCTCACCAGGACCTGATGTCTCTGGTACCCAACAGGATAGTATCAGGATATGGTTACACTGTTCACTAACAGTGACCCAGCCGGACCTATTAACTCTGGTCTTCACCTGGGCCACACCTGGACATGGTGACACTGGTTCCCACTTGGGTCTCACCTGGACAGGGTGAGTCGGATCCCCACCTGGTCCTCACCTGTAACTGGTGATTCTCGTTCCCACATGGACATCATGTGGACCTGGTGGCTGCAGTGTTTCTAGTTTGTCATGTACCTCGTGACTCTGGTCCCCACCAGGGCTTCACCGGGACCTGGTGTGTGTGGTTGCCATCTGCACCTCACCTGGACATGCTGATTCTGGTCTGCACGTGAGACTACCCTGGATCTGTGACTGTGGACCCCACCTGGGCTTGACCTGGATGTGGGGACTCCGGTCCCCATCTTGGTCTCACCTGGCCCTTTTGACCATGGTCCTCAAATGGGCAAAATGGGACGTGGTGACTGATTTCCACATCTGGACTTCACCTGGACCACGTGACTCTGGTGCCCCTCTGGGTCTCACCGTGCCCTAGTGACTGTGAACCACACTTTCGCCTGACTTGGAATTGCTGACACTGGTTGACACCTGTGCCTGACCTCGAACTGTTGACTCTGGTTCATTCAAGGGCTTCCCCTGTACCTGGTGATCCTGGTCCCACCCTGGGACTCACCTGGACGTGGTGACCCTTGTCACCACCGGGGACTCACCTGCATCTGGTTACTGTGTTCCACACCGGGGCCTCAAGTATACCTGTTGACCATGGTCCCCAAGCCGGCCTCACAAGTACCTGTTGCCTCTGATACCCATCTGGGCCTCACGTGTACCTGGTAACTCTGGTCCTCACCTGGGCCGCATCTGGACCTAGTGACTCTAGTCCCCACCTGTACGTCACCTGGATCTGGTAACTCTGGTCCCCACCTGGACCTCACCTCGATCTGGTGACTCTGGTCCTCAGTTTGGCCTCACCTGGACCTGGTGTCTCTCGTCCCCACTTTGACCTAACTCAGAACTGCTGAATCTTGCCACACCTAGGCTGCACCCAAACCTGGTGACTCTTGTCACCAGCTATGCCTCAATTTGACCTGATGAATCTGGTCCTCAAGTGGGACTCACATGGACCTGGGACTCAGCTGGATAGAGTGGCTCTGGTTCCCACAAGGGGCTCACCTGATACTGGTGACTCTGGTCTTATTCTATGCCTCACCAGGACCGAACGATTCTGTTCCCCATCTGGGCCTGCATGGCCCTAGTGACTCTGGTCCTCACCCAGGCATCATTGGGATCTGGATACTCTATTCCACACCTGGGCCTCACTTTGACCAAGGAAATCTGGTCCCATTCTGGGCCTCAAACTGAACTGGTTACTCTGGTTCCCCCTCTGGGCCTCACCCTTACCTGATGACTCTGGTCACCCCTTGGGCTTCACTTGGGCCTGGTGAATCTGGTCCTTAGCTGGTCCTCACCTGGATGTGGTGACTGGTCGCCACCTGGGACTCAAATGGAGTTCGTGAATCCTGTTGCCACCTGCGCCTCACCCGGACCTTGTGACTGTCGTCCCACCTTGACCTCACCTGGATCTGGTGGCTCTGGTTCCCATATGGGGCTCTCCTGGACCTGGTTCTTGTGGTCTCCATCTGGCCTCACCTGG
Source organism: Canis aureus (assembly GCF_053574225.1). Taxonomy (NCBI): domain Eukaryota; kingdom Metazoa; phylum Chordata; class Mammalia; order Carnivora; family Canidae; genus Canis; species Canis aureus. The sequence goes on from NC_135632.1 coordinate 58,161,107, forward strand.
AACACAATGACTCTGATTTATATTTTTGCCTCTCTTGGACCTGTTGACTCAGGTCCTTACCTGGGCATCAGTGGGACCTGGATACTCTCTTATATTCCTGGGCCTCACCTGGTCCTGGTGACGGTGGTCCCACCAGGGCCTCACTTGGACCAGGTGACGGTTCCCACAGGGACCTCACCTGGACCTGGTGACTCAGGTCCTCACATGGGCATCATGGGACCTGGTTTCTCAGTTCCACATCGGGGCCTCACCTGGACCTAGTGATTCTCGTCCCCCTTTGGGCCTCACCCTGACGTGGTTACTCTGGTCCCCACCTGGATATCACCAGATCCAGGTGACTCTGGTCCCCCTCTGGGACTCACCTGGAGCTGGGGACACTGGTCCTCAACTGGGCCTCAACAGGACCTGGTGAATCTACTCCTCACTTAGGGCTTGTCTGGACCTTGTGACTCTTTTCCCACCTGGCATCAATGAGACATGGTTACTCTGTTCCCCACCTGGGCCTCACCTGGATATTATAACTTTGCTCCACACTTTGGCCCAACTGCTCCTGATGACTCTGGTCCCCCCACCTAGGCCTCAATCTGGACCTGTTGACTGTGGTTCCCACATGGGTCTCACCTGCACCTGGTGACTCTCTTTCCCACATGACCCACACCTGGAAATGGTGACTGTGGAGTTCTTCTAGACTCACATTTACCTGGTGACTCTGGTCCCCACTAGGGCCTCACCTGGATCTTGTGACTCTGGCCTGCAGGTTGGCCTCACCTGGACCTGGTGAGTGGGGTTGCCACCTGGCCCTCACCCATAACTGGTGACTCAGGTCCCCACGGGGGCCTCTTGGACCTGGTGAATCTGTTCCTTTCCTGGACCTCTCCCAGATCCAGGGACTCTGGACACCACCTGGGCCTCACCTTGACCTGGTGAATCTGGTCCCCATCTGGGCCCCACCCAGTCCTGGTGACTTTGTTCCACACCTGGACCTGATTGCTATGGACACCTTCTTGGCCTCACCTGGAACTGGTGACTCTGATCCTATGTGCGCGTCACCCAGATCTGGTGACTCTGGTCCTCACCTGGGCATCATTGGTACCTGGTGACTCTGTTCCTCACCTTTGCCTCACCTGGACATGATGACTCTGGAACCTCTCTGGGCCTCACCCTGACCTGGTGACTCTCGTCCCCATCTGTATGTCACCTGGACCGGGTGATTCTGGTATCCCTGTAGGCCTCAACCATATCTGGTGACTCTGTCGTCAAATGAGCCTCATCTGGACCTAGTGAATATGCTCCATCTTGCCTCATTTGGACCTGGTGACTCTGGTACCTACCTGGGTATCATTGATACATGGTTCCAATGCATCGCCTGCAGGTTGACATCACCTGGACCTGGTAACTCTGGTCCCTAACTGGGCACAATCGGGACATGGTTCCTCTGCATGGCCTGTAGGTTGGCCTCCCCTGGCCCCGGTAGGTGGGATTGCCACCTGGGCCTCACCCATACCTGGTGACAATGGTCCCAACGTGGGCCTCACTTGGCCCTGGTGAATCTGGTCCTTACCTGGTCCTAACCGGGAACTGGTAACTCTGGTCATCACCTGGGAATCACCTGGACATGGTGAATCTGGTCCCCATCTGGGCCTCACCCAGTCCTGGTGACTTTGTTCCCCACCTGGACCTGATTGCTGTGGAAACTTTCTTGGCCTCACCTGGAACTGGTGACTCTGATCCTATCTGCACGTCACCCAGACCTGGTGACTCTGGTCTTCACCTGGGCATCATTGGTACCTGGTGACTCTGTTCCACACATGAGCCTCACCTGGACATGATGACTCTGGAACATCTCTGGTCCTCACCCTGACCTGGTGACACTGGTCCCCATCTGGATGTCACCTGGTCCAGGTGATTCTGGTACCACTCTAGGCCTCAACAAATCTGGTGACTCTGGTCCTCAACTGGGCCTCACCTGGACCTAGTGAATATCCTCCATCTGGGCATCATTTGGACCTGGTGACTCTGGTCCCCACCTGGGCATCATCTGGACATGGTTTCACTGCATGGCCTACAGGTTGGACTCACCTGGACCTGGTGAGTGGGGTTGCCAACTGGGCCTCACCCATACCTGGTGACACAGGTCCCCACGTGGGCATCTCTTGGAACTGGTGAATCTGGTCCTTACCTGGTCCTCACGCGGAACTGTACCTCTGGTCACCACCTGGGAATCACCTGAACCTGGTGAATCTGGTCCCGATCTGGGCCTCACCCAGTCCTGGTGACTTTGTTACCCACCTGGACTGATTCCTGTGGACTCCTTCTTGGCCTCACTTGAAAATGGTGAGTCTGATCCTTACTGGGCCTCACCCAGATATGGTGACTCTGGTCCAAACCTGTGGACCATTATGACCTGGATGCCCGGTTCCACACCTGAGCCTCACCTAGACATGATGACTCTGGATCCCCTCTGGGCCTCACCTTGACATGGTGACTCTGGTCCCCAGGTGGATGTCACCTAGACCAGGTGAATCTGGTTCCCCTCTAGGCATCAACTCGACCTGGTGACTCTGATCCTCAACTGGGCCTCACCGGGACCTAGTGAATATGCTCCCCACCTGCGACTCATCTGGACCTTTTGTCTCTGTTTCTACCTGGGCATCACCGCACATGCTTACTCTATTCCCCACTGGGACTGACCTGATCCTGGTAACTCTGGTCCTGACTTTGACCTCTTCTGTACCAGGTGACTCTGGCTCCACCTGGGCCTCACTTGTAACTGGTGACTCTGATACTAAGCATGGCCTCACCTGACCTGGTGACTGTGGTTCCCATCGGGACCTCACCTGGACCTCATGTCTCTGGCCAAACTGGGCCTCACCAGGACCTGATGTCTCTGGTACCCACCAGCGTAGCATCAGGATATGGTTACACTGTTCACTGACAGTGACCCAGCCGGACCTATTAACTCTGGTCTTCACCTGGGCCACACCTGGACATGGTGACACTGGTTCCCACTTGAGGCTCACCTGGACAGGGTGAGTCGGATCCCCACCTGGTCCTCACCTGTAACTGGTGATTCTCGTTCCCACATGGATATCATGTGGACCTGGTGGCTGCAGTGTTTCTAGCTTCTCATGTATCTCGTGACTCTGGTCCCCACCAGGGCCTCACCGAAACCTGGTGGGTGTGGTTGCCACCTGCACCTCACCTGGACCTGGTGATTCTGGTCTGCACTCGAGACTACCCTGGATCTGGTGACTGTGGTCCCCACCTGGGCATCACCTGGATTTGGGGACTCCGGTCCCCATCTGGGCCTCACCTGGCCCTGTTGACCATGGTCCTCAACTGCGCAAAATTTGGACCCGGTGACTGTGTTCCACAACTGGACCTCACCTGGACCAGGTGACTGTGGTCACCTTCTTGGTCTCACCGTGCACTCAGTCTATGAACCCCACTTTGGCCTGACTTGGACCTGCTGACCGTGGTTGCCACCTGCACCTACCCTCGAACTGTTGACTCTGGTTCTTTCAAGGGCCTACCCTGTACCTGGTGATCCTGCTCCCCACATGTGCCTCACCTGAACGTGGTGACTATTGTAACCACCAGGGACTCACCTGGACCTGGATACTGTGTTCCACACCTGGGACTCAAGTAGACCTGTTGACCATGGTCCCCAAGCCGGCCTCACATGGACCTGTTGCTTCTGATCCCCACCGGGGCCTCACGTATACCTGGAAACTCTGGTCCTAACCTGGGCCTCATCTGGACCTAGTGATTCTGGTCCCCACCTGGGCTTCACCTGGATCTGGTGACTCTGGTCCCCACCTGGGCTTCATCTGGATCTCGAGACTCTGGTCAACATCTGGACCTCTCCTGGACCTGGTGACTCTCCTTCCAACATGGACCTCACCTGGATCTGGTGACTCTGTTCCTTAGTTTGGCCTCACATTGACCTGGTGTTCTCGTCCCCACTTTGACTAACTCAGAACTGCTGCATCTTGCCCCACCTGGCCGCACCGAGACCTGGTGACTCTTGTCCCCAGCTATGCCTCAATTCGACCTGATGAATCTGGTCCTCACGTGGGCCTCACATGGACCTGGGACTCAGCTGGATACAGTGGTTCTGGTTCCCACAAAGGGCTCACCTGATACTGGTGACTGTTGTCTTATTCTATGCCTCACCAGGACCTAGTGATTCTGTTCCCCATCTGGGCCTCCATGGCCCTAGTGACACTGTTCCTCACCCAGGCATCTTTGGGACCTGGATACTCTATTCCACACCTGGGCCTCACTTTGACCAGGGACATCTGGTCCCATTCTGGGCCTCAAACTAAACTGGTTATTCTGGTTCCCCCTCTGGGCCTCACCCTTACCTGGTGACTCTGGTCACCCCTTGGGCTTCACTTGGGCCTGTTGAATCTGGTCCTTAGCTGGTCCGCACCTGGATGTGGTGACTGGTCTCCACCTGGGCCTCACCTGGTCTTGGTGAATCCTGTTGCCACCTGCGCCTCAAATGGACCTTGTGACTGTGGTCCCACCTGGACCTCACCTGGATCTGGTGGCTCTGGTTAACATATGGGGCTCTCCTGGACCTGGTTCCTGTGGTCTCCATCTGGCCTCACCTGCAACACAATGACTCTGATCCATATTTGGGCCTCTTCTGGACTTGTTGACTATGGTCCTTTCCTGGTCATCAATGGGACCTGGATACTCTCTTATATATCTGGGCCTCACCTGGACCTGGTGACTGTGGTCCCACCTGGGCCTCACCTGGACGAGGTGACTGTTTCCCACAGGGACATCACCTGGACCTGGTGACTCAGGTCCTCATACGGGCATCATGGGACCAGGTTTCTCAGTTCCACATCGGGGCCTCACCTGGACCTAGTAATTCTCTTCCCCCTCTGGGCCTCACCCTGACCTGGTGACTCTGGTCACCCCTGAATATCACCAGAACCGGGTGACTCTGGTCCCCCTCTGGGACTCACCCGGAGCTGGGCACACTGGTCCTCAACTGGGCCTCAACAGGACCTGGTGAATCTACTACTCACTTAGACCTCCTCTGGATCTTGTGACTCTTTTCACACCTGGCATCAAGGGGATATGGTTACTCTGTTCCGCAACTGGGCCTCACATGGATACGATAACTTTGCTCCGCATATTGGCCTCAACTGGTCCTGATGACCCTGGTCCCACCACTTAGGCCTCAATCTGGACCTGGAGACTGTCGTCACAACCTGGGTCTCACCTGGACCTGGTGACTCTCGTTCCCACATGAACCACACCTGGCCCTGGTGACTGTGGTGTTCTTATAGACTCACATTTACCTGGTGACTCGGGTCCCAACTAGGGCCTCACCTGGATCTGGTGACTCTGGCCTGCAGGTTCGCCTCACCTGGACCTGGTGAATCGCTTCCCCATCTGGGCCTCGCCCAGTCCTGGTGACTTTGTTCCCCACCTGGACCTGATTGCTGTGGACTCGTTCTTGGCCTCATCTGGAACTGGTGACTTTGATCCTATCTGCGCGTCACCCAGACCTGGTGACTCTGGTCTTTACCTGGGCATCATTGTTACCTGGTGACTCTATTCCACACCTGAGCCTCACCTGGACATGATGACTCTGGAACCTCTCTGAGCCTCACCCTGACCTGGTGACTCTGGTCCCCATCTGGATGTCACCTGGACCAGGTGATTCTGGTACCCCTCTAGGCCTCAACCAGATCTGGTGACTCTGGTCCTCAACTGGGCCTCAGCTGGACCTAGTGAATATGCTCCATCTGGGCCTCATTTGGACCTGGTGACTCTGGTCCCTACCTGGGCATCATCAGGACATGGTTCCACTGCATGGCCTGCAGGTTGGCCTCACCTGGACCTGGTAACTCTGGTCTCTACCTGGGCATCATCGGGACATTGTTCCACACATGGCCTGCAGTTTGGCCACACCTGGACCTGGTAATTCCAGTACCTACCTGGGCATCATCGGGACATGGTTCCTCTGCATGGCCTGTAGGTGTGCCTCAACTGGACCTGGTGAGTGGCGTTGTCACTTTGGCCTCACACATGCCTGTTGACACAGGTCCCCACGTGGGCCTCACTTGGGCCTGGTGAATCTGGTCCTTACCTGGTCCTCACCCGGAACTCCTAACTCGGGTCACCACCTGGGAATCACATGAACCTGGTAAATCTGCTCCCCATCTGGTCCTCATGCAGTCCTGGTGACGATGTCACCCCACCTGGACCTGATTGCTGTGGACTCCTTCTTGGCCTTACCTGGAACTGGTGACACTGATCCTAACTGGGCCTCACCCAGATCTGGTGACTCTGGTCCTCACCTATGGACCATTATGACTTGGATACTCTGTTCCACACCTGAGACTCACCTGGACATGATGAATCTGGATCCCCTCTGGACCTCACCCTGACATGATGGCTCTGGTCCCCATCCGGATGTCACCTAGACTAGGTGAATCTGGTATCCCTCTAGGCCTCAACTTGACCTGGTGACTCTGGTCCTGAACTGGGCCTCACATGGACCTAGTGAACATGCTCCCCACCTGCGCCTCATCTGAACCTGGTGACTCTGGTTCTATCTGGGCATCTTCGAGACATGGTTACTCTATTCCCCACTGGGACTGACCTGATCCTGGTAAATCTGGTCCTGACTTTGGCCTCTTCTCTACCAGGTGACTCTGGCTGCACCTGGGCTTCACCTGTAACTGGTGACTCTGCTCCTAAGCATGGCCTCACCTGACCTGGTGACTGTGGTTCCCATCGGGACCTCACCTGGACCTCATGTCTCTGGTTCCACCTGGGCCTCACCAGGACCTGGTGTCTCTGGTACCCACCTGGGTAGCATCAGGATATGGTAACACTGTTCACTAACAGTGACCCAGCTGGACCTATTAACTCTGGTCTTCACCTTGGCCACACCTGGACATGCTGACACTGGTGCCCACATGGGCCTCACCTGGACATTGTAAGTCGGATCCCCACCTGGTCCTCACCTGTAACTGGTGATTCTCGTTCCCACATGGAATCATGTGGACCTGGTGGCTGCAGTGTTTCTAGCTTCTCATGTACCTCGTGATTCTGGTCCCCACCAGGGCCTCACAGGGACCTAGTGAGTGTGGTAGCCACCTGCACCTCACCTGGACCTGGTGATTCTGGTCTGCACCTGAGTCTACCCTGGATCTGGTGACTGTGGTCCCCACTTGGGCTTCACCTGGAATTGGGGACCCCGGTCCCCATCTGGGTCTCACCTGGCCCTGTTGACCATGGTCCTCAACTGGGCAAAATTTGTGACATGGTGACTGTGTTCCACAACTGGACCTCACCTGGACCAGGTGACTCTGCTCCCCCTCTGGGTCTCACCGTGCCCTAGTGACTGAGAACCCCACTTTGGCGTGACTTGGACCTGCTGACCCTGGTTGCCACCTGCGCCTGACCTCGAACTGGTGACTCTGGTTTTTCAAGGGCCTTCCCTGGACCTGGTGATCCTGGTCCCCACCTGGGCCTCACCAGGACGTGGTGACCCTTGTGACCACCGGGGACTCACCTGGACCTGGTTACAGTGTTCCACACCTGGGCTTAAAGTAGACCTGTTGACCATGGTCCCCAAGCCGGCCTCACATGGACCTGTTGCCTCTGATCCCCACCGGGGCCTCACGTGTACCTGGTAACTCTGGTCCTCACCTGGGCCTCATCTGGACCTAGTGACTCTGGACCCCACCTGGGCTTCACATTGATCAGGTGACTGGTCCCCACCTGGGCTAAACCTGGATCTGGTGACTCTGGTCCCCACCTGGACCTCTCCTGTACCTGGTGACTCTCTTTCCAACATGGACCTCACCTGGATCTGGTGCCTCTGGTCCTTGTTTGGCCTCCCCTGGACCTGGTGTCTCTCGTCCCCACTTTGACCTAACTCAGAACTGCTGAATCTTGCCCCACCTAGGCCGCACGGAGACCTGGTGACACTTGGCCCCAGTTATGCCTCAATTCGACCTGATGAATCTGGTCCTCACGTGGGCCTCACATGGACTTGGGACTCAGCTGGATAGAGTGGCTCTGGTTCCCACAAGAGGCTCACCTGATACTGCTGACTGTGGTCTTATCTATGCCTCACCAGGACCTAGTGATTCTGTTCCCCATCTGGGCCTGCATGGCCCTATTGACTCTGGTCCTCACCCAGGCATCATTGGGACCTGGAAACTATATTCCACACCTGGGCCTCACTTTGACCAGGGACCTCTGGTCCCATTCTGGGCCTCAAACTAAACTGGTTACTCTGGTTCCCCCTCTGTGACTCACCTTTACCTGGTGAATCTGGTCTCCCTTTGGGCATCACTTCGGCATGGTGAATCTGGTCCTTAGCTGGTCCGCACCTGGTTCTGGTGACTGGTCGCCACCTGGGCCTCACCTGGACTTGGTGAATCCTGTTGACACCTGCGCCTCACCAGGACCTTGTGACTGTGGTCCCACCTGGACCTCACGTGGATCTGGTGGCTCTGGTTCCCATATGGGGCTCTCCTGGACCTGGTTCCTTTGGTCTCCATCTGGCCTCACCTGGAACACAATGACTCTGATCCATATTTGGGCCTCTCCTGGACGTGATGACTCTGGTCCTTACCTGGTCATCATTGGGCCCTGGATACTCTCTTATATACCTGGGCCTCACCTGGACCTGGTGACTGTGGTCCCACCTGGGCCTCATCTGGAAGAGGTCAATGGTTCCCACTGGGACCTCTCTTGGACCTGCTGACTCAGGTCCTCCAATGGGTATCATGTGATCTGGTATCTCAGTTCCACATCGTGGCCTCACCTGGACCTAGTGATCTCGTACCCCTCTGGGCCTCACCCTGACCTGGTGACTCTGGTCCCCACCTGGATATCACCAGAACCGGGTGACTCTGGTCCCCACCTAGGCTTCACCTGGACCTGCTGACTCAGGTCCTCATATGGGCATCATGGGTCCTGGTTTCTCAGTTCCACATCGGGGCCTCACCTGGACCTAGTGATTCTCGTCCCACTCTGCGCCTCACCCTGACGTGGTGACTCTGGTCCCCACCTGGATATCACCAGAACCGGGTGACTCTAGTCCCCCTCTGGGACTCACCCGGAGCTGGGCCACTGGTCGGCAACTGAGCCTCAACAGGACCTGGTGAATCTACTCCTCACTTAGGCCTCTTCTGGACCTTGTGACACTTTTCCCACCTGGCATCAATGGGACATGGTTACACTGTTCCCAACCTGGGCCTCATCTGGACATGATAACTTTTCTCCACACTTTGGCCTCAACTGGTCCTGATGACTCTGATCCCCCCACCTAGGCCTCAATCTGGACCTGGTGACTGTGGTCCCCACCTGGGTCTCACCTGGACCTGGTGACTCTCGTTCCCACATGAACCACACCTGGACCTGGAGACTGTGGTGTTCTTGTAGACTCACATTTTCCTGGTGACTGATGTCCCCACTAGGGCCTCACGTGGATGTGGTGACTCTGGCCTGCAGGTTGGCCTCACCTAGACCTCTGAGTGGGGATGCCACCTGGGCCTCACCCATACCTGGTAACTCAGGTCCTCTGTGGGCTTCTGGGACCTGGTGAATCTAGTCCTTACCTGGTACTCTCCCAGAACCGGGACTCCGGTCACCACCTCGGCCTCAACTGGACCTGATGAATCTGGTCCTTACCTGGTCCTCACCGGAACTGGTAACTCTGGTCAACACCTGGGAATCACCTGGCACTGGTGAATCTGGTCCCCATCTGGGCTTTACCCAGACCTGGTAACTTTGTTCCCCACCTCGACCTGATTGTTGTGGACTCCTTCTTGGCCTCACCTGGAACTCGTGACTATGATCCTAACTGGGCCTCATCGAGATCTGGTTACTCTGGTCCTCACCTTGGCCACACCTGGACCATCATGACCTGGATACTCTGTTCCACACCTGAGCCTCATTTGGACATGATGACTCTGGATGCCCTCTGGGCCTCACCCTGACATGGTGACTCTGGTCCCCATCTGGATGTCACCTAGACCAGGTGAATCTGGTACCCCTCTCGGCCTCAACTAGACCTGGTGACACTGTTCCGCAACTAGGCCTCAACTGGACCTAGTGAATATGCTCCATCTGGGCCGCATTTGGACCAGGTGACTCTGGTTCTACCTGTGCATCATCGGGACATGTTTCCACTGCATTCTCTGCAGGTTTCCCTCACCTGGACCTGGTAACTCTGGTCCATACCTGGGCATCATCGCGACATGGTTCCTCTGCATGGCCTGCAGGTTGGCCTCACCTGGACCTGGTGAGTGGGGTTGCCACCTGGCCCTCACCCATACCTGGTGACTCAGGTCCCCACGGGGGCCACTTGGACCTGGTGAATCTGTTCCTTACCTGGACCTCTCCCAGATCCTGGGATTCTGGACACCACCTGGGCCTGACTTGACCTGGTGAATCTTGTCCCCATCTGGGCCCCACCCAGTCCTGGTGACTTTGTTTCCCACCTGGACCTGATTGCTGTGGACACATTCTTGGCCTTACCTGGAACTGGTGACTCTGATCCTATGGGCGCGTCACCCAGATCTGGTGACTCTGGTCCTCACCTGGGCATCATTGGTACCTGATGACTCTGTTCCACACCTCAGCTTCACCTGGACATGATGACTCTGGAACCTCTCTGGGCCTCACCCTGACCTGGTGACTCTGGTCCCCATTTGGATGTCACCTGGACCAGGTGATTCTGGTACCCCTCTAGGCCTCACCAGTTCTGGTGACTCTGGTCCTCAAATGGGCCTCATCCAGACATAGTGAATATGCTCCATCAGGGCCTCATTTGGACCTGGTTCCTCTGGTCCCTACCGGGGCATCATCGGGACATGGTTCCACTGCATGGCCTGCAGGTTGGCCTCACCTGGACTTGGTAACTCTGGTCCCTACCTGGGCATCATCGGGACATGGTTCCTCTTCATGGCCTGCAGGTTGGCCTCACCTGGACCTGGTGAGTGGGAATGCCACCTGGGCCTCGCACATGCCTGGTGACACAGGTCCCCACGTGGGCCTCACTTGGACCTGTTGACTCTGGTTCTACCTGGGCATTATCGGGACATGGTTACTCTATTCCCCACTGGGACTGACCTGATCCTTGTAACTCTGGTTCTGACTTTGGCCTCTTCTGCACCAGGTGACTCTGGCTCCACCTGGGCCTTACCAGTAACTGGTGACTCTGATCGTAAGCATGGCCTCACCTGACCTGGTGACTGTGGTTCCCATCGGGACCTCACCTGGACCTCATGTCTCCGGTCCCACCTAGGCCTCACCAGGACCTGGTGTCTCTGGTACCCACCTGGGTAGCAGCAGGATATGGTAACTCTGTTCACTAACGGTGACACAGCCGGACCTATTAACTATGGTCTTCACCTGGGCCACACCTGGACATGGTGACACTGGTTCCCACCTGGGTCTCACCTGGACATGGTGAGTCGGATCCCCACCTGGTCCTCACCTGTAACTGGTGATTCTCGTTCCCACATGGACATCATGTGGACCTGATGGCTGCAGTGTTTCTAGCTTCTCATGTACCTCGTGACTCTGGTCCCCACCAGGGCCTCACCGGGACCGGGTGAGTGTGGTTGCCACCTGCACCTCACCTGGACCTGGTGATTCTGGTCTGCACCCGAGACTACCCTGGATCTGGTGACTGTGTTCCCCACCTGGGCTTCACCTGGATTTGGGGACTCCGGACCCATCTGGGCCTCACCTGGCCCTGTTGACCATGGTCCTCAACTGCGCAAAATTGGGACCCGGTGACTGTGTTCCACAACTGGACCTCACCTGGCCCAGGTGACTCTGGTCCCCCTCTGGGTCTCACCGTGCCCTAGTGACTGTGAACCCCACTTTGGCCTGACTTGGACCTGCTGACCCTGGTTGCCACCAGCGCCTGACCTCGAACTGTTGACTCTGGTTCTTTCAAGGGCCTCCCTGTACCTGGTGATCCTGGTCCCCACCTGGGCCTCACCTGGACGTGGTGACACTTGTCACCACCGGGGACTCACCTCGACCTGGTTACTGTGTTCCACACCTGGGCCTCAAGTAGACCTGTTGACCATGGTCCCCAAGCCGGCCTCACATGGACCTGTTGCCTCTGATCCCCACCGGGGCCTAACGTGTACCTGGTAACTCTGGTCCTCACCTGGGCCTCATCGGGACCTAGTGACTCTGGTCCCCACCTGGGCTTCACCTGGATCTCGAGACTCTGGTCCCCATTTGGACCTCTCCTGGACCTTTTGACTCTCTTTCCAACATGGACCTCACATGGATCTGGTGACTCTGGTCCTTAGTTTGGTCTCACATTGACCTGGTGTTCTCGTCCCCCATTGACCTAACTCAGAACTGCTGAATATTGCCCCACCTAGGCCGCACCAAAACCTGGTGACTCTTGTCCCCAGCTATGCGTCAATTCGACCTGATGAATCTGGTCCTCACGTGGGCCTCTCATGGACCTGGGACTCAGCTGGATAGAGTGGCTCTTGTTCCCACAAGGGGCTCACCAGATACTGGTGACTGTGGTCTTATTCTATGTCTCACCAGGACCTAGTGATTCTGTTCCCCATCTGGGCATGCATGGCCATAGTGACTCTGGTCCTCACCCAGGCATCATTGGGACCTGGATACTCTATTCCACACCTGGGCCTCACTTGGAACAGGGACCTCTGGTCCCCTTCTGGGCCTCAAACTAAACTGCTTACTCTGGTTCCCCCTCTGGGCCTCACTCTTACCTGGTGACTCTGGTCACCTCTTGGACTTCAATAGTCCTGGTGAATCTGGTCCATAGCTGGCCCGCACCTGGATCTAGTGACTGGTCGCCACCTGGGCATCAACTGGACTTGGTGAATCCTGTTGCCACCTGCGCCTCAGCTGGACCTAGTGACTGTGGTCACACCTGGACCTCACCTGAATCTGGTGGCTCTGGTTCCCATATGGGGCTCTCCTGGACCTGGTTCCTGTAGTCTCCATCTGGCTCTGCTGGAACAAAATGACTCTGATCCATATTTGGGCCGCTCCTGAACCTGTTGACTCTGGTCCTTACCTGGGCATCATTGGGACCTGGATACTCTCTTATATACCTGGGCCTCACATGGACATGGTGACTGTGGTCCCACCTGGGCCTCACCTGCACGAGGTGACTGGTTCCCAAGGGACCTCACCTGGAACTGGTGGCTCAGGTCCTCATATGGGCATCATGGGACCTGGTTTCTCAGTTCCACATCGGGGCCTCACATGGACCTAGTGATTCTCGTCCCACTCTGGGCCTCACCTTGACGTGGTGACTCTGGTCCCCACCTGGATATCACCAAAACCGGGTGACTCTAGTACCCCTCTGGGACCCACCCGGAGCTGGGGACACTGGTCGTCAACTGAGCCTCAAGAGGACCTGGTGAATCTACTCCTCACTTAGGCCTCTTCTGGACCTTGTGACTCTTTTCCCACCTGGCATCAATGGGACATGGTTACACTGTTCCCCACCTGGGCCTCATCTGGACATGATAACTTTGCTCCACACTTTGGCCTCAACTGGTCCTGATGACTCTGATCCCCCCACCTAGGCCTTAATCTGGAACTGGTGACTGTGGTCCCCACCTGGGTCTCACCTGGACCTGGTGACTCTCGTTCCCACATGAACCACACCTGGACCTGGTGACTGTGGTGTTCTTGTAGACTCACATTTACCTGGTGACTCTGGTCCCCACTAGGGTCTCACGTGGATCTGGTGACTCTGGCTTGCAGGTAGGCCTCACCTGGACCTGGTGAGTGGTGTAGCCACCTGGGCCTCACCCATACCTGGTGACTCAGGTCCCCACGTGGGCCTCTTGGACCTGGTGAATCTGGTCCTTACTGGTCCTCTCCCATACCCGGGGACTCTGGTCACCACCTCGGCCTCACCTGGACCTGGTGAATCTGGTCCCCATCTGGGCCTCACCCAGTCCTGGTGCCTTTGTTCCCCACCTGGACCTGATTGCTGTGGACTCTTTCTTGGCCTCACCTGGAACTGGTGACTATGATCCTATCTGCGCGTCACCCAGATATGGTCACTCTGGTCCTCACCTGGGCATCTTTGGTACTTGGTGACTCTGTTCCACACCTGAGCCTCACCTGGACATGATGACTCTGGAACCTCTCTGGGCCTCACCCTGACCTGGTGACTCTGGACCCATCTGGATGACACCTGCACCAGGGGATTCTGGTACTCCTCTAGGCCTCAACCAGATCTGGTGACTCTGGTCCTCAACTGGGCATCACCTGGACGTAGTGAATATGCTCCATCTGGGCCTCTTTTGGACCTGGTGACTCTGGTCCCTACCTGGGCATCATCGGGACATGGTTCCACTGCATGGCCTACAGGTTGGACTCAGCTGGACCTGGTATCTCTCGTCCCTACCTGGCATCATCGGGACATGGTTCCTCTGCATGGCCTGCAGTTTGGCCTCACCTGGACCTGGTGAGTGGGGTTGCCACCTGGGCCTCACCCATACCTGGTGACACAGGTCCCCACGTGGGCCTCTCTTGGACCTGGTGAATCTGGTCCTTACCTGGTCCTCACACGGAACTTGTAACCTGGTCACCACCTGGGAATCACCTGGGCCTGGTGAATCTTCCCCATCTGGGGGCCTCACCCAGTCCTGGTGACTTTGTTCCCCACCTGGACCTGATTGCTGTGGACTCCTTCTTGGCCTCACCTGGACATGGTGACTCTGATCCTAACTGGGCCTCACCCAGATCTGGTGACTCTGGTCCTCACCTGTGGATCATTATGACCAGGATACTCTGTTCCACGCCTGAACATCACCTGGACACGATGACTCTGGATCCCCAATGGGCCTCACCCTGACATGGTGACTCTGGTCCCGATCTGGATGTCACCCAGACCAGGTGAATCTGGTACTCGTCTAGGCCTCAACTAGACCTGGTGACTCTGGTCCTCAAATGGGCCTCACCGGGACCTAGTGAATATGCTCCCCACCTGCGCCTCATCTGGACATGGTGACTCTGGTTCTACGTGGGCATCATCGGGACATGGTTACTCTATTCCCCACTGGGACTGACCTGATCCTGGTAACACTGGTCCTGACTTTGGCCTTTTCTGTACCAGGTGACTCTGGCTCCACCTGGTCCGCACCAGGGTCTCACCGGGAACTGGTGAGTGTGGTTGCCACCCGCACCTCACCAGGACCTGGTGATTCTGGTCTGCACCTGAGACTACCCTGGTCACCTGAGACTACGCTGGTCACCCCTTGGGCTTCACCTGGGCCTGGTGAATCTGGTCCTTAGCTGGTCCTCACTTGGATCTGGTGACTGGTCGCCACCTGGGCCTCACCTGGACTTGGTGAATCCTGTTGCCACCTGCGCCTCTCAGGACCTTGTGACTGTGGTCCCACCTGGACCTCACCTGGATCTGGTGGCTCTGGTTCCCATATGGGGCTCTCCTGGACCTGGTTCCTGTGGTCTCCATCTGGCCTCACCTGGAACACAATGACTCTGATCCATATTTGGGCCTCTCCTGGACCTGTTGACTCAGGTCCTTACCTGGGCATCATTGGGACCTGGATACTCTCTTATATACCTGGGCCTCACCTGGACCTGGTGACTGTGGTTCCACCTGGGCCTCACCTGGACGAGGTGACTGGTTCCCACAGGGACCTCAACTGGACCTGGTGACTCAGGTCCTCATATGGGCATCATGGGACCGGGTTTCTCAGCCCCACATTGGGGCCTCATCTGGACCTAGTGATTCTCGACCCGCTGTGGGCCTCACTCTGACGTGGTTACTCTGGTCGCACCTGGATATCATCAGTATCGGATGACTCGCCCCCTCTGGGATCCCCCGGACCTGGGGACACTGGTCTTCAACTGGGCCTCAACAGGACCTGGTGAATCTACTCCTCACTTAGGCCTCGTCTGGACATTGTGACTCTGTTCCCACCTGGGATCTTTGGGACATGGTAACTCTGTTCCCCACCTGGGCCTCACATGGACATGATAACTTTGCTCCACACTTTGGCCTCAACTGGTCCTGATGACTCTGGTCCCCCGAAGTAGGCCTCAATCTGGACCTGGTGACTGTGGTCCCCACCTGGGTCTCACCTGGACCTGGTGACTCTCATTCCCACATGAACCACACCAGGATCTGGTGACTGTGTTGTTCTTGTAGAATCACTTTTAACTGGTGACTCCAGTCCCCACTAGGGCCTCACGTGGTTCGGGTGACTTGGCCTGCAGGTTGGCCTCACATGGACCTGGTTACTGGGGATTCCCCTTGGGCCTCACCCAAACCTGGTGACTCAGGTCTCCACGTGGGCCTCTTGGACCTGGTGAATCTGGTCCTTACCTGGTCCTCTCCCAGACCCGGGGACTCTGGTTACCACCTGGGCCTCACCTGGACCAGGTGAATCCGAACCCATCTGGGCCTCACCCAGTCCTGGTGCCTTTGTTCCCCACCTGGACCTGATTGCTGTAGACTCTTTCTTGGCCTCACCTGGAACTGGTGATTCTGATCCTAACTGCGAATCACCCGGACCTGGTGACTCTGGTCCTCACCTGGACATCAATGGTACCTGGTAACTCCGTTCCACGCCTGAGCCTCACTTGGACATGATGACTCTGAAACCTCTCTGCCCTCACCCTGACCTGGTGACTCTGGTCCCCATCTGGATGTCACTTGGACCAAGTGATTCAGGTACCCCTCTAGGCCTCAACCAGATTGGTGACTCTGTTCCTCAACTTGGTCTCACCTTGCCCTAGTGAATTTGCTCCATCTGGGCCTCATTTGGACCTGGTGACTCTGGTCACTACCTGGGCATTGTCGGGATATGTTTCCACTGGATGGCCTGCAGGTTGGCTGCACCTGGACCTGTGAGTTGGATTGCCACCTGGGCCTCACCCAATTGTGGTGACACAGGTCCCCACGAGGGCCTCACTTGGACCTGTTGAATCTGGTCCTTACCTGGTCCTCACCCGGAACTGGTAAGTCTGAACATCACTTGGGAATCACCTGGACCTGGTGGATCTGGTCCCGATCTGGGCTTCAACCAGTCCTGATGACTTTGTTCCCCACCTGGACCTGATTGCTGTGGAATCCTTCTTGGCCTCACCTGGAACTGGTGACTCTGATCCCAACTGGGCTTCACCAGATCTGGTGACTCTGGTCCTTACCTGTGGACCAGTATGACCTGGATACTCTCTTCCACACCTGAGCCTCACCGGGACATGATGACTCTGTATCCCCTCTGGGCCTCACCCTGACATGGTGACTCTGGTCCCCATCTGGATGTCACCTAGACCAGGTGAATCTGGTACCCCTGTAGGCCTCAACTAGACCTGGTGACTCTGGTCCTCAACTGGGCATTACCGGGATCTAGTGAGCATGCTCCCCACCTGCGCCACATCTGGCCCTTGTGACTCTCTTTCTACCTGGGCATCATCGGGACATTGTTACTGTATTCCCCACTGGGACTGACCTGATCCTGGTAACTCTGGTCCGGACTTTGGCTTCTTCTGTACCAGGTGACTCTGGCTCCAACGGGGCCTCACTTGTAACTTGTGACTCTGATCTTAAGCATGGCCTCACCAGACCTGGTCTCTGTGGTTCCCATTTGGACTTCACCTGGACCTCATGTCTCTGGTCCCACCTGGGCCTCACCAGGACCTGATGTCTCTGGTACCCACCTGGGTAGCATCAGGATATGGTTACACTGTTCACTAAAAGTGACCCAGCTGGACCTATTATCTCTGGTCTTCACCTTTGCCACACCTGGACATGGTGACACTGGTTCCCACCTGAGCCTCACCTGGACATTGTAAGTCGGATCCCCACCTGGTCCTCACGTATAACTGGTGATTCTCGTTCCCACATGGACATAATGTGGAATTGGTGGCTGCAGTGTTTATAGCTTCTCATGTACCTCGTGATTCTGGTCCCCACCAGGGCCTCACCGGGACCTGGTGAGTGTGGTTGCCACCTGAATTTCTCCTGGACCTGGTGATTCTGGTCTGCACCTGAGGCTTATTGTTTTCCACACCTGGGCCTCAAGTAGACCTCTTGACCATGGTCCCCAATCCGGCCTCACATGGACCTGTTACCTCTGATCCCCTCCAGGGCCTCATGTGTACCTGGTAACTCTGGTCCTCACCTGGGCCTCATCTGGACCTAGTGACTCTGGTCCCCACCTGGGCTTCACCTGGATCTGGTGACTCTGGTCCCCAACTGGATCTCACCTCGATCTGGTGACTCTGGTCCTCACTTTGCCCTCACCCAGACCTGGTGACTCTTGTCCCAGGCTATGCCTCAATTCGATCTGATGAATCTGGTCCTCACGTGGGCCTCACATGGACCTGGGACTCAGCTGGATAGAGTGGCTCTGGTTCCCACAAGGGGCTCACCTGATACTGGTGACTGTGGTCTTATTCTATGCCTCACCAGGACCTAGTGATTCTGTTCCCCATCTGGGCCTGCATGGCCCTAGTGACTCTGGTCCTCACCCAGGCATCATTGGGACCTGGATACTCTCTTCCACACCAGGGCCTCAATTTGACCACGGACCTCTGGTCCCATTCTGGGCCTCAAACTAAAATGGTTACTCTGGTACCCCTCTGGGCATCACCCTTACCCGGTGAGTCTGGTCACCCCTTGGCCTTCACTTCGCCTGGTGTATCTGGTCCTTAGCTGTTCCGGACCTGGATCTGGTGACTGGTCGCCACCTGGGCCTCACCTGGACTTGGTGAATCCTGTTGCCACCTGCGCCTCACCTGGACCTTGTGACTGTGGTCCCACCTGGATCTCACCTGGCTCTGGTGGATCTGGTTCCCATATGGGGCTCTTCTGGACCCGGTTCCTGTGGTCTCCATCTGGCCTCACCTGGTACACAATGACTCTGATCCATATTTGGGCCTCTCCTGGACCTGTGGACTCTAGTCCTTACCTGGGCATCATTGGGACCTGGATACTCTCTTATATACCTGGGCCTCACCTGGACCTGGTGACTGTGGTCCCACCTGGGCCTCACCTGGACAAGGTGACTGGTTCCCACAGGGACCTCACCTGGACCTGGTGACTCAGGTCCTCATATGGGCATCATGGGAACTGGTTTCTCAGTTCCACATCGGGGCCTCACCTGGACCTAGTGATTCTCGTCTCCCTCTGGGCCACACCGTGACGTGGTGACTCTGGTCCCCACCTGGATATCACCAGAACCGGGTGACTCTGGTCCCCCTCTGGGACTCACCCGGAGCTGGGGACACTGGTCCTCTGCTGGGCCTCCACAGGACCTGGTGAATCTACTCCTCACTTAGGCCTCGTCTGGCCTTGTGAGTCTTTTTCCACCTGGCACCAATGGGACATGGTTATTCTGTTCCCCACCTGGGCCTCACCTGGACAAATAACTTTGCTCCACACTTTGGCCTCTACTGGTCCTGATGACTCTGGTCCCCCCACCTAGGCCTCAATCTGGACCTGGTGACTGTGGTCCCCACCTGGGTCTCACCTGGACCTGGTGACTCTCGTTCCCACATGAACCACACCAGGTCCTGGTGACTGTGGTGTTCTTGTAGACTCACATTTACCTGGTGACTCCGGTCCCCACTAGGGCCTCACCTGGATCAGGTAACTCTGGCCTGCAGGTTGGCCTCACCTGGACCTGGTGAGTGGGTTTGCCACCTGGGCCTCACCCAAACCTGGTGACTCAGGTCCCCACGTGAGCCTCTTGGACCTGGTGAATCTGGTCCTTACCTGGTCCTCTCCCACACCCGGGAACTCTGGTCACCACCCGGGCCTCACCTGGACCTGGTGATCTGTTCCTCACCCAGTCCTGGTGATTTTGTTCCCCACCTGGACCTGATTGCTGTGGACTCTTTCTTGGCCTCACCTGGAACTGTTGACAGTGATCCTATCTGCGCGTCACCCAGATCTGGTGAGTCCGGTCCTCACCTGTGCATCGTTGGTACCTGGTTACTCTGTTCCACACCGAGACTCACCTGGACATGATGAGTCTGGAACCTCTCTGGGCCTCACCCTGACCTGGTGACTCTGGTCCGCATTTGGATGTCACCTGGTCCAGGTGATTCTGGTACCACTCTAGGCCTCAACCAGATCTAGTGACTCTGGTCCTCAACTGGTCCTCAATTGGACCTAGTGAATACACTCGATCTGTCCTCATTTGGACATGGTGACTCTGGTCCCTACCTGGGCATCATAGGGATATGGTTCCACTGCATGGCCTGCAGGTTGGCCTCACCTGGACCTTGTAACTCTGGTCCTTACCTGGGCATCACCGGGACACGGTTCCTCTGCATGGCCTCCAGGTTGGCCTCACCTGGACCTAGTGAGTGGGGTTGCCACCTGGGGCTCACCCATACCTGGAGATACAGGTCCCCACGTGGGCCTCACTTGGACCTGGTGAATCTAGTCCTTACCTGGTCCTCACCCGGACCTGGTAACCCTGGTCACCACCTGGGAATCACCTGGACCTGGTGATTCTGGTCCCCATGTGGGCCTCACCCAGTCCTGGTGACTTTGTTCCCCACCTGGACCTGATTGCTGTGGACTGCTTCTTGGCCTCACCTGGAACTGGTTTCTCTGATCCTATCTGGGCCTCATCCAGATCTGGTGACTCTGGTCCTCACCTGTGGACCATTATGACCTGGATACTCTGTTCCACACCTGAGCCTCACCTGGACATGATGACTCTGGATCCCCTCTGGGCCTCAGCCTGACTTGGTTCTTCTTTTCCCCATCTGGATGTCACCTAGACCAGGTGAATCTGGTACCACTCTAGGCCTCAACTTGACTTGGTGACTCTGGTCCTCAACTGGGCCTCACCGGGACCTAGTGAACATGCTCCCCACCTGCGCCTCATCTTGACCTGGTGACTCTGGTTCTACCTAGGCATCATCGGGACATGCTTAATCTATTCCCCACTGGGAATGACCTGATGCTGGTAACTCTGGTCCTGACTGTGGCCACTTCTCTACCAGGTAACTCTGGCTCCACCTGGGCCTCACCTGTAACTGGTGACTCTGATCCTAAGCATGGCCTCACCTGACCTGGTGACTGTGGTTCCAATCGGGACCTCACCTGGACCTCATATCTCTGGTCCCACCTGAGCCTCAGCAGGACCTGGTGTCTCTGGTACCCACCTGTTTAGCATCAGGATATGGTTACACTGTTCACTAATAGTGACCCAGCCGGACCTATTAACTCTGGTCATCACCTGGGCCACACCTGGACATGGTGACACTGGTCCCACCTGGGTCTCACCTGGACATGGTGAGTCGGATCCCCACGTGGTCGTCACCTGTAACTGGTGATTCTCGTTCCCACATGGACAGCTTGTGGACCTGTTGGCTGCAGTGTTTCTAGCTTCTCATGTAACTCGTGACTCTGGTCCCCACCAGGGCCTCACCGGGACCTGGTGAGTGTGGTTGCCACCTGTACCTCACCTGGACCTGGTGATTCTGGTCTGCACCTGAGAATACCCTGTATCTGGTGACTGTGGTCCCCACCTGGGCTTCACCTGGATTTGGGGACTCCGGTCCCCATCTGGGCCTCACCTGGCCCTGTTGACCATGGCCCTCAACTGGGCACAATTGGGACACGGTGACTGTGTTCCACAACTGGACCTCACTTGGACCAGGTGACTCTGGTCCCCCTCTGGGTCTCACCGTGCCCTAGTGACTGTGAACCCCACTTTGGGCTTACTTGGACCTGCTGACACTGGTTGCCAGCTGCGCCTGACCTCGAACTGTTGACTCTGGCTCTCTCAAGGGCCTCCACGGTACCTGGTGATCCTGTTCCCCACCTGGGCCTCACCTGGACGTGGTGACCTTTGTCACCACCGGGGACTCACCTGGACCTGCTTACTGTGTTCCACACCTGGGCCTCAAGTAGACCTGTTGACCATGGTCCCCAAGCTGTCCTCACATGGACCTGTTGCCTCTGATCCCCGCCGGGGAATCACGTGTACCTGGTAACTCTGGTCCTCAATTGGGCCACATTTGGACCTAGTGACTCTGGTCCCCACATGGGCTTCACCTGAATCTGGTGACTCTGTTCCCCACCTAGACTTCACCTGGATCTGGTGACTCTGGCCCCCTTCTGGACCTCTACTGGACCTGGTGACTCTCTTTCCAGCATGGACCTCACCTGGATCTGGTGACTCTGGTCCTCAGTTTGGCCTCACATGGACCTGGTGTCTCTCGTCCCCACTTTGAACTAACTCAGAACTGCTGAATCTTGCCCCACCTAGGCCGCACCCAGACCTGGTGACTCTTGTCCCCAGCTATGCCTCAATTCGACCTGATTAATCTGGTCTCACGTGGGCCTCACATGGACCTGGGTCTCAGCTGGATAGAGTGGCTCTGGTTCCCTCAAGGGGCTCACCTGATACTGGTGACTGTGGTCTTATTCTATGCCTCACCAGGACCTAGTGATTCTGTTCCCCATCTGGGCCTGCATGGCGCGAGTGACTCTAGTCCTCACCCAGGCATCATTGGGACTTGGATACTCTATGCCACACCTGGGCCTACCTTTGACCAGGGACCTCTGGTCCCATTCTGGGCCTCAAACTAAACTGGTTACTCTGGTTCCCCCTCTGGGCCTCACCCTTACCTGCTGACTCTGGTCACCCCTTGGGCTTCACTTGGGCGCAGTGAATCTGGTCCTTAGCTGGTCCGCAGCTGAATCTGGTGACTGGTCGCCACCTTGATCTCACCTGGACTTGGTGAATCCTGTTGCCACCTGCGCCTCACCTGGACGTTGTGACTGTGGTCCCACCTGGACCTCACCTGGATCTGGTTGGTCTGGTTCCCATATGCGGGTCTCCTGAACCTGGTCCGTGTTGTCTCCATCTGGCCTCAGCTGGAACACAATGACTCTGATACATATTTGGGCCTCTCCTGGACCTGATGACGCTGGTCCTTACCTGGGCATCATTGGGACCTGGATACTCTCTTATATACCTGGGCCTCACCTGGACCTGGTGACTGTGGTCCCACATGGGCCTCACCTGGACGAGGTGACTGGTTCCCACAGGGACCTCACCTCGACCTCGCGACTCAGGTCCTCATATGGGCATCATGGGACCTGGTTTCTCAGTTCCACATCGGGGCCTCACCTGGACCTAGTGATTCTCATCCCCCTCTGGGCCTCACCCTGACCTGGTGACTCTGGTCACCCCTGGATATCACCAGAACCGGGTGACTCTGGTCCCCCTCTGGGACTCACCCGGAGCTGGGGACACTGGTCCTCAACTGGGCCTCAACAGCACCTGGTGAATCTACTCCTCACTTAGGCCTCGTCTGGACCTTGTGACTCTTTTCCCACCTGGCATCAATGGGACATGGTTACTCTGTTCCCCACCTGGGCCTCACCTGGACATGATCACTTTGTTCCACACTTTGGACTCAACTGGTCCTCGTGAATCTGGTCCCCCACCTAGGCCTCAATCTGGACCTGGTGACTGTGGTCCCCACCTGGGTCTCACCTGGACCTGGTGACTCTCATTCCCACATGAATCAAACCTGGCCCTGTTGACTGTGGTGTTCTTGTAGAGTCACATTTACCTGGTGACTCCGGTCCCCACTAGGGCCTCACCTGGATCTGGTGACTCTGACCTGCAGATTGGCCTCACCTGGACCTGGTGAGTGGGGTTGCCACATGTGCTTCACCCATACATGGTGTCTCACGTCCCTACGTGGGCCTCTTCGACCTGGTAAATCTGGTCCTTACCTGGTGCTCGCCCAGACCCGGGGACTCTGGTCACCAACTGGGCCTCACCTGGATCTGGTGAATCTGGTCCGCATCTGGATGTCACCTGGACCAGGTGATTCTGGTAACCCTCTAGCACTCAACAGATCTGGTGACACTGGTCCTCAATTGGGCCTCACCTGGACCTAGTGAATATGCTCCATCTGGCATCATTTGGACCTGGTGACTCTGGTCCATACCTGGGCATCATCGGGATATGGTTCCACTGCATGGCCTGCAGGTTGGCCTCACCTGGTCTTGGTAACTCTAGTCCCTACCTGGGCATCATCGGGATACGGTTCCTCTACATTGCCTGCAGGTTGGCCTCACCTGGACCTGGTGAGTGGGGTTGTCAACTGGGCCTCACACATGCCTGGTGACACAAGTCCCCACGTGGGCCTCACTTGGAACTGGTGAATCTGGTCTTTAACTGGTCCTCACCCGGAACTCGTAACTCTGGTCTCCACCTGGGAATCACCTGGACCTGGTGAATCTGGTCCCCATCTGGGCCTCCTCCAGTCCTGGTGACTTTGTTCCCCACCTAGCCTGATTGCTGTGGACTCTTTCTTGGCCTCACCTGGAACTTGTGACTCTGATCCTATCTCCGTGTCACCCAGACCTGGTGACTCTGGTCCTCACCTGGGCATCACTGCTACCTGGTGACTCTGTTCCACACCTGAGCCTCACCTGGACATGATGACTCTGGAACCTCTCTGGGCCTCACCCTGACCTGGTGACTCTGGTCCTCAACTGGGCCTCACCTGGATCTAGTGAATATGCTCCATTTGAGCCTCATTTGGACCTGGTTACTCTGGTCCTTACCTGGGCATCATCGGGACAAGGTTCCACTGCATGGCCTGCAGTTTGGCCTCACCTGAACCTCGTAACTCTAGTCCATACCTGGGCATCATCGGGACATGGTTCCTATGCATGGCCTGCAGGTTGGCCTCACCCGGACGTGGTGAGTGGGGTTGTGACCTGTGCCTCACCATACCTGGCGACAGAGGTCTGCACGTGGGCCTCAATTGGACCTGGTGAATCTGGTCCTTACCTTGTCCTGACCCGGAACTTGTAACTCTGGTCACCACCTGGGAATCACCTGGGCAAGGTGAATCTGGTCCTCAACTGGGCCTCACCCAGGTTTGGTGACTTTGTTCCACACCTGGCCTGATTGCTGTGGACTCCTTCTTGGCCTCACCTGGAACTGGTGACTCGGATCCAAACTGGGTCTCACCCAGATCTGGTGACTATAGTCCTCACCTGTGGACCATTATGACCTGTATACTCTGTTCCACACCTGAGCCTCACCTGGACATGATGACTCTGGATCCCCTCTGGGCCTCACCCTGACATGGTTACTCTGGTCCCCATCTGGCTGTCACCTAGACCAGGTAAATCTGGTACCCATCTAGGCCTCAACTTGACCTGGAAAATCTGGTCCTCAACTGGGCCTCACCGGGACTTAGTGAACATGCTCCCAACCTGTGACTAATCTGGACCTGGTGACTCTGGTTCTACCTGGGCATCATAGGGACGTGGTTACTCTATTCCTCAGTGGGACTGACCTGTTCGTGGTATCTCTGGTCCCGACTTTGGCCTCTTCTGTACCAGGTGACTCTGGCTCCACCTGAGCCTCACCTGTAACTGGTGACTCTGATCCTAAGCATGGCCTCACCTGACCTGGTGACTGTGGTTCCCATCGGGACCTCACCTGGACCTCATGTATCTTGTCCCACCTAGGCCTCACCAGGACCTTGTATCTGGTACCCACCTGAGTAGCATCAGGATATGGTTACACTGTTCACTAACAGTGACACAGCCAGACCTATTAACTGTGGTCTTCACCTGGTCCACACCTGGACATGGTGACACTGATTCCCACCTGGGTCTCACCTGGATCTGGTGACTCTGGTCCCCACCTGGACCTCTCCTGGACCTGGTGACTCTCTTTCCAACATGGACCTCACCTGGATCTGGGGACGCTGGTACTCAGTATGGCCTCAATTGGACCTGGTGTCCCTCGTCCCCACTTTGACCTAATTCAGAACTGCTGAATCTTGCCCCACCTAGGCCGCACCGAGTCCTGGTGACTCTTGTCCCCAGCTATGCCTCAATTTGACAAGATGTATCTGGTCCTCACGTGGGCCTCACATGGACCTGGGACTCAGCTGGATAGAGTGGCTCTGGTTCCCTCAAGGGGCTCACCTGGACCTGGTGACTGTGGTCCCATCTGGGCCTCACCGGGATGAGGTGACTGGTTCCCACAGGGACCTCATCTGGACCTGGTGACTCAGGTCCTCATATGGGCATCATGGGACCTGGTTTCTCAGTTCCATATCGGGGCCTCACCTGGACCTAGTGATTCTCGTCCCCCTCTGGGCCTCACCCTGACGTGGTGACTCTGGTCCCCACCTGGATATCACCAGAACCGGGTGACTCTGGTACCCCTCTGGGACTCACCCGGAACAGGGACACTGGTCCTCAACTGGACCTCAACAGGACCTGGTGAATCTCCTCCTCACTTAGGCCTCGTCTGGACCTTGTGACTCTTTTACCACCTGGCATCAATGGGACATGGTTAGTCTGTTCCCCACCTGGGCCTCAAATGGACATGATAACTTTGCTCCACACTTTGGCCTCAACTGGTCCTGATGACTCTGGTCCCCGCACCTAGGCCTCGTCTGGACCTGGTGACTGTGGTCCCCACCTGGGTCTCACCTGGATCTGGTGACTCTCGTTCCCACATGAACCACACCTGGACCTGGTAACTGTGGTGTTCTTGTAGACTCACACTTACCTGGTGACTCCGGGCCCACTAGGGCCTCGCCTGGATCTGGTGACTAAGGCCTACAGGTTGGCCTCACCTGCACCTGGTGAGTGGGGTTGCCACCTGGGCCTCACCCATACCTAGTGACTCAGGTCACCACGTGGGCCTCTTGGACCTGGTGAATCTGGTCCTTACCTGGTCCTCTCACAGACCCAGGGACTCTGGTCACCACCTTGGCCTCACCTGGATCTGGTGAATCTGGTCCCCATCTGTGCCTCACCCAGTATTTGTGACTTTGTTCCCCACCTGGACTTGATTGCTGTGGACTCTTTCTTGGCCTCATCTTGAACTCTTGACTCTGATCCTATCTGCACGTCACCCAGACATTGTGACTCTGGTCCTCACCTGGGCATCATTGGTACCTGGTGACTCTGTTACATACCTGAGCCTCACCGTGACATGATTACTCTGGAACCTCTCTGGGCCTCACCCTCACCTGGTGACTCTGGCCCCCATCTGGATGTCACCTGGACCAGGGGATTCTGGTACCCCTCTAGGCCTCAACCAGATCTGGTGACTCTGGTCCTCAACTGGGCCTCCTCTGGACCTAGTGAATATGCTCCATGTGGGCCTCATTTGGACCTGGTGACTCTGGTCCCTACCTGGACATCATCGGGACATGGTTCCACTGCATGGCCTGCAGGTTGGCCTCACCTGGACCTGGTAGCTCTGGTCTCTACCTGGGCATCATGGGGACACTGTTCCTCTGCATGGCCTGCAGGTTGGCCTCACCTGGACCTGTTGAGTGGGGTTGCCACCTGTGCCTCACCCATACCTGGTGATACAGGTCCCCACGTGGGCCTCACTTAGAACTGGTGAATCTGGTCTTTACCTGGTCCTCACCCGGAACTGGTAGTTCTGGTCACCACCTGGGAATCACCTGGACCTGGAGAATCTGGTCCCCATCTGGGCCTCATCCAGTGCTGGTGACTTTGTTCCCCACCTGGACCTGATTGCTGTGGACTCTTTCTTGGCCTCACCTGTAACTGGTGTTTCTGATCCTAACTGGGCCTCATCCAGATCTGGTGACTCTGGTCCTCACCTGTGGACCATTATGACCTGGATTCTCTGTTCTACACCTGAGCCTCACCTGGACAGGATGACTCTGGATCCCCTCTGGGCCTCACCCTGACATGATGACTCTGGTCCCCATCCGGATGTCACCTAGACTAGGTGAATCTGGTATCCCTCTAGGCCTCAACTTGACCTGGTGACTCTGGTCCTGAACTGGGCCTCACGGAGCCCTTGAATATGCTCCCAACCTGCGCCTCATATGGACCTGGTGACTCTGGTTCTACCTGGGCATCATCGAGACATGGTTACTCTATTCCCCACTGGGACTGACCTGATCCTGGTAACTCTGGTCCCGACTTTGGCCTCTTCTCTACCAGGTGACTCTGGCTCCACCTGGGCCTCACCTGTAACTGGTGACTCTGATCCTAAGCATGGCCTCACCTGACCTGGTGATTGTGGTTCCCATCGGGACCTCACCTGGACCTCATGTCTCTGGTTCCACCTGGGCCTCACCAGGACCTGGTGTCTCTGGTACTCACCTGGGTAGCATCAGGATATGGTTACTCTGTTCACTAACAGTGACCCAGCTGGACCTATTAACTCTGGTCTTCACCTGGGCCACACCTGGACATGGTGACACTGGATCCCACATGTGCCTCACCTGGACATTGTAATTCGGATCCCCACCTGGTCCTCACCTGTAACTGGTGATTCTCGTTCCCACATGGAATCATGTGGACCTGGTGGCTGCAGTGTTTCTAGCTTCTCATGTACCTCGTGACTCTGGTCCCCACCAGGGCCTCTCCGGGACCTGGTGAGTGTGGTTGCCACCTGCACCTCACCTGGACCTGGTGATCCTGGTCTGCACCTGAGGCTACCTTAGATCTGGTGACTGTGGTCCCCACCTGGGCTTCACCTGAACTTGGGGACTCCGGTCCCCATCTGGGCCTCACCTGGCCCTGTTGACCATGGTCCTCAACTGGGCAAAATTTGGGGCCAGGTGACTGTGTTCCACAACTGGATCTCACCTGGACCAGGTGACTCTGGTTCCCCTCCGGGTCTCACCATGCCCTAGTGACTGTGAACCCCACTTTGGCCTGACTTGGACGTGCTGACCCTGGTTGCCACCTGCGCCAGACCTCCAACTGTTGACTCTGGTTCTTTCAACGGCCTCCCATGTACCTAGTGATCATGGTCCCCAACTGTGCCTCAACTGGACGTGGTGACTCTTGTCACCACCGGGGACTCACCTGGACCTACTTACTGTGTTTCACACAAGGGCCTCATGTAGACCTGTTGACCATGGTCCCCAAGCCGGCCTCACATGGACCTGTTGCCTCTGATCCCCACCGGGGCCTCACGTGTACCTAGTAACTCAGGCCCTCACCTAGGCCTCATCTGGACCTAGTGACTCTGGTCCCCACCTGGCTTCACCTGGATCTGGTGACTCTGGTCCCCACCTGGACTTCAACTGGATCTGGTGACTCTGGTTCCCATATGGGGCTCTCCTGGACCTGGTTCCTGTGGTCTCCTTCTGGCCTCATCTGGAACACAATGACTCTGATCCATATTTGTGCCTCTCCTGCACCTGTTGACTCTGGTCCTTACCTGGGCATCATTGGGACCTGGATACTCTCTTATATACCTGGGCCTCACCTGGACCTGATGACTGTGGTCCCACCTGGGCCTCACCTGGAAGAAGTCACTGATTCCCACAGGGACCTCACCTGGACCTGGTGACTCTGGTCCTCAAATGGGCATCATGGGACCTGGTTTTTCAGGTTTCTCAGTTCCACATCGGGGACTCACCTGGACCTAGTAATTCTCGTGCCACTCTGGGCCTCACCCTGACGTGGTGACTCTGGTCCACACCTGGATATCACCAGAACCGGGTGACAATGGTTCCCCTCTGGGACGCACCCGGAGCTGGGGACACTGGTCCTCAACTGGGCCTCAACAGGACCTGGTGAATCTACTCCTCACTTATGCCTCATCTGGACCTTGTGACTCATTTCCCACCTGGCATCAATGGGACATGGTTACTCTGTTCCCCACCTGGGCCTCACTTGGACATGATAACTTTGCTCCACACTTCGGCCTCAAATGATCCTGATGACTCTGGTCCCCCCACCTAAGCCACAAACTGAAATTGGTCACTGTGGTCCCCACCTGGGTCTCACCTGGACCTGGTGACTCTCGTTCTGACCTGAACCACACCTGGACCTGGTGACTGTGGTGTTCTTATAGACTCACATTTACCTGGTGATTCCGGACCCCACTAGGTCCTCACCTGTATCTGGTGACTCTGGCCTGCAGGTTGGCCTCCCCTGTACCTGGTGAGTGGGCCTGCCACCTGTGCCTCACCCATACCTGGTGACACAGGTCCCCACGTGGGCCTCTTGGGCCTGGTGAATCTGGTTCTTACCTGGTCCTGTCCCAGATCCGGGGACTCTGGTCACCACCTGGGCCTCACCTGGACCTGGTGAATCTGGTCCCCATCTGGGCCTCACCCAGTCCTGGTGACTTTGTTCCCCACCTGGACCTGATTGCTGTAGACACTTTCTTGGCCTCACCTGGAACAAGTGACTCTGATCCTTTCTGCGAATCACCCGGACCTGGTGACTCTTGTCCTCACCTGGGCATCATTGGTACCTGGTAACTCTGTTCCACACCTGAGCCTCACCTTGATAAGATGACTCTGAAACGTCTCTGGGCCTCACCCTGACCGGTGACTCTGGTCCCCATCTGGATGTCACCTGGACCAGGTGATTCTGGTACCCCTCTGGGCCTCAACCAGATCTGGTGACTCTGGTCCTCAACTGGGCCTCACCTGGACCTAGTGAATATGCTCCATCTGGGCCTCATTTGGATCTGGTGAATCTGGTCCCTCCCTGGGCATCATCAGGACATGGTTCCACTGCATGGCCTGCAAGTTGGCCTCACAAGGACCTGGTAACTCAGGTCCCTACCTGGGCATCATCGGGACACTCTTCCTCTGCATTGCCTGCAGGGTGGCCTCACCTGGACCTGGTGAGTGGGGTTGCCACCTGGGCCTCACTCATACCTGGTGACAAAGGCCCCAAGCGGGCCTCACTTGGACCTGGTGAATCTGGTCCTATCCTGATCCTCACCCGGAACTGGTAACTCTTTTCACAACCTGGGAATCACCTGGACCTCGTGAATCTGGTCCCCATCTGGGCCTCACCCAGTCCTGGTGACTTTGCTCCCCGCCTGGACCTGATTGCTGTGCACTCCTACATGGCCTCACCTGGAACTGCTGACTCTGATCCTTACTGGGCCTCACCCAGATCTGGTGACTCTGGTCCTCACCTGTGGACCATTATGGCCTGGATACTCTGTTCCACACCTGAGCCTCAACTGGACAGGATGACTCTGGATCCCCTCTGGGCCTCAGCCTGACATGGTGACATGGGCCTCATCTGGATGTCACCAAGACCAGGTGAATCTGGTACCCCTCTAGGCCTCAACTTGACCTGGTGACTCTGGTCGTCAAATGGGCCTCACCGGGACATAGTGAATATGCTCCCCACCTGCGCCTCATCTGGACCTGGCGACTCTGGTTCTACCTGGGAATCATTGGGACATGCTTACTCTATTCCCCACTGGGACTCACCTGATCCTGGTAACTCTGGTGCTGACTTTGGCCTCTTCTGTACCAGGTGACTCTGGCTCCACCTGGGCCTCACCTGTAACTGGTGACTTTGATCCTAAGCATGGGCTCACCTGACCTGGTGACTGTGGTTCCAATCGGGACCTCACCTGGACCTTATGTCTCTGTTCCCCACCTGGGTAGCATCAGGATATGGTTACACTGTTCACTAACAGTGACCCACCCGGACCTATTAACTCTGGTCTACACCTGAGACACACCTGGACATGGTGACACTGGTTCCCACCTGGATCTCACCTGGACATGGTGAGTCGGATCCCCACCTGGTCCTCACCTGTAACTGGTGATTCTCGTTCCCACATGGACATCATGTGGACCTGGTGGCTGCAGTGTTTCTAGCTTCTCATGTACCTCGTGACTCTGGTCCCCACCAGGGCCTCACCGGGAACTGGTGAGTGTGGTTGCCACCTGCACCTCACCTGGACCTTGTGATTCTGGTCTGCACCTGAGACTACCCTGGATCTGGTGACTGTGGTCTCCTCCTGGGCTTCACCTGGATCTGGTGACTCTGGTCCCCACCTGGACTTCACCTGGATCTGGTGACTCTGGTCCCCACCTGGACCTCTCCTGGACCTGGTGACTCTCTTTCCACCATGGACCTCACCTGGATCTGGTGACTCTGGCACTCAGTTTGGCCTCACCTGGACCTGGTGTCTCTCGTCCCCACTTTGACCTAACTCAGAAGTGCTGAATCTTGCCCCACCTAGGCCGCACCCAGACCTGGTGACTCTTGTCCCCAGCTATGCCTCAATTCGACCTGATGAATCTGGTCCTCACGTGGGCTTCACATGGACCTGGGACTCAGCTGAATATAGTGGCTCTGCTTCCTACAAGGGGATCACCTGATACTGGTGACTATGGTCTTATTCTATGCCTCACCAGGACCTAGTGATTCTGTTCCCCATCTGGGCCTGCATGGCCCTAGTGACTCTGGTCCTCACCCAGGCATCATTGGGACCTGGATACTCTATTCCACACCTGGGCCTCACTTTGACCACGGACTTCTGGTCCCATTCTGGGCCTCAAACTAAACTGGTTACTCTGGTTCCCCCTCTGGGCCTCACCCTTACCTGGTAAATCTGGTCACCCCTTGGGCTTCACTGGGCCTCGTGAATCTGGTCCTTAGCTGGTCCGCACATGGATCTGGTGGCTGTTCGCCACCTGGGCCTCACATGGACTTGGTGAATCCTGTTGCCACCTGCACCTCACCGGGACCTTGTGACTCTTTTCCCACCTGGCATCAATGGGACATGGTTACTCTGTTCCCCACCTGGGCCTCACCTGGACATGATAACTTTGCTCCACACTTTGGCCTCAACTGGTCCTGATGACTCTGGTCCCCCCACCTAGGCCTCAATCTGGACCTGGTGACTGTGTTCCCCACCTGGTTCTCACCTGGACCTGGTGTCTCTCGTTCCCACATGAACCACACCTGCACTTGGTGACTGTGGTGTTCTTGTAGACGCACATTTACCTGGTGACTCCGGTCCCCTCTAGGGCCTCACGTGGATCTGGTTACTCTGGCCTGCAGGTTGGCCTCACCTGGACCTGGTGAGTGGGGTTGCCACCTGGCCCTCACCCATACCTGGTGACTCAGGTCCCCACGTGGGCCTCTTGGACCTGGTGAATCTCGTCCTTACCTGGTCCTCTCCCAGCTCCGGTCACCACCTCGCCTCACCTGGACCTGGTGAATCTGGTCCCCATCTGGGCCTGACCCAGTCCTGGTGCCTTTGTTCCCCACCTGGACCTGATTGCTGTGGACTCTTTCTTGGCCTCACCTGGAACTGGTGACACTGATCCTATCTGCGCGTCACCCAGACCTGGTGATTCTGGTCCTCACCTTGGCATCATTGGTACCTGTAGACTCTGTTCCACACCTGAGCCTCACCTGGACATGATGACTCTGGAACCTCTCTGGGCCTCACCCTGACCTGGTGACTCTGGTCCCCATCTGGATGTCACCTGGGCCAGGTGATTCTGGTACCCCTCTAGGCCTCAACCATTTCTGGTGACCCTCGTCCTCACTTGGGCCTCACCTGGACCTAGTGAATATGCTCCATGTGTGCCTCATTTGGACCTGGTTAGTGGGGTTGCCCCTGGGCATCACCCATACCTGGTGACACAGGTCCCCACGTGGGCCTCACTTGGACATGGTGAATCTGCTCCTTACCTGTCCTCGCCCGGAACTGGTAACTCTGGTCATCACCTGGGAATCTCCTGGACCTTGTGAATCTGGTCCCCATCTGGGCCTCACCCAGTCCTGGTGACTTTGTTCCGCAAATGGACCTGATTGCTGTGGATTCCTTCTAGGCCTCACCTGGAACTGGTGACTCTGATCCTAAGTGGCCCTCACCCAGATCTGGTGACTCTGGTCCTAACCTGTGGACCATTATGACCTAGAGACTCTGTTCCACACCTGAGCCTCACCTGAACATGATGACTCTGGATCACCTCTGGGCCTCAGCCTGACATGGTGACTCTGTTCCCCATCTGAATGTCATCTAGACCAGGTGAATCTGGTACCCCTCTAGGCCTCAACTAGACCTGGTGACTCTGGTCCTCAACTGGGCCTCACTGGGAAACTAGTGAACATGCTCCCCAACTGCGCCTCATCTGGACCTGGTGACTCTGGTGTTACCTAGGCATCATCGGGACATGGTTACTGTATTCCCCACTGGGACTGACCTGATCCCTGTAACTCTAGTCCTGACTTTGGCCGCTCTGTACCAGGTGACTCTGGCTCCACCTGGGCCTCACCTGTAACTGGTGAATCTGATCATAAGCATGGCCTCACCTGACCTGGTGACTGTGGTTCTTATCGGAACCTCACCTGGACCTCATATCTCTGGTTCCACCTGGGCCTCACCAGGACCTGCTGTCTCTGGTATCCACCCGGGTAGCATCAGGATATGGTTACACTGTTCACTAACAGTGACCAATCCGGACCTATTAACTCTGGTCTTCACCTGGGCGACACCTGGACATGGTGACACTGTTTCCCACCTGGGTCTCACCTGGACATGGTGAGTCAGATCCCCACCTTGTCCTCACCTGTAACTGGTGATTCTCGTTCCCACATGTACTTCATGTGGATCTGGTGGCTGCAGTGTTTCTAGCTTCTCATGTACCTCGCGACTCTGGTCCCCAACAGGGCCTCACCGGTACCTGGTGAGTGTGGATGCCACCTGCACCTCACCTGGACGTGGTGATTCTGGTCTGCACCCTAGACTACCCTGGATCTGGTGACTGTGGTCCCCACCGGGGCTTCACCTGGATTTGGGGACTCCGGTCCCCGTCTGGGCCTCACCTGGCCCTTTTGACCATGGTCCTCAACTGGGCAAAATTGGGACCCGGTGACTGTGTTCCACAACTGGACCTCACTTGGACCAGGTGACTCTGGTCCTCAGTTTGGCCTCACCTGGACCTGGTGTCTCTCGTCCCCACTTTGACCTAACTCAGAACTGCTGAATCTTGCCCCACCTAGGCCGCACCCAGACCTGGTGACTCTTGTCCCCAGCTATGCCTCAATTCGACCTGATGAATCTGATCCTCACGTGGGCCTCACATGGACCTGGCACTCAGCTGGATAGAGTGGCTCTGGTTCCCACAAGGGGCTCACCTGATACTGGTGACTGTGGTCTTGTTCTATGCCTCACCAGGACCTACTGAGTCTGTTCCCCATGTGGGCCTTCATGGCCCTAGTGACTCTGGTACTCACCCAGGCATCTTTGGGACCTGGATACTCTATTCCACAACTGGGCCTCACTTTGATCAGGGACCTCTGGTCCCATTCTGGGCCTCAACTAAACTGGTTACTCTGGTTCCCGCTCTGGGTCTCACCCTTACCTGGTGACTCTGGTCACACCTTGGGGTTCACATGGGCCTGGTGAATCTGGTCCTTAGCTGGTCCGCACCTGGATCTGGTGACTGGTCGCCACCTGGGCCTCACCTGGACTTGGTGAATCCTGTTGCCACCTGCGCCTCACCTGGACCTTGTGACTGTGGTCCCAACTGGACCTCACCTGGATCTGGTGACTCTGGTTCCCTACGGGGCTCTCCTGCACCTGGTTCCTGTTGTCTCCATCTGGCCTCACCTGGAACGCAATGACTCTGATCCATATTTGGGCCTCTCCTGGACCTGTTGACTCTGGTCCTTACCTGGACATCATTGGGACCTGGATTCTCTCTTATATACCTGTGCCTCACCTGGACCTTGTGACTGTGGTCCCACCTGGGCCTCACCTGGACGCGGGGACTGGTTCCCACAGGGACCTCACCTGGACCTGGTGACTCAGGTCCTCATATGGGCATCATGGGACCTGGTTTCTCAGTTCCACATCGGGGCCTCACCTGGACCTAGTGATTCTCGTCCCCCTCTGGGCCTCACCCTGACGTGCTGACTCTGGTCCCCACCTGGATATCACTAGAACCGTGTGACTCTGGTCCCCCTCTGGGACTCACCCGGAGCTGGGGAACCTGGTCCTCAGCTGGGCTTCAACAGGACCTGGTGAATCCACTCCTCACTTAGGCCTCGCCTGGACATTGTGACTCTTTTCCACCTGGCATCAATGGGACATCGTTACTCTGTTCCCCACCTGGGCCTCACCTGGACATGATAACTTTGCTCCACACTTTGGCCTCAACTGTTCCTGATGACTCTGGTCCCCCCACCTAGACCTCAATCTGGACCTGGTGACTCTCGTTCCCACATGAACCACACCTGGACCTGGTGACTGTGGTGTTCTTTTAGACTCACATTTACCTGGTTACTCCGGTCCCCACTAGGGCCTCACCTGGATCTGGTGATTCTGGCCTGCCGGTTGGCCTCACCTGGACGTGGTGAGTGGGGTTGCCAGCTGGGGCTCACCCATACCTGGTGACTCAGGTCCCCACGTGGGCCTCTTGGAACTGGTCAATCTAGTCCTTACCTGGTCCTCTCCCAACCTGGGGACTCTGGTCATCACCTGGGCCTCATCTGGACAAGGTGTATCTGGTCCCCATCTGAGCTCACCCAGTCCTGGTGACTTTTTTCCCACCTGGACCTGATTGCTGTGGATAGTTTCTTGGCCTCACCTGGAACTGGTGAATCTGATCCTATCTGCGCGTCACCCCGATCTGGTGACTCTGGTCCTCATCTGGGCATCATTGGTACCTGGTGACTCTGTTTCACACCTGAGTCTCACATGGACATGATGACTCTGGAACCCCTCTGGGCCTCACCCTGACCTGGTGACACTGGTCCTCATCAGGATGTAACCTGGACCAGGAGATTGTGGTACCCCTCTAAGCCTCAACCAGATCTGGTGACTCTGGTCCTCAAATGGGCCTTACCCGGACCTAGTGAATATGCTCTATCTGGGCCTCATTTGGACCTGGTGACTCTGGTCCCTACCTGGGCATCATCGGGACATGGTTCCACTGCATGGCCTGCAGATTGGCCTCACCTGGACCAGGGAACTCTCGACCCTACCTGGGCATCATCGGGACATCGTTCCTCTGCATGGCCTGCAGGTTGGCCTCACCTGGACCTTGTGAGTGGGGTTGTCTCCTGGGCCTCACCCATGCCTGGTGACACAGGTCCCCACGTGGGCCTCACTTGGAGCTGGTGAATCTTGTCCTTACCTGGTCCTCACCCGGAACTCGTAACTCTGGTCACCACCTGGGTCTCACCAGGACCTGGTGAATCTGGTCCCCATCTGGGCATCACCTAGTCCTGGTGACTTTGTTCCCCACCTGGATCTGATTGCTGTGGAGTCTTTCTTGGCCTCACCTGGAACTGGTGACTCTGATCCTATCTGCGCGTCTCCCAGACCTGGTTACTCAGGTCCTCATATGGGCATCATGGGACCTGGTTTCTCAGTTCCACATCGGGGACTCACATGGACCTAGTGATTCTCGTCCCCCTCTGGGCCTCACCCTGACGTGCTGACTCTGGTCCCCATCTGGATATCACCAGAACCGGGTGACTCTGGTCCCCCTCTGGGATCACCCGGAGCTGGGGACACTAGTCCTCAGCTGGGACTCAACAGGACCTGTTGAATCTACTCCTCACTTAGGTCTCGTCTGGACCTTGTGACTCTTTTCCCACCTGGCATCAATGGGACATGGTTACTCTGTTCCCCGCCTGTGCCTTACCTATACATGATAACTTTGCTCCACACTTTGGCCTCAACTGGTCCTGATGACCCTGGTCCCCACACCTAGGAATCAATCTGGACCTGGTGACTGTGGTCCCCACCTGGCTCTCACCTGGACCTTGTGAGTCTCGTTCCCACATGAACCACACCTGGACCTTGTGACTGTGGTGTTCTTGTAGACTCACATTTACCTGGTGACTCCGGTCCCCACTAGGGCCTCACTTGGATCTGGTGACTCTGGCCTGCAGGTTGGCCTCACATGGACCTGGTGAGTGGGGTTGCCACCTGGGCCTCACCCATAATTGGTGACTCAGGTCCCCACGTGGGCCTCTTCTACCTGGTGAATCTGGTCCTTACCTGGTCCTCTCCTAACCCGTGGACTCTGGTCACCACCTGGACCTCACCTGGACCTGGTGAATCTGGTCCCATCTGGGCCTCACCCAGTCCTGGTGACTTTGTTCCCCACCTGGAACTGATTGTTGTGGACTCCTTCTTGGCCTCACATGGAACTGGTGACTCTGTTCCTATCTGCGCGTCACCCAGACCTGGTGAATCTGGTCCTCAACTGGGCATCATTGGTACCTGGTAACTCTGTTCCACACCTGAGCCTCACTTGGACATGATGACTCTGGAACCTCTCTGGGCCTCACCCTGACCTGGTGACTCTGGTCCCATCTGGATGTCACCTGAACCAGGTGATTCTGGTACCCCTCTAGGACTCAACCAGATCTGGTGACTCTGGTCTTCAACTGGGCCTCACCTGGACCTAGTGAATATGCTCCATCTGGCCTCATTAGGACCAGGTGACTCTGGTCCCTACCTGGGCATCATCGGGACATGGTTCCACTGCATGACTTGCAGGTTGGCCTCACCTGGACCTGGTATATATTGTCCCTACCTCGGCATCATCAGGACATGGTTCCACTGCATGGCCTGCAGGTTGCCCTCACCTGGACCTGGTAACTCTATTCCCTACGTGGGCATCATCGGGACATGGTTCCTCTGCATGGCCTGCAGGTTGGCCTGACCTGGACCTGGTAACTCTGGTCCCTACCTGGGCAACATGGGAAAAAGGTTCCTCTACTTTGCCTACAGGTTGGCCTCACCTGGAACTGGTGAGTGGGGTTGCCACCTGGGCCTCACCCATACCTGGTGACACAGGTCCCCATCTGGGCTACACCTGGACTTGGTGACTCTTGTCAACACCAGGGACTCACCTGGACCTGCTTACTGTGTCCCACACCTGGGCCTCATGTAGACCTGTTGACCACGGTCCCCAAGCCGGCCTCACATGGACCTGTTGCCTCTGATCCCCACCGGGGCCTCACGTGTACCTGGTAACTCAGGCCCTCACCTAGGCCTCATCTGGACCTAGTGACTCTGGTCCCCACCTGGGCTTCACCTGCATATGGTGACTCTGGTCCCCACCTGGACTTCACCTGGATCTTGTGACTCTGGTCCCCATCTGGGCCTGTCCTGGAACTGGTGACTCTCTTTCCAACATGGACCTCACCTGGATCTGGTGACTCTGCTCCTCAGTTTGGCCTCACCGGGACCTGGTGTCTCTCGTCCGGAATTTGACCTAACTCAGAACTGCTGAATCTTGCCCCACCTAGGCCGCACTCAGACCTGGTGGCTCTTGTCCCCAGCTATGCCTCAATTCGACCTGATGAATCTGGTCCTCGCGTGGGCCTCACATGGACCTGGGTCAGCTGCATAGAGTGGCTCTGGTACCCACAAGGGGCTCACCAGATACTGGTGACTGTGGTCTTATTCTATGCCTCACCAGGACCTAGTGATTCTGTTCCCCATCTGGGCCTGCATGGTGCTTGTGACTCTGGTCCACACCCAGGCATCATTGGGACCTGGATACTCTATTCCACACCTGGGCCTCACACTGACAAGGGACCTCTGATCCCATTCTGGGCCTCAAACTAAACTGGTTTCTCTGGTTCCCCCTCTGGGACTCACCCTTACCGTCTGACTCTGGTCACCCTTAGGCTTCACTTGGGCCTGGTGAATCTGGTCCTAAGCTGGTCCGCACCTGGATCTGGTGACTGGGCGCCACCTGGGCCTCACCTGGATTGGTGAATCCTGTGCCACCTGCGCCTCACCTGGACTTTGTGACTGTGGTCCCACCTGGACCTCACCTGGATCTGGTGGCTCTGGTTCCCATATGGGGCTCTCCTGGACCTGGTTCCTGTGGTCTCCATCTGCCCTCACCTGGAACACAATGACTCTGATCCATATTTGGGCCTCTCATGGACCTGTTGACTCTGGTCCTTACCTGGGCATCATTGGGACCTGGATACTCTCTTATATACCTGGGCCTCACCTGGACCTGTTGACTGTGTTCCCACATGGGCCTCACCTGGACGAGGTGACTGGTTCCCACAGGGAACTCACCTGGACCTGGTGACTCTGGTCCTCATATGTGCATCATGGGACCTGTTTTCTCAGTTCCACATCGGGGACTCACCTGGACCTAGTGATTCTTGTCCCCCTCTGGGCCTCACCCTGACGTGGTGATTCTGGTCCCCACCTGGATATCACCAGAACCGGGTGACTCTGGTCCCCCTCTGGGATCACCCGGATCTGGGGACACTAGTCCTCATCTGGGACTCAACAGGACCTGGTGAATCTACTCCTCACTTAGGCCTCGTCTGGACCTTGTGACTCTTTTCCCACCTGGCATCAATGGGACATGGTTACTGTGTTCCCCGCCTGGGCCTCACCTGGACGTGATAACTTTGCTCCACACTTTGTCCTCAATTGGTCCTGATGACTCTGGTCCCCCCACCTAGGCCTCAATCTGGACCTGGTGACTGTGGTCCGCACCTGGGTCTCACCTGGACCTGGTGACTCTCATTCCCAGATGAACCACACCTGGACCTGGTGACTGTGGTGTTCTTGTAGACTCACATTTTCCTGGTGTCTCCGGTACCCACTAGGGCCTCACCTGTATCTGGTGACTCTGGCCTGCAGGTTGGCCTCACCTGGACCTGGTGAGTGGGGTTGTCACCTGGGCCTCACCCATAATTGGTGAGTCAGGTCCCCACGTGGGCCTCTTCTACCTGGTGAATCTGGTCCTTAACTGGTCCTCTCCTAGACCCGGGGACTCTGGTCACCACTTGGGCCTCACCTGGACTGGTGATTCTGGTCTCCATCTGGGCCTCACCCAGTCCTGGTGACTTTGTTCCCCACCTGGACCTGATTGCTGTGGACTCCTTCTTGGCCTCACCTGGAACTGGTGACTCTGATCCTATATGCGCGTCACCCACCTGGTGAATCTGGTCCTCAACTGGGCATCATTGGTACTTGGTGACTCTGTTCCACACCTGAGCCTCACTTGGACATTTTGACTCTGGAACCCCTCTGGGCCTCACCCTGACCTGGTGACTCTGGTCCCCATCTGGATGTCACCTGGTTCAGGTGATTCTGGTACCCTTATAGGGTACCTATAGGCCTCAACTGGGCCTTACCTAGACCTAGTGAATATGTTCCATCTGGGCCTCATTTGTACATGCTGATTCTGATCCCTACCTCGGCATTACGGGGACATGGTTCCACTGCATGGCCTGCAGGTGTGCCTCAACTGGACCTGATAAATCTAGAACCCACTTGGGCATCATCGGGACATGGTTCCTCGGCATGGACTGTAGGTTGGCCTCACTTGGACCTAGTGAGTGGGGTTGTCACCTGAGACTCACCCATGCCTGGTGACACAGGTCCCAACGTGGGTCTCACGTGGACCTGGTGAATCTGGTCCTTCCCTTGTCCTCACCCGGAACTGGTAACTCTGGTGATTACCTGGGAATCACCTGGACATTGTGATTCTGGTCCCCATTGGGCCTCATCCAGTCCAGGTGACTTTGTTCCGACCTGGACCTGATTGCTGTGGACTCCTTCTTGGCCTCACCTCGAACTGGTGACTCTGACCCTAACTGGGTCTCACCCAGATCTGGTGACTCTGGTCCTCACCTGTGGACCATTATGACCTGGATACTTTGTTACACACCTGAGCCTCACCTGGACATGATGACTCTGGATCCCCTCTGGGCCTCAGGCTGACATGGTGACTCTGGTCCCCATCTGGAAGTCACCTAGACCAGGTGAATCTGGTACCCCTCTAGGCCTCAACTTGACCTGGTGACCCTGGTCCTCAACTGGGCCTCACCGGGACCTAGTGAACATGCTCCCCACCTGCGCCTCACCTGGACCTGGTGACTCTGGTTCTACCTGGACATCATTGGGACATGGTTACTCTATACCCCTCTGGGACTGACCTGATCCTGGTAACTCTGGTCCTGACTTTGGCCTCTTCTCTACCAGGTGACTCTGGCTCCACCTGGGTCTCACCTGAAACTGGTGACTCTGATCCAAAGCATGGCCTCACCTGACCTGGTGACTGTGGTTCCCATCGGGACCTCACCTGGTCCTCATGTCTCTGGTCTCACCTGGGCCTCACCAGGACGTGGTGTCTCTCGTACCCACTTGGGTAGCATTAGGATATGGTTACACTGTTCACTAACAGTGACCCACCCAGACCTATTAACTCTAGTCTTCACCTGATCCACACCTGGACATGGTGACACTGGTACCCACCTGGGTCTCACCTGGACATGGTGAGTGGATCCCCACCTGGTCCTCACCTGTAACTGGTGATTGTCCTTCCCACATGGACATCATGTGGACCTGGTGGCTGCAGTGTTTCTAGCTTCTCATATACCTCGTGACTCTGGTCCCCACCAGGGTCTCACCGGGAACTGGTGTGTGTGGTTGCCTTCTGCACCTCACCTGGACCTTGTGATTCTGGTCTGCACCTGAGACTACCCTGGATCTGGTGACTGGGGTCTCCACCTGGGCTTCACCTGGATTTGGGGACTCCGGTCACCATGTGGGCCTCACCTGGCCCTGTTGACCATGGTCCTCAACTGGGCAAATTGGGACCCGGTGACTGTGTTCCATAACTGGACCTCACCTGGACCAGGTGCCTCTGGTCCCACTCTGGGTCTCACCGTGCCCTTGTGAC
Source organism: Canis aureus (assembly GCF_053574225.1). Lineage (NCBI taxonomy): Eukaryota > Metazoa > Chordata > Mammalia > Carnivora > Canidae > Canis > Canis aureus. The sequence goes on from NC_135632.1 coordinate 58,203,590, forward strand.
TTGAACCCCACTTTGTACTGACTTGGATCTGCTGACCCTGGTTGCCACCTGCGACTGACGTCGAACTGTTGACTCTGGTACTTTCAAGGGCCTCCCCTGAACCTGGTGATCCTGGTCCCCACCTGGGCCTCACCTGGATGTGGTGACTCTTGTCACCACCGGTTACTCACGTTGACCTGGTTACTGTGTTCTACGCCTGGGCCCCAAGTACACCTGTTGACCATGGTCCCCAAGCCGGTCTCACATGAACCTGTTGCCTGTGATCCCCACCGGGGCCTCACGTGTACCTGGTAACCCTGGTCCTCACCTGGCCTCACCTGGACCTAGTGGCTCTGGTCCCCAACTCGGCTTCACCTGGATCTGGTGACTCTGGTCCCCGTCTGGGCTTTACCTGGATCTGGTGACTCTGGTCCCCACCTGGATTTCACTTGGATCTGGTGATTCTGGTCCCCACCTGGACCTCTCCTGGACCTGAGACTCTCTTTCCAACATGGACCTCACCTGGATCTGGTGACTCTGGTCCTCAGTTTGGCCTCACCTTGACCTGGTGTCTCTCGTCCCCTCTTTGAACTACTCAGAACTGCTGAATCTTGCCCCACCTAGGCCGCACCCAGAACTGGTGACTCTTGTCCCCAGCTGTGCCTCAATCCGAACTGATGAATCGGGTCCTCACGTAGGCCTCACATGGACGTGGGACTCAGCTGGATAGAGTGGCTCTGGTTCCCACAAGGGGCTCACCTGATACTGCTGACTGTGGTCTTATTCTATGCCTCACCAGGACCTAGTGATTCTGTTCCCCATCTGGGCCTGCATGGCCCGAGTGACTCTGGTCCTCACCCAAAAGTCATTGGGACCAGGATACTCTATTCCACACCTGGGATTCACTTTGACAAGGGACCTCTGGTCCCATTCTGGGCCTCAAACTAAACTGGTTACTCTGGTTCCCCCTCGGGGCCTCACCCTTACCTGGTGACTCTGGTCAGCCCTTGAGCTTCACTTGGGACTGGTGAATCTGGTCCTTCGCTGGTCCGCACCTGGATGTGGTGACTGGTTGCCACCTGGGCCTCACCTGGACTTGGTGAATCCTGTTGCCACCTGCGCCTCACCTGGACCTTGTGACTGTGGTCCCACCTGGACCGCACCTGGATCTGGTGGCTCTGGTTCCCATATGGGGCTCTCCTGGACCTGGTTCCTGGGGACTCCATTTGGCCTCACCTGGAACACAATGACTGTGATCCATATATGGTCCTCTCCTGGACCTGTTGACTCTGTTCCTTCCCTGGGCATCATTGGGACCTGGATACTCTCTTATATACCTGGGCCTCACCTGGACCTGATGACTGTGGTCCCACCTGGGTCTCACCTGGACGAGGTGACAGGTTCCCACAGGGACCTTACCTGGACCTGGTGACTCAGGTCCTCATATGGGCATCATGGGACCGGGTTTCTCAATTCCACATCGGGGCCTCACCTGGACCTACTGATTCTCGCCCCCTCTGGGCCTCACCCTGACTGGTGACTCTGGTCCCCACCTGGATATCACCAGAACCGGGTGACACACCCGGAGCTGGGGACACTGGTCTCAGCTGGGCCTCAACAGGACCTGGTGAATCTACTCCAAACTTAGGCTTCGTCTGTACCTTGTGCCTCTTTTCGCACCTGGCATCAATGGGACATGGTTACTCTGTTCCCCACCTGGGCCTCACCTGGACATGATAACTTTGCTGCACACTTTGGCCTCAACTGGTCCTGATGACTCTCGACCCCAACCTAGGCCTCAATCTGGACCTGGTGACTGTCGTCCCCAACTGGGTCTCAGCTGGACCTGGTGACTCCCGTTCCCACATGAATCACACCTGGACCTGGTGACTGTGGTGTTCTTGTAGACTCACATTTACCTTGTGACTCCCATCCCCACTAGGGACACCTGGATCTGGTGACTCTGGCCTGCATGCTGGCCTCACCTGGACCTGGTAAGTGGGGTTGCCACCTGGGACTCACCCATACCTGGTGACTCAGGTCCCCACGTGGACCTCCTGGACCTGGTGAATCTAGTCCTTACCTGGTCCTCTCCCAGAACCGGGTACTCTGGTCACCACCTGGGCCTCACCTGGACCTGGTCAATCTGATCCCCATCTGGCCCTCACCAAGTCCTGGTGACTTTGTTCCCCACCTGGACCTGATTGCTGTGGACTCTTTCTTGGCCTTACCTGGACCTGGTGCCTCTGATCCTATCTGCGCGTCACCCAGATTTGGTGACTCTGGTCCTCACCTGGGCATCATTGGTAGCTGGTGACTCTGTTCCACAGCTGAGCCTCAGCTGGACATGATGACTCTCGAACCACTATGTGCCTCACCCTGAGCTTGTGACTCTGTTCGACATCTGGATGTCACCTGGACCAGGGGATTCTGGTACCCCTCTCGGCCTCAACCAGATCTAGTGATTCTGGTCCTCAACTGGGCCTCACCTGGACCTAGTGAATATGCTCCATCTGGGCCTCATTTGGACCTGGTTACTCTGGTCCCTACGTGGGCAACATCGGGACATGGTTCCACATAAGGTCTGCAGGTTGGCCTCTTCTTGACCTGGTAACTCTGGTCCCTCCCTGGGCATCATCGGGACACGGTTCCTCTGCATGCCCTGCAGGTTGGCGTCACCTGGACCTCGTACCTCTGGTCCCTACCTGGGCATCATCGGGACAGGGTTCCTCTGCATGGCCTGCAGGTTGGCCTCACTTGGACATGGTGAGTGGGCTTGCCACCTGGGCCTCACCCATACCTGGTGACACAGGTCCCACGTGGGCCTCACTTGGACCTGGTGAATCTGATCCTTACCTGGACCTCACCCAGAACTAGTAACCCTTGTCACCACCTGGGAATCACCTGGACCTGGTGAATCTGGTCCCCTCTGGGACTCACCCAGTCCTGGTGACTTTGTTCTCCACCTGGACCTGATTGCTGTGGACTGTTTCTTGGCCTCACGTGGAACTGGTGACTCTGATCGTATCTGCACGTCACCCAGATCTGGTGTCTCTGGTCCTCACCTGTGCATCATTGGCACCTGGTTACTCTGTTCCACACTTGAGCCTCACCTGGACATGATGACTCTGGAACCTCTCTGGGCCTCAGCCTGACATGGTGACTCTGGTCCCCATCTGGAAGTCACCTAGACCAGGTGAATCTGGTAGCCCTCTTGGCCTCAACTTGACCTGGTGACTCTGGTCCTCAACTGGGCCTCACCGGGACCTAGTGATGATGCTCCCCACCTGTGCCTCACCTGGACCTGGTGACTCTGGTTCTACCTGGGCATCATCGGGACATGGTTACTCTATTCCCCACTGGGACTGACCTGATCCTGGTAACTCTGGTCCTGACTTTGGCCTCTTCTGTACCAGGTGACTCTGGCTCCACCTGGGCCTCACCTGTAACTGGTGACTCTGATACTAAGCATGGCCTCACGTGACCAGGTGACTGTGGTTCCCATCGGGACCTCATCTGGACCTCATGTCTCTGGTCCCTCCTGGGCCTCACCAGGACCTGGTGTCTCTGGTGTCCACTGGGTAGCTTCAGGATATGGTTACACTGTTCACTATCAGTGACCCACCCGGACCTATTATCTCTTTTCTTCATCTGGGCCACACCTGGACATGCTGACACTGGTTCCCACCTGGGTCTCACCTGGACATGGTGAGACGGATCCCCACCTGGTCCTCACCTGTAACTGGTGATTCTCGTACCCACAGGGACATCATGTGGACCTGGTGGCTGCAGTGTTTCTATCATCTCATGTACATCGTGAATCTGGTCCTCACCAGGGCCTCACAGGGACCTGGTGAGTGTGTTCGCCACCTGCACCTCACCTGGACCTGGAGATTCTGGTCTGCACCTGAGACTACCCTGGATCTGGTGACTGTGGTCCCCACCTGGGCTTCACCTGGATTTGGGGACTCCGGTCCCAATCTGGGCCTCACCTGTCCCTGTTGACCATGGTCCTCAACTGGGCAAAATTGGGACCCGGTGACTGTGTTCCACAACTGGTCCTCACCTGGACCAAATGACTCTGTCCCCCTCTGGGTCTCACCGTTCCCTAGTGACTGTGAACCCCACTTTGGCCTGACTTGGACCTGCTGACCCTTCTTGCCACCTGCGCCTGACCTCGAACTGTTGACTCTGGTTCTTTCAAGGGCCTCCCCTTACCTGGTGATCCTGGTCCCCACCTGGGCCTCACCTGGACGTGGTGACTCTTGTCACCACCGGGGACTCACCTGGACCTGCTTACTGTGTTCCACACCTGGGCTTGTAGTAGACCTGTTGACCACGGTCCCCAAGCCAGCCTCACATGGACCTATTGCCTCTGATCCCCACCGGGGCCTCACGTGTACCTGGTAAATCTGGTCCTCACCTGGGCATCATTGGTACCTGGTGACTCTGTTCCACACCTGAGGCTCCCCTGGACTTCTTAACTCTGGAAGGTCACTGGGACTCAACCTGACCAGGTGACTTTGGTCCCCATCTGGATGTCACCTGGACAAAGTGATTCTGGTACCCCTGTAGGCCTCAACCAGGTCTGGTGACTCTGGTCCTCAATGGGCCTCACCTGGACCTAGTGAATATGTTCCATCTGGGCCTCATTTGGACCTGGTGACTCTGGTCCCTACCTGGGCATCATCGGGATATGGTTTCACTGCATAACCTGCAGGTTGGCCTCACCTGGACCTGGTGAGTGGTTTGTCACCTGGGCCTCACCCATGTCTGGTGACATAGGTCGCCACGTGTGCCTCACTTGGACCTGGTGAATCTGGTCCTTACCTAGTGGTCACCCGGAACTGGTAACTCTGGTCACCAGTAGGATATCACCTGGGCCTGGGGAATCTGACCCCCATCTGGGCCTCACCCTGTCCTGGTGACTTTGTTCCCCACCTGGTCCTGATTGCTGTGGACTCCTTAGCCTCACCTGGAACTGGTGACTCTGATCCTAACTGGGCCTCACACAGATCTGGTGACTCTGGTCCTCACCTGAGGACAATTATGACCTGGATACTCTGTTCCACACCTGAGCCTCTCCTGGACATGATGACTCTGGATCCCCTCTGGGCCTTACCCTGACATGGTGACTCTGGTCCCCATCTGAATGTCACCTTGTCACCAACGTAGACTCACCTGGACCTGCTTACTGTGTTACACACCTGGGCCTCAAGTAGACCTGTTGACCATGGTCCCCAAGCCGGCCTCACATGGACCTGTTGCCTCTACTCCCCACCGGGGCCTCACGTGTACCTGGTAACTCTGGTCCTCACCTGGGCCTCATCTGGTCCTAGTGACTCTGGTCCCCACCTGGGCTTCACCTGGATCTGGTGGCTCTGGTCCCCACCTGGATTTCACCTGGAACTGGTGACTCTGGTCCCCACCTGGACCTCTCCTGGAACTTGTGACTCTCTTTCCAACATGGACTTCACTTGGAACTGGTGACTCTCATCCTCAGTTTGGCCTCACCTGGACATCGTGTCTCTCGTCCCGACTTTGACCTAACTCAGAACTGCTGCATCTTGCCCCACTTGGCCGCACCGAGACCTGGTGACTCTTGTCCCCAGCTATGCCTCAATTCGACCTGATGAATCTGGTCCTCACGTGGGCCTCACATGGACCTGGGACTCAGCTGGATACAGTGGTTCTGGTTCCCACAAAGGGCTCACCTGATACTGGTGACTGTTGTCTTATTCTATGCCTCACCAGGACCTAGTGATTCTGTTCCCCATCTGGGCCTCCATTGCCCTAGTGACACTGGTCCTCACCCAGGCATCATTGGAACCTAGATACTTTATTCCACACCTGGGCCTCACTTTGACCAAGGACCTCTGGTCCCATTCTGGGCCTCAAACAAAACTGGTTACTCTGGTTCCCCCTCTGGGCCTCACCCTTACCTGGTGACTCTGGTCACCCCTGGGGCTTCACTTGGGCCTGTTGAATCTGGTCCTTAGCTGGTCCGCACCTGGATCTGGTGACTGGTCGTCACCTGGGCCTCACCTGGTCTTGGTGAATCCTGTTGCCACCTGCGCCTCAAATGGACCTTGTGACTTGGTCCCACCTGGACCTCACCTGGATCTGGTGGCTCTGGTTAACATACGGGGCTCTCCTGGACCTGGTTCCTGTGGTCTCCATCTGGCCTCACCTGGAACACAATGACTCTGATCCATATTTGGGCCTCTTCTGGACTTGTTGACTATGGTCCTTACCTGGTCATCAATGGGACCTGGATACTCTCTTATATATCTGGGCCTCACCTGGACCTGGTGACTGTGGTCCCACCTGGGCCTCACCTGGACGAGGTGACTGTTTCCCACAGGGACCTCACCTGGACCTGGTGACTCAGGTCCTCATACGGGCATCATGGGACCAGGTTTCTCAGTTCCACATCGGGGCCTCACCTGGACCTAGTGATTCTCGTCCCCCTCTGGGCCTCACCCTGACCTGGTGACTCTGGTCACCCCTGGATATCACCAGAACCGGGTGACTCTGGTCCCCCTCTGGGACTCACCCGGAGCTGGGCACACTGGTCCTCAACTGGGCCTCAACAGGACCTGGTGAAGCTACTACTCACTTAGACCGCGTCTGGATCTTGTGACTCTTTTCACACCTGGAATCAAGGGGACATGGTTACTCTGTTCCGCACCTGGGCCTCACCTGGATATGATAACTTTGCTCCGCATTTTGGCCTCAACTGGTCCTGATGACCCTGGTCCCACCACTTAGGCCTCAATCTGGACCTGGAGACTGTCGTCACAACCTGGGTCTCACCTGGACCTGGTGACTCTCGTTCCCACATGAACCACACCTGGCCCTGGTGACTGTGGTGTTCTTATAGACTCACATTTACCTGGTGACTCGGGTCCCAACTAGGGCCTCACCTGGATCTGGTGACTCTGGCCTGCAGGTTCGCCTCACCTGGACCTGGTGAATCTCTTCCCCATCTGGGCCTCGCCCAGTCCTGGTGACTTTGTTCCCCACCTGGACCTGATTGCTGTGGACTCGTTCTTGGCCTCATCTGGAACTGGTGACTTTGATCCTATCTGCGCGTCACGCAGACCTGGTGACTCTGGTCTTTACCTGGGCATCATTGTTACCTGGTGACTCTATTCCACACCTGAGCCTCACCTGGACATGATGACTCTGGAACCTCTCTGAGCCTCACCCTGACCTGGTGACTCTGGTCCCCATCTGGATGTCACCTGGACCAGGTGATTCTGGTACCCCTCTAGGCCTCAACCAGATCTGGTGACTCTGGTCCTCAACTGGGCCTCACCTGGACCTAGTGAATATGCTCCATCTGGGCCTCATTTGGACCTGGTGACTCTGGTCCCTACCTGGGCATCATCGGGACATGGTTCCACTGCATGGCCTGTAGGTTGGCCTCACCTGGACCTGGTAACTCTGGTCTCTACCTGGGCATCATCGGGACATTGTTCCACTCATGGCCTGTAGGTTGGCCACACCTGGCCCTGTAATTCCAGTACCTACCTGGACATCATCGGGACATGGTTCCTCTGCATGGCCTGCAGGTTGCCTCAACTGGACCTGGTGAGTGGCGTTGTCACTTTGGCCTCACCCATGCCTGTTGACACAGGTCCCCATGTGGGCCTCACTTGGGCCTGGTGAATCTGGTCCCTACCTGGTCCTCACCCGGAACTCCTAACTCGGGTCACCACCTGGGAATCACATGAACCTGGTTAATCTGGTCCCCATCTGATCCTCATGCAGTCCTGGTGACGATGTCACCCCACCTGGACCTGATTGCTGTGGACTCCTTCTTGGCCTTACCTGGAACTGGTGACTCTGATCCTAACTGGGCCTCACCCAGATCTGGTGACTCTGGTCCTCACCTATGGACCATTATGACTTGGATACTCTGTTCTACACCTGAGACTCACCTGGACATGATGAATCTGGATCCCCTCTGGACCTCACCCTGACATGATGGCTCTGGTCCCCATCCGGATGTCACCTAGAATAGGTGAATCTGGTATCCCTCTAGGCCTCAACTTGACCTGGTGACTCTGGTCCTGAACTGGGCCTCACGGGGACCTAGTGAACATGCTCCCCACCTGCGCCTCATCTGGACCTGGTGACTCTGGTTATATCTGGGCATCTTCGAGACATGGTTACTCTATTCCCCACTGGGAGTGACCTGATCCTGGTAAATCTGGTCCTGACTTTGGCCTCTTCTCTACCAGGTGACTCTGGCTGCACCTGGGCTTCACCTGTAACTGGTGACACTGCTCCTAAGCATGGCCTCACCTGACCTGGTGACTGTGGTTCCCATCGGGACCTCACCTGGACCTCATGTCTCTGGTTCCACCTGGGCCTCACCAGGACCTAGTGTCTCTGGTACTCACCTGGGTAGTATCAGGATATGGTTACACTGTTCACTAACAGTGACCCAGCTGGACCTATTAACTCTGGTCTTCACCTGGGCCACACTGGACATGGTGACACTGGTTCCCACATGGGCCTCACCTGGATATTGTAAGTCGGATCCCCACCTGGTCCTCACCTGTAACTGGTGATTCTCGTTCCCACATGGAATCATGTGGACCTGGTGGCTGCAGTGTTTCTAGCTTCTCATGTACCTCGTGACTCTGGTCCCCACCAGGGCCTCACCGGGACCTGGTGAGTGTGGTTGCCACCTGCACATCACCTGGACCTGGTGATTCTGGTCTGCACCTGAGTCTACCCTGGATCTGGTGACTGTGGTCCCCACTTGGGCCTCACCTGGAATTGGGGACCCCGGTCCCCATCTGGGCCTCACCTGGCCCTGTTGACCATGGTCCTCAACTGGGCAAAATTTGTGACACGGTGACAGTGTTCCACAACTGGACTTCACCTGGACCAGGTGACTCTGCTCCCCCTCTGGGTCTCACCGTGCCCTAGTGACTGAGAACCCCACTTTGGCCTGACTTGGACCTGCTGATCCTGGTTGTCACCTGCGCCTGACCTCGAACTGGTGACTCTGTTTCTTTCAAGGGCCTTCCCTGGACCTGGTGATCCTGGTCCCCACCTGGGCCTCAACTGGACGTGGTGACTCTTGTCTCGATCGGGGACTCACCTTGAGCTGCTTACTGTGTTCCACACCTGGGCCTCAAGTAGACCTGTTGCACATGGTCCCCAAGCCGGCCTCACAAGGACCTGTTGGCTCTGATCCCCGCCGGGGCCTCATGTGTATCTGGTAACTCTGATCCTCACCTGGGCCTCATCTGGACCTAGTGACTCTGGTCCCCACCTGGGCTTCACCTGGATCTGGTGACTCTGGTCCCACCTGGACTTCACCTAGATCTGGTGACTCTGGTCCCCACCTGGACCTCTCCTGGACCTGGTGACTCTCTTTCCAACATGGACCTCACCTGGATCTGGTGCCTCTGGTCCTCAGTTTGGCCTCACCTGGACCTGGTGTCTCTCGTCCCCACTTTGACCTAACTCAGAACTGCTGAATCTTGCCCCACCTAGGCCGAATCCAGACCTGATGACTCTTGTCCCCAGCTATGCCTCAGTTCGACCTGATGAATCTGGTCCTCACGTGGGCCTCACATGGACCTGGGACTCAGTTGGATAGAGTGGCTCTGGTTCCCACAAGGGGCTCACCTGATACTGCTGACTGTGGTCTTCTTCTATGCCTCACCAGGACCTAGTGATTCTGTTCCCCATCTGGGCCTGCATGGCCCTAGTGACTCTGGTCCTCACCCAGGCATCATTGGGACCTGGATACTCTATTCCACACCTGGGCCTCACTTTGACCAGGGACCTCTGGTCCCATTCTCGGCCTCAAATTAAACTGTTTACTCTGGTTCCCCTCTGGGCCTCACCCTTACCTGATGATCTGGTCACCCCTTGGGCTTCACTTGGGCCTGGTGAATCTGGTCCTTAGCTGGTCCGCACCTGGATGTGGTGACTGGTCGCCACCTGGGACTCACCTGGACTTGGTGAATCCTGTTGCCACCTGCGCCTCACCTGGACCTTGTGAATGTGGTCACTCCTGGACCTCACCTGGATCTGGTGGCTCCGGTTCCCATATGGGGCTCTCCTGGACCTGGTTCCTGTGGTCTCCATCGGGCCTCACCTGGAACACAATGACTGTGATCCTTATTTGTCCTCCTCTGGACCTGTTGACTCTGGTCCTTACCTGGGCATCATTGGGACCTGGATACTCTCTTATATACCTGGGCCTCACCTGGACCTGGTGACTGTGGTCCCACATGGGCCTCACCTGGACGAGGGGACTGGTTCCCACAGGGACCTCACCTGGACCTGGTGACTCAGGTCCTCATATGGGCATCATGGGACCGGGTTTCTCAGTTCCACATTGGAGCCTCACCTGGACCTAGTGATTCTCGTCCCCCTCTGGGCCTCACCCTGACTGGTGACTCTGGTCCCCACCTGGATATCACCATAACCGGGTGGCACACCCGGAGCTGGGCACACTGGTCCTCAACTGGGCCTCAACAGGACCTGGTGAATCTACTTCTCACTGAGGCCTCGTCTGGACCTTGTGACTCTTTTCCCACCTGGGATCAATGAGACATGATTACTCTGTTCCCCACCTGGGCCTCACCTGGATATGATAACTTTGCTCCACACTTTGGCCCAACTGCTCCTGATGACACTGTTCCCCCCACCTAGTCGTCAATCTGGACCTGGTGACTGTGGTACCCACATGGGTCTCATCTGGACCTGGTGACTCTCGTTCCCACATGAACCACACCTGGACCTGGTGACTGTGGAGATCTTGTAGACTCACATTTACCTGGTGACTCTGGTCCCCACTAGAGCCTCACCTCGATCTGGTGACTCTGGCCTGCAGGTTGGCCTCACCTGGACCTGGTGAGTGGGGTTGCCACCTGGCCCTCACCCATACCTGGTGACTCAGGTCCCCACGGGGGCCTCTTGGACCCGGTGAATCTGTTCCTTTCCAGGACCTCTCCCAGATCCAGGGACTCTGGACACCACCTGGGCCTAACCTTGACCTGTTGAATCTGGTCCCCATCTGGGCCCCACCCAGTCCTGGTGACATTGTTCCACACCTGGACCTGATTGCTGTGGACACCTCCTTGGCCTCACCTGGAACTGGTGACTCTGATCCTATGTGCGCGTCACCCAGACCTGGTGACTCTGGTCCTCACCTGGGCATCATTGGTACCTGGTGACTCTATTCCACACCTGAGCCTCTCCTGGACATGATGACTCTGGAACCTCTCTGGGCCTCACCCTGACCTGGTGACTCTGGTCCCCATATGGCTGTCACCTGGACCAGGTGATTCTGGTACCCCTCTAGGCCTCACCAGTTCTGGTGACTCTGGTCCTCAAATGGGCCTCATCTGGACCTAGTGAATATGCTCCATCAGGGCCTCATTTGGTCCTGGTTCCTCTGGTCCCTACCGGGGCATCATCGGGACATGGTTCCACTGCATGGCCTGCAGTTTCGCCTCACCTGGACCTGGTGAGTGGGAATGCCACCTGGGCCTCACACATGCCTGGTGACACAGGTCCCCACGTGGGCCTCAGTTGGACCTGGTGAATCTGGTCCTTACCTGGTCCTCACCCGGAACACGTAACTCTGGTCACCACCTGGGAATCACCTGGACCTTGTGAATCTGGTCCCCATCTGGGTCTCACCCAGTCCTGGTGACTTTGTTCCCCACCTGGACCTGATTGCTGTGGACTCGTTCTTGGCCTCACCTGGAACTGGTGACTATGATCCTATCTGCGCGTCACCCAGACCTGGTGACTCTGGTCCTCACATGGGCAGCATTGGTACCTGGTGACTCTGATCCACACCTGAGCCTCACCTGGTCATGATGACTCTGGAACCTCTCTGGGCCTCACCCTGACTTGGAGACTCTGGTACCCATCTGGATGTCACCTGGATCAGGTGATTCTGGTATCCCTCTAGGCCTAAACCAGATCTGGTGACAGTGGTCCTCAACTGGGCCTCACCTGAACCTAGTGAATATGCTCCATCTGGGCCTAATTTTGACGTGGTGTCTCTGGTACCTACCTGGGCATCATCGGGTCATGGATACATTGCATGGCCTGCAGGTTGGCCTCACCTGGACCTGGTAACTCTGGTCCCTACCTGGGCATCATCGGGACATGGTTCCGATGCATGGCCTGTAGGTTGGCCTCACCTGGGGTGGTGAGTGGGGTTTCCATCTGTTCCTCACCCTTACCTGGTGACACAGGTCCCCCCGTGTGCCTCACTTGGACCTGGTGAATCTGGTCCTTTCCTGGTCCTCACCAAGAACTGGTAACTCTGGTCACCACCTGGGAATCACCAGGGCCTGGTGAATCTGGTCCCCATCTGGGACTCACCCAGTCCTGGTGACTTTTTTCCCCCCCGGGACCTGATTGCTGTGGACTCATTCTTGGCTTCACCTGGACCTGGTGACTCTGGGCCCTACCTGGGCATCATCGGGACATGGTTCCACTGCATTGCCTGCACGTTGGCCTCACCTGGACCGGGTAACTCTGGTCCATACTTGGGCATCATCGGAACACGGTTCCTCTGCATGCCTGCAGGTTGGCCTCACCTGGTTCTGGTGAGTGGGGTTGCCACCTGGGCCTCACCCATACCTGGAGACTCAGGTCCACACATGGGCTTCTTGGACCTGGTGAATCTGGTCCTTATCTGGTCCTCACACTGAACTCGTAACTCTGTTCACCACCTGGGAATCACCTGGACCTGGTGAATCTGGTCCACATCTGGGCATCATCAAGTCCTGGTGACTTTGTTCCCCACCTGGACCTGATTGCTGTGGACTCCTTCTTGGCCTCACCTGGAACTGGTGACTCTGCTCCTAACTGGGCCTCACCCAGATCTGGTGACTCTAGTCCTCACCAGTGGACCATTATGACCTGGATACTCTGTTCCACACCTGAGCCTACCTGGACGTGATGACTCTGCATCCCCTCTGGCACTCAGCCTGATATGGTGACTCTGGTCCCCATCTGGATTTCATCTAGACCAGGTGAATCTGGTACCCCTCTAGGCCTCAACTTGACCTGGTGACTCTGGTCCTCAACTGGGCCTCACCGGGACCTAGTGAACATGCTCCCCACCTGCGCCTCATCTGGACCTGGTGACTCTGGTTCTACCTGGTCATCATCGGGACATGGTTACTCTATTCCCCACTGGGAGTGACCTGGTCCAGGTAACTCTGGTCCTGACTTTGGCCTTTTCTGTACCAGGTGACTCTGGCTCCACCTGGGCCTCACCTGTAACTGGTGACTCTGATCCTAATCATGGCCTCACCTGACCTGGTGACTATGGTTCCCATCGGGACCTCACCTGTACCTCATTTCTCTGGTCCAACCTGGGCCTCACCAGGACCTGGTGTCACCGGTACCCACCTGTGTCGCATCAGGATATGGTTACACTGTTCACTAACAGTGACCCAGACTGACCTATTAACTCTGGTTTTCACCTGGGCCACACCTGGACATGGTGACACTGGTACCCACCTGGGTGTCACCTGGACATCGTGAGTAGGATCCCCACCTGGTCCTCAACTGTAAATGGTGATTCTCGTTCCCACATGGACATTATGTGGACCTCGTGGCTGCAGTGTTTCTAGGTTCTCATGTACCTCATGACTCTGGTCCCCACCAGGGCCTCACCGAAACCTGGTGAATGTGGTTGCCACCTGCACCTCACCTGGAACTGGTGATTCTGGTCTGCACCTGAGACTACCCTGGATCTGGTTACTGTGGTCCCCACCTGGGCTTCACCTGGATTTGGGGACTCCGGTCCCCATCTGGGCCTCACCTGGCCCTGTTGACCATGGTCCTCAACTGGGCATAATTGGGACCCGGTGACTGTGTTCCACAACTGGACCTCACCTGGACCAGGTGATTCTGGTCCCCCTCAGGGTGTCACCGTGCCCTAGTGACTGTGAACCCCGCTTTGGTCTGACTTGGGCTTGCTGACCCTGGTTGCCACCTGCGCCTGACCTTGAACTGTTGACTCTGGTTCTTTCAAGGGCCTCCCCTGGACCTGGTGATCCTGGTCCCCACCTGGGCCTCACCTGGACGTGGTGACTCTTGTCACCACCGGGGACTCACCTGGACCTGCTTACTGTGTTCCACACCTGGGCCTAAGTAGACCTGTTGACCATGGTCCCCAAGCGGCCTCACATTGACCTGTTGCCTCTGACCCCACCGGGGCCTCACGTGTATCTGGTAACTCTGGTCCTCACCTGAGTCTCACCTGGACCTAGTGACTCTGGTCCCCACCTGGGCTTCACCTGGATCTGGTGTCTCTGGTCCCCACCTGGACTTCACCTGGATCTGGTGACTCTGGTCCCCACCTGGACCACTTTTGGACCTCGAGACTCTCTTTCCAACATGGACCTCACCTGGATCTGGTGACTCTGGTCCCCATCTGGACCTCACCTGGATCTGGTGACTCTGGTCCTCCGTTTGGCCTCACCTGGACCTGGTGTCTCTCGTCCCCACTTTGACCTAACTCAGAACTGCTGAATCTTGCCCACCTAGGCCGCACCCACACCTGATGACTCTTGTCCCCAGCTATTACTCAATTCGACCTGATGCATCTGATCCTCACGTGGGCCTCACATGGACCTGGGACTCAGCTGGATAAAGTGGCTCTGGTTCCCAAAAGGGGTTCACCTGATAGTGCTGACTGTGGTCTTATTCTATGCTTCACCAGGACCTAATGATTCTGTTCCCCATCTGGGCCTGCATGGCCCTAGTGACTCTGGTCCTCACCCAGGCATCATTGGGACCAGGATACTCTATTCCACATCTGGGCCTCACTTTGACCAGGGACCTCTGGTCCCATTCTGGGCCTCACACTAAACTGGTTACTCTGCTTCCCCCTCTGGGCCTCACCCTTACCTGGTGACTCTGGTCACCCCTTAGGGTTCACTTGGGCCTGGTGAATCTGGTCCTTTGCTGGTCCGCACCTGGTTCTGGTGACTGGTCGCCACCTGCGCCTCACCTGGACTTGGTGAATCCTGTTGCCACCTGCGCCTCACCTGGACCTTGTGACTGTGGTCCCACCTGGACCTCACCTGGATCCGGTGGCTCTGGTTTCCATATGTGGGTCTCCTGACCTGGTTCCTGTGGTCTCCATCTGGCCTCACCTGGAACAAAATGACTCTGATCCATATTTGGGCCTCTCCTGCACCTGTTGACTCTGGTCCTTACCTGGGCATCATTGGGACCTGGATACTCTCTTATATACCTGGGCCTCACCTGGACCTGTTGACTGTGGTCCCACCTGGGCCACACCTGGACGAGGTGACTGGTTCCCACAGGGACCTCACCTGGACCTGGTGACTCAGGTCCTCTTATGGGCATCATGGGACCTAGTTTCTCAGTTCCACATCGGGGCCTCACCTGGACCTAGTGATTCTTGTCCCCCTCTGGGCCACACCCTGACGTGGTGACTCTGGTCCCCACCTATATATCACCAGAACCTGGTGACTCTGATCCCCCTTGGGACTCACCCGGAGATGGGGACACTGGTCCTCAACAGGGTCTCAACAGGACCTGGTGAATCTACTCACATAGGCCTCATCTGGACCTTGTGACTCTTTTCCCACCTGGCATCAATGGGACATGGTTACTCTGTTCCCCACCTGGGCCTCACCTGGACATGATAACTTTGCTCCACACTTTGGCCTCAACTTGTCCTGATGACTCTTGTCCCCCCAACTAGGCCTCAACCTGGACCTGGTGACGCTCGTTCCCACATGAACCACACCTGGACCTGGTGACTCTGGTGTTCTTGTAGACTCACATTTACCTGGTGTCTCCCGTCCCCACTAGGGCCTCACCAGGATCTGGTGACTCTGGCATGCAGGTTGTCCTCACCTGGACCTGGTGAGTGAGTTTGCCAACTGAGCCTCACCTATACCTGGTGAAACAGTTCCCCACTTGGTCCTCTGGGACCTGGTGAATCTGGTCCTTACATGGTCCTCAACCGGAACTGGTAACTCTGGTCACCACCTGGGAATCACTGGACCTGGTGAACCTCGTCCACATCTGCGCCTCACCCAGTTCTGGTGACTTTGTTCCCCACCTGGACCTGATTGCTGTGGACTCTTTCTTGGCCTCACCTGGAACTGGTGACTCTGATACTAACTTGGCCTCACCCAGATCTAGTGACTCTACTCCTCACCTGTGGACCATTATACCTGGATACTCTGTTTCAGTGACCTGAGCCTCACCTGGACATGATGACTCTGGATCCCCTCTGGGGCTCACCCTGACATGGTGACTCTTGTCCCCATCTGGATGTCACCTAGATCAGGTGAATTTGGTATCCCTCTAGGCCTCAACTAACCTGGTGACTCTAGTCCTCAACTGGGCCTCACCGGGACCTAGTGAATATGCTCCCCACCTGTGCCTCACCTGGACCTGGTGACTCTGGTTCTACCTGGGCATCATCGGGACATGGTTACTCTATTCCCCACTGGGACTGACCTGATCCAGGTAACTCTGGTCCTGACTTTGACCTCTTCTGTACCAGGTGACTCTGGCTCCACCTGGGCCTCACTTGTAACTGGTGACTCTGACCTAAGCATGGCCTCACCTGACCTGGTGACTGTGGTTCCCATCGGGACCTCACTTGGACCTCATGTCTCTGTTCCCACCTGGGGCTCACCAGGACCTGGTGTCTCTGGTACCCACCCGGTTAGCATCAGGATATGGTTACACTGTTCACTACAGTGACCCAGCCGGACGTATTAACTCTGGTCTTCACCTGGGCCACACCTGGACATGGTGACACTGGTTCCCACCTGGGTCTCACCTGGACATGGTGAGTCGGATCACCACCTGGTCTTCACATGTAACTGGTGATTCTCGTTTCCACATGGACATCATGTGGACCTGGTGGCTGCAGTGTTTCTAGCTTATCATGTACCTCGTGACACTGGTCACTACCAGGGCGTCCCTGGGATCTGGTGAGTGTGGTTGCCACCTGCACCTCACCTGAACCTGGTGATTCTGGTCTGAACCTGATACTACCCTGGATCTGGTGACTGTGGTCCCCACCTGGGCTTCACCTGGTTCTGGTGACTCTGGTCCCCACCTGGGCTTCACCTGGATTTGGGGACTCTGGTCCCCATCTGGGTCTCACCTGGCCCTGTTTACCATGGTCCTCAAGTGGGCAAAATTGGGACCCGGTGACTGTGTTCCACAACTGGACCTCACCTGGACCAGATGACTCTGGTCCCCCTCTTGGTCTCACCGTGCCCTAGTGACTTTGAACCCCACTTTGGCCTGTCTTGGCCCCTCTGACCATTGCTGCCACCTGCGCCTGACCTCGAAATGTTGACTCTGGTTCTTTCCAGGGCCTACTTGGACCTGGTGATCCTGGTCCCCACCTGGGCCTCTCCTGGACGTGATGACCCTTGTCACCACCGGGGACTAACCTGGACTTGGTTACTGTGTTCCAAACCTGGGCCTCAAATAGACCTGTTGAACAAGGTCCCCAAGCCGGCCTCACAAGGACGTGCAGCCTCAGATCCCCACCAGAGCCTCACGTGTACCTCGTAACTGTGGTCCTCACCTGGGCCTCATCTGGACCTAGTGACTCTGGTCCCCACCTGGGCTTCACCTGGATCTGGTGACTCTGGTCCCCACCTGGACCTCTCCTGGACCTGTTGACTCTCTTTACAACATGGACCTCACCTGGACCTGGTGACTCTGGCCCTCAATTTGGCCTCACCTGGACATCGTGTCTCTCGTCCCCACTTTGACCTAACTCAGAACTGCTGAATCTTGCCCCACCTAGGCCGCACTCAGAACTGGTGACACTTGTCCCCAGCTACGCCTCAATTCGACCTGATGAATCTAGTCCTCACGTGGGCCTCACATGGACCTGGGACTCAGCTGGATAGAGTGGCTCTGGTTCCCACAAGGGGCTCACCTGATACTGCTGAATGTGGTCTTATCAATACCTCACCAGGACCTAGTGATTCTGTTCCCCATCTGGGCCTGCATGGCTCTAGTGACACTGGTCCTCACCCAGGCATCATTGGGACCTGGAAACTATATTCCACACCTGGGCCTCACTTTGACCAGGGACCTCTGGTCCCATCCTGGGCCTCAAACTAAACTGGTTATTCTGGTTCCCCCTCTGTGACTCACCCTTACCTGGTGACTCTGGTCACCCTTTGGGCATCACTTCGGCCTGGTGAATCTGGTCCTTAGCTGGTCCGCACCTGATTCTGGTGACTGGTCGCCACCTGGGCCTCACCTGGTCTTGTTGAATCCTGTGGCCACCTGCGCCTCAACTGGACCTTGTGACTGTGGTCCCACCTGGACCTCACCTGGACCTGGTGACTCAGGTTCTCTTACGGGCATCATGGGACCAGGTTTCTCAGTTCCACATCGGGGCCTCAACTGGACCTAGTGATTCTCGTCCCCCTCTGGGCCTCACCCTGACCTGGTGACTCTGGTCCCCACCTGGATATCACCAGAACCGGGTGACTGTGGTCCCCCTCTTGGAAACCCCCGGAGCTGGGGACACTGGTCCTCAACTGGGCCTCAACAGGACCTGGTGAATCTACTCCTCACTTAGACCTTGATAACTTTGATAACTTTGCTCCGCATTTTGGCCTCAACTGCTCCTGAGGACTCTGGTCGCCCCACCTAGGCCTCAATCTCGACCTGGAGACTGTCGTCCCAACCTGGGTCTCACCTGGACCTGGTGACTCTCTTTCCCACATGAACCACACCAGGTCCTGGTGACTGTGTTGTTCTTGTAGAATCACTTTTAACTGTTGACTCCAGTCCCCACTAGGTCCTCATGTGAATCGGGTGACTTGGCCTGCAGGTTGGCCTCACATGGACCTGGTTAGTGGGGATGCCACTTGGGCCTCACCCATACCTGGTGACTCAGGTTTAAACGTGGGCCTCTTGGACCTGGTGAATCTGGTCCTTACCTGGTCCTCTCCCAGACCCGGGGACTCTGGTCACCACCTGGGCCTCACCTGGACCTGGTGAATCCGGTCCCCATCTGGTCCTCACTCAGTCCTGGTGACTTTGTTCCCCACCTTGACCTGATTGCTGTGGACTCTTTCATGGCCTCACCTGGACCTGGTGGCTCTGATCCTATCTGCGTGCACCCAGACCTGGTGACTCTGGTCCTCACCTGGGCATCATTGGTACCTGGTGACTATGTTCCACACCTAGCCTCACTTGGACATGAGACTCTGGACTCTCGAACCACTCTGGGCCTAACCCTGACCTGGTGACTCTGGTCTCCATCTGGATGTCACCTGGACCAGGTGATTCTGGTACCCCTCTCGGCCTCAACCAGATCTGTTGACTCTGGTCCTCAACTGGGCCTCACCTGGACCTAGTGAATATGCTCCATCTGGGCCTCATTTGGACCTGGTGACTCTGGTCCCTTCCTGGGCATCATCGGGACATGGTTCCACTGCATGGCCTGCAGGTTGCCCTCACTTGGACCTGGTAACTCTGGTCTCTACCTGGGCATCATCGGGACATGGTTCCACACATGGCCTGCAGGTTGGCCTCACATGGACCTGGTAATTCTAGTCCCTACCTGGGCATCATCTGGACATGGTTCCTCTGCATGGCCTGCTGGTGGGCCTCACCTGGACCTGGTGAGTGGCGTTGTCACCTTGGCCTCACACATGCCTGGTGACACAGGTCCCCACGTGGGCCTCACTTGGGCCTGGTGAATCTGGTCCTTACCTGGCCCTACCCGTTCCTCACCCGGAACTCCTAACTCGGGTCACCACCTGGGAATCACATGAACCTGGTTCATTTGGTCCCCATCTGGTCCTCATCCTGGTGACTTTGTCACCCCACCTGGAACGGATTGCTGTGGACTCCTTCTTGGCCTCACCTGGATCTGGTGGCTCTGATCCTAACTGGGCCTCACCCAGATCTGGTGACTCTGGTCCTCACCTGTGGACCATTATGACCTGGATACTCTGTTCCACACGTGAGCCTCACCTGGACATGATGACACTGGATCCCCTCTGGCATCATTGGGACCTGGATACTCTCTTATATACCTGGCCTCACCTGGAACTGGTGACTGTGGTCCCACCTGGGCCTCACCTGGACGAGGTGACTGGTTCCCACAGGGACCTCAACTGGACCTGGTGACTCAGGTCCTCATATGGGCATCATGGGACCTGATTTCTTAGTTATACATCAGGGCCTCACCTGGACCTAGTGATTCTCGTCCCCCTGTGGGCCTCACTCTGACGTGGTGACTCTGGTCCCCACCTGTATATCACCAGTACCGGGTGACTCGCCCCCTCTCGGACTCCCCCGGAGCTGGGGTCACTGGTCTTCAACTGGGCCTCAACAGGTCCTGGTGAATCTACTCCTCACTTAGGCCTCGTCTGGACCTTGTGACTCTTTTCGCACCTGGCAACAATGGGACATTGTTATTTTCTTCCACACCTGGGCCTCACTTGGACATGATAACTTTGCTCCACACTTTGGCCTCAACTGGTTCTGATGACACTGGTCGCCCCACCTTGTCCTCAATGTGGACCTGGTGACTGTGGTCCACACCTGGGTCTCACCTGGACGTGGTGACTAAGTTCCGACATGAACCACACCTGGACCTGGTGACTGTGGTGTTCTTGTAGACTCACATTTACCTGGGGACTCCTGTCCCCACTAGGGCCTCACCTGGTTCTGGTGACTCTGGCCTGCAGGTTGGCCTCACCTGGACCTAGTGAGTGGGTTTGCCACTTGGGCATCACCCACACCTGGTGACTCAGGTCACCACGTGGGCCTCTTGGACCTGGTGAATCTGGTCCGTACCTGGTCCTCTCCCAGACCCGCGGACTCTGGTCACCACCTGGGCCTCACCTGGACCTGGTGAACGAATCTGTTCCCCATCTGGGGCTCACCAGTCCTGGTGACTTTGTTCCCCACCTGGACCTGATTGCTGTGGACTCTTTCTTGGCCTCACCTGGACCTGGTGACTCTGATCCTATCTGCGCGTCAGCCAGACCTGGTCACTCTGGTCCTCACCTGGGCATCATTGGTACCTGGTGACTCTGTTCCACACCTGAGCCTCACCTGGACATGATGACTCTGGAACCATTCTGGGCCTAACCCTGACCTGGTGACTCTGGTCTCCATCTGTATATCACCTGGTCCAGGTGACTCTGGGACCCCTCTAGGCCTCAACCAGGTCTGGGGACTCTGGTCCTCAACTGGGCCTCACCTGGACCTAGTGAATATGCTCCATCTGGGCCTCAGTTGGTCCTGGTGACTCTGGTCCCTACCTGGGCATCATCGGACATGGATCCACTGCATGGCCTGCAGGTTGGCCTCAGCTGGACCTGGTAATTCTGGTCCCTACCTGGGCATCACCGGGACACGGTTCCTCTACATAGCCTCCAGGTTGGCCTCACCGGGACCTAGTGAGTGAGGTTGCCACCTGGGGCTCACCCATACCTGGTGACACAGGTCCCCACGTGGGCCTCACTTGGACCTGGTGAATATGGTCCTTTCCTCGTACACACCCGGACCTGGTAACCCTGGTCACCACCTGGGAATCACCTGGACCTGGTGAACTGGTCCCCGTCTGGGCCTCACCCAGTCCTGTTGACTTTCTTCCCCACCTGGACCTGATTGCTGTGGACTCCTCTTGGCCTCAACTGGAACTGGTGACTCTGAACCTAACTGGGCCTCACCCAGATCTGGTGACTCTGGTCCTCACCAGTGGACCATTATGACCTGGATACTCTGTTCCACACCTGAGCCTCACCTGGACATGATGACTCTGGACCCTCTCTGGGCCTCACCCTGACCTGGTGAATCTGGACCCATCTGGATGGCACCTGGACCAGGTGATTCGGGTACCCCTCTAGTCCTCAACCAGGTCTGGTGACTCTGGTCCTCAACTAGGCCTCACCTGGACCTAGTGAATATGCTCCATCTGGGCCTCATTTGGACCTGGTGACTCTGGTCCCTACCTGGGCATCATCGGGACATGGTTCCACTGCATGGCCTGCAGGTTGGCCTGACCTGGACCTGGTAACTCTGGTCCCTACCTGGGCATCATCGGAACACGGTTCCTCTGCATTGCCTGCAGAATGGCCTCACCTGGACCTGGTGAGTGGGGTTGCCACCTGGGTCTCACACATACCTGGTGACACAGGTCCCACGTGGGCCTCACTTGGACATGGTGAATCTGGTCCTTACCTGGTTCTCTCCGATAACCGGGATCGCTGGTCCCCAACACGGCCTCACCTGGACCTGTTGAATCTGGTCCCCATCTGGGCCTCACTCAGTACTGGTGACTTTGTTCCCCACCTGGACTTGATGGCTGTGGACTCTTTCTTGGCCTCAGCTGGAACTGGTGACGCTGATCCTATCTGCGCGTCACCCAGACCTGGTGACTCTGGTCCTCAACTGGGCATGATTGATACCTGGTGACTCTGTTCCACACCTGAGCCTCATCTGGACATGATGACTCTGGATCCTCTCTGGGCCTCACCCTGACCTGGTGACTCTGGTCCCCATCTGGATGTCACTTTGACCAGGTGAATCTGGTACCCCTCTAGTCCTCAACCAGATCTGGTGTCTCTGGTCCTCAACTGGGCCTCACCTGGACCTAGTGAATATACTCCATCTGGGCCTCATTTGGACCTGGTGACTCTGGTCCCTACCTGGGCATCATCGGGACATGTTTCCACTGCATGGCCTGCAGGTTGGCCACACATGGACCTGGTAAGTGTGGTTGCCACCTGCACCTCACGTGGACCTGGTGATTCTGGTCTGCACCTGAGATTACCCTGGATCTGTTGACTGTGGTCCCCACCTGGGCTTCACCTGGATTTGGGGACTCCGGTCCCCATCTGGGCCTCACCTGGCCCTGTTGACCATGGTCCTCAACTGGGAAAAATTGGGACGTGGTGACTGTGTTCCACAACAGGACCTCACCTGGACCAAGTTACTCTGGTCCCCCTCTGGGTCTCACCGTGCCCTCGTGACTCTGAAGCCCACTTTGGTCTGAATGGGACCTGCTGACCCTCGTTGCCACCTGCGCCTGACCTCGAACTGTTGACTCTGCTTTATTCAAGGACCTCCCCTCTACCTGGTGATCCTGGTCACCACCTGGGCTTCACCTTGACGTGGTGACTCTTGTCATCCCCGGTACTCACCTGGACCTGGTTACTGTGTTCTACACCTGGGCCTCAAGTAGACCTGTTGACCATGGTCCCCAAGCCGTCCTCACAAGTACCTGTTGCCTCTGATCCCCACCGGGGCCTCACGTGTACCTGGTAACTCTGGTTCTCACCTGGGCCGCATCTGGACCTAGTGACTCTGGTCCCCACCTGGACTTCACCTGGATCTGGTGACTCTGGACCCCACCTGAACCTCACCTCGATCTCGACTCCGGTCCTCAGTTTGGCCTCACCTGGACCTGGTGTCTTTCGTCCCCACTTTGACCTAACTCAGAACTGCTGAATCTTGCCCCACCTAGGCCACACCCAAACCTGGTGACTCTCGTTCCCACATGAACCACACCTGGACCTGGTGACTCTTTTGTTCTGGTAGACACATTTACCTGGTGACTCCGGTCCCCAAGGGCCTCACATGGATCTGTTGACTCTGGCCTGCAGGTTGGCCTCACCTGGACCTGGTGAGTGGGGTTGCCACCTGGGTCTCACCCATACCTGGTGACTCAGGTCCCCACGTGGGCCTCTTGGAACTGGTGAATCTGGTCCTTACCTGGTCCTCTCCCAGAACCGGGGTCTCTGGTCACCACTTGGGCCTCACCTGGATCTGGTGAATCTGGTCCCCATCTGGGCCTCACCCTATCCTGGTGACTTTGTTCCCCAATTGGACCTGATTGCTGTGGACACCTTCTTGGCCTCACCTGGAACTGGTGACTCTGATCCTAACTGGGCCTCACCCAGATCTGGTGACTCTGGTCCTCACCTGTGGACCATTATGACCTGGATACTCTGTTCCACACCTGAGCCTCACCTGGACATGATGACTCTGGATCCCCTCTGGGTCTCAGCCTGACATGGTTCCTCTTGTCCCCATCTGGATGTCACCTTGACCAGGTGAATCTGGTACCACTCTAGGCCTCAACTTGACTTGGTGACTCTGGTACTCAACTGGGCCTCACCGGGACCTAGTGAACATGCTCCCCACCTGCGCCTCATCTTGACCTGGTGACTCTGGTTCTACCTAGGCATCATCGGGACATGCTTAATCTATTCCCCACTGGGACTGATCTGATGCTGGTAACTCTGGTCCTGACTGTGGACACTTCTCTACCAGGTAACTCTGGCTCCACCTGGGCCTCACCTGTAACTGGTGACTCTGATCCTAAGCATGGCCTCACCTGACCTGGTGACTGTGGTTCCCATCGGGACCTCACCTGGACCTCATGTCTCTGGTCCCACCTGGGCCTCACCAGGACCTGGTGTCTCTGGTACCCACCTGTTTAGCATCAGGATATGGTTACCCTGTTCACTAACAGTGACCCAGCCGGACCTATTAACTCTGGTCATCACCTGGGCCACACCTGGACATGTTGACACTGGTCCCACCTGGGTCTCACCTGGACATGGTGAGTCGGATCCCCACCTGGTCCTCACCTGTAACTGGTGATTCTCGTTCCCACATGGACAGCTTGTGGACCTGTTGGCTGCAGTGTTTCTAGTTTCTCATGTAACTCGTGACTCTGGTCCCCACCAGGGCCTCACCGGGACCTGGTGAGTGTGGTTGCCACCTGTACCTCACCTGGACCTGGTGATTCTGGTCTGCACCTGAGAATACCCTGTATCTGGTGACTGTGTTACCCACCAGGGCTTCACCTGGATTTGTGGACTCCGGTCCCCATCTGGGCCTCACCTGGCCCTGTTGACCATGGCCCTCAACTGGGCAAAATTGGGACCCGGTGACTGTGTTCCACAACTGGACCTCACTTGGACCAGGTGACTCTGGTCCCCCTCTGGATCTCACCGTGCCCTAGTGACTGTGAACCCCACTTTGGGCTTACTTGGACCTGATGACCCTGGTTGCCAGCTGTGCCAGACCTCGAACTTTGACTCTGGCTCTCTCAAGGGCCTCCACGGTACCTGGTGATCCTGTTCCCCACCTGGGCCTCACCTGGACGTGGTGACCTTTGTCACCACCGGGGACTCACCTGGACCTACTTACTGTGTTCCACACCTGGGCTTCAAGTAGACCTGTTGACCATGGTCCCCAAGCCGGCCTCACATGGACCTGTTGCCTCTGATCCCCACCGGGGCCTCACGTGTACCTAGTAACTCAGGCCCTCACCTAGGCCTCATCTGGACCTAGTGACTCTGGTCCCCACCTGGCTTCACCTGGATCTGGTGACTCTGGTCCCCACCTGGACTTCAACTGGATCTGATGACTCTGGTTCCCATATGGGGCTCTCCTGGACCTGGTTCCTGTGGTCTCCATCTGACCTCATCTGGAACACAATGACTCTGATCCATATTTGTGCCTCTCCTGGACCTGTTGACTTTGGTCCTTACCTGGGCATCATTGGGACCTGGATGCTCTCTTATATACCTGGGCCTCACCTGGACCTGATGACTGTGGTCCCACCTGGGCCTCACCTGGATGAAGTCACTGGTTCCCACAGGGACCTCACCTGGACCTGGTGACTCTGGTCCTCAAATGGGCATCATGGGACCTGGTTTCACAGGTTTCTCAGTTCCACATCGGGGACTCACCTGGACCTAGTAATTCTCGTCCCACTCTGGGCCTCACCCTGACGTGGTGACTCTGGTCCACACATGGATATCACCAGAACCGGGTGACTCTGGTACCCCTCTGGGACTCACCCGGCACAGGGACACTGGTCCTCAAGTGGACCTCAACAGGACCTGGTGAATCTACTCCTCACTTATGCCTCATCTGGACCTTGTGACTCATTTCCCACCTGGCATCAATGGGACATGGTTACTCTCTTCCCCACCTGGGCCTCACTTGGACATGATAACTTTGCTCCACACTTCGGCCTCAAATGATCCTGATGACTCTGGTCCCCCCACCTAAGCCACAAACTGGAATTGGTGACTGTGGTCCCCAACTGGGTCTCACCTGGACCTGGTGACTCTCGTTCCCACCTGAACCACACCTGGACCTGGTGACTGTGGTGTTCTTGTAGACTCACATTTACCTGGTGACTCCGGACCCCACTAGGGCCTCACCTGGATCTGGTGACTCTGGCCTGCAGGTTGGCCTCACCTGTACTTGGTGAGTGGGCCTCCCACCTGTACCTCACCCATACCTGGTGACACAGGTCACCACGTCGGCCTCTTGGACCTGGTGAATCTGGTCCTTACCTGGTCCTCTCCCAGCTCCGGTCACCACCTCGCCTCACCTGGACCTGGTGAATCTGGTCCCCATCTGGGCCTGACCCAGTCCTGGTGCCTTTGTTCCCCACCTGGACCTGATTGCTGTGGAATCTTTCTTGGCCTCACCTGGAACTGGTGACTCTGATCCTATCTGCGCGTTACCCAGACCTGGTGATTCTGGTCCTCACCTTGGCATCATTGGTACCTGTAGACTCTGTTCCACACCTGAGCCTCACCTGGACATGATGACTCTGCAACCTCTCTGGGCCTCACCCTGACCTGGTGACTCTGGTCCCCATCTGGATGTCACCTGGGCCGGGTGATTCTGGTACCCCTCTAGGCCTCAACCATTTCTGGTGACCCTGGTCCTCACTTGGGCCTCACCTGGACCTAGTGAATATGCTCCAAGTGTGCCTCATTTGGACCTGGTTAGTGGGGTTGCCCCTGGGCATCACCCATACCTGGTGACACAGGTCCCCACGTGGGCCTCACTTGGACATGGTGAATCTGCTCCTTACCTGTCCTCGCCCGGAACTGGTAACTCTGGTCATCACCTGGGAATCTCCTGGACCTTGTGAATCTGGTCCCCATCTGGGCCTCACCCAGTCCTGGTGACTTTGTTCCGCAAATGGACCTGATTGCTGTGGATTCCTTCTAGGCCTCACCTGGAACTGGTGACTCTGATCCTAAGTGGCCCTCACCCAGATCTGGTGACTCTGGTCCAAACCTGTGGATCATTATGACCTAGAGACTCTGTTCCACACCTGAGCCTCACCTGAACATGATGACTCTGGATCACCTCTGGGCCTCAGCCTGACATGGTGACTCTGGTCCCCATCTGAATGTCATCTAGACCAGGTGAATCTGGTACCCCTCTAGGCCACAACTAGACCTGGTGACTCTGGTCCTCAAGTGGGCCTCACTGGGAAACTAGTGAACATGCTCCCCAACTGCGCCTCATCTGGACCTGGTGACTCTGGTGTTACCTAGTCATCATCGGGACATGGTTACTCTATTCCCCACTGGGACTGACCTGATCCCTGTAACTCTAGTCCTGACTTTGGCCGCTCTGTACCAGGTGACTCTGGCTCCACCTGGGCCTCACCTCTAACTGGTGACTCTGATCATAAGCATGGCCTCACCTGACCTGGTGACTGTGGTTCTTATCGGGTCCTCACCTGGACCTCATGTCTCTGGTCCCACCTGGGCCTCACCAGGACCTGCTGTCTCTGGTATCCACCCGGGTAGCATCAGGATATGGTTACACTGTTCACTAACAGTGACCCAGCTGGAACTATTAACTCTGGTCTTCACCTGGGCGACACCTGGACATGGTGACACTGGTTCCCACCTGGGTCTCACCTGGACATGGTGAGTCAGATCCCCACCTTGTCCTCACCTGTAACTGGTGATTCTCGTTTCCACATGGACATCATGTGGACCTGGTGGCTGCAGTGTTTCTAGCTTCTCATGTACCTCGCGACTCTGGTCCCCAACAGGTCCTCACCAGTACCGGGGGAGTGTGGATGCCACCTGCACCTCACCTGGACCTGGTGATTCTGGTCTGCACCCGAGACTACCCTGGATCTGGTGACTGTGGTCCCCACCGGGGCTTCACCTGGATTTGGGGACTCCGGTCCCCGTCTGGGCCTCACCTGGCCCTTTTGACCATGGTCCTCAACTGGGCAAAATTGGGACCCGGTGACTGTGTTCCACAACTGGACCTCACTTGGACCAGGTGACTCTGGTCCTCAGTTTGGCCTCACCTGGACCTGGTGTCTCTCGTCCCCACTTTGACCTAACTCAAAACTGCTGAATCTTGCCCCACCTAGGCCGCACCCAGACCTGGTGACTCTTGTCCCCAGCTATGCCTCAATTCGACCTGATGAATCTGATCCTCACGTGGGCCTCACATGGACCTGGGACTCAGCTGAATAGAGTGGCTCTGGTTCCCACAAGGGGCTCACCTGATACTGGTGACTGTGGTCTTGTTCTATGCCTCACCAGGACCTAGTGAGTCTGTTCCCCATGTGGGCCTTCATGGCCCTAGTGACTCTGGTACTCACCCAGGCATCTTTGGGACCTGGATACTCTATTCCACAACTGGGCCTCACTTTGATCAGGGACCTCTGGTCCCATTCTGGGCCTCAACTAAACTGGTTACTCTGGTTCCCGCTCTGGGTCTCACCCTTACCTGGTGACTCTGGTCACACCTTGGGGTTCACATGGGCCTGGTGAATCTGGTCCTTAGCTGGTCCGCACCTGGATCTGGTGACTGGTCGCCACCTGGGCCTCACCTGGACTTGGTGAATCCTGTTGCCACCTGCGCCTCACCTGGACCTTGTGACTGTGGTCCCAACTGGACCTCACCTGGATCTGGTGACTCTGGTTCCCATACGGGGCTCTCCTGCACCTGGTTCCTGTTGTCTCCATCTGGCCTCTCCTGGAACGCAATGACTCTGAACCATATTTGGGCCTCTCCTGGACCTGTTGACTCTGGTCCTTACCTGGACATCATTGGGACCTGGATTCTCTCTTATATACCTGGGCCTCACCTGGACCTTGTGACTGTGGTCCCACCTGGGCCTCACCTGGACGCGGGGACTGGTTCCCACAGGGACCTCACCTGGACCTGGTGACTCAGGTCCTCATATGGGCATCATGGGACCTGGTTTCTCAGTTCCACATCGGGGCCTCACCTGGACCTAGTGATTCTCGTCCCCCTGTGGGCCTCACCCTGACGTGCTGACTCTGGTCCCCACCTGGATATCACTAGAACCGTGTGACTCTGGTCCCCCTCTGGGACTCACCCGGAGCTGGGGACACTGGTCCTCAGCTGGGCTTCAACAGGACCTGGTGAATCCACTCCTCACTTAAGCCTCGCCTGGACATTGTGAGTCTTTTCGCACCTGGCATCAATGGGACATGGTTACTCTGTTCCCCACCTGGGCCTCACCTGGACATGATAACTTTGCTCCACACTTTGGCCTCAACTGGTCCTGATGACTCTGGTCCCCCCACCTAGGCCTCAATCTGGACCTGGTGACTCTCGTTCCCACATGAACCACACCTGGACCTGGTGACTGTGGTGTTCTTTTAGACTCACATTTACCTGGTCACTCCGGTCCCACTAGGGCCTCACCTGGATCTGGTGACTCTGGCCTGCCGGTTGGCCTCACCTGGACCTGGTGAGTGGGGTTGCCACCTGGGGCTCACCCATACCTGGTGACTCAGGTCCCCATGTGGGCCTCTTGGAACTGGTCAATCTAGTCCTTACCTGGTCCTCTCCCAACCTGGGGACTCTGGTCATCACCTGGGCCTCATCAGGACAAGGTGTATCTGGTCCCCATCTGAGCTCACCCAGTCCTGGTGACTTTGTTCCCACCTGGACCTGATTGCTGTGGATAGTTTCTTGGCCTCACCTGGAACTGGTGAATCTGATCCTATCTGCGCGTCACCCCGATCTGGTGACTCTGGTCCTCATCTGGGCATCATTGGTACCTGGTGACTCTGTTCCACACCTGAGTCTCACCTGGACAAGATGACTCTGGAACCCCTCTGGGCCTCACCCTGACCTGGTGACACTGGTCCCCATCAGGATGTAACCTGGACCAGGAGATTGTGGTACCCCTCTAAGCCTCAACCAGATCTGGTGACTCTGGTCCTCAAATGGGCCTTACACGGACCTAGTGAATATGCTCTATCTGGGCCTCATTTGGACCTGGTGACTCTGGTCCCTACCTGGGCATCATCGGGACATGGTTCCACTGCATGGCCTGCAGGTTGGCCTCACCTGGACCAGGGAACTCTCGACCCTACCTGGGCATCATCGGGACATGGTTCCTCTGCATGGCCTGCAGGTTGGCCTCACCTGGACCTTGTGAGTGGGGTTGTCTCCTGGGCCTCACCCATGCCTGGTGACACAGGTCCCCACGTGGGCCTCACTTGGAGCTGGTGAATCTGGTCCTTACCTGGTCCTCACCCGGAACTCGTAACTCTGGTCACCACCTGGGTCTCACCAGGACCTGGTGAATCTGGTCCCCATCTGGTCATCACCCAGTCCTGGTGACTTTGTTCCCCACCTGGATCTGATTGCTGTGGAGTCTTTCTTGGCCTCACCTGGAACTGGTGACTCTGATCCTATCTGCGCGTCTCCCAGACCTGGTTACTCAGGTCCTCATATGGGCATCATGGGACCTGGTTTCTCAGTTCAACATCGGGGCCTCACCTGGACCTAGTGATTCTCATCCCCCTCTGAGCCTCACCCTGACGTGGTGACTCTGGTCCCCACCTGGATATCACCAGAACCGGGTGACTCTGGTCCCCCTCTGGGACTCACCCGGAGCTGGGGACACTGGTCCTCAACTGGACCTCAACAGGACCTGGTGAATCTACTCCTCACTTAGGCCTTGTCTGGACCTTGTGACGCTTCCCACCTGGCATCAATGAGACATGGTTACTCTGTTCCCCACCTGGGCCTCACCTGTACATGATAACTTTGCTCCACACTTTGGCCCGACTGCTCCTGATGACTCTGGTCCCCCACCTAGGCCTCAATCTGGACCTGTTGCCTGTGGTACCCACATGGGTCTCACCTGGACCTGGTGACTCTCTTTCCCACATGACCCACACCTGGAACTGGTGACTGTGGAATTCTTGTAGACTCACATTTACCTGGTGACTCTGGTCCCCACTAGGGCCTCATCTGGATCTGGTGACTCTGGCTTGCAGGTTGGCCTCACCTGGACATGGTGAGTGGGATTGCCACCTGGCCCTCACCCATACCTGGTGACTCAGGTCCCCACGGGGGCCTCTTGGACCTGGTGAATCTGGTCCTTACCTGGACCTCTCCCAGATCCGGGGAATCTGGACACCACCTGGGCCTCACCTTGACCTGGTGAATCTGGTCCCCATCTGGGCCCCACCCAGTCCTGGTGACTTTGTTCCACACCTGGACCTGATTGCTGTGGACACCTTCTTGGCCTCACCTGGTACTGGTGACTATGATCCTATCTGCGCGTCACCCAGATCTGGTGACTCTGGTCCTTACCTGGGCATCATTGGTACTTGGTGACTCTGTTCCACACCTGAGCCTCACCTGGACATGATGACTCTGGAAGCTCTCTGGGCCTCACCCTGACCTGGTGACTCTGGTCCCCATATGGATGTCACCTGGACTAGGTGATTCTGGTACCCCTCTAGGCCTCACCAGTTCTGGTGACTCTGGTCCTCAAATTGGCCTCATCTGGACCTAGTGAATAGGCTCCATCAGGGCCTCATTTGGAACTCGTTCCTCTGGTCCTTACCGGGGCATCATCGGGACATGGTTCCACTGCATGCCCTGCAGGTTGGCCTCACTTGGACCTGGTAACTCTGCATGACCTGCAGGTTCGCCTCACCTGGACCTGATGAGTGGGGTCGCCACCTGGGCCTCACACATGCCTGGTGACACAGGTCCCCTCGTGGGCCTCACTTGGACATGTTGGCCCTGGTTCTACCTGGGCATCATCGGGACATGGTTCCTCTATTCCCCACTGGGACTGACCTGATCCTGGTAACTCTGGTCCTCACTGTGGCCTCTTCTGTACCAGGTGACTCTGGCTCCACCTGGACTTCACCTGGATCTGGTGACTCTGGTCCCCACCTGGACCTCTCCTGGACCTGGTGACTCTCTTTCCAACATGGACCTCACCTGAATCTGGTGACTCTGGTACTCAGTTTGGCCTCACCTGGACCTGGTGTCTCTTGTCCCCACTTTGACATAACTCAGAACTGCTGAATCTTGCCCCACCTATACCGCACCCAGACATGATGACTCTTGTCCCCAGCTATGCCTCAATTCGACCTGATGAATCTGGTCCTCACGTGGGCTTCACATGGATCTGGGACTCAGCTGGATAGAGTGGCTCTGGTTCCCTCAAGGGGCTCACATGATACTGGAGACTGTGGTCTTTTTCTATGCCTCACCAGGACCTAGCGATTCTGTTCCGCATCTGGGCCTGCATGGCACTAGTGACACTGGTCCTCACCCAGGCATCATTGGGATCTGGATACTCTATGCCACACCTGGGCCTACGTTTGACCAGGGACCTCTGGTCCCATTCTGGGCCTGAAACTAAACTGGTTACTCTGGTTCCCTCTCTGGGCCTCACTCTTTCCTGGTGACTCTGGTCACCCTTTGGGCTTCAATTGGGCCTGGTGAATCTGGTCCTGAGCTGGTCCACACCTGGATCTGGTGACTGGTCGCCACCTGGGACTCAAATGGAGTTGGTGAATCCTGTTGCCTCCTGCGCCTCACCTGGACCTGTGACTGTGTTCTCACCTTGACCTCACCTGGATCTGGTGGCTCTGGTTCCCATATGGGGCTCTCCTGGACCTGGTTCCTGTGGTCTCCATCGGGCCTCACCTGGAACACAATGACTCTGATCCATATTTGGGCCTCTCCTGGACCTGGTTACTCTGGTCCTTACCTGGGCATCATTGGGACCTGGATACTCTCTTACATACCTGGGCCTCACCTGGACCTGGTGACGGTGGTCCCACATGGGCCTCACCTGGACGAGGAGACTGGTTCCCACAGGGACCTCACCTGGACCTGGTGACTCAGGTCCTCATATGGGCATCATGGGACCTCATTTCTCAGTTCCATATCGGGGCCTCACCTGGACCTAGTGATTCTCGTCCCCCTCTGGGCCTCACCCGGACGTGGTGACTCTGGTCCCCACCTGGATATCACCAGAACCGGGTGACTCTGGTACCCCTCTGGGATCACCCGGAGCTGGGGACACTAGTCCTCAGCTGGGACTCAACAGGACCTGGTGAATCTACTCCTCACTTAGGTCTTGTCCGGACCTTGTGACTCTTTTCCCACCTGGCATCAATGGGACATGGTTACTCTGTTCCCCGCCTGGGTCTCAGCTATACATGATAACTTTGCTCCACACTTTGGCCTCAACTGGTCCTGATGACCCTGGTCCCCCCACCTAGGAATCAATCTGGACCTGGTGACTGTGGTCCCCACCTGGGTCTCACCTGGACCTGGTGACTCTCATTCCCACATGAACCACACCTGGACCTTGTGACTGTGGTGTTCTTGTAGACTCACATTTACCTGGTGACTCCGGTCCCCACTAGGGCCTCACTTGGATCTGGTGACTCTGGCCTGCAGGTTGGCCTCACATGGACCTGGTGAGTGGGGTTGCCACCTGGGCCTCACCCATAATTGGTGACTCAGGTCCCCACGTGGGCCTCTTTTACCTGGTGAATCTGGTCCTTACCTGGTCCTCTCCTAACCCGGGGACTCTCGTCACCACCTGGACCTCACCTGGACCTGGTGAATCTGGTCCCCATCTGGGCCTCACCCACTCCTGGTGACTTTGTTCCCCACCTGGAACTGATTGCTGTGGACTCCTTCTTGGCCTCACCTGGAACTGGTGACTCTGTTCCTATCTGCTCGTCACCCAGACCTGGTGAATCTGGTCCTCAACTGGGCATCATTGGTACCTGGTGACTCTGTTCCACACCTGAGCCTCACTTGGACATGATGACTCTGGAACCTCTCTGGGCCTCACCCTGACCTGGTGACTCTGTTCCCATCTGGATGTCACCTGAACCAGGTGATTCTTGTACCCTTATTGGGCTCTACCAGATCTGGTGACTCTGGTCCTCAACTGGGCCTCACCTAGACCTAGTGAATATGCTCCATCTGGGCCTCATTTGGACATGGTGATTCTGATCCCTACCTCGGCATTACCAGGACATGGTTCCACTGCATGGCCTGCAGGTGTGACTCACCTGGACCTGATAACTCTAGACCCCACCTGGGCATCATCGGGACATAGTTCCTCGGCATGGCCTGCAGGTTGGCCACACTTGGACCTAATGAGTGGGGTTGTCACCTGAGACTCACCCATGCCTGGTGACACAGGTCCCCACGTGGGCCTCACTTGGACTTGGTGAATCTGGTCCTTACCTGGTCTTCTCTGAGACCCGGGGACGCTGGTCCCCATCTGGGCCTCACCTGGACCTGGTGAATCTGGTTCCCATCTGGGCCTCACCAATTCCTGGTGACTTTGTTCCCCACCTGGACCTGATTGCTGTGGACTCTTTCTAGCCTCAGCTGGAACTGGTGACTCTGATCCTATCTGCGCATCACCCAGAGTGGTGACTCTGGTCCTCAACTGGGCATGATTGGTACATGGTGACTCTATTCCACACCTGAGCCTCACCTGGACATGATGACTCTGGATCCTCTCTGGGCCTCACCCTGACCTGGTGACTCTGGTCCCCACCTGGATGTCACTTTGACCAGGTGAATCTGGTACCCCTCTAGTCCTCAACCAGATCTGGTGACTCTGGTCCTCAACTGGGCCTCACCTGGACCTAGTGAATATGCTCCATCTGGGCCTCATTTGGGCCTGGTGACTCTGGTGCCTACCTGGGCATCATCGGGACATGTTTCCACTGCATGGAGTGCAGGTTGGCCTCCGCTGGACCTGGTGCGTGTGGTTGCCACCTGCACCTCACGTGGACCTGGTGATTCTGGTCTGCACCTGAGATTACCCTGGATCTGGTGACGGTGGTCCCCAACTGGGCTTCACCTGGATTTGGGGACTCTGGTCCCCATCTGGGTCTCACCTGGCCCTGTTGACCATGGTCCTCAACTGGGCAAAATTGGGACACGGTGACTGTGTTCCACAACTGGACCTCACCTGGACCAAGTGACTC
This sequence comes from Canis aureus, assembly GCF_053574225.1. Lineage (NCBI taxonomy): Eukaryota > Metazoa > Chordata > Mammalia > Carnivora > Canidae > Canis > Canis aureus. The sequence goes on from NC_135632.1 coordinate 58,238,692, forward strand.
TGGTCCCCCTCTGTGTCTCACCGTGCCCTAGTGACTGTGAAGCCCACTTTGGCATGACTTGGACCTGCTGACCCTGGTTGCCACATGAGCCTGACCTCGAACTGTTGACTCTGCTTTATTCAAGGACATCCCCTGTACCTAGTGATCCTGGTCACCACCTGGGCTTCACCTTGACGTGGTGACTCTTGTCACCACCGTGGACTCATCTGGACCTGGTTACTGTGTTCTACACCTGGGCCACAAGTAGACCTGTTGACCATGGTCCCCATGCCGTCCTCACAAGTACCTGTTGCCTCTGATACCCATCGGGGCCTCACGTGTACCTGGTAACTCTGGTCCTCACCTGGGCCGCATCTGGACCTAGTGACTCTGGTCCCCACCTGTAGGTCACCTGGATCTGGTAACTCTGGTCCCCACCTGGACCTCACCTCGATCTGGTGACTCTGGTCCTCAGTTTGGCCTCACCTGGACCTGGTGTCTCTCGTCCCCACTTTGACCTAACTCAGAACTGCTGAATCTTGCCCCATCTAGGCCGCACCCAAACCTGGTGACTCTTGTCACCAGCTATGCCTCAATTCGACCTGATGAATCTGGTCCTCAAGTGGGACTCACATGGACCTGGGACTCAGCTGGATAGAGTGGCTCTGGTTCCCACAAGAGGCTCTCCTGATACTGGTGACTCTGGTCTTATTCTATGCCTCACCAGGACCTAGTGATTCTGTACCCCATCTGGGCCTGCATGGCCTTAGTGACTCTGGTCCTTACCCAGGCATCATTGGGATCTGGATACTCTATTCCACACCTGAGCCTCAATTTGACCAAGGAACTCTGGTCCCATTCTGGGCCTCAAACTAAACTGGTTACTCTGGTTCCCCCTCTGGGCCTCACCCTTACCTGGTGACTCTGGTCACCCCTTGGGCTTCACTTGGGCCTTGTGAATCTGGTCCTTAGCTGGTCCTCAACTGGATGTGGTGACTGGTAGCCACCTGGGACTCAAATGGAGTTGGTGAATCCTGTTGCCTCCTGCGCCTCACCTGGACCTGTGACTGTGTTCTCACCTTGACCTCACCTGATTCTGGTGGCTCTGGTTCCCATATGGGGCTTTCCTGGACCTGGTTCCTGTGGTCTCCATCTGGCCTCACCTGGAACACAATGACTCTGATTTATATTTTTGCCTCTCTTGGACCTGTTGACGGAGGTCGTTACCTGGGCATCAGTGGGACCTGGATACTCTCTTATATTCCTGGGCCTCACCTGGACCTGGTGACAGTGGTCCCACCTGGGCCTCACCTGGACCAGGTGACTGGTTCCCACAGGGACCTCACCTGGACCTGGTGACTCAGGTCCTCACATGGGCATCATGGGACCTGGTTTCTCAGTTCCACATCGGGGCCTCACCTGGACCTAGTGATTCTCGTCCACTCTGGGCCTCACCCTGACATGGTTACTCTGGTCCCCACCTGGATATCACCAGATCCAGGTGACTCTGGTCCCCCTCTGGGACTCACCCGGAGCTGGGGACACTGGTCCTCAACTGGGCCTCAACAGGACCTGGTGAATCTACTCCTCACTTAGGCCTTGTCTGGACCTTGTGACTCTTTTCCCACCTGGCATCAATGAGACATGGTTACTCTGTTCCACACCTGGGCCTCACCTGGATATGATAACTTTGCTCCACACTTTGGCCCAACTGCTCCTGATGACTCTGGTCCCCTCACCTAGGCCTCAATCTGGACCTGTTGACTGTGGTACCCACATAGGTCTCACCTGCACCTGGTGACTCTCTTTCCCACATGACCCACACCTGGAACTGGTGACTGTGGAATTCTTGTAGACTCACATTTACCTGGTGACTCTGTTCCCCACTAGGACCTCACCTGGATCTGGTGACTCTGGCCTGCAGGTTGGCCTCACCTGGACCTGGTGAGTGGGGTTGCCACCTGGCCCTCACCTATAACTGGTGACTCAGGACCCCACGGGGGCCTCTTGGACCTGGTGAATCTGTTCCTTTCCTGGAACTCTCCCAGATCCAGGGACTCTGGACACCACTTGGGCCTCACCTTGACCTGGTGAATCTGGTACCCATCTGGGCCCCACCCAGTCCTGGTGACTTTGTTCCACACCTGGACCTGATTGCTATGGACACCTTCTTGGCCTCACCTGGAACTGGTGACTCTGATCCTATGTGCGCGTCACCCAGATCTGGTGACTCTGGTCCTCACCTGGGCATCTTTGGTACCTGGTGACTCTGTTCCACACCTGAGCCTCACCTGGACATGATGACTCTGGAACCTCTCTGGGCCTCACCCTGACCTGGTGACTCTCGTCCCCATCTGTATGTCACCTTGACCGGGTGATTCTGGTACCCCTGTAGGCCTCAACCATATCTGGTGACTCTGTCGTCAAATGAGCCTCATCTGGACCTAGTGAATATGCTCCATCTGCGCCTGATTTGGACCTGGTGACTCTGGTACCTACCTGGGCATCATCGATACATGGTTCCAATGCATCGCCTGCAGGTTGACATCACCTGGACCTGGTAACTCTGGTCCCTACCTGGGCACAATTGGGACATGGTTCCTCTCCATGGCCTGTAGTTTGGCCTCCCCTGGCCCCGGTGAGTGGGATTGCCACATCGCCTCACCCATACCTGGTGACAAATGTCCCAACGTGGGCCTCACTTGGTCCTGGTGAATCTGGTCCTTACCTTGTTCCCCGGGAACTGGTAACTCTGGTCATCACCTGGGAATCACCTGGACATGGTGAATATGGTCCCCATCTGGGCCTCACACAGTCCTGGTGACTTTGTTCCCCCCTGGACCTGATTGCGGTGGACTCCTTCTTGGCCTCACCTGGAACTGGTGACTCTGATCCTAACTAGTCCTCACCCAGATCTGGTAACTCTGGTCCTCACCTGTGGACCATTATGACCTGGATACTCTGTTCCACACCAGAGCCTCACCTGGACATGATGACTCTGGATCCCCTCGGGGCCTCACCCTGACATGGTGACTCTGGTCCCCATCTGGATGTCACCTAGAATAGGTGAATCTGATACCCTTCTAGGCCTCAACTAGACCTGGTGACTCTGGTCCTCAATTTGGGCTCACCGTGACCTAGTGAATATGCTCCCCACCTGCACCTCATCTGGACCTGTGACTCTGGTTCTACCTGGGCATCATCGGGACATGGATACTCTAATCCCCACTGGGACTGACCTGTTCGTGGTAACTCTGATCCTGACTTTGGCCTCTTCGTTACCAGGTGCCTCTGGCTCCACCTGGGCCTCAACTGTAACTGGTGACTCTGATGTAAGAATGGCCTCACCTGACCTGCTGATTGTGGATCCCATCGGGACCTCACCTGGAACTCATACCTCGGTCCCACCTGGCCTCTCCGGATCTGGTGTCTCTGGTACCCACCTGGGTAGCAACAGGATAATGTTACACTGTTCACTAACAGTGACCCAGCCGGACCTATTAACTCTGGACTTCACCTGGGCCACACCTGGACATGGTGACACTGGTTCCCACCTGGGTCTCACCTGGACATGGTGAGTCGGATCCCCACCTGGTCCTCACCTGTAATTGGTGATTCTCGTTCCCACATGGACATCATGTGGACCTGGTGGCTGCAGTGTTTCTAGCTTCTCATGTACCTCGTGATTCTGGTCCACACCAGGGACTCACCCGGAACTGGTGAGTGTGGTTGCCACCTGCACCTCACCTGGACCTGTTGATTCTGGTCTGCACCTGAGACTCCCCTGGATCTGGTGACTGTGTTACCCACCAGGGCTTCACCTGGATTTGGGGACTCCGGTCCCCATCTGGGACTCACCTGGCCCTGTTGACCATGGTCCTCAACTGGGCAAAATTAGGACCCAGTCCACAACTGGACCTCACCTGGACGAGGAGACTCTGGTCCCCCTCTGGGTCTCACCGTGCCCTAGTGACTCTGAACCCCACTTTGGCCTGACTTGGACCTGCTGACCCTGGTTGACACCTGCGCCTGACCTCGAACTGTTGACTCTGGTTCTTTCAAGGGCCTCCCCTGGACTTGGTGAACCTGGTCTCCACCTGGGACTCACCTGGACTTGGTGACTCTTGTCCCAACCACGGACTCACCTGGACCTTCTTACGGGGTCCAGACCTGGGCCTCAAGTAGTCTTCTTGACCATAGCCCCAAGCTGGCCTCACATGGACCTGTTGCCTCTGATCCCCACCAGGGCCTCTCGTGTACCTGGTAACTCTGATCCTCACCTGGGCCTCATCTGGACCTAGTTTCTCTGGTCCACACCTGGGCTTCACTTGGATCTGGTGACTCTGGTCCCCATCTGGATTTCACCTGTATCTGGTGACTCTGGTCCCCACCTGGACCTGTCTTGGACCTGGTGACTCTCTTTCCAACATGGACCTCACCTGGATCTGGTGACTCTGGTCCTCCCTTTGGCCTCACCTGGACCTGGTGTCTCTCATCCCCACTTTGACCTAACTCAGAATTGCTGAATCTTGCCCCACCTAGGCCGCACCAAGACCTGGTGAATCTTGTCCCCTGCTATGCCTCAATTCGACCTGATGAATGTGGTCCTCATGTGGGCCTCACTTGGACGTGGTGAATCTGGTCCTTCCCTTGTCCTCACCCGGAACCGGTAACTCTGGTCATCACCTGGGAATCACCTGGACATTGTGATTCTGGTCCCCATTGGGCCTCACCCAGTCCTGGTGACTTTGTTCCCCTCCTGGAACTGATTGCTGTGGACTCATTCTTGGCCTCACCTGGACCTGGTGAATCTGGGCACTACCTGGGCATCATCGGAACACGGTTCCTCTGCATGGCCTGCAGGTTGGCCTCACCTGGACCTGGTGAGTGGGGTTGCCACCTGGGCCTCACCCATACCTGGAGACTCAGGTCCACACATGGGCCTCTTGGACCTGGTGAATATGGTCCTTACCTGGTCCTCACCCTGAACTCGTAACTCTGTTCACCACCTGGGAATCACCAGGACCTAGTGAATCTGGTCCCCATCTGGGCATCATCAAGACCCGGTGACTTTGTTCCCCACCTGGACAAAATTGCTGTGGACTCCTTCTTGGCCTCACCTGGAACTGGTGACTCTGCTCTTAATTGGGCCTCACCCAGATCTGGTGACTCTAGTCCTCACCTGTGTACCATTATGACCTGGATACTCTGTTCCACACCTGAGCATCACCTGGACATGATGACTCTGCATCCCCTCTGGGACTCAGCCTGACATGGTGACTCTGGTCCCCATCTGGATTTCACCTAGACCAGGTGAATCTGGTACCCCTCTAGGCCTCAACTTGACCTGGTGACTCTGGTCCTCAACTGGGCCTCACCGGGACCTAGTGAACATGCTCCCCACCTGCGCCTCATCTGGACCTGGTGACTCTGGTTTTACCTGGTCATCATCGGGACATGGTTACTCTATTCCCCACTTGGACTGACCTGGTCCAGGTAACTCTGGTCCTGACTTTGGACTCTTCTATACCAGGTGACTCTGGCTCCACCTGGGCCTCACCTGTAACTGGTAACTCTGATCATAATCATGGCCTCACCTGACCTGGTGACTGTGGTTCCCATCGGGACCTCACCTGGACCTCATGTCTCTGGTCCCACCTGGGCCTCACCAGGACCTGGTGTCACTGGTACCCACCTGTGTAGCATCAGGATATGGTTACACTGTTCACTAACAGTGACCCAGCCGGACCTATTAACTCTGGTCTTCACCTGGGCCACACCTGGACATGGTGACACTGGTACCCACCTGGGTGTCACCTGGACATGGTGAGTAGGATCCCCACCTGGTACTCAACTGTAACTGGTGATTCTCGTTCCCACATGGATATCATGTGCACCTGGTGGCTGCAGTGTTTCTAGCTTCTCATGTACCTCGTGACTCTGGTCCCCACCAGGGCCTCACCGGGATCTGGTGAGTGTGGTTACCACCTGCACCTCACCTGGTCCTGGTGATTCTGGTCTGCACCTGAGACTACACTGGATCTGGTGACTGTGGTCCCCACCTGGGCTTCACCTGGATTTGGTTACTCGGGTCCCCATCTGGGCCTCACCTGGCCCTGTTGACCATGGTCAACAACTGGGCAAATTGGGACCCGGTGACTGTGTTCCACAACTGGACCTCACCTGGACCAGGTGACTCTGATCCCCCTATGGGTCTCACCGTGCCCTAGTGACTGTGAACCCCACTTTGGCCTGACGTGGACCAGCTGACTCTGGTTGCCACCTGCGCCTAACCTCGAACAGTTGTGATCCTTCAACAGTGGTGTCTCTCGTCCCCACTTTGACCTAACTCACAACTGCTGAATCTTGCCCCACATAGGCCGCACACAGACCAGGTGACACTTGTCCCCAGCTATGCCTCTATTCGACCTGATGAATGTGGTCCTCATGTGGGCCTCACATGGACCTGGGACTCAGCTGGATCGAGTAGCTCTGGTTCCCACAACAGGCTCACCTGTACTGGTGACTGTGATCTTATTCTATGCCTCACCAGGATCTAGTGAGTCTGTTCCCCATCGGTGCCTGCATGGCCCTAGTGTCTCTGGTACTCACCCAGGCATCTTTGGGACCTGGATACTCTATTCCACACCTGGGCCTCACTTTGACCAGTGACCTCTGGTCCCATTCTGGGCCTCAACTAAACTGGTTACTCTGGTTCCCGCTCTGGGCCTCACCCTTACCTGGTGACTCTGGTCACCCCTTGGGGTTCACTTGGGCCTGGTGAATCTGGTCCTGAGCTGGTCCGCACCTGGATCTGGTGACTGGTCGCCACCTGGGCCTCACCTGGACTTGGTGAATCCTGTTGCCACCTGCGCCTCACCTGGACCTTGTGACTGTCGTCCCAACTGGACCTCACCTGGATCTGGTGGCTTTGGTTCCCATACGGGGCTCTCCTGCACCTGGTTCCTGTTGTCTCCATCTGGCCTCACCTGGAACACAATGACTCTGATCCATATTTGGGCCTCTCCTGGACCTGTTGACTCTGGTCCTTACCTGGACATCATTGGGACCTGGATTCTCTCTTATATACCTGGGCCTCACCTGGACCTCGTGACTGTGGTCCCACCTGGGCCTTACCTGGACGAGGGGACTGGTTCCCACAGGGACCTCACCTGGACCTGGTGACTCATGTCCTCATATGGGCATCATTAGATCTGGTTTCTCATTTCCAGATCGGGGCCTCAATTGGACCTAGTGATTCTCGTCCCCCTCTGGGCCTCACCCTGACGTGCTGACTCTGGTCCCCACCTGTATATCACTAGAACCGTGTGACTCTGGTCCCCCTCTGGGACTCACCCGGAGCTGGGGACACTGGTCCTCAGCTGGGTTTCAACAGGACCTGGTGAATCCAATCCTCACTTAGGCCTCGTCTGGACATTGTGACTCTTTTCGCACCTAGCATCAATGGGACATGGATACTCTGTTCCCCAACTGGGACTCACCTGGATATGATAACTTAGCTCAACACTTTGGCCTCAACTGGTCCTGATTACTCTCATCCCCCCACCTAGGCCTCAATCTGAACCTTGTGACTGTGGTCCCCACCTGGGTCTCACCTGGACCTGGTGACTCTCGTTCCCACATGAACCACACCTGGACCTGGTGACAGTGGTGTTCTTGTAGACTCACATTTACCTGGAGACTCCGGTCCCCATTAGGGCCTCACGTGGATCTGGTGACTCTGGCCTGCAGGTTGGCCTCACCTGGACCTGGTGAGTCGGGTTGCCACCTGGGCCTCACCCATACCTGGTGACTCAGGTCCCCACGTGGGCCTCTTGGACCTGGTGAATCTGGTCCTTACCTTGTCCTCTCCCAGACCCGGGGACTCTGGTCACCACTTGGGACTCACCTGGACCTGGTGAATCTGGTACCCATCTGGGCCTCACCCATTCCTGGTTACTTTGTTCCCCAGGTGGACCTGATTGCTGTGGACTCTTTCTTGGACTCACCTGGATCTGGTGACTTTGATCCTATCTGCGCGTCACTCAGTCCTGGTGACTCTGGTCCTCATCTGGTCATCATTGGTACCTGGTGACTCAGTTCCACACCTGAGCCTCACCTGGACATGATGACTCTGGAACCTCTCTGGGCCTCACCCTGACCTGGTGACTATGCTCCCCATCTGGATGTCACCTGGACCAGGTGATCCGTTACCCCGCTAGGCCTCAACCAGATCTGGTGACTCTGGTCCTCAACTGGGCCTCACCTGGACCTAGTGAATATGCTCCATCTGCACCACATTTGGACTTGGTGACTCTGGTCCCTACCTGGGCATCATAGCGACATGGTTCCACTGCATGGCCTGCAGGTTGGCCTCACCTGGACCTGGAAACTCTGGACCCTACATGGCATCATCGGGACATGATTCATCTGCATGGCCCGAGGTTGGCCTCACCTGGAACTGGTGAGTGTGGTTGCCACCTGGGCCTCACCCATACCTGGTGACACAGGTCCCCACGTGGGCCTCACTTACAACTGGTGAATCTGGTCCTTGCCTGGTCCTCTCCTGACCCGGGGACTCTGGTCACCACCTGGGCCTCACCTGGACCTGGTGAATCTGGTCCCCATATGGGCCTCACCCAGGCCTGGTGACTTTGTTCCCCACCGGGACCTAATTGCTGTGGACTCCTTCTTGGCCTCACCTGGAACTGGTGACTCTGATCCTATCTGCCCGTCACCCAGATCTGGTCACTCTGGTCCTCACCTGTGGACCATTATGACCTGGATACTCTGTTTCACACCTGAGCCTCAACTGGACATGATGTCTCTGGATCCACTCTGGGCCTCACCCTGACATGCTGACTTGGTCCCCATCTGGATGTCACCTAGACCAGGTGAATCTGGTACCCCTCTAGGCCTCAACTAGACCTGGTGACTCTACTCCTCAACTGGGTCTCACCGGGACCTAGTGAATATACTCCCCACCTGCGCCTCATCTGGACCTTGTGACTCTGGTTCTATGTGGGCATCATCGGGACAAGGTTACTGTATTCCCCACTGGGTCTGACCTGTTCCTGGTAACTCTGGTCCTGACTTCGGCCTCTTCTGTACCAGGTGACTCTGGCTCCACCTGGGCCTTACCAGTAACTGGTGACTCTGATACTAAGCATGGCCTCACCTGACCTGGTGTCTGTGGTTCCCATCAGGACCTCACCTGGACCTCATGTCTCTGGTCCCACCTGGGCCTCACCAGCGCCTGGTGTCTCTGGTACCCACCTGGGTAGCATCAGGATATGGTTACACTGTTCACTAACGGTGACCCAGCCGGACCTATTAACTCTGGTCTTCACCTGGGCCACACCTGGACATGGTGACACTGGTTCCCACCTGGGTCTCACCTGGACATGGTGACTCGGATCCCCACCTGGTCCTCACCTGTAATTGGTGATTCTCGTTTCCACATGGGCATCATGTGGACCTGGTGTCTGCAGTGTTTCTAGCTTCTCATGTACCTCGTGACTCTGGTCCCCACCAGGGCCTCACTGGGACCTGGTCAGTGTGGTTGCCACCTGCATCTCACCTGGACCTGGTGATTCTGGTCTGTACTGTGACTACCCTGGATCTAGTGACTGTGTTCCCCACCTGAGGTTCACCTGGATTTGGGGACTCCGGTCCCCATCTGGGCCTCACCTGGCCCTGTTGACCATGGTCCTCAACTGGGCAAAATTGGGACGCGGTGACTGTGTTCCACAACTGGACCTCACCTGGACCACGTGACTCTGGTTCCCCTCTGGGTCTCACCGTGCCCTAGTGACTGTGAAACCCGCTTTGGCCTGACTTGGACCTGCTGACCCTGGTTGGAACCTGCGACTGACGTCGAACTGTTGACTCTGGTTCTTTCAAGGGCCTCCCCTGTACCTGGTGATCCTGGTCCCCACCGGGCCTCACCTGGACGTGGTGACTCTTGTCAGCACTGGGGACTCACCTGGACCTGCTTACTATGTTCCACACCTGGGCCTCAATAGACCTGTTGACCATGGTCCCCAAGCCGGCCTCACATGGACCTGTCGCCTCTGATCCCCACCGGGGACTCACGTATACCTGGTTACTCTGATCCTCACCTGGGCATCATGGGTCCTGGTGACTCTGTTCCACACCTGAGGCTCCCCTGGACATGATGACTCTGGAACCTCTCTGGCAATCAACCTGACCTGGTGACTCTCGTCCCCATATGGTTGTCACCTGGACCAGGGGATTATGGTACCCCTCTGGGCCTCAACCAGGTCTGGTAACTCTGGTCCTCAACTCGGACTCACCTGGACCTAGTGAATATGCTCCATCTGGGCCTCATTTGGACCTGGTGACTCTGGTCCCTACCTGGGCATCATCGGGACATTGATCCACTGCATGGCCTGCAGGTTGGCCTCAGCTGGACCTAGTAACTCTGGTCCCTACCTGGGCATCATCGGGACTCGCTTCCTCTGCATGGCCTGCAGGTTGGGCTCACCTGGACCTGGTGAGTGGGGTTGTCACCTGGGGCTCACCCATACCTGGTGACACAGTTCCCCACGTTGGCTTCACTTGGACCTGGTGATTCTGGTCCTTACCTTGACCTCACCCGGAACTCATAACTCTGGTCACCACCTGGCTTCACCTGGACCTGGTGAATCTGGTCCTCATCTGAGCCTCACCCAATCCTGGTGACTTTGTCCCCACCTGGACCTGATTGCTGTGGACTCCTTCTTGGCCTCACCTGGAAATGGTGACTCTGATCCTAACTGGGCCTCACCCAGATCTGGTGAATCTGCTCCTCACCTGTGGACAATTATGACCTGGATACTCTGTTCCACACCTGAGACTCACCTGGACATGATGACTCTGGATCCCCTCTGGGCCTCACCCTGACATGGTGACGATGGTCCCCACCTGGATGTCACCTAGACCAGGTGAATCTGGTACCCCTCTAGGACTCATCTACACCTGGTGACACTGGTCCTCAACTGGGCCTAACGGGGACCTAGTGAACATGCTCCCCACCTGCGCCTCATCTGGACCTGGTGACTCTGATTCTACCTGGGCATCATCGGACATGGTTACTCTATTCCCCACTGGGACTGACCTGATCCTGGTAACTCTGGTACTGACTTTGGCCTCTTCTGTACCAGGTGACTCTGCCTCCACCTGGGCCTCACCTGTAACCTGTGACTCTGATCCTATGCATGGCCTCACCTGACCTGGTCTCTGTGGTTCCCATCAGGACCTCACCTGGACCTCATGTCTCTGGTCACACCTGGGCCTCACCAGGATCTTCTGTCTCTTTACCCACCTGGGTAGCATCAGGATATGGTTACACTGTTCAATAACATTGACCCAGCCGGATCTACTAACTCTGGTCTTCACCTGGGCCACACCTGGTCATGGTGATACTGGTTCCCACATGGGTCTCACCTGGACATGGTGAGTCGGATCCCCACCTGGTCCTCACCTGTAACTGGTGATATTCATTTCCACATGGACATCATATGGACCTGGTGGCTGCAGTGTTTCTAGCTTCTCATGTACCTCGTGACTCTGGTCCCCACCTGGGCCTCACCAGGACCTGGTGAGTGTGGTTGCCACCTGCAACTCACCAGGACCTGGTGATTCTGGTCTGCACCTGAGACTACCCTGGATCCGGTGACTGTGGTCCCCACATGGGCTTCACCTGGATTTGGGGACTCCGGTCCCCATCTGGGCCTCACCTGGCCTTGTTGAACATGGACCTGAACTGGACAAAATTGGGACCCGGTGACTGTGTTCCACAACTGGACCTCACCTGGACCAGGTGACTCTGGTCCCCCTCTGGGACTCACCGTGCTCTAGGGAAAGTGAACCCCACTTTGGCCTGACTTGGACCTGTTGACCCTAGTTTCCACCTGCGCCTGACCTCGAACTGTTGACTCTGGTTCTTTCAAGGGCGTCCCCTGGACCTGGTGATCCTGGTCCCCACCTGGGCCTCACCGGACGAGGTGACTCTTGTCACCACCACGGACTCTCCTTGACCTGCTTACTGTGTTCCACACCTGCCCTCAAGTAGACCTGTTAACCATGGTCCCCAAGCCGGCCTCACATGGACCTGTTTCCTCTGATCCCCACCGGGGCCTCACGGGTACCTGGTAACTCTGGTCCCCACCTGGGCTTCACCTGGAACTGCTGGCTCTGGTCCCCACCTGGATTTCACCTGGAAGTGGTGACTCTGGTCCACACCTGGACGTCTCCTGGACCTGGTGACTCTCTTTCCAACATGGAACTCACTTGGATCTGGTGACTCTGATCCTCATTTTGGCCTCACTTGGACCTCGTGTCTCTCGTACCCACTTTGATCTAACTCAGAACTGCTGAATCTTGCCCCACCTAGGCCGCACCCAGACCTGGTGACTCTTGTCCCCATCTATGCCTCAAGTCGACCTGATGAATCTGGTCCTTACGTGGGCCTCACATGGACCTGGGACTCAGCTGGATAGAGTGGCTCTGGTTCCCACAAGGGGCTCACCTGATACTGGTGACTGTGGTCTTATTCTATGCCTCACCAGGACCTAGTGATTCTGTTCCCCATCTGTGCCTGCATGGACCTAGTGACTCTGGTCCTCACCCAGGCATCATTGGGACCTGGATACTCTATTCCACACCAGGGCCTCAGTTTGACCACGGACCTCTGGTCCCATTCTGGGCCTCAAACTAAACTGGTTACTCTGGTTCCCCCTTTGGGCCTCACCCTTACCTGGTGACTCTGGTCACCCCTTGGGCTTCACTTGGGCCTGGTGAATCTGGTCCTTAGCTGGTCCGCACCTGGATCTGGTGACTGGTCGCCACCTGGGCCTCAACTGGACTAGGTGATCCCTGTTGCCACCAGCGCCTCACCTGGACCTTGTAACTGTGATCCCAAGTGGACCTCACCTGGATCTGGTGGCTCTGGTTCCCATATGGGGCTCTCCTGGACCTGGTTCCTGTGGTCTCCATCTTCATAACCTGGAACACAATGACTCTGATCCATATTTGGGCCTCTCCTCGACCTGTTGACTCTGGTCCTTACCTGGGCATCATTGGGACCTGGATACTCTCTTATATACCTGGGCCTCACCTGGACATGATGACTGTGGTCCCACCTGGGCCTCACCTGGATGAGGTCACTGGTTCCCACAGCGACCTCACATGGACCTGGTGACTCAGGTCCTCAAATGGGCATCATGGGACCTGGTTTCTCAGTTCCACATCGGGGCCTCACCTGGACCTAGTGATTCTCGTCCCCTTCTGGGCCTCACCCTGACGTGTGAGTCTTGTCCCCACCTGGATATCACCAGAACCGGGTGACTCTGGTCCCCCTCTAGGACTCACCCGGAGCTGGGGACACTGGTCCTCAACTGGGCCTCAACAGGCCCTGGTGAATCTATTCCTCACTTTGGCCTCATCTGGACCTTGTGACTCTTTTCCCACCTGGCATCAATGGGACATGGTGACTCTGTTCCCCACCTGGGCCTCACTTGGACATGATAACTTTGCTCCACACTTTGGCCTCAACTGGTCCTGATGACTCTGGTCCCCCCGCCTAAGCCATAAACTGCACCTGGTGACTGTGGTCACCACCTGGGTCTCACCTGGACCTGGTGTCTCTCGTTCCCACATGAACCACACCAGGTCCTGGTGACTGTGTTGTTCTTGTAGCATCACTTTTAACTGTTGACTCCAGTCCCCACTAGGGCCTCACGTGAATCGGGTGACTTGGCCTGCAGGTTGGCCTCACATGGACCTTGTTAGTGGGGATGCCACTTGGGCCTCAACCATACCTGGTGATTCAGGTCTCCACGTGGGCCTCTTGGACCTGGTGAATCTGGTCCTTACCTGGTCCTCTCCCAGACCCGGGGACTCTGGTCACCACCTCGGCCTCACCTGGACCTGGTGAATCTGGTCCCCATCTGGGCCTCACCTGGACGTGGTGACACTTGTCACCACCGGGGACTCACCTGGACCTGCTTACTGTATTCCACACCTGGGCCCGAAGTCGACCTGTTGTCCATTGTCCCCAAGCCGGCCTCACATGGACCTGTTGGCTCTGATCCCCGCCGGGGCCTCACGTGTAACTGGTAACTCTGATCCTCTCCTGGGCCTCATCTGGACCTAGTGACTCTGGTCCCCACCTGGACTTCACCTGGATCTGGTGACTCTGGTCCCCACCTAGACCTCTCCTGGACCTGGTGTCTCTCGTGCCCACTTTGACCTAACTCAGAACTGCTGAATCTTGCCCCACATAATACGCACCCAGACCTGGTGACTCTTGTCCCCAGCTATTCCTCAATTCGACCTGATGAATCTGGTCCTCACGTGGAACTCACATGTACCTGGGACTCAGCTGGATAGAGTGGCTCTGGTACCCACAAGGGGCTCACCTGATACTGGTGACTGTGGTCTTATTCTATGCCTCAACAGGACATAGTGATTCTGTTCTCCATCTGGGCCTGCATGGCCCTAGTGACTCTGGTTCTCACTCAGGCATCATTGGGACCTGGATACTCTATTCCACACCTGAGCCTCACTTTGACCACGGACCTCTGGGCCCATTCTGGGCCACAAACTAAACTAGTTACTCTGGTTCGCCTCTGAACCTCACCCTTACCTGGTGACTCTGTTCGACCCTTGGGCTTCACCTGGGCCTGGTGAGTCTGGTCCTTTGCTGGTCCGCACATGGATGGTGACTGGTCGCCAACTGGGCCTCACCTGGACTTGGTGAATCCTGTTGCCACCTGCGCCTCACCTGGACCTATGACTGTGGAACCACCTGCACCTCACCTGGATCTGGTGGCTCTGGTTCCCATATGGGGCTCTCCTGGACCTGGTTCCTCTGGTCTCCATCTGGCCTCACCTGGAACACAATGACTCTGATCCATATTTGGGCTTCTCCTGGACCTGTTGTCTCTGGTCCTTACCTGGGCATCATTGGGACATGGATACTCTCTTATATACCTGGGCCTCACCTGGAACTGATGACTGTGGTCCCACCTGCGCCTCCCCGGGACGAGGTGACTGATTCCCACAGGGACCTCACCTGGTCCTGGTGACTCAGGTCCTCATATGGGCATCATGGGACCTGGTTTCTCAGTTCCACATCGGGGCCTCACCTGGACCTAGTGATTCTCGTCCCCCTCTGGGCCTCACCCTGACGTGGTGACCCTGGTCCCCATCTGGATGTCACCTGGAACAGGTGATTCTAGTACCCCTCTAGGACTCAACCAGATCTGGTGACTCTGGTCCTCAAATGGGCCTCACCTGGACCTAGTGAATATGCTCCATCTGGGCCTCATTTGGACTTGGTGACTCTGGTCCCTCCCTGGGCATCATCGGGACATGGTTCCACTGCATGGCCTGCAAGTTGGCTTCACCTGGACCTTGTAACTCAGGTCCCTACCTGGGCATCATCGGGACACTCTTCTTTTGCATTGCCTGCAGGGTGGCTTCACCTGGACCTGGTGAGTGGGGTTGCCACTTGGGCCTCACCCATACCTGGTGACACTGGTCCCCACGTGGGCCTCACTTGGATCTGGTGAATCTGGTCCTTACCTGGTCTTCACCCGGAACTGGTAACTCTGGTCACAACCTGGGATTCACCTGGGTCTGGTGAAACTGTTCCCATCTGGGTCTCACCCAGTCCTGGACTTTGTTCCCCACCTGGACCTGATTGCTGTGGACACCTTCTTGGCCTCACCGGGAAGTGGTGACTTTGATCGTAGCTGGGCCTCCCCCAGATCTGGTGACTCTGGTCCCCACCTGTGGACAATTATGACCTGGATACTCTGTTTCACACCTGAGCCTCACCTGGACATGATGAATCTGGATCCCCTCTGGGCCTCACCCTGACATGGTGACTCTTGTTCCCATCTGGATATCACCAGAACCGGGTGACTCTGGTCCCCACCTGGAACTCACCTCTATCTGGTGACTCTGGTTCTCAGTTTGGCCTCACCTGGACATGGTGACACTGGTTCCCACCTGGGTCTCACCTGGACATGGTGAGTCAGATCCCTACCTGGTCCACACCTGTAACTGGCGATTCTCGTTCCCACATGGACATCATATGGACCTGGTGGCTGCGTGTTTCTAGCTTCTCATGTACCTCGTGATTATGGTCCGCACCAGGGCCTCACCGGGATCTGGTGAGTGTGGTTGCCCCCTGCACCTCACCAGGACCTGGTGATTCTGGACTGCACCTGAGACTACCCTAGATCTGGTGACTGTGGTCCCCACCTGGGCTTCACCTGGAATTGGGGACTCCGGTCCCCATCTGGGCCTCACCTGGCCCTGTTGACCATGGTCCTCAACTGGGCAAAATTGGCACCCGGTGACTGTGTTCCACAACTGGACCTCACCTGGACCAGGTGACTCTGGTCCCCCTCTGGGTCTCACTGTGCCCTAGTGACTGTGAACCCCGCTTTGGCCTGACTTGGACCTGCTGACCCTGGTTGCCACCTGCACATGACCTCGAACTGTTGAATCTGGTTCTTTCAAGGGCCTCCCCTGTACCTAGTGATCCTGGTCCCAACTGGGCCTCAACTGGACGTGGTGACTCTTGTCACCACCGGGGACTCACATGGACCTGCTTACTGTGTTCCACACCTGGGCCTCAAGTAGACCTGTTGCCCAAGGTCCCCAAGCCGGCCTCACATGGATCTGTTGGCTTTGATCCCCGCCGGGCCTCACGTGTATCTGGTAACTCTGATCCTCACCTGGGCCTCATCTGGACCTAGTGACTCTGGTCCCCACCTGGACTTCACCTGGATCTGATGACTCTGGTCCCCACCTGGACCTCTCCTGGACCTGGTGACTCTCTTTCCAACATGGACTTCACCTGGATCTGGTGCCTCTGGTCCTCAGTTTGGCCTCACCTGGACCTGGTGACTCAGGTCCTCATATGGGCATCAAGGGACTGGGTTTCTCAGTTCCACATTGGGGCCTCACCTGGACCTAAGTGATTCTCGTCCCCCTCTGGGCCTCATCCTGACTGGTGACTCTCGTCCCCACCTGGATATCACCAGAACCGGGTGACACACCCGGAGCTGGGGAAACTGGTCCTCAACTGGGCCTCAAAAGGACCTGGTGTATCTACTCCTCACTTAGGCCTCGTCTGGACCTTGTGACTCTTTTCCCACCTGGCATCAATGGGACATGGTTACTCTGTTCCCCAACTGGGTCTCACCTGGACATGATAAATTTGCTCCACACTTTGGCCTCAACTGGTCCTGATGACTCTGGTCACCCCACCTCGGCCTCAATCTGAACCTGGTGACTGTCGTCCCCAACAGGGTCTCAGCTGGACCTGGTGACTCTCGTTCCCACATGAACCACACCTGGACCTGGTGACTGTGGTGTTTTTGTAGACTCACATTTACCTGGTGACTCCGGTGTCCACTAGGGCCTCACGTGTATCTGGTTACTCTGGCCTGCACGTTGGCCTCACCTGGACCTGGTGAGTGGGGTAGCCACCTGGGCCTCACCCATACCAGGTGACTCAGGTCCCCACGTGGGCCTCTTGGACCTGGTGAATCTGGTCCTTACTTGGTCCTCTCCCAGACCCGGGGACTCTGGACACCACCTCGGCCTCACCTGGACCTGGTGAATCTGGTCCCCATCTGGGCCTCACCCTGTCCTGGTGCCTTTGTTCCCCACCTGGACCTGATTGCTGTGGACTCTTTCTTGGCCTCACCTGGAACTGGTGACTATGATCCTATCTGCGCGTCACCCAGATCTGGTGACTCTGGTCCTCACCTGGGCATCTTTGGTACTTGGTGACTCTGTTCCACACCTGAGCCTCACCTGGACATGATGACTCTGGAACCTCTCTGGGCCTCACCCTGATCTGGTGACTCTGGTCCTCACCTGTGGATCATTATGCTCTGGATACTCTGTTCCACAGCTGAGCATCACCTGGACACGATGACTCTGGATCCCCTCTGGGCCTCACCCTGACATGGTGCCTCTGGTCCCCATCTGGATGTCACCTAGACCAGGTGAATCTGGTACCCGTCTAGGCCTCAACTAGACCTGGTGACTCTGGTCCTCAACTGGGCCTCACCGGGACCTAGTGAATATGCTCCCCACCTGCGCCTCATCTGGACATGGTGACTCTGGTTCTACGTGGCCATCATCGGGACATGGTTACTCTATTCCCCACAGGGACTGACCTGATCCTGGTAACACTGGTCCTGACTTTGGCCTTTTCTGTACCAGGTGACTCTGGCTCCACCTGGCCTCACCTGTAACTGGTGACTCTGATCCTAAGCATGGCCTCACCTGACCTGGTGACTGTGGTTCCCATCGGTACCTCACCTGGACCTCATGTCTCTGGTCCCAAATGGGCCTCAACAGGACCTGGTGTCTCGGTACCCACCTCGGTAGCACCAGGATATGGTTACACTGTTCAATAACAGTGAACCAGCTGGACCTATTTACTCTGGCCTTTTCTGGGCCACACCTGGACATGGTGACACTGGTTCCCACCTGGGTCTCACCTGGACATGGTGAGTCAGATCCCCACCTGGTCCACACCTGTAACTGGCGATTCTCGTTCCCACATAGACATCATATGGACCTGGTGGCTGCGTGTTTCTAGCTTCTCATGTACCTCGTGATTATGGTCCGCACCAGGGCCTCACCGGGATCTTGTGAGTGTGGTTGCCCCCTGCACCTCACCAGGACCTGGTGATTCTGGACTGCACCTAAGACTACCCTAGATCTGGTGACTGTGGTCCCCACCTGGGCTTCACCTGGATTTGGGGACTCCGGTCCCCATCTGGGCCTCACCTGGCCCTGTTGACCATGGTCCTCAACTGGGCAAAATTGGGACCCGGTGACTGTGTTCCACAACTGGACCTCACCTGGACCAGGTGACTCTGGTCCTCCTCTGGGTCTCACTGTGCCCTAGTGACTGTGAACCCCGCTTTGTCCTGACTTGGACCTGCTGACCCTTTTTGCCACCTGCGCCTGACCTCGAACTGTTGACTATGGTTCTTTCAAGGGCCTCCCCTGTACCTAGTGATCCTGGTCCCCAACTGGGCCTCAACTGGACGTGGTGACTCTTGTCACCACCGGGGACTCATCTGGACCTGCTTACTGCGTTCCACACCAGGGCCTCAAGTAGACCTGTTGCCCAAGGTCCCCAAGCCGGCCTCACATGGACCTGTTGGCTCTGATCCCCGCCGGGGCCTCACGTGTATCTGGTAACTCTGATCCTCACGTGGGCCTCATCTGGACCTAGTGACACTGGTCCCCACATGGGCTTCACCTGAATCTGGTGACTCTGGTCCCCACCTGGACTTCACCTGGATCTGGTGACTCTGGCCCCCTTCTGGACCTCTCCTGGACCTGGTGACTCTCTTTCCAGCATGGACCTTACCTGGATCTGGTGACTCTCGTCCTCAGTTTGGCCTCACATGGACCTGGTGTCTCTCATCCCCACTTTGACCTAACTCAGAACTGCTGAATCTTGCCCCACCTTGGCCGCACCCAGACCTGGGGACTCTTGTCCCCAGCTATGCCTCAATTCGACCTGATGAATCTGGTCCTCACGTGGGCCTCACATGGACCTGGGTCTCAGCTGGATAGAGTGGCTCTTGTTCCCTCAAGGGGCTCACCTGATACTGGTGACCGTGGTCTTATTCTATGGCTAACCAGGAGCTAGTGATTCTGTTCCCCATCTGGGCCTGCATGGCCCGAGTGACTCTAGTCCTCACGGAGGCATCATTGGGACTTGGATACTCTATGCCACACCTGGGACTACCTTTTACCAGGGACCTCTGGTCCCATTCTGGGCCTCAATCTAAACTGGTTACTCTGGTTCCCCCTCTGGGTCTCACCCTTTCCTGCTTACTCTGGTCACCCCTTGGGCTTCACTTGTGCGTGGTGAATCTGGTCCTTAGCTGGTCCGCACCTAGATGTGGTGACTGGTCGCCAACTGGGCCTCACCTGGACTTGGTGAATCCTGTTGCCACCTGCGCCTCACCTGGACCTTGTGACTGTGGTCCCACCTGGCCCTCACCTTGATCTGGTTCCTCTGGTTCCCATATGGGGCTCTCCTGAACCTGGTCCGTGTTGTCTCCATCTGGCCTCACCTGGAACACAATGACTCTGATACATATTTGGGCCTCTCTTGGACCTGATGATGATGGTCCTTACCTGGACATGATTGGGACCTGGATACTCTCTTATATACCTGGGCCTCACCTGGACCTGGTGACTGTGGTCCCACATGGGCCTCACCTGGTCGAGGTCACTGGTTCCCACAGGGACCTCACCTGGACCTCGTGACTCAGCTCCTCATATGGGCATCATGGGACCTGGTTTCTCAGTTCCACATCGGGGACTCACCTGGACCTAGTGATTCTCATCCCCCACTGGGCCTCACCCTGACGTGGTGACTCTGGTCACCCCTGGATATCACCAGAACCGGGTGACTCTTGTTCCCCTCTGGGACTCACCCGGAGCTGGGGACACTGGTCCTCAACTGGGCCTCTACAGGACCTGGTGAATCTACTCCTCACTTAGGCCTCGTCTGGACCTTGTGACTCTTTTCCCACCTGGCATCAATGGGACATGGATACTCTGTTCCCCACCTGGGCCTCACCTGGACATGATCACTTTGCTCCACACTTTGGACTCAACTGTTCCTGGTGAATCTGGTCCCCCACCTAGGCCTCAATCTGGACCTGGTGACTATGGTCCCCACCTGGGTCTCACCTGGACCTGGTGACTCTCATTCCCACATGAAACACACCTGGCCCTGTTGACTGTGGTGTTCTTGTAGAGTCACATTTACCTGGTGATTCCGGTCCCCACTAGGGCCTCACCTGGATCTGGTGACTCTGGCCTGCAGGTTGGCCTCACCTGGACCTGGTGAGTGGGGTTGCCACATGGGCTTCACCTATACCTTGTGACTCACGTCCCTAAGTGGGCCTCTTGGACCTGGTAAATCTGGTCCTTACCTGGTGCTCTCCCAGACCCGGGGACTCTAGTCACCACCTGGGCCTCACCTGGAACTGGTGAATCTGGTCCCCATCTGGAAGTCACCTGGACCAGGTGATTCTGGTAACCCTCTAGGACTCAACCATATCTGGTGACACTTGTCCTCAACTGGGCCTCACCTGGACCTAGTGAATATGCTCCATCTGGCCTCATTTGGACTTGGTGACTCTGGTCCCTACCTGGGCATCATCGGGACATGGTTCCCCTGCATGGCCTGCAGGTTGGCCTCACCTGGACCTGGTAACTCTAGTCCCTACCTGGACATCTTCGGGACATGGTTCCTCTGCATGGCCTGCAGGTTGGCCTCACCTGGACCTGGTGAGTAGGGTTGTCACCTGGCCTCACACATGCCTGGTGACACAGGTCCCCACGTAGGCCTCACTTGGACCTGGTGAATCTGGTCTTTACCTGGTCCTCACCCGGAACTCGTAACTCTGGTCACCTCCTGGGAATCACCTGACCTGGTGAATCTGGTCCCCATCTGGGCCTCATCCAGTCCTGGTGACTTTGTTCCCCACCTAGACCTGATTGCTGTGGACTCTTTCTTGGCCTCACCTGGAACTGGTGACTCTGATCCTATCTCCGCATCACCCAGACCTGGTGACTCTGGTCCTCACCTGGGCATCACTGTTACCTGGTGACTCTGTTCCACACCTGAGCCTCACCTAGACATGATGACTCTGGAACCTCTCTGGGACTCACCCATATCTGGTGACTCTGGTCCTCAACTGGGCCTCACCTTGATCTAGGGAATATGCTCCATTTGGGCCTCATTTGGACCTGGTGACTCTGGTCCTTACCTGGGCCTCACGTGGACATTATAACTCTGGATCCACTCTGGGCCTCAGCCTGATATGGTGACTCTCGTCCCCATCTGTATGTCACCTAGACCACGTGAATCTGGTACCCCTCTAGGCCTCAACTTGACCTGGTGAGTCTGTTCCTCAACTGGGCCTCACCGGGACCTAGTGAACATGTCCCCACCTGCGCCTCTTCTGGACCTGGTGACTCTGGTTCTACCTGGGCATCATCGTTACATAGATACTCTATTCCCCAGAGGGACTGACCTGACCTGGTAACTCTGATCCTGACTTTGGCCTCTTCTGTACCAGGTGACTGTCGCTCCACATGGGCCTCACCTGTAACTGGTGACTGTGGTCTCATCGGGACCTCACCTGGACCTCATGTCTCTGGTCCCACCTGGGCCTCAAAGGGACCTGGCCCAGAGTCATCATGTCCAGGTGAGGCTGACATGGTGACTCTGGTCCCCATCAGGTTGTCACCTAGACCAGGTGAATCTGGTACCCCTCTAGGCCTCAAGTAGACCTGGTGGCTCTGGTCCACAACTGGGCCTCACAGGGACCTAGTGAATATGCTCCCACCTGCGCCGATTCTGGACCTGGTGACTCTGGTCCCTTCCTTGGCATCATCGGGACATGGTTCCTCTTCATGGCCTGCAGGTTGGCCTCACCTGGACCAGGTGATTGGGGGTGCCTCCTGTGTGATTGCTGTGGACTCCTTCTGGGGCTCACCTGGAACTGGTGACTCTGATCCTAACTGGGCCTCACCAAGATCTAGTGACTCTGGTCTTCACCTGTGGACCATTATGACCTGGATACTCTGTTCCACACCTGAGCCTCACCTGGACATGATGACTCTGGATCCCCTCTGGGCCTCAGCCTGACATGGTGACTCTGGTCTCCATCGTGATGTCACCTAGACCAGGTGAATCTGGTACCCCTCTAGGAGTTAACTAGACCTCGTGACACTAGTACTCAACTGGGCCTCACCGGAACCTAGTGAATATGCTAACTACCTGCTCCTCATCTGAAACTGGTGACTCTGGTTCTCCCTGGGCATCATTGGGACATGTTTATTGTATTCCCCACTGGGACTCACCTGACCCTGGTAACTCTGGTCCTGACTTTGGCCTCTTCTGTACCAGGTGACTCTTGCTCCACCTGGGCCTCACCTGTAACTGGTGACTCTGATCCAAAGCATGGCCTCGCCTAACCTGGTGACTGTGGTTCCCATCGGGACCTCACCTGGACCTCATGTCTCTGGTCCCATCTCGGCCTCACCAGGACCTGGTGTCTCTGGTACCGACCTGGGTAGCATCAAGATACGGTTACACTGTTCACTAACAGTGACCCAGCCGGACCTATTTACTCTGGTATTCACCTGGGCCACACCTGGACATGATGACACTGGTTCCCACCCGGGTCTCACCTGGACATGGTGAGTCGGATCCCCACATGGTCCTCAAATGTAACTGGTGATTCGCGTTCCCACATGGACATCATGTGGACCTGGTGGCTGCAGTGTTTCTAGCTTCTCATGTAACTCGTCACTCTGGTCCCCACAAAGGCCTCACCGGGACCTGGTGAGTGTGGTTGACACCTGCACCTCACCTGCACCTGGTGTTTCTGGTCTGCACGTGAGTCTACCCTGGATATGGTGACTGTGTTCCCAACCTGGGCTTCACCTGGATTTGGGGACTCTGGTCCCCATCTGTGCCTCACCTGGCCCTGTTGACCATGGTCCTCAACTGGGCAAAATGGGGACCGGTGAGTGTGTTCCACAATTGGACCTCACGAGACCAGGTGACTCTGGTCCCACTCTGGGTCTCACCATGCACTCTTGACTGTGAACCCCACTTTGCCTTTACTTGGACCTGCTGACCCTGGTTTCCACCTAAGCCTGACCTCGAACTGTTGACTCTGGTTCTTTCAAGGGCCTCCCCTGTACCTGGTGATCCTGGTCCCCACCTGAGCCTCACCTGGACGTGGTGAAACTTGTCACCACCAGGGACTCACCTGAACCTGCTTACTGTGTTCCACACGTGGGCCTCAAGTAGACCTGTTGACCATGGTCCCCAAGGCGGCCTCACATGGACCTGTTGCCTCTGATCCCCACCGGGGCCTCACGTGTACCTGGTAACTCTAGTCGTCACCTGGGCCTCATCTGGACCTAGTGACTCTGGTCCCCACCAGGGCTTCACCTGGATCTGGTGACTCTGGTCCCCACCTGAATTCACCTGGATCTGGTGACTCTGGTTCCCACCTGGAGGTCTCCTGGAACTGGTGACTCTCTTTCCAACATGGACCTCACCTGGATCTGGTGACTCTCATCCTCAGTTGGCCTCACCTGGACCTGGTGTCTCTCGTCCCCACTTTGACCTAACTCAGAACTGCTGAATCTTGCCCCATCTAGGCCGCACCCAGACCTGGTGACTCTTGTCCCCAGCTATGCCTCAATTCGACCTGATGAATCTGGTCCTCATGTGGGCCTCACATGGACCTGGGACTCAGCTGGATAGAGTGGCTCTGGTTCCCACAAGGGGCTCACCTGATACTGGTGACTGTGGTCTTATTCTATGCCTCACCAGGACCTAGTGATTCTGTTCCCCATCTGGGCCTGCATGGCCCTAGTGACTCTGGTCCTCACCCAGGCATCATTGGGACATGGATACTCTATTCCACACCTGGGCCTCACTTTGACCAGGGACCTCTGGTCCCATTCTGGGCCTCAAACTAAACTGGTTACTCTAGTTCCCCGTCTGGGCCTCACCCTTACCTGGTGATTCTGGTCACCCCTTGGGCTTCACTTGGGCCTGGTGAATCTGGTCCTTACTGGTCCGCACCTGGATGTGGTGACTGGTCGACACCTGGGCCTTACCTGGACTTGGTGAATCCTGTTGCCACCTGCGCCTCACCTGGACCTTGTGACAGTGGTCCCACCTGGACCTCACCTGGATCTGGTGGCTCTGGTTCCCATATGGGGCTCTCCTGGACCTGGTTCCTGTGGTCTCCATCTGGCCTCACCTGGAACACAATGACTCTGATTCATATTTGGGTCTCTCCTGGACCTGTTGACTCTGGTCCTTACCTGGGCATAATTGGGACCTGGATACTCTCTTATATACCTGGGCCTCACTTGGACCTGGTGACTGTGGTCCCACCTGGGCCTCCCCGGGACGAGGTGACTGGTTCCCACAGGGACCTCACCTGGACCTGGTGACTCAGGTCATCAATGGGCATCATGGGACCTGGTTTCTCAGTTCCACATCGGGGCCTCACATGGACCTAGTGATTCTCGTCTCTCTCTGGGCCTCACTCTGACGTGGTGACTCTGGTCCCCACCTGGATATCACCAGAACCGGGTGACTCTAGTCCCCCTCTGGGACTCACCCGGAGCTGGGGACACTGGTCCTCACCTCGGCCTCAAAAGGACCTTGTGAATCTACTCCTCACTTAGGCCTCGTCTGGACCTTGTGACACTTTTCCCACCTGGCATCAATGGGACATGGTTACTCTGTTCCCAACGTGGGCCTCAACTGGACATGATAACTTTGTTACACAGTTTGCCCTCAACTGGTCCTGATGACTCTGGTCCCCCCACCTAGGCCTCAATCAGCACCTGGTGACTGTGGTCCCCATCTGGGTCTCACCTGGACCTGGTGACTCCCGTTCCCACATGAACCACACCTGGACCTGGTGACTGTGGTGTTCTTGTAGACTCACATTTACCTGGTGACTGCGGTCCCCACTAGGGTCTCACCTGGATCTGGTGACTCTGGCCTGCAGGTTGCCCTCACCCGGACCTGGTGAGTGGGGATTCACCTGGGCCTCACCCATACCTGGTGACTCAGGTCCCCACGTGGGCCTCTTGGACCTGGTGAATCTGGTCCTTACCTGGTCCTCTCGCAGACCCGGGGACTCTGGTCACCACCTGGGCCACACCTGGACCTGGTGATTCTGGTCCCCATTGGGCCTCACCCAGTCCTGATGACTTTGTTCACCACCTGGACCTGATCGCTGTGGACTCTTTCTTGGCCTCACCTGGAACTGGTGACTCTGATCCTATCTGCGCGTCACCCAGATCTGGTGACTCTGGTCTGCACCTGTTGACCATTATGACCTGGATACTCTGTTCCACACCTGAGCGTCACCTGGACATGATGACTCTGGATCCCCTCAGGACCTCAGCCTGACATGGTGTCTCTGGTCCCTATCTGGATGTCACCTAGACCACGTGAATCTGGTACCCCTCTAGGCTTCACCTAGACCTGGTGACTCTGGTCTTCAACTGGGCCTCACCGGGACCTAGTGAACATGGTCCACACCTGCGCCTCATCTGGACATGGTCACTCTGGTTCTACCTGGGCATCATCGGGACATAGTTACTGTCTTCGCCACTGGGACTGACCTTATCATGGCAACTCTGGTCCTGACTTTGGCCTCTTCTGTACCAGGTGACTCTGGCTCTACCTGGGCCTCACCTGTAACTGGTGACTCTGATCCTAAGCATGGCCTCTCCTGACATGGTGACTGTGGTTCCCATCGGGACCTCACCTGGAACTTTGTCTCTGGTCCCCCCCTGGGTAACTTCAGGATATGGTTACACTGTTCACTAACAGTGACCCAGACGGACCTATTAACTCTGGTCTTCACCTGGGCCACACCTGGACATGCTGACACTGGTTCCCACCTGGATCTGACCTGGACATGGTGAGTTGGATCCCCACATTGTCCTCACCTGTAACTGGTGATTGTCGTTCCCACATGGATATCATGTGGAACTGGTGGCTGCAGTGTTTCTAGCTTCTCATGTACCTCGTGACTCTGGTCCCCACCAGGGCCTCACCGGGACCTGGTGAGTGGGGTTGTCACCTGCACCTCACCTGGACCTGGTGATTCTGGTCTGCATCTGAGACTACCCTGGATCTGGTGACTGTGGTCTCCACCTGGGCTTCACCTGGATTTGGGGACTCCGGTCCCCTTCTGGGCGTCACCTGGCCCTGTTGACCATGGTCCTCAACTGGGCAAAATTGGGACCCGGTGCCTGTGTTCCAAAACTGGACCTTCCCTGGACCAGGTGACTCTGGTCCCCCTCTGGGTCTCACCGTGCCCTAGTGACTGTGAACCGCACTTTGGACTGACTTGGACCTGCTGACCCTGGTTCCCACCTGCGACTGACGTCGTACTGTTGTCTCTGGTACATTCAAGGGCCTCCCCTGTACCTGGTGATCCTGGTCCCCCCTGGGCCTCACCTGGACGTGGTAACATTTGTCACCACCGGTTACTCACCTAAACCCGGTTACTGTGTTCCACACCTGAGCCTCAAGTACACCTGTTGACCATGGTCCCCAAGCCTGCCTAACATGTACCTGTTGCCTCTGATCCCCACCGGGGCCTCTCGTGTACCTGGTATCTCTGGTCCTCAACTGGCCTCATCTGGACCTAGTGACACTGGTCCCCACCTGGGCTTCACCTGGATCTGGTGACTCTGGTCCCCAGCTGGGCTTCACCTGGATCTGGTGACTCTGGTCCCCACATGGACCTCTCCTGGACCTGTTGACTCTCTTTCCAACATGGACATCACCTGGATCTGGTGACTCTGGTCCTCAGTTTGGCCTCACCGGGACCTCGTGTCTCTCGTCCCCACTTTGACCTAACTCAGAAATGCTGATACTTGCCACACCTAGGCCGCACCCAGACCTGGTGACTCTTGTCCCCAGCTATGCCTCAATTCGACCTGATGAATCTGGTCCTCACTTGGGCCTCACATGGACCTGGGACGCAGCTGGATAGAGTGGCTCTTGTTCCCACAAGTTGCTCACCTGATACTGGTGACCTATTCACAAGTTGTCTTATTCTATGCCTCACCAGGACCTAGTGATTCTGTTCCCCATCTGGGCCTACATGGCCCTAGTGACTCTGGTCCTCACCCAGTCATCATTGTTTCCTGGATACTCTATTCCACAATTGGGCCTCACTTTGACCAGGGACTTCTGGTCCCATTCTGGGCCTCAAACTAAACTGGTTACTCTGGTTCCCCCTCTGGGCCTCACCCTTACCTGGTGACTCTGTTCATCCCTTGGGCTTCACTTAGGCCTGTGAATCTGTTCCTTATCTGGTCCGCACCTGGATCTGGTGACTGGTCGCCAACTGTGCCTCACCTGGACATGGTGAATCCTGTTGCCCTCTGCGCCTCACCTGGACCTTGTGACTGTGGTCCCACGTGGACCTCACCTGGATTTTGTGGCTCTGGTTCCCATATGGGGCTCTCCTGGACCTGGTTCCTGTGGTCTCCTATGGCCTCACCTGGAACACAGTGACTCTGGTCCATATTGGTGCCTCTCCTGGACCTTGACTCAGGTCCTTATCTCGGCATCATTGGGACCTGGATACTCTCTTATATACCTGGGCCTGACTTGGACCTGGTGACTGTGGTCCTACCTGGGCCTCACCTGGACGAGGTGACTGGTTCCCACAGGGACCTCACCTGGACCTGGTGACTCTGGTCCTCTTATGGGCATCAATGGACCTGGTTTCTCATTTCCCATCAGGGCCTCACCTGCACCTAGTGATTCTTGTCCCGCTCTGGGCCGCACCCTGACATGGTGACTCTGGTCCTCACCTGGTTATCACCAGAACCGGGTGACTCTGGTCCCCCTCTGGGACTCACCCGGAGCTGGGGACACCAGTCCACAACTGGGCCTCAACAGGACCTGGTGAATCTACTCCTCACTTAGGCCTCTTCTGGATCTTGTGACTCTTTTCCCACCTGGCATCAATGGGACATGGTTACTCTCTTCCCCACCTGGGCCTCATCTGGACATGATAACTTTGCTCAACACTTTGGCCTCAACTGGTCCTGATGACTCTGGTCCCCCCACCTAGGCCCTAGGCCTCAATCTGGACCTGGTGTCTGGTCCCCACCTGGGGCTCACCTGGACCTGGTGACTCTCGTTCCCAGATGAACAACACCTGGACCTGGTGCCTGTGGTGTTCTTGTAGACTCACATTTACCTGGTGACTCCGGTCCCCACTAGGGCCTCACCTGGATCTGGTGACGCTGGCCTGCAAGTTGGCCTCACCTGGACCTGGTGAGTGGGGTTGCCACCTGGGCCTCACCCATACCTGGTGACTCAGGTCTCCACGTGGTCCTCTTGGACCTGGTGAATCTGGTCCTTACTACATCTTCTCCCAACCTTGGGACTCTGGTCATCACCTGGGCCTCACTTGGACAAGGTGAACTCGTCCCCATCTGGGCCTCACCCAGTCCTGTTTACTTTGTTCCCCACCTGGAACTGATTGCTGTGGACTCTTTCTTTGCCTCACCTGGAACTGGTGACTCTGATCCTATCTGGGCGTCACCCAGATCTGGTGACTCTGGCCCTCATCTGGGCATCATTGGTACCTGGTGACTCAGTTCCACACCTGAGCATCACCTGGACATGATGACTCTGGAACCTCTCTGGGCCTCACCCTGTCCTGGTGACTCTGGTCCCCATCTGGATGTCACCTTGACCAGGTGATTCTGGTACCCCTCTCGGCCTCAACCAGATCTGGTGACACTTGTCCTCAACTGGGCCTCACCTGGACCTAGTGAATATGCTCCATCTGGGCCTAATTTGGACCTGGTGACTCTGGTCCCTCCCTGGGCAACATCAGGACATGGTTCCACTGCATGGCCTGCAGGTTGGCATCACCTGGACCTAGTTACTCTGGTTCCAACATGTACATCATCGGGACACGGTTCCTCTGCATGGCGCGAAGGATGGCTTCTCCTGGAACTGGTGAGTGTGGTTGCCACCTGTGCCTCACCCGTACCTGGGGACACAGGTCCCCGATTGGGTCTCTTGGACCTGGTGAATCTGGTCCTTACCTGGTCGTCCCCAGCCCCGGGGTCTCTGGTCACCACCTGGGCCTCACCTGGACCTGGTGAATCTGGTCCCCATCTGGGCCTCACCCAGTCCTGGTGACTTTGTTCCCCACCTGGATCTGATTGCTGTGGACTCTTTCTTGGCCTCACCTGGAACTGGTGACTCTGATCCTATCTGTGCAATACCCAGACCTGGTGACTCTCGTCCTCACCTGGGCATCTTTGGTACCTGGTGACTCTGTTCCACACCTGAGCCTCACCTGGACATGATGACTCTGGAACCTCTCTGGGCCTCATCCTGACCTGGTGACTCTGGTCCCCATCTGGATGTCACCTGGACCAGGTGATTCTGGTAACCCTCTAGGACTCAACAAGATCTGGTGACTCTGGTCCTCAACTGGGCCTCACCTGGACCTAGTGAATATGCTCCATCTGGCCTCATTAGGACCAGGTGACTCTGGTCCCTACCTGGGCATCATCGGGACATGGTTCCACTGCATGACTTGCAGGTTGGCCTCACCTGGACCTGGTAAATATTGTCCCTACCTCGGCATCATCAGGACATTGTTCCACTGCATGGCCTGCAGGTTGGCCTCACCTGGACCTGGTAACTCTAGTCCCTACGTGGGCATCATCGGGACATGGTTCCTCTGCATGGCCTGCAGGTTGGCCTGACCTGGACCTGGTAACTCTGGTCCCTACCTGGGCAACATGGGAACACGGTTCCTCTACTTTGCCTACAGGTTGGCCTCACCTGGACCTGGTGAGTGGGGTTGCCACCTGGGCCTCACCCATACCTGGTGACACAGGTCCCCACCTGGGCTACACCTGGACTTGGTGACTCTTGTCACCACCGGGGTCTCACCTGGACCTGCTTACTGTGTTCCACACCTGGGCCTCGTGTAGACCTGTTGACCATGGTCCGGCCTCACATGGACCTGTTGCCTCTGATCCCCACCGGGGCCTCACGTGTACCTGGTAACTCAGGCCCTCACCTAGGCCTCATCTGGACCTACTGACTCTGGTCCCCACCTGGGCTTCACCTGGATCTGGTGACTCTGGTCCCCACCTGGGCCTGTCCTGGATCTGGTGACTCTCTTTCCAACATGGACCTCACCTGGATCTGGTTACTCTGCGCCTCAGTTTGGCCTCACCGGGACCTGGTGTCTCTCGTCCCCACTTTGACCTAACTCAGAACTGCTGAATCTTGCCCCACCTAGGCCGCACCCAGACCTTGTGGCTCTTGTCCCCAGCTATGCCTCAATTCGACCTGATGAATCTGGTCCTCACGTGGGCCTCACATGGACCTGGGTCAGCTGCATAGAGTGGCTCTGGTTCCCACAAGGGGCTCACCAGATACTGGGGACTGTGGTGTTATTCTATGCCTCACCAGGACCTAGTGATTCTGTTCCCCATCTGGGCCTGCATGGCGCTTGTGACTCTGGTCCACACCCAGGCATCATTGGTACCTGGATACTCTATTCCACACCTGGGCCTCACACTGACAAGGGACCTCTGATTCCATTCT
Organism: Canis aureus; assembly: GCF_053574225.1. Classification (NCBI taxonomy): domain Eukaryota; kingdom Metazoa; phylum Chordata; class Mammalia; order Carnivora; family Canidae; genus Canis; species Canis aureus. The sequence goes on from NC_135632.1 coordinate 58,269,914, forward strand.
GGGCCTCAATTTAACTGGTTACTCTGGTTCCCCCTCTGGGCCTCACCCTTACCTGCTGACTCTGGTCACCCCTTGGGCTTCACCTGGGCCTGGTGAATCTGGTCCCCATCTGGGCCTCACCCAGTCCTGTTGACTTTCTTCCCCACCTGGACCTGATTGCTGTCGACTCCTTCTTGGCTAACCTGGAACTGCTGACTCTGATCCTAACTGGGCCTCACCCAGATCTGGTGACTCTGGTCCTCACCTGTGGACCATTATGACCTGGATACTCTGATACACACCTGAGACTCACCTGGACATGATGACTCTGGATCCCCTCTGGGCCTCAGCCTGACATGGGTACTCTGGTCCCCATCTCGATATCACCAGACCAGGTGAATCTGGTACCCCTCTAGGCCTCACCTAGACCTGGTGTCTCTGGTCCTCAACTGGGCCTCACCGGGACCTAGTGAACATGCTCCCCACCTGCGCCACATCTGGGCCTGTTGACTCTGGTTCTACCTGGGCATCATCGGGACATGGTTATTCTATTCCCACTTGGACTGACCTGATCCTGGTAACTCTGGTCCTGACTTTGGCCTCTTCTTTACCAGGTGACTCTGGCTCCACCTGGGCCTCACCTGTAACTGGTGACTCTGATCCTAAGCATGGCCTCACCTGACCTGGTGACTGTGGTTCCCATCGGGACCTCACCTGGACCTCATGTCTCTGGTCCCACTTGGGCCTCACCAGGACCTGGTGTCTCTGCTACCCACCTGGGTAGCATCAGGATATGGTTACACTGTTCACTAATAGTGACCCAGCCGGACCTATTAACTCTGGTCTTCACCTGGGCCACACCTGGACATGGTGACACTGGTTCCCACCTGGGTCTCACCTGGACATGGTTAGTCGGATCCCCACCTGATCCTCACCTGTAACTGGTGATTCTCGTTCCCACATGGAGATCATGTGGACCTGTTGGCCGCAGTGTTTCTATCATCTTTTTTTTAAATTTTTATTTATTTATGATAGTCACTGAGAGAGAGAGAGAGGCAGAGACACAGGCAGAGTGAGAAGCAGGCTCCATCACCGGGAGCCCAATGAGGGATTCGATCCCGGGTCTCGAGGCTCGCACCCTGGGCCAAAGGCAGGCGCCAAACCGCTGCGCCACCCAGGGATCCCATGTGTTTCTAGCTTCTCATGTACCTCGTGACTCTGGTCCCCACTAGTGCCTTACCGGGACCTGGTGAGTTTGGTTGCCACCTGCACCACACCTGGACCTGGTGATTCTGGTCTGCACCTGAGACTACCCTGGAACTGGTGACTGTGGTCGCCACCTGGGATTCACCTGGATTTCGGGACTCCGGTCCCCATATGGGCCTCACCTGGCCCTGTTGACCATGGTCCTCAACAGGGCAAAATTGGGACCTGGTGACTGTGTTCCACAACAGGACCTCACCTGGACCAGGTAACTATGCTCCCCCTCTGGGTCTCACCGTGCCCTAGTGACAGTGAAGTCCACTTTGGTTTGACTTGGACCTGCTGACCCTGGTTGCCACCTGCGCTTGACCTCGAACTGTTGACTCTGGTTCTTTCAAGGGCCTCCCCTGTACCTGGTGATCCTGGTCCCCACCTGGGCCTCACCTGGACGTGGTGACTCTTGTCACCACCGGGGACTCACCTGGACCTGCTTACTGTGTTCCACACCTGGGTCTCAAGTGGACCTGTAGACCATGGTCCCTAAGCCGGCCTCACATGGACCTGTTGCCTCTGATCCCCACCGGATCCTCACGTGTACCTGGTAACTCTGGTCCTCACCTGGGCCTCATCTGCACCTAGTGACTCTGGTCCCCACCTGGACTTCACCTGGATCGGGTGACTCTGGTCCCCACATGGACCTCTCCTGGACCTGGTGACTCTATTTCCAACATGGACCTCACCTGGATCGGGTGCCTCTGGTCCTCAGTTTGGCCTCACCTGGACCTGGTGTCTCTCGTCCCCACTTTGACCTAACTCAGAAGTGCTGAATCTTGCCCCACCTAGGCCGCACCCAGACCTGGTGACTCTTGTCCCCAGCTATGCCTCAATTCGACCTGATGAATCTGTTCCTCACGTGGGCTTCACATGGACCTGGGACTCAGCTGGATAGAGTGGCTCTGGTTCCCACAAGGGGCACACCTGATACTGGTGACTGTGGTCTTTTTCTATGCTTCACCAGGACCTAGTGATTCTGTTCCCCATCTGGGCCTGCATGGCCCTAGTGACTCTGGTCCTCACCCAGGCATCATTGGGACCTGGATACTCTATTCCACACCTGGGCCTCACTGTGACCACGGACCTCTGGTCCCATTCTGGGTCTCACTAAACTGGTTACTCTGGTTCCCCGTCTGGATCTCACCCTTACCTGGTAAATCTGGTCCCCCTTGGGCTTCACTTGGGCCTGGTGAATCTGGTCCATAGCTGGTCCACACATGGATCTGGTGACTGTTCGCCACCTGGGCCTCACCTGGACTTGGTGAATCCTGTTGCCATCTGCGCCGAACCGGGACCTTGTGACTCTTTTCCCACCTGGCATCAATGGTACATGGTTACTCTGTTCCCAACCTGGGTCTCACCTGGACATGATAACTTTGCTCCACACATTGGCATCAACTGGTCCTGATGACTCTGGTCCCCCCACCTGGGCCTCAATCTGGACCTGGTGACTGTGTCCCCACCTGGTTCTCACCTGGACCTGGTGTCTCTCGTTCCCACATGAACCACACCTGGATTTGGTGACTGTGGTGTTCTTGTAGACTCACATTTACCTGGTGACTCCGGTCCCCACTAGGGCCTCACGTGGATCTGGTGACTGTGGCCTGAAGGTAGGCCTCACCTGGACCTGTTGAGTGGGGTTGCCACCCCATACCTGGTGACTCAGTTCTCCACGTGGGCCTCATGGACCTGGTGAATCTGGTCCTTACCTGGTCCACTCCCAGACCCGGGGACTCTGGTCACCACCTGGGCCTCACCTGGACCTGTTGAATCTGGTCCCCATCTGGGCCTCACCCAGTCCTGGTGACTGTGTTCCCCACCTGGACCTGATTGCTGTGGACACTTTCTTGGCCTGACCTGGAACTGGTGACTCTGATCCTATCTGCGCGTCACCCAGATCTGGTCACTCTGGTCCTCACCTGGGCATCTTTGGTACCTGGTGACTCTGTTCCACACCTGAGCCTCACCTTGACATGATGACTCTGGAACCTCTCTGGGCCTCACCCTGACCTGGTGACTCTGGTCCCATCTGGATGTCACCTGCACCAGGTGATTCTGGTACCCCTCTAGGCCTCAACCAGATCTGGTGTCTCTGATCCTCAACGGGGCCTCAGCTGGACCTAGTGAATATGCTCCATCTAGGCCTCATTTGGACCTGGTGACTCTGGTCACTACCTGGGCATCATCGGAACATGGATCCACTGCATGGCCTGCAGGTTGGCCTCAGCTGGACCTGGTATCTCTCGTCCCTACCTGGGCATCATCGGGGCATAGTTCCTCTGCATGGCCTGCAGGTTGGCCTCACCTGGACCTAGTGAGTGGGGTTGCCACCTGGGCCTCACCCATTCCTGGTGACAAATGTCCCCACGTGGGCCTAAATTGGACCTTGTGAATCTGGTCTTTAACTTATCCTACCCGGAACTGGTAACCCTGGTCACCACCTGGGAATCACCTGGGCCTGGTGAATCTGGTCCCCATCTGTGCCTTACCAGGTCCTGGTGACTTTGTTCCCCATCTGGACCTGATTGCTGTGGACTCCTTCTTGGCCTCACCTGGACCTGGTGACTCTGATCCTATCTGCGCGTCACCCGGATCTGGTGACTCTGGTCCTCACCTGTGGATAATTATGACCTGGATACTCTGTTCCACACCTGAGCATCACCTGGACATGATGACTCTGGATCCCCTCTGGGCCTCACCCTGACATGGTGACTCTGGTCCCCATCTGGATGTCACATAGACCAGGTGAATCTGGTACCCGTCTAGGCCTCAACTAGACCTGGTGACTCTGGTCCTCAACTGGGCCTCACCGGGACCTAGTGAATATGCTCCCCACCTACGCCTCATCTGGACCTGGTGACTCTGGTTCTACGTGGGCATCATCGGGACATGGTTACTCTATTCCCCACTGGGACTGACCTGATCTTGGCAACACTGGTCCTGACTTTGGCCTTTTCTGTACCAGGTGACTCTGGCTCCACCTGGGCCATACCTGTAACTGGTGACTCTGATCCTAAGCATGGCCTCACCTGACCTGATGACTGTGGTTCCCATCGGGACCTCACCTGGACCTCATGTCTCTAGTCCCACCTGGGCCACACCAGGATCTGGTGTCTCGGTACCCACCTGGGTAGCATCAGGATATGGTTACATTGTACACTAACAGTGACCCCGCCGGACCTATTTACTCTGGCCTTCACCTGGGCCACACCTGGACATTGTGACACTGTTTCCCACCTGGGTCTCACCTGGACATGGTGAGTCAGATCCCCACCTGTTCCTCACCTGTAACTGGTGATTCTCGTTCCCACATGGACATCATGTGGACCTGGTGGCTGCAGTGTTTCTAGCTTCTCATGTACCTCGTGACTCTGGTCCCCACCAGGGCCTCCCCGGACCTGGTGTGTGTGGTGGCCACCTGCAACTCACCTGAACCTGGTGATTCTGGTCTGTACCTGAGACAAACCTGGAGCTGATAACTGTGGTCCCCACCTTGGCTTCACCTGGATTTGGGGACTCCAGTACCCATCTGGGCCTCACCTGGCCCTGTTGACCATGGTCCTCAACTGGGCAAAATTGGGAACAAGAGACTGTGTTCCACAACTGGACCTCACCTGGACCAGGTGACTCTGGTCCCCGTCTGGGTCTCACAGTGCCCTAGTGACTGTGAACCCCACTTTGGCCTGACTTGGACCAGGTGACCCTGGTTGCCACCTGCGCCTGACCTCCAACTGTTGACTCTGGTTCTTTCAAGGGCCTCCCCTGTACCTGGTGATCCTGGTCCCCACTTGGGCCTCACCTGGACGTGGTGACTCTTGTCACCACCGGGGACTCTCTTGATCTGGTTACTGTGTTCCACACCGGGACCTCAAGTAGACCTGTTGACCATGGTCCCCTAGCTGGCCTCACATGGACCTATTGCCTCTGATCCCACCGGGGAATCACGTGTACCTGGTAACTCTGGTCCTCACCTGGGCCTCATCTGGACCTAGTGACTCTGTGCCCAACTGGGCTTCACCTGGATCTGGTGACTCTGGTCCCCACCTGGACTTCACCTGGATCTGCTGACTCTGGTCCCCTTTTGGACCTGTCCTGGACCTGGTGACTCTCTTTCCAACACGGACCTCACCTGGATCTGGTGACTCTGATCCTCAGTTTGGCCTCACATGGACCAGGTGTCTCTCGTCCCCACTTTGACCTAACTCAGAACTGCTGAATCTTGCCCCACCGAGGCCGCACCCAGACCTGGTGACTCTTGTCCCCAGCTATGCCTCAATTCGACCTGATGAATCTGGTCCTCACGTGGGCCTCACATGGACTTGGGACTCAGCTCGATAGAGTGTCTTTGGTTCCCTCAAGGGGCTCACCTGATACTGCTGACTGTGGTCTTATTCTATGCCTCACCAGAACCCAGTGATTCTGTTCCCCATCTGGGCCTGCATGGCCCTAGTGACTCTGGTCCTCACCCAGGCATCATTGGGACCTGGATACTCTATGCCACACCTGGGCCTCTTTTTGTCCAGGGACCTCTGGTCCCATGCTGGGCCTCAAACTAAACTGGTTACTCTGGTTCCCCTCTGGGCCTCACCCTTACCTGGTGACTCTGGTCACGTCTTGGGCTTCAATTGGGCCTGGTGAATCTGGTCCTTAGCTGGTCCGCAGCTGAATCTGGTGACTGGTCGCCACCTGGATCTCACCTGGACTTGGTGAATCCTGTTGCCATTTGCGCCTCACCTGGACCTTGTGATTGTGGTCCCACCTGGACCTCACCTGGATCTGGTGGCTCTGGTTCCCATATGGGGCTCTCCTGAATCTGGTCGTTGTTGTCTCCATCTGGCCTCCCCTGGAACACAATGACTCTGATACATATTTGGGCCTCTCCTGGACCTGATGACGCTGGTCCTTACCTGGGCATCACTGGGACCTGGATACTCTCTTATATACCTGGGCTTCACCTGGACCTGGTGACTGTGGTCCCACCTGGGCCTCACCTCGACGAGGTGACTGGTTTCCACAGGGAACTCAGCTGGACCTGGTGACTCTGGTCCTCATATGGGCATCATGGGACCTGGTTTCTCAGTTCCACATCGGGGCCTCACCTGGACCTAATGATTCTTGTCCCCCTCTGGGCCTCACCCTGACGTGGTCACTCTTGTCCCCACCTGGATATCACCAGAACCGGGTGACTCTGGTCCCCCTCTGGGACTCACCCGGAGCTGGGGACACTGGTCCTCAGCTGGTTCTCAACAGGACCTGGTGAATCTACTCCTCACTTAGGCCTCGTCTGGTCCTTGTGACATTTTTCCCCCTGGCATCAATGGGACATGGTTACTCTGTTCCCCCACTGGGCCTCACCTGAACATGATAACTTTGATCCACACTTCGGCCTCAAATGCTCCTGATGACTCTCGTCCCACCAGCTAGGCCTCAATCTGGACCTGGTGACTGTGGTCCCCACCTGGGTCTCACCTTGACCTGTTGACTCTCGTTCCCACAGGAACCACACCTGACCCTGGTGACTGTGGTGTTCTTGTAGACTCACATTTACTTGGTGATCTCGGTCCCCACTAGGGCCTCACCTGGATCTGCTGACTGTGGCCTGCTGGTTGGCCTCACCTGGGCCTGGTGAGTGGAGTTGCCACCTGAGCTTCACCCAAACCTGGTGACTCAGGTACCCACGTGGTCCTCTTGGACCTGGTGAATCTGGTCCTTACATGGTCCTCTCCCAGACCTGGGGATTCTGGTCACCACCTGGGCCTCACCTGGACCTGGTGAATCTCTTCCCCATCTGGGACTCACCCAGTCTTGGTGACTTTGTTCCCCACCTGGACATGATTGCTTTGGACTCTTTCTTGGCCTCACCTGGAACTGGTGACTCTTATCCTCTGTGTGCGTGACTCAGGCCTGGTGACTCTGATCCTCACCTGGGCAACATTGGTACCTGGTGACTCTGTTCCACACATGAGCCTAACCTGGACATGATGACTCTGGAACCTCTCTGGGCCTCACCCTGACCTGGTGACTCTGGTCCCCATCTGGATGTCACCTGGACCAGGTGATTCTGGTACCCCACTAGGCCTCAACCAGATCTGGTGTCTCTGGTCCTCAACTGGGCCTCGGCTGGACTTAGTGAATATGCTCCATCTTAGCCACATTTGGACCTGGTTACTCTGGTCCCTACCTGGGCATCATGGGGACCTGGTTCCACTGCATGGCCTGCAGGTTGGCCTCACCTGGACCTGGTAACTCTGGTCCCTACATTGGCATTATCGGTACCCGGTTACTTTGCATGGCCTGCAGGTAGGCCTCACCTGGACCTGGTGATTGGGGTTGCCACTTGGGCCTCACCCATACCTGGTGACACAGGCCCCTACGTGGGCCACACTTGGACCTGGTGTATCTGGTAACTCTGTTCACCACCTGGGAATCACCTGGACCTGGTTAATCTGGTCCCCATCTGGGCCTCACCCATTCCTGGTGACTTTGTTCCCCACCTGGGCCTGATTGCTGTGGACTCCTTCTTGGCCTCACCTGTAACTGGTGACTCGGATCCTAACTGGGTCTCACCCAGATCTGGTGACTCTGGTCCTCACCTGTGGACCATTATGACCTGGATACTTTGTTACACTCCTGAGACTCACCTGGACATGATGACACTGGATCCCTCTGGGCCTCAGCCAGACATGGTGACTCTGGTCCCCATCTGGATGTCACCTAGACCAGGTGAATCTGGTACCCCTCTAGGCCTCAACTTGCCCTGGTGACTCTGGTCCTCAACTGGGCCTCACCGGGACCTAGTGAACATGCTCCAAACCTTCGCCTCATCTGGACCTGGTGACTCTGTTTCTACCTGGGCATCATCGGGACATGGTTACTCCATTCCCCTCTGGGACTGACCTGATCCTGGTAACTCTGGTCCTGACTTTAGCCTCTTCTCTACCAGGTGACTCTGGCTCCACCTGGGTCTCTCCTGTAACTGGTGACTCTGATCCTAAGCATGGCCTCACCTGACCTGGTGACTGTGGTTCCCATCGGACCTCACGTGGACCTCATGTCTCTGGTCCAACCTGGGCCTCACCGGGACCTGGTGTCTCTGGTACCCACCTGGGTAGCATCAGGATATGGTTACACTGTTCACTAACAGTGACCCAGACGGACCTATTAACTCTGGTCTTCACCTGGGCCACACCTGTCATGGTGACACTGGTTCCCACCTGGGTCTCACCTGGACATGGTGAATCCTGTTGCCACTAGCGCCTCACCTGGACCTTGTGACTGTGGTCCCACCTGGACCTCACCTGGATCTGGTGGCTCTGGTTAATATATTGGGCTCTCCTGGACCTGGTTCCTGTGGTCTCCATCTGGCCTCACCTGGAACACAAGGACTCTGATCCATATTTGGGCTTCTCCTGGACTTGTTGACTATGGTCCTTACCTGGTCATCAATGGGACCTGGATACTCTCTTATATATCTCGGCCGAACCTGGACCTGGTGACGGTAGTCTCACCTGGGCCTCACCTGGACGAGGTGACTAGTTCCCACAGGGACCTCACCTGGACCTGGTGACTCAGGTCCTCATACGGGCATCATGGGACCAGGTTTCTCAGTTCCACATCGGGGCCTCATCTGTACCTAGTGATACTCGTCCCACTCTGGGCCTCACCCTGACCTGGTGACTCTGGTCCCCACCTGGATATCACCAGAACCGTGTGACTCTGGTCCCCCTCTGGGACTCACCCGGAGCTGGGGACACTGGTCCTAAACTGGGCCTCAACAGGACCTGGTGAATCTACTCCTCACTTAGGCCTCGTCTGGACCTTGTGACTCTTTTCCCACCTGGCATCAATGGGACATGGTTACTCTGTTCCCCACCTGGGACTCACCTGGACATGAGAACTTTGCCCCACACGTTACCTAAACTGGTCCTGATGACTCTGGTCCCCCCACCTAGGCCTCAATGTGGACCTGGTTACTGTGGTCCCCACATGGTTCTCACCTGGACCTGGTGAATCTCGTTCCCACGTAAACCACACCTGGACCTGGTGACTGTGGTATCCTTGTGGACTCACATTTATCTGGTGACTCTGGTCCCCACTAGGGCCTCACCTGGATCTGGTGAACCTGGCCTGCAGGTTGGTCACACCTGGACCTGGTGAGTGGGGTTGCCACCTGGGCCTCACCCATACCTGGTGACTCAGGGCCCCACGTGGGCTTCTTGGACCTGGTGAATCTGGTCCTTACCTGGTGTTCTCCCAGAACGGGGACTCTGGTCACCACCTGGGCCTCACATGGACCTGGTGAATCTGGTCCCCATCTGGGCCTCCCCCAGGCCTGGTTACTTTGTTCCCCACCTGGACCTGATTGCTGTGGACACTTTCTTGGCCTCACCTCGAACTGGTGACTCTTATCCTATCTGCTCGTGACCCAGACCTGGTGACTCTGGTCCTCACCTGGGCATCATAGGTACCTGGTGACTCTGTTCCACACCTGAGCCTCACCTGGACGTCATGACTCTGGAACCTCTCTGGGCCTCACCCTGACCTGGTGACCCTGTTCCCCATCTGGATGTCACCTGGAACAGGTGATTCTGGTACGCCTCTACTACTCAACCAGATCTGGTGGCTCTGGTCCTCAAATGGGCCTCACCTGGACCTATTGAATATGCTCCATCTGGGCCTCATTTGGACCTGGTGACTCTGGCCCCTCCCTGGGCATCATCGGGACATGGTTCCACTGCATGGCTTGCAAGTTGGCCTCACCTGGACCTGGTAACTCAGGTCCCTACCTGGTCATCAAAGGGACACTCTTCCTCTGCATAGCCTGCAGGGTGGCCACACCTGGACCTGGTGAGTGGGGTTGCTACTTGGGCCTCACCCATACCTGGTGACACAGGTCCCCACGTGGGCCTCACTTGGACCTGGTGAATCTGGTCCTTACCTGGTCCTACCCGGAACTGGTAACTCCGGTCACCACCTGGGAATTACCTGGGCCTGGTGAATCTGGTCCCCATTTGGGCCACACCCAGTCCTGGTGACTTTGTTCCCCACCTGGACCTGATTGCTGTGGACTCCTTCTTGGCCTCACCGGGAAGTGGTGACTTTCATCGTAGCTGTGCCTCACCCTGATCTGGTGACTCTGGTCCTCACATGTGGACCATTATGACCTGGATACTCTGTTTCACACCTGAGCCTCACCTGGACATGATGACTCTGGATCCCCTCCTGGCCTCACGCTGACATGGTGACTCTGGTCCCCATCTGGATATCACCAGAACCGGGTGACTCTGGTCCCCCTGTGGGACTAACCCAGAGCTGGGTACACTGGTCCTCAACTGGATCTCAACAGTACCTGTTGAATCTACTCCTCACTTAGGTCTCGTCTGAACCTTGTGACTCTTTTCCCACCTGGCATCAACGGTACATGGTTACTCTGTTCCCCACCTGGGCCTCACCTAGATATGATAACTTTGCTCCACACTTTGGCCTCAACTGGTCCTGATGACACTGGTCCCCCCACCTAGGCCTCAATCTGGACCCGGTGACTGTGGTCCCCACCTGGATCTCACCTGGACCTGGTGACTCTCGTTCCCATATGAACCACACCTGGACCTGGTGACTGTGGTGTTCTTGTAGACTCACATTTACCTGGTGACTCCGGTCCCCACTAGGGCCTCACCTGGATCTGGTGACTCTGGCCTGCTCGTTGGCCTCACCTGTACCTGGTGAGTGGGGTTGCCACCTGGGCCTCACCCATACCTGGTGACTCAGGTCCTCACATTGGCCTCACTTGGACCTGGTGAATCTGGTCCTTACCTGGTCCTCTCCCAGATCCGGGACTCTGGTCACCACCTGGACCTCACATGGACCTGGTGAATCTGGTCCCAAACTGGGCCTCACCTAGTCTGGTGACTTTGTTCCCCACCTGGACCTGATTGCTGTGGACTCTTTCTTGGCCTCACCTGGAAAGGGTGACTCTGATCCTATCTGCGCATCACCTAGACCTGGTGACTCTGGTCCTCCACTGGGCATCATTGGTACCTGGTGACTCTGTTCCACACCTGAGCCTCACCTGGACATGATGACTCTGGAACCTCTCTGGGCCTCACCCGGAGCTGGTGACTCTGGTCCCCATCTGGATGTCACCTGGACCAGGGAATTCTGGTACCCCTCTAGGCCTCAACCAGATCTGGTTACTTTGGTCCTCAACTCAGGCTCTTCTGGACCTAGTGAATATGCCCCATCTGGGCCTCATTTGGACCTGATGACTCCGGTCCCTACCTGGGCATCATCGGGACATGGTTCCACTGTATGGCCTGCAGGTTGGCCTCACAAGGACCTGGTGAGTGGGGTTGCCACCTGGGCCTCACCCATACTTGGTGACACAGGTCCCACGTGTGCTTCACTTGGACCTGGTGAATCTGGTCCTTACCTGTTCCTCACCCGGAACTGGTAACTCTGGTCATCACCTGGGAATCACCTGGACCTGGTGAATCTGGTCCCCATCTGAGCCTCACCCAATCATGGTGACTTTGTTCCCCACCTGGACCTGATTGCTGTGGATTCCTTCTTGCCTCACCTGGAACTGGTGACTCTGATCCTAACAGGACCTCACCCAGATCTGGTGACTCTGGTCCTCACTTGTGGACCATTATGACCTGGATACTCTGTTCCCTACTTGGGCCTCACCTGGACATGATAACTTTGCTCCACAGTTGGGCCTCAACTGGTCCTGATGACACTGGTACCCTCTTAGGCCTAAATCCGGACCTGGTGACTGTCGTCCCCACCTGGTTCTCACCTGGAACTGGTTACTCTCGTTCCCACATGAACCACACCTGGACCTGGTGACTGTGGTGTTCTTGTAGACTCACTTTTACCTGCTGTCTCCGGTGCCGACTAGGGCCTCACGTGGATATGGTGACTTTGACATGCAGGTTGGCCTCACCTGGACCTGGTGATTGGGGTTGCCACCTGGGCCTCAGCCAAACCTGGTGACCCTGTCCCCACGTGGGCCTCTTCTACCTGGTGAATCTGGTTCTTACCTGGTCGTCTCCCAGCCTCGGGGACTCTGGTCACCACCTGGGTCTCACCTAGACCTGGTGAATCTGGTCCCCATCTGGGCCTCACCCAGTTCTGGTGACTTTGTTCCACACCTGGACCTGATTGCTGTGGACTCTTTCTTGGCCTCACTTGGAACTGGTGACTCTGATCCTATCTGCGCGTCACCCAGATCTGGTGACTCTGGTCCTCACCTTTGCATCATTGGTACTGGTTATTCTGTTCCACACTTGAGCCTCACCTGGACATGATGACTCTGGAAACTCTCTGGGCCTCAGCCTGACATGCTGACTCTGGTCCCCATCTGGAAGTCACCTAGACCAGGTGAAACTAGTACCCCTCTTGGCCTCAACTTGACCTGGTGACTTGGTCCCCCTCTGGGTCTCACCGTGCCCTAGTGACTGTGAACCCCACTTTGGCCTGGCTTCGACCTGCTGACCCTGGTTGCCACCTGCGCCTGACCTCCAACTGTTGACTCTGGTTCTTTCAAGGGCCTCCCCTGTACCTGGTGATCCTGGTGCCCACCTGGGCCTCACCTGGACGTGGTGACTCTTGTCACCACCGGGGACTCACCTGGACCTGCTTACTGTGTTCCACACCTGGGCCTCAAGTACACCTCTTGACCATGGTCCCTAAGCCCGCCTAACATGGAACTGTTGCCTCTGATTCCCACCGGGGCCTCACGTGTACCTGGTAACTCTGGTCCTCACCTTGGCCTCATCTGCACCTAGGGACTCTGGTCCCCACCTGGACTTCACCTGGATCTGGTGACTCTGGTCCCCACCTGGAACTCACCTCGATCTGGTGACTCTGGTCCTCAGTTTGGCCTCACATGGACCTGGTGTCTCTCGTCCCCACTTTGAACTAACTCAGAACTGCTGAATCTTGACCCACCTAGGCCGCACCCAGACCTGGTGACTCTTGTCCCCAGCTATGCCTCAATTCGACCTGATGATTCTGGTCCTCACGTGGGCCTCACATGGACCTGGGACTCAGCTGGATAGAGTGGCTCTGGTTCCCACAAGGGGATCACATGATACTGTTGACTGTGGTCTTATTCTATGCCTCACCAGGACCTAGTGATTCTGTTCCCCATCTGGGCCTGCATGACCCTAGTGACTCTGGTCCTCACCCAGGCATCATTGGGACCTGGATACTCTATTCCACACCTGGGCCTCTTTTTGTCCAGGGACCTCTGGTACCATTCTGGTCCTCAAACTAAGCTGGTTACTCCTGTTCCCCCTCTGGGCCTCACCCTTACCTGGTGACTCTGGTCACCCCTTGGGCTTCACTTGGGCCTGGTGAATCTGGTCCTTAGCTGGTACGCACCTGGATCTGCTGACTGGTCATCACCTGGGCCCCACGTGGACTTGGTGAATCCTCTTGCCACCTGCGCCTCACCTGGACCTTGTGACTGTGGTCACACCTGGACCTCACCTGGATCTGGTTGCTCTGGTTCCCATATGGGGCTCTCCAGGGTCTGGTTCCTGTGGTCTCCATCTGGCCTCACCTGGAACACAATGACTGTGATCCATATTTGGGCCTCTCCTGGACCTGTTGACTCTGGTCCTTACCTGGGCATCATTGGGACCTGGATACTCTCTTATATACCTGGGCCAAACCTTGACCTAGTGACTGTGGTCCCACCTAGGGCTCACCTGGACGAGGTGACTGGTTCCAACAAGGACCTCACCTGGACCTGGTGACTCAGGTCCTCATATGGGCATCATGGGACGTGGTTTCTCAGTTCCACATCGGGGCCTCACCTGGACCTAGTGATTCTCGTCCCATTATGGTTCTCACCCTGACGTGGTGACTCTGGTCCTCACCTGGATATCACCAGAACCGGGTGACTCTGGTCCCCCTCTGGTACTCACCCGGAGCTGGGGACACTGGTCCTCAACTGGGCCTCAACACGACCTGGTGAATCTACTCCTCACTTAGGCCTCGTCTGGACCTTCTGACTCTTTTCCCACCTGGCATCAATGGGACCTGGTTAGTCTGTTCACCACCTGGGTCTCTCCTGGACATGATAACTTTGCTCCACACTTTGGCCTCAACTGGTCCTGATGACTCTGATCCCCCGACCTAGGCGTCAATCTTGACCTGATTGCTGTGGACTCCTTCTTAGCCTCAACTGGAACTGGTTACTCTGATCCATATTGAGGATCCCCAATCTGGGCCTCACCTGGCCCTGTCAACCATGGTCCTCAACTGGCAAAATTGGGACCCGGTGACTGTGTTCCACCCCTGGACCTCACCTGGACCAGGTGACTCTGGTCCCCCTCTGGGTCTCACCGTGCCCTAGTGACTGTGAACCCCACATTGGCATGACTTGGACCTGCTGACCCTGGTTGACACCTGTGCCTGACCTCGAACTGTTGACTCTGGTTCATTCAAGGGCTTCCCCTGTACCTGGTGATCCTGGTCCCCCACTGGGACTCACCTGGACGTGGTGACTCTTGTCACCACCGGGGACTCACCTGGACCTGCTTACTGTGTTCCACACCTGGGCCTCAAGGAGACCTGTTGACCATGGTACTGAAGCCGGCCTCATATGGACCTGTTGCCTCTGATTCCCACCGGGGCATCACGTGTACCTGGTAACACTGGTCCTCACTTGGGCCTCATCTGGACCTAGTGACTCTGGTCCCCACCTTGGCTTCACCTGGATCTGGTGACTCTGGTCCCAAATTGGACCTCTCCTGGGCTTGGTGTCTCTATTGCCCACCTTTTTTTTAATTTTATTCATTTATGATAGTCACAGAGAGAGAGAGAGGCAGAGACACAGGGAGAGGGAGAAGCAGGCTCCATGCACTGGGAGCCTGATGTGGGATTTGATCCCAGGTCTCCAGGATTGCGCCCTGGGCCAAAGGCAGGCGCCAAACCACTGCGCCACCTAGGGAACTCCTCTCTTGCCCACTTTGATCTAACTCAGAATTGCTGAATCTTGCCCCACCTAGGCCGCACCCAGACCTGGTGACTCTTGTCCCCAGCTATGCCTCAATTCGACCTGATGAATCTGGCTCTCACGTGGGCCTCACATGGACCTGGGACTCAGCTGGATAGAGTGGCTCTGGTTCCCACAAGGGGTTCACCTGATACTGGTGACTGTGGTCTTATCCTATGTCTCACCAGGACCTAGTGATTCTGTTCGCCATCTGGGCCTACATGGCCCTAGTGACTCTGGTCCTCACCCAGGCATCATTGGGACCTAGATACTCTATTGCACACCTGGGCCTCACTTTGAGGAGGGACCTCTGGTCTCATTCTGGGCCTCAAACTAAACTGATTACTCTGGTTCCCCCTCTGGGCCTCACCCTTACCTGGTGACTCTGGTCACCCATTGGTCTTCAAATGGACCTGGTGAATCTGGTCCTTAGCTGGTACGCACCTGGATCTGGTGACTGGTCGCCACCTGGGCCTCACCTGGACTTGGTGAATCCTGTTGCCACCTGCACCTCACCTGGACCTTGTGACTGTGGTCCCACCTGGACCTCACCTGGATCTAGTGGCTCTGGTTCCCATATGGGGCTCTCCTGGACCTGGTTCCTGTGGTCTCCATCTGGCCTCACACAATGGAACACAATGGCCTCCACCTGGAACACAATGATCTGATCCATATATGGTCCTCTCCTGGACCTGTTGACTCTGGTCCTTACCTGGGCATCATTGGGACCTGGTTACTCTCTTATATACTTGGGCCTCACCTGGACCTGGTGACTCTGGTCCCCCTATGGACCTCACCCTGACCTGGTGACTGTGGTCCCACCTGTGCCTCACCAGGACGAGGTGACTGGTTCCCAAAGGGACCTCACCTTGACCTGGTGACTCAGGTCCTCATTTGGGCATTAGGGGACCTTTTTTCTCAGTTCCACATCGGGGCCTCACCAGAAACTAGTGAGTCTCGTCCCTCTCTGGGCCTCAACCTGACGTGGTGAGTCTTGTCCCCACTTGGATATCACCAGAACTGGGTGACTCTGATCCCCCTCTGGGACTCACCCAGAGCTGGGGACACTGGTGCTCAACTGGGCCTCAACAGGACCTGGTGAATCTAGTCCTCACTTAGGCCTTTTCTGGACCTTGTGACTCTTTTCCCACCTGGCAACAATGGGACATGGTTACTCTGTTCCCCAACTGGACATCACCTGGACATGATAACTTTGCTCCACACTTTGGCCTCAACTTGTCCTGATGACTCTGGTCCCCCCACCTAGGCCTCAATCTGGACCTGGTGACTATGGTCCCCACCTGGGTCACACCTGGACCTGGTGACTCTCCTTCCCACATGAACCACACTTGGACCTGGTGACTGTGGTTTTCTTGCACACTCACATTTACCTGGTGACTCCGGTCCCCACTAGGGCCTCACCTGGATCTGGTGACTCTGGCCTGCAGGTTGGCATCACCTGGACTTGGTGAGTAGGGATGCCACCTGGGCCTCACCCATAACTGGTGACTCATTTCCTCACGTGGGCCTCTTGGACCTGGTGAATCTCGTCCTTACCTGGTCCTCTCCCAGACCCGGGGACTCTGGTCACCACCTCGCCTCATCTGGACCTGGTGAATCTGGTCCCCATCTGGGCCTCACCCTGTCCTGGTGACTTTGTTCCCCACCTGGACCTGATTGCTGTGGACTCTCTCTTGGCCTCACCTGGAACTGGTGACTCTGATCCTATCTGAGCGTCACCGAGACCTGGTGACTCTGGTCCTCACCTGGGCATCATTGGTACCTGGTGACTCTGTTCCACACCTGAGCCTCACCTGGACGTGATGACTCTGGAGGCTCTCTGGGCCTCACCCTGACCTGGTGACCCTGGTCCCAATCTGGATGTCACCTGGAACAGGTGATTCTGGTACCCCTCTAGGCCTCAACCAGATCTGGTGACTCTGGTCCTCAAGAGGGCCTCACCTCGACCTAGTGAATATGATCTATCTGGGCCTCATTTGGACCTGGTGATTCTGGTCCCTCCCTGGGCATCATCGGGACATGGTTCCACTGCATAGCCTGCAAGTTGGCCTCACCTGGACCTGGTAACTCAGGTCCCTACATGGGCATCATCGGGACACTCTTCCTCTGCATTGCCTGCAGGGTGGCCTCACCTGGACCTGGTGAGTGGGGTTGCCACTTGGGCCTCACCCATACCTGGTGACACAGGTGCCCACGTGGGCCTCACTTGGACCTGGTGAATCTGGTCCTTACCTGGTCCTCATCCGGAACTGGTAACTCTGGTCACCACCTGGGAATCATTGGGCCTGGTGAATCTGGTCCCCATCTGGGCCTCACCCAGTCCTGGTGACTTTGTTCCCCTCCTGGACCTGATTGCTGTGGACTCCTTCTTGGCCTCACCTGGAAGTGGTGACTCTGATCGTAGCTGGGCCTCACCCAGATCTGGTGACTCCGGTCCTCACCTGTGGACCATTATGACCTGGATTCTCTGTTCCACACCTGAGCCTCACCTGGACATGATGACTCTGGATTCCCTCTGGGCCTCACCCTGACATGGTGACTCTGGTCCCCATCTGGATATCACCAGAACCGGGTGACTCTGGTCCTCCTCTGGAACTAACCCAGAGCTGGGGACACTGGTCCTCAACTTGATCTCAACAGTACCTGTTGAATCTACTCCTCACATAGGTCTCGTCTGAACCTTGTGACTCTTTTCCCACCTGGCATCAACGGGACATGGTTACTCTGTTCCGCACCTGGGCCTCAAAGGGACATGATAACTTTGCTCCGCATTTTGTTCTCAACTGGTCCTGATGACCCTGGTCACCCCACCTAGGCCTCAATCTGGACCTGGAGACTATCCTCCCTACCTGGGTCTCACCTGGACCTGGTTATTCTCGTTCCCACATGAACCACACCTGGCCCTGGTGAGTGTGGTGTTCTTGTAAACTCACATTTACCTGGTGACTCGGGTCCCCTCTAGGGCCTCACCTGGATCTGGTGACTCTGGCCTGCAGGTTCGCCTCACTTGGACCTGGTGGGTGGGGTTGCCACCTGGGCCTCACCCAAACCTGGTGACTCAGGTCCCCACGTGGGCCTCATAGACATGTTAATCTGGTCCTTACCTGGTCCTCTCCCACCCCGAGGACTCTGGTCCCCAACTGGGCCTCACGTGGACCTGGTGAATCTGTTCCCCATCTGGGCCTCACCCAGTCCTGGTGACTTTGTTCCCCACCTGGACCTGATTGCTGTCGACTCTTTCTTGGCCTCAACTGGGACTGGTGACTCTGATCCTATCTGCGCGTCACCCAGACCTGGTGACTCTGGTCCTCACTTGGGCATCATTGGTACCTGGTGACTCTATTCCACACCTGAGCCACACCTGGACATGATGACTCTGGAACCTCTCTGGGCCTCACCCTGACCTGGTGACTCTGGTCCCCATCTGGATGTCACCTGGACCAGGTGATTCGGGTACCCCTCTAGGCCTCAACCAGATCTGGTGACTCTGATCCTCAACTGGGCCTCACCTGGACCTAGTGAATATGCTCCATCTGGCCCTCATTTGGACCTGGTGACTCTGGTCCCTACCTGGGCATCATCGGGACATGGTTCCATTGCATGGCCTACAGATTTGCCTCATCTGGACCAGGTAACTCTGGTCCCTACCTGGGCATCATCGGGACATGGTTCCATACATGGCCTCCAGGTTGGCCTCACCTGGACCTGGTAATTCTAGTCCCTACCTGGGCATCATCGGGACATGGTTCCTCTGCATGGCCTGCAGGATGGCCTCACCTGGACCTGGTGAGTGGTGTTGTCACCTTGGCCTCACCCATGTCTTTGACACAGGTCCCCACGTGGGCCTCAATTGGACCTGGTGAATCTGGTCCCTTCCTGGTCCTCACCCGGAACTCCTAACTCGGGTCACCACGTGGGAATCACATGAACCTTGTTAATCTGGTCCCCATGTGGTCCTCATCCAGTCCTGGTGACTTTGTCACCCCACCTGGACCTGATTGCTGTGGATTCCTTCTTGGCCTCACCTGGAACTGGTGACTCTGATCCTACTTGGGCTTCACCGAGATCTGGTGACCCTGGTCCTCACCTTGGCATCTTTGGTACCTGGTTACTCTGTTCCACACCTGAGCCTCAACTGGACATGATGACTCTGGAACCTCTCTGGGCCTCAGTCTGACTCTGCTCCCCATCTGGAAGTCACCTAGACCAGGTGAATCTGGTACCCCTCTTGGCCTCAGCTTGACCTGGTGACTCTGGTCCTCAACTGGACCTCACTGGGACCTAGTGATCATGCTCCCCACCTGCGCCTCATCTGGATCTGGTGACTCTGGTTCTACCTGGGCATCATAGGGACATGGTTACTATATTCCCCACTGGGACTGACCTGAACCTGGTAACTCTGGTCCTGACTTTGGCCTCTTCTGTACCAGGTGACTCTGGCTCCACCTGGGCCTCACCTGTAACTGGTGACTCTGATCCTAAGTATGGCCTCACCTGACCTGGTGACTGTGGTTCCCATCGGGACCTCATCTGGACCTCATGTCTCTGGTCCCTCCTGGGCCTCACCAGGACCTGGTGTCTCTGGTATCCACTGGGTAGCTTCAGGATATGGTTACACTGTTCACTATCAGTGACCCACCCGGACCTATTATCTCTGGTCTTCACCTGGGCCACACCTGGAAACGCTGACACTGGTTCCCACCTGGGTCTCAACTAGACATGGTTAGTCGGATCCCCACCTGGTCCTCACCTGTAATTGGTGATTCTCGTTCCCACATGGACATCATGTGGACCTGGTGGCTGCAGAGTTTCTAGCTTCACATGTACCTCGTTACTCTGATCTCCACCATGGCCTCACCGGGACCTGGTGAGTGTGTTCGCCACCTGCACCTCACCTGGACCTGGAAATTCTGGTCTGCACCTGAGACTCCCCTGGATCTGGTGACTGTGGTCCCCACCTGGTCTTCACCTGGATTTGGGGACTCCGGTCCCCATCTGGGCCTCACCTGGCCCTGTTGACCATGGTCCTCAACTGGGCAAAATTGGGACCCGGTGACTGTGTTCCACAACTGGACCTCACCTGGACCACATGACTCTGGTCCCCGTCTGGGTCTCACCGTTCCCTAGTGACTGTAAACCCCACTTTGGCCTGACTTGGACCTGCTGACCATTGTGCCACCTGCGACTGACCTCAAACTGTTGACTCAGGTTCTTTCAAGGGCCTCCCCTTACCTGGTGATCCTGGTCTCCACCTTGGCCTCACCTGGACGTGGTGACTCTTCTCACCATCGGGGCTTCACCTGGACCTGCTTACTGTGTTCCACACCTGGCTTGGAGTAGACTGTAGACCATGGTCCCCAAGCCGGCCTCACATGGACCTGTTGCCTCTGATCCCCACCGGGGCCTCACGAGTACCTGGTAACTCTGGTCCTCACATGGGCCTCATCTGGACCTAGTGACTCTGGTCCCCACCTGGGCTTCACCTGGATTTGGTGACTCTGTCACCTCCTGGGAATCACCTGGACCTGGTGAATCTGGTCCCCGTCTGGGCCTCACCCAGTCCTGGTGACTTTGTTCCCCACCTGGGCCTGATTGCTGTGGACTCCTTCTTGGCGTCACCTGGAACTGGTGACTCTGATCCTAACTGGGTCTCACCCAGATCTGGTGACCTTGGTCCTCACCTGTGGACCATTATGACCTGGATACTTTGTTCCACACTAGAGCCTCACCTGGATATGATGACTCTGGATCCCCTCTGGGCCTCACCCTGACATGGTGACTCTGGTCCCCATCTGGATGTCACCTAGTCCAGGTGAATCTGGTACCCCTCTAGGCCTCAACTTGTCCTGGTGACTCTGGTCCTCAACTGGGCCTCACCGGGACCTAGTGAACATGCTCCCCACCTGCGCCTCGTCTGGACCTGGTGACTCTGGTTCTACCTGGGCATCATCGGGACATGGTTACTCTATTCCCCACTGGGACAGATCTGATCCTGGTAACTCTGGTCCTGACTTTGGCATCTTCTGTACCAGGTGACTCTGGCTCCACCTGGGTCTCACCTGTAACTGGTGACTCTAACCCAGCATGGCCTCACCTGACCTGGTGACTGTGGTTCTCATCGGACCTCACGTGGACCTCAGGTCTCTGGTCCCACCTGGGCCTCACCTGGACCTGGTGAGTGGGGTTGCCACTTGGGCCTCACCCATACCTGGTGACACAGGCCCCTACGTGGGCCTCACTTGGACCTGGTGTATCTGGTAATTCTGACCACCACCTGGGAATCTTCTGGACCTGGTGAATCTGGTAAATCTGGTCACCACCTGGGAATCACATGGACCTGGTGAATCTGTGTCCCCATCTGGGCCTCACCCAGTCCTCGTGACTTTTTTCCCCACCTGGACCTGATTGCTGTGGACTCCTTCTTAGCCTCACCTGGAACTGTTGACTCTGATCCTAACTGGGCCTCACCCAGAATGTTGACTCTGGTCCTCACCTGTGGACCATTATGACCTGGATACTCTGTTCCACACCTGAGACTCACCTGGACATGATGACTCTGGATCCCCTCTGGGGCTCTCCCTGACATGGTGACTCTTGTCCCCATCTGGAATATACCTAGACCAGGTGAATCTGGTACCCCTCTAGGCCTCAGCTAGACCTGGTGATTCTGGTCCTCTACTGGGCCTCAACGGGACGTAGTGAATATGCTCCCCACCTTCGCCTCATCTGGACCTGGTGACTCTGGCTCCACCTGGGCCTCACCTGTACCTGGTGACTCTAATCCTAAGCATGGCCTCACGAGACCTGGTGACTGTGGTTCCCATCGGGACATCACCTGGACCTCGTGTCTCTGTTCCCACCTGTTCCTCACCAGGACCTGGTGTCTCTGGTACCCACCTGGGTAGCATCAGGATACGGTTACACTGTTCACTAACAGTGACCCATCCGGACCTATTAACTCTGGTCTTCACCTTGGCCACACCTGGACATGTTGACACTGGTTCCCACCTGGGTCTCACCTGGACATGGTTAGTCGGATCCACAAATTGTCCCCCCTGTAACTGGTGATTCTCGTTCCCACATGGACATCATGTGGACCTGGTGGCTGCAGTGTTTCTAGCTTCTCATGTACCTCGTGACTCTGGTCCCCACCAGGGCCTCACAGGGACCTGGTGAGTGTGGTGGCCACCTGCACCACACCTGGACCTAGTGATTCTGGTCTGCACCTGAGACTCCCCTGGATCTGGTGTCTGTGGTCCCCACCTGGGCTTCACCTGCTTTGGGGACTGCGGTCTCCATCTGGGCCTCTCCTGACCCTGTTGACCATGGTCCTCAACTGGGTAAAATTGGGAAACGGTGACTGTGTTCCACAAATGGACCTCACCTGGACCAGGTGACTCTGGTCCCCCTCTGGGTCTCACCGTGCCCTAGTGACTGTGAACCCCACATTGGCCTGACTTGGACCTGCTGACTCTGGTTGCTACCTGCGCCTGACCTCAAACTGTTGACTCTGGTTCTTTCAAGGGCCTCCCCTGTACCTGGTGATCCTGGTCCCCACCTGGGCCTCACCTGGACGTGGTGACTCTTGTCACCACCGGGGACTCACCTGGACCTGCTTACTGTGTTCCACACCTGGGCCTAAGTAGACCTGTTGACCATGGTCCCCAAGCGGCCTCACATTGACCTGTTGCCTCTGACCCCACCGGGGCCTCACGTGTATCTGGTAACTCTGGTCCTCACCTGAGCCTCACCTGGACCTAGTGACTCTGGTCCCCACCTGGGCTTCACCTGGATCTGGTGACTCTGGTCCCCACCTGGTCTTCAATTGGATCTGGTGACTCTGGTCCCCACCTGGACCTCTGCTGGACCTGGTGACTCTCTTTCCAACATGGACCTCACCTGGATCTGGTGACTCTGGTCCTCAGTTTGGCCTCACCTGGACCTGGTGTCTCTCGTCCCCACTTTGACCTAACTCAGAACTGCTGAATCTTGCCCCACCTAGGCCGCACCCAGAGCTGGTGACTCTGGTCCCCATCTATGCCTCAATTTGACCTGATGAATCTGGTTTTCACGTGGGCCTCACATGGACCTGGAACTCAGCTGGATAGAGTAGCTCTGATTCCCACAAGGGGCTCAGGTGATACTAGTGACTGTGGTCTTATTCTATGCCTCATAAGGACCTAGAGATTCTGTTCCCCATCTGGGCCTGCATGGCCCTAGTGACTCTGGTCCTCACCCAGGCATCATTGGGACCTGGATACTCTATTCCACACCTGGGCCTCACTTTGACCAGGGACCTCTGGTCCCATTCTGGGCCTCAATCTAAACTGGTTACTCTGGTTCCCCTCTGGGCCTCACCCTTACCTGGTGACTCTGGTCCCCATCTGGATGTCACCTGGACCACGTGATTCTCGTACCCCTCTAGGCCTCAACCAGATCTGGTAACTCTGGTCCTCAACTGAGCCTCACCTGGACCTAATGAATATGATCCATCTGCGCCTCATTTGTACCCTGTGACTCTGGTCGCTACCTGGGCATCATCGGGACATGGTTCCACTGCAAGGCCTGCAGGTTGGCCTCACCTGGACCTGGTGAGTGGGGTTGACACCTGGGGCTCACCCATACCTTGTGACCCAGGTCCCCACGTGGGCCTCTTGCACCTGGTGAATCTGATCCTCAACTGGTCCTCTCCCAGACCCGGGGACTCTGGTCGCCACCTGGGCCTCACCTGGATCTGGTGAATCTGGTCCCCCTCTGGGCCTCACCCATTCTTGGTGACTTTGTTCCCCACCTGGACCTGATTGCTGTGGACTCTTTCTTGGCCTCACCTGGAACTGGTGTCTCTTATCCTATCTGTGCGTCACCCAGACCTGGTGACTCTGGTCCTCACCTGGGCATCATTGGTACCTGGTGACTCTGTTCCACACCTGAGCCTCACCTGGACATGATGACTCTGGAACCTCTCTGGGCCTCACCCTGACCTGGTGATTCTGGTCCCCATCTGGATGTCACCTGGACCAGGTGATTCTGGTACCCCTCTAGGCCTCAACCAGATCTTGTGACTCTGGTCCTCAACTGGGCCTCACGTGGACCTAGTGAATATTCTCCATCTGGCCTCATCTGGATCTGGTGACTCTGGTCCCCACCTGGACCTCTCCTGGACCTGGTGACTCTCTTTCCAACTTGGACCTCACCTGGATCTGGTGACTCTGGTCCTCAGTTTGGCCTCACCAGGACCTGGTGTCTCTGATACCCACCTGAGTAACATCAGGATATGGTTACACTGTTCACTAACAGTGACCCAGCCGGACCTATTAACTCTGGTATTCACCTGGGCCACACCTGGACATGGTGACACTGGTTCCCAACTGGGTCTCACCTGGACATGGTGAGTGTGATCACCACCTGGTCCTCACCTGTAACTAGTGATTCTCGTTCCCACATGGACATCATGTGGAACTGGTGGCTGCAGTGTTTCTAGCTTCTCATGTACCTCTTGACTCTGGTCCCCACCAGGGACTCACTGGGACCTGGTGAGTGTGGTTGCCACCTGCACCTCACCTGGACCTGGTGATTCTGGTCTGCACCTGAGAATACCCTGGATCTGGTGACTGTGGTCCCGATTTGTCTTCACTTGGATTTGGGTCTCCGGTCCCCATCTGGGCCTCACCTGGCCCTGTTGACCATGGTCCTCAACTGGGCAAAACTGGGACTCGGTGACTGTGTTCCACAACTGGACCTCACCTGGGTCAGGTGACTCTGGTCCCCCTCTGGGTCTCACCGTGTCCTAGTGACTGTGATCCCCACTTTGGCTGACTTCGACCTGCTGACCCTGCTGGCCACCTGCGCCTGACCTCGAACTGTTGACTCTGCTTTATTCAAGGACCTCCCCTGTACCTGGTGATCTTGGTCCCACCTGGGCCTCACTTGGACGTGGTGACTCTTGTCACCACCGGGGACTCACCTGGACCTGCTTACTGTGTTCCACACCTGGGCCTCAAGTAGACCTGTTGCCCATGGTCCCCAAGCTGGCCTCACATGGACCTGTTGCCTCTGATCCCCGCCGGGACCTCACGTGTATCTGGTAACTCTGATCCTCACCTGGGCCTCATCTGGACCTAGTGACTCTGGTCCCCACCTGGACTTCACCTGGATCTGGTGACTCTGGTCCCCACCTGGAACTCTCCTGGACCTGGTGACTCACTTTCCAACATGGACCTCACCTGGATCTGGTGACTCTGGTCCCCACCTGGAACTCACCTGTATCTGGTGACTCTGGTTTCAGTTTGGCCTCACCTGGACTGGTGTCTCTCGTCCCCACTTTGACCTAACTCA
Source organism: Canis aureus (assembly GCF_053574225.1). NCBI lineage: Eukaryota > Metazoa > Chordata > Mammalia > Carnivora > Canidae > Canis > Canis aureus. The sequence goes on from NC_135632.1 coordinate 58,295,514, forward strand.
GAACTGCTGAATCTTGCCCCACCTAGGCCGCACCCAGACCTGTTGACTCTTGTCCCCAGCTATACCTCAATTCGACAAATGTATCTGGTCCTCACGTGGGCCTCACATGGACCTGGGACTCAGCGGGATAGAGTGGCTTGGTTCCCACAAGGGGCTCACTTGATACTCCTGACTGTGGTCTTATTCTATGCCTCACCAGGACCTAGTGATTCTGTTCCCCATCTGGGCTTTCATGGCCCTAGGGACTCTGGTCCTCACCCAGGTATCATTGGGACCTGGATACTCTATTCCACACCTGGGCCTCACTTTGTCCAGGGAACTCTGGTCCCATTCTGGGCCTCAAACTAAACTGGTTACTCTGGTTCCACCTCGGGGCCTCACCCTTACCTGGTGACCCTGGTCACCCCTTGGGCTTCACATGGGCCTAGTGAATCTGGTTCTTAGCTGGTGCGCACCTGGATCTAGTGACAGGTCACCACATGGGCCTCACCTGAACTTGGTGAATCATGTTGCCACCTGTGCCTCACCTGGACCTTGTGACTGTGGTCCCTCCTGGACCTCACCTGGATCTGGTGGCTCTGTTTCCCATATGGGGCTCTCCTGGACCTGGTGACTCAGGTCCTCATATGGGCATCTTGGGACCTGGTTTCACAGTTCCACATCGGGGCCTCACCTGAACCTAGTGATTCTCGTCCCCCTCTGGGCATCACCCTGACTTGTGACACTGGTCCCCACCGGGATATCACCAGAACCGGGTGACACACCCGGAGCTGGGGACAGTGGTCCTCATCTGGGCCTACACAGGACCTGGTGAATCTACACCAAATTTAGGCTTCGTCTGGACTTTATGACTCTTTTTCCACCTGGCATCAATGGGACATGGTTACTCTGTTCCCCACCTGGGCCTCACCTGGATATGATAACTTTGCTGCACACTTTGGCCTCAAATGGTCCTGATGACTCTCATCCCCCAACCTAGGCCTCAATCTGGACCTGGTGACTGTCATCCCCTACTGGGTCTCAGCTGGACCTGGTGACTGTCATCCCCTACTGGGTCTCAGCTGGACCTGGTGACTCCCCTTCCCACATGAACCACACCTGGACCTGGTGACTGTGGTGTTCTTGTAGACTCATATTTACCTTGTGACTCCCGTCCCCACTAGGGCCTCTCCTGGATCTGGTGACTCTGGCCTGCTGGCTGGCCTCACCTGGACCTGGTTAGTGGGGTTGCCACATGGGCCTCACCCATACCTTCTGACTCAGGTCCCCACGTGAGCCTCTTGGACCTGGTGAAACTGGTCCTTACCTGGTCCTCTCCCAGAACCGGGGACTCTGGTCAACACCTGGGCCTCACCTGGACCTGGTGAATCTGGTCCCCATCTGGGCCTCACCCAGTCCTGGTGACTTTGTTCCCCACCTGGACCTGATTGCTGTGGACTCTTTCTTGGCCTCACCTGGACCTGGTGACTCTGATCCTATCTGAGCGTCAACCATACCTGGTGACTCTGGTCCTCACCTTGGCATCATTGGTACCTGGTGACTCTGTTCCACACCTGAGACTTACCTGGACATGGTGAATCTGGATCCTCACTGGGCCTCACCCTGACCTGGTGACTCTGGTCCCGTCAGGATATCACTTTGACCAGGTGAATCTGGTACCCCTCTAGTCCTCAACCAAATCTGGTGACTCTGGTCCTCAACTGGGCCTCACCTGGACCTAGTGAATATGCTCCATCTGGGCCTCATTTGGACCTGGTGACTCTGGTCCCTACCTGGGCATCATCCGGACATGTTTCCACTGCATGGCCTGCAGGTTGGCCTCACCTGGACCTGGTGAGTGTGGTTGACACCTGCACCTCACCTGGACCTGGTGATTCTGGTCTGCACCTGAGATTACCCTGGATCTGGTGACTGTGGTCCCCACCTGCCCTTCACTTGGATTTGGTGACTCTGGTCCCCATCTGGGGTCACCTGGCCCTGTTGACCATGGTCCTCAACTGGGAAAAATTGGGACGCGGTGACTGTGTTCCACAACTGGACCTCACCTGGACCAAGTGACTCTGGTCCCCCTCTGGGTCTCACCGTGCCCTAGTGACTGTGAAGCCCACTTTGGCCTGACTTGGACCTGCTGACCCTGGTTGCCCTCTGCTCCTGACCTCGAACTGTTGACTCTGCTTTATTCAAGGACCTCCCCTGTACCTGGTGATCCTGATCACCACCTGGGCTTCACCTTGACGTGGTGACTCTTGTCACCACCGGGACTCAACTGGACCTGGTTACTGTGTTCTACACCTGAGCCTCAAGTAGACCTGTTGACCATGGTCCCCAAGCCGTCCTCACAAGTACCTGTTGCCTCTGATACCCATCGGTGCCTCACATGTACCTGGTAACTCTGGACCTCACCTGGGCCGCATCTGGACCTAGTGACTCTGGTCCCCACCTGGACTTCAACTGGATCTGGTGACTCGGGTCCCCACCTGGACCTCACCTCGATCTGGTGACTCTGGTCCTCAGTTTGTCCTCACCTGGACCTGGTGTCTCTCGTCCCCATTTTGACCTAACTCAGAACTGCTGAATCTTGCCCCACCTAGGCCGCACCCAAACCTGGTGACTCTTGTCCCCAGTTATGCCTCAATTCGACCTGATGAATCTGGTCCTCACGTGGGCCTCACATGGACCTGGGACTCAGATGGATAGAGTGGCTCTGGTTCCCACAAGGCGCTCACCTGATACTGGTGACTCTGGTCTTATTCTATGCCTCACCAGGACCTAGTGATTATGTTCCCCATTTGGGCCTGCATGGCCCTAGTGACTCTGGTCCTCACCCAGGCATCACTGGGACCTGGATACTCTATTCCACAATTTGGCCTGATTTTGACCAGGGACCTCTGGTCCCATTCTGGGCCACAAACTAAACTGGTTACTCTGGTTCCCCCTCTAGGCCTCACCCTTACCTGGTGACTCTGGTCACCCCTTGGGCTTCACTTGGGCCTGGTGAATCTGGTCCTAAGCTGGTCCGCACCTGGATCTGGTGACTGGGCGCCACCTGGTCCTCACCTGGATTTTCTGAATCCTGTTGCCACCTGCGCCTCACCTGGACTTTGTGACTGTGGACCCACCTGGACCTCACCTGGATATGGTGGCTCTGGGTCCCATATGGGGCTCTCCTGGACCTGTTTCCTGTGGTCCATCTGGCCTCACCTCGAACACAATGACTCTGATCCATATTTGGGCCTCTCCTGGACCTGTTGACTCTGGTCCTTACCTGGGCATCATTGGGACCTGGATACTCTCTTATATACCTGGGCCTCACCTGGACCTGGTGACTGTGGTCCCACCTGGGCCTCACCTCGACGAGGTGACTGGTTCCCACACGGACCTCACCTGGGCCTGGTGACTCAGGTCCTCATATGTGCATCATCGGACCTGTTTTCTCAGTTCGACATCGGGGCCTCACCTGGACCTAGTGTTTCTCGTCCCCCTCTGAGCCTCATCTTGACGTGGTGACTCTGGTCCCCACCTGAATCACACCAGAACCGGGTGATTCTGGTCCCCCTCTGGGAATCACCCAGAGCTGGGGACACTGATCCTCAACTTGGCCTCAACAGACCCGGTGAATCTACTCCTCACTTAGGCCTCGTCTGGACCTTGTGACTCTTTTCCCACCTGGCATCAATGGGACATGGTTACTCTGTTCCCCACCTGGGTCTCACTTGGACATGATAACTTTGCTCCATACTTTGGCCTAAACTCGTCCCGATGACTCTGGTCCCCCCACCTAGGCCTCAATCTGGACCTGGAGACTGTCATCCACACCTGTGTCTCACCTGGACCTTGTGACTCTCGTTCCCACATGAACCACACCTGGACCTGGTGACTGTGGTGTACTTGTAGACTCACATTTACCTGGTGACTCGGGTCCCCACTAGGGCCTCACCTGGATCTGGTGACACTGGCCTGCAGGTTCGCCTCACTTGGACCTGGTGAGTGGGGTTGCCACATGGGCCTCACCCAAACCTGGTGACTCAGGTCCCCACGTGGGCCTCTTGGACCTGTTAATCTGTTCCTCACCTGGTCCTCTCCCAGACCCGGGGACTCTGGTCCCCAAGTAGGCCTCACCTGGACCTGGTGAATCTGTTCCTCATCTGGGCCTACCCAGTCCTGGTGACTTTGTTCCCCACCTGGACCTGATTGTTGTGGACTCCTTCTTGGCCTCACCTGGAACTGTTGACTCTGATCCTATCTGCGCGTCACCCAGACCTGGTGACTCTGGTCCTCAACTGGGCCTCACCTGGACCTAGTGAATATGCTCCATCTGGGCCTCATTTGGACCTGGTGACTCTGGTCCCTCCCTGGGCATCATCGGGACATGGTTCCAATGCATTGGCTGCAGGTTGGTCTCACTTGGACCTGGTAACTCTGGTCTCTACCTGGGCATCATCGGGACATGGTTCCACACATGGCCTGCAGGTTGGCCTCACCTGGACCTGGTAATTCTAGTCCCTACATGGGTATCATCGGGACATGGTTCCTCTGCATGGCCTGCAGGTGGGCCTCACCTGGACCTGGTGAGTGACGTTGTCACCTTTGCCTCACACATGCCTGGTGACACAGGTCCCCACATGGGCCTCACTTGGGCCTGGTGAATCTGGTCCTTACCTGATCCTCAACTGGAACTCCTAACTCGGGTCACCACCTGGGCCTCACCTGGACCTGGTGAATCTGGTCCCCATCTGGGCCTCACCCAGTCCTGGTGACTTTGTTCCCCAACTGGACCTGATTGCTGTGGACTCTTTCTTGGCCTCACCTGGACCTGGTGACTCTGATCCTATCTGCGCGTCACCCAGATCTGGTGACTCTGGTCCTCACCTGGGCATCATTGTTACCTGGTGACTCTGTTCCACAGCTGAGCCTCAGCTAAACCTGATGACTCTCGAACCTCTCTGTGCCTCACCCTGACCTGGAGACTCTGGTCCCCATCTGGATGTCACCTAGACCAGGGGATTCTGGTACCCCTCTCGCCCTCAACCAGATGTGGTGACTCTGGTCCCCAACTGGGCCTCATATGGACCTAGTGAATATGCTCGATCAGGGCCACATTTGGACCTGGTGACTCTGGTCCCAACGTGGGCAACATCGGGACATGGTTCCACATAATGGTCTGCAGGTTGGCCTCTTCTTGACCTGATAACTCTGGTCCCTACCTGGGCATCATCGGGTCACAGTTCCTCTGCATGGCCTGCAGGTTGGCGTCACCTGTACCTCGTACATCTGGTCCCTACCTGGGCATCATCGGGACACGGTTCCTCTGCATGGCCTGCAGGTTGGCCTCACCTGGACCTGGTGAGTGGGCTTGCCACCTGGGCCTCACCCATACGTGGTGACACAGGTCCCACGTGGGCCTCACTTGGACCTGGTGAATCTGGTCATTACCTGGTCCTCACCCGGAACTGGTAACCCTTGTCACCACCTGGGAGTCACCTGGACCTGGTGAATCTGGTCCCCATCTGGGCCTCACCGAGTCATGGTGACTTTGTTCCCCACCTGGACCTGATTGCTGTGGAGTCCTTCTTGGCCTCAACTGGAACTTGTGACTCTGCTCCTAACTGGGCCTCACCCAGATCTGGTGACTCTGGTCCTCACCTGTGGAATATTATGACCTGGATACTCTGTTCCTCACCTGAACCTCACCTGGACATGATGACTCTGGATCCCCTCTGGGACTCACCCTGACATGGTGACTCTGGTCCCCATCTGGATGTCACCTAGACCAGGGGATTCTGGTACCCCTCTAGGCCTCAACCAGATCTGGTGACTCTGGTCCTCAACTGGGCCTCACCTGGACCTAGTGAATATGCTCCATCTGGGCCTCATTTGGACCTGGTGACTCTGGTCCCTACCTGGGCATCATCGGGACATGGTTCCACTGCATGGCCTGCAGGTTGGCCTCACCTGGACCTGGTAACTCTGGTCTCTACCTGGGCATCATCGGGACATCGTTCCACACATGGCCTGCAGGTTGGCCTCACACGGACCTGGTAATTCTAGTCCCTACCTGGGCATCATCTGGACATGGTTCCTCTGCATGGCCTGCTGGTGGGCCTCACCTGGACCTGGTGAGTGGCGTTGTCACCATGGCCTCACACATGCCTGGTGACACAGGTCCCCACGTGGGCCTCACTTGGGCCTGGTGAATCTGGTCCTTACCTGGTCCTCACCCGTTCCTCACCCGGAAATCCTAACTCGTGTCACCACCTGGGAATCACATGAACCTGGTTCATCTGGTCCCCATCTGGTCCTCATCCTGGTGACTTTGTCACCCCACCTGGAACGGATTGCTGTGGACTCCTTCTTGGCCTCACCTGGATCTGGTGTCTCTGATACTAACTGGGCCTCACCCAGATCTGGTGACTCTGGTCCTCACCTACGGACCACTATGCCCTGGATACTCTGTTCCACTCCTGAGCCTCACCTGGACATGATGACTCTGGATCCCCTCTGGGCCTCACCCTGACATGATGACTCTGGTCCCCATCCGGATGTCACCTAGATTAGGTGAATCTGGTATTCCTCTAGGCCTCAACTTGACCTGGTGACTCTGGTCCTGAATTGGGCCTCACGGGGACCTAGTGAACATGCTCCCAACCTGCGCCTCATCTGGACCTGTTGACTCTGGTTCTCCCTGGGCATCATCCAGACATGGTTACTCTATTTCCCACTGGGACTGACATGATCCTGGTAACTTTGGTCCTGACTTTGGCCTCTTCTCTACCAGGTGACTCTGGCTCCACCTGGGCCTCACCTGTAACTGGTGACTCTGATCCTAAGCATGGCCTCACCTGACCTGGTGACTGTGGTTCCCATCGGGACCTCACCTGGACCTCATGTCTCTGGTCCCACCTGGGCCTACCAGGACCTGGCCCAGAGTCATCATGTCCAGGTGAGGCTGACATGGTGACTCTGGTCCCCATCAGGATGTCACCTAGACCAGGTGAATCTGGTACCCCTCTAGGCCTCAAGTAGACCTGGTGACTCTGGTCCGCAACTGGGCCTCACAGGGACCTAGTGAATATGCTGCCACCTGCGCCGATTCTGGACCTGGTGACACTGGTCCCTACCTTGGCATCATCGGGACACGGTTCCTCTTCATGGCCTGCAGGTTGGCCTCACCTGGACCTGGTGATTCTCGTCCCTCTCTGGGCCTCACCGTGACGTGGTGACTTGGTCCCCACCTGGATATCACCAGAACCGGGTGACTCTGGTTTGCCTCTGGGATTCACCCAGAGCTGGGGACACTGGTCCTCAACTGGGCCTCAACAGGACCTGGTGAATCTACTCCTCACTTAGACCTCGTATGGACCTGTGACTCTTTTCCCACCTGACATCAATGGGACATGGTTACTCTGTTCCCCAACTGGGCCTCACCTGGATATGATAACTTTCCTCCACACTTTTGCCTCAACTGCTCCTGATGAATCTGGTCCCCCCACCTAGGCCTCAATCTGGACCTGGTAACTGTGGTCCCCAACTGGGTCTCTCCTGGACCTGGTGACTCTTGTTCCCTCATGAACCAAACCTGGACCTGGTGACTGTGGTGTTCTTGTAGATTCACATTTACCTAGTGACTCTGGTCCCCACTAGGGACTCACGTGGATCTGGTGACTCTGGCCTGCAGGTTGGCCTCACCTGGACCTGGTGAGTGGGGTTGCCACCTGGGACACACCCATACCTGGTGACTCAGGTCCCCACGTGTGCCACTTGGACCTGGTGAATCTGGTCCTTACCTGGTCCTCTACTAGACCCGGGGACTCCGGTCACCACCTGGGCCTCACCTGGACCTGATGAGTGAATCTGGTCCCCATCTGGACCTCACCCAGTCCTGGTGACTTTGTTCCCCACCTGGACCTGATTGCTGTGGACTCTTTCTTGGCCTTACCTGGAACTGGTGGCTCTGATCCTATCTGCACGTCACCCAGATCTGGTGACTCTGGTCCTCACCTGGGCATCTTTGGTAGTTGGTGACTCTGTTCCACACCTGAGCCTCACCTGGACATGATGACTCTGGAACCCCTCTGGGCCTCACCCTGACCTGGTGACTCTGGACCTATCTGGATGTCACCTGGACCAGGTGATTCTGGTACCCCTCTAGGCCTCAACCAGATCTGGTGACTCTGGTCCTCAACTTGGCCTCACCTGGACCTAGTGAATATGCTTCATCTGGACCTCATTTGGGCCTGGTGACTCTGGTCCCTACCTGGGCATCATCGTGACATGGTTCCACTGCATGGCCTTTAGGCTGGCATCACCTGGACCTGGTAACTCTGGTCCCTACCTGGGCATCATTGGGACATGGTTCCTCTACATGGCCTGCAGGTTGGCCTCACCTGGACCTGGTGAGTGTGGTTGCCACCTGGGCCTCACCCATACCTGGTGACAAAGGTCCCCACGTGGGCCTAGATTGGACCTTGTGAATCTGGTCCTTACCTTATCCTCACACGGAACTGGTAACCCTGGTCACCACCTGGGCCTCAACTGGACCTGGTGAATCTGGTCCCCATTTGTGCCTCACCAAGTCCTGGTGTTTTTTTTCCCCACCTGGACCTGATTGATGTGGACTCCTTCTTGGCCTCACCTGGAAATGGTGACTCTGATCCTAACTGGGCATCAGCCAGATCTGGTGACTCTGGTCTTCACCTGTGGACCATTATGACCTGGATACTCTGTTCCACGCTTGAGCCTCACCTGCACATGATGACTCTGGATCCCCTCTGGGCCTCACCCTGACATGATGACTCTGGTCCCCATCTGCATGTCACATAGACCAGGTGAATCTGGAACCCCTCTAGGCCTCAACTAGACCTGGTGACTCTGGTCCTCAACTGGGCCTCACCGGAACCTAGTGAATATGCTTCCCACCTGCGCCTCATCTGGACCTGTTGACTCTGGTCCTTACCTGGGCATCATTGGGACCATGATACTCTCTTATATAACAGGGTCTCACCTGGACCTGGTGACTGTGGTCCCACCTGGGCCTCACCTGGACGAGGTGACTGGCTCCCACAGGGACATCACCTGGACCTGGTGACTCAGGTCATCATATGGGCATCATTCACCTGGTTTCTCAGTTCCACATCGGGGCTTCACCTGGTCCTAGTGATTCTCGTCCCGCTCTGGGCCTCACCGTGACGTGGTGACTCTGGTCCCCACCTATATATCACCAGAACCGGGTGACTCTTGTCCCCCTCTAGGACTCACCCGGAGCTGGGGACAGTGGTCCTCAACTGGTCCTCAAAAGTACCTGGTGAATCTACTCCTCACTTAGGCCTCGTCTGGACCTTGTGACTCTTTTCTCACCTGGCATCAATGGGACATGGTTACTCTGTTCCCCACCTGGGTCTCACCTGGACATGATTACTTTGCTCCACACTTTGGCCCCAACTGGTCCTGATGACTCTGGTCCCCCCACCTAGGCCTCAATCTGGACCTGGTTACTGTGGTCCCCAGCTGGGTCTCACCTGGACTGGTGACTCTGGTTCCCACATGAACGACACTGGCACTGGTGACTGTGGTGTTCTTGTAGACTCATATTTACCTGGAGACTCCAGTCCCCACTAGGTCCTCACATGGATCTGGTGACTCTGGCATGCAGGTTGGCCTCACCTGGACCTGATGAGTGGGTTTGCCACCTGGGCCTCACCCATACCTGGTGACCCACGTACCCACGTGGGCCTCTTGGACCTGGTGAATCTGGTCCTTACCTGGTCCTCTCCCAGACCCGGGGACTCTGGTCCCCAACTGGGCCTCACCTGGACCTGGTGAATCCGGTCCCCATCTGGGACTCACCCAGTCCTGGTGACTTTGTTCCCCACCTGGATCTGATTGCTGTGGACTCTTTCTTGGCCTCACCTGGAAATGGTGAATCTGATCCTTTCTTCGCGTCCCCCAGACCTGGTTACTCTGTTCCTCACCTGGGCATCATCGGGACATGGTTCCACTGCATAAACTGCAGGTTGCCCTCACCTGGACCTGGTAATTCTGCTCTCTACCTCGGCATCATAGGGATATGGTTCCACTGCATGGCATGCAGGTTGGAATCACCAGGACCTGGTGACTCTGGGCCGTACCTGGGCATCATCGGGATGTGGTTCCACTGCATGGCCTGTAGGTTGGCCTCACCTGGACCTGGTAACTCTGGTCCCTACCTGGGCATCATCGGGACACGGTTCCTCTGCAAGGCCTGCAGGCTTGCCTCACCTGGACCTGGTGAGTGTGGTTGCCACATGGGCCTCACCCATACCTGTTTAACCAGGTCCCCACGTGGGCCTCTTGGACCTGGTGAATCTGGTCCTTACCTGGTCCTCTCCTAGACCCGGGAACTCTGGTCACCACCTGGGCCTCACCTGGACCTGGTGAATCCGGTCCCCATCTGGGACTCACCCAGTCCTGGTGACTTTGTTCCCCACCTGGATCTGATTGCTGTGGACTCTTTCTTGGCCTCACCTGGAAATGGTGAATCTGATCCTTTCTTCGCGTCCCCCAGACCTGGTTACTCTGTTCCTCACCTGGGCATCATCGGGACATGGTTCCACTGCATAAACTGCAGGTTGCCCTCACCTGGACCTGGTAATTCTGCTCTCTACCTCGGCATCATAGGGATATGGTTCCAGTGCATGGCATGCAGGTTGGAATCACCAGGACCTGGTGACTCTGGGCCGTACCTGGGCATCATCGGGATGTGGTTCCACTGCATGGCCTGCAGGTTGGCCTCACCTGGACCTGGTAACTCTGGTCCCTACCTGGGCATCATCGGGACACGGCTCCTCTGCAAGGCCTGCAGGCTTGCCTCACCTGGACCTGGTGAGTGTGGTTGCCACATGGGCCTCACCCATACCTGTTGAACCAGGTCCCCACGTGGGCCTCTTGGACCTGGTGAATCTGGTCCTTACCTGGTCCTCTCCTAGACCCGGGAACTCTGGTCACCACCTGGGCCTCACCTGGACCTGGTGAATCTGGTCCCCATCTGGGCCTCACCCTCTCCTGGTGAATTTGTTCCCCCCGTGGACCTGATTGCTGTGGACTCCTTCTTGACCTCACCTGGAACTGGTAACTCTGAACCTAACTGGGCCTCATCCAGATCTGGTGACTCTGGTCCTCACCTGTGGACCATTATGACCTGGATACTCTGTTCCACACCTGAGCCTCACCTGGACATGATGAGTCTGGATCCCCTCTGGGCCTCAGCCTCACATGGTGACTCTGGTCCCCATCTGGATGTCACCTAGACCAGGTGAATCTGGTACCACTCTAGGCCTCAACTTGACCTGGTGACTCTGGTCCTCAACTGGGCCTCACCGGGACCTAGTGAACATGCTCCCCACCTGCGCCTCATCTTGACCTTGTGACTCTGGTTCTACCTGGGCATCATCGGGACATGCTTAATCTATTCCCCACTGGGACTGACCTGATGCTGGTAACTCTGGTCCTGACTGTGGCCACTTCTCTACCAGGTAACTCTGGCTCCACCTGGGTCTCACCTGTAACTGGTGATTCTGATCCTAAGCATGGCCTCACCTGACCTGGTGACTGTGGTTCCCATCGGGACCTCACCTGGACCTCATGTCTCTGGGTCCACCTGGGCCTCACCAGGACCTGGTGTCTCTGGTACCCACATGGGTAGCATCAGGATATGGTTACACTGTTCAATAACAGTGACCCAGCCGGAACAATTAACTCTGGTCTTCACCTGGGACACACCTGGACATGGTGACACTCCTTCCCACCTGGGTCTCAACTGGAAATTGTGAGTCAGATCCCCACCTGGTCCAAACCTGTATCTGGTGATTCTCGTTCCCACATGGACATCATGTGGACCTGGTGGCTGTAGTGTTTCTAGTTTGTCATGTACCTCGTGACTCTGGACCCCACCAGGGCCTCACCGGGACCTGGTGAGTGTGGATGCCAACTGCACCTCACCTGCACCTGGTGATTCTGGTCTGCACCTGAGACTAACCTGGATCTGGTAAATGTGGTCCCCACCTGGGCTTCACCTGCATTTGGGGACTCCGGACCCCATCTGGGCCTCACCTGGCCCTGTTGACCATGGTCCTCAACTGGGCAAAATTGGGACGCGGTGACTGTGTTCCACAACTGGACCTCACCTGGACCACGTGACTTTGGTGCCCCTCTGTGTCTCACCATGCCCTAGTGACTGTGAACCCCACTTTGGTCTGACTTGGACCTGCTGACCCTGGTTGAAACCTGCGCCTGACCTCGAACTGTTGACTCTGGCTCTTTCAAGGGCCTCCCCTGTGCCTGGTGATCCTGGTTCCCACCTGGGCCTCACCTGGACCTGGTGACTCTTGTCGCCACCGGGGACTCACTTGGACCTGCTTACTGTGTTCCACACCTGGGTCTCAAGTGGACACGTTGACCATGGTTCCCAAGCCGGCCTCACATGGACCTGTTGCCTCTGATCCCCACCGAGGCTTCACGTGTACCTGGTAACTCAGGTCCTCACCTGGGCATCATCTGGACCTAGTGACTCTGGTCCCCAACTGGGCTTCACCTGGATCTGGTTACTCTGGTCCCCACCTGTACTTCACCTGGATCTGGTGACTCTGGTCCCGACCTAGACCTCTCCTGGATCTGGTGTCTCTCGTGCCCACTTTGACCTAACTCAGAACTGCTGAATCTAGCCCCACATAATACGCACCCAGACCTGGTGACTCTTGTCCCCAGCTATTCCTCAATTCGACCTGATGAATCTGGTCCTCACGTGGACCTCACATGTACCTGGGACTCAGCTGGATAGAGTGGCTCTGGTTCCCACAAGGGGCTCACCAGATACTGGTGACTGTGGTCTTATTCTATGCCTCACCAGGACCTAGTGATTCTGTTCCCCATCTGGGCCTGCATGGCCCTAGTGACTCTGGTCCTCACCCAGGCATCTTTGGGACCTGGATACTCTATTCCACACCTGGGCCTCACTTTGACCAGGGACCTCTGGTCCCATTCTGGGCCTCAAACTAAACTGGTTACTCTGGTTCCAGTCTGGGCCTCACCCTTACCTGGTGATCTGGTCACCCCTTGGTCTTCACTTGGGCCTGGTGATTCTGGTCCTTAGCTGGTCCGCACCTGGATCTGGTGACTAGTCGCCACCTGGGCCTCACCTGGACTTGGTGAATCCTGTTGCCACCTGCGCCTCACCTGGACCTTGTGACTGTGGTCCCTCCTGGACCTCACCTGGATCTGGTGGCTCTGGTTCCCATATGGGGCTCTCCTGGACCTGGTTCCTGTGGTCTCCATCTGGCCTCACCTGGAACACAATGACTGTGATCCATATTTGGGCCTCTCCTGGACCTGTTGACTCTGCTCCTTACCTGGGCATCATTGGGACCTGGATACTCTCTTATATACCAGGGCCTCACATGGACCTGGTGACTGTGGTCCCACATGGGCCTCACCTGGACGAGGTGACTGGTTCCCACAGGGACCTCACCTGGACCTGGTGACTCAGGTCCTCATATGGGCATCATGGGACCGGGTTTCTCAGTTCCACATTGGGGCCTCACCTGGACCTAGTGATTCTCGTCCCCGTCTGGGCCTCAACCTGACTGGTGACTCTGGTCCCCACCTGGATATCACCAGAACCGTGTAACACACCCGGAGCTGTGGACACTGGTCCTCAACTGGGCCTCAACAGGACCTGGTGAATCTACTCCTCACTTAGGCCTCGTCTGGACCTTGTGACTCTTTTCCCACCTGGCATCAATGGGACATGGTTACTCTGTTCCCCACCTGGGACTCACCTGGACATGAGAACTTTGCCCCACACTTTACCTCAAGTGGTCCTGATGATTCTGGTCCCCCCACCTAGGCCTCAATGTGGACCTGGTTACTGTGGTCCCCACATGGTTCTCACCTGGACCTGGTGAATCTCGTTCCCACATAAACCACACCAGGACCTGGTGACTGTGGTATCCTTGTGGACTCACATTTATCTGGTGACTCTGGTCCCCACTAGGGCCTCACCTGGATCTGGTGACCCTGTCCTGCAGGTTGGCCTCACATGGACCTTGTTAGTGGGGTTGCCACCTGGGCCTCACCCATACCTGGTGACTCAAGTCCCCACGTGGGCTTCTTGGACCTGGTGAATATGGTCCTTACCTGGTGTTCTCCCAGAACGGGGACTCTGGTCACCACCTGGGCCTCACCTGGACCTGGTGAATCTGGTCCCCATCTGGGGCTCTCCCAGGCCTGGTGACTTTGTTCCCCACCTGGACCTGATTTCTGTGGACTCTTTCTTGGCCTCACCTCGAACTCGTGACTCTTATCCTATCTGCTCGTCACCCAGACCTGGTGACTCTGGTCCTCACCTGGGCATCATTTGTACCTGGTGACTCTGTTCCACACCTGAGCCTCACCTGGATGTCATGACTCTGGAAGCTCTCTGGGCCTCACCCTGACCTGGTGACCCTGTTCCCCATCTGGATGTCACCTGGAACAGGTGATTCTGGTACGCCTCTAGGACTCAACCAGATCTGGTGACTCTGGTCCTCAAATGGGCCTCACCTGGACCTAGTGAATATGATCCATCTGGGCCTCATTTGGACCTGGTGACTCTGGTCCCTCCCTGGGCATCATCGGGACATGGTTCCACTGCATGGCTTGCAAGTTGGCCTCACCTGGACCTGGTAACTCAGGTCCCTACCTGGTCATCATCGGGACACTCTTCCTCTGCATTGCCTGCAGGGTGGCCACACTTGGACCTGGTGAGTGGGGTTGCCACTTGGGCCTCACCCATACCTGGTGACACAGGTCCCCTCGTGGGCCTCACCTGGACCTGGTGAATCTGGTCCTTACCTGGTCCTCACCCGGAACTGGTAACTCCGGTCACCACCTGGGAATTACCTGGCCTGGTGAATCTGGTCCCCATCTGGGCCACACCCAGTCCTGGTGACTTTGTTCCCCACCTGGACCTGATTGCTGTGGACTCCTTCTTGGCCTCACCGGGAAGTGGTGACTTTGATCGTAGCTGTGCCTCACCCAGATCTGGTGACTCTGGTCCTCACATTTGGACCATTATGACCTGGATAGTCTGTTTCACACCTGAGCCTCACCTGGACATGATGACTCTGGATCCCCTCTGGGCCTCACGCTGACATCGTGACTCTGGTCCCCATCTGGATATCACCAGAACCGGGTGACTCTGGTCCCCCTGTGGGACTCACCCAGAGCTGGGGACACTGGTCCTCAACTGGATCTCAACAGTACCTGTTGAATCTACTCCTCACTTAGGCCTCGTCTGGACCTTGTGAATCTTTTCCCACCTGGCATCAACGGTACATGGTTACTCTGTTCCCCACCTGGGCCTCACCTAGACATGGTAACTTTGCTCCACACTTTGGCCTCAACGGGTCCTGATGACTCTGGTCCCCCCACCTAGGCCTCAATCTGGACCCGGTGACTGTGGTCCCCACCTGGATCTCACCTGGACCTGGTGACTCTCGTTCCCACATGAAACACACCTGGACCTGGTGACTGTGGTCTTCTTGTAGAGTCACAATTACCTTGTGACTCCGGTCCCCACTAGGCCTCACGTTGATCTGGTGACTCTGTCCTGCAGGTTGGCCTCACCTGGACCTGGTGAGTGGGGTTGCCACCTGGGCCTCACCCATACCTGGTGACTCAGGTCCTCACATTGGCCTCACTTGGACCTGGTGAATCTGGTCCTTACCTGGTCCTCTCCCAGACCCGGGGACTCTGGTCACCACCTGGACCTCACTTGGACCTGGTGAATCTGGTCCCCATCTGGGCCTCACCTAGTCTGGTGACTTTGTTCCCCACCTGGACCTGATTGCTGTGGACTCTTTCTTGGCCTCACCTGGAACTGGTGACTCTGATCCTATCTGCGCATCACCTAGACCTGGTGACTCTGGTCCTCCACTGGGCATCATTGGTACCTGGTGACTCTGTTCCACACCTGAGCCTCACCTGGATGTCATGACTCTGGAAGCTCTCTGGGCCTCACCCTGACCTGGTGACCCTGGTCCCCATCTGGATGTCACCTGGACCAGGGAATTCTGGTACCCCTCTAGGCCTCAACCAGATCTGGTTACTTTGGTCCTCAACTCGGACTCACCTGGACCTAGTGAATATGCTCCATCTGGGCCTCATTTGGACTTGATGACTCTGGTCCCTACCTGGGCATCATCGGGACATGTTTCCACTGCATTGCATGCAGGTTGGCCTCACCTGGACCTCGTAACTCTGGTCCCTACATGGCCGTCATCGGGACACGGTTCCTCTGCATGGCCTTCAGGTTGGACTCCCCTGGACCTGGTGAGTGAGGTTGCAACCTGGGTCTCCCCATACCTTGTGACACAGGTCCCACGTGGGCTTCACTTGGACCTGGTGAATCTGGTCCTTACCTTGTCCTCACCCATAACTGGTAACCCTTGTCACCACCTGGGAATCACCTGGACCTGGTGAATCTGGTCCCCATCTGGGCCTCACCTAGTCTGGTGACTTTGTTCCCCACCTGGACCTGATTGCTGTGGACTCTTTCTTGGCCTCACCTGGAACTGGTGACTCTGATCCTATCTGCGCATCACCTAGACCTGGTGACTCTGGTCCTCCACTGGGCATCATTGGTACCTGGTGACTCTGTTCCACACCTGAGCCTCACCTGGATGTCATGACTCTGGAAGCTCTCTGGGCCTCACCCTGACCTGGTGACCCTGGTCCCCATCTGGATGTCACCTGGACCAGGGAATTCTGGTACCCCTCTAGGCCTCAACCAGATCTGGTTACTTTGGTCCTCAACTCGGACTCACCTGGACCTAGTGAATATGCTCCATCTGGGCCTCATTTGGACTTGATGACTCTGGTCCCTACCTGGGCATCATCGGGACATGTTTCCACTGCATTGCATGCAGGTTGGCCTCACCTGGACCTCGTAACTCTGGTCCCTACATGGCCGTCATCGGGACACGGTTCCTCTGCATGGCCTTCAGGTTGGACTCCCCTGGACCTGGTGAGTGAGGTTGCAACCTGGGTCTCCCCATACCTGGTGACACAGGTCCCACGTGGGCTTCACTTGGACCTGGTGAATCTGGTCCTTACCTTGTCCTCACCCATAACTGGTAACCCTTGTCACCACCTGGGAATCACCTGGACCTGGTGAATCTGGTCCCCATCTGGGCCTCACCCAGTCCTAATGACTTTTTTCCCCACCTGGACCCGATTTCTGTGGACTAATTCTTGGCCTCACCTGGAACTGGTGACTCTGAGCCTATCTGAGCGTCACCCAGACCCGGTGATTCTGGTCCTCACCTGGGCATCATTGGTACCTGGAGACTCTGATCCACACCTGAGCCTCACCTGGACATGATGACACTGGAACCTCTCTGGGCCTCACACTAACCTGGTTAATGTGGTCCCCATCTGGATGTCACCTGGACCAGGTGACTCTGGTACCGCTCTAGGCCTCAACCAGTTCTGGTGACTCTGGTCTTCAACTGGGCCTCGCCTGGACCTAGTGAATATGCTCCATCTGGGCCTCATTTGGACCTGCTGACTCTGGTCACTTCCTGGCAATCATCGGGAAATGGTTCCACTGCATGGCCTGCAGGTTGGCCTCAGCTGGACATGGTAACTCTGGTCCCGACCTGGGCATCATCGGGACATTGTTCCTCTGCGTTCCCTGCAGTTTGTCCACATCTGGACCTGGTGAGTGGGGTTGCCAACTGGGCCTCACCCATACTTGGTGACACAGGTCCCCACGTGGGCCTCAGTTGGACCTGGTGAATATGGTCCTTACCTGGTCCACACCCGGAACTCGTAACTCTGCTCACCACCTGGAAATCAGCTGGACTTGGTGAATCTGGTCCCCATCTGGGCTCACCAAGTCCTGGTGACTTTGTTCCCCACCTGGACCTGATTGCTGTGGACTCCTTCTTGGCCTTACCTGAAACTGGAGACTCTGATCCTAACTGGGCCTCACCCAGATCTGGTGATTGTAGACCTCACCTGTGGACCATTATGAACTGGATACTCTGTTCCACACCTGAGCCTCACCTGGACATGGTGACTCTGGATCCACTCTGGGCCTCAGCCTGATATGTTCACTCTGGTCCCCATCTGGATGTCACCTAGACCAGGTGAATCTGGTACCCCTCTAGGCCTCAACTAGACCTGGAGACTCTGGTCCTCGACTGGGCCTCACGGGGACCTATTGGACAAGCTCCCCACCTGCGCCTCATCAGAACCTGGTGACTCTGGTTCTACCTGGGCAAATTCGGGACATGGTAACTCTATTCCCCACTGGGACTGACCTGATCCTGGTAACTCTGGTCCTGACTTTGGCCTCTTCTCTACCAGGTGACTCTGGCTCCACCTGGGCCTCACCTGTAACTGGTGAGTCTGATCCTAAGCATGGCCTCACCTGACCTGGTCTCTCGGGTTCACATTGGGACCTCACCTTGACCTCATGTCTCTGGTCCCACCTGGGCCACACCAGGGCCTGGTGTCTCTGAACCCACCTGGGTAGCATCAGAATATGGTTACCCTGTTCACTAACAGTGACACAGCCGGACCTATTAGCTCAGGTCTTCACGTGGGCCACACCTGGACGTGGTGTCTCTTGTCACCACCGGGCACTCACCTGGACCTGCTTACTGTGTTCCACACCTGGGCCTCAAGTAGACCTGGCCTTCACCTGGGTCACACCTGGACGTGGTGACACTGGTTCCCACCTGGGTCTCACCTGGACATGGTGAGTCAGATACCCACCTGGTACTCACCTGTAACTGGTGATTCTCGTTCCCACATGGAAATAATATGGACCTTCTGGCTGCAGTGTTTCTAGCTTCTCATGTACCTCGTGACTCTGGTCCGCACCAGGGCCTCACCGGGACCTGGTGAGTGTGGTTGCCACCTGCACCTCACCAGGACCTGGTGATTCTGGTCTGCACCTGAGACTATTCTGGATCTGGTGACTGTGGTCACTACCTGTGCTTCATTGGATTTGGGGACTCCGGTCCCCACCTGGGACTCACCTGGCCCTGTTGACCATGGTCCTCTAATGGGCAAAATAGGGACCCGGTGACTGTGTTCCACAACTGGACCTCACCTGGACCAGGTGACTCTGGTCCCCCTCTGGGTCTCACTGTGCCCTAGTGACTGTGAACCCCGCTTTGGCCTGACTTGGACTTGCTGACCCTGGTTGCCACCTGCGCCTGACCTCGAACTGTTGACTCTGGTTCTTTCAAGGGCCTCCCCTGTACCTAGTGATCCTGGTCCCCAACTGGGCCTCAACTGGACGTGGTGACTCTTGTCACCACCGGGGACTCACCTGGACCTGCTTACTGTGTTCCACACCTGGGCCTCAAGTAGACCGTTGCCCATGGTCCCCAAACCGGCCTCACATGGACCTGTTGGCTCTGATCCCCGCTGGGGCCTCACGTTATTCTGGTAACTCTGATCCTCACCTGGGCCTCATCTGGACCTAGTGACTCTGGTCCCCACCTGGGCTTCACCTGCATCTGGTGACTCTGGTCCCCACCTGGACCTCTCCTGGACCTGGTGACTCTCTTTCCAACATGGACCTCACCTGGATCTGGTGACTCTGGTCCTCAGTTTGGCCTCAACTGGACTTGGTGTCTCTCGTCCCCACTTTGACGTAACTCAGAACTGCTGAATCTTGCCCCACCTAGGCCGCACCCACACCTGGTGACTCTTGTCCCCAGCTATGCCTCAATTCGACCTGATGAATCTTGTCCTCACGTGGGCCTCACATCGACCTCGGACTCAGCTGGATAGAGTGGCTCTGGTTCCCACAAGGGGCTCACCTGATATTGCTGACTGTGGTCTTATTCTATGCCTCACCAGGACCTAGTGATTCTGTTCCCCATCTGGACCTGCATGGCGCTAGTGACGCTGGTCCTCACCCAGGCATCATTGGGACCTGAATTCTCTATTCCACACCTGGTCCTCACTTTGACCAGGGACCTCTAGTCCCATTCTGGGCCTCAAACTAAACTGGTTACTCTGGTTCCCCCTCTGGGCGTCACCCTTACCTGGTGACTCTGGTCACCCTTTGGGCTTCACTTGGGCCTGGTGAATCTGGTCCTTACAGGTCCGCACCTGGATGTGGTGACTGGTCGACACCTGGGCCTCACCTGGACTTGGTGAATCCTGTTGCCACCTGCGCCTCACCTGGACTTTGTGACTGTGGTCCCACCTGTACCTCACCTGGATCTGGTGGCTCTGGTTCCCATATGGGGCTCTCCTGGACCTGGTTCCTGTGGTCTCCATCTGGCCTCACCTGGAACACAATGACTCTGATCCATATTTGGGCCTCTCCTGGACCTGTTGACTCAGGTCCTTACCTGGGCATCATTGGGACCGGGATACTCTCTTATATACCTGGGCCTCACTTGGACCTGGTGACTGTGGTCCCACCTGGGCCTCACCTGGACTAGGTGACTGGTTCCCACAGGGACCTCACCTGGACCTGGTGACTCAGGTCCTCATATGCTCATCATTGGACCTGGTTTCTCAGTTCCACATCGGGGCCTCACCTGGACCTAGTGATTCTCGTCTCCCTCTGGGCCTCACTCTGACGTGGTGACTCTGGTCCCCACCTGGATATCACCAGAACCGGGTGATTCTAGTCCCCCTCTTGGACTCACCCGGAGATGGGGACACTGGTCCTCACCTCGGCCTCAACAGGACCTGGTGAATCTACTCCTCACTTAGGCCTCGTTTGAACCTTGTGACACTTTTCCCACCTGGCATCAATGGGACATGGTTACTGTGTTCCCCACCTGGGCCTCAACTGGACATGATAACTTTTTTACAAACTTTGGCCTCAACTGGTCCTAATGACTCTGGTCCCCCCACCTAGGCCTCAATCAGCACCTGGTGACTGTGGTCCCCATCTGGGTCTCACCTGGACCTGGTGACTCTCGTTCCAGATGAACCACACCTGGACCTGGTGACTGTGGTGTTCTTGTAGACTCACATTTACCTGGTGACTGCGGTCCCCACTAGGGTCTCACCTGGATCTGGTGACTCTGGCCTGCAGATTGGCCTCACCTGGACCTGTTGAGTGGGGTTGCCACCTGGGCCTCACCCAAACCTGGTGACTCAGGTCCCCACGTGGGCCTCTTGGACCTGGTGAATCTGGTCCTTACCTGGTCCTCTCCAAGTCCCGGGGACTCTGGTCACCACCTGGGCCTCACCTGGACGAAGTGACTGGTTCCCACAGGGACCTCACCTGGACCTGGTGACTCAGGTCCTCATATGGGCATCCTGGGACCTGGTTTCTCAGTTCCACATCGGGGCCTCACCTGGACCTAGTGATTCTCGTCGCACTCTGGGCCTTACCCTGAGATGGGGATACTGGGTCTCAACTGGGCCTCAACACGACCTGGTGAATCTACTCCTCACTTAGGCCTCGTCTGGACCTTGTGACTCTTTTACCACCTGGCATCAATGGGACATGGTTACTCTCTTCCCCACCTCGGCCTCACCTGGACATGATAACTTTGCTCCACACTTTGGCCTCAACGGGTCCTGATGACTCTGGTCCTCCCACCTAGGCCTCAATCTGGACCTGGTGACTATGGTCCCCACCTGGGTATCACCTGGACCTGGTGACTCACGTTCCCACATGAACCACACCTGGACCTGGTGACTGTTTTCTTCTGGTAGACACATTTACCTGGTGACTCCGATCCCCGAGGGCCTCACATGGATCTGGTGACTCTGGCCTGCAGGTTGGCCTCACCTGGACCGGGTGAGTGGGGTTGCCACCTGGGCTTCACCCATATCTGTTGACCCACGTACCCACGTGGGCCTCATGGACCTGGTGAATCTGGTCCTTACCTGGTTCTCTCCCAGACCCGGTGACTCTGGTTCCCAACAGGGCCTCACATGGACCTCGTGAATCCGGTTCCCATCTGGGAGTCACCCAGTCCTGGTGACTTTGTTCCCCACCTGGATCTGATTGCTGTGGACTCTTTCTTGGCCTCACCTGGAAATGGTGACTCTGATCTTTTCTGCGCGTCCCCCAGACCTGGTGACTCTGTTCCTCACCTGGGCATCATCGGGACATGGTTCCACTGCATCAACTGCAGGTTGCCCTCACCTGGACCTGGTATTTCTGGTCTCTACCTGGGCATCATAGGGATATGTTTCCACTGCATGGCATGCCGGTTGGACTCACCAGGATCTGGTGATCTGGGCCCTACCTAGGCATCATCGGGACATGGTTCCACTGCATGGCCTGCAGGTTGGCCTCACCTGGACCTGGTAACTCTGTTCCCTACCTGGGCATCATCGGGACACGGTTCCTCTGCAAGGCCTGCAGGCTGGCCTCACCTGGACGTGGTGAGTGTGGTAGCCACCTGGGGCTCACCCATACCTGTTGAACCAGGTCCCCACGTGGGCCTCTTGGACCTGGTGAATCTGGTCCTTACCTGGTCCTCTCCTAGACCCGGGGACTCTGGTCACCACCTGGGCCTCACCTGGACCTGGTGAATCTGGTCCCCATCTGGGCCTCACCCTCTCCTGGTGACTTTGATCCCCCCCTGGACCTGATTGCTGTGGACTCCTACTTGGCCTCACCTGGAACTGGTGACTTTGATCGTAACTGGGCTTCATCCAGATCTGGTGACTCTGGTCCTCACCTGTGGACCATTATGACCTGGATACTCTGTTCCACACCTGAGCCTCACCTGGACATGATGACTCTGGAACTTCTCTGGGCCTCACCCAGATCTGGTGACTCTGGTCCTCACCTGGGCATCATTGGTACCTGGTGACTCTGTTCCACACCTGAGCCTCACCTGGACTTGAGGCTCTGGACTCTCGAACCACTCTGGGCCTAAACCTGACCTGGACTCTGGTCTCCATATGGATGTCACCTGGACCAGGTGATTCTGGTACCCTTCTCGGCCTCAACCAGTTCTGGTGACTCTGGTCCTCAACTGGGCCTCACCTGGACCTATTGAATATGCTCCATCTGGGCCTGATTTGGACCTGGTGACTCTGGTCCCTACCTGGGCATCATCGGGACATGGATCCACTACAAGGCCTGTAGGTTGGCCTCAGCTGGACCTGGTTACTCTGGTCCCTACCTGGGCATCATCGGGACACGGTTCCTCTGCATGGCCTCCAGGTTGGCCTCACCTGGACCTAGTCAGTGGGATTGCCACCTGGGGCTCGCCCATACCTGGTGACACAGGTCCCCACGTGGGCCTCACTTGGAAGTGGTGAATCTGGTCTTTACCTGGTCCTCTCCCGGAACTCCTAACTCGGGTCCCCACCTGGGCCTCACCTGGACCTTTGTGAATCTCTTCCCCATCTGGGCCTCACCCAGTCCTGGTGACTTTGTTCCCCACCTGGACCTGATTGCTGTGGACTCTTTCTTGGCCTCACCTCGAACTGGTGACTCTTATCCTCTCTGCGCGTGACTCAGGCCTGGTGACTCTGGTCCTCACCTGGGCCTCATTGGTACCTGGTGACTCTGTTCCACACCTGAGCCTCACCTGGACATGATGACTCTGGAACCTCTCTGGGCCTCACCCTGACCTGGTGACTCTGGTCCCCATCTGGATGTCACCTGGACCAGGTGTTTCTGGTACCCCTCTAGGCCTCAACCAGATCTAGTGTCTCTGGTCCTCAACTGGGCCTCGGCTGGACCTAGTGAATATGCTCCATCTTGGCCTCATTTGGACCTGGTTAGTCTGGGCCCTACCTGGGCATCATTGGGACATGGTTCCACTGCATTGCATGCAGGTTGGCCTCACCTGGACCTCGTAACTCTGGTCCCTAAATGGCCATCTTCGGGACACGGTTCCTCTGCATGGCCTTCAGGTTGGCCTCACCTGGTCCTAGTGTGTGGTGATGTCACCTGGGTCTCCCCATAACTGGTGACACAGGTCCCACGTGGGCTTCACTTGGACCTGGTGAATCTGGTCATTACCTGGTCCTCACCCAAAAATGGTAACCCTTGTCACCACCTGGGCCTCACCTAGGTCTGGTGAATCTGGTCCCCATCTGGGCCTCACCCAGACTTGGTTAATTTGCTCCCCACCTGGACCTGATTGCTGTGGACTCCTTCTTGGCCTCACCTGGAACTGGTGACTCTGATCCTTCTTGGGCCTCACCCAGATCTGGTGACTCTGGTCCTCACCTGTGGACCATTATGACCTGGATACTCTGTTCCAGTGACCTGAGCCTCACCTGGACATAATGACTCTGGATCCCCTCTGGGCCTCACCCTGACATGGTGACTCTTGTCCCCATCTGGATGTCACCTAGACCAGGGAAATCTGGTACCACTCTAGGCCTCAACTTGACCTGGTGACTCTGGTCCTCAACTGGGCCTCACCCGGACCTAGTGATTATGTTCCCCTCCTGCGCCTCATCTGGACTTGGCGACTCTGTTTCTACCTGGGAATCATCGAGACATGGTTACTCTATTCCCCACTGGGACTGACCTGATCCTGGTAACTCTGGTCCTGACTTTGGCCTCTTCTCTACCAGGTGACTCTGGCTCCACCTGGGCCTCACCTGTAACTGGTGACTCTGATCCTAAGCATGGCCTCACCTGACCTGGTGACTGTGGTTCCCATCGGGACCTCACCTGAACCTCATGTCTCTGGCTCCACCTGGGCCTCACCAGGACCTGGTGTCTCTGGTACCCACCTGGGTAGCATCAGGATATGGATACACTGTTCACTAACAGTGACCCAGCTGGACCTATTAACTCTGGTCTTCTCTTGGGCCACACCTGGACATGGTGACACTGGTTCCCATATGGGCCTCACCTGGACATTGTAAGTCGGATCCCCACCTGGTCCTCACCTGTAACTGGTGATTCTCATTCCCACATGGAATCATGTGGACCTGGTGGCTGCAGTGTTTCTAGCTTCTCATGTACCTCGTGACTCTGGTCCCCACCAGGGACTCACCGGTACCTGGTGATTGTGGTTGCCACCTGCACCTCACCTGGACATGGTGATTCTGGTCTGCACCTGAGGCTACCGTGGATCTGGTGACTGTGGTCCCCACCTGGGCGTCACCTGGAATTGGGGACCCCTGTCCCCATCTGGGCCTCACCTGGCCTGTTGACCATGGTCCTCAACTGGGCAAAATTTGGGACACGGTGACTGTGTTCCACAACTGGACCTCACCTGGACAAGGTCACTCTGGTCCCCCTCTGGGTCTCACCGTGCCCTAGTGACTGAGAACCCCACTTTGGCCTGACTTGGACCTGCTGACCCTGGTTTCCACCTGCGCCTGACCTCGATCTGGTGACTCTGGTTCTTTCAAGGGCCTTCCCTGGACCTGGTGATCCAGGTCCCCACCTGGGCCTCACCTGGACGTGGTGACACTTGTCACCACCGGGGACTCACCTGGACCTGGTTACAGTGTTCCACACCTGGGCCTCAAGTAGACCTGTTAACCATGGTCCCCAAGCCTGCCTCACATGGACCTGTTGCCTCTGATCCCCACCGGGGCCTCACGTGTACCTGGTCACTCTGGTCCTCACCTGGGCCTCATCTGGACCTAGTGACTCTGGTCCCCACCTGGGCTTCACCTTGATCAGGTGACTGGTCCCCACCTGGGCTAAACCTGGATCTGGTGACTCTGGTCCCCACCTGGACCTCTCCTGGACCTGGTGACTCTCTTTCCAACATGGACCTCACCTGGATCTGGTGACTCTGATACTCAGTTTGGCCTCACCTGGACCTGGTGTCTCTCGTCCCCACTTTGACCTTACTCAGAACTGCTGACTCTTGCCCCACCTAGGCCGCACCGAGACCTGGTGACACTTGGTCCCAGCTATGCCTCAATTCGACATGACGAATCTGGTCCTCACGTGGGCCTCACTTGGACCTGGGACTCAGCTGGATAGAGTGGCTCTCGTTCCCACAAGGGGCTCACCTGATACTGCTGACTGTGGTCTTAACTATGCCTCACCAGGACCTAGTGATTCTGTTCCCCATCTGGGCCTGCATGGCCCTAGTGACTCTGGTCCTCACCCAGGCATCATTGGGACTGGAAACTATATTCCACACCTGGGCCTCAGTTTGACCAGGGACCTCTGGTCCCATTCTGGGCCTCAAACTAAACTGGTTACTCTGGTTCCCGCTCTGGGCCTCACCCTTACCTGGTGACTCTGGTCACCCTTTGGGCATCACTTCGGCATGGTGAATCTGGTCCTTAGCTGATCCGCACCTGGTTCTGGTGACTGGTCGACACCTGGGCCTCACCTGGACTTGGTGAATCCTGTTGCCACCTGCGCCTCACCTGGACCTTGTGACTGTGGTCCCACCTGGACCTCACCTGGATCTGGTGGCTCTGGTTCCCATATGGGGCTCTCCTGGACCTGGTTCCTTTGGTCTCCATCTGGCCTCACCTGGAACACAATGACTCTGATCCATATTTGGGCCTCTCCTAGACCTGTAGACTCTGGTCCTTACCTGGGCATCATTGGGACCTGGATACTCTCTTATATACCTGGGCCTCACCTGGACCTGGTGACTGTGGTCCCACCTGGGCCTCATCTGGATGAGGTCACTGGTTCCCACTGGGACCCCTCCTGGTCCTGGTGACTCAGGTCTTCCAATGGGTATCATGGGATCTGGTATCTCAGTTCCACTTCGGGGCCTCAACTGGACCTAGTGATCACGTCCCCCTCTGGGCCTCACCTTGACCTGGTGACTCTGGTCCCCACCTGGATATCACCAGAACCAGGTGACTCTGGTCCCCACCTAGGCTTCACCTGGACCTGGAGACTCAGGTCCTCATATGGGCATCATGGGACCTGGTTTCTCAGTTCCACATCGGGGCCTCACCTGGACCTAGTGATTCTCGTCCCCCTCTGCACTTCACCCTGACATGGTGACTCTGGTCCTCACCTGGATATCACCAGAACCGGGTGACATTTGTCCCCCACTGGGACTCACCCAGAGCTGGGGACTCTGGTGCTCAACTGGGCCTCAACAGGACGTGGTGAATGTACTCCTCACTTAGGCCTCGTCTGGACCTTGTGAATCTTTTCCCACCTGGCATCAATGGGACATGGTTACTCTCTTCCCCACCTGGGCCTCATCTGGACATGATAACTTTGCTCAACACTTTGGCCTCAACTGGTCCTGATGACTCTGGTCCCCCCACCTAGGCCTCAATCTGGACCTGATGACTGTGGTCCCCACGTGGGTCTCACCTGGACCTGGTGACTAAGTTCCCACATGAACCACACCTGGACCTGGTGACTGTGGTGTTCTGGTAGACTCACATTTACATGGTGACTCTGGTCCCCGCTAGGGCCTCACGTCGATCTCGTGACTTTGGCCTGCATGTTTGCCTCACCTGGACCTGGTGAGTGGGGTTTCCACCTGGGCCTCACCCATAATTGGTGCCTCAGGTCCCCACGTGCGCCTCTTCTACCTGGTGAATCTGGTCCTTACCTGGTCCTCTCCTAGACCCGGGGACTCTGGTCACCACCTGGGTTTCACCTGGACCTGGTGAATCTGGTCCCCATCTGGGCCTCACCCAGTC
Organism: Canis aureus; assembly: GCF_053574225.1. NCBI lineage: Eukaryota > Metazoa > Chordata > Mammalia > Carnivora > Canidae > Canis > Canis aureus. The sequence continues at coordinate 58,323,093 of NC_135632.1, forward strand.
CTGGTGACTTTGTTCCCCACCTGGACCTGATTGCTGTGGACTCCTTCTTGGCCTCACCTGGAACTGGTGACTCTGATCCTATCTGCGCGTCACCCAGACCTGGTGAATCTGGTCGTCAACTGGGCATCATTGGTACCTGGTGACTCTGTTCCACACCTGAGGCTCACTTGGACATGATGACTCTGGAACCTCTCTGGGCCTCACCCTGACCTTGTGACTCTGGTCCCCATCTGGATGTCACCTGGACCAGGTGATTATGGTACCCTCTGGGACTCAACCAGATCTGGTGACTCTGGTCCTCAACTGGGCCTCACCTGTACCTAGTGAATATGCTCCATCTGGGCCTCAATTGGACCTGGTGACTCTGGTCCCTACCTGGGCATCATTGGGACATGGTTACTCTATTCCCCACAGGGACTGACCTGATCCTGGTAACTCTGGTCCTCTCTTTGGACTCTTCTGTACCAGGTAACTCTGGATCCACCTGGGCCTCACCTGGACGAGGTGACTCGTTCCCACAGGGACCTCACCTGGACCTGGTGACTCAGGTCCTCATATGGGCATCATGGGACCTGGTTTCTCAGATCCACATCGGGGCCTCACCTGGACCTAGTGATTCTTGTCCCCCTCTGGGCCTCACCCTGACATGGTGACTCTGGTCCCCACCTGGATATCACCAGAACCGGGTGACTCTGGTCCCCCTCTGGGACTCACCCGGAGCTGGGGACACTGGTCCTCAGCTGATCCTCAATAGGACCTGGTGAATCTACTCCTCACTTAGGCCTCGTCTGGACCTTGTGACTCTTTTCCCACCTGACATCAATGGGTCATGGTTACTCTGTTCCCCACCTGGGCCTCACCTGGACATGATAACTTTGCTACACACTATGGCCTCAACTGGTCCTGATGACTCTGGCCCCCGACCTAGACCTCAATCTGGACCTGGTGACTGTGGTCCCCACCTGGGTCTCACCTGGACCTGGTGACTCTCGTTCCCATATGAACCACACCTGGACTTGGTGACTGTGGTGTTCTTGTAGACGCTCATTTACCTTGTGACTCCCGTCACCACTAGGGCCTCACCTGGATCTGGTGACTCTGGCCTGCAGGCTGGCCTCACCTGGACCTGGTGAGTGGGGGTGCCACCTGGGACTCACGCATACCTGGTGACTCAGGTCCTCACGTGGGCCTCTTGGACCTGGTGAATCTGGTCCTTACCTGGTCCTCTCCCAGAACCGGGTACTCTGGTCACCACCTGGGACTCACCTGGACCTGGTGAATCTGGTCTCCATCTAGGCCTCACCCAGTCCAGGTGACTTTGTTCCCCACCTGGACCTGATTGCTGTGGACTCTTTCTTGGCCTCACCTGGACCTGGTGACTCTGATCCTATCTGCGCGTCACCCGGATCTGGTGACTCTGTTCCTCACCTGGGCATCATTGTTACCTGGTGACTCTGTTCCAAAGCTGAGCCTCAGCTAAACATGATGACTCTCGAACCTCTCTGTGCCTGACCCTGACCTGGTGACTCTGGTCCCCATTGGATATCACCTGGTCCAGGGGATTCTGGTAACCCTCTCGGCCTCAACCAGATGTGGTGACTCTGGTCCCCAACTGGGCCTCACCTGGACCTAGTGAATATGCTCGATCTGGGCCTCATTTGGACCTGGTGACTCTGGTCCCAACGTGGGCAACATCGGGACATGTTTCCACATAATGGTCTGCAGGTTGGCCTCTTCTTGACCTGGTAACTCTCGTCCCTACATGGGCATCATCGGGACACGGTTCCTCTGCATGGCCTGCAGGTTGGCCTCACCTGGACCTGGTGAGTGGGCTTGCCACCTGGGCCTCACCCATACCTGGTGACACAGGTCCCACGTGGGCCTCACTTGGACCTGGTGAATCTGGTCCTTACCTGGTCTTCACCCGGAACTGGTAACCCTTGTCACCACCTGGGAGTCCCCTGGACCTGGTGAATCTGGTCCCCATCTGGGCCTCACCGAGTCCTGGTGACTTTGTTCCCCACCTGGACCTGATTGCTGTGGACTCCTTCTTGGCCTCAACTGGAACTTGTGACTCTGCTCCAAACTGGGCCTCACCCAGATCTGGTGACTCCGGTCCTCACCTGTGGACCCTTATGACCTGGATACTCCTTTCCACACCTGAACCTCACCTGGACATGATGACTCTGGATCCCCTCTGGGACTCACCCTGACATGGTGACTCTGGTCCCCATCTGGATGTCCCCTAGACCTGGTAATCTGGTACCCCTCTAGGCTTCAACAAGTCCTGGTGACTTTGGTCCTCATCTGAGCCTCACCTGGACCTAGTGAATATTCTCCCCACCTGCGCCTCGCTGGACCTGGTGACTCTGGTTCTACCTGGGCATCAATGGGACATGGTTACTGTATTACCCACTGGGACTGACCTGATCCTGGTAACTCTGGTCCTGACTTTGGCCTCTTCTCTACCAGGTGACTCTGGCTGCACCTGTACCTGGTGACTCTGATTCTAAGCATGGCCTCACCTGACCTGGTGACTGTGGTTCCCATCGGGACCTCACCTGGACCTCATGTCTCCGGTTACACCTGGGCCTCACCAGGACCTGGTGTCTCTGGTACCCACCTGGGTAGCCTCACGATATGGTTACACTGTTCACTAACACTCATCCAGCCGGACCTATTAGCTCTGGTCTTCACCTGGGCCACACCAGGACATGGTTACACTGGTTCGCACCTGGGTCTCACCTGGACATGGTGAGTCAGATCCCCACCTGGTCCTCACCTGTAACTGGTGATTTTCGTTCCCACATGGACATCATGAGGACCCGGTGGCTGCAGTGTTTCTAGCTTCTCATGTACCTATGTCTCTGGACCCACCGGGGCCTCACCGGGACCAGGTGTGTGTGGTTACCACCTGCAACTCACATGTATCTGGTGATTCTGGTCTGCACCTGAGACTACCCTGGATCTGGTGACTGTGGTCCCCACCTGGGCTTCACCTGGATCTGGTGACTCTGGTCCCCACCTGGGTTCACCTGGACCTGTTTATCATGGTCCTCAACTGAGCAAAATTGGGACCCGGTGACTGTGTTCCACAACTGGACCTCACCTGGACAACATGACTGTGGTCCTCCTCTGGGTCTCACCGTGCCCTCGTGACTGTGAACCCCACTTTGGCCTGACGTGGACTTGCTGACCCTGGTTGCCACCTGCGCCTGACGTCGAACTGTTGACTCTGTTTCTTTCAAGGGCCTCCCCAGTACCTGGTGATCCTGGTGCCCACCTGGGCCTATCCTGGACGTGATGACCCTTGTCACCACTGGGGACTCACCTGGACTTGGTTACTGTGTTCCAAACCTGGGCCTCAAATAGACCTGTTGACCAAGGTCCCCAAGCCGGCCTCACAAGGACATGCAGCCTCTGATCCCCACCGGGGCCTCAGGTGTACCTCGTAACTCTGGTCCTCACCTGGGCCTCATCTGGACCTAGTGACTCTGGTCCCAACCTGGGCTTCACCTGGATCTGGTGACTCTGGTCCCCACCTTGACTTCACCTGGATCTGGTGACTCTGGTCCCTACCTGGACCTCTACTGGACCTGGTGACTCTCTTTCCAACATGGACCTCACCTGGATCTGGTGACTCTGGTCCTAAGTTTGGCCTCACTTGGACCTGGTGTCTCTCTTCCCCACTTTGACCTAACTCAGAACTGCTGAATCTTGCCCCACTTAAGCCGCACCCAGACCTGGTGACTCTTGTCCCCAGTTATGCCTCAATTCGACCTGATGAATCTGGTCCTGACGTGGGGCTCACATGGACCTGGGACTCAGCTGGATAGAGTGGCTCTGGTTCCCACAAGGGGCACACCTGATACTGGTGATTGTGGTCTTTATTCTATGCCTCACCAGGACCTAGTGATTCTGTTCCCCATCTGGGCCTGCATGGCCCTAGTGACTCTGGTCCTCACCCAGGCATCATTGGGATCTGGATACTCTATTCCACATCTGGGCCTCTTTTTGACCAGGGACCTCTAGTCCCATTCTGGGCCTCAAACTAAACAGGTTACTCTAGTTCCCCTCTGTGCCTCACCCTTACCTGGTGACTCTGGTCACCCCTTGGGCTCCACTTCGGCCTGGTGAATCTGTTCCTTAGCTGGTCCGCATCTGGATCTGGTGACTGGTGGCCACCTGGGCCTCACCTGGACTTAGTGAATCCTGTTGGCACCTGCGACTCACCTGGACCTTGTGACTGTGGTCCCACCTGGACCTCACCTGGATCTGGTGGCTCTGGTTCCCATATGGGGCTCTCCTGGACCTGGATCCTGTGGTCTCCATCTGGTCCCACCTGGAACACAATGACTCTGATCCATATATTGTCCTCTCCTGGACCTGTTTACTCTGGTCCTTACCTGGGCATCATTGGGACCTGGATACTCTCTACATACATGGGCCTCACCTGGACCTGGTGACTGTGGTCCCACCTGGGCCTCACCTGGACGAGGTGACTGGTTCCCACAGGGACCACACCTGGACCTGGTGACTCAGGTCCTCATATGGGCATCATGGGACCAGGGTTCTCAGTTCCACCTCGGGGTCTCATCTGGACCTAGTGATTCTCGTCCCCCTCTGGGCCTCACCCTGAGGTGGTGACTCTGGTCCCCACCTGAATATCACTAGAACCGGGTGACACTGGTCCCCCTCTGGGACTCACCTGGAGCTGGGGACACTGGTCCTCAACTGGGCCTCAACAGGACCTGGTGAATCTACTCCTCACTTAGGCCTCGTCTGGACCTTGTGACTCTTTTCCCACCTGGCATCAATGGGACATGTTTACTCTTCCCCACCTGGGCCTCACATGGACATGATAACTTTGCTCCACACTATGGCCTCAACTGGTCCTGATGACTCTGGCCCCCGACCTAGGCCTCAATCTGGACCTGGTTACTGTGGTCCCCACCTGGGTGTCACCTGGACCTGGTGACTCTCGTTCCCACATGAACCACACCAGGTCTTGGTGACGGTGTTGTTCTAGTAGAATCACTTTTAACTGGTGACTCCAGTCCCCACAAGGGCCTCACGTGTATCGGGTGACTTGGCCTGCAGGTTGGCCTCACATGGACCTGGTTAGTGGGGATGCCACTTGGGCCTCACCCATAGTTGGTGACTCAGGTCTCCACGTCTGCCTCTTGGACTTGGTGAATCTAGTCCTTACCTGGTCCTCTCCCAGACCCAGGGACTCTGGTCACCACCTGGGCCTCACCTGGACCTGGTGAATCCAGTCCCCATCTGGGCCTCACTCAGTCCTGGTGACTTTGTTCCCCACCTTGACCTGATTGCTCTGGTCTCTTTCATGGCCTCACCTGGACCTGGTGACTCTGATCCTATCTGCGTGTCACCCAGACCTGGTGACTCTGGTCCTCACCTGGGCATCATTGGTACGTGGTGACACTGTTCCACACCTAAGCCTCACCTGGACATGAAGCTCTGGACTCTCGAACCACTCTGGGCCTAACCCTGACCTGGTGACTCTGGTCTCCATCTGGATGTCACGTGGACCAGGTGATTCTGGTACCCCTCTCGACCTCAACCAGTTCTGGTGACTCTTGTCCTCAACTGGGCCTCACCTGGACCTATTGAATATGCTCCATCTGGGCCTCATTTGGACCTGGTGACTCTGGTCCCTACCTGGGCATCATCGGAACATGGATCCACTGCATGGCCTGTAGGTTGTCCTCAGCTGGACCTTGTAACTCTGGTCCCTACCTGGGCATCATCGGGACGCGGTTAACCTGCATGACCTCCAGGTTGGCCTCACCTGGACATAGTGAGTGGGGTTGCCACCTGGGGCTCACCCATGCCTGGTGACACAGGTCTCCACGTGGGCCTCACATGGACGTGGTGAATCTGGTCCTTACCTGGTACTCTCCCGGAACTCCTAACTCAGGTCCCCACCTGGGAATCACATGAACCTGGTTAATCTGGTCCCCATCTGGTCCTCATCCACTCCTGGTGACTTTGTCACCACACCTGGACCTGATTGCTGTGGACTCCTTCTCTGCCTCACCTGGAACTGGTGACTCTGATCCTAACTGGGCCTCACCCAGATCTGGTGACTCTGGTCCTCCCCTATGGACCATTATGACCTGGATACTCTGTACCACACCTGAGCCTCACCTGGACATGATAACTCTGGATCCCCTCTGGGCCTCACCCTGACATGATGACTCTGGTCCCCATCCGGCTGTCACCTAGACTAGGTGAATCTGGTATCCCTCTAGGCCTCAACTTGTCATGGTGACTCTGGTCCTCACCTGGGCCTCACGGGGACCTAGTGAACATGCTCCCCACCTGCGCCTCATCTGGACCTGGTGACTCTGTTTCTACCTGGGCATCATCGAGACATGGTTACTGTATTCCCCCTGCGACTTACCTGATCCTGGTAACTCTGGTCCTGACTTTGGCCTCTTCTCTACCAGGTGACTCTGGCTCCACCTGGGACTCACCTGTAACTGGTGACTCTGATCCTAAGCATGGCCTCACCTGACCTGGTCTCTCTGGTTCCATCGGGACCTCACCTGGACCTCATGTCTCTGGTTCCACCTGGGCCTCACCAGGACCTGGTGTCTCTGGTACCCACCTGGGTAGCATCAGGATGTGGTTACACTGTTCACTAACAGTGACCCAGCTGGACCTATTAACTCTGGTGTTCACCTGGGTCACACCTGGACATGGTGACACTGGTGCCCACATGGGCCTCACCTGGACATTGTAAGTTGGATTCCCACCTGGTCCTCACCTGTAACTGGTGATTCTCGTTCCCACATGGACATCATGTGGACCTGGTGGCTGCAGTGTTTCTAGCTTCTCATGTACCTCGTGACTCTGGTCCCCACCAGGGCCTCACTGGGACCTGGTGAGTGTGGTTGCCACCTGAACATCACATGGACCTGTTGATTCTGGGCTGCACCTGAGTCTACCTTGGATCTGGTGACTGTGGTCCCCTCCTGGGCTTCACCTGGAATTGGGGACCCCGGTCCCCATCTGGGCCTCACCTGGCCTGTTGACCATGGTCCTCAACTGTGCAAAATTTGGGACGCAGTGACTCTGTTCCACAACTGGACCTCACCTGGACCAGGTGCCTCTGGTCCCCCTGTGGGTGTCACCGTGTCCTAGTGACTGTGAACCCAACTTTGGCCTGACTTGGACCTGCTGACCCTGGTTGCCACATGCGCCTGACCTCCAACTGTTGACTCTGGTTCTTTCAAGGGCCTCCCCTGTACCCGGTGATCCTGGTCCCCACCTGGGCCTCACGTGGACGTGGTGACTCTAGTCACCGACGCGAACTCACCTGGACCTGCTTACTGTGTTCCACACCTGGGCCTCAAGTAGACCTGTTGACCATGGTCCCCAAGCCGGCCTCACATGGACCTGTTGCCTCTAATCCCCACCGGTGCCTCACGTGTACCTGGTAACTCTGGTCCTCACCTGGGCCTCATCTGGACCCAGTGACTCTGGTGTCCACCTGGGCTTCACCTGGATCTGGTGACTCTGGTCCCCACCTGGATTACACCTGGATTGGTGACTCTCGTCCCCACCTGGACCTCTCCTGGACCTGGTGACTCTCTTTGCAACATGGACTTCACTTGGATCTGGTGACTCTGATCCTCAGTTTGGCCTCACCTGGACATCGTGTCTCTCGTCCCCACTTTGACCTAACTCAGAACAGCTGCATCTTGCCCCACCTAGGCCGCACCGAGACCTGGTGACTCTTTCCCCAGCTATGCCTCAATTCGACCTGATGAATCTGGTCCTCACGTGGGCCTCACATGGACCTGGGACTCAGCTGTATACAGTGGCTCTGGTTCCCACAAGGGGTTCACCTGATACTGGCGACTGTTGTCTTATTCTACGCCTCACCAGGACTTAGTGATTCTGTTCCCCATCTGGGCCTGCATGGCCCTAGTGACACTGGTCCTCACCCAGGCATCATTGGGACCTGGATACTCTATTGCACACCTGGGCCTAACATTGACCTGGGACCTCTGGTCACATTCTGGGCCTCAAACTAAACTGGTTACTCTTGTTCCCCCTCGGGGTCTCACCCTTACCTGGTGACTCTGGTCACCTCTTGGTTTTCACTTGGGCCAATTGAATCTGGTCCTTAGCTGGTCCGGACCTGGATGTGGTGACTGGTCGCCACCTGGGCCTCACCTGGACTTGGTGAATCCTGTTGCCAACTGCGCCTCACCTGGACCTACTGACTGTGGTCCTACCTGGACCTCACCTGGATCTGGTGGCTCTGGTTCCCATATGGGGCTCTCTACGACCTGGTGCCTTGGTCTCCATCTGGCTTCACTTAGAAAACAATGACTCTGATCCATATTTGGGCCTCTCCTGGATCTGTTGGCTCTGGTCCTTCCCTGGGCATCATTGCGACCTGGAAACTCTCATATACCTGGGCCTTACCTGGACCTGGTGACTCTGGTCCCACCTGGGCCTCACCTGGACGAGGTGACTGGTTCCCACAGGGACCTCACCTGGACCTGGTGACTCAGGTCCTCATATGGGCATAATGGGACCTGGTTTCTCAGTTCCACATCAGGGCCTCACCTGGACCTAGTGATTCTCGTCCCCCTCTGGGCCTCTCCCTGACATGGTGACTCTGGTCCCCACCTGGATATCACCAGAACCGGGTGACTCTGCTCCCCCTCTCGGTCTCACCCGGAGCTGGGGATACCGGTGCTAAACAGGGCCTCAACAGGACCTATTGAATCTACTCCTCACTTTGGCCTCGTCTTGACCTTGTGACTCTTTTCCCACCTGGCATCAATGGGACATGGTTAGTCTGTTCCCCACCTGGGCCTCAACTGGACATGGTAACTTTTCTCCACACTTTGGCCTCAACTGGTGCTGATGACTCTGGTCCCCCGACCTAGGCCTCATTCTGGACCTGGTGACTGTGGTCCCCACCTGGGTCTCACCTGGTCCTGGTGACTCTCGTTCCCACATGAACCACACCTGGACCTGGTGACTGTGGTGTTCTTGTAGACTCACATTTACCTGGTGACTCCGGTCCCCACTAGGGCTTCGCCTGGATCTGGTGACTATGATCGTATCTGCGCGTCACCCAGATCTGGTGACTCTGGTCCTCACCTGGGCATCTTTGTTACTTGGTGTCTCTGTTCCACACCTGAGCCTCACCTGGACATGATGACTCTGGAACATCTCTGGGCCTCACCCTGACCTGGTGACTCTGGTCCCCATCTGGATGTCACCTGGACCAGGTGATTCTTGTACCCCTTTAGGCCTCAACCAGATCTGGTGACACTGGTCCTCAAATGGGCCTCACCTGAACCTAGTGAATATGCTCCATTTAGGCCTAATTTGGACCTGGTGTCTCTTGTAACTACGTGGGCATCATCGGGACATGGTTCCACTGCATGGCCTGCAGGTTGGCCTCACCTGGACCTCGTAACTCTGGTCCCTACCTGGGCATCTTCGGGACATGATTCCTCTGCATGGCCTGCAGGTTGCCCTCACCTGGACATGGTGAGTGGGGTTGCCACCAGGGCCTCACCCATGCATGGTGACACCGGTCCCGACGTGGGCCTCAGTATGCCCTGTTGAATCTCGTCTTACCTGGTCCTCACCCGGACCTGGTAACCCTGGTCACCACCTGGGAATCACCTGGACCTGGAGTATCTGGCCCCATCTTGGCCTCACCCAGTCCTGGTGACTTTGTTCCCCACCTGGACCTGATTGCTGTGGACTCCTTCTTGTCCTCAACTGGAACTGGTGACTCTGATCCTAACTGGGCCTTACCCAGATCTAATGACTCTGGTCCTCACCTGTGGACCATTATGACCTGGATACTCTGTTCCACACCTGAGCCTCACCTGGACATGATGACTCTGGATCCCCTCGGGGCCTCACCCTGACATGGTGACTCTGGTCCCCATCTGGATGTCACCTAGACCAGGTGAATCTGTTACCCCTGAATGGCTCAAATATACCTGGTGACACTGGTCCTCAACTGGGTCTCACCGAGACCTAGTGAATATGCTCCCCTCCTGCGCCTCATCTGGACCTGGTGACGCTGGGTCTACCTGGGAATCATCGGAACATGGTTACTCTGTTCCCCACTGGGACTGACCTGATCCTGGTAACTCTGGTCCTGACTTTGGCCTCTTCTGTACCAGGTGACTCTGGCTCCACCTGGGCCTCACCTATAACTGGTGACTCCGATCTTAAGCATGGCCTCACCTGACCTGGTGACTATGGTTCCCATCGGGACCTCACCTGGACCTCATGTCTCTGGTCCCACCTGGGCCTCACCAGGACCTGGTGTCTCTGGTACCCACCTGGGTAGCATCAGGATATGGTTACACTGTTCACCAGCAGTGACCCAGCCGGACCTATTAACTCTGGTCTTCACTTGAGCCACACCTGGACATGGTGACACTCGTTGCCACCTGGGTCTCACCTGGAAATTGTGAGTCAGATCCCCACCTGGTCCTAACCTGTAACTGGTGATTCTCGTTCCCACATGGACATCATGTGGACCTGGTGGCTGCAGTGTTTCTAGCTTCTCATGTACCTCGTGACTCTGGTCCCCACCAGGGCCTCACCGGGACCTGGTGAGTGTGGTTGCCACCTGCACCTCACCTGGACCTGCTGTATCTGGTCTGCACCTGAGACTACCCTGGATCTGGTGACTGTGGTCCCCACCAGGACTTCCCTGGATTTGGGGACTCCGGTCACCATCTTGGCCTCACCTGGCCCTTTTGACCATGGTCCTCAACTGGGCAAAATTGGGACGCGGTGACTGTGTTCCACAACAGGACCTCACCTGGACCACATCACTCTGGTGCCCCTCTGCGTCTCACCATGCCCTAGTGAATGTGAAACCCACTTTTGCCTGACTTGGACCTGCTGACCCTGGTTGAAACCTGCGCCTGACCTCGAACTGTTGATTCTGTTTCTTTCAAGGGCCCCCCCCTGTACCTGGTGATCCTAGTCCGCAACTGGGCCTCACCTGGACGTGGTGACCCTTGTCAACAATGGGGACTCACCTGTATCTGCTTACTGTGTTCCACACCTGGGCCTCAAGTAGACCTGTTGACCATGGTCCCCAAGCCAGCCTCACATGCACCTGTTGCCTCTGATCCCCACCGGGGCCTCACGTGTACCTGGTAACTCTGGTACTCACCTGTGCCTCATCTGGACCTAGTGACTCTGGTCCCCACCTGGGCTTCACCTGGATCTGGTGACTCTGGTCCCCAACTGGACCTCACCCGGATCTGGTGACTCTGGTCCTCAATTTGGCTTCACCTGGACCTGGTGTCTCTGGTACCCACCTGGGTAGCATCAGGATATGGTTACACTGTTCACTAAGAGTGACCCAGCCGGACCTATTAACTCTGGTCTTCAACTCGGCCACACCTGGACATGGTGACACTGGTTCCCACCTGGGTCTCACCTGGATATGGTGAGTCGGATCCCCACCTGGTCCTCACCTGTACCTGGTGATTCTCGTTCCCACATGGACATCATGTGGACCTGGTGGCTGCAGTGTTTCTAGCTTCTCATGTACCTCGTGACTCTGGTCCTCACCAGGGCCCCACCGGGACCTGGTGAGTGTGGTTGCAACCTGCACCTCACCTGGACCTGGTGATTCTGGTCTGCACCTGAGAATACCCTGGATCTGGTGACTGTGGTCCCCACCTGGGCTTCATCAGGATTTGGGGACTCCGGTCCCCATCTTGGCCTCACCTGGTCCTGTTGAGCATGATACTCAACTGGGCAAAATTGGGACCCGGTGACTGTGTTCCCAACCTGAACCTGATTGCTGTGGACTCTTTCTTGGCCTCTCCTGGAACTGGTGACTCTGATCCTATCTGCGCGTCACCCAGATCTGGTCACTCATGTCCTCTCCTATGGACCATTATGACCTGGACACTCTGTTCCACACCTGAGCCTCACCTGGACATGATGAGTCTGGAGCCTCTCTGGGCCTCACCCTGACCTGGTGACTCTGGTCCCCACATGGACTTCACCTGGATCTGATGACTCTGGTCCCCACCTGGACCTTTCCTGGACCTGGTGACTCTCTTTCCAACATGGACCTCACCTGAACCTGGTGTCTCTCGTCCCCAGTTTGACCTAACTTAAAACTGCTGAATCTTGCCCCACCTAGGCCGCACCCAGACCTGGTGACTCTTGTCCCCAGCTCTGCCTCAATTCGACCTGATGAATCTGGTCCTCACGTGGGCCTCACATGGACCTGGGACTCAGCTGCATAGAGTGGCTCTGGTTCCCACAAGGGGCTCATCTGATACTGTTGACTGTGGTCTTATTCTATGCCTCACCAGGACCTAGTGATTATGTTCCCCATCTGGGCCTGCATGGCCCTAGTGACTCTGGTCCTCACCCAGGCATCATTGGGACCTGGATACTCTATTCTACAAATGGGCCTCACTTTGTCCAGGGACCTCTAGTCCCATTCTGGTCCTCAAACTAAACTGGTTACTCTGGTTCCCCCTCTGGTCCTCACCCTTACCTGGTGACTCCGGTCACCCCTTGGGCTTCACTTGGGCCTGGTGAATCTGGTCCTTAGGTGGTCCGCACCTGGATCTGCTGACTGGTCGTCACCTGGGCCCCACGTGGACTTGGTGAATCCTCTTGCCACCTGCGCCTCACCTGGACCTTGTGACTGTGGTCTCACCTGGACCTCACCTGGATCTGGTGGCGCTGGTTCCCATATGGGGCTCTCCTGGACCTGGTTCCTGTTGTCTCCATCTGGCCTCACCTGGAACACAATGACTGTGATCCATATTTGGGTCTCTCCTGGACCTGTTGACTCTGGTCCTTACCTGGGCATCATTGGGACCTGGATACTCTCTTATATACCTGTGCCAAACCTTGACCTGGTGACTGTGGTCCCACCTGGGGCTCACCTGGACGAGGTGACTGGTTCCTACAAGGACCTCACCTGGACCTGGTGATTCAGGTCCTCATATGGGCATCATGGGACGTGGTTTCTCTGTTCCACATCGGGGCCTCACCTGGACCTAGTGATTCTCTTCCCATTATGGTTCTCACCCTGACGTGGTGACTCTGGTCCCCACGTGGATATCACCAGAACCGGGTGACTCTGGTCCCCCTCTGGGACTCACCCGGAGCTGGGGACTCTGGTCCTCAACTGGGCCTCAACACGACCTTGTTTATCTACTCCTCAATTAGGCCTCGTCTGGACCTTGTGACTCTTTTCCCACCTGGCATCAATGGGACATGGTTAGTCTGTTCCCCACCTGGGCCTCACCTGGACATGATAACTTTGCTCCACACTTTGGCCTCAACTGGTCCTGATGTCTCTGATCTCCCGACCTAGGCGTCAATCTGGACCTGATTGCTGTGGACTCCTTCTTAGCCTCAACTGGAACTGGTTACTCTGATCCAGATTGAGGATCCCCAATCTGGGCCTCACCTGGCCCTGTTGACCATGGTCCTCAACTGGCAAAATTGGGACCCGGTGACTGTGTTCCATCCCTGGACCTCACCTGGACCAGGTGACTCTGGTCCCCCTCTGGGTCTCACCATGCCCTAGTGACTGTGAACCCCACTTTGGCCTGACTTGGACCTGCTGACCTTGGTTGCCACCTGCGCCTGACCTCGAACTATTGACTCTGGTTCATTCAAGGGCTTCCCCTGTACCTGGTGATCCTGGTCCCCCCCTGGGACTCACCTGGACGTGGGGACTTTTGTCACCACCGGGGACTCACCTGGACCTGGTTACTGTGTTCCACACCTGGGCCTCAAGGAGACCTGTTGACCATGGTAGTGAAGCCGGCCTCATATGGACCTGTTGCCTCTGATTCCCACCGAGGCATCACGTGTACCTGGTAACACTGGTCCTCATTTGGGCCTCATCTGGACCTAGTGACTCTGGTCCCCACATTGGCTTCACCTTGATCTGGTGACTCTGGTCCCAAATTGGACCTCTCCTGGGCTTGGTGTCTCTCTTGCCCACTTTTTTTTTTTAATTTTATTTATTTATGATAGTCACAGAGAGAGAGAGAGGCAGAGACACAGGCAGATGGAGAAGCAGGCTCCATGCACCGGTAGCCTGATGTGGGATTCAATCCCAGGTCTCCAGGATCGCGCCCTGGGCCAAAGCAGGCGCCAAACCACTGCGCCACCTAGGGAACCCCTCTCTTGCCCACTTTGATCTAACTCAGAATTGCTGAATCTTGCCCCACCTATTACGCACCCAGACCTGGTGACTCTTGTCCCTAGCTATTCCTCAATTCGACCTGATGAATCTGGTCCTCACATGGACCTCACATGTACCTGGGACTCAGCTGGAAAGAGTGGCTCTGGTTCCCACAAGGGGCTCACCTGATACTGCTGACTCTGGTCTTATTCTATGCCTCACCAGGACCTAGTGATTCTGTTCCCCATCTGGGCCTGCATGGCCTTAGTGAATCTGGTCTTCACTCAGGCATCATTGGGACCTGGATACTCTATTCCACACCTGGGCCTCACTTTGACCAGGGACCGCTAGTCCCTTTCTGGGCCTCAAACTAAACTGGCTACTGTGGTTCCCCCTCTGAAACTCACCCTTACCTGGTGACTCTGGTCACCCCTTGGGCTTCACCTGGGCCTGGTGAATCTGATCCTTAGCAGGTCCGCACCTGGATGGTGACTGGTCGCCACCTGGGCCTCACCTGGACTTGGTGAATCCTGTTGTCACCTGCGTCTCACCTGGTCCTTGTAAGTGTGGTCCCACCTGGACCTCACCTGGATCTGGTTCCTCTGGTTCCCATATGGGGCTCCCCTGGACCTGCTTCCTGTGGTCTCCATCTGGCCTCACCTGGATCACAATGACTCTGATCCATATTTGTGCCTCTCCTGGACCTGTTGACTCTGGTCCTTACCTGGGGATCATTGGGACCTGGATACTCTCTTATATACTTGTGCCTCACCTGGACCTGATGAGTGTGGTCCCACCTGGGCCTCACCTGGACGAGGTGACTGGTTCCCACAGGGACCTCACCTGGACCTTGTGGCTCAGGTCCTCATATGGGCATATTGGGACCTGGTTTCTCAGTTCCACATTGGGGCCTCACCTGGACCTAGTGACTCTCGTACCCCTCTGGGCCTCACCCTGACGTGGTGACTCTTGTCCCCACCTGGATATCACCAGAACCGGATGACTCTGGTCCCCCTCTGGGACTCACACGGGGCTGGGTACACTGGTCCTCAACTGGACCTCAACAGGACATGGTGAATCTACTCTTCACTTAGGCCTCGTCTGGAACTTGTGAATCTTTTCCCACCTGGCATCAATGGGCCATGGTTACTCTATTCCCCAACTGGGACTCACCTGGATATGATAACTTTGCTCCACACTTTGGCCTCAACTGGTCCTGATGACTCTGGTCCCCCCACCTAGGCCTCTTTCTTGACCTGGTGACTGTGGTCCCCACATGGTTCTCACCTGGACCTGGTGACTCTCGTTCCCACATAAACCACACCTGGACCTGGTGACTGTGGTATCCTTGTGGACTCACATTTACCTGGTGACTCCGGTCCCCACTAGGGCCTCACCTGGATCTGGTGACTCTGGCCTGCAGGTTGGTCTCACATGGACCTGGTGATTGGGGTTGCCACCTGGCCTCACCCATACCTGGTGCCTCAGGTCCCCACGTGAACCTCTTGGACCTAGTGAATCTGGTCCTTACCTGGTCCTCCCCCAGACCCGGGGACTCTGGTCACCACCTGGACCTCACTTGGACCTGGTGAATCTGGTCCCCTTGTGGGCCTCCCCCAGGCCTGGTGACTTTGTTCCCCACCTGGACCTGATTTCTGTGGACTCTTTCTTGGCCTCACCTGGAACTGGTGACTCTGATCCTATCTGCGCATCACCCAGACCTGGTGACTCTGGTCCTCCACTGGGCATCATTGGTATCTGGTGACTCTGTTCCACACCTGAGCCTCACCTGGACATGATGACTCTGGAACCTCTCTGGGCCTCACCCTGACCTGGTGACTCTGGTCCCCATCTGGATGTCACCTGGACCAGGGAATTCTGGTACCCCTCTAGGCCTCAACCAGATCTGGTTACTTTGGTCCTCAACTCGGACTCACCTGGACCTAGTGAATATGCTCCATCTGGCCCTCATTTGGACCTGGTGACTCTGGTCCTTACCTGGGCATCATCGGGACATGGTTCCACTGCATTGCATGCAGGTTGGCCTCACCTGGACCTCGAATCTCTGGTCCCTACATGGCCGTCATCGGGACACGGTTCCTCTGCATGGCCTTCAGTTTGGCCTCCCCTGGACCTGGTGAGTGAGGTTGCAACCTGGGTCTCCCCATACCTGGTGACACAGGTCCCACGTGGGCTTCACTTGGACCTGGTGAATCTGGTCCTTACCTTGTCCTCACCCATAACTGGTAACCCTTGTCACCACCTGGGAATCACCTGGACCTGGTGAATCTGGTCCCCATCTGGGCCTCACCCAGTCCTGGTGACTTTGTTCCCCACCTGGACCCGATTTCTGTGGACTAATTCTTGGCCTCACCTGGACCTGGTGACTCTGAGCCTATCTGAGCGTCACCCAGACCTGGTGATTCTGGTCCTCACCTGGGCATCATTGGTACCTGGAGACTCTGATCCACACCTGAGCCTCACCTGGACATGATGACACTGGAACCTCTCTGGGCCTCACACTAACCTGGTTAATGTGGTCCCCATCGGGATGTCACCTGGACCAGGTGACTCTGGTACCGCTCTAGGTCTCAACCAGTTCTGGTGACTCTGGTCTTCAACTGGGCCTCACCTGGACCTAGTGAATATGCTCCATCTGGGCCTCATTTGGACCTGGTGACTCTGGTCACTTCCTGGCAATCATCGGGAAATGGTTCCACTGCATGGCCTGCAGGTTGGCATCAGCTGGACATGGGAACTCTGGTCCCGACCTGGGCATCATCGGGACATTGTTCCTCTGCGTTGCCTGCAGGTTGTCCACATCTGGACCTGGTGAGTGTGGTTGCCAACTGGGCCTCACCCATACTTGGTGACACAGGACCCCACGTGGGCCTCAGTTGGACCTGGTGATTCTGGTCCATACCTGGTCCACACCCGGAACTCGTAACTCTGCTCACCACCTGGAAATCAGCTGGACTTGGTGAATCTGGTCCCCATCTGGGCCTCACCAAGTCCTGGTGACTTTGTTCACCACATGGACCTGATTGCTGTGGACTCCTTCTTGGCCTTACCTGAAACTGGTGACTCTGATCCTAACTGGGCCTCACCCAGATCTGGTGACTGTGGACCTCACCTGTGCACCATTATGACCTGGATACTCTGTTCCACACCTGAGCCTCACCTGGACATGATGACTCTGGATCCACTCTGGGACTCAGCCTGATATGTTCACTCTGGTCCCCATCTGGATGTCACCTAGACCAGGTGAATCTGGTATGCCTCTAGGCCTCAACTAGACCTGGTGACTCTGGTCATCAACTGGGCCTCACGGGGACCTAGTGTACAAGCTCCCCAGCTGCGCCTCATCTGGACCTGGTGACTCTGGTTCTACCTGGGCAAATTCGGGACATGGTTACTCTATTCTCCTCTGGGACTGACCTGATCCTGGTAACTCAGGTCCTGACTTTGGCCTCTTCTGTACCAGGTGACTCTGGCTCCACCTGGGCCTCACCTGTAACTGGTGACTCTGATCCTAAGCATGGCCTCACCTGACCTGGTCTCTCTGGTTCCCATCGGGACCTCACCTGGACTTCATGTCTCTGGTCCCACCTGGGCCTCACCAGGGCCTGGTGTCTCTGGTACCCAACTGGGTAGCATCAGGATATGGTTACACTGTTCACTAACAGTGACACAGCCGGACCTATTAGCTCTGGTCTTCACCTGGGCCACACCTGGACGTGGTGTCTCTTGTCACCACCGGGCACTCACCTGGACCTGCTTACTGTGTTCCACACCTGGGCCTCAAGTAGACCTGTTGCCCATGGTCCCCAAGATGGCCTCACATGGACCTGTTGCCTCTGATCTCCACCGGGGTCTCATTGTACCTGGTATCTCTGGTCCTCACCTGGCCTCATTTGGACCTAGTGACTCTGGTCCCCACCTGGGCTTCACCTCGATCTGGTGACTCTGGTCCCCTCCTGGACTTCACTTGGATCTGGTGACTCTGGTCCCCACCTGGACCTCTCCTGGACCTGGTGACTCTCTTTCCAACATGGACCTCACCTGGATCTGGTGACTCTGGTCCTCAGTTTGACCTCACCTGGACCTGGTGTCTCTCATCCCCACTTTGACCTAACTCAGAACTGCTGAATCTTGCCCCACATAATACGCACCGAGACCTGGTGACTCTTGTCCCCAGCTATGCCTCAATTCGACCTGATGAATCTGGTCCTCACGTGGGTCTCACATGGACCTGGGACTCAGCTGGAAAGAGTGGCTCTGGTACCCAGAAGGGGTTCACCTGATACTGCTGACTGTGGTCTTATTCTATGCCTCACTAGGACCTAGTGATTCTGTTCCCCATCTGGGCCTGCATGGCCCTAGTGACTCTGGTCCTCACCCAGGCATCATTAGGACCTGGATACTCTATTCCACAAGTGGCGCTCACTTTCACTAGGGACCTCTGGTCCCATTCTGGGCCGCAAAGTAAGCTGGTTACTCTGGTTCCCCCTCTGGGCCTCACCCTTACCTGGTGAATCTGGTCACCCCTTGGGCTTCACTTGGGCCTGGTGAATCTGGTCCTTAGCTGGTCCTCACCTGGATCTGGTGACTGGTCGCCACCTGGGCCTCACCTGGACTTGGTGAATCCTGTTGCCACCTGCGCCTCACCTGGACCTTGTGTCTGTGGTCCCACCTGGACCTCACCTGGATATGGCGGCTCTGTTTCGCATAAGGGGCACTCCTGGATCTGGTTCCTGTGGTCTCCATCGGGCCTCACCTGGAACACAATGACTCTGATCCATATTTGGACCTCTCCTGGACCTGTTGACTCTGGACCTTACCTGGGCATCATTGGGACCTGGATACTCTCTATATACCTGGGCCTCACCTGGACCTGGTGACTGTGGTCCCACCAGGGCCTCACCTGGATGAGGTGACTGGTTCCCACAGGGAACTCACCTGGACCTGGTACTCAGGTGTTCATATGGGCATCATGGGACCAGGGTTCTCAGTTCCACATCGGGGTCTCATCTGGAGCTAGTGATTCTCGTCCCACTCTGGGCCTCACCCTGACGTGGTGACTCTGGTCCCCACCTGGATATCACCAGAACCGGGTGACACTGGTCCCCCTCTGGGACTCACCCGGAGCTGGGGACACTGGTCCTCAACTGGGCCTCAACAGGACCTGGTGAATCTACTCCTCACTAAGGGCTCGTCTGGACCTTGTGACTCTTTTCCCACCTGGCATCAATGGGACATGGTTACTCTTCCCCACCTGGGCCTCACATGGACATGATAACTTTGCTCCACACTTTGGCCTCAACTGGTCCTGATGACTCTGGTCCCCGACCTAGGCCTCAATCTGGACCTGGTGACTGTGGTCCCCACCTGGGTCTCACCTGGACCTGGTGACTCTCGTTCCCACATGAACCACACCAGGTCCTGATGACTGTGTTGTTCTTGTAGAATCACTTTTAACTGGTGACTCCAGTCCCCACTAGGGCCTCATGTGAATCGGGTGACTTGGCCAGCAGGTTGGCCTCACATGGACCTGGTTAATGGGGATGCCACTTGGCCCTCACCCATACTTGGTGACTCAGGTCTCCACGTGGGCCTCTTGGACCTGGTGAATCTGGTCCTTACCTGGTCTCTCCCAGACCCGGAGACTCTGGTCACCACCTGGGCCTCACCTGGACCTGGTGAATCCGGTCCCTATCTGGGCCTCACTCAGTCCTGGTGACTTCGTTCCCAACCTTTACCTGATTGCTGTGGACTCTTTCATGGTCTCACCTGGACCTGGTGACTCTGATCCTATCTGTGTTTCACCCAGACCTGGTGACTCTTGTCCTCACCTGGGCATCATTGGTACCTGGTGACTCTGTTCCACACCTGAGACTCACCTGGACATGAGGCTCTGGACTCTCGAACCACTCTGGGCCTCACCCTTACCTGGTGACTCTGGTCACCCCTTGGGCTTCAATTGGGCCTGGTGAATCTGGTCCTTAGCTGGTTCTCACCTGGATGTGGTGACTGGTCGCCACCTGGGCATCACCTGGACTTGGTGAATCCTGTTGCCACCTGCGCCTCAGCCGGACCTTTTGTCTGTGGTCCCACCTGGACCTCACCTGGATCTAGTGGCTCTGGTTCCCATATGGGGCTCTCCTGGAACTGGTTCCTGTGGTCTCCATCTGGCCTCTTCTGGAACACAATGACTCTGATCCATATTTCGTCCTCTCCTGGATCTGCTGACTCTGGTCCTTCCCTGGGCATCATTGGGACCTGGATACTCTCTTATATACCAAGGCCTCACCAGGACCTGGTGACTGTGGTCCCACCTGGGCCTCACCTGGACGAGGTGACTGGTTCCCACAGGGACCTCACCTGGACCTGGTGACTCAGGTCCTCAGATGGGCATCATGGGACCTGGTTTCTCAGTTCCACATCGGGGCCTCACCTGGACCTAGTGATTCTCGTCCCCATCTGGGCCTCATTCTGACTGGTGACTCTGGTCCCCACCTGGATATCACCAGAACCGGGTGACACACCCGGAGCTGGAGAAACTGGTCCTCATCTGGGCCTCAACAGGACCTGGTGAATCTACTCCTCACTTAGGCCTCGTCTGGACATTGTGACTCTTTTCCAACCTGGCATCAATAGGACATGGTTACTCTGTTCCCCACCTGGGCCTCACCTGGACATGATAACTTTGCTCCACACTTTGGCCTAAAATGGTCCTGATGACTCTCGTCCCCCCACCTAGGCCTCAATCTGGACCTGGTGACTGTGGTACCCACCAGGGTCTCACCGGACCTGGTGACTGTCGTTCCCACATGAACCACACCTGGACCTGGTGACTGTGGTTTTCCTGTAGACTCACATTTACCTGTTGACTCCGGTCCCCACCTGGATTTGGTGACTCTGGCCTGCAGGTTGGCCTCACCTGGACCTGGTGATTCTGGTCTGCACCTGAGATTACCCTTGATCTGGTGACTGCGGTTCCACCTGGGCTTCACCTGGATTTGTGGACTCCTGTCCCCATCTGGGCCTCACCTGGCCCAGTTGACCATGGTCCTCAACTGTGCAAAATTGGGACGCAGTGACTCTGTTCCACAACTGGACCTCACCTGGACCAGGTGACTCTGGTCCCCTTCTGGGTCTCACCGTGCCCTAGTGACTGTGAACCCCACTTTGGACTGACTTGGACCTGCTGACCCTGGTTGCCACCTGCGCCTGACCTCGAACTGTTGGCTCTGGTTCTTTCAAGGACCTCCCCTGTACCTGGTGATCCTGGTCCCCACCTGGGCCTCACCTGGACATGGTGAATCTTGTCACCACCGGGGACTCACCTGGACCTGGTTACTGTGTTCCACACCTGGGCCTCAAGTAGACCTGTTGACCATGGTCCCCAAGGCGGCCTCACATGGACGTGTTGACTCTGATCCCCACCGGGGCCTCACGTATACCTGGTAACTCTGGTCCTCACCTGGGCCTCATCTGGACCTAGTGACTCTGGTCCCCACCTGGGCTTCACCTGGATCTGGTGACTCTGGTCCCACCTGGACTTCACCTGGATCTGGTGACTCTGGTCCCCACCTGGACCTCTCCTGGACCTGCTGACTCTCCTTCCAACCTGGACCTCACCTGGATCTGGTGCCTCTGGTCCTCAGTTTGGCCTCACCTGGACCTGGTGTCTCTCGTCCCCACTTTGACCTAACTCAGAACTGCTGAATCATGCCCCACATAATACGCACCCAGACCTGGTGACTCTTGTCCCCAGCTATGCCTCAATTCGAACTGATGAATCTGGTCCTCACGTGGGCCTCACATGGACCTGGGACTCAGCTGGATAGAGTGGCTCTGGTTCCCACAAGGGGCTCACCTGATACTGTTGACTGTGGTCTTATTCTATGCCTCACCAGGACCTAGTGATTCTGTTCCCCATCTGGGCCTGCATGGCCCCAATGACACTGGTCCTCACCCAGGCATCATTGGGACCTGGATACTCTATTCCACACCTGGGCCTCACTTTGACCAGGGACATCTGGTCGCATTCCGTGCCTCAAACTAAAATGGTTACTCTGGATCCCCCTCTGGGCCTCACCCTTACCTGGTGACTCTGGTCACACCTTGCGCTTCACATGGGACTGTTGATTCTGGTACATAGCTGGTCCGAACCTGGATCTGGTGACTGGTCGCCACCTGGGCCTCACCTGGACTTGGTGAATCCTGTTGCCACCTGCGCCTCACCTGGTCCTTGTAAGTGTGGTCCCACCTGGACCTCACCTGGATCTGGTTCCTCTGGTTCCCATATGGGGCTCCCCTGGACCTGCTTCCTGTGGTCTCCATCTGGCCTCACCTAGAACACAATGACTCTGATACATATTTGGGCCTCTCCTGGACCTGTTGACTCTGGTCCTTACCTGGGCATCATTGGGACCTGGATACTCTCTTATATACCTGGGTCTCACCTGGACCTGGTGACTGTGGTCCCACCTGGGCCTCACCTGGACGAGGTGACTGGTTCCGACAGGAACCTCACCGGTACCTGGTGACTCAGGGCCTCATATGGGCATCATTCACCTGGTTTCTCAGTTCCACATCGGGGCTTCACCTGGTCCTAGTGATTCTCGTCCCGCTCTGGGCCTCACCGTGACGTGCTGACTCTGTCCCCACCTGGATATCACCAGAACCGGGTGACTCTGGTCCCCTCTGGGACTCACCCGGATCTGGGGACACTGGTCCTCAACTTGACCTCAACAGGACCTGGTGAATCTTCTCCTCACTTAGGCCTCGTCTGGACCTTGTGACTCTTTTCCCACCTGGCATCAATGGGACATGGTTACTCTGTTCCCCACCTGGGTCTCACCTGGACATGATAAATTTGCTCCACAGTTTGCCCTCAACTGGTCCTGATGACTCTGGTCCCCCCACCTATGCCTCAATGTGGACCTGGTGACTGTTGTCCCAACTGGGTCTCACCTGGACCTGGTGACTCTCGTTCCCACATGAACCACACCTGGACCTGCTGACTGTGGTGTTCTTGTAGACTCACATTTACCTTGTGACTCTGGTGCCCACTAGGGCCTCACGTGGATCTGGTGACTCTGGCCTGCAGGTTGGCCTCACCTGGACCTGGCGAGTGGGGTAGCCACCTGTGTCTCACCCATACCTGGTGAGTCAGGTCCCCACGTGGGCCTCTTGGACCTGGTGAATCTGGTCCTTACTTGGTCCTCTACCAGACCCGGGGACTCTGGTCACCACCTCGGCCTCACCTGGACCTGGTGAATCTCTTCCCCATCTGTGCCTCACCCAGTCCTGGTTCCTTTGTTCCCCACCTGGACCTGATTGCTGTGGACTCTTTCTTGGCCTCACCTGGAACTGGTGACTCTTATCCTCTCTGCGCGTGACTCAGGCCTGGTGACTCTAGTCCTCACCTGGGACTCATTGGTACCTGGTGACTCTGTTCCACACCTGAGCATCACCTGGACATGATGACTCTGGAACCTCTCTGGGCCTCACCCTGACCTGGTGACTCTGGTCCCCATCTGGATGTCACCTGCACCAGGTGATTCTGGTACCCCTCTAGGCCTCAACCAGATCTGGTGTCTCTGGTCCTCAAGTGGGCCTCCGCTGGACCTAGTGAATATGCTCCATCTTGGCCTCATTTGGACCTGGTGACTCTGGTCCCTACCTGGGCATCATGGGGACCTGGTTCCACTGCATGGCCAGCAGGTTGGCCTCACCTGGACCTGGTAACTCGGGTCCCTACCTTGCATCATCGGGACATGCTTCATCTGCATGGCCTGCAGGTTGGCCTCACCTGGACCTGGTGAGTGGGGTTGCCACCTGGGCCTCACCCATACCTGGTGACACAGGTCCCCACGTGGGCCTCACTTGGACCTGGTGAATCTGGTCCTTATCTGGTCCTCACCCGGAACTGGTAATCTGGTCACCACCTGGGAATCACCTGGGCCTGGTGAATATTCCCCATCTGGGCCTCACACAGTCCCGGTGACTTTGTTCCCCACCTGGACCTGATTGCTGTGGACACCTTCTTGGCCTCACCTGGAACTGGTGACTCTGATCATAACTGGGCCTCAGCCAGATCTGGTGACTCTGGTCCTCACCTGTGGATCATTATGACCTGCATACTCTGTTCCACACCTGAGCATCACCTGGACATGATGACTCTGGATCTCCTCTGGGCCTCACCCTGACGTGGTGACTCTGGTCCCCATGTGGATGTCATCTAGACCAGGTGAATCTGGTACCCCTCTAGGCCTCAACCAGGTCTGGTGACTCTGGTCCTCAACTGGGCCTCACCTGGACCTAGTGAATATGCTCCATCTGGGCCTCATTTGGACCTGGTGACTCTGGTCCCTACCTGGGCATCATCGGGACATGGTTCCACTGCATGGCCTTCAGGTTGGCCTCACCTGGACCTGGTAACTCTCGTCCCTACCTGAGCATCATCGGGACATGGTTCCTCTACATGGCCTGCAGGATGGCCTCACCTGGACCTGGTGAGTGGCGTTGTCACCTTGGCCTCACCCATGCCTGTTGACACAGGTCCCCACGTGGGCCTCAATTGGACCTGGTGAATCTGGTCCCTTCCTGGTCCTCACCCGGAACTCCTAACTCGGGTCACCACCTGGGAATCACATGAACCTGGTTAATCTGGTCCCCATCTGGTCCTCATCCAGTCCTGGTGACTTTGTCACCCCACCTGGACCTGATTGCTGTGTACTCCTTCTTGGCCTCACTTGGAAATGGTGACTCTGATCCTAACTGGGCCTCACCCAGATCTGGTGACTCTGGTCCTCACCTTGGCATCATTGGTACCTGGATACTCTGTTCCACACCTGAGCCTCAACTGGACATGATGACTCTGGAACCTCTCTGGGCCTCAGTCTGACATGGTGACTCTGCTCCCCATCTGGAAGTCACCTAGACCAGGTGAATCTGGTACCCCTCTTGGCCTCAACTTGACCTGGTGACTCTGGTCCTCAACTGGGCCTCACTGGGACCTAGTGAACATGCTCCCCACCTGCGCCTCATCTGGAACTGGTGACTCTGGTCTACCTGGGCATCATCGGGACATGGTTACTCTATTCCACACTGGGACTGACCTGAACCTGGTAACTCTGGTCCTGACTTTGGCCTCTTCTGTACCAGGTGACTCTGGCTCCACCTGGGCCTCACCTGTAACTGGTGACTATGATCCTAAGCATGGCCTCACCTGACCTGGAGACTGTGGTTCCCATCGGGACCTCATCTGGACCTCATGTCTCTGGTCCCTCCTGGGCCTCACTAGGACCTGGTGTCTCTGTATCCACTGGGTAGCTTCAGGATATGGTTACACTGTTCACTATCAGTGACCCACCCGGACCTATTATCTCTGGTCTTCACCTGGGCCATACCTGGACATGCTGACACTGGTTCCCACCTGGGTCTTCACTGGACATGGTGAGTCGGATCCCCACCTGGTCCTCACCTATAATTGGTGATTCTAGTTCCCACATGGACATCATGTGGACCTGGTGGCTGCAGTGTTTCTAGCTTCTCATGTACCTCGTGACTCTGATCCCCACCAGGGCCTCACCGGGACCTGGTGAGTGTGTTCGCCACCTGCACCTCACCTGGACCTGGAGATTCTGGTCTGCACCTGAGACTACCCTGGATCTGGTGTCTGTGGTCCCCACCTGGGCTTCACCTGGATTTGAGGACTCCGGTCCCCATCTGGGCCTCACCTGGCCCTGTTGACCATGGTCCTCAACTGAGCAAAATTGGGACCCGGTCACTGTGTTCCACAACTGGACCTCACTTGGACCACATGACTCTGGTCCCCCTCTGGGTCTCACCGTTCCCTAGTGACTGTAAATCCCACTTTGGCCTGACTTGGACCTGCTGACCCTTGTGCCACCTGCGCCTAACCTCGAACTGTTGACTCAGGTTCTTTCAAGGGCCTCCCCTTACCTGGTGATCCTGGTCCTCACCTTGGCTTCATCTGGACGTGGTGACTCTTCTCACCATCGGGGACTCACCTGGACGTGCTTACTGTGTTCCACACATGGGCTTGGAGTAGACCTGTTGACCATGGTCCCCAAGCCGGCCTCACATGGACCTGTTGCCTCTGATCCCCGCCGGGGCCTCACGAGTACCTGGTAACTCTGGTCCTCACCTGGGCCTCATCTGGACCTAGTGACTCTGGTCCCCACCTGGGCTTCACCTGGATTTGGTGACTCTGTCACCTCCTGGGAATCACCGGGACCTGGTGAATCTGGTCCCCATCTGGGCCTCACCCAGTCCTGGTGACTTTGTTCCCCACCTGGGCCTGATTGCTGTGGACTACTTCTTGGCCTCACCTGGAACTGGTGACTCTGATCCTAACTGGGTCTCACCCAGATCTGGTGACTCTGGTCCTCACCTGTGGACCATTATGACCTGGATACTTTGTTCCACACCTGAGCCTCACCTGGATATGATGACTCTGGATCTACTCTGGGCCTCACCCTGACATGGTGACTCTAGTCCCCATCTGGATGTCACCTAAACCAGGTGAATCTGGTACCCCTCTAGGCCTCAACTTGTCCTGGTGACTCTGGTCCTCAACTGGGCCTCACCGGGACCTAGTGAACATGCTCCCCACCTGCGCCTCATCTGGACCTGGTGACTCTGGTTCTACCTGGGCATCATCGGGACATGGTTACTCTATTCCCCACTGGGACAGACCTGATCCTGGTAACTCTGGTCCTGACTTTGGCATCTTCTGTACCAGGTGACTCTGGCTCCACCTGGGTATCACCTGTAACTGGTGACTCTGATCCAAAGCATGGCCTCACCGGACCTGGTGACTGTGGTTCTCATCGGACCTCACCTGGACCTCAGGTCTCTGGTCCCACCTGGGCCTCACCAGTACCTGGTGTCTCTGGTAACCACCTGGGTAGCATCAGGATATGGTTACACTGTTCACTAACAGTGAAACAGACGGACGTATTAACTCTGGTCTTCACCTGGGCCACACCTGTCATGGTGACACTCGTTCCCACCTGGTTCTCACCTGGACATGGTGAGTCGGATCGCCACCTGGTCCTCACCTGTAACTGGTGATTCTCGTTCCCACATGGACATCATGTGGACCTGGTGGCTGCAGTGTTTCTAGCTTCTCATGTACCTTGTGACTCTGTCCCCACCAGGGCCTCACTGGGACCTGGTGAGTTTGGTTGTCACCTGCACCTCACCTGGACCTGATGATTCTGGTCTGCACGTGAGACTACCCTGGATCTGGTGACTGTGGTCCCCACCTGGGATTCACCTGGATTTGGGGACTCCGGTCCCCATCTGTGCCTCACCTGGCCCTGTTGACCATGGTCCTCAACTGGGCAATATTGGGACCCGGGGACTGTGTTCCACAACTGGACCTCACCTGGACCAGGTGACTCTGGTCCCCCTCTGGGTCTCACCGTTCCCTAGTGACTGTGAACCCCACTTTGGCCTGACTTGGTCCTGCTTACCCTGTTTGCCACCTGCGCCTGACCTCGAACTGTTGACTCTGGTTCTTTCAAGGGCCTCCCCAGATCCTGGTGATCCTCGTCCGCATCTGGGCCTCACCAAGACGTGGTGACACTTGTCACCACCGGGGACTCACCTGGACTTGGTTACTGTGTTCCACACCTGGGCCTCAATTAGACCTGTTGACCATGGTCCCCAAGCCGGCCTCACATGGACCTGTTGCCTCTGATCCCCACCGGGGCCTCACGTGTACCTGGTAACTCTGGTCCTCACCTGGGCATCATTGGTCCTGGTGACTCTGTTCCATACCTGAGGCTCCCCTGGACATGATGACTCTGGAACATCTCTGGCTATCAACCTGACCTGGTGACTCTGGTCCCCATATGGATGTCACCTGGACCAGGGGATTATGGTACCCCTCTGGGCATCAACCAGGTCTGGTGACTCTGGTCCTCAACTGGGCCTCACCTGGACCTAGTGAATATGCTCCATCTGGGCCTCATTTGGACCTGGTGACTCTGGTCCCTACCTGGGCATCATCGGGACATGGTTCCACTGCATGACCTGCAGGTTGGCCTCACCTGGACCTGGTGACTCTGGTCCCTACCTGGGCTTCATCGGGACATGGTTCCACTGCATGGCCTTCAGGTTGGCCTCACCTGGACCTGGTAACTCTCGTCCCTACCTGAGCATCATCGGGACCTTGTTCCTCTGGATGGCCTGCAGGTTGGACTCACCTGGAACTGGTGAGTAGTTATGTCCCCTCGCCTCACCCATACCTGGTGACAAAGGTCCCCACGTGGGCCTAGATTGGACCTGGTGAATCTGGTCCTTACCTGGTGGTCACCCGGAACTGGTAACCCTGGTCACCACCTGGGCTTCACCTGGACCTGGTGAATCTGGTCCCCATCTGTGCCTCACCAAGTCCTGGTGTCTTTTTTCCTCACCTGGACCTGATTGCTGTGGACTCCTTCTTGGCCTCACCTGGAACTTGTGACTCTGATCATAACTGGGCCTCATCCTGATCTTCTGACTCTGGTCCTCACCTGTGGACCATTATGACCTGGATACTCTTTTCCACACCTGAGCCTCACCTGGACATCATGACTCTGGATCCCCTCTGGGCCTCAGCCTGACATGGTGACTCTGGTCCCCATTTGGATGTCACCTAGACCAGGTGAATCTGGTACCACTCTAGGCCTCAACTTGACTTGGTGACTCTGGTCCTCAACTGGGCCTCACCGGGACCTAGTGAACATGTTCCCAACCTGCGCCTCATCTTGACCTGGTGACTCTGGTTCTACCTAGACATCATCGGGACATGCTTAATCTATTCTCCACTGGGACTGACCTGGGACTCAGCTGCATAGAATGGCTCTGGTTCCCACAAGGGGTTCACCTGATACTGGTGACTGTGGTCTTATCCTATGCCTCACCAGGACCTAGTGATTCTGTTCGCCATCTGGGCCTGCATGGCCCTAGTGACTCTGGTCCTCACCCAGGTATCATTGGGACCTGGATACTCTATTCCACACATGGGCCTCACTTTGACGAGGGACCTCTGGTCCCATTCGGGCCTCAAACTAAACTGGTTACTCTGGTTCCCCCTTTGGGCCTCACCCTTACCTGGTGACTCTGGTCACCCATTGGTCTTCACATGGACCTGGTCAATCTGGTCCTTAGCTGGTCCGCACCTGTATCTGGTGACTGGTCGCCATCCGGGCCTCACTTGGACTTGGTGAATCCTGTTGCCACCTGCGCCTCACCTGGACCTTGTGACTGTGGTCCCACCTGGACCTCACCTGGATCTAGTGGCTCTGGTTCCCATATGGGGTATTCCTGGACCTGGTTCCTGTGGTCTCCATCTGGCCTCACCTGGAACACAATGACTCTGATCCATATATGGGCCTCTCCTGGACCTGTTGAGTCTGGTCCTTCCCTGGGCATCATTGGGACCTGGATACTCTCTTATATACCTGGGCCTCACCTGGACCTGGTGACTGTGGTCCCACCTGGGCCTCACCAGGACGAGTTGACTGGTTCCCACAGGGACCTCACCTGGACCTGGTGACTCAGGTCCTCATTTGGGCATTATGGGACCTTTTTTCTCAGTTCCACATCGGGGCCTCACCTGAAACTAGTGATTCTCGTCCCTCACTGGGCCTCAACCTGACTTGGTGAGTCTTGTCCCCACCTGGATATCACCAGAATCGGGTGACTCTGATCCCCCTCTGGGACTCACCCAGAGCTGGGGACACTGGTGCTCAACTGGGCCTCAACAGGACCTGGTGAATCTAGTCCTCACATAGGCCTCTTCTGGACCTTGTGACTCTTGTCCCACCTGGTAACAATGGGACATGGTTACTCTGTTCCCCACCTGGACGTCACCTGGACATGATAACTTTGCTCCACACTTTGGCCGCAACTTGTCCTGATGACACTGGTCCCCCCTTCTAGGCCTCAATCTGGACCTGGTGACTATGGTCCCCACCTGGGTCACACCTAGACCTGGTGACTCTCCTTCCCATATGAACCACACCTGGACCTGGTGACTGTGGTTTTCTTGCACACTCACATTTACCTGGTGAATCCGGTCCCCACTAGGGCCTCACCTGGATCTGGTGACTCTGGCCTGCAGGTTGGCATCACCTGGACTTGGTGAGTAGGGATGCCACATGGGCCTCACCCATACCTGGTAACTCAGTTCCACACGTGGGCCTCTTGGACCTGGTGAATCTCGTCCTTACCTGGTCCTCTCCCAGACCCGGGGACTCTGGTCACCACCTCGCCTCATCTGGACCTGGTGAATCTGGTCCCCCTCTGGGCCTCACCCAGTCCTGGTGACTTTGTTCCCCACCTGGACCTGATTGCTGTGGACTCTCTCTTGGCCTCACCTGGGACTGGTGACTATGATCCTATCTGAGCGTCACCGAGACCTGGTGACTCTGGTCCTCACCTGGGCATCATTGGTATCTGGTGACACTGTTCCACACCTGAGCCTCACTTGGACGTGATGACTCTGGAAGCTCTCTGGTCCTCACCCTGACCTGGTGTCCCTGGTCCCCATCTGGATGTCACCTGGACCAGGTGATTCTGGTACCCCTCTAGGCCTCTACCGGATCTGGTGACTCTGGTCCTCAACACGGCCTCACCTGGACCTAGTGAATATGCTCCATCTGGGCCTCATTGGACCTGGTGATTCTGGTCCTTACCTGGGCATCATGGGGACATGGTTCCACTGCATGGCCTGCAGGTTGACCTCACCTGGACCTGGTAACTCAGGTCCCTACCTGGGCATCATAGGGACATGGTTCCTCTGCATGGCCTGCAGGGTGGACTCACCAGGACCTGGTGAGTGGGGTTGCCACATGGGCCTCCACCATGCCTGGTGACACAGGTCCCCAAGTGGGCCTCACTTGGACTTGGTGAATCTGGTCCTTACCTGGTCCTCAACCAGAATTGGTAAGTCTCGTCACCTTGGAACATTATGGTCTGGATACTCTGTTCCACACCTGAGCCTCACCTGGACATGATGACTCTGGATCCCCTCTGGGCCTCAGCCTGACATGGTGACTCTGTTCCCCAACTGGATGTCACCTAGACAAGGTGAATCTGGTACCCCTCTAGGCCTCAACTAGACCTGGTGACTCTGGTCCTCAACTGGGCCTCACCGGGACCTAGTGAATATGCTCCCCACCTGCGCCTCATCTGGACCTGGTCACTCTGATTCTACCTGGGCATCATCTGGACATGGTTACTCTATTCCCCACAGGACCTGACCTGATCCTGGTAACTCTAGTCCTGACTTTGGCCTCTTGTGTACCAGGTGACTCTGGCTCCACCTGGGCTTCACCTGTAACCTGTGACTCTGATCCTAAGCATGGCCTCACCTGACCTGGTGACTGTGGTTCCCATCGGTACCTCACCTGGACCTCATGTCTCTGGTCCCACCTGGGCCTCACCATGATTTGGGGTCTCTTGTACCCACCTGGGTAGCTTCAGGATATGGTTACACTGTTCACTAATATTGACCCAGCCGGACCTATTAACTCTGGTCTTCACCTCGCCACACCTGGACATGGTGACACTGGTTCCCACCTAGGTCTGACCTGGACATGGTGAGTCGGATCCATACCTGGTACTCACCTGTAACTGGTGATTCTCTTTCCCACATGGACATCATGTGGACCTGGTGGCTGCAGTGTTTATAGCTTCTCATGTACCTCGTGACTCTGGTCCCCACCAGGGCCTCACCGGGACCTGGTGAGTGTGGTTGCCACCTGCACCTCACCTGGACCTGGTGATTCTGGTCTGCACCTGAGACTACCCTGGATCTGGTGACTATGGTACCAACCTGGGCTTCACCTGGATTTGGGCACTCCGATTCCCATCTGGACCTCACCTGGCCCTGTTGACCATGGTTTTCAACTGGGCAAATTTGGGACACGGTGACTGTGTTCCACACCTGGACCTCACCTGGACCAGGTGACTCTGGTCCCCCTCTGGGTCTCACCGTGCTCTAGTGACTGTGAACCCCACTTTGGCCTGACTTGGACCTGCTGACCCTGGTTGCCACCTGCGCCTGACCTCGAACTGTTGACTCTGGGTCTTTCAAGGGCCTCCCCTGTACCTGGTGATCCTGGTCCCCACCCGGGCCTCACCTGGACCTGGTGACTCTTGTCACCACCGGGGACTCACTTGGACCTGGTTACAGTGTTCCACACTGGGCCTCAAGTAGAACTCTTGACCATGGTCCCCAAGCCTGCCTCACATGGACCTGTTGCCTCTGATACCTGCCGGCGCCTCACGTGTACCTGGTAACTCTGGTCCTTACCTGGGCTTCATCTGGACATAGTGACTCTGGTCCCCACATGGGCTTCACCTGGATCTGGTGACTCTGATCCCCACCTGGACTTTACCTGCATCTGGTGACTCTGGTCCCCACCTGGACCTCTCCTGGACCTGGTGACTCTCTTTCCAACATGGACCTCACCTGGATCTGGTGACTCTGGTCCCCATCTGGACCTCACCTGGATCTGGTGACTCTGGTCCTCCGTTTGGCCTCACCTGGACCTGGTGTCTCTCGTCCCCACTTTGACCTAACTCAGAACTGCTGAATCTTGCCCCACCTAGGCCGCACCCACACCTGATGACTCTTGTCCCGAATTATGCCTCAATTCGAGCTGATGCATCTGGTCCTCACGTGGACCTCACATGGACCTGGGACTCAGCTGGATAAAGTGGCTCTGGTTCCCAAAAGGGGTTCACCTGATAGTGCTGACTGTGGTCATATTCTCTGCCTCACCAGGGCCTAATGATTCTGTTCCCCATCTGGGCCTGCATGGCCCTAGTGACTCTGGTCCTCACCCAGGCATCATTGGGACCTGGATACTCTATTCCACATCTGGGCCTCAGTTTGACCAGGGACCTCTGGTCCCATTCTGGGCCTCAAACTAAACTGGTTACTCTGGTTCCCCCTCTGGGCCTCACCCTGACCTGGTGACTCGGGTCACCGGTTGCGCTTCACTTGGGCTTGGAGAATCTGGTCCTTAGCTCCTCCGCACCTGGATCTGGTGACTGGTCGTCACCTGGGCCTCACCTGGACTTGGTGAATCCTGTTGCCACCGGCGCCTCACCTGGACCTTGCGACTCTGGTCCCATCTGGACCTCACCTGGACGAGGTGACTGGTTCCCACAGGGACGTCACCTGGACCTGGTGACTCAGGTCCTCATATGGGCATCAAGGGACCTGGTTTCTCAATTCCACATCGGGGCCTCACCTGGACCTAGTGATTCTTGTCCCACTCTGGGCCACACGCTGACGTGGTGACTCTGGTCCCCACCTGGATATCACCAGAACCTGGTGACTCTGGTCCCCCTATGGGACTCACCCGGAGATGGGGACACTGGTCCTCAACAGGGTCTCAACAGGACCTGGTGACCTCCTCACATAGGCCTCGTCTGGACCTTGTGACTCTTTTCCCACCTGGAATCAATGGGACATGGTTACTCTGTTCCCCACCTGGGCCTCACCTGGAAATGATAACTTTGCTCCACACTTTGGCCTTAACTTTTCCTGATGACTCTTGTCCCCCCACCTAGGCCTCAACCTGGACCTGGTGACGCTCGTTCCCACATGAACCACACCTGGACCTGGTGACTGTGGTGTTCTTGTAGACTCACATTTACCTGTTGACTCCCCTCCCCACTAGGGCCTCACCAGGATCTGGTGACTCTGGCATGCAGGTTGGCCTCTCCTGGACCTGGTGAGTAAGGTTGCCAACTGAGCCTCACCTATACCTGGTGAAAGTGTTCCCCACTTGGTCCTCTGGGACCTGGTGAATCTGGTCCTTACTGGACCTCACCCGGAATTGGTAACTCTGGTCACCACCTGGGAATCACCTGGACCTGGTGAACCTGGTCCCCATCTGGGCCTCACCCAGTCCTGGTGACTTTGTTCCCCACCTGGACCTGATTGCTGTGGACTCCGTCTTGGCCTCACCTGGAACTGGTGACTCTGATCCTAACTTGGCCTCACCCAGATCTAGTGACTCTGGTCCTCACCTGTGGACCATTATGACCTGGATACTCTGTTCCACACCTGAGCCTCACCTGGACACGGTGACTCTGGATCCCCTCTGGAGCTCACCCTGACATGGTGACACTTGTCCCCATCTGGATGTCAGTAGACCAGGTGAATCTGGTATCCCTCTAGGCCTCAACTAGACCTGGTGACTCTAGTCCTCAACTGGGCCTCACCTGGACCTAGTGAATATGCTCCCCACCTGTGCCTCACCTGGACCTGGTGACTCTGGTTCTACCTGGGCATCATCGGGACATGGTTACTCTATTCCCCACTGGGACTGACCTGATCCTGGTAACTCTGGTCCTGACTTTGGTCTCTTCTGTACCAGGTGACTCTGGCTCCACCTGAGCCTCACCTGTAACTGGTGACTCTGATCCTAAGCATGGCCTCACCTGACCTGGTGACTGTGGTTCCCATCGGGACCTCACTTGGACCTCATGTCTCTGTTCCCACCTGGGCCTCACCAGGACCTGGTGTCTCTGGTACCCACCTGGGTAGCATCAGGATATGGTTACATTGTTCACTAACAGTGACCAAGCCGGACCTATTAACTCTGGTCTTCACTTGGGACACACCTGGACATGGTGACACTCGTTGCCACCTGGGTCTCACCTGGAAATTGTGAGTCAGATCCCCACCTGGCCCTAACCTGTAACTGGTGATTCTCGTTCCCACATGGACAACATGTGGACCTGGTGGCTGCAGTGTTTCTAGCTTCTCATGTACCTCGTGACTCTGGTCCCCACCAGGGCCTCACTGGGACCTGGTGAGTGTGATTGCCACCTGCACCTCACCTGGACCTGCAGTTTCTGGTCTGAACCTGAGACTACCCTGGATCTGGTGACTGTGGTCCCCACCTGGGCTTCACGTGGATTTGGGGACTCCGGTCCCCATCTTGGCCTCACTTGGCCCTTTTGACCATGGTCCTCAACTGGGCAAAATTGGGATGCGGTGACTGTGTTCGACAACTGGACTTCACCTGGACCACATGACTCTGGTGACCCTCTGGGTCTCACCATGCCCTAGTGACTGTGAACCCCACTTTGGCCTGACTTGGACCTGCTGACCCTGGTTGAAACCTGTGCCTGACCTCGAACTTTTGACTCGGGTTCTTTCAAAGGCCTCCCCTGTACCTGGTGATCCTAGTCCGCAACTGGGACTCACCTGGACGTGGTGACACTTGTCACCACTGGGGACTCACCTGGACCTGCTTACTGTGTTCCACACCTGGGCCTCAAGTTGACCTGTTGACCATGGTCCCCAAGCCGGCCTCACAAGGACCTGCTGCCTCTGATCCCCACCGGGGCCTCACGTGTACCTCGTAACTGTGGTCCTCACCTGGGCCTCATCTGGACCTAGTGACTCTGGTCCCCACCTGGGCATCATCGGAACATGGTTGCTCTGTTCCCAATGGGACTGACCTGATCCTGGTAACTCTGGTCCTGACTTTGGCCTCTTCTGTACCAGGTGACTCTGGCTCCACCTGGGCCTCACCTGTAACTGGTGACTCTGGTCCTAAGCATAGCCTCACCTGACCTGGTGACTGTGGTTCCCATCGGGACCTCACCTGGACCTCATGTCTCTGGTCCAACCTGGGCCTCACCAGGACCTGGTGTCTCTGGTACCCACCTGGGTAGCATCAGGATATGGATACACTGTTCACTAAGAGTGACCCAACCGGACCTATTAACTCTGGTCTTCACTTGGGACACACCTGGACATGGTGACACTCGTTGCCACCTGGGTCTCACCTGGACATGGTGAGGCAGATCCCCACCTGGTCCTAACCTCTAACTGGTGATTCTCCTTCCCACATGGACAACATGTGGACCTGGTGGCTGCAGTGTTTCTGGCTTCTCATGTACCTCGTGACTCTGGTCCCCACCAGGGCCTCACCGGGACCTGGTGAGTGTGATTGCAACCTGCACCTCACCTGGACCTGCTGTTTCTGGTCTGCACCTGAGACTACCCTGGATCTGGTGATTGTGGTACCACCTGGGCTTCACCTGGATTTGGGGACTCCGGTCCCCATCTTGGCCTCACCTGGCCCTTTTGACCAAGGTCGGCAACTGGGCAAAATTGGGACGCGGTGACTGTGTTCGACAACTGGACCTCACCTGGACCACATGACACTGGTGCCCCTCTGGGTCTCACCATGCCCTAGTGATTGTGAACCCCACTTTGGCCTGACTTGGACCTGCTGACCCTGGTTGAAACCTGTGCCTGACCTCGAACTGTTGACTCTGGTTCTTTCAAGGGCCTCCCCAGTACCTGGTGATCCTAGTCCGCAACTGGGACTCACCTGGACGTGGTGACACTTGTCACCACTGGGGACTCACCTGGACCTGCTTACTGTGTTCCACACCTGGGCCTCAAGTAGACCTGTTGACCATGGTCCCTAAGCCAGGCTCACATGCACCTGTTGCCTCTGATCCCCACCGGGGCCTCACGTGTACCTGGTAACTCTGGTCCTCACCTGGGCCTCATCTGGACCTAGTGACTCTGGTCCCCACCTGGTCTTCACCTGGATCTGGTGACTCTGGTCCCCACCTGGACCTCATCTGGATCTGGTGACTCTGGTCCTCAGTTTGGCCTCACTTGGACATGTTGTCTCTCGTCCCCACTTTGACCTAACTCAGAACTGCTGAATCTTGCCCCACCTAGGCCGCACCAAGATCTGGTGACTCTTGTCCCCAGCTATGCCTCAGGTCGACCTGATGAATCTGGTCCTCACGTGGGCCTCACATGGACCTGGGACTCAGCTGGATAGAGTGGCTCTGGTTCCCACAAGGGGCTCACATGATTCTGTTGACTGTGGTCTTATTCTATGCCTCACCAGGACCTAGTGATTCTGTTCCCCATCTGGGCCTGCATGGCCCTAGTGACTCTGGTCCTCACCCAGGCATCATTGGGACCTGGATACTCTATTCTACAACTGGGCCTCACTTTGTCCAGGGACCTCTGGTCCCATTCTGGTCCTCAAACTAAACTGGTTACTCTGGTTCCCCCTCTGGTCCTCACCCTTACCTGGTGACTCCGGTCACCCCTTGGGCTTCACTTGGGCCTGGTGTTTCTGGTCCTTAGCTGGTCCGCACCTGGATCTGCTGACTGGTCGTCACCTGGGCCCCACGTGGACTAGATGAATCCTCTTGCCACCTGCGCCTCACCTGGACCTTGTGACTGTGGTCCCACCTGGACCTCACCTGGATCTGGTGGCTCTGGTTCCCATATGGGGCTCTCCTGGACCTGGTTCCTGTGGTCTCCATCTGGCCTCACCTGGAACACAATGACTGTGATACATATTTGGGCCTCTCCTGGACCTGTTGACTCTGGTCCTTACCTGGGCATCATTGGGACCTGGATACTCTCTTATATACCTGGGCCAAACCTTGACCTGGTGACTGTGGTCCCACCTGGCCTCACCTGGACGAGGTGACTGGTTTCCACAAGGACCTCACCTGGACCTGGTGACTCAGGTCCTCAAATGGGCATCATGGCACCTGGATTCTCAGTTCCACATCGGGGCCTCCCCTGTACCTAGTGATTCTCGTCCCCCTCTGGGCCTCACCCGGACGTGGTGACTCTGGTCCCCACCTGGATATCATCAGAACCGGGTGACTCTGGTCCCCCTCTGGGACTCACCCGGAGCTGGGGACACTGGTCCTCAACTGGGCCTCAACACGACCTGGTGAATCTACTCCTCACTTAGGCCTCGTCTGGACCTTCTGACTCTGTTTGCACCTGGCATCAATGGGACATGGTTAGTCTGTTCCCCACCTGGTCCTTACCTGGACATGATAACTTTGCTCCACACTTTGGCCTCAACTGGTCCTGATGACTCTGGTCCCCCGACCTAGGCGTCAATCTGGACCTGATTGCTGTGGACTCCTTCTTAGCCTCAACTGGAACTGGTTACTCTGATCCAGATTGAGGATTCCCAATCTGGGCCTCACCTGGCCCTGTCAACCATGGTCCTCAACTGGCAAAATTGGGACCCGGTGACGGTGTTCCATCCCTGGATCTCACCTGGACCAGGTGACTCTGGTCCCCCTCTGGGTCTCACCGTTCCCTAGTGACTGTGAACCCCACTTTGGCCTGACTTGGACCTGCTGACCCTTGTTGACACCTGCGCCTGACCTCGAACTGTTGACTCTGGTTCATTCAAGGGCTTCCCCTGTACCTGGTGATCCTGGTCCCCCCTGGGACTCACCTGGCCGTGGTGACTCTTGTCACCACCGGGAACTCACCTGGACCTGGGTACTGTGTTCCACACCTGGGCCTCAAGTAGACCTGTTGACCATGGTACTGAAGCCGGTCTCATATGAACCTGTTGCCTCTGATTCCCACCGGGGCATCACGTGTACCTGGTAACACTGGTCCTCACTTGGGCCTCATCTGGACCTAGTGACTCTGCTCCCCACCTTGGCTTCACCTGGATCTGGTGACTCTGGTCCCAAATTGGACCTCTCCTGGACTTGGTGTCTCTCTTGCCCACTTTTTTTTAAAATTTTATTTATTTATGATAGTCACAGAAAGAGAGAGAGGCAGAGACACAGGCAGAGGGAGAAGCAGGCTCCATGCACCGGGAGCCTGATGTAGGATTCGATCCCAGATCTCCAGGATCGCGCCCTGGGCCAAAGGCAGGCGCCAAACCACTGCGCCACCTAGGGAACCCCTCTCTTGCCCACTTTGACCTAACTCAGAACTGCTGGATCTTGCCCCACCTAGGCCGCACCCAGACCTGGTGACTCTTGTCCCTAGCTATTCCTCAATTCGACCTGATGAATGTGGTCTCACATGGACCTCACATGTACCTGGGACTCAGCTGGAAAGAGTGGCTCTGGTACCCACAAGGGGCTCACCTGATACTGCTGACCCTGGTCTTATTCTATGCCTCACCAGGACCTAGTGATTCTGTTCCCCATCTGGGCCTGCATGGCCTTAGTGAATCTGGTCCTCACTCAGGCATCATTGGGACCTGGATACTCTATTCCACACCTGGGCCTCACTTTGACCAGGGACCGCTGGTCCCATTGTGGACCTCAAACTAAACTGGTTACTCTGGTTCCCCCTCTGAACCTCACCCTTACCTGGTGACTCTGGTCACCCCTTGGGCTTCACCTGGGCCTGGTGAATCTGATCCTTAGCAGGTCCGCACCTGGATGGTGATTGGTCGCCACCTGGGCTTCACCTGGACTTGGTGAATCTTGTTGCCACCTGCGCCTCACCTGGTCCTTGTAACTGTGGTCCCACCTGGACCTCACATGGATCTGGTGGCTCTGGTTCCCATATGGGGCTCCCCTGGACCTGATTCCTGTGGTCTCCATCTGGTCTCACCTGGATCACAATGACTCTGATCCATATTTGGGCCTCTCCTGGACCTGTTGACTCTGGTCCTTACCAGGGCATCATTGGGACCTGGATACTCTCTTATATACTTGGGCCTCACCTGGACCTGGTGAGTGTGGTCCCACCTGGGCCTCACCTGGACGAGGTGACTGGTTCCCACAGGGACCTCACCTGGACCTTGTGACTCAGGTCCTCATATGGGCATATTGGGACCTGGTTTCTCAGTTCCACATCGGGGCCTCACCTGGACCTAGTGACTCTCGTACCCCTCTGGGCCTCACCCTGACGTGGTGACTCTTGTCCCCACCTGGATATCACCAGAACCGGATGTCTCTGGTCCCCATCTGGGACTCACCCAGCGCTGGTACACTGGTCCTCACCTGGAACTCAACATGGCATGGTGAATCTACTCTTCACTTAGGCCTCGTCTGGGCCTTGTGACTCTTTCCCCACCTGTCATCCATGGGCCATGGTTACTTTGTTCCCCAACTGGGACTCACCTGGATATGATAACTTTGTTCCACACTTTGGCCTCAACTGGTCCTGATGACTCTGGTCCACCCACCTAGGACTCAATCTTGACCTGGTGACTGTGGTCCCCATATGGTTCTCACCTGGACCTGGTGACACTCGTTCCCACATAAACCACACCTGGACCTGGTGACTGTGGTATCCTTGTGGACTCACATTTACCTGGTGACTCCGGTCCCCACTAGGGCCTCACCTGGATCTGGTGACTCTGGCCTGCAGGTTGGTCTCACATAGACCTGGTGAGTGGGGTTGCCACCTGGCCTCACCCATACCTGGTACCTCAGGTCCCCACGTGGGCCTCTTGGACCTAGTGTATCCGGTCCTTACCTGGTCCTCTCCCGGACCCGGGGACTCTGCTCATCACCTGGGCCTCACCTGGACCTGGTAAATCTGGTCCCCTTCTGGGCCTTCCCCAGGCCTGGTGACTTTGTTCCCCACCTGGACCTGATTACTGTGGACTCCTTCTTGGCCTCACCTGGAAGTGGTGACTCTGATCGTAGCTGGGCCTCACCCAGATCTGGTGACTCTGGTCCCCACCTGTGGACCATTAATACCTGGATTCTCTGTTCCACACCTGAGCCTCACCTGGACATGATGACTCTGGATCCTCACTGAGCCTCACCCTGACATGGTGACTCTGGTCCCCATCTGGATATCACCAGAACCGGGTGATTCTGGTCCTCCTCTGGAACTAACCCAGAGCTGGGGACACTGGTCCTCAACTGAATCTCAAAAGTACCTGTTGAATCTACTCCTCACTTAGGTCTCGTCTGAACCTTGTGACTCTTTTCCCACCTGGCATCAAGGGGACATGGTTACTCTGTTCCGCACCTGGGCCTCACAGGGACATGATAACATAGATCCGCATTTTGTTCTCAACTGGTCCTGATGACCCTGGTCCCCCCACCTAGGCCTCAATCTGGACTTGGAGACTAACGTCCCAACCTGGTCTCACCTGGACCTGGTGATTCTCATTCCCACATGAACCACACCTGGCCCTGGTGAGTGTGGTGTTCTTGTAAACTCACATTTACCTGGTGACTCGGGTCCCCACTAGGGCCTCACATGGATCTGGTGACTCTGGCCTGCAGGTTGGCATCACCTGGATCTGGTGAGTGGGGTTGCCACCTGGGCCTCACCCAAACCTGGTGACTGAGGTCCCCACGTGGGCCTCTTTTACCTGTTAATCTGGTCCTTACCTGGTCCTCTCACAGACCCGGGGACTCTGGTCCCCAACTGGGCCTCACCTGGACCTGGTGAATCTGTTCCCCATCTGGGCCTCACCCAGTCCTGGTGACTTTGTTCCCCACCTGGACCTGATTGCTGTGGACTCTTTCTTGGCCTCAACTGGGACTGGTGACTCTGATCCTATCTGCGCGTCACCCAAACCTGGTGACTCTGGTCCTCACCTGGGCATCATTGGTACCTGGTGACTCTATTCCACACCTGAGCCTCACCTGGACATGATGACTCTGGAACCCCTCTGGGCCTCACCCTGACCTGGTGACTCTGGTCCCCATCTGGATGTCACCTGTACCAGGTGATTCTGGTACCCCTCTAGGCCTCAACCAGATCTGGTGACTCTGGTCCTCAAGTGGGCCTCACCTGGACCTAGTGAATATGCTCCATCTGGGCCTCATTTGGACCTGGTGACTCTGGTCCCTACCTGGGCATCATCGGGATATGGTTCCACTGCATGGCCTGCAGGATGGCCTCACCTGGACCTGGTGAGTGGCGTTGTCACCTTGGCCTCACCCATGCCTGGTGACACAGGTCCCTACGTGGGCCTCAATTGGACCTGGTGAATCTGGTCCCTTCCTGGTCCTCACCCGGAACTCCTAACTCGGGTCACCACCTGGGAATCATATGAACCTGGTTAATCTGGTCCCCATTTGGTCCTCATCCAGTCCTGGTGACTTTGTCACCCCACCGGGACCTGATTGCTGTGGACTCCTTCTTGGCCTCACCTGGAACTGGTGACTCTGATCCTATCTCGGCCTCACCCAGATCTGGTGACTCTGGTCCTCACCTTGGCATCATTGGTACCTGGTTACTCTGTTCCACACCTGAGCCTCAACTGGACATGATGACTTTGGAACCTCTCTGGGCCTCAGTCTGACATGGAGACTCTGCTCCCCACCTGAAAGTCACCTAGACCAGGTGAATCTGGTACCCCTCTTGGCCTCAACTTGACCTGGTGACCCTGGTCCTCAACTGGGCCTCACCGGGACCTAGTGAACATGCTCCGTCTTGGCCTCATTTGTACCTGGTGACTCTGGTCCCTACCTGGGCATCTTCGGGACATGGTTCCACTGCATGGCCTGCACATTGGCCTCACCTGGACCTGGTAACTCTGGTCCCTACCTGGGCATCATCGGGACATGGTTCCATACATGGCCTCCAGGTTGGCCTCACCTGGACCTGGTAATTCTAGTCCCTACCTGGGCATCATCGGGACATGGTTCCTCTGCATGGCCTGCAGGATGGCCTCACCTTGACCTGGTGAGTGGGGTTGCTACCTGCACCTCACCTGGACTTTGCAGATTCTTGTCTGCCCTTGAGACTACCCTGGATCTGGTGACTGTGGTCCCCACCTGGGCTTCACCTGGATTTGGGGACTCCGGTCCCCATCTGGGCCTCACCTAGCCCTGATGACCATGATCTTCAACTGGGCACAATTGGGACCCGGTGACTGTGTTCCACAACTGGACCTCACCTGGACCATTTGACTCTGGTTCCCCCTCTGGGCCTCAGCTTTACCTGGTAAATTTGGTCACCCATTGGGCTTAACTTGGGCCTGGTGAATCTGGTCCTTAGCTGGTCCACACATGGATCTGGTGACTGTTCGCCACGTGGGCCTCACCTGGACTTGGTGAATCCTGTTGCCACCTGCGTCTCATCGGGACCTTGTGACTCTTTTCCCACCTGGCATCAATGGGACATGGTTACTCTGTTCCCCACCTGGGCCTCACTTGGACATGATAACTTTGGTACACACTTTGGCCTCAACAGGTCCTGATGACTCTGGTCCCCCACCTAGGCCTCAATCTGGAACTGGTGACTGTGGTCCCCACCTGGTTCTCACCTGGACCTGGTGTCTCTCGTTCCCACATGAACCACACCTGGACTTGGTGACTGTGGTGTTCTTGTAGACGCACATTTACCTGGTGACTCCGGACCCACTAGGGCCTCACGTGGATCTGGTGACTCTGGCCTGAAGATTGGCCTCTCATGGACCTGGTGAGTGGGGTTGCCACGCCATACCTGGTGACTCAGTTCCTCACGTGGGCCTCTTGGACCTGGTGAATCTGGTCCTTACCTGGTCCACACCCAGACCCGGGGACTCTGGTCACTACCTGGGCCTCACCTGGACCTGTTGA
Source organism: Canis aureus (assembly GCF_053574225.1). NCBI lineage: Eukaryota > Metazoa > Chordata > Mammalia > Carnivora > Canidae > Canis > Canis aureus. The sequence goes on from NC_135632.1 coordinate 58,366,660, forward strand.
ATCTGGTCCCCATCTGACCCTCACCCAGTCCTGGTGACTGTGTTCCCCACCTGGACCTGATTGCTGTGGACTCTTTCTTGGCCTCACCTGGAACTGGTGACTCTGATCCTATCTGCGCGTCACCCAGATCTGGTCACTCTGGTCCTCACCTGTGGACCTCTATGACTCTGGTCCTCAACTGGGCCTCACCTGGACCTTGTGAATATGCTCCATCTGGGACTCATTTGGACCTGGTGACTCTTGTCACTTCCTGGGCATCATCGGGACATGGCTCCACAGCATGACCTGCAGGTTGGCCTCACCTGGACATGTTAACTCTCGTCCCTACCTGGGCATCATCGGGACATGGTTCCTCTGCATGGCCTGCAGGTTGCCCTCACCTGGACCTGGTGAGTGGGGTTGACCCCAGGGCCTCACCCATGCCTGGTGACACAGGTCCCCACGTGGGTCTCACTTGGACCTGGTGAATCTGGTCCTTACCTGGACCTCACCCGGAACTGGTAACTCTGGTCACCACCTGGGAATAACCTGGACCTGGTGAATCTGGTCCCCATGTGGGCCTCACCCAGTCCTGGTGACTTTGTTCCAACCTGGGCCTTATTGCTGTGGACTCCTTCTTGGTCTCACCTTGAACTGGTGACTCTGATCCTAACTGGGTCTCACCCAGATCTGGTGACTCTGGTCCTCACCTGTGGACCATTATGACCTGGATACTTTGTTACACACCTGAGCCTCACCTGGACATGATAACTCTGGATCCCCTCTGGGCCTCAGCCTGACATGGTGACTCTGGTCCCCATCTGGAAGTCACCTAGACCAGGTGAATCTGGTACCCCTCTAGGCCTCAACTTGCCCTGGTGACCCTGGTCCTCAACTGGGCGTCACCGGGATCTAGTGAACATGCTCCCCACCTGCGCCTCATCTGGACCTGGTGACTCTGGTTCTACCTGGACATCATTGGGACATGGTTACTCTATACCCCTCTGGGACTGACCTGATCCTGGTAACTCTGGTCCTGACTTTGGCCTCTTCTGTACCAGGTGACTCTGGCTCCACCTGGGTCTCACCTGTAACTGGTGACTCTGATCCAAAGCATGGCCTCACCTGACCTGGTGACTGTGGTTCCCATCGGGACCTCACCTGGTCCTCATGTCTCTTGTCTCACCTGGGCCTCACCAGGACGTGGTGTCTCTCGTACTCACCTGGGTAGCATTAGGATATGGTTACACTGTTCACTAACAGTGACCCACCCGGACCTATTAACTCTAGTCTTCACCTGATCCACACCTGGACATGGTGACACTGGTTCCCACCTGGGTCTCACCTGGACATGGTGAGTCGGATCCCCACCTGGTCCTCACCTGTAACTGGTGATTGTCCTTCCCACATGGACATCATGTGGACCTGGTGGCTGCAGTGTTTCTAGCTTCTCATATACCTCGTGACTCTGGTCCCCACCAGGGTCTCACCGGCAACTGGTGTGTGTGGTTGCCTTCTGCACCTCACCTTGACCTTGTGATTCTGGTCTCCACCTGAGACTACCCTGGATCTGGTGACTGGGGTCTCCACCTGGGCTTCACCTGGATTTGGGGACTCCGGTCCCCATGTGGGCCTCACCTGGCCCTGTTGACCATGGTCCTCAACTGGGCAAATTGGGACCCGGTGACTGTGTTCCATAACTGGACCTCACCTTGACCAGGTGACTCTGGTCCCACTCTGGGTCTCACCGTGCCCTTGTGACTGTGAACCCCACTTTGTACTGACTTGGACCTGCTGACCCTGCTTGCCACCTGCGACTGACGTCGAACTGTTGACTCTGGTACTTTCAAGGGCCTCCCCTGAACCTGGTGATCCTGGTCCCCACCTGGGCCTCACCTGGACGTGCTGACTCTTGTCACCACCGGTTAATCACGTGGACCTGGTTACTGTGTTCCACGCCTGGGCCCCAAGTAGACCTGTTGACCATGGTCCCCAAGCCGGCCTCACATGAACCTGTTGCCTGTGATCCCCACCGGGGCCTCACGTGTACCTGGTAACTCTGGTCCTCACCTGGCCTCATCTGGACCTAGTGACTCTGGTCCCCACCTGGACTTCACCTGGATCTCGTGACTCTGGTCCCCGTCTGGGCTTAACCTGGATCTGGTGGCTCTGGTCCCCAACTGGATTTCACTTGGATCTGGTGACTCTGGTCGCCACCTGGACCTCTCCTGGTCCTGATGACTCTCTTTCCAACATGGACCTCACCTGGATCTGGTGACTCTGGTCCTCAGTTTGGCCTCACCTTGACAAGGTGTCTCTCGTCCCCACTTTGAACTACTCAGAACTGCTGAATCTTGCCCCACCTAGGCCGCACCCAGAACTGGTGACTCTTGTCCCCAGCTATGCCTCAATTCGAACTGATGAATCTGGTCCTCACGTGGGTCTCACATGGACCTGGGACTCAGCTGGATAGAGTGGCTCTGGTTCCCACAAGGGACTCACCTGATACTGCTGACTGTGGTTTTATTCAATGCCTCACCAGGACCTAGTGATTCTGTTCCCCATCTGGGGCTGCATGGCCCTAGTGACTCTGGTCCTCACCCAGGCATCATTGGGACCTGGATACTCTATTCCACACCTGGGCTTCACTTTGACAAGGGACCTCTGGTCCCATTCTGGGCCTCAAACTAAACTGGTTACTCTGGTTCCCCCTCGGGGCCTCACCCTTACCTGGTGACTCTGGTCAGCCCTTGAGATTCACTTGGGCCTGGTGAATCTGGTCCTTCGCTGGTTCGCACCTGGATGTGGTGACTGGTTGCCACCTGGGCCTCACCTGGACTTGGTGAATTTTGTTGCCACCTGCGCCTCACCTGGACCTTGTGACTGTGGTCCCACCTGGACCTCACCTGGATCTGGTGGCTCTGGTTCCCATATGGGGCTCTCCTGGACCTGGTTCCTGGGGTCTCCATTTGGCCTCACCTGGAACACAATGACTCTGATGCATATTTGGGCCTCTCCTGGACCTGTTGACTCTGGTCCTTCCCTGGGCATCACTGGGACCTGGATACTCTCTTATATACCTGGGCCTCACCTGGACCTGGTGACTGTGGTCCCACCTGGGCCTCACCTGGACGAGGTGACTGGTTCCCACAGGGACCTCACCTGGACCTGGTGACTCAGGTCCTCATATGGGCATCATGGGACCGGGTTTCTCAGTTCCACATCGGGGCCTCACCTGGACCTACTGATTCTCGCCCCCTCTGGGCCTCACCCTGACTGGTGACTCTGGTCCCCACCTGGATATCAGCAGAACCGGGTGACACACCCGGAGCTGGGGACACTGGTCCTCAGCTGGACCTCAACAGGACCTGGTGAATCTACTCCAAACTTAGGCTTCGTCTGGACCTTGTGCCTCTTTTCGCACCTGGCATCAATGGGACATGGTTACTTTGTTCCCCGCCTGGGCCTCACCTGGACATGATAACTTTGCTCCACACTTTGGCCTCAACTGGTCCTGATGACTCTCGACCCCCAACCTAGGCCTCAATCTGGACATGGTGACTGTCGTCCCCAACTGGGTCTCAGCTGGACCTGGTGACTTCCGTTCCCACATGAACCACACCAGGACCTGGTAACTGTGGTGTTCTTGTAGACTCACATTTACCTTGTGACTCTCATCCCCACTAGGGCCTCACCTGGATATGGTGACTCTGGCCTGCATGCTGGCCTCACCTGGACCTGGTAAGTGGGGTTGCCACCTGGGACTCACCCATACCTGGTGACTCAGGTCCACACGTGTGCCTCTTGGACCTGGTGAATCTGGTCCTTACCTGGTCCTCTCCCAGAACCGGGTACTCTGGTCACCACCTGGGCCTCACCTGGACCTGCTCAATCTGATCCCCATCTGGGCCTCACCCAGTCCTGATGACTTTGTTCCCCACCTGGACCTGATTGCTGTGGACTCTTTCTTGGCCTCACCTGGACCTGGTGCCTCTGATCCTATCTGCGTGTCACCGAGACCTGGTGACTCTGGTCCTCACCTGGGCATCATTGGTACCTGGTGACTCTGTTCCACACCTGAGCCTCACCTGGACATGATGACTCTCGAACCACTATGTGCCTCACCCTGAGCTGGTGACTCTGTTCCCCATATGGATGTCACCTGACCAGGGGATTCTGGTACCCCTCTTGGCCTCAACCAGATCTGGTGACTCTGGTCCTCAACTGGGCCTCACCTGGACCTAGTGTATATGCTCCATCTGGGCCTCATTTGGACCTGGTTACTCTGGTCCCTACGTGGGCAACATCGGGACATGGTTCCACATAAGGTCTGCAGGTTGGCCTCTTCTTGACCTGGTAACTCTGGTCCCTACCTGGGCATCATCGGGACACGGTTCCTCTGCATGCCCTGCAGGTTGGCGTCACCTGGACCTCGTACCTCTGGTCCCTACCTGGGCATCATCGGACACGGTTCCTCTGCATGGCCTGCAGGTTGGCCTCACTTGGAACTGGTGAGTTGGCTTGCCACCTGGGCCTAACCCATACCTGGTGACACAGGTCCCACGTGGGCCTCACTTGGACCTGGTGAATCTGGTCCTTACCTGGTCCTCACCCAGAACTAGTAACCCTTGTCACCACCTGGGAATCACCTGGACCTGGTGAATCTGGTCCCCATCTGGGCCTCACCCAGTGCTGTTGACTTTGTTCTCCACCTGGACCTGATTGCTGTGGACTGTTTCTTGGCCTCACGTGGAACGGGTGACTCTGATCGTATCTGCACGTCACCCAGATCTGGTGTCTCTGGCCCTCACCTGTGCATCATTGGCACCTGGTTACTCTGTTCCACACTTGAGCCTCACCTGGACATGATGACTCTGGAACCTCTCTGGGCCTCAGCCTGACATGGTGACTATGGTCCCCATCTGGAAGTCACCTAGACCAGGTGAATCTGGTAGCCCTCTTGGCCTCAACTTGACCTGGTGACTCTGGTCCTCAACTGGACCTCACCTGGATCTAGTGATGATGCTCCCCACCTGCGCCTCATCTGGACCTGGTGACTCTGTTTCTACCTGGGCATCATCGGGACATGGTTACTCTATTCCCCACTGGGACTGACCTGTTCCTGGTAACTCTGGTCCTGACTTTGGCCTCTTCTGTACCAGGTGACTCTGGCTCAACCTGGGCCGCACCTGTAACTGGTGACTCTGATCCTAAGCATGGCCTCACCTGACCTGGTGACTGTGGTTCCCATCGGGACCTCATCTGGACCTCATGTCTCTGGTCCCTCCTGGGCCTCACCAGGACCTGGTGTCTCTGGTGTCCACTGGGTAGCTTCAGGATATGGTTACACTGTTCACTATCAGTGACCCACCCGGACCTATTATCTCTGGTCTTCACCTGGGCCACACCTGGACATGCTAACACTGGTACCCACCTGGGACTCACCTGGACATGGTGAGACGGATCCCCACCTGGTCCTCACCTGTAACTGGTGATTCTCGTACCCACAGGGACTTCATGTAGACCTGGTGGCTGCAGTGTTTCTACCATCTCATGTACATCGTGACTCTGGTCCCCACCAGGGCCTCACAGGGACCTGGGGAGTGTGTTCGCCACCTGCACCTCACCTGGACCTGGAGATTCTGGTCTGCACCTGAGACTACCCTGGATCTGGTGACTGTGGTCCCCACCTGGGCATCACCTGGATTTGGGGACTCCGGTCCCAATCTGGGCCTCACCTGGCCCTGTTGACCATGGTCCTCAACTGGGCAAAATTGGGACCCGGTGACTGTGTTCCACAACTGGTCCTCACCTGGACCAAATGACTCTGTCCCCCTCTGGGTCTCACCGATCCCTAGTGACTGTGAACCCCACTTTGGCCTGACTTGGACCTGCTGACCCTTCTTGCCACCTGCGCCTGACCTCGAACTGTTGACTCTGGTTCTTTGAAAGGCCTCCCCTTACCTGGTGTTCCTGGTCCCCACCTGGGCCTCACCTGGACGTGGTGACTCTTGTCACACCCGGGGACTCACCTGGACCTGCTTACTGTGTTCCACACCTGGGCTTGGAGTAGACCTGTTGACCATGGTCCCCAAGCCGGCCTCACATGGACCTATTGCCTCTGATCCCCACCGGGGCCTCACGTGTACCTGGTAAATCTGGTCCTCACCTGGGCATCATTGGTACCTGGTGACTCTGTTCCACACCTGAGGCTCCCCTGGACTTCTTAACTCTGGAAGGTCACTGGGACTCAACCTGACCTGGTGACTCTGGTCCCCATCTGGATGTCACCTGGACCAAGTGATTCTGTTACCCCTGTAGGCCTCAACCAGGTCTGGTGAATCTGGTCCTCAATGGGCCTCACGTGGACCTAGTGAATATGCTCCATCTGGGCCTCATTTGGACCTGGTGACTCTGTTCCCTACCTGGGCATCATCGGGATACGGTTTCACTGCATGACCTGCAGGTTGGCCTCACCTGGACCTGGTAACTCTGGTCCCTACCTGGGCATCATCGGGACCTGGTTCCTCTGCATGGCCTGCAGGTTGGCCTCACCTGGACCTGGTGAGTGGTTTGTCACCTGGGCCTCACCCATGTCTGGTGACACAGGTCGCCACGTGTGCCTCACTTGGACCTGGTGAATCTGGTCCTTACCTGGTGGTCACCCGGAACTGGTAACTCTGGTCACCAGTAGGATATCACCTGGGCCTGGTCAATCTGATCCCCATCTGGGCCTCACCCTGTCCTGGTGACTTTGTTCCCCACCTGGTCCTGATTGCTGTGGACTCCATAGCCTCACCTGGAACTGGTGACTCTGATCCTAACTGGGCCTCACACAGATCTGGTGACTCTGGTCCTCACCTGAGGACAATTATGACCTGGATACTCTGTTCCACACCTGAGACTCACCTGGATATGATGACTCTGGATCCCCTCTTGGCCTCAGCCTGACTTGGGGACTCTGGTCCCCATCTGGATGTCACCTAGATCAGGTGAATCTGGTACCCCTCTAGGCCTCTACTAGACCTGGTGACTCTGGTCCTCAACTCAGCCTCAACGGGACATAGTGAACGTGCCCCCCACCTGCGCCTCATCTGGACCTGGTGACTCTGGTTCTACCTGGGCATCATCGGGACATGGTTACTCTATTCCCACTTGGAGTGACCTGATCCTGCTAACTCTGGTCCTGACTTTGGCCTCTTCTGTACCAGGTGACTCTGGCTCCACCTGGGCCTCACCTGTAACTGGTGACTCTGAGCCTAAGCATGGGCTCTCCTGACCTGGTGACTGTGGGTCCCATCGGGACCTCACCTGGACCTCATGTCTCTGGTCCCACCTGGGCCTCACCAGGACCTGGTGCCTCTGGTACCCACCTGGGTAGCATCAGGATATGGTTACACTGTTCACTAACAGTGACCCAGCCGGACCTATTAACTCTGGTCTTCACCTGGGCCACACCTGGACATGGTGACACTGGTTCCCACCTGGGTCTCACATCGATATGGTGAGTCGGATCCCCACCTGGTCCTCACTTGTGACTGATGATTCTCGTTCCCACATGGACATCTTGTGGACCTGTTGGATGCAGGGTTTCTAGCTTCTTTTTTTTTAATTTTTATTATTTATGATAGTCACAGAGAGAGAGAGAGAGGCAAGACACAGGCAGAGGCAGAAGAAGGCTCCATGCACAGGGAGCCCAACGTGGGATTCGATCCCGGGTCTCCAGGATAGCGCCCTGGGCCAAAGGCAGGCGCAAAACCCACCCAGGGATCCCATGTGTTTCTAGCTTCTCATGTACCTTGTGACTCTGGTCCCCACCAGGGCCTCACCGGGACCTGGTGAGTTTGGTTGCCACCTGCACCACAGCTGGACCTGGTGATTCTGGTCTGGACCTGAGACTACCCTCGATCTGGTGACTGTGGTCCCCACCTGGGCTTCACCTTGATTTGGGGACTCCGGTCCCTATCTGGGCCTCACCTGGCCCTGTTGACCATGGTCCTCAACTGGGCAAAATTGGGACCCGGTGACTGTGTTCCACAACTGGACCTCACCTGCACCAGGTGACTCTGGTCCTCCTCTGGGTGTCACCGTGTCCTAGTGTCTGTGAACCCCACTTTGGCCTGACTTGGAGCTGCTGACCCTGGTTGCCACCTGTGCCTGACCTCGAACTTTTGACTCTGCTTTATTCAAGGACCTCCCCTGTACCTGGTGATCCTGGTCACCACCTGGGATTCAACTTGACGTGGTGACTCTTGTCACCACCGGGGACTCACCTGGACCTCGTTACTGTGTTCTACACCTGAGCCTCAAGTAGACCTGTTGACCATGGTCCCCAAGCCGTCCTCACAAGTACCTGTTGCCTCTGATACCCATCGGGGCCTCACGTGTACCTGGTAACTCTGATCCTCACGTGGGCCGCATCTGGACCTACGGACTCTGGCCCCACCTGGACTTCACCTGGATCTGGTGACTCTGGTCCCCAACTGGACCTTACCTCAATCTGGTGACTCTGGTCCTCAGTTTGGCCTCAGCTGGACAGAGTGGCTCTGGTTCCAAAAAGGCCCTCACCTGATACTGGTGACTCAGGTCTTATTCTATGCCTCACCAGGACCTAGTGATTCTGTTCCCCATCTGGGCCTGCATGGCCCTAGAGACTCTGGTCCACACCCAGACATCAATGGGACCTGGATACTCTATTCCACAATTGGTCCTCACTTTGACCAGGGACCTCTGGTCCCATTCTGGGCCTCAAACTAAACTGGTTACTCTGGTTCCCCCTCTGGGCCTCACCCTGACCTGGTGACTCTGGTCACCCGTTGGGCTTCATTTGGGCCTGGAGAATCTGGTCTTTAGCTGTTCCGCACCTGGATCTGGTGACTAGTCGCCACCTGGGCCTTACCTGGACTTGGTGAATCCCGTTGCCACCTGCGCCTCACCTGGACCTTGAGACTGTGGTCCCACCTGGACCTCACCTGGACGAGGTGACTGGTTCCCACAAGGACCTCACCTGGACCTGGTGACTCAGGTCTTCATATGGGCATCATGGGACCTGGTTTCTCAGTTCCACATCGGGGCCTCACCTGGACCTAGTGATTCTTGTCCCCCTCTGGGCCTCACCCTGACGTGGTGACTCTGGTCCCTACCTGGATATCACCAGAACCGGGTGACTCTGGTCCCCCTCTGGGACTCACCCGGAGCTGGGGACACTGGTCCTCAGCTGGTTCTAAACAAGACCTGGTGAATCTACTCCTCACTTAGGCCTCGTCTGGGCCTTGTGACTCTTTTCCCACCTGGCATCAATGGGACATGGTTACTCTGTTCCCCACCTGGGCCTCACCTGAACATGATAACTTTGATCCACACTTCGGCCTCAACTGCTCCTGATGACTCTCGTCCCACCACCTAGGCCTCAATTTGGACCTGGTCACTGTGGTCCCCACATGGGTCTCACCTTGACCTGTTGACTCTCGTTCCCACAGGAACCACACCTGGACCTGGTGACTGTGGTGTTCTTGTAGACTCACATTTACCTGGTGACACCGGTCCCAACTAGGGCCTCACCTGGATCTGCTGACTGTGGCCTGCAGGTTGGCCTCACCTGGGCCTGGTGGGTGTGGTTGCCACCTGAGCTTCACCCATACCTGGTGACTCAGGAACCCACGTGGTCCTCTTGGACCTGGTGAATCTGGTCCTTACATGGTCCTCTCCCATACCTGGGGATTCTGGTCACCACCTGGGCCTCACCTGGACCTGGTGAATCTCTTCCCCATCTGGGCCTCACCCAGTCTTGGTGACTTTGTTCCCCTCCTGGACCTGATTGCTTTGGACTCTTTCTTGGCCTCTCCTGGAACTGGTGACTCTTATCCTCTGTGCGCGTGACTCAGGCCTGGTGATTCTGATCCTCACCTGGGCATCATTGGTACCTGGTGACTCTGTTCCACACCTGAGCCTCACCTGGACATGATGACTCTGGAACCTCTCTGGGCCTCACCCTGACCTGGTGACTCTGGTCCCCATCTGGATGTCACCTGAACCAGGTGATTCTGGTACCCCACTAGGCCTCAACCAGATCTGGTGTCTCTGGACCTCAACTGGGCCTCGGCTGGACTTAGTGAATATGCTCCATCTTGGCCTCATTTGGACCTAGTTACTCTGGTCACTACCTGGGCATCATGGGGACCTGGTTCCATGCATGGCCTGCAGGTTGGCCTCACCTGGACCTGGTAACTCTGGTCCCTACCTTGGCATTATCGGTACCCGGTTACTTTGCATGGCCTGCAAGTAGGCCTCACCTGGACCTGGTGAGTGGGCTTGCCACTTGGGCCTCACCCATACCTGGTGACAAAGGCCCCTACGTGGGCCTCACTTGGACCTGGTGTATCTGGTAACTCTGGTCACCACCTGGGAATCACCTGGACCTGGTGAATCTGGTAACTCTGGTCACCACCTGGGAATCACTTGGACCTGGTGAATCTGTGTCCCCATCTGGGCCTCACCCAGTCTTCGTGACTTTTTTCCCCACCTGGACCTGATTGCTGTGGACTCCTTCTTAGCCTTACCTGGAACTGTTGACTCTGATCCTAACTGGTCCTCACCCAGATCTGTTGATTCTGGTCCTCACCTGTGGACCATTATGACCTGGATACTCTGTTCCACACCTGAGACTCACCTGGACATGATGACTCTGGATCACCTCTGGGACACTCCCTGACATGGTTACTCTGGTCCCCATCTGGAAGGCACCTAGACCAGGTGAATCTGGTGCCCCTCTAGGCCTCAACTAGACCTGGTGACTCTGGTCCTCTACTGGGCCTCAACGGGACGTAGTGAATATGCTGCCCACCTTCGCCTCATCTGGACCTGGTGACTCTGGATCCACCTGGGCCTCACCTGTAACTGGTGACTCTGATCCTAAGCATGGCCTCACCTGACCTGGTGACTGTGGTTCCCATCGGGACCTCACCTGGACCTCATGTCTCTGTTCCTCCTGGGCCTCACCAGGACCTTGTGTCTCTGGTTACCACCTGGGTAGCATCAGGATATGGTTATTCTGTTCACTATCAGTGACACATCCGGACCTATTAACTCTGGTCTTGTACTGGGCCACACCTGGACATGGTGAATCTGGTCCCCATTTGGGCCTCACCCAGTCCTGTTGACTTTGTTACCCACCTGTACCTGATTGCTGTGGATTCTTTCTTGGCCTCACATGGAACTGGTGACACTGATACTGTCTGCGCGTCACCCAGACCTGGTGACTCTGGTCCTCACCTGGGCATCATTGGTACCCGGTGACTCTGTTCCACACCTGAGCATCACCTGGACATGATGACTCTGGAACCTCTCTGGGCCTCACCCTGAGCTGGTGACTCTGGTCCCCATCTGTATGACACCTGGACCAGGTGATTCTGGTACCCCTCTAGGCCTCAACCAGATCTGGTGACTCTGGTCCTCAACTGGGCCTCACCTGGACCTAGTGAATATGCTCTATCAGGGCGTCATTTGGACCTAGTGAATCTGGTCCTTACCTGGTCCTCATCCGGAACTTGTAACTCTGGTCATCACCTGGGAATCACCTGGACCTGGTATATCTGGTCCCCTCTGGGCCTCACCCAGTCCTGGTGACTTTGTTCCCCACCTGGACCTGATTGCTGTGGACTCCATCTTGGCCTCACCTGGAAATAGTGACGATGATCCTAACTGGGCCTCACCCAGATCTGGTGACTCTGGTCCTCTACTGTGGACCAATATGACCTGGATACTCTGTTCCACACCTGAGCCTACCTGCACATGATGACTCTGGATCCTTTCTGGCCCTCACCCTGACATGGTGACTCTGGTCCCCATCTGGATGTCACCTAGACCAGGTGAATCTGGTACCCATCTAGGCCTCAACTAGACCTGGTGACTCTAGTCCTCACTGGGCCTCACCAGGACCTAGTGAATATGCTCCCTACCTGCGCCTCATCTGGACCTGGTGACTCTGGTTCTACCTGGGCATCATCGGGACATGTTTACTCTATTTCCCAATGGGACTGACATGACCTGGTAACACTGATCCTGACTTTGGCCTCTTCTGTACCAGGTGACTCTGGATCCACCTGGGCCTCACCTGTAACTGGTGACTCTGACGTAAGCATGGCCTCACCTGACCTGGTGACTGTGATTCCCATCGGGACCTCACCTGGACCTCATGTCTCTGGTCACACCTGGGCCTCACCAGGACCTGATGTCTCTGGTACCAACAGGGTATCATCAGGATATGGTTACACTATTCACTAACAGTGACCCAGACGGACCTATTAACTCTGGTCTTCACCTGGGCCACACCTGGACATGGTGACACTGCGTCCCACTTGGGTCTCACCTGGACAGGGTGAGTCGGATCCCCACCTGGTCCTCACCTGTAACTGGTGATTCTCGTTCCGACATGGACATCATGTGGACCTGGTGGCTGCAGTGTTTCTAGTTTGTCATGTACCTCTTGACTCTGGTCCCCACCAGGGCCTCACCGGGACCTGGTGTGTGTGGTTGCCATCTGCACCTCACCTGGACCCGGTGATTCTGGTCTGCACGTGAGACTACCCTGGATCTGGTGACTGTGGACCCCACCTGGGCTTCACCTGGATGTGGGGACTCCGGTCACCATCTTGGCCTCACCTGGCCCTTTTGACCATGGTCCTCAACTGGGCAAAATGGGACGCGGTGACTGATTTCCACATCTGGACTTCACCTGGACCACGTGACTCTGGTGCCCCTCTGGGACTCACCGTGCCCTAGTGACTGTGAACCACACTTTCGCCTGACTTGGAATTGCTGACCCTGGTTGACACCTGTGCCTGACCTCGAACTGTTGACTCTGGTTCATTCAAGGGCTTCCCCTGTACCTGGTGATCCTGGTCCCACCCTGGGACTCACCTGGACGTGGTAACCCTTGTCACCACCTGGGACTCACCTGCACCTGGTTAATGTGTTCCACACCGGGGCCTCAAGTAGACCTGTTGACCATGGTCCCCAAGCCGGCCTCACAAGTACCTCTTGCCTCTGATACCCATCGGGGCCTCACGTGTACCTGGTAACTCTGGTCCTCACCTGGGCCGCATCTGGACCTAGTGACTCTAGTCCCCACCTATACGTCACCTGGATCTGGTAACTCTGGTCCCCACCTGGACCTCACCTCGATCTGGTGACTCTGGTCCTCAGTTTGGCCTCACCTGGACCTGGTGTCTCTCGTACCCACTTTGACCTACCTCAGAACTGCTGAATCTTGCCCCATCTAGGCCGCACCCAAACCTGGTGACTCTTGTCACCAGCTATGCCTCAATTTGACCTGATGAATCTGGTCCTCAAGTGGGACTCACATGGACCTGGGACTCAGCTGGATAGAGTGGCTCTGGTTCCCAAAAGGGGCTCACCTGATACTGGTGACTCTGGTCTTATTCTATGCCTCACCAGGACAGAGCGATTCTGTTCCCCATCTGGGCCTGCATGGCCCTAGTGACTCTGGTCCTCACCCAGGCATCATTGGGATCTGGATACTCTATTCCACACCTGGGCCTCACTTTGACCAAGGAACTCTGGTCCCATTCTGGGCCTCAAACTAAACTGGTTACTCTGGTTCCCCCTTTGGGCCTCACCCTTACCTGATGACTCTGGTCACCCCTTGGGCTTCACTTGGGCCTGGTGAATCTGGTCCTTAGCTGGTCCTCACCTGGATGTGGTGACTGGTCGCCACCTGGGACTCAAATGGAGTTGGTGAATCCTGTTGCCACCTGCGCCTCACCTGGACCTTGTGACTGTGTTCTCACCTTGACCTCACCTGATTCTGGTGGCTCTGGTTCCCATATGGGGCTCTCCTGGACCTGGTTCCTGTGGTCTCCATCTGGCCTCACCTGGAACACAATGACTCTGATTTATATTTTTGCCTCTCTTGGACCTGTTGACTCAGGTCCTTACCTGGGCATCAGTGGGACCTGGATACTCTCTTATATTCCTGGGCCTCACCTCGACCTGGTGACGGTGGTCCCACCTGGGCCTCACTTGGACCAGGTGACTGTTTCCCACAGGGACCTCACCTGGACCTGGTGACTCAGGTCCTCACATGGGCATCATGGGACCTGGTTTCTCAGTTCCACATCGGGGCCTCACCTGGACCTAGTGATTCTCGTCCCCCTTTGGGCCTCACCCTGACGTGGTTACTCTGGTCCCCACCTGGATATCACCAGATCCGGGTGACTCTGGTCCCCCTCTGGGACTCACCTGGAGCTGGGGACACTGATCCTCAACTGGGCCTCAACAGGACCTGGTGAATCTACTCCTCACTTAGGGCTTGTCTGGACCTTCTGACTCTTTTCCCACCTGGCATCAATGAGACATGGTTACTCTGTTCCCCACCTGGGCCTCACGTGGATATGATAACTTTGCTCCACACTTTGGCCCAACTGCTCCTGATGACTCTGGTCCCCCCACCTAGGCCTCAATCTGGACCTGTTGACTGTGGTTCCCACATGGGTTTCACCTGCACCTGGTGACTCTCTTTCCCACATGACCCACACCTGGAAATGGTGACTGTGGAGTTCTTCTAGACTCACATTTACCTGGTGACTCTGGTCCCCACTAGGGACTCACCTGGATCTGGTGACTCTGGCCTGCAGGTTGGCCTCACCTGGACCTGGTGAGTGGGGTTGCCACCTGGCCCTCACCCATAACTGGTGACTCAGGTCCCCACGGGGGCCTCTTTGACCTGGTGAATCTGTTCCTTTCCTGGACCTCTCCCAGATCCAGGGTCTCTGGACACCACCTGGGCCTCACCTTGACCTGGTGAATCTGGTCCCCATCTGGGCCCCAAACAGTCCTGGTGACTTTGTTTCACACCTGGACCTGATTGCTATGGACACCTTCTTGGCCTCACCTGGAACTGGTGACTCTGATCCTATGTGCGCGTCACCCAGATCTGGTGACTCTGGTCCTCACCTGGGCATCATTGGTACCTGGTGACTCTGTTCCTCACCTTTGCCTCACCTGGACATGATGACTCTGGAACCTCTCTGGGCCTCACCCTGACCTGGTGACTCTCGTCCCCATCTGTATGTCACCTGGACCGGGTGATTCTGGTATCCCTGTAGGCCTCAACCATATCTGGTGACTCTGTCGTCAAATGAGCCTCATCTGGACCTAGTGAATATGCTCCATCTGCGCCTCATTTGGACCTGGTGACTCTGGTACCTACCTGGGTATCATCGATACATGGTTCCAATGCATCGCCTGCAGGTTGACATCACTCGGACCTGGTAACTCTGGTCCCTACCTGGGCACAATCGGGACATGGTTCCTCTGCATGGCCTGTAGGTTGGCCTCCCCTGGCCCCGGTAGGTGGGATTGCCACCTGGGCCTCACCCATACCTGGTGACAATGGTCCCAACATGGGCCTCACTTGGACCTGGTGAATCTGGTCCTTACCTGGTCTAACCGGGAACTGGTAACTCTGGTCATCACCTGGGAATCACCTGGACATGGTGAATCTGTTCCCCATCTGGGCCTCACAAAGTCCTGGTGACTTTGTTCCCCACCTGGACCTGATTGCTGTGGACACTTTCTTGGCCTCACCTGGAACTGGTGACTCTGATCCTATCTGCGCGTCACCCAGACCTGGTGACTCTGGTTTTCACCTGGGCATCATTGGTACCTGGTGACTCTGTTCCACACATGAGCCTCACCTGGACATGATGACTCTGGAACATCTCTGGTCCTCACCCTGACCTGGTGACACTGGTCCCCATCTGGATGTCACCTGGTCCAGGTGATTCTGGTACCACTCTAGGCCTCAACAAGATCTGGTGACTCTGGTCCTCAACTGGGCCTCACCTGGACCTAGTGAATATGCTCCATCTGGGCCTCATTTGGACCTGGTGACTCTGGTCCCTACATGGGCATCATCGGGACATGGTTCCACTGCATGACCTGCAGGTTGGCCTCACCTGGATCTGGTGACTCTGGTCCCCACCTGGGTCTCACCTGGACCTGGTGACTCTCATTCCCACATGAATCAAACCTGGCCCTGTTGACTGTGGTGTTCTTGTAGAGTCACATTTACCTGGTGACTCCGGTCTCCACTAGGGCCTCACCTGGATCTGGTGACTCTGACCTGCAGATTGGCCTCACCTGGACCTGGTGAGTGGGGTTGCCACATGTGCTTCACCCATACCTGGTGACTCACGTCCCTACGTGGGCCTCTTCGACCTGGTAAATCTGGTCCTTACCTGGTGCTCGCCCACACCCGGGGACTCTGGTCACCACCTGGGCCTCACCTGGACCTGGTGAATCTGGTCCGCATCTGGATGTCACCTGGACCAGGTGATTCTGGTAACCCTCTAGGACTCAACCAGATCTGGTGACACTGGTCCTCAACTGGGCCTCACCTGGACCTAGTGAATATGCTCCATCTGGCCTCATTTGGACCTGGTGACTCTGGTCCCTACCTGGGCATCATCGGGACGTGGTTCCACTGCATGGCCTACAGTTTGGCCTCACCTGGACATGGAGAGTGGGGTTGTCAACTGGGCCTCACACATGCCTGGTGACACAAGTCCCCACGTGGGCCTCACTTGGAACTGGTGAATCTGGTCTTTAACTGGTCCTCACCCGGAACTCGTAACTCTGGTCACCACCTGGGAATCACCTGGACCTGGTGAATCTGGTCCCCATCTGGGCCTCATCCAGTCCTGGTGACTTTGTTCCCCACCTGGACCTGATTGCTGTGGACTCTTTCTTGGCCTCACCTGGAACTTGTGACTCTGATCCTATCTCCGTGTCACCCAGACCTGGTGACTCTGGTCCTCACCTGGGCATCACTGCGACCTGGTGACTCTGTTCCACACCTGAGCCTCACCTGGACATGATGACTCTGGAACCTCTCTGGGCCTCACTCAGATCTGGTGACTCTGGTCCTCAACTGGGCCTCACCTGGATCTAGTGAATATGCTCCATTTGGGCCTCATTTGGACCTGGTGACTCTGGTCCTTACCTGGGCATCATCGGGACAATGTTCCACTGCATGGCCTGCAGTTTGGCCTCACCTGAACCTCGTAACTCTAGTCCCTACCTGGGCATCAACGGGACATGTTTCCTCTGCATGGCCTGCAAGTTGGCCTCACCCGGACCTGGTGAGTGGGGTTGTGACCTGTGCCTCACCATACCTGGTGACAGAGGTCTGCACGTGGGCCTCAATTGGACCTGGTGAATCTGGTCCTTACCTTGTCCTGACCCGGAACTTGTAACTCTTGTCACGACCTGGGAATCACCTGGGCAAGGTGAATCTGGTCCTCAACTGGGCCTCACCCAGGTTTGGTGACTTTGTTCCACACCTGGCCTGATTGCTGTGGACTCCTTCTTGGCCTCACCTGGAACTGGTGACTCGGATCCAAACTGGGTCTCACCCAGATCTGGTGACTCTGGTCCTCACCTGTGGACCATTATGACCTGGATACTCTGTTCCACACCTGAGCCTCACCTGGACATGATGACTCTGGATCCCCTCTGGGCCTCACCCTGACATGGTTACTCTGGTCCCCATCTGGATGTCACCTAGACCAGGTGAATCTGGTACCCATCTAGGCCTCAACTTGACCTGGTAAAGCTGGTCCTCAACTGGGCCTCACCGGGACTTAGTGAACATGCTCCCAACCTGTGACTAATCTGGACCTGGTGACTCTGGTTCTACCTGGGCATCATAGGGACGTGGTTACTCTATTCCTCAGTGGGACTGACCTGTTCGTGGTATCTCTGGTCCCGACTTTGGCCTCTTCTATACCAGGTGACTCTGGCTCCACCTGGGCCTCACCTGTAACTGGTGACTCTGATCCTAAGCATGGCCTCACCTGACCTGGTGACTGTGGTTCCCATCGGGACCTCACCTGGACCTCATGTATCTTGTCCCACCTAGGCCTCACCAGGACCTTGTATCTGGTACCCACCTGAGTAGCATCGGGATATGGTTACACTGTTCACTAACAGTGACACAGCCAGACCTATTAACTCTGGTCTTCACCTGGTCCACACCTGGACATGGTGACACTGATTCCCACCTGGGTCTCACTTGGATCTGGTGACTCTGGTCCCCACCTGGACCTCTCCTGGATCTGGTGACTCTCTTTCCAACATGGACCTCACCTGGATCTGGGGACGCTGGTCCTCAGTATGGCCTCACTTGGACCTGGTGTCCCTCGTCCCCACTTTGACCTAATTCAGAACTGCTGAATATTGCCCCACGTAGGCCGCACCGAGTCCTGGTGACTCTTGTCCCCAGCTCTGCCTCAATTTGACAAGATGTATCTGGTCCTCACGTGGGCCTCACATGGACCTGGGACTCAGCTGGATAGAGTGGCTCTGGTTCCCACAAGGGGCTCACCTGGACCTGGTGACTGTGGTCCCACCTGGGCCTCCCCGGGACGAGGTGACTGGTTCCCACAGGGACCTCATCTGGACCTGGTGACTCAGGTCCTCATATGGGCATCATGGGACCTGGTTTCTCAGTTCCATATCGGGGCCTCACCTGGACCTAGTGATTCTCGTCCCCCTCTGGGCCTCACCCTGACGTGGTGACTCTGGTCACCACCTGGATATCACCAGAACCGGGTGACTCTGGTACCCCTCTGGGACTCACCCGGAACAGGGACACTGGTCCTCAACTGGACCTAAACAGGACCTGGTGAATCTCCTCCTCACTTAGGCCTCGTCTGGACCTTGTGACTCTTTTACCACCTGGCATCAATGGGACATGGTTACTCTGTTCCCCACCTGGGCCTCAAATGGACATGATAACTTTGCTCCACACTTTGGCCTCAACTGGTCCTGATGACTCTGGTCCCCGCACCTAGGCCTCGTCTGGACCTGGTGACTGTGGTCCCCACCTGGGTCTCACCTGGATCTGGTGACTCTCGTTCCCACATGAACCACACCTGGACCTGGTAACTGTGGTGTTCTTGTAGACTCACACTTACCTGGTGACTCCGGGCCCACTAGGGCCTCACCTGGATCTGGTAACTAAGGCCTGCAGGTTGGCCTCACCTGCACCTGGTGAGTGGGGGTGCCACCTGGGCCTCACCCATACCTAGTGACTCAGGTCACCACGTGGGCCTCTTGGACCTGCTGAATCTGGTCCTTACCTGGTCCTCTCCCAGACCCAGGGACTCTGGTCACCACCTTGGCCTCACCTGAATCTGGTGAATCTGGTCCCCATCTGTGCCTCACCCAGTATTTGTGACTTTGTTCCCCACCTGGACTTGATTGCTGTGGACTCTTTCTTGGCCTCATCTTGAACTCTTGACTCTGATCCTATCTGCGCGTCACCCAGACATTGTGACTCTGGTCCTCACCTGGGCATCATTGGTACCTGGTGACTCTGTTACATACCTGAGCCTCACCGTGACATGATTACTCTGGAACCTCTCTGGGCCTCACCCTCACCTGGTGACTCTGGCCCCCATCTGGATGTCACCTGGACCAGCGGATTCTGGTACCCCTCTAGGCCTCAACCAGATCTGGTGACTCTGGTCCTCAACTGGGCCTCACCTGGACCTAGTGAATATGCTCCATGTGGGCCTCATTTGGACCTGGTGACTCTGGTCCCTACCTGGACATCATCGGGACACGGTTCCTCTGCATGGCCTGCAGGTTGGCCTCACCTGGACCTGGTGAGTGGGGCTGCCACGTAGGCCTCACCAATACCTGGTGACACAGGTCCCCACGTGGGCCTCACTTGGACCTGTTGAATCTAGTCCTTACCTGGTCCTCACCCGGAACTCGTAACTCTGTTCAGCACCTGGGAATCACCCGGACCTGGTGAATCTTGTCCCCATCTGGGCCTCACCCAGTCCTCGGCACTTTGTTCCCCACCTGGACCTGATTGCTGTGGACTCTTTCTTGGCCTCACCTGGAACTGGTGACTCTGATCCTATCTGCGCGTCACCCAGACCCTGAGACTCTGGTCCTCACCTGGGCATCATTGGTACCTGGTGACTCTGTTCCACACCTGAGCCTCACTTGGACATGATGACTCTGGATCCCCTCTGGGCCTCACCCTGACGTGGTGACCCTGGTCCCCATCTGGATGTCACCTAGACCAGGTGCATCTGATACCCCTCTAGGCCTCAACTAGACCTGGTGACCCTGGTCCTCAACTGGGCCTCACCGGGACCTAGTGAATATGCTCCCCAACTGTGCCTCATCTGGACCTGGTGACTCTGGTTCTACCTGGGCATGATCGGGACATGGTTACTGTATTCTCCACTGGGACTGACCTGATCCTGGTAATTCTGGTCCTGATTTGGCCTCTTCTGTACCAGGTGACTCTGGCTCCACCTTGGGTTCACCGGTAACTGGTGACTCTGATCCTAAGCATGTCCTCACCTGACCTGGTGACTGTGGGTCCCATCGGGACATCACCTGGACCTCATGTCTCTGGTCCCTCCTGGGGCTCACCAGTACCTGGTGTCTCTGGTACCCACCTGGGTAGCAGCAGGATACGGTTACACTGTTCACTAACAGTGACCCATCCGGACCTATTAACTCTGGTCTTCACTTGGGCCACACCTGGACATGTTGACACTGGTTCCCACCTGGGTCTCACCTGGACATGGTGAATATGATCCACAAATGGTCCTCCCCTGTAACTGGTGATTCTCGTTCCCACATGGACATAATATGGACCTTCTGGCTGCAGTGTTTCTAGCTTCTCATGTACCTCGTGACTCCGGTCCCCACCAGGGCCTCACCGGAACCTGGTGTGTGTGGTTGCCATCTGCACCTCACCTGGACCTGGTGATTCTGGTCTGCACCTGAGACTACCCTGTATCTCGTGACTGTGGTCCCCACCTGGGCTTCACCTGCTTTGGGGACTCCGGTCTCCATCTGGGCTTCACCTGACCCTGTTGACCATGGTCCTCAACTGGGTAAAATTGGGACCCGGTGACTGCGTTCCACAACTGGACCTCAACGGAGCTGGTGACTCTGTCCCCCTCTGGGTCTCACCGTGCCCTAGTGACTGTCAACCCCACATTGGCCTGACTTGGATCTGCTGACTCTGGTTGCCACCTGCGCCTGACCTCGAACTGTTGACTCTGTTTCTTTCAAGGGCCTCCGCTGTACCTGGTGATCCTGGTCCCCACCTGGACCTCACCTGGACACGTGACTCTTGTCAACACCGGGGACTCACCTGGACCTGCTTACGGTGTTCCACACCTGGGCCTAAGTAGACCTGTTGACCGTGGTCCCCAAGCCGGCCTCACATGGACCTGTTGCCTCTGATCCCCACCGGGGCCTCACGTGTACCTGGTAACTCTAGTCCTCACCTGGGCCTCATCTGGACCTAGTGACTCTGGTCCCCACCTGGGCTTCACCTGGATCTGGTGTCTCTGGTCCCCACCTGGACTTCACCTGGATCTGGTGACTCTGGTCCCCACCTGGACCACTTTTGGACCTCGAGACTCTCTTTCCAACATGGACCTCACCTGGATCTGGTGACTCTGGTCCTCAGTTTGGCCTCACCTGACCTGGTGTCTCTCGTCCTCACTTTGACCTAAATCAGAACTGCTGAATCTTGCCCCACCTAGGCCGCACCCAGACCTGGTGACACTTGTCCCCATCTAGGCCTCAATTCGACATGATGAATCTGGTCCTCACGTGGGCCTCACATAGACCTGAAACTCACTTTGATAGAGTGGCTCTGGTTCCCACAAGGGGCTCACCTGATACTGCTGACTGTGGTCTTATCTATGCCTCACCAGGACCTAGTGATTCTGTTCCCATATCTGGGCCTGCATGGCCCTAGTGACTCTGGTCCTCACCCAGGCATCATTGGGACCTGGAAACTATATTCCACACCTGGGACTCACTTTGACCAGGGACCTCTGGTCCCATTCTGGGCCTCAAAATAAACTGGTTACTCAGGTTCCCCCTCGGTGACCCACCCTTACCTGGTGACTCTGGTCACCCTTTGGGTATCACTTCGGCCTGGTGAATCTGGTCCTTAGCTGGTCCGCACCTGGTTCTGGTGACTGGTCGCCACCTGGGCCTCACCTGGACTTGGTGAATCCTGTTGCCACCTGCGCCTCACCTGGACCTTGTGACTGTGGTCCCACCTGGACCTCACCTGGATCTGGTGGCTCTGGTTCCCATATGGGGCTCTCCTGGACCTGGTTCCTGTGGTCTCCATCTGGCCTCACCTGGAACACAATGACTGTGATCCATATTTGGGCCTCTCCTGCACCTGTTGACTCTGGTCCTTACCTGGGCATCATTGGGACCTGGATACTCTCTTATATACCTGGGCCTCACCTGGACCTAGTGACTGTGGTCCAACCTGGGCCTCATCTTGATGAGGTCTCCGGTTCCCACAGGGACCTCACCTGGACCTGGTGACTCAGGTCCTCAAATGGGTATCATGGGACCTGGTATCTCAGTGCCACATGGGGGCCTCACCTGGACCTAGTGATCTCGTCCCCCTCTGGGCCAAACCCTGACCTGGTGACTCTGGTCCCGACCTGGATATCACCAGAACCGGGTGACTCTGGTCCTCCTCTGGGACTCACCCGGAGCTGGGGATACTGGTCCTCAACTGGGCTCAACAGGATCTGGAGAATCTACTCCTCACTTAGGCCTCGTCTGGACCTTGTGACTCTTATCCAACCTGACATCAATGGGACATGGTTAGTCTGTTCCCCACCTGGGCCTCACCTGGACATGAAAACTTTTCTCCGCACTTTGGCCTCTTCTGGTCCTGATGACTGTGGTCCCCCAACGTAGGCCTCAATCTGGACCTCGTGACTGTGGTCCCCACCTATGGTCTCACCTGGACCTGGTGCCTCTCGTTCCCACATGAACCACACCTGGACCTGGTGACTGTGGTGTCCTTGTAGACTCACATTTAACTGGTGACTCCGTTCCCCTCTAGGGCCTCACGTGGATCTGGTGACTCTGGCCTGCAGGTTGGCCTCACCTGGACCTGCTGAGTTGGGTTGTCCCCCGGGCCTCACCCATACCTGGTGACTCAGGTCCCCACGTGGGCCTCTTGCCCTGGTGAATCTGGTCCTTACCTGGAACTCTCCCACACCCGGGGACTCTGGTCACCACCTCGGCCTCACCTGGACCTGGTGAATCTGGTCCCCATCTGGGCCTCACCCAGTCCTGGTGACTTTGTTCCCCACCTGGACCTGATTGCTGTGGACTCTCTTGGCCTCACCTGGAACTGGTGACTCTGATGCTATCTGCACGTCACCCAGACATGGTGACTCTGGTTATCTTCTGGGCATCATTGTTACGTAGTGACTCTCTTTCACACCTGAGCCTCATTTGGACATGATAACTCTGTAACCTCTCTGGGCCTCACCCGGACTTGGTGACTCTGGTCCCCACCTGGATGTCACCTGGAGCAGGTGATTCTTGTACCCCTCTAGGCGTCAACGAGATCTGGTGACTCTGGTCCTCAACTGGGCCTCACCTGGACCTAGTGAATATGCTCCATCTGGGCATCATTGGACCTGGTGTCTCTGGTCCCAACTTGGCATCATCGGGACATGGTTCCACTGAATGGCCTGCAGACTGACCTCACCTGGACCTGGTAACTCTGTTCCCTACCTGGGCATCATCGGAACACTGTTCCTCTGCATTGCCTGCAGGTTGGCCTCACCTAGACCTGGTGAGTGGGGCTGCCACCTGGGGCTCACCAATACCTGGTGACACAGGTCCCCACGTGGGCTTCACTTGGATCTGGTGAATCTGCTCCTTGCCTTGTCCTCACCCTGAACTGGTAACTCTGGTCACCACCTGGGAATAACCGGGACCTGGTGAATCTGGTCCCAATCTGGGCCTCACCCATTCCTGGTGACTTTGTTTCCCACCTGGGCCTGATTGTTGTGGACTCCTTCTTGGCCTCACCTGTAACTGGTGACTCGGATCCTAACTGGGTGTCACCCAGATCTGGTGACTCTGGTCCTCACCTTTGGACCATTATAACCTGGATACTTTGTTACACACCTGAGACTCACCTGGACATGATGACACTGGATCCCCTCTGGGCCTCAGCCAGACATGGTGACTCTGGTCCCCATCTGGATGTCACCAGACCAGGTGAATCTGGTACCCCTCTAGGCCTCAACTTGCCCTGGTGACTCTGGTCCTCAACTGGGCCTCACCGGGTCCTAGTGAACATGCTCCTAACCTGCGCCTCATCTGGACCTGGTGACTCTGGTTCTACCTGGGCATCATCGGGACATGGTTACCCTATTCCCCTCTGGGACTGACCTGATCCTGGTAACTCTGGTCCTGACTTTGGCCTCTTCTCTACGAGGTGACTCTGGCTCCACCTGGGTCTCACCTGTAACTGGTGACTCTGATCCAAAGCATGGCCTCACCTGACCTGGTGACTGTGGTTCCCATCGGACCTCACGTGGACCTCATGTCTCTGGTCCATCCTGGGCCTCACCAGGACCTGGTGTCTCTGGTACCCACCTGGGTAGCATCAGGATATGGTTACACTGTTCACTAACAGTGACCCAGACGGACCTATTCACTCTGGTCTTCACCTGGGCCACACCTGTCATGGTGACACTGGTTCCCATCTTGGTCTCACCTGGACATGGTGAGTCGTATCGCCACCTGGTCCTCACCTGTAACTGGTGATTCTCGTTCCCACCTGGACATCATGTGGACCTGGTGGCTGCAGTGTTTCTAGCTTCTCATGTACCTTGTGACTCTGGTCCCCACCAGGGCCTCACTGGGACCTGGTGAATTTGGTTGTCACCTGCACCTCACCTGGACCTGATGATTCTGGTCTGCATGTGAGACTACCCTGGATCTGGTGACTGTGGTCCCCACCTGGGATTCACCTGGATTTGGGGACTCCGGTCCCCATCTGTGCCTCACCTGGCCCTGTTGACCATGGTGCTCAACTGGGCAATATTGGGACCCGGGGACTGTGTTCCACAACTGGACATCACCTGGACCAGGTGACTCTGGTCCCCCTCTGGGTCTCACCGTGCCCTAGTGACTGTGAACCCCACTTTGGCCTGACTTGGACCTACTTACCCTGTTTTCCACCTGCGCCTGACCTCGAACTGTTGCTCTGGTTCTTTCAAGGGCCTCCCCTGATCCTGGTGATCCTCGTCCGCATCTGGGCCTCACCTGGACGTGGTGACTCTTGTCACCACCGGGGACTCACCTGGACCTGCTTACTGTGTTCCACACCTGGGCTTCAATTAGACCTGTTGACCATGGTCCCCAAGCCGGCCTCACATGGACCTGTTGCCTCTGATCTCCACCGGGGCCTCACGTGTACCTGGTAACTCTGGTCCTCACCTGGGCATCATTGGTCCTGGTGACTCTGTTCCATACCTGAGGCTCCCCTGGACATGATGACTCTGAAACCTCTCTGGCTATCAACCTGACCTGGTGACTCTGATCCCCATATGGATGTCACCCGGACCAGGGGATTATGGTACCCCTCTGGGACTCAACCAGGTCTGGTGACTCTGGTCCTCAACTGGGCCTCACCTGGACCTAGTGAATATGCTCCATCTGGGCCTCATTTGGACCTGGTGACTCTGGTCCCTACCTGGGCATCATCGGCACATGGTTCCACTGCATGACCTGCAGGTTGGCCTCACCTGGACCTGGTGACTCTGGTCCCTACTTGGCATCATCGGGACATGTTTCCACTGAATGACCTGCAGGTTGACCTCACCTGACCTGGTAACTCTCGTCCCTACCTGGGTATCATCGGAACACGGTTCCTCTGCATTGCCTGCAGTTTGGCCTCACCTGGACCTGGTGAGTGGGGCTGCCACCTGGGCCTCACCCATACCTGGTGACACAGGTACCCACGTGGGCCTCACTTGGACCTGGTGAATCTGGTCCATACCTGGTCCTCTCCCAGATCCGGGGATCTGGTCACCACCTGGGCCTCAACTAGACCTGGTGAATCTGGTCCCCATCTGGGGCTCACCCAGTTCTGGTGACTTTGTTCCCCACCTGGACCTGATTGCTGTGGAATCTTTCCTGGCCTCACGTGCAACTGGTGACTCTGATCGTATCTGCACGTCACCCAGATCTGGTGTCTCTGGTCCTCACCTGTGCATCATTGGCACCTGGTTATTCTGTTCCACACTTTAGCCTCACCTGGACATGATGACTCTGGAACCTCTCTGGGCCTCAGCCTGACATGGTGACTCTGGTCCCCATTTGGAAGTCACCTAGACCAGATAAATCTGGTAGACCTCTTGGCCTCAACTTGACCTGGTGACTCTGGTCCTGAACTGGGCCTCACCGGGATCTGGTGATCATGCTCCCCACCTGCGCCTCATCTGGACCTGTTGATTCTGGTTCTACCTAGGCATCATCGGGACATGGTGACTCTATTCCCCACTGGGACTGACCTGATCCTGGTAACTCTGGTCCTGACTTTGGCCTCTTCTGTACCAGGTGACTCTGGCTCCACCTGGGCGTCACTTGTAACTAGTGACTCTGATCCTAAGCATGGCCTCACCTGACCTGGTGACTGTGGTTCCCATCGGGACCTCACCTGGACCTCATGTCTCTGTTCCCACCTGGGCCTCACCAGGACCTGGTGTCTCTGGTACCCACGTGAGTAGCATCAGGATATGGTTACACTGTTCACTAACAGTGACCCAGCCGGACCTATTAACTCTGGTCTTCACCTGGGCCACACCTGGACATGGTGACACTGGTTCCCACCTGGGTCTCGCCTGGACATGGTGAGTCGGAACCCCACCTGGTCCTCATCTGTAACTGGTGATTCTCGTTCCCACATGGACATCATGTGGACCTGGTGGCTGCAGTGTTTCTACGTTCTCATGTACCTCGTGACTCTGGTCCCCACCAGGGCCTGACGGGGACCTGGTGAGTGTGGTTGCCACCAGCACCTCACCTGGACCTGGTGATTCTGGTCTCCACCTGAGACTACCCTGGATCTGGTGACTGCGGTCCCCACCTGAGTTTCACCTGGATTTGGGGACTCCGGTCCCCATCTGGGCCTCACCTGGCCCTGTTGACCATGGTCCTCAACTGGGCAAAATGGGGACCCGGTGACTGTGTTCCACAACTGGACCTCACCTGGACCAGGTGACTCTGGTCCCACTCTGGGTCTCACCGTGCACTGGTGACTGTGAACCCCACTTTGGCCTGACTTGGACCTGCTGACCCTGGTTGCCACCTGCGCCTGACCTCGAACTGTTGACTCTGTTTCTTTCAAGGGCCTCCGCTGTACCTGGTGATCCTGGTCCCCACCTGGGCCTCACCTGGACGTGGTGACACTTGTCACCACCGGGGACTCACCTGGACCTGCTTACTGTGTTCCACACCTGGGCCTCAAGTAGACCTGATAACCATGGTCCCCAAGTCGGCCTCACATTGACCTGTTGCCTCTTATCCGCACCGGGGCCTCACGTGTACCTGATAACTCTGGTCCTCACCTGGGCCTCATCTTGACCTAATGACTCTGGTCCCCACCTTTGCTTCACCTGCATCTTGTGTCTCTGGTCCCCACCTGGACTTCACCTGGATCTGGTGACTCTGGTCCCCACCTGGACCTCTCCTGGACCTGGTGACTCTCTTTCCAACATGGACCTCACCTGGATCTGGTGACTCTGGTCCTCCGTTTGGCCTCACCTGGACTTGGTGTCTCTCGTCCCCACTTTGACCTAACTCAGAACTGCTGAATCTTGCCCCACCTAGGCCGCACTCAGACCTGGTGGCTCTTGTCCCCAGCTATGCCTCAATTCGACCTGATGAATCTGGTCCTCCCGTGGGCCTCACATGGACCTGGGACTCAACTGATTAGGGTGGCTCGGGTTCCCACAAGGGGCTCACCAAATACTGCTGACTGTGGTCTTATTCTATGCTTCACCAGGACCTAGTGATTCTGTTCCCCATCTGGGCCTGCATGGCCCTAGTGACTCTGGTCCTCACCCAGGTATCACTGAGACCTGGATTCTCTATTCCACACCTGGCCCTTACTTGGACCAGGGACCTCTGGTCCCATTCCGGGCCTCAAACTAAACTGGTTACTCTGGTTCCCCCTCTGGGCCTCACCCTTACCTGGTGACTCTGGTCACCCCTTGGGGTTCACTTGGGCCTGGTTTATCTGGTCCTTTGCTGGTCCTCACCCTAATCTGGTGACTGGTCGCGACCTGGGCCTCACCTGGACTTGGTGAATCCTGTTGCCACCTGTGCCTCACCTGGACCTTGTGACTGTGGTCCCACCTGGACCTCACCTGTATCTGGTGGCTCTGGTTCCCATATGGGGTCTCCTGGACCTGGTTCCTGTGGTCTCCATCTGGCCTCACCTGGAACAAAATGACTCTGATCCATATTTGGGCCTCTCCTGCACCTGTTGACTCTGGTCCTTACCTGGGCATCATTCGGACCTGGATACTCTCTTATATACCTGGGCCTCAGCTGGACCTGGTGACTGTGGTCCCACCTGGGCCTCACCTGGACGAGGTGACTGGTTCCCACAGGGACCTCACCTGGACCTGGTGACTCAGGTCCTCATATGGGCATCATGGGACCTGGTTTCTCAGTTCCACATCGGGGCCTCACCTGGACCTAGTGATTCTTGTCCCACTCTGGGCCACACGCTGACGTGGTGACTCTGGTCCCCACCTGGATATCACCAGAACCTGGTGACTCTGGTCCCCCTATGGGACTCACCCGGAGATGGGGACACTGGTCCTCATCAGGGTCTCAACAGGACCTGTTGAATCTACTCCTCACATAGGCCTCGTCTGGACCTTGTGACTCTTTTCCCACCTGGCATCAATGGGACATGGTTACTCTATTCCCCACTGGGACTGACCTGATCCTGGTAACACTGGTCCTGACTTTGGCCTTTTCTGTACCAGGTGACTCTGGCTCCATCTGGGCCTCACCTGTAACTGGTGACTCTGATCCTATGCATGGCCTCACCTGACCTGGTGACTGTGGTTCCCATCGGGACCTCACCTGGCCCTCATGTCTCTTGTCCCAACGGGGCCTCAACAGGACCTGGTGTCTCAGTACCCACCTCGGTAGCATCAGGATATGGTTACACTGTTCAATAACAGTGACACAGCTGGACCTATTTACTCTGGCCTTCACCTGGGCCACACCTGGACATGGTGACACTGGTTCCCACCTGGGTCTCACCTGACATGGTGAGTCAGATCCCCACCTGGTCCTCACCTGTAACTGGTGATTCTCGTTCCCACATGGACATCATATGGACCTGGTGGCTGCAGTGTTTCTAGCTTCTCATGTACCTCGTGACTCTGGTCCGCACCAGACCTGGTGAGTGTCGTTGCCACCTGCACCTCACCAGGACCTGGTGATTCTGGTCTGCACCTGAGACTACCCTGGATCTGGTGACTGTGGACCCCACCTGTGTTTCACCTGGATTTGGGGACTCCGGTCCCCCTCTTGGCCTCACCTGGCCCTGTTGACCATGGTCCTCAACTGGGCAAAATTGTGACCCGGTGACTGTGTTCCACAACTGGACCTCACCTGGACCAGGTGACTCTGGTCCCCCTCTGGGTCTCACTGTGCCCTAGTGACTGTGAACCCCACTTTGGCCTGACATGTACCTGCTGACCCTGGTTGCATCCTGCGCCTGACCTCGAACTGTTGACTCTGGTTCTTTCAAGGGCCACCACTGTACCTAGTGATCCTGGTCCCCAACTGGGCCTCAAGTGGACGTGGTGACTCTTGTCACCACCGGGGACTCACCTGGACCTGCTTACTGTGTTCCACACCTGGGCCTCAAGTAGACCTGTTGCCCATGGTCCCCAAGCCGGCCTCACATGGACCTGTTGGCTCTGATCCCCGCCGGGGCCTCACGTGTATCTGGTAACTCTGATCCTCACCTGGGCCTCATCTGGACCTAGTGACTCTGGTCCCCACCGGGGCTTCACCTGGATCTGGTGACTCTGGTCCCCACCTGGACTTCATCAGGATCTGGTGACTCTGGTCCCCACCTGGACCTCTCCTGGACCTGGTGACTCTCTTTCCATCATGGACCTCACCTGGATCTGGTGCCTCTGGTCCTCAGATTGGCCTCACCTGGACCTGGTGTCTCTCGTCCCCACTTTGACCTAACTCAGAACTGCTGAATCTTGCCCCACCTAGGCCGCACCCAGACCTGGTGACTCTTGTCCCCAGCTATGCTTCAATTCGACCTGTTGAATCTGGTCCTCACGTGGGCCTCACATGGACCTGGGACTCAGCTGGATAGAGTGGCTCTTGTTCCCACAAGGGGCTCACCTGATACTGTTGACTGTGATCTTAGTCTATGCCACACCAGGACCTGGTGATTCTGTTCCCCATTTGGGCCTGCATGGCTCTAGTGACTCTGGTCTTCACCCAGGCATCATTGGGACCTGGATACTCTATTCCACACCTGGGCTTCACTTTGACTAGGAATCGCTGGTGCCAGTCTGGGCCTCAAATTAACTGGTTACTCTGGTTCCCCCTCTGGACCTCACCCTGAGCTGGTGACTCTGGACACCCCTCGGGCTTCACTTGGGCCTGGTGAATCTGGTCCTTAGCTGGTCCGCACCTGGATGTGGTGACTGGTCGCCACCTGGGCCTCACCTGGACTTGGTGAATCCTGTTGCCACCTGCGCCTCACCTGGACCTTGTGACTGTGGTCCCACCTGGACCTCACCTGGATCTGCTGGCTCTGGTTAACATATGGGACTCTCCTGGACCTGGTTCCTGTGGTCTCCATCTGGCCTCACCTGTAACACAATGACTCTGATCCATATTTGGGCCTCTCCTGGACCTGTTGACTCTGGTCCTTACCTGGAAATCATTGGGAGCTGGATACTCTCTTATAACTTGGGCCTCAACTGGACCTGGTGACTGTGGTCCCACCTGGGCCTCACCTGGACGAGGAGACTGGTTCCCACAGGGACCTCACCTGGACGTGGTGACTCAGGTCCTCATATGGGCATCATGGAACCTGGTTTCTCAGTTCCACATTGGGGCCTCACCTGGACCTAGTGATTCTCGTCTCCCTCTGGGCCTCACCCTGATGTGGTGACTCTGGTCCCCACCTGGATTTCACCAGAACCGGGTGACTCTGGTCCCCCTCTGGGACTCACCCGGAGCTGGGGACACTGGTCCTCTACTGGGCCTCAACAGGAGCTGGTGAATCTACTCCCCACTTAGGCCTCGTCTGGACCTTCTGACTCTTTTCCCACCTGACATCAATGGGACATGGTTACTCTGTTCCCTACTTGGGCCTCACCTGGACATGACAACTTTGCTCCACACTTTGGCCTCAACTGCTCTTGATGAATCTGGTCTCCCCACCTAGGCCTTAATCTGGACCTGGTGACTGTCCTGGGACTTTGTTTCCCACCTGGATCTGATTGCTCTGGACTCATTCTTGGCCTCACCTGGAACTGGTGAATCTGATCCTATCTGTGTGTCACCCAGACCTGGTTACTCTGGTCCTCACCTGGGAATTATTGGTACTTGGTAACTCTGTTCCACACCTTAGGCTCACCTGGACATGGGCCTCACCCTGACCTGGTGACTCTGGTCCCCATCTGGATGTCACCTGAACCAGGTGATTCTGGTACCCCTCTAGGCCACAACCAGGTCTGGTGACACTTGTCCTCCACTGGACCTCACCTGGACCTAGTGAATATGCTCCATCTGGGCCTCATTGGACCTGGTGATTCTGGTCCTTACCTGGGCATCATGGGGACATGGTTCCACTGCATGGCCTGCAGGTTGACCTCACCTGGACCTGGTAACTCAGGTCCCTACCTGGGCATCATAGGGACATGGTTCCTCTGCATGGCCTGCAGGTTGGCCTCACCAGGACCTGGTGAGTGGGGTTGCCACATGGGCCTCCACCATGCCTGGTGACACAGGTCCCCAAGTGGGCCTCACTTGGACTTGGTGAATCTGGTCCTTACCTGGTCCTCAACCAGAATTGGTAAGTCTGGTCACCTTGGAACATTATGGTCTGGATACTCTGTTCCACACCTGAGCCTCACCTGGACATGATGACTCTGGATCCCCTCTGGGCCACAGCCTGACATTGTGACTCTGTTCCCCAACTGGATGTCACCTAGACAAGGTGAATCTGGTACCCCTCTAGGCCTCAACTAGACCTGGTGACTCTGGTCCTCAACTGGGCCTCACCGGGACCTAGTGAATATGCTCCCCACCTGCGCCTCATCTGGACCTCGTCACTCTGATTCTACCTGGGCATCATCGGGACATGGTTACTCTATTCCCCACAGGACCTGACCTGATCCTGGTAACTCTAGTCCTGACTTTGGCCTCTTGTGTACCAGGTGACTCTGGCTCCACCTGGGCTTCACCTGTAACCTGTGACTCTGATCCTAAGCATGGCCTCACCTGACCTGGTGACTGTGGTTCCCATCGGTACCTCACCTGGACCTCATGTCTCTGGTCCCACCTGGGCCTCACCATGATTTGGAGTCTCTTGTACCCACCTGGGTAGCTTCAGGATATGGTTACACTGTTCACTAATATTGACCCAGCCGGACCTATTAACTCTGGTCTTCACCTCGCCACACCTGGACATGGTGACACTGGTTCCCACCTAGGTCTGACCTGGACATGGTGAGTCGGATCCCCACCTGGTACTCACCTGTAACTGGTGATTCTCTTTCCCACATGGACATCATGTGG
Organism: Canis aureus; assembly: GCF_053574225.1. Classification (NCBI taxonomy): domain Eukaryota; kingdom Metazoa; phylum Chordata; class Mammalia; order Carnivora; family Canidae; genus Canis; species Canis aureus. The sequence continues at coordinate 58,399,357 of NC_135632.1, forward strand.
ACCTGGTGGCTGCAGTGTTTATAGCTTCTCATGTACCTCGTGACTCTGGTCCCCACCAGGGCCTCACCGGGACCTGGTGAGTGTGGTTGCCACCTGCACCTCACCTGGACATGGTGATTCTGGTCTGCACCTGAGACTACCCTGGATCTGGTGACTATGGTACCAACCTGGGCTTCACCTGGATTTGGGCACTCCGATTCCCATCTGGACCTCACCTGGCCCTGTTGACCATGGTTTTCAACTGGGCAAATTTGGGACACGGTGACTGTGTTCCACACCTGGACCTCACCTGGACCAGGTGACTCTGGTCCCCCTCTGGGTCTCACCGTGCTCTAGTGACTGTGAACCCCACTTTGGCCTGACTTGGACCTGCTGACCCTGGTTGCCACCTGCGCCTGACCTCGAACTGTTGACTCTGGGTCTTTCAAGGGCCTCCCCTGTACCTGGTGATCCTGGTCCCCACCCGGGCCTCACCTGGACCTGGTGACTCTTGTCACCACCGGGGACTCACTTGGACCTGGTTACAGTGTTCCACACTGGGCCTCAAGTAGAACTCTTGACCATGGTCCCCAAGCCTGCCTCACATGGACCTGTTGCCTCTGATACCTGCCGGCGCCTCACGTGTACCTGGTAACTCTGGTCCTTACCTGGGCTTCATCTGGACATAGTGACTCTGGTCCCCACATGGGCTTCAACTGGATCTGGTGACTCTGATCCCCACCTGGACTTTACCTGCATCTGGTGACTCTGGTCCCCACCTGGACCTCTCCTGGACCTGGTGACTCTCTTTCCAACATGGACCTCACCTGGATCTGGTGACTCTGGTCCCCATCTGGACCTCACCTGGATCTGGTGACTCTGGTCCTCCGTTTGGCCTCACCTGGACCTGGTGTCTCTCGTCCCCACTTTGACCTAACTCAGAACTGCTGAATCTTGCCCCACCTAGGCCGCACCCAGACCTGGTGACTCTTGTCACCAGCTATGCCTCAATTCGACTTGATGAATCTGATCCTCACGCGGGCCTCACATGGACCTGGGACTCAGCTGGATAAAGTGGCTCTGGTTCCCAAAAGGGGTTCACCTGATAGTGCTGACTGTGGTCATATTCTCTGCCTCACCAGGGCCTAATGATTCTGTTCCCCATCTGGGCCTGCATGGCCCTAGTGACTCTGGTCCTCACCCAGGCATCATTGGGACCTGGATACTCTATTCCACATCTGGGCCTCACTTTGACCAGGGACCTCTGGTCCCATTCTGGGCCTCAAACTAAACTGGTTACTCTGGTTCCCCCTCTGGGCCTCACCCTGACCTGGTGACTCGGGTCACCGGTTGCGCTTCACTTGGGCTTGGAGAATCTGGTCCTTAGCTCCTCCGCACCTGGATCTGGTGACTGGTCGTCACCTGGGCCTCACCTGGACTTGGTGAATCCTGTTGCCACCTGCGCCTCACCTGGACCTTGCGACTCTGGTCCCATCTGGACCTCACCTGGACGAGGTGACTGGTTCCCACAGGGACCTCACCTGGACCTGGTGACTCAGGTCCTCATATGGGCATCATGGGACCTGGTTTCTCAATTCCACATCGGGGCCTCACCTGGACCTAGTGATTCTTGTCCCACTCTGGGCCACACGCTGACGTGGCGACTCTGGTCCCCACCTGGATATCACCAGAACCTGGTGACTCTGGTCCCCCTATGGGACTCACCCAGATGGGGACACTGGTCCTCAACAGGATCTCAACAGGACCTGGTGACCTCCTCACATAGGCCTCGTCTGGACCTTGTGACTCTTTTCCCACCTGGAATCAATTGGACATGGTTACTCTGTTCCCCACCTGGGCCTCACCTGGAAATGATAACTTTGCTCCACACTTTGGCCTTAACTTTTCCTGATGACTCTTGTCCCCCCACCTAAGCCTCAACCTGGACCTGGTGACGCTCGTTCCCACATGAACCACACCTGGACCTGGTGACTGTGGTGTTCTTGTAGACTCACATTTACCTGTTGACTCCCCTCCCCACTAGGGCCTCACCAGGATCTGGTGACTCTGGCATGCAGGTTGGCCTCACCTGGACCTGGTGAGTAAGGTTGCCAACTGAGCCACACCTATACCTGGTGAAAGTGTTCCCCACTTGGTCCTCTGGGACCTGGTGAATCTGGTCCTTACTGGTCCTCACCCGGAATTGGTAACTCTGGTCACCACCTGGGAATCACCTGGACCTGGTGAACCTTGTCCCCATCTGGGCCTCACCCAGTCCTGGTGACTTTGTTCCCCACCTGGACCTGATTGCTGTGGACTCCGTCTTGGCCTCACCTGGAACTGGTGACTCTGATCCTAACTTGGCCTCACCCAGATCTAGTGACTCTGGTCCTCACCTGTGGACCATTATGACCTGGATACTCTGTTCCACACCTGAGCCTCACCTGGACACGATGACTCTGGATCCCCTCTGGAGCTCACCCTGACATGGTGACACTTGTCCCCATCTGGATGTCACGTAGACCAGGTGAATCTGGTATCCCTCTAGGCCTCAACTAGACCTGGTGACTCTAGTCCTCAACTGGGCCTCACCTGGACCTAGTGAATATGCTCCCCACCTGTGCCTCACCTGGACCTGGTGACTCTGGTTCTACCTGGGCATCATCGGGACATGGTTACTCTATTCCCCACTGGGACTGACCTGATCCTGGTAACTCTGGTCCTGACTTTGGTCTCTTCTGTACCAGGTGACTCTGGCTCCACCTGAGCCTCACCTGTAACTGGTGACTCTGATCCTAAGCATGGCCTCACCTGACCTGGTGACTGTGGTTCCCATCGGGACCTCACTTGGACCTCATGTCTCTGTTCCCACCTGGGCCTCACCAGGACCTGGTGTCTCTGGTACCCACCTGGGTAGCATCAGGATATGGTTACATTGTTCACTAACAGTGACCAAGCCGGACCTATTAACTCTGGTCTTCACTTAGGACACACCTGGACATGGTGACACTCGTTGCCACCTGGGTCTCACCTGGAAATTGTGAGTCAGATCCCCACCTGGCCCTAACCTGTAACTGGTGATTCTCGTTCCCACATGGACAACATGTGGACCTGGTGGCTGCAGTGTTTCTAGCTTCTCATGTACCTCGTGACTCTGGTCCCCACCAGGGCCTCACTGGGACCTGGTGAGTGTGATTGCCACCTGCACCTCACCTGGACCTGCAGTTTCTGGTCTGAACCTGAGACTACCCTGGATCTGGTGACTGTGGTCCCCACCTGGGCTTCACGTGGATTTGGGGACTCCGGTCCCCATCTTGGCCTCACTTGGCCCTTTTGACCATGGTCCTCAACTGGGCAAAATTGGGATGCGGTGACTGTGTTCGACAACTGGACCTCACCTGGACCACATGACTCTGGTGACCCTCTGGGTCTCACCATGCCCTAGTGACTGTGAACCCCACTTTGGCCTGACTTGGACCTGCTGACCCTGGTTGAAACCTGTGCCTGACCTCGAACTTTTGACTCGGGTTCTTTCAAAGGCCTCCCCTGTACCTGGTGATCCTAGTCCGCAACTGGGACTCACCTGGACTGGTGACACTTGTCACCACTGGGGACTCACCTGGACCTGCTTACTGTGTTCCACACCTGGGCCTCAAGTTGACCTGTTGACCATGGTCCCCAAGCCGGCCTCACAAGGACCTGCTGCCTCTGATCCCCACCGGGGCCTCACGTGTACCTCGTAACTGTGGTCCTCACCTGGGCCTCATCTGGACCTAGTGACTCTGGTCCCCACCTGGGCATCATCGGAACATGGTTGCTCTGTTCCCAATGGGACTGACCTGATCCTGGTCACTCTGGTCCTGACTTTGGCCTCTTCTGTACCAGGTGACTCTGGCTCCACCTGGGCCTCACCTGTAACTGGTGACTCTGGTCCTAAGCATAGCCTCACCTGACCTGGTGACTGTGGTTCCCATCGGGACCTCACCTGGACCTCATGTCTCTGGTCCAACCTGGGCCTCACCAGGACCTGGTGTCTCTGGTACCCACCTGGGTAGCATCAGGATATGGATACACTGTTCACTAAGAGTGACCCAACCGGACCTATTAACTCTGGTCTTCACTTGGGACACACCTGGACATGGTGACACTCGTTGCCACCTGGGTCTCACCTGGACATGGTGAGGCAGATCCCCACCTGGTCCTAACCTCTAACTGGTGATTCTCCTTCCCACATGGACAACATGTGGACCTGGTGGCTGCAGTGTTTCTGGCTTCTCATGTACCTCGTGACTCTGGTCCCCACCAGGGCCTCACCGGGACCTGGTGAGTGTGATTGCAACCTGCACCTCACCTGGACCTGCTGTTTCTGGTCTGCACCTGAGACTACCCTGGATCTGGTGATTGTGGTCCCACCTGGGCTTCACCTGGATTTGGGGACTCCGGTCCCCATCTTGGCCTCACCTGGCCCTTTTGACCAAGGTCCTCAACTGGGCAAAATTGGGACGCGGTGACTGTGTTCGACAACTGGACCTCACCTGGACCACATGACTCTGGTGCCCCTCTGGGTCTCACCATGCCCTAGTGATTGTGAACCCCACTTTGGCCTGACTTGGACCTGCTGACCCTGGTTGAAACCTGTGCCTGACCTCGAACTGTTGACTCTGGTTCTTTCAAGGGCCTCCCCAGTACCTGGTGATCCTAGTCCGCAACTGGGACTCACCTGGCAGTGGTGACACTTGTCACCACTGGGGACTCACCTGGACCTGCTTACTGTGTTCCACACCTGGGCCTCAAGTAGACCTGTTGACCATGGTCCCTAAGCCAGGCTCACATGCACCTGTTGCCTCTGATCCCCACCGGGGCCTCACGTGTACCTGGTAACTCTGGTCCTCACCTGGGCCTCATCTGGACCTAGTGACTCTGGTCCCCACCTGGGCTTCACCTGGATCTGGTGACTCTGGTCCCCACCTGGACCTCATCTGGATCTGGTGACTCTGGTCCTCAGTTTGGCCTCACTTGGACATGTTGTCTCTCGTCCCCACTTTGACCTAACTCAGAACTGCTGAATCTTGCCCCACCTAGGCCGCACCAAGATCTGGTGACTCTTGTCCCCAGCTATGCCTCAGGTCGACCTGATGAATCTGGTCCTCACGTGGGCCTCACATGGACCTGGGACTCAGCTGGATAGAGTGGCTCTGGTTCCCACAAGGGGCTCACATGATTCTGTTGACTGTGGTCTTATTCTATGCCTCACCAGGACCTAGTGATTCTGTTCCCCATCTGGGCCTGCATGGCCCTAGTGACTCTGGTCCTCACCCAGGCATCATTGGGACCTGGATACTCTATTCTACAACTGGGCCTCACTTTGTCCAGGGACCTCTGGTCCCATTCTGGTCCTCAAACTAAACTGGTTACTCTGGTTCCCCCTCTGGTCCTCACCCTTACCTGGTGACTCCGGTCACCCCTTGGGCTTCACTTGGGCCTGGTGTTTCTGGTCCTTAGCTGGTCCGCACCTGGATCTGCTGACTGGTCGTCACCTGGGCCCCACGTGGACTAGATGAATCCTCTTGCCACCTGCGCCTCACCTGGACCTTGTGACTGTGGTCCCACCTGGACCTCACCTGGATCTGGTGGCTCTGGTTCCCATATGGGGCTCTCCTGGACCTGGTTCCTGTGGTCTCCATCTGGCCTCACCTGGAACACAATGACTGTGATACATATTTGGGCCTCTCCTGGACCTGTTGACTCTGGTCCTTACCTGGGCATCATTGGGACCTGGATACTCTCTTATATACCTGGGCCAAACCTTGACCTGGTGACTGTGGTCCCACCTGGCCTCACCTGGACGAGGTGACTGGTTTCCACAAGGACCTCACCTGGACCTGGTGACTCAGGTCCTCATATGGGCATCATGACACCTGGATTCTCAGTTCCACATCGGGGCCTCCCCTCTACCTAGTGATTCTCGTCCCCCTCTGGGCCTCACCCGGACGTGGTGACTCTGGTCCCCACCTGGATATCACCAGAACCGGGTGACTCTGGTCCCCCTCTGGGACTCACCCGGAGCTGGGGACACTGGTCCTCAACTGGGCCTCAACACGACCTGGTGAATCTACTCCTCACTTAGGCCTCGTCTGGACCTTCTGACTCTTTTCCCACCTGGCATCAATGGGACATGGTTAGTCTGTTCCCCACCTGGTCCTTACCTGGACATGATAACTTTGCTCCACACTTTGGCCTCAACTGGTCCTGATGACTCTGGTCCCCCGACCTAGGCGTCAATCTGGACCTGATTGCTGTGGACTCCTTCTTAGCCTCAACTGGAACTGGTTACTCTGATCCAGATTGAGGATTCCCAATCTGGGCCTCACCTGGCCCTGTCAACCATGGTCCTCAACTGGCAAAATTGGGACCCGGTGACTGTGTTCCATCCCTGGATCTCACCTGGACCAGGTGACTCTGGTCCCCCTCTGGGTCTCACCGTTCCCTAGTGACTGTGAACCCCACTTTGGCCTGAGTTGGACCTGCTGACCCTTGTTGACACCTGCGCCTGACCTCGAACTGTTGACTCTGGTTCATTCAAGGGCTTCCCCTGTACCTGGTGATCCTGGTCCCCCCCTGGGACTCACCTGGCCGTGGTGACTCTTGTCACCACCGGGGACTCACCTGGACCTGGGTACTGTGTTCCACACCTGGGCCTCAAGTAGACCTGTTGACCATGGTACTGAAGCCGGTCTCATATGAACCTGTTGCCTCTGATTCCCACCGGGGCATCACGTGTACCTGGTAACACTGGTCCTCACTTGGGCCTCATCTGGACCTAGTGACTCTGGTCCCCACCTTGGCTTCACCTGGATCTGGTGACTCTGGTCCCAAATTGGACCTCTCCTGGACTTGGTGTCTCTCTTGCCCACTTTTTTTTTAAATTTTATTTATTTATGATAGTCACAGAAAGAGAGAGAGGCAGAGACACAGGCAGAGGGAGAAGCAGGCTCCATGCACCGGGAGCCTGATGTAGGATTCGATCCCAGATCTCCAGGATCGCGCCCTGGGCCAAAGGCAGGCGCCAAACCACTGCGCCACCTAGGGAACCCCTCTCTTACCCACTTTGACCTAACTCAGAACTGCTGGATCTTGCCCCACCTAGGCCGCACCCAGACCTGGTGACTCTTGTCCCTAGCTATTCCTCAATTCGACCTGATGAATGTGGTCTCACATGGACCTCACATGTACCTGCGACTCAGCTGGATAGAGTGGCTCTGGTTCCCACAAGGGGCTCACCTGATACTGCTGACCCTGGTCTTATTCTATGCCTCACCAGGACCTAGTGATTCTGTTCCCCATCTGGGCCTGCATGGCCTTAGTGAATCTGGTCCTCACTCAGGCATCATTGGGACCTGGATACTCTATTCCACACCTAGGCCTCACTTTGACCAGGGACCGCTGGTCCCATTGTGGACCTCAAACTAAACTGGTTACTCTGGTTCCCCCTCTGAACCTCACCCTTACCTGGTGACTCTGGTCACCCCTTGGGCTTCACCTGGGCCTGGTGAATCTGATCCTTAGCAGGTCCGCACCTGGATGGTGACTGGTCGCCACCTGGGCCTCACCTGGACTTGGTGAATCTTGTTGCCACCTGCGCCTCACCTGGTCCTTGTAACTGTGGTCCCACCTGGACCTCACATGGATCTGGTGGCTCTGGTTCCCATATGGGGCTCCCCTGGACCTGATTCCTGTGGTCTCCATCTGGTCTCACCTGGATCACAATGACTCTGATCCATATTTGGGCCTCTCCTGGACCTGTTGACTCTGGTCCTTACCAGGGCATCATTGGGACCTGGATACTCTCTTACATACTTGGGCCTCACCTGGACCTGGTGAGTGTGGTCCCACCTGGGCCTCACCTGGACGAGGTGACTGGTTCCCAAGGGACCTCACCTGGACCTTGTGACTCAGGTCCTCATATGGGCATATTGGGACCTGGTTTCTCAGTTCCACATCGGGGCCTCACCTGGACCTAGTGACTCTTGTACCCCTCTGGGCCTCACCCTGAGTGGTGACTCTTGTCCCCACCTGGATATCACCAGAACCGGATGACTCTGGTCCCCATCTGGGACTCACCCAGCGCTGGTACACTGGTCCTCACCTGGAACTCAACAGGGCATGGTGAATCTACTCTTCACTTAGGCCTCGTCTGGGCCTTGTGACTCTTTCCCCACCTGTCATCCATGGGCCATGGTTACTTTGTTCCCCAACTGGGACTCACCTGGATATGATAACTTTGCTCCACACTTTGGCCTCAACTGGTCCTGATGACTCTGGTCCACCCACCTAGGACTCAATCTTGACCTGGTGACTGTGGTCCCCACATGGTTCTCACCTGGACCTGGTGACACTCGTTCCCACATAAACCACACCTGGACCTGGTGACTGTGGTATCCTTGTGGACTCACATTTACCTGGTGACTCCGGTCCCCACTAGGGCCTCACCTGGATCTGGTGACTCTGGCCTGCAGGTTGGTCTCACATAGACCTGGTGAGTGGGGTTGCCACCTGGCCTCACCCATACCTGGTACCTCAGGTCCCCACGTGGGCCTCTTGGACCTAGTGAATCCGGTCCTTACCTGGTCCTCTCCCAGACCCGGGGACTCTGCTCATCACCTGGGCCTCACCTGGACCTGGTAAATCTGGTCCCCTTCTGGGCCTCCCCCAGGCCTGGTGACTTTGTTCCCCACCTGGACCTGATTGCTGTGGACTCCTTCGTGGCCTCACCTGGAAGTGGTGACTCTGATCGTAGCTGGGCCTCACCCAGATCTGGTGACTCTGGTCCTCTCCTGTGGACAATTATGACCTGGATACTCTGTTCCACACCTGAGCCTCACCTGGACATGATGACTCTGGATCCACACTGAGCCTCACCATGACATGGTGACTCTGGTCACCCCTTGGGCTTCACTTGGGCCTGGTGAATCTGGTCCTTAGCTGTTCCGCATCTGGATCTGGTGATGGGTGGCCACCTGGGCCTCACCTGGACTTGGTGAATCCTGTTGCCACCTGCGCCTCACATGGACCGTCTGACTGTGGACCCAACTGGAACTCACCTGGATCTGTTGGCTCTGGTTCCCATATGGGTCTCTCCTGGACCTGGTTCCTGTGGTCTCCATCTGGCCTCACCTGGAACACAATGACTCTGATCCATATATGGTCCTCTCCTGGACCTGTTGACTCTGGTCCTTTCCTGGGCATCATTGGGACTTGGATACTCTCTATATACCTGGGCTCACCTGGAACTGGTGACTGTTGTCCCACCTGGGCCTCACCTGGACGAGGTGACTGGTTCCCACACGGACCTCACCTGGACCTGGTGACTCAGGTCCTCATATGGGCATCATGGGACCAGGGTTCTCAGTTCCACATCGGGGTCTCATCTGGACCTAGTGATTCTCGTCCCCCTCTGGGCCTCACCCTGACGTGGTGACTCTGGTCCCCACCTGGATATCACCAGAACCAGGTGACACTGGTCACCCTCTGGGACTCACCCGGAGCTGGGGACACTGGTCCTCAACTGGGCCTCAACAGGACCTGGTGAATCTACTCCTCACTAAGGCCTCGTCTGGACCTTGTGACTCTTTTCCCACCTGGTATCAATGAGACATGGTTACTCTTCCCCACCTGGGCCTCACATGGACATGATAACTTTGCTCCACACTTTGGCCTCAACTGGTCCTGATGACTCTGGTCCTCCGACCTAGGCCTCAATCTGGACCTGGTGACTGTGGTCCCCACCTGGGTCTCACCTGGACCTGGTGACTCTCGTTCCCACATGAACCACACCAGGTCCTGGTGACTGTGTTGTTCTTGTAGAATCACTTTTAACTGGTGACTCCAGTCCCCACTAGGGCCTCACGTGAATCGGGTGACTTGTCCTGCAGGTTGGCCTCACATGGACCTGGTTAATGTGGATGCCACTTGGCCCTCACCCATACTTGGTGACTCAGGTCTCCACGTGGGCCTCTTGGACCTGGTGAATCTGGTCCTTACCTGGTCCCCTCCCAGACCCGGGGACTCTGGTCACCACCTGGGCCTCACCTGGACCTGGTGAATCCGGTCCCCATCTGGGCCTCACTCAGTCCTGGTGACTTTGTTCCCAAATTTGACCTGATTGCTGTGGACTCTTTCATGGCCTCACCTGTAACTAGTGACTCTGATCCTATCTGCGTGTCACCCAGACCTGGTGACTCTGGTCTTCACCTGGGCAACATTGGCACCTGGTGACTCTGTTCCACACCTGAGCCTCACCTGTACATGAGGCTCTGGACTCTCGAACCACTCTGGGCCTCACCCTTACCTGGTGACTCTGGTCACTCCTTGGGCTTCACTTGGGCGTGGTGAATCTCTTTCTTAGCTGGTCCGCACCTGGATCTGGTGACAGGTCACCACGTGGGCCTCACCTGGACTTGGTGAATCATGTTGCCACCTGCGCCTCACCTGGACCTTGTGACTGTGGTCCCTCCTGGACCTCACCTGGATCTGGTGGCTCTGGTTCCCATATGGGTCTCTCCTGGACCTGGTTCCTGTGGTCTCCATCTGGCCTCACCTGGAACACAATGACTCTGATCCATATTTGGGCCTCTCCTGTACCTGTTGACTCTGGTCCTTACCTGTGTAACATTGGGACCTGGATACTCTCTTATATACCTGGGCCTCACCAGGACCTGGTGACTGTGGTCCCACCTGGGCCTCACCTGGACGGGGTGACTGGTTCCCACAGGGACCTCACCTCGACCTGGTGACTCAGGTCCTCATATGGGCATCTTGGGACCTGGTGTCTCAATTCCACATCGGGGCCTCACCTGGACCTAGTGATTCTCGTCCCCCACTGGGCTTCGCCCTGACTTGTGACACTGGTCCCCACCTGGATATCACCAGATCCGGGTGACACACCCGGAGCCGGGGACACTGGTCCTCAGCTGGGGCTCAACAGGACCTGGTGAATCTACTCCAAACTTATGCTTCGTCTGGACTTTGTGACTCTTTTCCCACCTGGCATCAATGGGACATGGTTACTCTGTTCCCCACCTGGGCCTCACCTGGACATGATAACTTTTCTGCACAATTTGGCCTCAACTGGTCCTGATGATTCTGGTCCCCCCACCTAGTCCTCAGTCTGGACCTGGTGACTGTGGTCCGCACCTGCTTCTCACCTGGACCTGGTGTCTCTCGTTCCCACATTAACCACACCTGGACTTGGTGACTGTGGTGTTCTTGTAGTCGCACATTTACCTGGTGACTCCGGTCCCCACTAGGGCCTCACGTGGATCTGGTGTCTCTGGCCTGCAGGTTTGCCTCACCTGGACGTGGTGAGTGGGGTTGTCACCCCATACCTGGTTACTCAGTTCCCCACGTGGGCCTCTTGTACCTGGTGAATCTGGTCCTTACCTGCTCCACTCCCAGATCCGGGGACTCTGGTCACCACCTGGGCCTCACCTGGACCTGTTGAATCTGGTCCCCATCTGGGCCTCACCCATTCCTGGTGACTGTGTTCCCCACCTGGACCTGATTGCTGTGGACTCTTTCTGGCCTCACCTGGAACTGGTGACTCTGATCCTATCAGCGAGTCACCCAGATCTGGTCACTCTTTTCCTTACCTGTGGACCACTATGACCTGGACACTGTGTTCCACACTTGAGCCTCACCTGGACATGATGACTCTGGAGCCTCTCTGGGCCTCACCCTGACCTGCTGACTCTGGTCCCCATCTGGATGTCACCTGGACCATGGGATTCTGGTACCCCTCTGGAACTCAACCAGTTCTGGTGACTCTGGTCCTCAACTGGGCCTCACCTGGACCTAGTGAATATGCTCCATCTGGGCCTCATTGGACCTGGTGACTCTTGTCCCTTCCTGGGCATCATCGGGACATGGCTCCACTGCATGACCTGCAGGTTGGCCTCACCTGGACCTGGTAACTCTCGTCCCTACCTGGGCATCATCGGGACATGTTTCCACTGCATGGCCTGCAGGTTGGCCTCACCTGGACCTGGTAACTCTCGTCCCTACCTGGGCATCATCGGGACATCGTTCCTCTGCATGGCCTGCAGGTTGCCCTCACCTGGACCTGGTGAGTGGGGTTGACACCTGGGCCTCACCCTTGCCTGTTGACACAGGTCCCCACGTGGGTCTCACTTGGACCTGGTGAATCTGCTCCTTACCTGGACCTCACCCGGAATTGGTAACTCTGGTCACCACCTGGGAATAATCTGGACATGGTGAATCTGGTCCCCATCTGGGCCTCACCCTCTCCTGGTGACTTTGTTCCCCACCTGGGCCTGATTGCTGTGGACTCCTTCTTGGCCTCACCTTGAACTGGTGACTCTGATCCTAACTGGGTCTCACCCAGATCTGGTGACTCTGGTCCTCACCTGTGGACCATTATGACCTGGATACTTTGATACACACCTGAGCCTCACATGGCCATGATGACTCTGGATCCCCTCTGGGCCTCAGCCTGACATGGTGACTCTGGTCCCCATCTGGATGTCACCTAGACCAGGTGAATCTGGTACCACTCTAGGCCTCAACCTGATCTGGTGACTCTGGTCCTCAACTGAGCCTCAACTGGACCTAATGAATATCATCCATCTGGGCCTCATTTGTACCACGTGACTCTGGTGGCTACCTGGGCATCATCGGGACATGGTTCCACTGCAAGGCCTGCAGGTTGGATTCACCTGGACCTCGTGAGTGGGGTTGACACCTGGGGCTCACCCATACCTTGTGACTCAGGTTCCCACGTGGGCGTCTTGCACCTGGTGAATCTGATCCTCAACTGGTCCTTTCCCAGACCCGGGGACTCTGGTCGCCACATGGTCCTCACCTGGACCTGGTGAATCTGGTCCCCCTCTGGGCCACACCCAGTCCTGGTGCCTTTGTTCCCCACCTGGACCTGATTACTGTGGACTCTTTCTTGGCCTCACCTGGCACTGGTGACTCTGATCCTATCTGCGCGTCACCCAGGCCTCGTGACTCTGGTCCTCAACTGGGCATCATTTGTACCTGGTGACTCTGTTCCACACCTGAGCCTCACCTGGACATGATGACTCTGGAACCTCTTTGGGCCTCACTCTGACCTGGTGACTCTGGTCCCAATCTGGATGTCACCTGGACCAGGTGATTCTGGTCTGTGCCCGAGACTACCCTGGATCTGGTGACTGTGGTCCCTACCTGGGCTTCACCTGGATTTGGGGCCTCTGGTCCCCATCTGGGTCTCACCTGGCCCTGTTGACCATGGTCCTCAACTGGGCAAAATTGGGACCCGGTGACTGTGTTCCACAAGTGGACCTCACCTGGACCACGTGACTCTGGTCCCACTCTGGGTCTCACCGTGCCCTAGTGACTGTGAACCCCACTTTGGCCTGACTTGGACCTTCTGATCCTGGTTGCCTCCTGCGCCTGACCTCGAACTGTTGACTCTTGTTCTTTCAAGGGCCTCTCCTGTACCTGGTGATCCTGGTCCCCACCTGGGCCTCACCTGACGTGGTGACTCTTGTCACCACCGGGGACTCTCTTGGACCTGGTGACTCTCTTTCAATATGGACCTAACCTGGATCTGGTGACTCGGGTACTCAGTTTTGCTTAACCTGGACCTGGAGTCTCTCGTCCCCACTTTGACCTAACTCAGAACTACTGAATTTTGCCACACCTAGGCCGCACACAGACCTGGTGACCCTTGTCCCCAACTATGACTCAATTCGACATGATGAATCTGGTCCTCACATGGGCTTCACATGGACGTGGGACTCAGCTGGATAGAGTGCCTCTGGTTCCCACAAGGGGCTCACCTGATACTGGTGACTGTGGTCTTATTCTATGCCTCACCAGGACCTAGTGATTCTGTTCCCCATCTGGGCCTGCATGGCCCTAGTGACTCTGGTCCTCACCCAGGCATCATTGGGACCTGGATACTCTATTCCACACCTGGGTCTCACTTTCAACAGAGACCTCTGGTCCCATTCTGGGCCTCAAACTAAACTGGTTACTCTGGTTCGCCCTCTGGGACTCACCCTTACCTGGTGACTCTGTTCGCCACCTGGGCCTCACCTGGACTTGGTGAATCCTGTTGCCACCTGCGCCTCACCTGGACCTTGTGACAGTGGTCCCACCTGGACCTCACCTGGATCTGCTGGCTCTGATTCCCATATGGGGCTCTCCTGGACCTGGTTCCTGTGGTCTCCATCTGGCCTCACCTGGAACACAATGACTGTGATCCATATTTGGGCCTCTCCTGGACCTGTTGACTCTGGTCCTTACCTTGGCATCATTGTGACCTGGATACTCTCTTATATACCTGGGCCTCACCTGGACCTGGTGACTGTGGTCCCACCTGGGATTCACCTGGACGAGGTGACTGGTTCCCACAGGGACCTCACCTGGACCTGGTGACTCAGGTCCTCATATGGGCATCATGGGACCTATTCCTCAGTTCCACATCGGGGCCTCACATGGACCCAGTGATTCTCGTCCCCCTCTGGGCCTCACCCTGACATGGTGACTCTGATCCCCACCTGTATATCACCAGAACCGGGTGACTCTGGTCCCCCTCTGGGAATCACCTGGAGCTGGGGACACTGGCTCTCAACTGGGCCTCAACAGGACGTGGTTAATCTACTCCTCACTTAGTCTTCGTCTGAACCTTGTGAATCTTTTCCCACCTGGCATCAATGGGACATGGTTACTCTGTTCCCCACCTTGGCCTCACCTGGACATGATAACTTTGCTCCACACTTTGGCCTCACCTGGTCCTGATAACTCTGGTTCCCGTACCTAGGACTCATTCTGGACCTGGTGACTGTGGTCCCCACCTGGGTCTCACCTGGTCCTGGTGACACTGATTCCCACATTAACCACACCTGGAGCTGGTGACTGTGGTGTTCTTGTAGACTCACATTTACCTGGTGTCTTCGGTCCCCTCTAGGGCCTCACCTGGATCTGGTGACTCTGGCCTGCAGCTTGGCCTCACCTGGACTTGGTGAGTCGGGTTGACACCTGGGCCTTACCCATACCTTGTGACTCAGGTCACCACGTGGGCCTCTTGGACCTGGTGAATCTGATACTCAACTGGTCCTCTCCCAGACCCGGGGACTCTGGTCGCCACCTGGGCCTCACCTGGATCTGGTGAATCTGGTCCCCATCTGGGTCTCACCCAGTCCTGGTGACTTTGTTCCCCACCTGGACCTGATTGCTGTGGACTCTTTCTTGGCCTCACCTGGAACTCTTGACTCTGATCTTATCTGCGCGTCACTCAGACCTCGTGACTCTGGTCCTCACCTGGGCATCATTGGTACCTGGTGACTCTGTTCCACACCTGAGCCTCACCGGGACATGATGACTCTGGAACCTCTCTGGGCCTCACCCTCACCTGGTGACTCTGGCCCCCATCTGGATGTCACCTGGACCAGGTGATTCTGGTACCCCTCTAGGCCTCAACCAGATCTGGTGACTCTGGTCCTCAACTGGGCCTCACCTGGACCTAGTGAATATGCTCCATGTTTGCCTCATTTGGACCTGGTGACTCTGGTCCCTACCTGGGCAACATCGGGACATGGTTCCACTGTATGGCCTGCAGGTTGGCCTCACCTGGACCTGGTAACTCTGGTCCCTACCTGGGCATCATCGGGACATGGTTCCTTTGCATGGCCTGCAGTTTGGCCTCACCTGGACCTGGTGAGTAGGGTTGCCACCTGGGCCTCACCCATACCTGGTGACATAGTTCCCCACGTGGGCCTAAATTGGACCTGGTGAATCTGGACCTTACCTTATCCTCACCCGGAACTGGTAACCCTGGTCACCACATGGGCCTCACCTGGACCTGGTGAATCTGGTCCCCATCTGTGCCTCACGAGGTCCTGGTTTCTTTGTTCCCCACCTGGACCTGATTGCTGTGGTCTCCTTGGCCTCACCTGGAACTGCTGACTCTGATCCTAACTGGGCCTCACCCCGATCTGTTGACTCTGGTCTTCACCTGTGGACCATTATGACCTGGATACTCTGTTCCACGACTGAGCCTCACCTGCACATGATGACTCTGGATCCCCTCTGGGCCTCACCCTTACATGGTGACTATGGTCCCGATCTGGATGTCACCTAGACCAGGTGAATCTGGAACCCCTCTAGGCCTCAACTAGACCTGGTGACTCTGGTCCACAACTGGGCATCACCGGAACCTAGTGAATATGTTTCCACCTACGCCTCATCTGGACCTGTTGACTCTGGTCCTTACCTGGGCATCATTTTGACCATGATACTCTCTTATATACCTGGGCCTCACCTGGACCTGGTGACTGTGGTCCCACCTGGGCCTCACCTGGACGTGGTGACTGGTTCCCACAGGGACCTCACCTGGACCTGGTGACTCAGGTCCTCATATGGGCATCATTCACCTAGTTTCTCAGTTCCATATCGGGGCTTCACCTAGTCCTAGTGATTCTCGTCCCCCTCTGGGCCTCACCGTGACGTGGTGACTCTGGTCCCCCTCTGGGACTCACCCGGAGCTTGGGACAATGGTCCTCAACTGGGCCTCAAAAGGACCTGGTGAATCTACTCCTCACTTTGGCATCGTCTAGACCTTGTGACTCTTTTCCCACCTGGCATCATTGGGACATGGTTACTCTGTTCCCCACCTGGGCCTCACCTGGACATGATAACTTTGCTGCACACTTTGGCCTCAACTGGTCCTGATGACTCTGGTCCCCCCACCTAGGCCTCAATCTGGACCTGGTGACTCTGATCCCCAGCTTGGTCTCATCTGGACTGGTGACTCTGGTTCCCACATGAACCACACCTGGCACTGGTGACTATGGTGTTCTTGTAGACTCATATTTACCTGGTGACTCCGGTCCCCACTTGGTCCTCACATGGATCTGGTGACTCTGGCCTGCAGGTTGGCCTCACCTGGACCTGGGGAGTGGGGTTGCCACCTGGGCCTCACCCATACCTGGTGACTCAGGTCCCCACGTGGGCCTCTTGGACCTGGTGAGTCTGGTCTTTATCTGGTCCTCTCCCAGACCCGGGGACTCTGGTCCACAACTGGGCCTAACCTGGACCTGGTAAATCTGGTCCCCATCTGGGACTCACCCAGTCCTGGTGACTTTGTTCCCCACCTGGACCTGATTGCTGTGGACTATTTCTTGGCCTCACCTGGAAATGGTGACTCTGATCTTATCTGCGCACCCCCTAGACCTGGTGACTCTGTTTCTCACCTGGGCATCATCGGGACATGGTTCCACTGCATGAACTGCAGGTTGGCCTCACCTGGACCTGGTAATTCTGTTCCCTACCTGGGCATCATCGGGACATGGTTCCACTGCATGGCCTGCAGGTTCGACTCACCAGGACCTGGTTACATTGGGCCCTAACGGGGCACCATCGGGACACGGTTCCTCTTCAAGGCCTACAGGCTGGCCTCACTGGACCTGGTGAGTGTGGTTGACACCTGGGCCTCACCCATACCTGATGAACCAGGTCCCCACGTGGGCCTCTTGGACCTGGTGAATCTGGTCCTTACCTGTTCCTCTCCCAGACCCGGGGACTCTGGTCACCACCTGGGCCTCACCTGGACCTGGTGAATTTGGTCCCCATTAGACGTCACTCAGTCCTGGTGCCTTTGTTCCCCACCTGGACCTGATTGCTGTGGACTCCTTCTTGGCCTCACCTGGAACTGGTGACTCTGATCCTATCTGCACGTCACGCAGATCTGGTGACTCTGGTCCTCACCTGGGCATCATTGGTACCTGGTGACTCTGTTCCACACCTGAGCCTCACCTGGACATGATGACCCTGGAACCTCTCTCGGCCTCACCCTGACCTGGTGACTCTGGTCCCCATCTGGATGTCACCTGCACCAGGTGAATCTGGTACCCCTCTAGGACTCAACCAGATCTGGTGACTGTGATCCTCAACTGGGCCTCACCTGCACCTAGTGAATATGCTCCATCTGGGCCTCTTTTGGACCTGGTGACTCTGATCCCTACCTGGGCATCATCGGGACATGGTTCCATTGCATGGCCTGCAGGTTGTCCTCTCCTGGACCTGGTAGCTCTGGTTCCTACCTGGGCATCATCGGGACATGTTCCACTGCATGGCCTGCAGGTTGGCCTCACCTGGACCTGAGAACTCTAGTCCCTACCTGGGCATCATCGGGACATGGTTCCTCTGCATGGCCTGCAGGTTGGCCTCACCTGGACCTGGTGAGTGGGGTTGCCAATTGTGCAGCACCCATACCTGGAGACACAGGGCCCCACGTGGCCTCAATTGGACCTGGTGAATCTGGTCCTTACCTGGTCCACCCCGGAACTGGTAACTCTGGTCACCACCAGGGAATCACCTGGGCCTGGTGAATCTGGTCCCCATCTGGGCCTCACCCAGTCCTGGTGATTTTGTTCCACAACTGGACCTCATTGCTGTGGACTCCTTCTTGGCCTCACCTGGAACTGGTGACTCTGATCCTAACAGGGCCTCATCCATATCTGGTGACTCTGGTCCTCACCTGTGGACCATTATGACCTGTATACTCTGTTCCACACCTGAGCCTCACCTGGACATGATGACTCTGGAACCCCTCTGTGCCTCAGCCTGACATGGTGACTCTGGTCCCTTTCTGGATGTCACCTAGACCAGGTGAATCTGGTACCACTCTAGGCCTCAACTTGACCTGGTGACTCTGGTCCTCAACTGGGCCTCACGGGGACCTAGTTAACATGCTCCCAACCTGCGCCTCACCTGGACCTGGTGACTCTGGTTCTACCTGGGCATCATCGGGACATGGTTAATCTATTCTCCCTGGGACTGACCTGATGCTGGTAACTCTGGTCCTGACTTTGGCCTCTTCTCTACCAGGTAACTCTGGCTCCACCTGGGCCTCACCTGTATCTGGTGACTCTGATCCTAAGCATGGCCTCACCTGACCTGGAGACTGTGGTTCCCTTCGGTACCTTACTAGACCTCTTGTCTCTGGTCCCACCTAGGCCTCAACAGGGCCTGGTGTCTCTGTTACCCACCTGAGTAGCATCAGGATATGGTTACACTGTTCACTAACAGTGACCCAGCCGGACCTATTAACTCTGATCTTCACCTGGGCCACAGCTGGATATGGTGACACTGGTTCCCACCTGGGTCTCACCTGGACATGGTGATTCGGATCCCCACCTGGGTCTCACCTGTAACTGGTGATTCTCCTTCCCACATGGACATGATGTGGACCTGGTGGCTGCAATGCTTCTAGCTTCTCATGTACCTCGTGACTCTGGTCCCCACCAGGGCCTGACGGGGACCTGGTGAGTGTGGTGCCACCCGCACCTCACCAGGACCTGGTGATTCTGGTCTGCACCTGAGACTACCCAGGATCTGGTGACTGTGGTCCGCACCTGGGCTTCACCTGGATTTGGGGACTCTGGTCCCCATCTGGGTCTCACCTGGCCCTGTTGACCATGGTCCTCAACTGGGCAAAATTGGGACCCGGTGACTGTGTTCCACAACTGGACCTCACCTGGACAAGGTGATTTTGGTCCCCCTCTGGGTCTCACTGTGCCCTAGTGACTGTGAACCCCACTTTGGCCTGACTTGGACCTGCTGACCCCGGTTGCCACCTGCGCCTGACCTCGAACTGTTGACTCTGGTTCTTTCAAGGGCCTCCGCTGTACCTAGTGATCCTGGTCCCCACCCGGGCCTCACCTGGACCTGGTGACTCTTGTCACCACCGGGAACTCACCAGGACCTGCTTACTGTGTTCCACACCTGGGCCCCAAGTAGACATGTTGACCATGGTCCGAAGCCGGCCTCACGTGGACCTTTTGGCTCTGATCCCCGCCGGGGGCTCACGTGTATCTGGTAACTCTGATCCTCACCTGGGCCTCAACTGGACCTAGTGACTCTGGTCCCCACCTGGGCTTCACCTGGATCTGGTGACTCTGGTCCCCACCAGGACCTCTCCTGGACCTGGTGACTCTCTTTCCAACATGGACCTCACCTGGATCTGTTGCCTCTGGTCCTTGTTTGGCCTCACCTGGACCTGGTGTCTCTCGTCCCCACTTTGACCTAACTCAGAACTGCTGAATCTTGCCCCACCTAGGCCATACGGAGACCTGGTGACACTTGGCCCCAGTTATGCCTCAATTCGACCTGATGAATCTGGTCCTCACGTGGGCCTCACATGGACTTGGGACTCAGCTGGATAGAGTGGCTCTGGTTCCCACAAGGGGCTCACCTGATACTGCTGACTGTGGTCTTATCTATGCCTCACCAGGACCTAGTGATTCTGTTCCCCATCTGGGCCTGCATGGCCCTAGTGACTCTGGTCCTCACCGAGGCTTCATTGGGACCTGGAAATATATTCCACACCTGGGCCTCACTTTGACCAGGGACCTCTGGTCCCATTCTGGGCCTCATACTAAACTGGTTACTCTGGTTCCCCCTCTGTGACTCACCTTTACCTGGTGAATCTGGTCACCCTTTGGGCATCACTTCGGCATGGTGAATCTGGTCCTTAGCTGGTCCGCACCTGGTTCTGGTGACTGGTCGCCACCTGGGCCTCACCTGGACTTGGTGAATCCTGTTGACACCTGCGCCTCACCTGGACCTTGTGACTGTGGTCCCACCTGGACCTCACGTGGATCTGGTGGCTCTGGTTCCCATATGGGGCTCTCCTGCACCTGGTTCCTTTGGTCTCCATCTGGCCTCACCTGGAACACAATGACTCTGATCCATATTTGGGCCTCTCCTGGACCTGTTGACTCTGGTCCTTACCTGGGCATCATTGGGCCCTGGATACTCTCTTATATACCTGGGCCTCACCTGGACCTGGTGACTGTGGTCCCACCTGGGCCTCATCTGGAAGAGGTCAATGGTTCCCACTGGGACCTCTCTTGGACCTGGTGACTCAGGTCCTCCAATGGGTATCATGTGATCTGGTATCTCAGTTCCACATCGGGGCCTCACCTGGACCTAGTGATCTCGTCCCCCTCTGGGCCTCACCCTGACCTGGTGACTCTGGTCCCCACCTGGATATCACCAGAACCGGGTGACTCTGGTCCCCACCTAGGCTTCACCTGGACCTGGTGACTCAGGTCCTCATATGGGCATCATGGGTCCTGGTTTCTCAGTTCCACATCGGGGCCTCACCTGGACCTAGTGATTCTCGTCCCACTCTGGGCCTCACCCTGACGTGGTGACTCTGGTCCCCACCTGGATATCACCAGAACCGGGTGACTCTAGTCCCCCTCTGGGACTCACCCGGAGCTGGGTCACTGGTCGTCAACTGAGCCTCAACAGGACATGGTGAATCTACTCCTCACTTAGGCCTCTTCTGGACCTTGTGACACTTTTCCCACCTGGCATCAATGGGACATGGTTACACTGTTCCCAACCTGGGCCTCATCTGGACATGATAAATTTGCTCCACACTTTGGCCTCAACTGGTCCTGATGACTCTGATCCCCCCACCTAGGCCTCAATATGGACCTGGTGACTGTGGTCCCCACCTGGGTCTCACCTGGACCTGGTGACTCTCGTTCCCACATGAACCACACCTGGACCTGGAGACTGTGGTGTTCTTGTAGACTCACATTTTCCTGGTGACAGATGTCCCCACTAGGGCCTCACGTGGATGTGGTGACTCTGGCCTGCAGGTTGGCCTCACCTAGACCTGTGAGTGGGGATGCCACCTGGGCCTCACCCATACCTGGTAACTCAGGTCCTCTGTGGGCTTCTGGGACCTGGTGAATCTGGTCCTTACCTGGTACTCTCCCAGAACCGGGGACTCCGGTCACCACCTCGGCCTCAACTGGACCTGATGAATCTGGTCCTTACCTGGTCCTCACCCGGAACTGGTAACTCTGGTCAACACCTGGGAATCACCTGGCACTGGTGAATCTGGTCCCCATCTGGGCTTTACCCAGTCTGGTAACTTTGTTCCCCACCTCGACCTGATTGTTGTGGACTCCTTCTTGGCCCCACCTGGAACTCGTGACTATGATCCTAACTGGGCCTCATCGAGATCTGGTTACTCTGGTCCTCACCTGTGGACCATCATGACCTGGATACTCTGTTCCACACCTGAGCCTCATTTGGACATGATGACTCTGGATGCCCTCTGGGCCTCACCCTGACATGGTGACTCTGGTCCCCATCTGGATGTCACCTAGACCAGGTGAATCTGGTACCCCTCTCGGCCTCAACTAGACCTGGTGACTCTGTTCCGCAACTAGGCCTCAACTGGACCTAGTGAATATGCTCCATCTGGGCCGCATTTGGACCAGGTGACTCTGCTTCTACCTGTGCATCATCGGGACATGTTTCCACTGCATTCTCTGCAGGTTTCCCTCACCTGGACCTGGTAACTCTGGTCCATACCTGGGCATCATCGCGACATGGTTCCTCTGCATGGCCTGCAGGTTGGCCTCACCTGGACCTGGTGAGTGGGTTGCCACCTGGCACTCACCCATACCTGGTGACTCAGGTCCCCACGGGGGCCTCTTGGACCTGGTGAATCTGTTCCTTACCTGGACCTCTCCCAGATCCTGGGATTCTGGACACCACCTGGGCCTGACTTGACCTGGTGAATCTTGTCCCATCTGGGCCCCACCCAGTCCTGGTGACTTTGTTTCCCACCTGGACCTGATTGCTGTGGACACATTCTTGGCCTCACCTGGAACTGGTGACTCTGATCCTATGGGCGCGTCACCCAGATCTGGTGACTCTGGTCCTCACCTGGGCATCATTGGTACCTGGTGACTCTGTTCCACACCTCAGCTTCACCTGGACATGATGACTCTGGAACCTCTCTGGGCCTCACCCTGACCTGGTGACTCTGGTCCCCATTTGGATGTCACCTGGACCAGGTGATTCTGGTACCCCTCTAGGCCTCACCAGTTCTGGTGACTCTGGTCCTCAAATGGGCCTCATCCAGACGTAGTGAATATGCTCCATCAGGGCCTCATTTGGACCTGGTTCCTCTGGTCCCTACCGGGGCATCATCGGGACATGGTTCCTCTTCATGGCCTGCAGGTTGGCCTCACCTGGACCTGGTGAGTGGGAATGCCACCTGGGCCTCGCACATGCCTGGTGACACAGGTCACCACGTGGGCCTCACTTGGACCTGTTGACTCTGGTTCTACCTGGGCATTATCGGGACATGGTTACTCTATTCCCCACTGGGACTGACCTGATCCTTGTAACTCTGGTTCTGACTTTGGCCTCTTCTGCACAAGGTGACTCTGGCTCCACCTGGGCCTTACCAGTAACTGGTGACTCTGATCCTAAGCATGGCCTCACCTGACCTGGTGACTGTGGTTCCCATCGGGACCTCACCTAGACCTCATGTCTCCGGTCCCACCTAGGCCTCACCAGGACCTGGTGTCTCTGGTACCCACCTGGGTAGCAGCAGGATATGGTAACTCTGTTCACTAACGGTGACAAAGCCGGACCTAGTAACTCTGGTCTTCACCTGGGCCACACCTGGACATGGTGACACTGGTTCCCACCTGGGTCTTCACTGGACATGGTGAGTCGGATCCCCACCTGGTCCTCACCTGTAACTGGTGATTCTCGTTCCCACATGGACATCATGTGGACCTGATGGCTGCAGTGTTTCTAGCTTCTCATGTACCTCGTGACTCTGGTCCCCACCAGGGCCTCACCGGGACCTGGTGAGTGTGGTTGCACCTGCACATCACCTGGACCTGGTGATTCTGGTCTGCACCCGAGACTACCCTGTATCTGGTGACTGTGTTCCCCACCTGGGCTTCACCTGGATTTGGGGACTCCGGTCCCCATCTGGGCCTCACCTGCACGAGGTGACTGGTTCCCAAGGGACCTCACCTGGAACTGGTGGCTCAGGTCCTCATATGGGCATCATGGGACCTGGATTCTCAGTTCCACATCGGGGCCTCACATGGACCTAGTGATTCTCGTCCCACTCTGGGCCTCACCCTGACGTGGTGACTCTGGTCCCCACCTGGATATCACCAAACCCGGGTGACTCTAGTCCCCCTCTGGAACTCACCCGGAGCTGGAGACACTGGTCGTCAACTGAGCCTCAACAGGACCTGGTGAATCTACTCCTCACTTAGGCCTCGTCTGGACCTTGTGACTCTTTTCCCACCTGGCATCAATGGGACATGGTTACACTGTTCCCCACCTGGGACTCATCTGGTCATGATAACTTTGCTCCACAGTTTGGCCTCAACTGGTCCTGATGACTCTGATCCCCCCACCTAGGCCTCAATCTGGACCTGGTGACTGTCGTCCCCACCTGGGTCTCACCTGGACCTGGTGACTCTCGTTCCCACATGAACCACACCTGGACCTGGTGACTGTGGTGTTCTTGTAGACTCACATTTACCTGGTGACTCTGGTCCCGACTTGGGTCTCACGTGGATCTGGTGACTCTGGCTTGCAGGTTGGCCTCACCTGGACCTGGTGAGTGGTGTAGCCACCTAGGCCTCACCCATCCCTGGTGACTCAGGTCCCCACGTGGGCCTCTTGGACCTGGTGAATCTGGTCCTTACTTGGTCCTCTCCCAGACCCGGGGACTCTGGTCACCACCTCGGCCTCACCTGGACCTGGTGAATCTGGTCCCCCTCTGGGCCTCACCCAGTCCTGGTGCCTTTGTTCCCCACCTGGACCTGATTGCTGTGGACTCTTTCTTGCCCTCACCTGGAACTGGTGACTATGATCCTATCTGCGCGTCACCCAGATCTGGTGACTCTGGTCCTCACCTGGGCATCTTTGGTACTTGGTGACTCTGTTCCACACCTGAGCCTCACCTGGACATGATGACTCTGGAACCTCTCTGGGCCTCACCCTGACCTGGTGACTCTGGACCCATCTGGATGACACCTGCACCAGGTGATTCGGGTACCCCTCTAGGCCTCAACCAGATCTGGTGACTCTGGTCCTCAACTGGGCATCACCTGGACGTAGTGAATATGCTCCATCTGGGCCTCATTTGGACCTGGTGACTCTGGTCCCCACCTGGGCATCATCGGGAATGGTTCTACTGCATGGCCTGCAGGTTGGACTCAGCTGGACCTGGTATCTCTCGTCCCTACCTGGCATCATCGGGACATGGTTCCTCTGCATGGCCTGCAGGTTGGCCTCACCTGGACCTGGTGAGTGGGGTTGCCACCTGGGCCTCACCCATACCTGGTGACACAGGTCCCCACCTGGGCCTCACTTGGACCTGGTGAATCTGGTCCTGACCTGGTCCTCACTCGGAACTGGTAACCTGGTCACCACCTGGGAATCACCTGGGCCTGGTGAATCTTCCCCATCTGGGGTCCTCACCCAGTCCTGGTGACTTTGTTCCCCACCTGGACCTGATTGCTGTGGACTCCTTCTTGGCCTCACCTGGACATGGTGACTCTGATCCTAACTGGGCCTCACCCAGATCTGGTGACTCTGGTCCTCACCTGTGGATCATTATGACCAGGATACTCTGTTCCACGCCTGAACATCACCTGGACACGATGACTCTGGATCCCCTATGGGCCTCACCCTGACATGGTGACTCTGGTCCCCATCTGGATGTCACCCAGACCAGGTGAATCTGGTACCCGTCTAGGGCTCAACTAGACCTGGTGACTCTGGTCCTCAACTGGGCCTCACCGGGACCTAGTTAATATGCTCCCCACCTGCGCCTCATCTGGACATGGTGACTCTGGTTCTACGTGGGCATCATCGGGACATGGTTACTCTATTCCCCACTGGGACTGACCTGATTCTGGTAACACTGGTCCTGACTTTGGCCTTTTCTGTACCAGGTGTCTCTGGCTCCACCTGGGCCTTACCAGTAACTGGTGACTCTGATCCTAAGCATGGCCTCACCTGACCTGGTGACTGTGGTTCCCATCGGGACCTCACCTAGACCTCATGTCTCCGGTCCCACCTAGGCCTCACCAGGACCTGGTGTCTCTGGTACCCACCTGGGTAGCAGCAGGATATGGTAACTCTGTTCACTAACGGTGACAAAGCCGGACCTAGTAACTCTGGTCTTCACCTGGGCCACACCTGGACATGGTGACACTGGTTCCCACCTGGGTCTTCACTGGACATGGTGAGTCGGATCCCCACCTGGTCCTCACCTGTAACTGGTGATTCTCGTTCCCACATGGACATCATGTGGACCTGATGGCTGCAGTGTTTCTAGCTTCTCATGTACCTCGTGACTCTGGTCCCCACCAGGGCCTCACCGGGACCTGGTGAGTGTGGTTGCCACCTGCACATCACCTGGACCTGGTGATTCTGGTCTGCACCCGAGACTACCCTGTATCTGGTGACTGTGTTCCCCACCTGGGCTTCACCTGGATTTGGGGACTCCGGTCCCCATCTGGGCCTCACCTGCACGAGGTGACTGGTTCCCAAGGGACCTCACCTGGAACTGGTGGCTCAGGTCCTCATATGGGCATCATGGGACCTGGATTCTCAGTTCCACATCGGGGCCTCACATGGACCTAGTGATTCTCGTCCCACTCTGGGCCTCACCCTGACGTGGTGACTCTGGTCCCCACCTGGATATCACCAAACCCGGGTGACTCTAGTCCCCCTCTGGAACTCACCCGGAGCTGGAGACACTGGTCGTCAACTGAGCCTCAACAGGACCTGGTGAATCTACTCCTCACTTAGGCCTCGTCTGGACCTTGTGACTCTTTTCCCACCTGGCATCAATGGGACATGGTTACACTGTTCCCCACCTGGGACTCATCTGGTCATGATAACTTTGCTCCACAGTTTGGCCTCAACTGGTCCTGATGACTCTGATCCCCCCACCTAGGCCTCAATCTGGACCTGGTGACTGTCGTCCCCACCTGGGTCTCACCTGGACCTGGTGACTCTCGTTCCCACATGAACCACACCTGGACCTGGTGACTGTGGTGTTCTTGTAGACTCACATTTACCTGGTGACTCTGGTCCCGACTTGGGTCTCACGTGGATCTGGTGACTCTGGCTTGCAGGTTGGCCTCACCTGGACCTGGTGAGTGGTGTAGCCACCTAGGCCTCACCCATCCCTGGTGACTCAGGTCCCCACGTGGGCCTCTTGGACCTGGTGAATCTGGTCCTTACTTGGTCCTCTCCCAGACCCGGGGACTCTGGTCACCACCTCGGCCTCACCTGGACCTGGTGAATCTGGTCCCCCTCTGGGCCTCACCCAGTCCTGGTGCCTTTGTTCCCCACCTGGACCTGATTGCTGTGGACTCTTTCTTGCCCTCACCTGGAACTGGTGACTATGATCCTATCTGCGCGTCACCCAGATCTGGTGACTCTGGTCCTCACCTGGGCATCTTTGGTACTTGGTGACTCTGTTCCACACCTGAGCCTCACCTGGACATGATGACTCTGGAACCTCTCTGGGCCTCACCCTGACCTGGTGACTCTGGACCCATCTGGATGACACCTGCACCAGGTGATTCGGGTACCCCTCTAGGCCTCAACCAGATCTGGTGACTCTGGTCCTCAACTGGGCATCACCTGGACGTAGTGAATATGCTCCATCTGGGCCTCATTTGGACCTGGTGACTCTGGTCCCCACCTGGGCATCATCGGGAATGGTTCTACTGCATGGCCTGCAGGTTGGACTCAGCTGGACCTGGTATCTCTCGTCCCTACCTGGCATCATCGGGACATGGTTCCTCTGCATGGCCTGCAGGTTGGCCTCACCTGGACCTGGTGAGTGGGGTTGCCACCTGGGCCTCACCCATACCTGGTGACACAGGTCCCCACCTGGGCCTCACTTGGACCTGGTGAATCTGGTCCTGACCTGGTCCTCACTCGGAACTGGTAACCTGGTCACCACCTGGGAATCACCTGGGCCTGGTGAATCTTCCCCATCTGGGGTCCTCACCCAGTCCTGGTGACTTTGTTCCCCACCTGGACCTGATTGCTGTGGACTCCTTCTTGGCCTCACCTGGACATGGTGACTCTGATCCTAACTGGGCCTCACCCAGATCTGGTGACTCTGGTCCTCACCTGTGGATCATTATGACCAGGATACTCTGTTCCACGCCTGAACATCACCTGGACACGATGACTCTGGATCCCCTATGGGCCTCACCCTGACATGGTGACTCTGGTCCCCATCTGGATGTCACCCAGACCAGGTGAATCTGGTACCCGTCTAGGGCTCAACTAGACCTGGTGACTCTGGTCCTCAACTGGGCCTCACCGGGACCTAGTTAATATGCTCCCCACCTGCGCCTCATCTGGACATGGTGACTCTGGTTCTACGTGGGCATCATCGGGACATGGTTACTCTATTCCCCACTGGGACTGACCTGATTCTGGTAACACTGGTCCTGACTTTGGCCTTTTCTGTACCAGGTGTCTCTGGCTCCACCTGGGCCTCACCTGTAACTGGTGACTCTGATCCTAAGCATGGCCTCACCTGAACTGGTGACTGTGGTTCCCATCGGGACCTCACCTGGCCCTCATGTCTCTGGTCCCAACTGGGCCTCAACAGGACCTGGTGTCTCAGTATCCATCTCGGTAGCATCAGGATATGGTTACACTGTTCAATAACAGTGACCCACCTGGACCTATTTACTCTGGTCTTCACCTGGGCCACACCTGGACATGGTGACACTGGTTCCCACCTGGGACTCACATGGACATGGTGAGTCAGATCCCCACCTGGTCCTCACCTGTAACTGGTGATTCTCGTTCCCACATGGACATCATATGGACCTGGTGGCTGCAGTGTTTCTAGCTTCTCATGTACCTCGTGACTCTGGTCCGCACCAGGGTCTCACCGGGAACTGGTGAGTGTGGATGCCATCCGCAGCTCACCAGGACCTGGTGATTCTTGTCTGCACCTGAGACTACCCTGGTCACCTGAGACTACGCTGGTCACCCCTTGGGCTTCACCTGGGCCTGGTGAATCTGGTCCTTAGCTGGTCCTCACCTGGATCTGGTGACTGGTCGTCACCTGGGCCTCACCTGGACTTGGTGAATCCTGTTGCCACCTGCGCCTCACTAGGACCTTGTGACTGTGGTCCCACCTGGACCTCACCTGAATCTGGTGGCTCTGGTTCCCATATGGGGCTCTCCTGGACCTGGTTCCTGTGGTCTCCATCTGGCCTCACCTGGAACACAATGACTCTGATCCATATTTGGGCCTCTCCTGGACCTGTTGACTCTAGTCCTTACCTGGGCATCATTGGGACCTGGATACTCTCTTATATACCTGGGCCTCACCTGGACCTGGTGACTGTGGTCCCACCTGGGCCTCACCTGGACGAGGTGACTGGTTCCCACAGGGACCTCAACTGGACCTGGTGACTCAGGTCCTCATATGGGCATCATGGGACCGCGTTTCTCAGCTCCACATTGGGCCTCACCTGGACCTAGTGATTCTCGACCCCCTGTGGGCCTCACTCTGACGTGGTTTCTCTGGTCGCACCTGGATATCACCAGTATCGGATGACTCGCCCCCTCTGGGATCCCCCGGACCTGGGGACACTGGTCTTCAACTGGGCCTCAACAGGACCTGGTGAATCTACTCCTCACTTAGGCCTCGTCTGGACCTTGTGACTGTTTTCGCACCTGGAATCAATGGGACATTGTTACTCTGTTCCACACCTGGGCCTCACCTGGACATGATAACTTTGCTCCACACTTTGGCCTCAACTGGTTCTGATGACACTGGTCGATCCTCCTTGTCCTCAATCTGGAACTGGTGACTGTGGTCCCCACCTGGGTCTCACCTGGACCTGGTGACTAAGTTCCCACATGAACCCCACCTGGAACTGGTTACTGTGGTGTTCTTGTAGACTCACATTTACCTGGTGACTCCTGTCCCCACTAGGGCCTCACCTGGATCTGGTGACTCTGGCCTGCAGGTTGGCCTCACCTGGACCTGGTGAGTGGGGTTGCCACCTGGGCATCACCCATACCTGGTGACTCAGGTCTCCACGTGGACCTCTTGGACCTGGTGAATCTGGTCCGTACCTGGTCCTCTCCCAGACCCGGGGACTCTGGTCACAACCTGGGCCTCACCTGGTCCTGGTGAAAGAATCTGTTCCCCATCTGGGCCTCACCCAGTCCTGGTGACTTTGTTCCCCACCTGGACCTGATTGCTGTGGACCCTTTCTTGGCCTCACCTGGAACTGGTGACTCTGATCCTATCTGCGCGTCACCCAGTCCTGGTCACTCTGGTCCTCACCTGGGCATCATTGGTACCTGGTGACTCTGTTCCACACCTGAGCCTCACCTGGACATGATGACTCTGGAACCACTCTGGGCCTAACCCTGACCTGGTGACTCTGGTCTCCATCTGGATGTCACCTGGACCAGGTGACTCTGGGACCCCTCTAGGCCTCAACCAGTTCTGGGGTTCTGGTCCTCAACTGGGCCTCACCTGGACCTAGTGAATATGCTCCATCTGGGCCTCAGTTGGACCTGGTGACTCTGGTCCCTACCTAGGCATCATCGGGACATGGATCCACTGCATGTCCTGCAGGTTGGCCTCAGCTGGACCTGGTAACTCTGGTCCCTACCTGGGCTTCACCGGGACACGTTTCCTCTGCATGGCCTCCAGGTTTGCCTCACCTGGACCTTGTGAGTGGGGTTGCCACCTGGGGCTCACCCATACCTGGTGACACAGGTCCCCACGTGGGCCTCACTTGGACCTGGTGAATCTGGTCCTTTCCTGGTACTCACCCGGACCTGGTAACCCTGGTAACCACCTGGGAATCACCTGGACCTGGTGAATCTGGTCCCCGTCTGGGCCTCACCCAGTCCTGTTGACTTTGTTCCCCACCTGGACCTGATTGCTGTGGACTCCTCTTGGCCTCAACTGGAACTGGTGACTCTGATCCTAACTGGGCCTCACCCAGATCTGGTGACTCTGGTCCTCACCTTTGGACCATTATGACCTGGATACTCTGTTCCACACCTGAGCATCACCTGGACATGATGACTCTGGATCCCCTCTGGGCCTCACACTGACCTGGTGACTCTGGACCCATCTGCATGGCACCTGGACCAGGTGATTCTGGTACCCCTCTAGGACTCAACCAGGTCTGGTGACTCTGTTCCTCAACTGAGCCTCACCTGGACCTAGTGAATATGCTCAATCTGGGCCTCATTTGGACCTGGTGACTCTGGTCCCTAACTGGCATCATCGGGACATGGTTCCACTGCATGGCCTTCAGGTTGGCCTCACCTTGACCTGGTAACTCTGGTCCCTACCTGGGCATCATCGGGACTTGTTTCCACTGCATGGCCTGCATGTTGGCCTCACCTTAACTTGTGAGTGGGGTTGCCACCTGGGCCTCACCCATACCTGGTGACACAGGTCCCCACGTGGGCCTCACTTGGACCTGGTGAATCTGGTTCTTTCCTGGTACTCACCCGAAACTGGTAACTCTGGTCGTCACCTGGGAATCACCTGGACCTTTTGAATCTGGTCCCCATCTGGGCCTCACCCAGTCCTGGTGAATTTGTTCCGCACCTGGACCTGATTGCTGTGCCTCACGTGGACATGATAACTCCGGATCCCCTCTGGGCCTCAGCCTGACATGGTGACTCTGGTCCTCATCTGGATGTCACCTAGACCAGGTGAATCTGGTACCCTTCTAGGCCTCAACTTGACCTGGTGATTCTGGTCCTCAACTGGGCCTCACCGGGACCTAGTGAACATGCTCCCCACCTGCGCCTCTTCTAGACCTGGTGACTCTGGTTCTACCTGGGCATCATCGGGACATATTTACTCTATTTCCCACTGGGACTGACATGATCCTGGTAACTCTGATCCTGACTTTGGCCTCTTCTGTACCAGGTGACTGTCGCTCCACATGGGCCTCCCCTGTAACTGGTGACTCTGATCCTAAGCATGGCCTCACCTGACCTGGTGACTGTGGTTCCCATCGGGACCTCACCTGGACATCATGTGTCTGGTCCCACCTGGGCCTACCAAGACCTGGCCCAGAGTCATCATGTCCCGGTGAGGCTGACATGGTGACTCTGGTCCCCATCAGGATGTCACCTAGACCAGGTGAATCTGGTACCCCTCTAGGCCTCAAGTAGACCTGGTGACTCTGGTCCGCAACTGGGCCTCACAGGGACCTAGTGAATATGCTGCCACCTGCGCCGATTCTGGACCTGGTGACTCTGGTCCCTACCTTGGCATCATCGGGACACTGTTCCTCTTCATGGCCTGCAGGTTGGCCTCACCTGGACCTGGTGATTGGGGGTGCCTACTGTGCAATTGCTGTGGACTCCTTCTGGGGCTAACCTGGAACTGGTGACTCTGATCCTAACTGGGCCTCACCAAGATCTAGTGACTCTGGTCCTCACCTGCGGACCATTATGACCTGGATACGCTGTTCCACACCTGAGCCTCACCTGGACATGATGACTCTGGATCCCCTCTGGGCCTCAGCCTGACATGGTGACTCTGGTCCCCATCGTGATGTCACCTAGACCAGGTGAATCTGGTACCCCTCTAGGAGTCAACTAGACCTCGTGACACTGGTCCTCAACTGGGCCTCACCGGAACCTAGTGAATATGCTCACTACCTGCTCCTCATCTGGACCTGGTGAGTCTTGTTCTCCCTGGGCATCATTGGGACATTTTTACTGTATTCCCCACTGGGACTCACCTGATCCTGGTAACTCTGGTCCTGACTTTGGCCTCTTCTGTACCAGGAGACTCTCGCTTCACCTGAGCCTCACCTGTAACTGGTGATTCTGATCCAAAGCATGGTCTCACCTGACCGGTGACTGTGGTTCCCATCGGGACCTCACCTGGACCTCATAACTCTGGTCCCACCTGGGCCTCACCAGGACCTGGTGTCTCTGGTACCCATCTGTGTAGCATCTGGATACGGTTACACTGTTCACTAAGAGTGACCCAGCCGGACCTATTAACTCTGGTCTTCACCTGGGCCACACCTGGACATGGTGACACTGGTTCCCACCCGGGTCTCACCTGGACATGGTGAGTTGGATCCCCACCTGGTACTCACCTGTAACAGGTGATTCGCGTTCCCACATGGACATCATGTGGACCTGGTGGCTGCAGTGTTTCTACCTTCTATTGCACCTCGTGACTCTGGTCCCCACCAGGGCCTCACCGGGACCTGGTGAGTGTGGTTGACACCTGCACTTCACCTGGACCTGGTGTTTCTGGTCTGCACGTGAGACTACCCTGGATCTGGTGACTGTGGTCCCCACCTGGGCTTCACCTGGATTTGGGGACTCCGGTCCCCATCTGGGCCTCACCTGGCCCTGTTGACCATGGTCCTCAACAGGGCAAAATGGGGACCCGGTGAGTGTGTTCCACAACTGGACCTCACCTGGACCAGGTGACTCTGGTCCACCTCTGGGTCTCACCATGCACTAGTGACTGTGAACCCCACTTTGGCTTTACTTGGACCTGCTGACACTGGTTGCCACCTGCGCCTGACCTCCAACTGTTGACTCCGGGTCTTTCAATGGCCTCCGCTGTACCTGGTGATCCTGGTCCCCACCTGCGCCTCATCTTGACCTTGTGACTCTGGTTCTACCTGGTCATCATCGGGACATGCTTAATCTATTCCCCACCTGGACTGACCTGATGCTGGTAACTCTGGTCCTGACTGTGGCCACTTCTCTACCAGGTAACTCTGGCTCCACCTGGGCCTCACCTGTAACTGGTGACTCTGATCCTAAGCATGGCCTCACCTGACCTGGTGACTGTGGTTCCCATCGGGACCTCACCTGGACCTCATGTCTCTGGTCCCACCTGGGCCTCACCAGGACCTGGTGTCTCTGGTACCCACCTGGGTAGCATCAGGATATGGTTACACTGTTCACTAACAGTGACCCAGCCGGACCTATTAACTCTGTTCTTCACCTGGGCAACACCTGGACATGGTGACACTGGTTCCCACCTGGGTCTCACCTGGACATGGTGAGTCGGATCCCCCCGTGGTCCTCACCTGTAACTGGTGATTCTCGTTCCCACATGGACATCATGTGGACCTGGTGGCTGCAGTGTTTCGAGATTCTCATGTACCTCGTGACTCTGGTCCCCACCAGGGCCTCACCGGGACCTGGTGAGTGGGGTTGCCACCTGCACGTCACATTGACCTGGTGATTCTGGTCTGCACCTGAGACTACCCTGGATC
Source organism: Canis aureus (assembly GCF_053574225.1). Taxonomy (NCBI): domain Eukaryota; kingdom Metazoa; phylum Chordata; class Mammalia; order Carnivora; family Canidae; genus Canis; species Canis aureus. The sequence continues at coordinate 58,433,493 of NC_135632.1, forward strand.
TAGTGACTGTGGTCCCGTTCTTGTCTTCATTTGTATTTGGGGCTCAAGTCCCCATCTGGTCCTCACCAGGCCCTGTTGACCGTGGTCCTCAACTGGGAAAATTGGAACCCGGTGACTGTGTTCCACAACTGGACCTCACATTGACCAGGTGACTCTGGTCCCAACCTGAATTCACCTGGATCTGGTGACTCTGGTCCCCACATGGACGTCTCCTGGACCTGGTGACTCTCTTTCCAACATGGAACTCACCTGGATCTGGTGACTCTCATCCTCAGTTGGCCTCACCTGGACCTGGTGTCTCTCGTCCCCACTTTGACCTAACTCAGAACTGCTGAATCTTGCCCCATCTAGGCCGCACCCAGACCTGGTGACTCTTGTCCCCAGCTATGCCTCAATTCGACCTGATGAATCTGGTCCTCACGTGGGCCTCACATGGACCTGGGACTCAGCTGGATAGAGTGGCTCTGGTTCCCACAAGGGGCTCACCTGATACTGGTGACTGTGGTCTTATTCTATGCCTCACCAGGACCTAGTGATTCTGTTCCCCATCTGGGCCTGCATGGCCCTAGTGACTCTGGTCCTCACCCAGGCATCATTGGGACCTGGATACTCTATTCCACACCTGGGCCTCACTCTCACCAGGGACCTCTGGTCCGATTCGGGGCCTCAAACTAAACTGGTTACTCGGGTTCCCCCTCTGGGCCTCACCCATACCTGGTGACTCTGGTCAACCCTTGGGATTCACTTGGGCCTGGTGAATCTGATCTTAGCTGGTCCGACCTGGATGATTACTAGTCGTCCCCTGGGCCTCATCTGGACTTGGTGAATCCTGTTGCCACCTGCACCTCACCTGGACCTTGTGACTGTGGTCCCACCTGGACCTCACCTGGATCTGGTGGCTCTGGTTCCCATATGGGGCTCTCCTGAACCTGGTTCCTGTGGTCTCCATCTGGTTTCACCTGGAACACAATGACTCTGATCCATATTTGGGCCTCTCCTGGACCTGTTGACTCTTGTCCTTACCTGGGCGTCATTGGGACCTGGATACTCTCTTATATACCTGGGCCTCACCTGGCCCTGGTGACAGTGGTCCCACATGGGCGTCCCCGGGACTAGGTGACCGGTTCCCACAGGGACCTCACCTGAACTTGGTGACTCAGGTCCTCATATGGGCATCATGGGACCTGGTTTCTCAGTTCCACATCGGGGCCCCACCTGGACCTAGTAATTCTTGTCCTCCTCTGGTCCTCACACTGACGAGGTGACTCTGGTCCCCACCTGGATATATCCAGAACCGGGTGACTCTGGTCCCCCTCTCGGACTCAACCGGCGCTGGGGACACTGGTCCTAAACTGGGCCTGAACAAGACCTGGTGATTCTACTCCTCACTTAGGCCTCGTCTGGACCTTGTGACTCTTTTCCCACCTGGCATCAATGGGACATGGTTACTCTGTTCCCCACCTGGGCCTCACCTGAACATGATAACTTTGCTCCACAGTTTGCCCTGAACTGGTCCTGATGACTCTGGTCCCCCACCTAGGCCTCAATCTGGACGTGGTGACTGTGGTCCCCACCTGTGTCTCACCTGGACCAGGTGACTCTCATTCCCACATGAACCACACCTGGACCTGGTTACTGTGGTGTTCTTGTAGACTCACATTTACCTGGTGACTCCGGTCCCCACTAGGGCCTCACCTAGATCTGGTGACTCTGGTCTGCGGTTGGCCTCACCTGGACTTGGTGAGTTGGGTTGCCACCTGGGCCTCACCCATACCTGGTGACTCTGTTCCCACGTGTGCCTCTTGGACCTGGTGAATCTGGCACTTACCTGGTCCTCTTCCAGACCCGGGGACTCTGGTCACCACCTGGGCCTCACCTGGACCTGGTGAATTGGTCCCCATTTTGGCCTCACCCAGTCCTGGTGAATTTGTTCCCCACCTGGACCTGAATGCTGTGGACTATTTCTCGGCCTCACCTGGAACTGGTGACTCTGATCCTATCTGCGCGTCACCCAGATCTGGTGACTCGGGTCCTCACCTGGGCATCTTTGGTACCTGGTGACTCTGTTCCACACCTGAGCCTCACCTGGACATGATGACTCTGGAACCTCTCTGGGCCTCACCCTGACATTTTGACTATGGTCCCCATTTGGATGTCACCTGGACCAGGTGATTCTGGTACCCCTCTAGGCCTCAACCAGATCTGGTGACTCTAGGCCTCAACTGGGCCTCACATGGACGTAGTGAATATGCTCCATCCGGGCCTCATTTCGACCTGTTGACTCTGGTCCCTACCGGGGCATCATCAGGACATGGTTCCACTGCATGGCCTGCAAGTTGGCCTCACCTGGACCTGGTGAGTATGGTTGCCACCTGGGCCTCACCCATATTGGTGACTCAGGTCCCCACGTAGGCCTCTTGGACCTTGTGAATCTGGTCCCCATCTGGGCCTCACCCAGTCCTGGTGACTTTGTTCCCCACCTGGACCTGATTGCTGTGGACTCTTTCTTGGCCTCAGCTGGAAATGGTGACTCTGATCCTATCTGCACGTCACCCAGACCTGGTGACTCTGGTCCTCACCTGGGAATTATTGGTACCTGGTGACTCTGTTCCACACTTGAGCCTCACCTGGACATGATGACTCTGGAAACTCTCTGGGCCTCACCCTGACCTGGTGACTCTGGTCCCCATCTGGATGTCACCTGGACCAGGTGATTCTTGTACCACTTTAGGCCTCAACCAGATCTGGTGACACTGGTCCTCAACTGGGCCTCACCTGAACCTAGTGAATATGCTCCATTTAGGCCTCATTTGGACTTGGTGTCTCTTGTAACTACCTGGGCATCATCGGGACATGTTTCCACTGCATGGCCTGCAGGTTGGCCTCAACTGGACCTCGTAACTCTGGTCCTTACCTGGGCATCTTCGGGACATGATTCCTCTGCATGGCCTGCAGGTTGGCCTCACCTGGACCTGGTGAGTGGGGTTGCCACCAGGGCCTCACCCATGCATGGTGACACCGGTCCCCACGTGGGCCCCAGTATGCCCTGGTGAATCTCGTCCTTACCTGGTTCTCACCCGGACCTGGTAACCCTGGTCACCACCTGGGAATCACCTGGCCCTGGTGTATCTGGCCTCATCTGGGCCTCACCCAGTCCTGGTGACTTTGTTCCCCACCTGGACCTGATTGCTGTGGAATCCTTCTTGTCCTCAACTGGAACTGGTGACTCTGATCCTAACTGGGCCTCACCCAGATCTGGTGACTCTGGTCCTCACCTGTGGATCATTATGACCTGGATACTCTGTTCCACACCTGAGCCTCACCTGGACATGATGACTCTGGATCCCCTCGGGGCCTCACCCTGACATGATGACTCTGGTCCCCATCCGGATGTCACCTAGACTAGGTGAATCTGGTATCCCTCTAGGCCTCAACTTGACATGGTGACTCTGGTCCTCACCTGGATCTGTTGACTCTGGCCTGCAGGTTGGCCTCACATGGACCTGGTAACTCTGGTCCTTAGATGGGCATCATCGGGACATGGTTCCACTGCAAGGCCTGCAAGATGGCCTCACTTGGACCTGGTGACTGTGGTTGCCACTTGGGCCTCACCCATGCCTGGTGATACAGGTCCCCACGTGTTCCTCAGTTGGATCAGGTGAATCTGGTCCTTACCTGGTCCTCACCCGGAACTGGTAACTCCGGTCTTCACCAGGGAATCACCTTGACCTTGTGAATCTGGTCCCCATCTGAGCCTTCCCAGTCCTGGCGACTTTGTTCCCAACCTAGACCTGATTGTTTTGACTCCTTCTGGCCTCACCTGCATCTGGTGACTGTGGTCCCACCTAGGCCTCACCTAGACGAGGTGACTGGTTCCCACAGGGACCTCACCTGGACCTGGTGACTCAGGTCATCACATGGGCTTCATGGGACCTGGTTTCATTTCCATATCGGGGCCTCAACTGGACCTAGTGATTCTCCTCCCACTCTGGGCCTCACCCTGACGTGGTGACTCTGGTCCCCATCTGGATGTCACCTAGACCAGGTGATCTGGTACCCCTCTAGGCCTCAACTAGACCTGGTGACTCTGGTCCTCAACTGGGCCTCACCAGGACCTAGTGAAAATGCTCCCCCCTGCGCCTCATCTGGACCTGGTGACTCTGGTTCTACGTGGGCCTCATCGGGACATGGTTCCTCTATTCCCCACTGGGATTGACCAGATCCTGGTAACTCTGGACCTGACTTTGGCCTCTTCTGTACCAGGTGACTCTGGCTCCACCTGAGCCTCACCTGTAACTGGTGACTCTGATCCTAAGCATGGCTTCACCTGACCTGGTGACTGTGGTTCCCATCGGGACCTCACCTGGACCTCATGTCTCTGGTCCCATCTGGGCCTCACTAGGACCTGGTGTCTCTGTTACCCACCTGGGTAGCATCAGGATATGGTTACACTGTTCACTAACAGTAACCCAGCCGGAGCTATTAACTCTGGTCTTCACCTGGGCCACAACTGGACATGGTGAAACTGGTTCCCACCTGGGTCTCACCTGGACATGGTGAGTCGGATCCACACCTGGTCTTCACATGTAACTGGTGATTGTCGTTCCCACATGGACATCATGTGGACCTGGTGGCTGCAGTGTTTCTAGCTTTTCATGTACTTCGTGACTCTGGTCCCCACCAGGGCCTCACCGGGACCTGGTGAGTGTGGTTGCCACCTGCCCCTCACCAGGACCTGGTGATTTTGGTCTGCACCTGAGACTACCCTGGATATTGTGACTGTGGTCCCCACCTGGGCGTCACCTGGATTTGGGGACTCCGGTCCCCATCTGGGCCTCACCTGGCCCTGTTAACCATGGACCTCAACTGGGCAAATTTGGCACCCGGTGACTGTGTTCCACAACTGGACTTCACATAGACCAGGTGACACTGGTCCCCCTCTGGGTCTAACCGTGCCCTTGTGACTGTGAACCCCACTTTGGCCTGAATTGGACCTGCTGTCCCTGGTTGACACCTGCGCCTGACCACGAACTGTTGACTCTGCTTTATTCAAGGGCCTCCCCTGTACCTGGTGATCCTGTTCTCCACCTGGGCCTCACCTGGATATGGTGACACTTTTCACCACCGGGGACTCACCTGGACCTGGTTATTGTGTTCCACACCTGGGCCTCAAGTCGACCTGTTGACCATGGTCCCCAAGCCGGCCTCACATGTACCTGTTGCCTCTGATCTCCACCGAGGCCTCACGTGTACCTGGTAACTCTGGTCCTAACCTGGGCCTCATCTGGAACTGGTGACTCTGGTCCCCACCTGTGTATCACCTGGATCAGGTGACTCTGGTCCCACCTGGACTTCACCTGGATCTGGTGACTCTGGTCCCCACCTGGACCTCTCCTGGACCTGGTGACTCTCTTTCCAACATGGACCTCACCTGGATCTGGTGACTCTGGTACTCATTTTGGCCTCACCAGGACCTGGTGTCTCTCGAACCCACTTTGACCTAACTCAGAACTGCTGAATCTTGCCCCACCTAGGCCGCAACCAGACCTGTTGACTCTTGTCCCCAGCAATGCCTCAATTCGACCTGATGAATCTGGTCTTCACGTGGGCCTCACATGGACATGGGACTCAGCTGGATAGAGTGGCTCTGGTTCCCACAAGGTGCTCACCTAGACCTGGTGAATGTGGTCCCACCTGGCCTCACCGCGTCGAGGTGACTGTTTCCCACACGGACCTCATCTGGACATGGTGACTCAGGTCCTCATATGGGCAACATGGGATCTGGTTTCTCAATTCCACATCGGGGCCTTACCTGGACCTAGTGATTCACGTCCCCCTCTGGGCCTCACCCTGATGTGGTGACTATGGTCCCCACCTGGATATCACAAGAACCGGGTGACTCTGGTCCCCCTCTGGGACTCACCCTGAGATGGGGACACTGGTCCTCAACTGGGCCTCAAAAGGACCTGGTGAATCTACTCACACATAGGCCTCGTCTGGACCTTGTGACTCTTTTCCCACCTGGCATCAATGGAACATTGTTACTCTGTTCCCCACCTGGGCCTCACCTGGACATGATAACTTTGCTCCACACTTTGGCCTCACCTGGTCCTGATGACTCTGGTCCCCCCACCTAGGCCTCAATCTGGCCCTGGTGACTGTGGTCCCCACCTGGGTCTCACCTGGACCTGGTGACTCTCGTTCCTACATGAACCATACCTGGACCTGGTGACTGTGGTGTTCTTGTAGACTCACATTTACCTGATGCCTCCGGTCCCCACTAGGGCCTCACCTGGATCTGGTGACTCTGGCCTGCAGGTTGGCCTCACCTGGAACAGGTGAGTGGGGTTGCCACCTGGGCCTCACCCATACCTGGTCACTCAGGTCCCCACGTGGGCCTCTTGGACCTGGTGACACTGGTCCTTACCTGGTCCTCACCCAGCTCCGGTCACCACCTCGCCTCACCTGGACCTGGTGAATCTGGTCCACATCTGGGCCTCACCCAGCCCTGGTGAGTTTGTTCCCCTCATGGACCTGATTGCTATGGACTCTTTCTTGGCCTCACCTGGAACTGGTGACTCTGATCCTATCTGCGCGTCACCCTGATCTGATCACTCTCCTGGTCACAGGTCCTCATCTGTGGACCATTATAACCTGGATACTCTGTTCCACACCTGAGCCTCACCTGCACATGATGACTCTGGATCCCCTCTGGTCCTCACCCTGACATGGTGACTCTGGTCCCCATCTGGATGTCACCTAGACCAGGTGAATCTGGTACCCCTCTAGGCCTCAACTTGACCTGGTGACTCTGGTCCTCAACTGGGCCTCACCGGGACCTAGTGAACATGCTACCCACCAAAACTCATCTGGACCTTGCGACTCTGATTCTACCTGGGAATCATCGGGACATGGTTACTTTATTCCCCACTGGGACTGACCTGATCCTGGTAACTCTGGTCCTGACTTTGGCCTCTTCTGTACCAGGTGACTCTGGCTCCACCTCGGCCTCACCTGAAACTGGTGACTCTGATCCTAAGCATGGCTTCCCCTAACCTGGTGACTGTGGTTTCCATCGGGACCTCACATGGACCTCATGTCTCTGGTCCCACCTGGGCCTCACCAGGACCTGGCCCAGAGTCATCAAGTCCAGGTGAGGCTGACATGGTGACTCTGGTCCCCATCTGGATGTCACCTAGACCAGGTGAATCTGGACCCCTCTACGCCTCAACTAGAACTGGTGACTCTGGTCCTCAACTTGGCCTCACCGGGACCTAGTGAATATGCTCCCCACCTGCGCCTCATCTGGACCTGGTGACTCTGGTTCTTCCTGGGCATCATCGGGACATGGTTACTCTATTCCCCACTGGGACTGACCTGATCCTGGTAACTCTTGTCCTGACTTTGGCCTCTTCTCTACCAGGTGACTCTGGCTCAAACTGTGCCTCACCTGTAACTGGTGACTCTCAACCTAAGCATGGTCTCACCTGACCTGATGACTGCAGCTCCCATCGGGACCTCAAATGGACCTCATGTCTCGGGTCCCTCTTGGGACTCACCAGGCCCTGGTGTCTCTGGTAACCATCTGGGTAGCCATCAGGTTATGGTTACACTGTTCACTATCAGGGACTCTGGTCCCCATCTGGATGTCACCTGGACCAGGTGATTCTGGTACCCGTCTAGGCCTCAACCAGATCTGGTGACACTGGTCCTCAACTGGGCCTCACCTGGACATAGTGAATATGCTCCATCTGGGCCTCATTTGGAACTGGTTACTCTGGTCCCTACCTGGGCATCATCGGGACATGGTTCCACTGCATGGCCTGCAGGTTGGCCTCACCTGGACCTGGTAAATCTGGTCTCTACATGGGCATCTTCGGTACACGATTCCTCTGCATTGCCTGCAGGTTGGACTCACCTTGACCTGGTGAGTGGTTTTGCTACCTTGGCCTCACCCATACCTGGTGACACAGGTCCCCACGTGGGCCTCACATGGACCTGGTGAATCTGGTCCTTACCTGGTCTTCATCCGGAACTGGTAACTCTGGTCATCACCCCTGGAATCACCTGGACCTTGTGAATCTGATCCCAATCTGGGCCTCACCCAATCCTGGTGTCTTTGTTCCCCACCTGGACCTGATTGCTGTGGACACTTTCTTGGCATCACCTGGAACTGGTGACTCTGTTCCTAACTGGGCCTCACCCAGATCTGTTGACTCTGGTCCTCAACTCTGGATCATTAAGACCTGGATACTCTGTTCCACACCTGAGGCTCACCTGGACTTGATGACTCTGGAACCACTCTGGGCCTCACCCTGAAATGGTGACTTGGTCCGCATTTGGATGTCATCTAGACCAGGTGAATCTGGTACCCCTCTAGGACTCAACTAGACCTGGTGACTCTCGTCCTCAACTTGGTCTCACCGGGACCTAGTGAATATGCTCCCCACCTGCGCCTCATCTGGACCTGGTGACTCTGGTTCTTCCTGGGCATCATCCTGACATGGTTACTCTATTCCCCACTGGGACTGACCTGATCGTGGTAACTCTGGTCTTGACTTTGGCCTCTACTGTACCAGGTGACTCTGGCTCCACCTGGGCCTCACCTGTAACTGGTGACTGTGATCCTAAGCATGGCCTCACCTGACGTGGTGACTGTGGTTCCCATCGGGACCTCACCTGGACCTCATGTCTCTGGGCCCACCTGGGCCTCACCAGGATATGGTGTCTCTCTACCTACCTGGGTAGCATCAGGATATGGTTACACTGTTCACTAACAGTGACCCAGCCAACCTATTAACTCTGGTCTTCACCTGGGTCCCACCTGGACATGGTGAGTCGGAACCCCACCTTGTCCTCACCTGTAACTGCTGATTCGCGTTCCCACATGGACATCATGTGGACCTGGTGGCTGCAGTGTTTCTAGCTTCTCATGTACCTCGTGGATCGGGTCCCCACCAGGGCCTCACCGGGACCTGGTGAGTGTGGTTGCCACCTGCACATCACCTGTACCTGGTGATTCTGGTCTGCACCCGAGACTACCCTGGATCTCGTGACTGTGGTCCCCAACTGTGCTTCACCTGGATTTGGGGACTCCGGTCCCCATCTGGGCACACCTGGCTCTGTTGACCATGATCCTCAACTGGGCAAAATTGGGACCCGGTGACTGTGTTCCACAACTGGACCTCACCTGGACTAGGTGACTCCGGTCCCCCTCTGGGTCTCACGGTGCCCTAGTGACTGTGAACCCCACTTTGGTCGACTTGCACCTTCTGACCCTGGTTGCCACCTGCAACTGACCTCGAACTGTTGACTCTGGTTCTTTCAAGGGCCTCCCATGTACCTGGTGATCCTGGTCCCCACCTGGGCCTCACCTGGACCTAGTGATTCTTGATACCACCGGGGACTCACCTGGACCTGCTTACTGTGTTCCACACCTGGGCCTCAAGTAGACCTGTTGACCACGGTCCCCAAGCCGGCCTCACATGGACTTGTTGCCTCAGATCCCCACCGGGGCCTCACGTGTACATTGTAACTCTGGTCCTCACCTGGGCCTCATCTGGACCTAGTGACTCTGGTCCCCACCTGGGCTTCACCTGGATCTGGTGACTCTGGTCCCCACCTGGATATCACCAGAACCGGGTGACACACCCGGATCTGGGGACACTGGTCCTCAACTGGGCCTCAACAGGACCTGGTGAATCTACTCCTCACTTAGGCCTCGTCTGGACCTTGTGACTCTTTTCCCACCTGGCATCAATGGGACATGGTTACTCTGTTCCGCACCTGGGTCTCACCTGGACATGATAAATTTGCTCCACACTTTGGCCTCAACTGGTCCTGATGACTCTGGTCCCCCCACCTAGGCCTCAATCTGGACCTGGTGACTGTCGTCCCCAACTGGGTCTCAGCTGGACCTGGTGACTCTCGTTCCCACATGAACCACACCTGGACCTGGTGACTGTGGTGTACTTGTAGACTCACATTTACCTGGTGACTCCTGTGCCCACTAGGGCCTCACGTGTATCTGGTGACAATGGCCTGCAGGTTGGCCTCACCTGGACCTGGTGAGTAGGGTAGCCACCTGGGCCTCACCCATACCTGGTGACTCAGGTCCCCACGAGGGCCTCTTGGACCTGGTGAATCTGGTCCTTACTTGGTCCTCTCCCAGACCCGGGGACTCTGGTCACCACCTCGGCCTCACCTGGACCTGGTGAATCTGGTCCCCATCTGGGCCTCACCCAGTCCTGGTGCCTTTGTTCCCCACCTGGAACTGATTGCTGTGGACTCTTTCTTGGCCTCACCTGGAACTGGTGACTATGATCCTATCTGCGCGTCACCCAGATCTGGTGACTCTGGTCCTCACCTGGGCATCTTTGGTACTTGGTGACTCTGTTCCACACCTGAGCCTCACCTGGACATGATGACTCTGGAACCTCTCTGGGCCTCACCCTGACCTGGTGACTCTGGACCCATCTGGATGTCACCTGCACCAGGTGTTTCTGGTACCCCTCTAGGCCTCAACCAGATCTGGTGACTCTGGTCCTCAACTGGGCCTCAACTGGACCTAGTGAATATGCTCCACCTGGGCCTCAGTTGGACCTGGTGACTCTGGTCCCTACCTGGACATCATCGGGACATGGTTCCACTGCATGGCCTGCAGGTTGGCCTCAGCTGGACCTGGTATCTCTCGTCCCTACCTGGCATCATCGGGCATTGGTTCCTCTGCATGGCCTGCAGGTTGGCCTCACCTGGACCTGGTGAGTGGGGTTGCCACCTGGGGCTCAACCATACCTTGTGACACAGGTCCCCACGTGGGCCTCACTTGGACCTGGTGAATCTGGTCCTTACCTGGTCCTCACCCGGAACTGGTATCCTGGTCACCACCTGGGAATCACCTGGGCCTGGTGAATCTTCCCAATCTGGGCCTCCTCACCCAGTCCTGGTGACTTTATTCCCCACCTGGACCTGATTGCTGTGGACTCCTTCTTGGCCTCACCTGGAACTGGTGACTCTGATCCTAACTGGGCCTCACCCAGATCTGCTGACTCTGGTCCTCACCTGTGGATCATTATGACCTCGATACTCTGTTCCACACCTGAGCATCACCTGGACATGATGACTCTGGATCCCCTCTGGGCCTCACCTTGACATAGTGACTCTGGTCCCCATCTGGATGTCACCTAGACCATGTGAATCTGGTACCCGTGTAGGCCTCAACTAGACCTGGTGACTCTGGTCCTCAACTGGGCCTCACCGGGACCTAGTGAATATGCTCCCCAACTGTGCCTCATCTGGACATGGTGACTCTGGTTCTACGTGGGCATCATCGGGACATGGTTACTCTATTCCCCACTGGGACTGACCTGATCCTGGTAACACTGGTCCTGACTTTGGCCTTTTCTGTACCAGGTGACTCTGGCTCCACCTGGGCCTCACGTGTAACTGGTGACTCTGATCCTAAGCATGGCCTCACCTGACCTGGTGACTGTGGTTCCCATCGGGACCTCACCTGGCCCTCATGTCTCTGGTCCCAACTGGGCCCCATCAGGATCTGGTGTCTCGGTACCCACCTCGGTAGCATCAGGATATGGTTACACTGTTCAATAACAGTGACCCAGCTGGACCAATTTACTCTGGCCTTCACCTGGGCCACACCTGGACATGGTGACACTGGTTCCCACATGGGTCTCACCTGGACATGGTGAGTCAGATCCCCACCTGGTCCTCACCTGTAACTGGTGATTCTCGTTCCCACAAGGACATCATATGGACCTGGTGGCTGCAGTGTTTCTAGCTTCTCATACACCCCGTGACTCTGGTCCGCACCAGGGCCTCACCAGGACCTGGTGAGTGTGGTTGCCACCTGCACCTCACCAGGACCTGGTGATTCTGGTCTGCACCCGAGACTACCTTGGATCTGGTGACTGTGGTCCCCACCTGTGCTTCACCTGGATTTGGGGACTCCGGTCCCCATCTGGGCCTCACCTGGCCCTGTTGACCATGGTCCTCAACTGGGCAAAATTGGGACCCGGTGACTGTGTTCCACAACTGGACCTCACCTGCACCAGGTGACTCTGGTCCCCCTCTGGGTCTCACTGTGCCCTAGTGACTGTGAACCCCGCTTTGGCCTTACTTGGACCTGCTGACCTTGGTTGCCACCTGAGCCTGACCTCGAAATGTTGACTCTGTTTCTTTCAAGGGCCTCCCCTGTACCTAGTGATCCTGGTCCCCAACTGGGCCTCAACTGGACGTGGTGACACTTGTCACCACCAGGGACTCACCTGGACCTGCTTACTGTGTTCCACACCTGGGCCTCAAGTACACCTGTTGCCCATGGTCCCCAAGCCGGCCTCACATAGACCTGTTGGCTCTGTTCCCCGCCGGGGCCTCACGTGTATCTGGTAACTCTGATCCTCACCTGGGCCTCATCTGGACCTAGTGACTCTGGTCCCCACCTGTGCCTCACATGGATCTGGTGACTCTGGTCCCCACATGGAAGTCACCTGGATGTTGTGACTCTGGTCCCCACATGGAACTCTCTTGGACCTGGTGACTCTCTTTCCAACATGGACCTCACCTGGATCTGGTGCCTCTGGTCCTCAGTTTGGCCTCACCTGGACCTGGTGTCTCTCGTCCCCACCTTGACCTAACTCAGAACTGCTAAATCTTGCCCCACCTAGGCCGCACCCAGACCTGGTGACTCTTGTCCCCAGCTATGCGTCAATTCGACCTGATGAATCTGGTCCTCACGTGGGCTTCACATGGACCTGGGACTCAGCTGGATAGAGTGGCTCTGGTTCCCACAAGGGGCTCACCTGATACTGCTGACTGTGGTCTTATTCTATGCCTCACCAGGACCTAGTGATTCTGTTCCCCATCTGGGCCTGCATGGCCCTAGTGACTCTGGTCCTCACCCAGGCATCATTGGGACCTGGATACTCTATTCCACACCTGGGCCTCACTTTGACCAGGGACCACTGATCCCATTCTGGGCCTCAAACTAAACTGGTTACTCTGGTTCCCCTCTGGGCCTCACACTTACCTGGTGATCTGGTCACCCCTTGGGCTTCACTTGGGCCTGGTGAATCTGGTCCTTAGCTGGTCCGCACCTGGATCTGGTGACTGGTCGCCACCTGGGCCTCACCTGGACTTGGTGAATCCTGTTGCCACCTGCGCCTCACCTGGACCTTGTGACTGTGGTTCCTCCTGGACCTCACCTGGATCTGGTGGCTCTGGTTCCCATATGGGGCTCTCCTGGACCTGGTTCCTGTGGTCTCCATCTGGCCTCACCTGGAACACAATGACTGTGATCCATATTTGGGCCTCTCCTGGACCTGTTGACTCTGGTCCTTACCTGGGCATCATTGGGTCCTGGATACTCTCTATATACCTGGGCCTCACCTGGACCTGGTGACTGTGGTCCCACATGGGCCTCACCTGGACGTGATGACTGGTTCCCACAGGGACCTCACCTGGACCTGGTGACTCAGGTCCTCCTATGGGCATCATGGGAGCGGGTTTCTCAGTTCCTCATTGGGGCCTCACCTGGACCTAGTGATTCTCGTCCCCCTCTGGGCCTCACCCTGACTGGTGACTCTGGTCCCCACCTGGATATCACCAGAACCGGGTGACACACCCGGAGCTGGGGACACTGGTCCTCAACTGGGCCTCAACAGGACCTGGTGAATCTACTCCTCACTTAGGCCTCGTCTGGACCTTGTGACTCTTTTCCCACCTGACATCAATGGGACATGGTTACTCTGTTCCCAACCTGGGCCTCAATTGGACATGATCGCTTTGCTCCACACTTTGGACTCAACTGGTCCTGGTGAATCTGGTCTCCCCACCTAGGCCTCAATCTGGACCTGGTGACTATGGTCCCACCTGGGTCTCACCTGGACCTGGTGACTCTCATTCCCACATGAAACACATTTGGCCCTGTTGACTGTGGTGTTCTTGTAGAGTCACATTTACCTGGTGACTCCGGTCCCCACTAGAGCCTCACCTGGATCTGGTGACTCTGACCTGCAGGTTGGCCTCACCTGGACCTGGTGAGTGGGGTTGCCACATAGGCTTCACCCATACCTGGTGACTCACGTCCCTACGTGGGCCTCTTGGACCTGGTAAATCTGGTCCTTACCTGGTGCTCTCCCAGACCCGGGGACTCTGGTCACCACCTGGGCCTCACCTGTACCTGGTGAATCTGGTCCCCATCTGGATGTTACCTGGACCAGGTGATTCTGGTAACCCTCTAGGACTCAACCAGATCTGGTGACACTGGTCTTCAACTGGGCCTCACCTGGACCTAGTGAATATGCTCCATCTGGCCTCATTTGGACCTGGTGACTCTGGTCCCTACCTGGGCATCATCGGGACATGGTTCCCCTGCATGGCCTGCAGGTTGGCCTCATTTGGACCTGGTGACTCGGGTCCCTATTTGGGCATCATCGGGACATGGTTCCACTGCATGGCCTGCAGGTTGGCCTCACCTGGACCTGGTAACTCTAGTCCCTACCTGGACATCATCGGGACATGGTTCCTCTGCATGGCCTGCAGGTTGGCCTCACCTGGACCTGGTGAGTGGGGTTGTCACCTGGGCCTCCTACATGCCTGGTGACACAAGTCCCCACGTAGGCCTCACTTGGACCTGGTGAATCTGGTCTTTACCTGGTCCTCTCCCGGAACTCGTAACTCTGGTCACCTCCTGGGAATCACCTGACCTGGTGAATCTGGTCCCCATCTGGGCCTCATCCAGTCCTGGTGACTTTGTTCCCCACCTAGACCTGATTGCTGTGGACTCTTTCTTGGCCTCACCTGGAACTGGTGACTCTGATCCTATCTCCGCATCACCCAGACCTGGTGACTCTGGTCCTCACCTGGGCATCACTGCTACCTGGTGACTCTGTTCCACACCTGAGCCTCACCTAGACATGATGACTCTGGAACCTCTCTGGGACTCACCCATATCTGGTGACTCTGGTCCTCAACTGGGCCTCACCTTGATCTAGGGAATATGCTCCATTTGGGCCTCATTTGGACCTGGTGACTCTGGTCCTTACCTGGGCCTCACTTGGACATTATAACTCTGGATCCACTCTGGGTCTCAGCCTGATATGGTGACTCTCGTCCCCATCTGTATGTCACCTAGACCAGGTGAATCTGGTACCCCTCTAGGCCTCAACTTGACCTGGTGACTTTGTTCCTCAACTGGGCCTCACCGGGACCTAGTGAACATGTCCCCACCTGCGCCTCTTCTGGACCTGGTGACTCTGGTTCTACCTGGGCATCATCGTTAGATAGATACTCTATTCCCCACAGGGAATGACCTGACCTGGTAACTCTGATCCTGACTTTGGCCTCTTCTGTACCAGGTGACTGTCGCTCCACATGGGCCTCACCTGTAACTGGTGACTGTGGTTCTCATCGGGACCTCACCTGGACCTCATGTCTCTGGTCCCACCTGGGCCTCAAAGGGACCTGGCCCAGAGTCATCATGTCCAGGTGAGGCTGATATGGTGACTCTGGTCCCCATCAGGTTGTCACCTAGACCAGGTGAATCTGGTACCCCTCTAGGCCTCAAGTAGACCTGGTGACTCTGGTCCACAACTGGGCCTCACAGGGACCTAGTGAATATGCTCCCACCTGCGCCGATTCTGGACCTGGTGACTCTGGTCCCTTCCTTGGCATCATCGGGACATGGTTCCTCTTCATGGCCTGCAGGTTGGCCTCACCTGGACCTGGTGATTGGGGGTGCCTCCTGTGTGATTGCTGTGGACTCCTTCTGGGGCTCACCTGGAACTGGTGACTCTGATCCTAACTGGGCCTCACCAAGATCTAGTGACTCTGGTCTTCACCTGTGGACCATTATGACCTGGATACTCTGTTCCACACCTGAGCCTCACCTGGACATGATGACTCTGGAACCTGTCTGGGCCTCACCCTGACCTGGTGACTCTGGTCACCATCTGGATGTCACTTGGACCAAGTGATTCTGGTACCCCTGTATGCCTCAACCAGGTCTGGTGACTCTGGTCCTCAATGGGCCTCACCTGGACCTAGTGAATATGCTCCATCTGGGCCTCATTTGGACCTGGTGACTCTGGTCCCTACCTGGGCATCATCGGGATATGGTTTCACTACATGACCTGCAGGTTGGCCTCACCTGGACCTGGTAACTCTGCTCCCTACCTAGGCAAAATCGGGACATGGTTCCACTGCATGGCCTGCAGGTTGGCCTCACCTGGACCTGGTAATTCTCGTCCATACCTGGGCATCATCGGAACCTGGTTCCTCTGCATGGCCTGCAGGTTGGCCTCACCTGCACCTGGTGAGTGGTTTGTCACCGGGGCCTCACCCATGTCTGGTGACAAGGTCGCCACGTGTGACTCACTTGGACCTGGTGAATCTGGTCCTTACCTGGTGGTCACCCGGAACTGGTAACTCTGGTCACCACTAGGATATCACCTGGGCCTGGTGAATCTGGTCCCCATCTGGGCCTCACCCTGTCCTGGTAACTTTGTTCCCCACCTGGACCTGATTGCTGTGGATTCCTTAGCCTCACCTGGAACTGGTGACTCTGATCCTAACTGGGCCTCACCCAGACCTGGTGACTCTGGTCCTCACCCGTGGACCATTATGAACTGGATACTCTGTTCCACACCTGAGACTCATCTGGATATGATGACTCTGGATCCCCTCTTGGCCTCAGCCTGACTTGGGGACAGTGGTCCCCATCTGGATGTCACCTAGACCAGGTGAATCTGGTATCCCTCTAGACCTCAACTAGACCTGGTGACTCTGGTCCTCAACTCGGGCTCAACGGGACCTAGTGAACATGCTCCCCACCTGCGCCTCATCTGGACCTGGTGACTCTGGTTCTACCTGGGCATCATCGGGACATGGTTACTCTATTCCCACTTGGAGTGACCTGATCCTGCTAACTCTGGTCCTGACTTTGGTCTCTTCTGTACCAGGTGACTCTGGCTCCACCTGGGCCTCACCTGTAACTGGTGACTCTGAGCCTAAGCATGGGCTCTCCTGAGCTGGTGACTGTGGTTCCCATCGGGACCTCACCTGGACCTCATGTCTCTGGTCCCACCTGGGCCTCACCAGGACCTGTTGTCTCTGGTACCTCCCTGGGTCGCATCAGGATATGGTTCCACTGTTCACTAACAGTGACCCAGCAGGACCTATTAACTCTGGTCTTCACCTGGGCCACACCTGGACATGGTGACACTGGTTCCCACCTGGGTCTCACCTCGATATGGTGAGTCGGATCCCCACCTGGTCCTCACTTGTGACTGATGATTCTCGTTCCCACATGGAGATCATGTGGACCTGTTGGATGCAGGGTTTCTAGCTTCTTTTTTTTTAATTTTTATTATTTATGATAGTCACAGAGAGAGAGAGAGGCGGAGACACAGGCAGTGGCAGAAGCAGGCTCCATGCACAGGGAGCCCGACGTGGGATTCGATCCCGGGTCTCCAAGATAGCGCCCTGGGCCAAGGCAGGCGCCAAACCCACCCAGGGATCCCATGTGTTTCTAGCTTCTCATGTACCTCGTGACTCTGGTCCACACCAGTGCCTCACCGGGACCTGGTGAGTTTGGTTGCCACCTGCACCACACCTGGACCTGGTGATTCTGGACTGGACCTGAGACTACCCTGGATCTGGTGACTGTGGTCCCCACATGGGCTTCACCTTGATTTGGGGACTCCGGTCCCCATCTGGGTCTCACCTGGCCCTGTTGACCATGGTCCTCAACTGGGCAAAATTGGGACCCGGTGACTGTGTTCCACAACTGGACCTAACCTGCACCAGGTGACTCTGGTCCCCCTCTGGGACTCACGGTGCCCTAGTGACTGTGAACCCCACTTTGGCCTGACTTGGACCTGCTGACCCTGGTTGCCACCTGCGCCTGACCTCGAACTGTTGACTCTGCTTTATTCAAGGACCTCCCCTGTACCTGGTGATCCTGGTCTCCACCTGGGCTTCACCTTGACGTGGTGACTTTTGTCACCACCGGAGACTCACCTGGACCTGGTTACTGTGTTCTACACCTGAGCCTCAAGTAGACCTGTTGACCATGGTCCCCAAGCCGTCCTCACAAGTACCTGTTGCCTCTGATACCCATCGGGGCCTCACGTGTACCTGGTAACTCTGATCCTCACCTGGGCCGCATCTGGACCTAGTGACTCTGGTCCCCACCTGGACTTCACCTGGATCTGGTGACTCTGGTCCCCACTTGGACCTCACCTCGATCTGGTGACTCTGGTCCTCAGTTTGGCCTCACCTGGACCTGGTGTCTCTCGTCCCCATTTTGACCTAACTCAGAACTGCTGAATCTTGCCCCACCAGGCCGCACCCTAACCTGGTGACCCTTGTCCCCAGCTATGCCTCAATTCGACCTGATGAATCTGATCCTCACATGGGCCTCACATGGACCTGGGACTCAGCTGGATAGAGTGTCTCTGGTTCCAACAAGGCGCTCACCTGATACTGGTGAACTCTGGTCTTATTGTATGCCTCACCAGGACCTAGTGATTCTGTTCCCCATCTGGGCCTGCATGGCTCTAGTGACTCAGGTCCACACAGAGGCATCATTGGGACCTGGATACTCTATTCCACAATTGGGCCTCACTTTGACCAGGGACCTCTGGTCCCATTCTGGGCCTCAAACTAAACTGGTTACTCTGGTTCCCCCTCTGGGCCTCACCCTGACCTGGTGACTCTGGTCACCCGTTAGGCTTCACTTGGGCCTGGAGAATCTGGTCTTTAGCTGTTCCGCACCTGGATCTGGTGACTGGTCGCCACCTGGGCCTCACCTGGACTTGGTGAATCCCGTTGCCACCTGCGCCTCACCTGGACCTTGAGACTGTGGTCCCACCTGGACCTCACCTGGACGAGGTGACTGGTTCCCACAGGGACCTCACCTGGACCTGGTGACTCAGGTCCTCATATGGGCATCATGGGACCTGGTTTCTCAGTTCCACATCGGGGCCTCACATGGACCTAGTGATTCTTGTCCCCCTCTGGGCCTCACCCTGACGTGGTGACTCTGTTCCCCACCTGGATATCACCAGAACCGGGTGACTCTGGTCCCCCTCTGGGACTCACCCGGAGCTGGGGACACTGGTCCTCAGCTGGTTCTCAACAGGACCTGGTGAATCTACTCCTCGCTTAGGCCTCGTCTGGTCCTTGTGACTCTTTTCCCAACTGGCATCAATGGGACATGGTTACTCTGTTCCCCACCTGGGCCTCACCTCAACATGATAACTTTGATCCACACTTCGGCCTCAACTGCTCCTGATGACTCTCGTCCCACCACCTAGTCCTCAATCTGGACCTGGTGACTTTGGTCCTCACCTGGGTCTCACCTTGACCTGTTGACTCTCGTTCCCAAAGGAACCACACCTGGACCTTGTGACTGTGGTGTTCTTGTAGACTCACATTTACCTGGTGACACCGGTCCCCACTAGGGCCTCACCTGGATATGCTGACTGTGGCCTGCAGGTTGGCCTCACCTGGGCCTGGTGACTGGGGTTGCCACCTGAGCTTCACCCATACCTGGTGACTCAGGAACCCACGTGGTCCTCTTGGACCTGGTGAATCTGGTCCTTACATGGTCCTCTCCCATACCTGGGGATTCTGGACACCACCTGGGCCTCACCTGGACCTGGTGAATCTCTTCCCCATCTGGGCCTCACCCAGTCTTGGTGACTTTGTTCCCCACCTGGACCTGATTGCTTTGGACTCTTTCTTGGCCTCACCTGGAACTGGTGACTCTTATCCTCTGTGCCGTGACTCAGGCCTGGTGATTCTGATCCTCACCTGGGCATCATTGGTACCTGGTGACTCTGTTCCACACCTGAGCCTCACCTGGACATGATAACTCTGGATCCCCTCTGGGCCTCAGCCTGACATGATGACTCTGGTCCCCATCTGGATGTCACCTAGACCAGGTGAATCTGGTACCCCTCTAGGCCTCAACTTGACCTGGTAAATCTGGTCCTCACTTGGACTCACCGGGACCTAGTGAACATGCTCCCCACCTGCGCCTCATCTGGACCTGTTGATTCTGGTTCTACCTAGGCATCATCGGGACATGGTGACTCTATTGCCCACTGGGACTGACCTGATCCTGGTAACTCTGGTCCTGACTTTGGCCTCTTCTGTACCAGGTGACTCTGGCTCCACCTGGGCCTCCCCTGTAACTGGTGACTCTGATCCTAAGCATGGCCTCACCTGACCTGGTGACTGTGGTTCCCATCGGGACCTCACCTGGACCTCATGTCTCTGTTCCCACCTGGGCCTCACCAGGACCTGGTGTCTCTGGTACCCACCTGGGTAGCATCAGGATATGGTTACACTGTTCACTAACAGTGACCCACCCGGACCTATTAACTCTGGTCTTCACCTGTGCCACACTTGGACATGGTGACACTGGTTCCCACCTGGGTCTCACCTGGACATGGTGAGTCGGATCCCCACCCGGTCTTCACATGTAACTGGTGGTTCTCGTTTCCACATGGACATCATGTGTACCTGGTGGCTGCAGTCTTTCTAGCTTCTCATGTACCTTGTGACACTGGTCCCCACCAGGGCCTCACCGGGATCTGGTGAGTGTGGTTGCCACCTGCACCTCACCTGGACCTGGTGATTCTGGTCTGCACCCGAGACTACCCTGGATCTGGTGACTGTGGTCCCCACCTGGGCGTCACCTGGATCTGGTGACTCTGGTCCCCACCTGGGCTTCACCCGGATTTGGGCACTCCGATTCCCATCTGGACCTCACCTGGCCCTGTTGACCATGGTTTTCAACTGGGCAAATTTGGGACACGGTGACTGTGTTCCACACCTGGACCTCACCTGGACCAGGTGACTATGGTCCCCCTCTGGGTCTCACCGTTCTCTAGTGACTGTGAACCCCACTTTAGCCTGACTTGGACCTGCTGACCCTGGTTGCCATCTGCGCCTGACCTCGAACTGTTGACTCTGGGTCTTTCAAGGGCCTCCCCTGTACCTGGTGATCCTGGTCCCCACCCGGGCCTCACCTGGACCTGGTGACTCTTGTCACCACCGGGGACTCACTTGGACCTGGTTACAGTGTTCCACACTGGGCCTCATGTAGAACTCTTGACCATGGTCCCCAAGCCTGCCTCACATGGACCTGTTGCCTCTGATACCTGCCGGCGCCTCACGTGTACCTGGTAACTCTGGTCCTTACCTGGGCTTCATCTGGACATAGTGACTCTGGTCCCCACATGGGCTTCACCTGGATCTGGTGACTCTGATCCCCACCTGGACTTTACCTGCACCTGGTGACTCTGGTCCACACCTGGACCTCTCCTGGACATGGTGACTCTCTTTCCAACATGGACCTCACCTGGATCTGGTGACTCTGGTCCCCACCTGGATATCACCAGAACCTGGTGACTCTGGTACCCCTTTGGGACTCACCCGGAGATGGGGACACTGGTCCTCAACAGGGTCTCAACAGGACCTGGTGACCTCCTCACATAGGCCTCGTCTGGACCTTGTGACTCTTTTCCCACCTGGAATCAATGGGACATGGTTACTCTGTTCCCCACCTGGCCCTCACCTGGACATGATAACTTTGCTCCACACTTTGGCCTTAACTTGTCCTGATGACTCTTGTCCCCCCACCTAGGCCTCAACCTGGACCTGGTTACGCTCGTTCCCACATGAACCACACCTGGACCTGGTGACTGTGGTGTTCTTGTAGACACACATTTACCTGTTGACTCCCCTCCCCACTAGGGCCTCACCAGGATCTGGTGACTCTGGCATGCAGGTTGGCCTCACCTGGACCTGGTGAGTAAGGTTGCCAACTGAGCCTCACCTATAGCTGGTGAAAGTGTTCCCCACTTGGTCCTCTGGGACCTGGTGAATCTGGTCCTTACTGGTCCTCACCCGGAACTGGTAACTCTGGTCACCACCTGGGAATCACCTGGTCTTGGTGAACCTGGTCCCCATCTGGGCCTCACCCGGTCCTGGTGACATTGTTCCCCACCTGGACCTGATTGCTATGGACTCCTTCCTGGCCTCACCTGGAACTGGTGACTCTGATCCTAACTTGGCCTCACCCAGAACTAGTGACTCTGGTCCTCATCTGTGGACCATTATGACCTGGATACTCTGTTCCACACCTGAGCCTCACCTAGACACGATGACTCTGGATCCCCTCTGGAGCTCACCCTGACATGGTGACTCTTGTCCCCATCTGGGTGTCACGTAAAACAGGTGAATCTGTTATCCCTCTAGGCCTCAACTACACCTGGTGACTCCAGTCCTCAACTGGGCCTCACCGGGACCTAGTGAATATGCTCCCCACCTGTGCCTCACCTGGACCTGGTGACTCTGGTTCTACCTGGGCATCATCGGGACATGGTTACTCTATTCCCCACTGGGACTGACCTGATCCTGGTAACTCTGGTCCTGACTTTGGTCTCTTCTGTACCAGGTGACTCTGGCTCCACCTGAGCCTCACCTGTAACTGGTGACTCTGATCCTAAGCATGGCCTCACCTGACCTGGTGACTGTGGTTCCCATCGGGATCTCACTTGGCCCTCATGTCTCTGTTCCCACCTGGGCCTCACCAGGACCTGGTGTCTCTGGTACCCACCCGGGCAGAATCAGGATATGGTTACACTGTTCACTAACAGTTACCCAGCCAGACCTAATAACTCTGGTCTTCACCTGGGCCACACTTGGACATGGTGACACTGGTTCCCACCTGGGTCTCACCTGGACATGTTGATTCGGATCCCCACCTGGACGTCACATGTAACTGGTGATTCTCGTTTCCACATGGAAATCATGTGGACCTGGTGGCTGCAGTGTTTCTAGCTTATCATGTACCTCGTGACACTAGTCCCCAACAGGGCCTCACCGGGATCTGGTGAGTGTGGTTGCCACCTGCACCTCACCTGGACCTGGTGATTCTGGTCTGAACCTGAGACTAACCTGGATCTGGTGACTGTGGTCCCCACCTGGGCTTCACCTGGATCTGGTGACTCTGGTCCCCACCTGGGCTTCACCTGGATTTAGGGACAATGGTCCCCATCTGGGTCTCACCTGGCCCTGTTTACCATGGTCCTCAACTGGGCAAAATTGGGACCCGGTGACTGTGTTCCACAACTGGACCTCACCTGGACCAAATGACTCTGGTCCCCCTCTTGGTCTCACAGTGCCCTAGTGACTGTGAACCCCACTTTGGCCTGTCTTGGCCCTTCTGACCATGGCTGCCACCTGCGCCTGACCTTGAACTGTTGACTCTGGTTCTTTCCAGGGTCTACTTGGACCTGGTGATCCTGGTGCCCACCTGGGCCTCTCCTGGACGTGATGACCCTTGTCACCACCGGGGACTCACCTGGACTTGGTTACTGTGTTCCAAACCTGGGCCTCAAATAGACCTGTTGACCAAGGTCCCCAAGCCGGCCTCACAAGGACTTGCAGCCTCTGATCCCCACCGGGGCCTCACGTGTACCTCGTAACTCTGGTCCTCACCTGGGCCTCATCTGGACCTAGTGACTCTGGTCCCCACCTGGGCTTCACATGGATCTGGTGACTCTGGTCCCCACCTGGAAGTCACCTGGATCTGGTGACTCTGGTCCCCACCTGGACCTCTCCTGGACCTGGTGACTCTCTTTCCAACATGGACCTCACCTGGATCTGGTGACTCCGGTCCTCAGTTTGGCCTCACCTGGACCTGGTGTCTCTCGTCCCCACTTTGACCTAACTCAGAACTGCTGAATCTTGCCCCACCTAGGCAACACCCAAACCTGGTGACTCTTGTCCCCAGCTATGCCTCAATTCGACCTGATGCATCTGGTCCTCACGTGGGCCTCACATGGACCTGGGACTCAGCTGGATAGAGTGGCTCTGGTTCCCACAAGGGGTTCACCTGATACTTGTGACTGTGCTCTTATCATATGCCTCACCAGGACCTAGTGATTCTGTTCCCCATCTGGGCCTGCATGGCCCTAGTGACTCTGGTCCTCACCCAGGCATCATTGGGACCTGGATACTCTATTCCACAGCTGAGCCTCACTTTGACCAGGGACCTCTGGTCCCATTCTGGGCCTCAAACGAAACTGGTTACTCTGGTTCCCCCTCTTGGACTCACCCTTACGTGGTGACTCTGGTCACCCCTTGGTTTTCACTTGGACCTGGTGAATCTGGTCCTTAGCTGGTCCGCACCTGGATGTGGTGACTGGTCGCCACCTGGGCCTCACCTGGACTTGGTGAATCCTGTTGCCAACTGCGCCTCACATGGACCTTCTGACTGTGGTCCTACCTGGGCCTCACCTGGATCTGGTGGCTCTGGTTCCCATATGGGGCTCTCCTCGACCTGGTTCCTTGGTCTCCATCTGGAGTCACATGGAAAACAATGACTCCGATCCATATTTGGGCCTCTCCTGGATCTGTTGACTCTGGTCCTTCCCTGGGCATCATTGGGACCTGGATACTCTCTTATATAACTGGTCCTTACCTGGACCTGGTGACTGTGGTCCCACCTGGGCCTCACCTGGACGAGGTGACTGGTTCCCACAGGGACCTCACCTGGACCTGGTGACTCAGGTTCTCATATGGGCATCATGGGACCTGGTTTCTCAGTTCCACATCGGGGCCTCACCTGGACCTAGTGATTCTCGTCCCCCTCTGGGCCTCTCCCTGACGTGGTGACTCTGGTCCCCACCTGGATATCACCAGAACCGGGTGACTCTGGTCCCACTCTGGGTCTCACCCGGAGCTCGGGATACCGGTGCTAAACAGGGCCTCAACAGGACCTATTGAATCTACTCCTCACTTTGGCCTCGTCTTGACCTTGTGACTCTTTTCCCACCTGGCATCAATGGGACATGGTTAGTCTGTTCCCCACCTGGGCCTCACCTGGACATGGTAACTTTTCTCCACACTTTGGCCTCAACTGGTGCTGATGACTCTGGTCCCCCGACCTAGGCCTCAATCTGGACCTGGTGACTGTGGTACCCACCTGGGTCTCACCTTGTTCTGGTGACTCTCGTTCCCACATGAACCACACCTGGACCTAGTGACTGTGGTGTTCTTCTACACTCACAATTACCTGGTAACTCCGGTCCCCACTAGGGCCTCACCTGGATCTGGTGACTCTGGCCAAATGTTCGCCTCACCTGGACCTGGTGAGTGGGGTTGCCACCTATGCCTCACCCCTACCTAGTGACTCAGGTCCCCGCGTGGGCCTCCTGGACCTGGTGAATCTGGTCCTTACCTGGTTCTCTCCCATACCCGGGGACTCTGGTCACAACCTGGGCCTCACGTGGACCTGGTGAATCTGGTCCCCATCTGGGCCTCACCCAGTCCTGGTGACTTTGTTCCCCACCTGGACTTGATTGCTGTGGACAATTTCTTGGCTTCCCCTGGAGCTGGGGACTCTGATCCTATCTGTGCGTCACCCAGACCTGGTGACTCTGGTCCTCACCTGGGCATCATTGGTACCTGGTGACTCTGTTCCACACCTGAGCCTCACCTGGACATGATGACTCTGGAACCTCTCTGGGCCTCACCCTCACCTGGTGACTCTGGTCCCCATTTGGATGTCACCTGGACCAGGTGATTCTTGTACCGCTTTAGGCCTCAACCAGATCTGGTGACACTGGTCCTCAACTGGGCCTCACCTGAACCTAGTGAATATGATCCATTTAGGCCTCATTTGGACCTGGTGTCTCTTGAAACTACCTGGGCATCATCGGGACATGGTTCCAATGCATGGCCTGCAGGTTGGCCTCACCTGGACCTCGTAACTCTGGTCCCTACCTGGACATCTTCGGGACATGATTCCTCTGCATGGCCTGCAGGTTGGCCACACCTGGACCTGGTGAGTGGGGTTGCCACCAGGGCCTCACCAATGCATGGTGACACCGGTCCCCACGTGGGCCCAAGTATGCTCTGGTGAATCTCGTCCTTACCTGGTCTTCACCCGGACCTGGTAACCCTGGTCACCACCTGGGAATCACCTGGACCTGGTGTATCTGGCCTCATCTGGGCCTCACCCAGTCCTGGTGACTTTGTTCCCCACCTGGACCTGATTGCTGTAAAATCCTTGTTACCTCAACTGGAACTGGTGACTCTGATCCTAACTGGGCCTCACCCAGACCTTGTGACTCTGGTCCTCACCTGGGCATCATTGGTACCTGGTGACTCTGTTCCACACCTGAGCCTCACCTGGACATGATGACTCTGGATCCCCTCGGGGCCTCACCCTGACATGGTGACTCTGGTCCCCATCTGGATGTCACCTAGACCAGGTGAATCTGTTACCTCTCAAGGACTGAAATATACCTGGTGACACTGGTCCTCAACTGGGTCTCACCGAGACCTAGTGAATATGCTCCCCACCTGCGCCTCATCTGGACCTGGTGACGCTGGGTCTACCTGGGCATCATCGGAACATGGTTACTCTGTTCCCCACTGGTACTGACCTGATCCTGGTAACTCTGGTCCTGACGTTGGCCTCTTCTGTACCAGGTGACTCTGGCTCGACCTGGGCCTCACCTGTAACTGGTGACTCTGATCATAAGCATGGCCTCACCTGACCTGGTGACTGTGGTTCCCATCAGGACCTCACCTGGACCTCATGTCTCTGGTCCCACCTGGGCCTCACCAGGACCTGGTGTCTCTTGTACCCACCTGGGTAGCATCAGGATATGGTTACACTGTTCATTAACAGTGACCCAGCCGGACCTATTAACTCTAGTCTTCACTTGGGCCACACCTGGACATGGTGACACTCGTTGCCACCTGGGTCTCACCTGGAAATTGTGAGTCAGATCCCCACCTGGTCCTAACCTGTAACTGGTGATTCTCGTTCCCACATGGACATCATGTGGACCTGGTTCCTGCAGTGTTTCTAGCTTCTCATGTACCTCGTGACTCTGGTCCCCACCAGGGCCTCACCGGGACCTGGTGAGTGTGGTTGCCACCTGCACCTCACCTGGACCTGCTGTTTCTGGTCTGCACCTGAGACTACCCTGGATCTGGTGACTGTGGTCCCCACCTGGGCTTCACCTGGATTTGGGGACTCCGGTCCCCATCTTGCCCTCACCTGGCCGTTTTGACCATGGTCTTCAACTGGGCAAAATTGGGACGCGGTGACTGTGTTCCACAACTGGACCTCACCTGGACCATATCACTCTGGTGCCCCTCTGCGTCTCACCATGCACTAGTGACTGTGAACCCCCCTTTCGCCTGACTTGGACCTGCTGAACCTGTTTGAAACCTGCGCCTGATCTCGAACTGTTGACTCTGTTTCTTTCAAGGGCCTCCCCTGTACCTGGTGATCCTAGTCCGCAACTGGGCCTCACTTGGACGTGGTGACCCTTGTCACCACTGGGGACTCACCTGGACCTGCTTACTGTATTCCACACCTGGGCCTCAAGTAGACCTGTTGACCATGGTCCCCAAGCTAGCCTCACATGCACCTGTTGCCTCTGATCCCCACCGGGGCCTCACGTTTACCTGGTAACTCTGGTCCTCACCTGTGCCTCATCTGGACCTAGTGACTCTTGTCCCCACCTGGGCTTCACCTGGATCTGGTGACTCTGGTCCCCACCTGGAACTCACCTGGATCTGGTGATTCTGGTCCTCAGTTTGGCCTCACCTGGACCTGGTGTCTCTCTTCCCCACTTTGACCTAACTGAGAACTGCTGAATCTTGCCCCACCTAGGCCGCACCCAGACCTGGTGACACTTGTCCCCAGCTATGCCTCAATTCGACCTGATGAATCTGGTCCTCACGTGGGCCTCACATGGACCTGGCACTCAGCTGGATTGAGTGTCTCTGATTCCCACAAGGGGCTCACATGATACTGGTGACTGTGGTCTTCTTCTATGCCTCACCAGGACCTAGTGATTCTGTTCCCCATCTGGGCCTGCATGGCCCTAGTGACTCTGGTCCTCACCCAGGCATCATTGGGACCTGGAAACTATATTCTACAACTGGGCCTCACTTTGACCAGGGACCTCTGGTCCCATTCTGGTCCTCAAACTAAACTGGTTACTCTGGTTCCCCCTCTGTGACTCACCCTTACCTGGTGACTCCGGTCACCCTTTGGGCATCACTTCGGTCTGGTGATTCTGGTCCTTAGCTGGTCCGCACCTGGTTCTGGTGACTGGTCGCCACCTGGGCCTCACCTGGACTTGGTGAAACCTGTTGCCACCTGCGCCTCAACAGGACCTTGTGACTGTGGTCCCACCTGGACCTCACCTGGCTCTGGTGGCTCTGGTTCCCATATGGGGCTCTCCTGGACCTGGTTACTGTGGTCTCCATCTGGCCTCACCTGGAACACAATGACTCTGATCCATATTTGGGCCTCTCCTGGACCTGTTGACTCTGGTCCTCACCTGGGCATCTTTGGTACTTGGTGACTCTGTTCCACACCTGAGCCTCACCTGGACATGATGACTCTGGAACCTCTCTCGGCCTCACCCTGACCTGGTGACTCTGGATCCATCTGGATGTCACCTGGACCAGGAGATTCTGGTACCTCTCTAGGCCTCAACCAGGTCTGGTGACTCTTGTCCTCAACTGGGCCTCACCTGGACCGATTGAATATGCACCATCTGGGCCTCATTTGGACCTGGTGACTCTCTTCCCTACCTGGGCATCATCGGGACATGGTTCCACTGCATGGCCTTTAGGTTGGCTGCACCTGGACCTGGTAACTGTGGTTCTACCTGGGCATCATCGTGACGTGGTTAATCTATTCTCAGTGGGACTGACCTGATCGTGGTAACTCTGGTCCTGACTTTGGCCTCTTCTGTGCCATGTGACTCTGGCTCCCCCTGGACCTCACGTGTAAGTCGTGACTCTGATCCTAAGCATGGCCTCACCTGACCTGGTGACTGTGGTTTCCATCGGTACCTCACCTGGTCCTCATGTCTCTGGTCCCAACTGGGACTCACCAGGACCTTGTATCTGGTACCCACCTGAGTAGCATCAGGATATGGTTACACTGTTCACTAACAGTGACCCGGCCGGACCTATTAACTCTCGTCTTCACCTGGTCCACTTTTGGACATGGTGACACTGGTTCCCACCTGGGTCTCACCTGGACATAGTGACTCAGATCCCCACCTGGTCCTCACCTATAACTTGTAATTCTCGTTCCCACATGGACATCATGTGGACCTGGTGGCTGCAGTGTTTCTAGCTTCTCATGTACCTCGTGACTCTCTTCCCAACCAGGGCCTCACCGGGACTTGGTGAGTGTGATTGCCACCTGCACCTCACCAGGACCTAGTGATTCTGGTCTCCACCTGAGACTACCCTAGATCTGGTGACTGTGGTCCCCACCTGGGCTTCACCTGAACTTGGGGACTCCGGTCCCCATCTGGGCCTCAACTGGCCCTGTTGACCGTGGGCCTCAACTGGGCAAAATTGGGACCCGGTGACTGTGTTCCACAACTGGACCTCACCTGGACCAGGTGACTCTGGTCCCCCTCTGGGTCTCACTGTGCCCTAGTGACTGTGAACCCAACTTTGGACTGACTTGGACCTGCTGACCCTGGTTGCCACCTGCGCCTGACCTCGAACTGTTGACTCTGTTTCTTTCAAGGGCCTCCCCTGTACCTGGTGATCGTGGTCCCAAATTGGGCCTCAACTGGACGTGGTGACTCTTGTCACCACCGGGGTCTCACCTGGACATGATTACAGTGTTCCACACCTGGGCCTCAGGTAGACCTGTTGACCATGGTCCCCAAGCCGGCCTCATGTGGATCTTTTGGCTCTGATCCCCCCGGGGTCTCACGTGTATCTGGTAACTCTGATCCTCACCTGGGCCTCATCTGGACCTAGTGACTCTGGTCCCCACCTGGGCTTCACCTGGATCTGGTGACTCTGGTCCCCACCTGGACTTCACCTGGATCTGGTGACTCTGGTCCCTACCTGGAC
Source organism: Canis aureus (assembly GCF_053574225.1). NCBI lineage: Eukaryota > Metazoa > Chordata > Mammalia > Carnivora > Canidae > Canis > Canis aureus. The sequence goes on from NC_135632.1 coordinate 58,463,448, forward strand.
CTCTCCTGGACCTGGTGACTCTCTTTCCAACATGGACCTCACCTGGATCTGGTGACTCTGGTTCCCAGTTTGGCCTCACTTGGACCTGGTGTCTCTCTTCCCCACTTTGACCTAACTCAGAACTGCTGAATCTTGCCCCACCTAAGCCGCACCCAGACCTGGTGTCTCTTGTCCCCAGTTATGCCTCAATTCGACCTGATGAATCTGGTCCTGAAGTGGGGCTCACATGGACCTGGGACTCAGCTGGATAGAGTGGCTCTGGTTCCCACAAGGGGCACACCTGATACTGGTGATTGTGGTCTTTTTTGTATGCCTCACCAGGACCTAGTGATTCTGTTCCCCATCTGGGCCTGCATGGCCCTAGTGACTCTGGTCCTCACCCAGGCATCATTGGGACCTGGATACTCTATTCCACATCTGGGCCTCACTTTGACCAGGGACCTCTAGTCCCATTCTGGGCCTCAAACTAAACTGGTTACTCTAGTTCTCCTCTGGGCCTCACCCTTACCTGGTGACTCTGGTCACACCTTGGGCTTCACTTCGGCCTGGTGAATCTGGTCCTTAGCTGGTCCGCATCTGGATCTGGTGACTGGTGGCCACAAGGGCCTCACATGGACTTGGTGAATCCTGTTGGCACCTGCGACTCACCTGGACCTTCTGACTGTGGTCCCACCTGGACCTCACCTGGATCTGGTGGCTCTGGATCCCATATGGGACTCTCCTGGACCTGGTTCCTGTGGTCTCCATCTGGTCTCACCTGGAACACAATGACTCTGATCCATATATGGTCCTCTCCTGGACCTGTTTACTCTGGTCCTTACCTGGGCATCATTGGGACCTGGAGACTCTCTACATACATGGGCCTCACCTGGACCTGGTGACTGTGGTCCCACCTGGGCCTCACCTGGAGGAGGTGACTGGTTCCCACAGGGACCTCTCCTGGACCTGGTGACTCAGGTCCTCATATGGGCATCATGGTACCAGGGTTCTCAGTTCCACCTCGCGGTCTCATCTGGACCTAGTGATTCTCGTCCCCCTCTGGGCCTCACCTTGACGTGGTGACTCTGGTCCCCACCTGGATATCACCAGAACCGGGTGACACTGGTCCCCCTCTGGGACTCACCTGGAGCTGGGGACACTGGTCCTCAACTGGGCCTCAACAGGACCTGGTGAATCTACTCCTCACTAAGGCCTCGACTGGACCTTGTGACTCTTTTCCCACCGGGCATCAATGGGACATGGTTACTCTTCCCCACTTGGGCCTCACATGGACATGATAACTTTGCTCCACACTATGGCCTCAACTGGTCCTGATAACTCTGGCCCCCGACCTAAGCCTCAATCTGGACCTGGTGACTGTGGTCCCCACATGGGTCTCACCTGGACCTGGTGACTCTCGTTCCCACATGAACCACACCAGGTCCTGGTGACTGTGTTGTTCTTGTAGAATCACTTTTAACTGATAACTCCAGTCCCCACTAGGGCCTCACGTGTATCGGGTGACTTGGCCTGAAGGTTGGCCTCACATGGACCTGGTTAGTGAGGATGCCACTTGGGCCTCACCCATAGCTGGTGACTCAGGTCTCCACGTGGGCCTCTTGGACCTGGTGAATCTGGTCCTTACCTGGTCCTCTCCCAGACCCGGGGACTCTGGTCACCACCTGGGCCTCACCTGGACCTGGTGAATCCGGTCCCCATCTGGATGTCACCTGGACCAGGTGATTCTGGTAACCCTCTAGGACTCAACCAGATCTGGTGACACTGGTCCTCAACTGGGCCTCACCTGGACCTAGTGAATATGCTCCATCTGGGCCTCATTTGGACCTGGTGACTCTGGTCCCTACCTGGGCATAATCGGGACATGGTTCCACTGCATGGCCTGCAGGTTGGCCTCACCTGGACCTAGTAACTCTAGTCCTTACCTGAGCATCATCGGGACACGGTTCCTCTGCATGGCCTTCAGGTTGGCCTCACCTGGACCTGGTGAGTGGGGTTGTCAACTGGGCCTCACACATGCCTGGTGACACAGGTACCCACGTGGGCCTCACTTGGAACTGGTGAATCTGGTCTTTACCTGGTCCTCACCCGGAACTCGTAACTCTGGTCACCACCTGGGAATCACCTGGACCTGGTGAATCTGGTCCCCATCTGGGCCTCATCCAGTCCTGGTGACTTTGTTCCCCACCTAGACCTGATTGCTGTGGACTCTTTCTTGGCCTCACCTGGAACTTGTGACTCTGATCCTATCTCCGCGTCACCCAGACCTGGTGACTCTGGTCCTCACCTGGGCATCACGGCTACCTGGTGACTCTGTTCCACACCTGAGCCTCACCTGGACATGATGACTCTGGAACCTCTCTGGGCCTCACCCAGATCTGGTGACTCTGGTCCTCAACTGGGCCTCACCTGGATCTAGTGAATATGCTCCATTTGGGCCTCATTTGGACCTGGTGACTCTGGTCCTTACCTGGGCATCATCGGGACATTGTTCCACTGCATGGCCTGCAGGTTGGCTTCACCTGAACCTCGTAACTCTAGTCCCTACCTGGGCATCATCGGGACATGGTTCCTCTGCATGGCCTGCAGGTTGGCCTCACCTGGACCTGGTGAGTGGGGTTGTGACCTGTGCCTCACCCATACCTGGTGACAGAGGTCCGCACGTGGGCCTCAATTGGACCTGGTGAATCGGGTCCTTACCTTGTCCTGACCCGGAACTTGTAACTCTGGTCACCACCTGGGAATCACCTGGGCAAGGTGAATCTGGTCCCCAACTGGGCCTCACCCATGTTTGGTGACTTTGTTCCACACCTGGGCCTGATTGCTGTGGACTCCTTCTTGGCCTCACCTGGAACTGGTGACTCGGATCCTAACTGGGTCTCACCCAGATCTGGTGACTCTGGCCCTCACCTGTGGACCATTATGACCTGGATACTCTGTTCCATACCTGAGCCTCACCTGGACATGATGACTCTGGATCCCCTCTGGGCCTCAGCCTGACATGGGACTCTGGTCCCCATCTGGATGTCACCTAGACCAGGTGAATCTGGTACCCATCTAGGCCTCAACTTGACCTGGAAAATCTGGTCCTCAACTGGGCCTCACCGGGACTTAGTGAACATGCTCCCCATCTGTGACTAATCTAGACCTGGTGACTCTGGTTCTACCTGGGCATCATAGGGACGTGGTTACTCTATTCCTCAGTGGGACTGACCTGATTGTGGTAACTCTGGTCCCGACTTTGGCGTCTTCTGTACCAGGTGACTCTGGCTCCACCTGGGCCTCACCTGTAACTGGTGAGTCTGATCCTAAGCATGGCCTCACCTGACCTGGCGACTGTGGTTTCCATCGGTACCTCACCTTGACCTCATGTATCTTGTCCCACCTGGGCCTCACCAGGACCTTGTATCTGGTACCCACCTGAGTAGCATCAGGATATGGTTACACTGTTCACTAATAGTGACCTAGCCAGACCTATTAACTCTTGTCTTCACCTGGTCCACACCTGGACATGGTGACACTGATTCCCACCTGGGTCTCACCTAGACATGGTGAGTCAGATCCCCACCTGGTCCTCACTTGTAACTGGTGATTCTCGTTCCCACATGGACCTGATTGCTGTGGACTCTGATCCTCACCTGGGCCTCTTCTGGACCTAGTGACTCTGGTCCGAACCTGGACTTCACCTGGATATGGTGACTCTGGTCCCCACCTGGACCTCACCTGGATCTGGTGACTCTGGTTACCATATGGGGCTCTCCTGGACCTGGTTCCTGTGGTCTCCATCTGGCCTCACCTGGAACACAATGACTCTGATCCATATTTTTGTCTCTCCTGAACCTATTGACTCTGGTCCTTACATGGGCATCATTGGGACATGGATTCTCTCTTATATATCTGGGCCTCACATGGACCTGGTGAATGTGGTCCACCTGCGCCTCATCTGGACCTGGTGACTCTGGTTCTACCTGGGCATCATCGGAACATGGTTACTCTGTTCCCCACTGGGACTGACCTGATCCTGGTAACTCTGGCCATGAGTTTAACCTCTCTGTACCAGGTGATTCTGGCTCCAACTGGGCCTCACCTGTAACTGGTGGCTTTGATCCTAAGCATGGCCTCACCTGACATGGTGACTGTGGTTCCCATCGGGACCTCACCTTGACCTCTTGTCTCTGGTCCCATCTCGGGGTCACCAGGACCTGGTGTCTCTGGTACCCAACTGGGTAGCATCAGGATATGGTTACACTGTTCACTAACAGTGACCCAGCCGGATCTAATAACTCTGGTCTTCAACTCAGCCACACCTGGACATGGTGACACTGGTTCCCACCTGGGTCTCACCTGGATATGGTGAGTCGGATCCCTACCTGGTCCTCACCTGTAGCTGGTGATTCTTCTTCCCACATGGACATCATGTGGACCTGTTGGCTGCAGTGTTTCTAGCTTCTCATGTACCTCGTGTCTCTGGTCCTCACCAGGGCCCCACCGGGACCTGGTGAGTGTGGTTGCAACCTGCACCTCACCTGGACCTGGTGATTCTGGTCTGCACCTGAGACTACCCTGAATCTGGTGACTGTGGTCCCCTCCTGGGTTTCGCCAGGATTTGGGGACTCCGGTCCCCATCTTGGCCTCACCTGGTCCTGTTGACCATGGTACACAACTGGGCAAAATTGGGACCCGGTGACTGTGATCCCAACCTGGACCTGATTGCTGTGGACTCTTTCTTGGCCTCTCCTGGAACTGGTGACTCTGATCCTATCTGCGCGTCACCCAGATCTGGTCACTCTGGTCCTCACCTGTGGACCATTATGACCTGGACACTCTGTTCCACACCTGAGCCTCACCTGGACATGATGAGTCTGGAGCCTCTCTGGGCCTCACCCTGACCTGGTGACTCTGGTCCCCACATGGACTTCACCTGGAACTGGTGACTCTGGTGCCATCTGGACCTTTCCTGGACCTGGTGACTCTCTTTCCAACATGGACCTCACCTGGACCTGGTGTCTCTCGTCCCCACTTTGACGTAACTCAAAACTGCTGAATCTTGCCTCACCTAGGCCGCACCCAGACCTGGTGACTCCTGTCCCCAGCTATGCCTCAATTCGACCTGATGAATCTGGTCCTCACGTGGGCCTCACATGGACCTGGGACTCAGCTGCATAGAGTGGCTCTGGATCCCACAAGGGGCTCACCTGATACTGCTGACTGTGGTCTTATTCTATGCCTCACCAGGACCTAGTGATTAGTTCCCCATCTGGGCCTGCGTGGCCCTCGTGACTCTAGTCCACACCCAGGCATCATTGGGACCTGGATACTCTATTCCACAGCTGGGCCTCTCTTTGACCAGGGACCTCTGGTCCCATTCTGGGCCTCAAATTAAACTGGTTACTCTGGTTCCCCCTCTGGGCCTCACCCTTACCTAGTGACTCTGGTCACCCCTTCGGCTTCACTTGGGCCTGGTGAATCTGGTCCTTAGCTGGTCCTCACCCGGAACTCGTAACTCTGGTCACCACCTGGGAATCACCTGGACCTGGTGAATCTGGTCCCCATCAGGGCCTCACCCAGTCCTGGTGACTTTGTTCCCCACCTGGACCTGATTGCTGTGGACTCCTTCTTGGCCTCACCTGGAACTGGTGACTCTGATCCTACCTGGGCCATCCCCCAGATCTGCAGAATTGGTCCTCACCTGTGGACCATTATGACCTGGATACTCTGTTCCACACGTGTGCCTCACGTGGACATGATAACTCTAGATCCCCTCTGGGCCTCAGCCTGATATGGTGACTCTCGTCCCCATCTGGATTTCACCTAGACCAGGTGAATCTGGTACCCCTCTAGGCCTCAACTTGACCTGGTGACTCTGGTCCTCAACTGGGCCTCACCGGGACCTAGTGAACATGCTCCCCACCTGTGCCTCTTCTGGACCTGGTGACTCTGGTTCTACCTGGGCATCATCGGGACATAGATACTCTATTCCCCACAGGGACTGACCTGACCTGGTAACTCTGATCCTGACTTTGGCCTCTTCTGTACCAGGTAACTGTCGCTCCACATAGGCCTCACCTGTATCTGGTGACTCTGATCCTAAGCATGGCCTCACCTGACCTGGTGACTGTGGTTCCCATCGGGACCTCACCTGGACCTCATGTCTCTGGTCCCACCTGGGCCTCACCAGGACCTGGACCAGATCATCATGTCCCGGTGAGGCTGACATGGTGACTCTGGTCCCCATCAGGTTGTCACCTAGACCAGGTAAATCTGGTACCCCTCTAGGCCTCAAGTAGACCTGGTGACTCTGGACCACAACTGGGCCTCACAGGGACTTAGTGAATATGCTCCCACCTGCGCCGATTCTGGACCTGGTGACTCTGGTCCCTTCCTTGGCATCATCGGGACATGGTTCCTCTTCATGGCCTGCAGGTTGGCCTCACCTGGACATGGTGATTGGGGGTGCCCCCTGTGTGATTGCTTGGACTCCTTCTTGGGCTCACCTGGAACTGGTGACTCTGATCCTATCTGCCCGTCACCCATATCTGGTCACTCTGGTCCTCACCTGTGGACCATTATGACCTGGATACTCTGTTTCACACCTGAGCCTCAACTGGACATGATGTCTCTGGATCCACTCTGGGCCTCACCCTGACATTGTGACTCTGGTCCCCATCTGGATGTCACCTAGACCAGGTGAATCTGGTACCCCTCTAGGCCTCAACTAGACCTGGTGACTCTAGTCCTCAACTGTGTCTCACCGGGACCCAGTGAACATACTCCCCACCTGCGCCTCATTTGGACCTTGTGACTCTGGTTCTACGTGGGCATCATCGGGTCATGGTTACTGTATTCCCCACTGGAACTGACCTGATCCTGGTAACTCTGGTCCTGACTTCGGCCTCTTCTGTACCAGGTGACTCTGGCTCCACCTGGGCCTTACCAGTAACTGGTGATTCTTATCCTAAGCATGGCCTCACCTGACCTGGTGACTGTGGTTCCTATCGGGACCTCACCTGGACCTCATGTCTCTGGTCCCACCTGGGCCTCACCAGGACCTGTTGTCTCTGGTACCCACCTGGGTAGCATCAGGATACGGTTACACTGTTCACTAACAGTGACTCATCCGGACCTATTAACTCTGGTCTTCACCTGGGCCACACATGGACATGTGGACACTGGTTCCCACCTGGGTCTCACCTAGACATGGTGAGTATGATCCACAAATGGTTCTCCCCTGTAACTGGTGATTCTCATTCCCACATGGACACCATGTGGACCTGGTGGCTGCAGTGTTTCTAGCTTCTCATGTACCTCGTGACTCTGGTCCCCACCAGGGCCTCACCGGGACCTGGTGAGTGTGGTTGCAACCTGCACCTCACCTGGACCTGGTGATTCTGGTCTGCACCCGAGACTACCCTGGATCTGGTTACTGTGGTCCCCACCTGGGCTTCACCTTGATTTGGGGACTCCGATCCCCATCTGGGCCTCACCTGGCCCTGTTGACCATCTTCCTCAACTGGGCAAAATTGGGACCCGGTCACTGTGTTCCACAACTGGACCTCACCTGGACCAGGTGACTCTGGTCCCTCTCTGGGTCTCACGGTGCCCTAGTGACTGTGAACTCCTCTTTGGCCTGACTTGGACCTGCTGACCCTGGTTTAAACCTGCGCCTGAACTCGAAATGTTGAATCTGGTTCTTTCAAGGGCCTCCCGTGGACCTGGTGAACCTGGACCTCACCTGGGCCTCACCTGGACGTGGTGATTCTTGTCACAACCAGGGACTCACCTGGACCTGCTTATGGTGTTCCACACCTGGGCCTCAAGTAGACCTGTTGACCATAGTCCCCAAGCTGGCCCCACATGGACCTGTTGCCTCTGATCCCCACCGGGGCCTCACTTGTACCTGGTAACTCTGGTCCTCACCTGGGCCTCATCTGGAGCTAGTGACTCTGGTCCCAACCTGGGCTTCACCTGGATCTTGTGACTCTGGTCCCCACCTGGACTTCACGTGGATCTGGTGACTCTGCTCCCCACCTGGACCTCTCCTGGACCTGGTGACTCTCTTTCCACAATGGACCTCACCTGGATCTGGTGACTCTGGTCCTCAGTTTGGCCTCACCTGGATATGGTGTCTCTCGTCCCCACTTTGAACTAACTCAGAACTGTTGAATCTTGCCCCACCTAGGCCGCACCCACACCTGGTGACTCTTGTCCCCAGCTATGCCTCAATTCGACCTGATGAATCTGGTCCTCACGTGGGCCTCACATGGACCTGGGACTCAGCTGGATAGAGTGGCTCTGGTTCCCACAAGGGGCTCCCCTGATACTGGTGACTGTGGTCTTATTCTATGCCTCACCAGGACCTAGTGATTCTGTTCCCCATCTGGACCTGCATGGCCCTGTGACTCTGGTCCTCACCCAGGCATCTTTGGGACCTGGATACTCTATTCCACACCTGGGCCTCACTTTGACCAAGGACCTCTGGTCCCATTTTGGGCCTCAAACTACACTGGTTACTCTGGTTCCCCCTCTGGGCCTCACCCTTACCTGGTGTCTGGTCACCCCTTGGGCTTCATTGGGGCCTGGTGATTCTGGTCCTTCGCTGCTCCGCACCTGGATGTGGTGACTGGTCACCACCTGGGCCTCCCCTGGACTTGGTGAATCCTGTTGCCACCTTCTCCTCACCTGGACCTTGGGACTGTGGTCCCACCTGGATCTCACCTGGATCTGGTGGCTCTGGTTCCCATATGGGGCTCCTCTGGACCTGGTTAATGACGTCTCCATCTGGCCTCACCTGGAACACAATGACTCTGATCCATATTTGGGCCTCTCCTGGACCTGTTGACTCTGTCCTTATCTTGGCATTATTTGGACCTGGATATTCTCTTATATACCTGGGCCTCACCTGGACCTGGTGACTGTGGTCCCACCTGGCCTCAACTGGACGAGGTGGCTGGTTCCCACAGGGGCCTCCCCTAGACCAGGTGACTCAGGTCCTCATATGTGCATCATGGGTCCTGGTTTCTCAGTTCCACATCGGGGCCTCACCTGGACCTAGTGATTCTTGTCCCCCTCTGGGCCTCACTCTGTCGTGGTGACTCTGGTCCCCACCTGGATATCACCAGAACCGGGTGACTCTGGTTTCCCTCTGGGACTCACCCGCAGCTGGGGACACTGGTCCTCAACTTGGCCTCAAAAGGACCTGGTGAATTTACTCCTCACTTAGGTCTCGTCTGGGCCTGTGACTCTTTTCCCACCTGACATCAATGGGACATGGTTACTCTGTTTCCCAACGGGGCCTCACCTGGACATGATAACTTTGGTCCACACTTTGGCCTCAGCTGGTCCTGATGACTCTGGTCCCCCCACCTAGGTCTAAATCTGGATCTGGTAACTGTGGTCCCCACATGGGTCTCTCCTGGACCTGGTGACTCTTGTTCCCACATGAACCACACCTGGACCTGGTGACTGTGGTGTTCTTGTAGAATCACATTTACCTAGTGACACTGGTCCCCACTAGGGCCTCACCTGGATCTGGTGACTCTGGCCTGCAGGTTCGCCTCACCTGGACCTGGTGAGTGGGGATGCCACCTGGGCCACACCCATATCTGGTGACTCAGGTCCCCACGTGTGCCTCTTGGACCAGGAAAATCTGGTCCTTACCTGGTCCTTTACTAGACCCGGGGACTCTGGTCACCACCTGGGCCTCACCTGGACCTGGTGAATGAATCTGGTCCCCATCTGGGCCTCACCCAGTACTGGTGACTTTGTTCCCCACCTGGACCTGATTGCTGTGGACTCTTTCTTGGCCTCACCTGGAACTGGTGACTCTGATCCTATCTGCGCATCACCCTGACCTGGTGACTCTGGTCCTAACCTGGGCATCATTGGTACCTGGTAACTCTGTTCCACACCTGAGCCTCACCTGGACATAATGACTCTCGAACCTCTCTGGGCCTCACCCTGACCTGGTGACTCTGGACCCGTCTGGATGTCACCTGGACCAGGTGGTTCTGGTACCCCTCTAGGCCTCAATCAGATCTGCTGTCTCTGGTCCTCAACGGGGCCTCACCTGGACCTAGTGAATATGCTCCTTCTGGGCCTCATTTGGGCCTGGTGACTCTGGTCAATAAATGAGCATCATCGGGACATGGTTCCACTGCATGGCCTTCAGGTTGGCCTCACCTGGACCTGGTAACTCTGGTCCCTACCTGGGCATCATCGGGACATGGTTCCTCTACATTGCCTGCAGGTTGGCCTCACATGGACCTGGTGAGTGGGGTTGCCACCTGCCCTCACCCATACCTGGTGACAAAGGTCCCTACGTGGGCCTAAATTGGACCTTGTGAATCTGGTCCTTACCTTATCCTACCCGGAACTGGTAACCCTTTTCACCACCTGGGCCTCAACTGGACCTGGTGATTCTGGTCCCCATCTGTGCCTCACCTGGCCCTGTTGACCATGGTCCTCAACTGGGCAAAATTGGGACCCGGTGACTGTGTTCCACAACTGGACCTCACCTGGACCAAGTGACTCTGGTCCCACTCTGGGTCTCACCGTGCCCTAGTGACTGTGAACCCCACTTTGGCCTGACTTGGACCTGCTGACCCTGGTTGCCAGCTGTGCCTGACGTCGAACTGTTGACTCTGGTTCTTTCAAGGGCCTCCGCTGTACCTGATGATCCTGGTCACCACCTGGGCCTCACCTGGACGTGGTGACCCTTGTCACCACCGTAGACTCACCTGGACCTGCTTACTGTGTTCCACACCTTGGCCTCAATTAGACCTATTGACCATGGTCCCCAAGCCGACCTCACATGGACATGTTGCCTCTTATCCCCACCGGGGCCTCACGTGTACCTGGTAACTCTGGTCCTCACCTGGGCCTCATCTTGACCTAGTGACTCTGGTCCCCACCTTTGCTTCACCTGGATCTGGTGACTCTGGTCCCCACCGGGACTTCACCTGGATCTGGTGACTCTGGTCCCCACAAGGACCTCTCCTGGACCTGGTGACTCTCTTTCCAACATGGACCTCACCAGGATCTGGTGACTCTGGTCCTCAGTTTGGCCTCACCTGGACTTGGTGTCTCTCGTCCCCACTTTGACCTAACTCAGAACTGCTGAATCTTGCCTCACCTAGGCCGCAGCCAGACCTGGTGACTCTTGTCCCCAGCTATTACTCAATTCGACCTGATGAATCTGGTCCTCACGTGGGCCTCACATAGACGGGGGACTCAGCTGGATAGAGTGGCTCTTGTTCCCACAAGGGGCTCACCTAATACTACTGACTGTGGTCTTATTCTATGCTTCACCAGGACGTAGTGATTCTGTTCCCCATCTGGGCCTGCATGGCCCTAGTGACTCTGGTCCTCACCCAGGTATCACTGAGACCTGGATACTCTATTCCACACCAGGGCCTTACTTGGACCAGGGACCTCTGGTCCCATTCCGGGCCTCAAACTAAACTGGTCACTCTGGTTCCCCCTCTGGGCCTCACCCTTACCTGGTGACTCTGGTCACCCCTTGGGGTTCACTTGGGCCTGGTGAATCTGTTCCTTTGCTGGTCCTCACCTGAATCTGGTGACTGGTCGCGACCTGAGCCTCACCTGGTCTTGGTGAATCCTGTTGCCACCAGCGCCTCAAATGGACCTTGTGACTGTGGTCCCACCTGGACCTCACCTGGATCTGGTGGCTCTGGTTCCCATATGGGGGTCTCCTGGACCTGGTTCCTGTGGTCTCCATCTGACCTCACCTGGAACACAATGACTCTGATCCATATTTGGGCTTCTCCTGGACTTGTTGACTATGGTCCTTACCTGGTCATCAAAGGGACCTGGATACTTTCTTATATACCTGGGCCTCACCTGGACCTGGTGACTGTGGTCCCACCTGGGCCTCACCTGGACGAGGTGACTAGTTCCCACAGGGACCTCACCTGGACCTGGTGACTCAGGTCCTCCTACGGGCATCATGGGACCAGGTTTCTCAGTTCCATATCGGGGTCTCACCTGGACCTAGTGATTCTCGTCCCCCTCTGGGCCTCACCCTGACTTGGTGACTCTGGTCCCCACCTGGATATCACCAGAACCGGGTGACTCTGGTCCCCCTCTGGGACTCCCCCGGAGCTGGGGACACTGGTCCTCAACAGGACCTGGTGAATCTACTCCTCACTTAGACCTCCTCTGGATCTTGTGACTCTTTTCACACCTGGCATCAATGGGACATGGTTACTCTGTTCCGCACCTGGGCCTCACATGGACTTGATAACTTTGCTCCGCATTTTGGCCTCAACTGGTCCTGAAGACTCTGGTCCCCCCACCTAGGCCTCAATCTGGACCTGGAGACTGTCGTCCCAACCTGGGTCTCAGCTGGACCTGGTGACTCTCGTTCCCACATGAACCACACCTGGCCCCGGTGACTGTGGTGTTCTTGTACACTCACATTTACCTGGTGACTCGGGTCCCCACTAGGGCCTCACCTGGATCTGGTGACTCTGGCCTGCAGGTTCGCCTCACTTGGACCTGGTGAGTGGGGTTGCCACCTGGGCCTCAATCAAACCTGGTGACTCAGGTCCCTACGTGGGCCTCTTGGACCTGTTAATCTGTTCCTTACCAGGTCCTCTCCCAGACCCGGGGACTCTGGTCCCCAACTGGGCCTCACCTGGACCTGGTGAATCTGTTCCCCATCTGGGCCTCACCCAGTCCTGGTGACTTTGTTCCCCACCTGGACCTGATTGCTGTGGACTCTTTCTTGGCCTCAACTGGAACTGGTGACTCTGATCCTATCTGCGCGTCACCCAGACCTGGTGACTCTGGTCCTCACCTGGGCATCATTGGTACCTGGTGACTCTATTCCATACCTGAGCCTCACCTGTATATGATGACTCTGGAACCTCTCTGGGCCTCACCCTGACCTGGTGACTCTGGTCCCCATCTGGATGTCACCTGGACCAGGTGATTCTGGTACCCCTCTAGGCCTCAACCAGATCTGGTGACTCTGGTCCTCAAGTGGGCCTCACCTGCACCTAGTGAATATGCTCCATCTGGGCCTCATTTGGACCTGGTGACTCTGGTCCCTACCTGCGCATCATCGGGACATGGTTCCACTGCATGACGTGCAGGTTGACCTCACCTGGACCTGGTAACTCTGGTCTCTACCTGGGCATCATCGGGACATGGTTCCAAACATGGCCTGCAGGTTGGCCTCACCTGGACCTGGTAATTCTAGTCCCTACCTGGGCATCATCGGGACATGGTTCCTCTGTATGGCCTGTGAGTGGGCCTCACCTGGACCTGATGAGTGGCGTTGTCACCTTGGCCTCACACATGCCTGGTGACACAGGTCCCCACGTGGGCCTCACTTGGGCCTGGTGAATCTGGTCCTTACCTGGTCCTCACCCGGAACTCCTAACTCGGGTCACCACCTGGGAATCACATGAACCTGGTTAATCTGGTCCCCATCTGGTCCTCATCCAGTCCTGGTGACTTTGTCACCCCACCTGGAACTGATTGCTGTGGACTCCTTCTTGGCCTCACCTGGAACTGGTGACTCTGATCCTAACTGGGCCTCACCCAGATCTGGTGACTCTGGTCCTCACCTATGGACCATTATGAACTGGATACATTGTTCCACACCTGAGACTCACCTGGACATGATGACTCTGGATCCCCTCTGGGCCTCACCGTGACATGATGACTCTGGTCCCCATCTGGATGTCAACTAGACTAGGTGAATCTGGTACCCGTAAGGACTCAACTAGACCTGGTGACTCTGGTCCTCAACTGGGCCTCACCGGGACCTAGTGAATATGCTCCCCACCTGCGCCTCATCTGGACATGGTGACTCTGGTTCTACCTGGGCATCATCGGGACGTGGTTACTCTATTCCCAGAGGGACTGACCTGATCGTGGTATCTCTGGTCCTGACTTTGGCCTCTTCTGTGCCATGTGACTCTGGCTCCCCCTGGACCTAACCTGTAACTGGTGACTCTGATCCTAAGCATGGCCTCACCTGAACTGGTGACTGTGGTTTCCATCAGTACCTCACCTGGTCCTCATGTCTCTGGTCCCAACTGAGACTCACCAGGACCTTGTATCTGGTACCCACCTGAGTAGCATCAGGATATGGTTACACTGTTCACTCACAGTGACCCGGCCGGATCTATTAACTCTCGTCTTCACCTGGTCCACACTTGGACATTCTCGTTCCCACATGGACATCATGTGGACCTGGTGGCTGCAGTGTTTCTAGCTTCTCATGTACCTCGTGACTCTAGTCCCCACCAGGGCCTCACCGTGACTTGGTGAGTGTGGTTGCCACCTGCACCTCACCAGGACCTGGTGATTCTGGTCTCCACCTGAGACTACCCTGGATCTGGTGACTGTGGTCCCCACCTGGGCTTCACCTGAACTTGGGGACTCCGGTCCCCATCTGGGCCTCAACTGGCCCTGTTGACCATGGTCCTCAACTGGGCAAAATTGGGACCCGTTGACTGTGTTCCACAACTGGACCTCACCTGGACAAGGTGACTCTGGTCCCCGTCTGGGTCTCACTGTGCCCTAGTGACTGTGAACTCCACTTTGGCCTGACTTGGACCTGCTGACCCTGGTTGCCACCTGCGCCTGACCTCGAACTGTTGACTCTGGTTCTCTCAAGGGCCTCCCCTGTACCTGGTGATCCTCGTCCCCAATTGGGCCTCAACTGGACGTGGTGACTCTTGTCACCACCGGGGACTCACCTGGACATGAATACTGTTTTCCACTCCTGGGACTGAGGTAGACCTGTTGACCATGGTCCGCAAGCCGGACTCACGTGGACCTTTTGGCTCTGATTCCCGCCGAGGCCTCACGTGTATCAGGTAACTTTGATCCTCACCTGGGCCTCATCTGGACCTAGTGACTCTGGTCCCCACCTGGGCTTCACCTGGATCTGGTGACTCTGGTCCCCACCTGGACTTCACCTGGATCTGGTGAATCTGGTCCCCACCTGGACCTCTCCTGGACCTGGTGACTCTCTTTCCAACATGGACCTCACCTGGATCTGGTGACTCTGGTCCTCAGTTTGGCCTCACCTGGACCTGGTGTCTCTCGTCCCCACTTTGACCTAACTCAGAACTGCTGAATCTTGCCCCACCTAGGCCGCACCCAGACCTGTGACTCTTGTCCCTAGCTATGCCTCAATTCGACCTGATGAATCTGGTCCTCACGTGGGCCTCCCATGGACCTGGGACTCAGCTGGATAGAGTGGCTCTGGTTCCCACAAGGGGTTCACCTGATACTGGTGACTGTGGTCTTATCCTATGCCTCACCAGGTCCTAGTGATTCTGTTCCCCATCTGGGCCTGCATGGCCCTAGTGACTCTGGTCCTCACCCAGGCATCATTGGGACCTGGATACTCTATTCCACAGCTGAGCCTCACTTTGACCAGGGACCTCTGGTCCCATTCTGGGCCTCAAACGAAACTGGTTACTCTGGTTCCCCCTCTGGGCCTCACCCTGACCTGGTGACTCTGGTCCCCACCTGGATATCACCAGAACCGGGTGACTCTGGTCCCCCTCTGGTTCTCACCCGGAGCTGGGGACACTGGTCCTCTGCTGATCATCAACAGGACCTGGTGAATCTACTCCTCACTTAGGCCTCGTATGGACCTTGTGACTCTTTTCCCACCTGGCATTAATGGGACATGGTTACTCTGTTCCCCACCTGGGCCTCACCTGAAAATGATAACTTTTCTCCACACTTTGGCCTCAAATGCTCCTGATGACTCTCGTCCCCCCAGCTAGGCCTCAATCTGGACCTGGTGACTGTGGTCCCCACCTGGGTCTCACCTGGACCTGGTGACTCTTGTTCCCACATGAACCACACCTGGACCTGGTGACTGTGGTGTTCTTGTAGACTCACATTTACCTGGTGAAACCGGTCCCCACTAGGGCCTCACCTGGATCTGCTGACTGTGGCCTGCAGGTTGGCCTCACCTGGACCTGGTGAATCTCTTCCCCATCTGGGCCTCACCCAGTCCTATTGACTTTGTTCCCCACCTGGACCTGATTGCTTTGGACTCTTTCTTGGCCTCACCTGGAACTGGTGACTCTTATCCTCTCTGCGCGTGACTCAGGCCTGGTGACTCTGGTCCTCACCTGGGCATGATTGATACCTGGTGACTGTTTCACACCTGAGCCTCACCTGGAAATGATGACTCTGGATCCTCTCTGGGCCTCACCCTGACCTGGTGACTCTGGTCCCCATCTGGATGTCACTTTGACCAGGTGAATCTGGTAACCCTCTAGTCCTCAACCAGATCTGGTGTCTCTGGTACTCAACTGGGCCTCACCTGGACCTAGTGAATATGCTCCATCTGGGCCTCATTTGGACCTGGTGACTTGGTCCTTACCTGGGCATCATCGGGACATTGTTCCACTGCATGGCCTGCAGGTTGGCCTCACCTGAACCTGGTGAGTGGGCTTGCCACCTGGGCCTCACCCATACCTGGTGACACAGGTCCCACGTGGGCCTCACTTGGACCTGGGTAGCATCAGGATATGGTTACACTGTTCACTAACAGTGACTCAGCCAGACCTATTAACTCTGGTCTTCACCTGGGCCACACCTGGACATGGTGACACTCGATCCCACCTGGGTCTCACCTGGACATGGTGAGTCGGATCCCCACCTGGTCCTCACCTGTAACTGGTGATTCTCGTTCCCACATGGACACCATGTGGATCTGGTGGCTGCAGTGTTTCTAGCTTCTCATGTAACTCGTGACCCTGGTGTCCACCAGGGCCTCACCAGGACCTGGTGAGTGTGGTTGACACCTGCTCCTTTCTTGGACCTGGTGATTCTGGTCTGCACCTGAGACTACCCTGGATCTGGTGACTGTGGTCTCCTCCTGGGCTTCACCTGGATTTGGGTACTCCGGTCCCCATCTGGGCCACACCTGGCTCTGTTGACCATGGTCCTCAACTGTGCAAAATGGGGACCCGGTGACTTTCTTCCACAACTGGACCTCACCTGGACCAGGTGACTCTGGTCCCCCTCCGGGTCTCACCGTGCCCTAATGACTCTGAACCCCACTTTGGCCTGACTTGGACCTGCTGACCTTGGTTGCCACCTGTGCCTGACCTTGAACTTTTGACTCTGGTTCCTTCAAGGGCCTCCCCTGTACCTGGTGATCCTGGTCCCCACCTGGGTCTCACCTGGACGTGGTGACTCTTGTCACCACCAGGGACTCACCTGGACCTGGTTACTGTGTTCCACACATGGGCGTCAAGTAAACCTGTTGACCATGGTCCCCAAGCCGGCCTCACATGTAGATGTTGCCTCTGATCCCCACCGGGGCCTCACGTGTACCTGGTAACTCTGGTCCTCACCTGGGCCTCATCTGGACCTAGTGACTCTGGTCCCCACCTGGGCTTCACTTGGATCTGGTGACTCTGGTCCCCACCGGGACTTCACCTGGATCTGGTGACTCTGGTACCCACCTGGACATCTCCTGGACCTGGTGACTCTCTTTCCAACATGGACCTCACCTGGATCTGTTTACTCTGGTCCTCAGTTTGGCCTCACATGGAACTGGTGTCTCTCGTCCCCACTTGGACCTAACTCAGAACTGCTGAATCTTGCCCCACCTAGGCCGCACCCAGACCTGGTGACTCTTGACCCCAGCTATGCCTCAATACGACCTGATGAATCTGGTCCTCAAGTGGGGCTCACATGGACCTGGGAATCAGCTGGATAGAGTGGCTCTTGTTCCCACAGTGGCCTCACCTGATACTGGTGACTGTGGTCTTATTCTATGCCTCACCAGGACCAAGTGATTCTGTTCCCCATCTGGGCCTGCATGGCCCTAGTGACTCTGGTCCTCGCCCAGGCATCATTGGGACCTGGATACTCTATTCCACACCTGGGCCTCACTTTGACCAGGGACCTCTGGTCCCATTCTGGGCCTCAAACTAAACTGGTTACTCTGGTTCCCCCTCTGGGCCTCACCCTTACCTGGTGACGCTGGTCACCCCTTGGGCTTCACCTGGGCCTGGTGAATCTGGTCCTTAGCTGGTCCTCACCTGGATCTGGTGACTGGTCGCCACCTGGGCCTCACCTGGACTTGGTGAATCCTGTTGCCACCTGCGCCTCACCAGGACCTTGTGACTGTGGTCCCACCTGGACCTCACCTGGATCTGGTGGCTCTGGTTCCCATATGGGGCTCTCCTGGACCTGGTTCCTGTGGTCTCCATCTGGCCTCACCTGGAACACAATGACTCTGATCCATATTTGGTCCTCTCCTGGACCTGTTGACTCTGGTCCTTACCTGGGCATCATTGGGACCTGGATACTCTCTTATATACCTGGGCCTCACCTGGACCTGGTGACTGTGGTCCCACCTGGGCCTCACCTGGACGAGGTGACTGGTTCCCCCAGGGACCTCAACTGGACCTGGTGACTCAGGTCCTTATATGAGCATCATGGGACCGGGTTTCTCAGCTCCACATTGGGGCCTCATCTGGACCTAGTGATTCTCGACCCCCTCTGGGCCTCACTCTGACGTGGTTACTCTGATCGCACCTGGATATCACCAGTATCGGATGACTCGCCCCCTCTGGGATCCCCCGGACCTGGCGACACTGGTCTTCAACTGGGCCTCAACAGGACCTGGTGAATCTACTCCTCACTTAGGCCTCGTCTGGACCTTGGACTGTTTTCGCACCTGGCATCAATGGGACATTTTTACTCTGTTCCACACCTGGGCCTCACCTGGATATTATAACTTTGCTCCACACTTTGGCCTCAACTGGTTCTGATGACACTGGTCGCCCCTCCTTGTCCTCAATCTGGACCTGGTGACTGTGGTCCCCACCTGGGTCTCACCTGGACCTGGTGACTAAGTTCCCACATGAACCACACCTGGACCTGGTGACTGTGGTGTTCTTGTAGACTCATATTTACCTGGTGACTCCTGTCCCCACTAGGGCCTCTCCTGGATCTGGTGACTCTGGCCTGCAGGTTGGCCTCACCTGGACCTGGTGAGTGGGGTTGCCACCTGGGCATCACCCATACCAGGTGACTCAGGTCCCCACGTGGGCCTCTTGGACCTGGTGAATCTGGTCCGTACCTGGTCCTCTCCCAGACCCGGGGACTCTGGTCACAACCTGGGCCTCACCTGGTCTTGGTGAATGAATCTGTTCCCCATCTGGGCCTCACCCAGTCCTGGTGACTTTGTTCCCCACCTGGACCTGATTGCTGTGGACTCTTTCTTGGCCTCACCTGGAACTGGTGACTCTGATCCTATCTGCGCGTCCACCAGACCTGGTCACTCAGGTCCTCACCTGGGCATCATTGGTACCTGGTGACTCTGTTCACACCTGAGCCTCACCTGGACATGATGACTCTGGATCCCCTCTGGGCCTCACACTGACCTGGTAACTCTGGACCCATCTGGATGGCACCTGGACCAGGTGATTCTGGTACCCTTCTAGGCCTCAACCAGATCTGGTGACTCTGGTCCTCAACTGGGCCTCACCTGGACCTAGTGAATATGCTCCATCTGGGCCTCATTTGGACCTGGTGACTCTGGTCCCTACCTGGCATCATCGGGACATGGTTCCACTGCATGGCCTTCAGGTTGGCCTCACCTGGACCTGGTAACTCTGGTCCCTACCTGGGCATCATCGGGACATGTTTCCACTGCATGGCCTGCATGTTGGCCTCACCTTAACTTGTGAGTGGGGTTGCCACCTGGGCCTCACCCATACCTGGTGACACAGGTCCCCACGTGGGCCTCACTTGGACCTGGTGAATCTGGTTCTTTCCTGGTACTCACCCGAAACCGGTAACTCTGGTCGTCACCTGGGAATCACCTGGACCTTTTGAATCTGGTCCCCATCTGGGCCTCACCCAGTCCTGGTGAATTTGTTCCGCACCTGGACCTGATTGCTGTGGACTCCTTCTTGGCCAAACCTGGAACTGGTGACTCTGATCCTACCTTGGCCATCCCCCAGATCTGCTGACTTGGTCCTCACCGGTGGACCATTATGACCTGGATACTCTGTTCCACACGTGTGCCTTACGTGGACATGATAACTCTGGATCCCCTCTGGGCCTCAGCCTGACACGGTGACTCTGGTCCCCATCTGGATGTCGCCTAGATCAGGTGAATCTGGTACCCTTCTAGGCCTCAACTTGACCTGGTGACTCTGGTCCTCAACTGGGCCTCACCGGGACCTAGTGAACATGCTCCCCACCTGCGCCTCTTCTAGACCTGGTGACTCTGGTTCTACCTGGGCATCATCGGGACATAGTTACTCTATTTCCCACTGGGACTGACCTGATCCTGGTAACTCTGATCCTGACTTTGGCCTCTTCTGTACCAGGTGACTGTCGCTCCACATGGGCCTCCCCTGTAACTGGTGACTCTGATCCTAAGCATGGCCTCACCTGACCTGGTGACTGTGGTTCCCATCGGGACCTCACCTGGACATCATGTCTCTGGTCCCACCTGGGCCTACCAAGACCTGGCCCAGAGTCATCATGTCCCGGTGAGGCTGACATGGTGACTCTGGTCCCCATCAGGATGTCACCTAGACCAGGTGAATCTGGTACCCCTCTAGGCCTCAAGTAGACCTGGTGACTCTGGTCCGCAACTGGGCCTCACAGGGACTTAGTGAATATGCTGCCACCTGCGCCGATTCTGGACCTGGTGACTCTGGTCCCTACCTTGGCATCATCGGGACACTGTTCCTCTTCATGGCCTGCAGGTTGGACTCACCTGGACCTGGTGATTGGGGGTGCCTACTGTGCAATTTCTGTGGACTCCTTCTGGGGCTAACCTGGAACTGGTGACTCTGATCCTAACTGGGCCTCACCAAGATCTAGTGACTCTGGTCCTCACCTGTGGACCATTATGACCTGGATACTCTGTTCCACACCTGAGCCTCACCTGGACATGATGACTCTGGATCCCCTCTGGGCCTCAGCCTGACATGGTGACTCTGGTCCCCATAGTGATGTCACCTAGACCAGGTGAATCTGGTACCCCTCTAGGAGTCAACTAGACCTCGTGATACTGGTCCTCAACTGGGCCTCACAGGAACCTAGTGAATATGCTCACTACCTGCTCCTCATCTGGACCTGGTGACTCTGGTTCTCCCTGGGCATCATTGGGACATTTTTACTGTATTCCCCACTGGGACTCACCTGATCCTTGTAACTCTGGTCCTGACTTTGGCCTCTTCTGTACCAGGAGACTCTCGCTTCACCTGAGCCTCACCTGTAACTGGTGATTCTGATCCAAAGCATGGCCTCACCTGACCTGGTGACTGTGGTTCCCATCGGGACCTCACCTGGACCTCATAACTCTGGTCCCACCTGGGCCTCACCAGGACCTGGTGTCTCTGGTACCCATCTGTGTAGCATCTGGATACGGTTACACTGTTCACTAAGAGTGACCCAGCCGGACCTATTAACTCTGTTCTTCACCTGGGCCACACCTGGACATGGTGACACTGGTTCCCACCCGTGTCTCACCTGGACATGGTGAGTCGGATCCCCACCTGGTCCTCACCTGTAACTGGTGATTCGCGTTCCCACATGGACATCATGTGGACCTGGTGGCTGCAGTGGTTCTAGCTTCTCATGCACCTCGTGACTCTGGTCCCCACCAGGGCCTCACCGGGACCTGGTGAGTGTGGTTGACACCTGCACTTCACCTGGACCTGGTGTTTCTGGTCTGCACGTGAGACTACCCTGGATCTGGTGACTGTGGTCCCCACCTGGGCTTCACCTGGATTTGGGGACTCCGGTCCCCATCTGGGCCTCACCTGGCCCTGTTGACCATGGTCCTCAACAGGGCAAAATGGGGACCCGGTGAGTGTGTTCCACAACTGGACCTCACCTGGACCAGGTGACTCTGGTCCACCTCTGGGTCTCACCGTGCCCTAGTGACTGTGAACCCCACTTTGGCCTGACTTGGACCTGCTGACCCTGGTTGCCACCTGCGCCTGACCTCGAACTGTTGACTCTGGTTCTTTCAAGGGCCTACCCTGTACCTGGTGATCCTGGTCCCCAACTGGGCCTCAACTGGACCTGGTGACTCTTGTCACCACTGGGGACTCACCTGGACAGGCTTACAGTGTTCCTCACCTGGGCCTCAGGTAGACCTGTTGACCATGTTCCCCAAGCTGGCCTCACGTGGACCTTTTGGCTGTGATCCCCGCCGGGGCATCACGTGTACCTGGTAACTCTGATCCTCACCTGGGCCTCATCTGGACCTAGTGACTCTGGTCCCCAACTCGGCTTCACCTGGATCTGGAGACTCTGGTACCCACCTGGACTTCACCTCTATCTGGTGACTCTGGTCCCCACCTGGACCTCTCCTGGACCTGGTGACTCTCTTTGCAACATGGACCTCACCTGGATCTGGTGACTCTTCCTCAGTTTGGCCTCACCTGGAACTGGTGTCTCTCGTCCCCACTTTGACCTAACTCCAAACTGCTGAATTTGCCCCACCTAGGCCGCACCCAGACCTGGTGACTCTTGTCCCCAGCTATGCCTCAATTCGACCTGATGAATCTGGTCCTCACGTGGGCCTCACATGGACCTGGGACTCAGCTGGATAGAGTGGCTCTGGTTCCCAAAATGGGCACACCTGAAACTGGTGATTTTGGTCTTATTCTATGCCTCACCAGGACCTAATGATTCTGTTCCCCATCTGGGCCTGCATGGCCCTAGTGACTCTGGTCCTCACCCAGGCATCATTGGGACCTGGATACTCTATTCCACACCTGGGCCTCACTTTGACCAGGGACCTCTGGTCCCATTCTGGGCCTCAAATTAAACTGTTTACTCTGGTTCCCCGCTGGGCCTCACCCTTACCTGGTGACTCTGGTCACCCCTTGGGCTTCACTTGGGCCTGGTGAATCTTGTCCTTAGCTGGTCCACATTTGGATCTGGTGACTGGTCGCCACCTGGGCCTCACCTGGACTTGGTGAATCCTGTTGCCACCAGCGCCTCACCTGGACCTTGTGACTGTGGTCCCACCTGGACCTCACCTGGATCTGGTGGCTCTGGTTCCCATATGGGGCTCTCCTGGACCTGGTTCCTGTGGTCTCCATCTGGCCTCACCTGGAACACAATGACTCTGATCCATATTTGGGCCTCTCCTGGACCTGTTGACTCTGGTCCTTACCTGGGCATCATTGGGACCTGGATACTCTCTTATATACCTGGACCTCACCTGGACCTGATGACTGTGGTCCCACCTGGGCCTCACCTGGACGGGGTGACTGGTTCCCACAGGGACCTCACTTGGACCTGGTGACTCAGGTCCTCATATGTGCATCATGGGACCTGGGTTCTCAGTTCCACATCGGGGCCTCATCTGGACCTACTGATTCTCGTCCCCCTCTGGGCCTCACCCTGATGTGGTAACTCAGGTCCCCACTGGATATCACCAGAACCGGGTGACATGGTCCCCCTCTGGGACTCACCGGGAGCTGGTGACACTGGTACTTAACTGGGCCTAAACAGGACATGGTGAATCTACTCCTCACTTAGGCCTCGTCTGGACATTGTGACTCTGTTCCCACCTGGCATCTTTGGGACATGGTAACTCTGTTCCCCACCTGGGTTTCAGTAGGACATGATAACTTTGCTCCACACTTTGGCCTCAACTGGTCCTGATGACTCTGGTCCCCCGAAGTAGGCCTCAATCTGGACCTGGTGACTGTGGTCCCCACCTGGGTCTCACCTGGACCTGGTGACTCTCGTTCCCACATGAACCACACCAGGATCTGGTGACTGTGTTGTTCTTGTAGAATCACTTTTAACTGGTGACTCCAGTCCCCACTAGGGACTCACGTCGATCGGGTGACTTGGCCTGCAGGTTGGCCTCACATGGACCTGGTTAGTGGGGATCCCCTTGGGCCTCACCCATAGCTGGTGACTCAGGTCTCCACGTGGGCGTCTTGGATCTGGTGAATCTGGTCCTTACCTGGTCCTCTCCCAGACCCGGACACTCTGGTTACCACCTGGGCCTCACCTGGACCAGGTGAATACGAACCCATCTGGGCCTCACCCAGTCTTGGTGCCTTTGTTTCCCACCTGGACCTGATTGCTGTAGACTCTTTCTTGGCCTCACCTGGAACTGGTGACTCTGATCCTAACTGCGAATCACCCGGACCTGGTGACTCTGGTCCTCACCTGGACATCAATGGTACCTGGTAACTCCGTTCCACGCCTGAGCCTCACCTGGACATGATGACTCTGAAACCTCTCTGGGCCTCACCCTGACCTGGTGACTCTGGTCCCCATCTGGATGTCATCTGGACCAAGTGATTCAGGTACCCCTCTAGGCCTCAACCAGATTGGTGACTCTGGTCCTCAACTGGGTCTCACCTTGCCCTAGTGAATATGCTCCCTCTGGGCCTCATTTGGAACAGGTGACTCTGGTCCCTACCTGGGCATTGTCGGGCCATGTTTCCACTGGATGGCTTGCAGGTTGGCTGCACCTGGACCTGTGAGTTGGATTGCCACCTGGGCCTCACCGAATACTGGTGACACAGGTCCCCACGAGGGCCTCACTTGGACCTGTGGAATCTGGTCCTTACCTGGTCCTCACCCGGAACTGGTAAGTCTGAACATCACTTGGGAATCACGTGGACCTGGTGGATCTGGTCCCGATCTGGGCTTCACCCAGTCCTGATGACTTTGTTCCCCACCTGGACCTGATTGCTGTGGAATCCTTCTTGGCCTCACCTGGAACTGGTGACTCTGATCGTAGCTGGGTCTCACCCAGATCTGGTGACTCTGGTCCTTACCTGTGGACCAGTATGACCTGGATACTCTCTTCCACACCTGAGCCTCACCGGGACATGATGACTCTGTATCCCCTCTGGGCCTCACCCTGACATGGTGACTCTGGTCCCCATCTGGATGTCACCTAGACCAGTTGAATCTGGTACCCCTCTAGGCCTCAACTAGACCTGGTGACTCTGGTCCTCAACTGGGCATTACCGGGACCTAGTGAGCATGCTCCCCACCTGCGCCACATCTGGCCCTTGTGACTCTGTACCTGGGCATCATCGGGACATTGTTACTGTATTCCCCACTGGGACTGACCTGATCCTGGTAACTCTGGTCCTGACTTTGGCCTCTTCTGTACCAGGTGACTCTGGCTCCAATGGGGCCTCACTTGTAACTTGTGACTCTGATCTTAAGCATGGCCTCACCAGACCTGGTCTCTGTGGTTCCCATTTGGACTTCACCTGGACCTCATGTCTTTGGTCCCACCTGGGCCTCACCAGGACCTGGTGTCTCTGGTACCCACCTGGGTAGCATCAGGATATGGTTACACTGTTCACTAAAAGTGACCCAGCTGGACCTATTATCTCTGGTCTTCACCTTTGCCACACCTGGACATGGTGACACTGGTTCCCACCTGGGCCTCACCAGGACATTGTAAGTCGGATCCCCACCTGGTCCTCACGTATAACTGGTGATTCTCGTTCCCACATGGACATAATGTGGAATTGGTGGCTGCAGTGTTTATAGCTTCTCATGTACCTCGTGATTCTGGTCCCCACCAGGGACTCACCGTGACCTGGTGAGTGTGGTTGCCACCTGCATTTCTCCTGGACCTGGTGATTCTGGTCTGCACCTGAGGCTACCCTGGATCTGGTGACTGTGGTCCCCACCTGGGCTTCACCTGGAATTGGGGACCCCGGTCCCCATCTGGGCCTCACCTGGCCCTGTTGACCATGGTCCTCAACTGGGTAAAATTGGGACTCGGTGACTGTGTTCCACAACTGGACCTCACGTGGACAAGGTGACTCTGGTCCCACTCTGGGTCTCACCGTGCCCTAGTGACTGTGAAACCCACTTTGGCCTGACTTGGACCTGCTGACCTTGGTTGCCACCTGCGCCTGACCTCCAACTGTTGACTCTGGGTCTTTCAAGGTCCTCCCCTGGACCTGGTGATCCTTGTCCCCACCTGGGCCGCACCTGGATGTGGTGACCCGTTAACCACCTGGGACTCACCTGGACCTGCTTATTGTTTTCCACACCTGGGACTCAAGTAGACCTCTTGACCATGGTCCCCAAGCCGGCCTCACATGGACCTGTTGCCTCTGATCCCCGCCGGGGATTCACGTGTACCTGGTAACTCTGGTCCTCACCTGGGCCTTATCTGGACCTAGTGACCCTGGTCCCCACCTGGGCTTCACCTGGATCTGGTGACTCTGGTCCCCACCTGGACTTCTCCTGGATCTGCTGACTCTGGTCCACACCTGGACCTCTCCTGGAACTGGTGTCTCTCTTTCGAACATGGACCTCACCTGGATCTGGTGACTCTGGTCCTCAGTTTGGCCTCACCTGGACCTGGTGTCTCTCGTCCACACTTTGACCTAACTCAGAACTGCTAAATCTTGCCAAACCTAGGACGCACCCAGACTTGGTGACTCTTGTCCCCAGCTATGCCTCAATTCGACCTGATGAATCTGGTCCTCACGTGGGCCTCACATGGTCCTGGGACTCAGCTGCATAGAGTGGCTCTGGTTCCCACAAGGGGCTCACCTGATACTGGTGACTGTGGTCTTATTCTATGCCTCACCAGGACCTAGTGATTCTGTTCCCCATCTGGGCCTGCATGGCCTTAGTGAATCTGGTCTTCACTCAGGCATCATTGGGACCTGGATACTCTATTCCACACCTGGGCCTCACTTTGACCAAGGACCACTAGTCCCTTTCTGGGCCTCAAACTAGACTGGTTACTCTGGTTCCCCCTCTGAACCTCACCCTTACCTGGTGACTCTGGTCACCCCTTGGGCTTCACCTGGGCCTGGTGAATCTGATCCTTAGCAGGTCCGCACCTGGATGGTGACTGGTCGCCACCTGGGCCTCACCTGGACTTGGTGAATCCTGTTGCCACCTGCGCCTCACCTGGTCCTTGTAAGTGTGGTCCCACCTGGACGTCACCTGGATCTGGTTCCTCTGGTTCCCATATGGGGCTCCCCTGGACCTGCTTCCTGTGGTCTCCATCTGGCTTCACCTGGATCACAATGACTCTGATCCATATTTGTGCCTCTCCTGGACCTGTTGACTCTGGTCCTTACCTGGGGATCATTGGGACCTGGATACTCTCTTATATATTTGGACCTCGCCTGGACCTGGTGACTGTGGTCCCACCTGGGCCTCACCTGGACGAGGTGACTGGTTCCCACAGGGACCTCACCTGGACCTTGTGACTCAGGTCCTCATATGGGCATATTGGGACCTGGTTTCTCAGTTCCACATCGGGGCCTCAGCTGGACCTAGTGACTCTCGTACCCCTCTGGGCATCACCCTGACGTGGTGACTCTTGTCCCCACCTGAATATCACCAGAACCGGATGACTCTGGTCCCCCTCTGGGACTCACCCGGCGCTGGGTACACTGGTCCTCAACTGGACCTCAACAGGACATGGTGAATCTACTCTTCACTTAGGCCTCGTCTGGACCTTGTGAATCTTTTCCCACCTGGCATCAATGGGACATGGTTACTCTGTTCCCCAACTGGGACTCACCTGGATATGATAACTTTGCTCCACACTTTGGCCTCAACTGGTCCTGATGACTCTGGTCCCCCCACCTAGGCCTCAATGTGGACCTGGTGACTGTGGTCCCCATCTGGGACTCACCTGGACCTGGTGACTCTCGTTCCCACATAAACCACACCTGGACCTGGTGACTGTGGTATCCTTGTGGACTCACATTTACCTGGTGACTCCGGTCCCCACTAGGGCCTCACCTGGATCTGGTGACTCTGGCCTGCAGGTTGGTCTCACATGGACCTGGTGATTGGGGTTGCCACCTGGCCTCACCCATACCTGGTGCCTCAGGTCCCCACGTGGGCCTCTTGGACCTAGTGAATCTGGTCCTTACCTGGTCCTCTCCCAGACCCGGGGACTCTGGTCACCACCTGGACCTCACTTGGACCTGGTGAATCTGGTCCCCTTCTGGGCCTCCCCCAGGCCTGGTGACCTTGTTCCCCACCTGGACCTGATTGCTGTGGACTCTTTCTTGGCCTCACCTGGAACTGGTGACTCTGATCCTATCTGCGCATCACCCAGACCTGGTGACTCTGGTCCTCCACTGGGCATCATTGGTACCTGGTGACTCTGATCCACACCTGAGCCTCACCTGGACATGATGACTCTGGAACCTCTCTGGGCCTCACCCTGACCTGGTGACTCTGGTCCCCATCTGGATGTCACCTGGACCAGGGAATTCTGGTACCCCTCTAGGCCTCAACCAGATCTGGTTACTTTGGTCCTCAACTCGGACTCACCTGAACCTAGTGAATATGCTCCATCTGGGCCTCATTTGGACATGGTGACTCTGGTCCCTACCTGGGCATCATCGGGACATGGTTCCACTGCATTGCATGCAGGTTGGCCTCACCTGGACCTCGTAACTCTGGTCCCTACATGGCCGTCATCGGGACACGGTTCCTCTGCATGCCCTCAGTTTGGCCTCCCCTGGACCTGGTGAGTGAGGTTGCAACCTGGGTCTCCCCATACCTGGTGACACAGGTCCCACGTGGGCTTCACTTGGACCTGGTGAATCTGGTCCTTACCTTGTCCTCACCCATAACTGGTAACCCTTGTCACCACCTGGGAATCACCTGGACCTGGTGAATCTGGTCCCCATCTGGGCCTCACCCAGTCCTGGTGACTTTGTTCCCCACCTGGACCCGATTTCTGTGGACTAATTCTTGGCCTCACCTGGAACTGGTGACTCTGAGCCTATCTGAGCGTCACCCAGACCTGGTGATTCTGGTCCTCAGCTGGGCATCATTGGTACCTGGAGACTCTGATCCACACCTGAGCCTCACCTGGACATGATGACACTGGAACCTCTCTGGGCCTCACACTAACCTGGTTACTGTGGTCCCCATCTGGATGTCACCTGGACCAGGTGACTCTGGTACCGCTCTAGGCCTCAACCATTTCTGGTGACTCTGGTCTTCAACTGGGCCTCACCTGGACCTAGTGAATATGCTCCATCTGGGCCTCATTTGGACCTGCTGACTCTGGTCACTTCCTGGCAATCATCGGGAAATGGTTCCCCTGCATGGCCTGCAGGTTGGCATCAGCTGGACATGGTAACTCTGGTCCCGACCTGGGCATCATCGGGACATTGTTCCTCTGCGTTGCCTGCAGGTTGTCCACATCTGGACCTGGTGAGTGCGGTTGCCAACTGGGCCTCACCCATACTTGGTGACACAGGACCCCACGTGGGCCTCAGTTGGACCTGGTGAATCTGGTCCTTACCTGGTCCACACCCGGAACTCGTAACTCTGCTCACCACCTGGAAATCAGCTGGACTTGGTGAATCTTGTCCCCATCTGGGCCTCACCAAGTCCTGGTTACTTTGTTCTCCACATGGACCTGATTGCTGTGGACTCCTTCTTGGCCTTACCTGAAACTGGTGACTCTGATCCTAACTGGGCCTCACCCAGATCTGGTGACTGTGGACCTCACCTGTGGACCATTATGACCTGGATAATCTGTTCCACAACTGAACCTCACCTGGACATGATGACTCTGGATCCACTCTGGGCCTCAGCCTGATATGTTCACTCTGATCCCCATCTGGATGTCACCTAGACCAGGTGAATCTGGTACGCCTCTAGGCCTCAACTAGACCTGGTGACTCTGGTCATCAACTGGGCCTCACGGGGACCCAGTGGACAAGCTCCCCACCTGCGCCTCATCTCGACCTGGTGACTCTGGTTCTACCTGGGCAAATTCGGGACATGGTTACTCTATTCCCCACTGGGAGTGACCTGATCCTGGTAACTCTGGTCCTGACTTTGGCCTTTTCTGTACCAGGTGACTCTGGCTCCACCTGGGCCTCACCTGTAACTGGTGACTCTGATCCTAAGCATGGACTCACCTGACCTGGTCTCTCTGGTTCCCATCGGGACCTCACCTGGACCTCATGTCTCTGGTCCCACCTGGGCCTCACCAGGGCCTGGTGTCACTGGTACCCAACTGGGTAGCATCAGGATATGGTTACACTGTTCACTAACAGAGACACAGCTGGACCTATTAACTCCGGTCTTCACCTGGGCCACACCTGGACGTGGTGTCTCTTGTCACCACCGGGCACTCACCTGGACCTGCTTACTGTGTTCCACACCTGGGCCTCAAGTAGACCTGTTGCCCATGGTCCCAAGCCGGCCTCACATGGACCTTTTGGCTCTGATCCCCGCCGGGGCCTCACGTGTATCTTGTAACCCTGATCCTCTCCTGGGTCTCATCTAGACCTAGTAACTCTGGTCCCCACCTGGGCTTCAGGTGGATCTGGTGACTCTGGTCCCCACCTGGAATTCACCTGGATCTGGTGACTCTGGTCCCCACCTGGACCTCTCCTGGACCTGTTGACTCTCTTTCCAACATGGACCTCACCTGGATCTGGTGCCTCTGGTCCTCAGTTTGGCCTCACCTGGACCTGGTGTCTCTCGTCCCCACTTTGACCTAACTCAGAACTGCTGAATCTTGCCCAACCTAGGCCGCACCCAGACCTGGTGACTCTTGTCCCTAGCTATGCCTCAATTCGACCTGATGAATCTGGTCCTCACGTGGGCCACACATGGACCTGGTACTGAGCTGGATAGAGTGGCTCTGGTTCCCACAAGTGGCTCACCTGATACTGCTGACTGTGGTCTTATTCTATCCCTCACCAGGACCTAGTGATTCTGTTCCCCATCTGGGCCTGCATGGCCCTAGTGACTCTGGTCCTCACCCAGGCATCATTGGGAACTGGATACTCTATTCCACACATGGGCCTCACTTTGACCAGGGACCTCTGGTCCCATTCTGGGCCTCAAACTAAACTGGTTACTCTGGTTCCCCCTCTGGACCTCACCCTGACCTTGTGACTCTGGTCACCCGTTGGGCTTCACTTGGGCCTGGATTTTCTGGTCCTTAGCTGTTCCCCACCTGGATCTGGTGACTGGTCGCCACCTGGGCCTCACCTGGACTTGGTGAATCCTGTTGCCACCTGCGCCTCAAATGGACCTTGTGACTGTGGTCCCACCTGGACCTCAGCTGGACGAGGTGACTGGTTCCCACAGGGAACTCACCTGGACCTGGTGACTCAGGTCCTTATATGGGCATCATGGGACCTGGTTTCTCAGTTCCAGATAGGGGCCTCACCTGGACCTAGTGATTCTTGTCCCCCTCTGGGCCTCACCCTGACGTGGTAACTCTGGTCCCCACCTGGATATCACCAGAACCGGGTGACACACCCGGAGCTGGGGACACTGGTCCTCAGCTGGGCCTCAACAGGACCTGGTGAATCTACTCCTCACTTAGGCCTCTTCTGGACCTTGTGACTCTTTTCCCAACTGGAATCAATGGGACATGGTTACTCTGTTCCCCACCTTGGCCTCACCTGGACATGAAAACTTTGATCCACACTTTGGTCTCAAATGCTCCTGATGACTCTCGTCCCCCCACCTAGGCCTCAATCTGGATCTGGTGACTGTGGTCCCCACCTGGGTCTCACCTGGACCTGGTGACTCTCATTCCCACATGCACCACACCTGGCCCTGGTGACTGTGGTGTTCTTGTAGACTCACATTTACCTGGTGACACCGGTCCCCACTAGGGCCTCACCTGGATCTGCTGAAACTGGCCTGCAGGTTGCCATACCTGGACCTTGTGATTGGGGTTGCCACCTGAGCTTCACCCATATCTGGGGACTCAGGAACCCACGTTGTCCTCTTGGACCTGGTTAATCTGGTCCTTACATTGTCCTCTCCCAGACCCGGGGATTCTGTTCACCACCTGGGCCTGACCTGGACCTGGTGAATCTCTTCCCCATCTGGGCCTCACCCAGTCCTGGTGACTTTGTTCCCCACCTGGACCTGATTGCTTTGGACTCTTTCTTGGCCTCACCTGGAACTGGTGACTCTTATCCTCTCTGCACGTGACTCAGGCCTGGTGACTCTGGTCCTCACCTGGGCATCATTGGTACCTGGTGACTCTGTTCCACACCTGAGCCTCACCTGGACATGATGACTCTGGAAACTCTCTGGGCCTCACCCTGACCTGGTGACTCTGGTCCCCATCTGGATGTCACCTGGACCAGGTGATTCTGGTACCCCTCTAGGCCTCAACCAGATCTGGTCTCTGGTCCTCAACTGGGCCTCGGCTGGACCTAGTGAATATGCTCCATCTTGGCCTCATTTGGACCTGGTTACTCTGGTCCCTACCTGGGCATCATGGAGACCTCGTTCCACTGCATGGCCTGCAGGTTGGCCTCACCTGGACATGGTAACTCTGGTCCCTACCTTGTCATTATCGGGACCCGGTTACTTTGCATGGCCTGCAGGTAGGCCTCACCTGAACCTGGTGAGTGGGGTTGCCACTTGGGCCTCACCCATACCTGGTGACACAGGCCCCTACGTGGGCCTCACTTGGACCTGGTGTATCTGGTAATTCTGGTCACCACCTGGGAATCACCTGGACCTGGTGAATCTGGTAACTCTGGTCACCACCTGGGAATCTCCTGGTCCTGGTGAATTTGTGTCCCCATCTGGGCCTCACCCAGTCCTAGTGATTTTTTCCCCACCTGGACCTGATTGCTGTGGACTCCTTCTTAGCCTCACCTGGAACTGTTGACTCTGATCCTAACTGGGCCTCACCCAGATCTGTTGACTCTGGTCCTCACCTGCTGGACCATTATGACCTGGATACTCTGTTCCACACCTGAGACTCACCTGGACATGGTGACTCTGGATCTGCTCTGGGCCTCTCCCTGACATGGTGTCTCTGGTCCCCATCTGGACGGCACCTAGACCATGTGAATCTCGTAGCCCCTCTAGACCTCAACTAGACCTGGTGACTCTTGTCCTCTACTGGGCCTCAACGGGGCGTAGTGAATATGCTCCCCACCTTCGCCTCATCTGGACCTGGTGACTCTGGCTCCACCTGGGCCTCACCTGTAACTGGTGAATCTGATCCTAAGCATGGCCTCACCTGACCTGGTGACTGTGGTTCCCATCGGGACCTCACCTGGACCTCATGTCTCTGGTCCCAACTGGGCCTCAACTGGACCTTGTGACTGTGGTCCCACCTGGACCTCACCTGGATCTGGGGGCTCTGGTTCCCATATGGGGCTCTCCTGGACCTGTTTACTGTGGTATCCATCTGGCCTCGCCTGGAACACAATGACTCTGATCCATATTTGGGCCTCTCCTGGACCTGTTGACTCTGGTCCTCACCTGGGCATCTTTGGTACTTGGTGACTCTGTTCCACACCTGAGCCTCACCTGGACATGATGACTCTGGAACCTCTCTGGGTCTCACCCTGACCTGGTGACTCTGGACCCATCTGGATGTCACCTGGACCAGGGATTCTGGTACCCCTCTAGGCCTCAACCAGGTCTGGTGACTCTGGTCCGCAACTGGGCCTCACCTGGACAGATTGAATATGCACCATCTGGGCCTCATTTGGACATGGTGACTCTCTTCACTACCTGGGCATCATCGGGACATGGTTCCACTGCATGGCCTTAAGGTTGGCTGCACCTGGACCTGGTAACTGTGGTTCTTCCTGGGCATCATGGGGACGTGGTTACTCTATTCTCAGTGGGACTGACCTGATCGTGGGAACTCTGGTCCTGACTTTGGCTTCTTCTGTGCCATGTGACTCTGGCTCCCCCTGGACCTCACCTGTAAGTGGTGACTCTGATCCTAAGCATGGCCTCACCTGACCTGGTGACTGTGGTTTCCATCGGTACCTCACCTGGTCCTCATGTCTCTGGTCCCAACTGGGACTCACCAGGACCTTGTATCTGGTACCCACCTGAGTAGCATCAGGATATGGTTACACTGTCCACTAACAGTGACCCGGCCGGACCTATTAACTCTAGTACTCATCTGGTCCACACTTGGGCATGGTGACACTGGTTCCCCCCATGGTCTCACCTGGACATGGTGACTCAGATCCCCACCTGGTCCTCACCTGTAACTTGTAATTCTCGTTCCCACATGGACATCATGTGGACCTGGTGGCTGCAGTGTTTCTAGCTTCTCATGTACCTCGTGACTCTTGTCCGCACCAGGGCCTCACCGGGACCTGGTGAGTGTGGTTGCCACCTGCACCTCACCAGGACCTGGTGATTCTGGTCTCCACCTGAGACTACCCTGGATCTGGTGACTGTGGTCCCCACCTGGGCTTCACCTGAAATTGGGGACCCGGGTCCCCATCTGGGCCTCAACTGGCCCTGTTGACCATGGTCCTCAACTGGGCAAAATTGGGACCCGGTGACTGTGTTCCACAACTGGACCTCACCTGGACCAGGTGACTCTGGTCCCCCTCTGGGTCTCACTGTGCCCTAGTGACTGTGAACCCCACTTTGGCCTGACTTGGACCTGCTGACCCTGGTTGCCACCTGCGCCTGACCTCGAACTGTTGACTCTGGTTCTTTCAAAGGCCTCCCCTGTCCCTGGTGATCCTGGTCCCCAATTCGGCCTCAACTGGACGTGGTGACTCTTGTCACCACCGGGGACTCACCTGGACATGATTACTGTGTTCCACACCTGGGCCTCAGGTAGACCTGTTGACCATGGTCCCCAAGCCGGCCTCACGTGGACCTTTGGCTCTGATCCCCGCCAGGGGCTCACGTGTATCTGGTAACTGTGATCTTCAGCTGGGCCTCATCTGGACCTAGTGACTCTTGTCCCCACCTGGGCTTCACATGGATCTGGTGACTCTGGTCCCCACCTGGACTTCACCTGGATCTGGTGAGTCTGGTCCCCACCTGGACCTCTCCTGAACCTGGTGACTCTCTTTCCAACATGGACCTCACCTGGATCTGGTGACTCTGGTCCTCAGATTGGCCTCACCTGAACCTGGTGTCTCTCGTCCCCACTTTGACCTAACTCAGAAGTGTTGAATCTTGCCCCACCTAGGCCGCACCCAGACCTGGTGACTCTGTCCCCAGCTATGCCTCAATTCGACCTGATGAATCTGGTCCTCACGTGGGCCTCACATGGACCTGGGACTCAGCTGGATAGAGTGGCTCTGGTTCCCACAAGAAGCACACCTGATACTGGTGATTTGGTCTTATTCTATGCCTCACCAGGACCTAGTGATTCTGTTCCCCATCTGGGCCTGCATTCCCCTAGTGACTCTGGTCCTCACCCAGGCATCACTGGGACCTGGATACTCTATTCCACATCTGGGACTCACAATGACCAGGGACCTCTAGTCCCATTCTGGGCCTCAAACTAAACTGTTTACTCTGGTTCCCCCTCTGGGACTCACCCTTACCTGGTGAATCTGGTCACCCCTTCGGCTTCACTTGGGCCTGGTGAATCTGGTCCTTAGCTGGTCCTCACCTGGATCTGGTGACTGGTCGCCACCTGGGCCTCACCTGGACTTGGTGAATCCTGTTGCCACCTGCGCCTCACCTGGACCTTGTGACTGTGGTCCCACCTGGACCTCACCTGGATATGGCGTCTCTGTTTCGCATAAGGGGCACTCCTGGACCTGGTTCCTGTGGTCTCCATCGGGCCTCACCTGGAACACAATGACTCTGATCCATATTTGGACCTCTCCTGGACCTGTTGACTCTGGTCCTTACCTGGGCATCATTGGGACCTGGATACTCGCTATATACCTGGGCCTCACCTGGACCTGGTGACTGTGGTCCCACCAGGGCCTCACCTGGACGAGGTGACTGGTTCCCACAGGGACCTCACCTGGACCTGGTGACTCAGCTGTTCATATGGGCATCATGGGACCAGGGTTCTCAGTTCCACACCGGGGTCTCATCTGGAGCTAGTGATTCTCGTCCCACTCTGGGCCTCACCCTGACGTGGTGACTCTGGTCCCCACCTGGATATCACCAGAACCGGGTGACACTGGTCCCCCTCTGGGACTCACCCGGAGCTGTGGACACTGGTCCTCAACTGGGCCTCAACAGGACCTGGTGAATCTACTCCTCACTAAGGGCTCGTCTGAACCTTGTGACTCTTTTCCCACCTGGCATCAATGGGACATGGTTACTCTTCCCCACCTGGGCCTCACATGGACCTGATAACTTTGCTCCACACTTTGGCCTCAACTGGTCCTGATGACTCTGGTCCCCCGACCTAGGCCTCAATCTGGACCTGGTGACTGTGGTCCCCACCTGGGTCTCACCTGGACCTGGTGACTCTCGTTCCCACATGAACCACACCAGGTCCTGATGACTGTTTTGTTCTTGTAGAATCACTTTTAACTGGTGACTCCAGTCCCCAATAGGGCCTCACGTGAATCGTGTGTCTTGGCCTGCAGGTTGGCCTCACATGGACCTGGTTAATGGGGATCCCACTTGGCCCTCACCCATACTTGGTGACTCAGGTCTCCACGTGGGCCTCTTGGACCTGGTGAATCTGGTCCTTACCTGGTCTCTCCCAGACCTGGGGACTCTGGTCACCACCAGGGCCTCACCTGGACCTGGTGAATCTGGTCCCCATCTGGGCCTCACTCAGTCCTGGTGACTTTGTTCCAAACCTTGACCTGATTGCTGTGGACTCTTTCATGGTCTCACCTGGACCTGGTGACTCTGATCCTATCTGCGTTTCACCCAGACCTGGTGACTCTTGTCCTCACCTGGGCATCATTGGTACCTGGTGACTCTGTTCCACACCTGAGCCTCATCTGGACATGATGCTCTGGACTCTCGAACCACTCTGGGCCTCACCCTTACCTGGTGACTCTGGTCACCCCTTGGGCTTCACTTGGGCCTGTTGAATCTCTTTCTTAGCTGGTCCGCACATGGATCTGCTGACTGGTCTTCAGCTGGGCTTCACCTGGACTTGGTGAATCATGTTGCCACATGTGCCTCACCTGGACCTTGTGACTGTGGTCCCTCCTGGACCTCACCTGGATCTGGTGGCTCTGGTTCCCATATGGGGCTCTCCTGGACCTGGTTCCTGTGGTCTCCATCTGGCCTCACCTGGAACACAATGACTCTGATCCATATTTGGGCCTCTCCTGCACCTGTTGACTCTGTTCCTTCCCTGGGCATCATTGGGACTTGGATATTCTCTTATATACCTGGGCCTCACCAGGACCTGGTGACTGTGGTCCCACCTGGGCCTCACCTGGACGGGGTGACTGGTTCCCACAGGGACATCACCTGGACCTGGTGACTCAGGTCCTCATATGGGCATCTTGGGACCTGGTTTCACAGTTCCACATCGCGGCCTCA
Source organism: Canis aureus (assembly GCF_053574225.1). Lineage (NCBI taxonomy): Eukaryota > Metazoa > Chordata > Mammalia > Carnivora > Canidae > Canis > Canis aureus. The sequence goes on from NC_135632.1 coordinate 58,500,681, forward strand.
CCTGGACCTAGTGATTCTCATCCCCCTCTGGGCTTCGCCCTGACTTGTGACACTGGTCCCCACCTGGATATCACCAGAACCGGGTTCACACCCGGAGCTGGTGACACTGGTCCTCAGCTGGGCCTCAACAGGACCTTGTGAATCTACTCCAAACTTAGGCCTCGTCTGGACCTTGTGACTCTTTTCCAACCTGGAATCAATGGGACATGGTTACTCTGTTCCCCTCCTGGGCCTCACCTGGACATGATAACTTTGATCCATACTTTGGCCTCAACTGGTCCTGATGACTCTGGTCCCCCCACCTTGGCCTCAATCTGGACCTGGTGACTGTGGTCCCCACCTGGTTCTCACTTGCACCTGGTGACTCTCGTTCCCACATGAACCACACCTGGACTTGGTGACTGTGGTGTTCTTATAGAAGCACATTTACCTTGTGACTCCCGTCCCCACTAGGGCCTCACCTGGATCTGGTGACTCTGGCCTGCAGGCTGGACTCACCTGAACCTGGTGAGTGGGGGTGCCACCTGGGACTCACCCATACCTGGTGACTCAGGTCCCCACGTGGGCCTCTTGGACCTGGTGAATCTGGTCCTTACCTGGCCCTCTCCCAGAACCGGGTACTCTGGTCACCACCTGGGCCTCACCTGGACCTGGTGAATCTGGTCCCCATCTGGGCCTCACCCAGTCCAGGTGACTTTGTTCCCAACCTGGACCTGATTGCTGTGGACTCTTTCTTGGCCTCACCTGGACCTAGTGACTCTGATCCTATCTGCGCGTCCCCCGGATCTGGTGACTCTGGTCCTCATTTGGGCATCATTGGTACCTGGTGACTCTGTTCCACAGCTGAGCCTCACCTAAACATGATGACTCTCAAACCTCTCTGTGCCTCACCCTGACCTGGTGACTCTGGTCCCAATCTGGATGTCACCTGGACCAGGGGATTCTGGTACCCTTCTCGGCCTCAACCAGATGTGGTGACTCTGGTCCCCAACTGGGCCTCACCTGGACCTAGTGAATATGCTCGATCTGGGCCTCATTTGGACCTGGTGACTCTGGTCCCAACCTGGGCATCATCGGGACACGGTTCTTCTGCATGGCCTGCTGGTTGGCGTCACCTGTACCTCGTACCTCTGGTCCCTACCTGGGCATCATCGGGACACGGTTCCTCTGCATGGCCTGCAGGTTGGCCTCACCTGGACCTGGTGAGTGGGCTTGCCACCTGGGCCTCACCCATACCTGGTGACACAGGTCCCACGTGGGCCTCACTTGGACCTGGTGAATCTGGTCCTTACCTGGTCTTCACCCGGAACTGGTAACCCTTGTCACCACCTGGGAGTCCCCTGGACCTGGTGAATCTGGTCCCCATCTGGGCCTCACCGAGTCCTGGTGACTTTGTTCCCCACCTGGACCTGATTGCTGTGGACTCCTTCTTGGCCTCACCTGGAAGTGGTGACTCTGATCCTAACTGGGCCTCACCCAGATCTGGTGACTGGTCCTCACCTGTGGATCATTATGACCTGGATACTCTGTTCCACACTTGAGCCTCACCTTGAAAGGATGACTCTGGATCCCCTCTGGGCCTCAGCCTGACATGGTGACTCTGGTCCCCATCTGGATGTCACCTAGACCAGGTGAATCTGGTACCCGTCTAGGTCTCAACTAGACCTTTTGACTCTGGTCCTCAACTGGGCCTCACCGGGATTTAGTGAATATGCTCCCGACCTGCGCCTCATCTGGACCTGGTGACTGGTTCTACGTGGGCATCATCGGGACATGGTTAGTCTATTCCCCACTGGGACTGACCTGATCCTGGTAACACTGGTCCTGACTTTGGCATTTTCTGTACCAGGTGACTCTGGCTCCACCTGGGCCTCACCTGTAACTGGTGACTCTGATCCTAAGCATGGCCTCACGTGACCTGGTGACTGTGGTTCCCATCGGGACCTCACCTGGCCCTCATGTCTCTGGTCCCAACTGGGCCTCAACAGGACCTGGTGTCTCGGTACCCACCTCGGTATCATCAGGATATGGTTACACTGTTCACTAACAGTGACCCAGCCGGACCTATTAACTCTAGTCTTCACCTGGTCCACACCTGGACATGGTGACACTGGTTCCCACCTGGGTCTTACCTGGACATTGTGAGTCGGATCCCCACCTGGGCCTCACGTGTAACTGGTGATTCTCGTTCCCACATGGACATCATGTGGCCCTGGTGGCTGCAGTCTTCTAGCTTCTCATGTAACTCGTGACTCTGGTCCCCACCAGGGCCTCACTGGGACCTGGTGAGTGTGGTTGCCACCTGTACCTCACCTGGACCTGGTGATTCTGGTCTGCACCTGAGAATACCCTGGATCTGGTGACTGTGGTCCCCACCTGGGCTTCACCTGGATTTGTAGACTCCGGTCCCCATCTGGGCCTCACCTGGCCCTGTTGACCATGGCCCTCAACTGGGCAATATTGGGACCCGGTGACTGTGTTCCACAACTGGACCTCACCTGGACCAGGTGACTCTGGTCCCCCTCTGGGTCTCACCGTGCCCTAGTGACTGTGAACCCCACATTGGGCTGACTTGGACCTGCTGACCCTGGTTGCCACCTGCGCCTGACCTCGAACTGTTGACTCTGGCTCTTTCAAGGGCCTCCACGGTACCTGTTAATCCTGTTCTCCACCTGGGCCTCACCTGGAAGTGGTGACCCTTGTCACAACCGGGGACTCACGTGGATCTGCTTACTGTGTTCCACACCTGGGCCTCAAGTAGACCTGTTGACCATGGTCCCCAAGGCGGCCTCACATGGACCTGTTGCCTCTGATCCCCACCGGTGCCTCACGTGTACCTGGTAACTCTGGTCCTCACCTGGGCCTCATTTGGACCTAGTGACTCTGGTGTCCACCTGGGCTTCACCTCGATCTGGTGACTCTGGTCCCCACCTGGACTTCACCTGGATCTGGTGACTCTGGCACCCTTCTGGACCTCTCCTGGACCTGGTGACTCTCTTTCCAGCATGGACCTCACCTGGATCTGGTGACTCTGGTCCTCAGTTTGGCCTCACATGGACCTGGTATCTCTCGTCCCTTCTTTGACCTAACTCAGAACTGCTGAATCTTGCCCCACCTAGGCCGCACCCAGACCTGGTGACTCTTGTACCCAGCTATGCCTCAATTCGACCTGATGAATCTGGTTCACGTGGGCCTCACATGGACCTGGGACTCAGCTGGTTAGAGTGGCTCTGGATCCCACAAGGGGCTCACCTCATCCTGCTGACTGTGGTCTTATTTTATGCCTCAGCAGGACCTAGTGATTCTGTTCCCCATCTGGGTCTGCATGGCCCTAGTGACTCTGGTCCACACCCAGGCATCATTGGGACCTGGATACTCTATTCCACACCTGGGCCTCACTTGGACCAGGGACCTCTGGTCCCATTCTGGGCCTCAAACTAAACTGGTTACTTGGTTCCCCCTCTGGGCCTCACTCTTACCTGGTGACTCTGGTCACACCTTGGGATTCAGTTGGGCATGGTGAATCTGGTCCTTAGCTGGTCCGCATTGGATCTGGTGACTGGTCGCCACCTGGGCCTCACCTGGACTTGGTGAATCCTGTTGCCACCTGCGCCTCACCTGGACCTTGTGACTGTGGTCCCACCTGGACCTCACCGGGATCTGGTGTCTCTGGTTCCCATATGGGGCTCTCCTGGACCTGGTTTCTGTGGTCTCCATCTGGCCTCACCTGGAACACAATGACTCTGATCCATATTTGGGCCTCTCCTGGACCTGTTGACTCTGGTCCTTACCTTTGCATCATTGGGACCTGGATACTCTCTTATATACCTGGGCCTCACCTGGACCTGGTGACTGTGGTCCCACCTGGGCCTCACCTGGACAAGGTGACTGGTTCCCACAGGGACGTCACCTGGACCTGGTGACTCAGGTCCTCATATGGGCATCATGGGACCTGATTTCTCAGTTCCACATTGGGGTCTCACCTGGACCTAGTGATTCTCATCCCACTCTGGGCCTCACCCTGACGTGGTGACTCTAGTCCCCACCTGGATATCACCAGAACCGGGTGACTCTGGTCCCCCTCGGGGACTCACCCGGAGCTGGGGACACTGGTCCTTAACTGGACCTCAACAGGACCTGGTGAATCTACTCCTCACTTAGGCCTCGTCTGGACCTTGTGACTCTTTTCCCACCTGGCATCAATGGGACATGGTTACTCTGTTCCCCACCTGGGCCTCACCTGGACATGAAAATTTTTCTCCACACTTTGGCCTCAACTGCTCCTGATGACACTGGTCCCACCACCTAGGCCTCAATCTGGCCCTGGTGACTGTGGTCCCCACCTGGGTCTCACCTGGACCTGGTGACTCTCGTTCCCACATGACCCACACCTGGACCTGGTGACTGTGGTGTTCTTGTAGACTCACATTTACCTGGTGACTCCGGTCCCCACCAGGGCCACAACTGGATCTGGTGACTGTGGCCTGCAAGATGGCCTCACCTGGACCTGGTGAGTGGGGTTGCCACTCCATACCTGGTGACTCAGGTCCCCAGGTGGGCCTCTTGCACCTGGTGGATCTCGTCCTTACCTGGTCCTCTCCCAGACCCGGGGACTCTGGTCACCACCTGGGCCTCAGCTGGACCTGGTGAATCTGGTCCCCATCTGGGCCTCACCCAGTCCTGGGGACTTTGTTCCCCACCTGGACCTGATGCTGTGGACACCTTCTTGGTCTCACCTGGAACTGGTGACTCTGATCCTATCTGCCCGTCACCCAGATCTGGTCACTCTGGTCCTCACCTGTGGACCATTATGACCTGGATACTCTGTTTCACACCTGAGCCTCAACTGGACATGATGTCTCTGGATCCACTCTGGGCCTCACCCTGACATTGTGTCTCTGGTCCCCATCTGGATATCACCTAGACCAGGTGAATCTGGTACCCCTCTAGGCCTCAACCAGACCTGGTGACTCTAGTCCTCAACTGGGTCTCACCGGGGCCTAGTGAACATACTCCCCACCTGCGCCTCATCTAGACCTTGTGACTCTGGTTCTACGTTGGCATCATCGGGTCATGGTTACTGTATTCCCCAATGGGACTGACCTGATCCTGGTAACTCTGGTCCTGACTTCGGCCTCTTCTGTACCAGGTGACTCTGGCTCCACCTGGGCCTCACCTGTAACTGGTGACTCTGATCCTAAGCATGGCCTCACCTGACCTGGTGACTGTGGTTCCCATCGGGACCTCACCTGGACCTCATGTCTCCGGTCCCACCTAGGACTCACCAGGACCTGGTGTCTCTGGTACCCACCTGGGTAGCATCAGGATATGGTAACTCTGTTCACTAACGGTGACCCAGCCAGACCTATTAACTCTGGTCTTCACCTGGGCCACACCTGGACAGGGTGACACTGGATCCCACCTGGGTCTCACCTGGACATGGTGAGTCGGATCCCCACCTTGTCCTCACCTGTAACTGGTGATTCTCGTTCCCACATGGACATCATGTGGACCTGGTGGCTGCAGTGTTTCTAGCTTCTCATGTACCTCGTGACTCTGGTCTCCACCAGGGCCTCACCGGGACCTGGTGATTGTGATTGCCACCTGCACCTCACCTGGACCTGGTGATTCTGGTCTGCACCCGAGACTACCCTGGATCTGGTGACTGTGGTCCCCACCTGGGCCTCACCTGGACTTGGTGAATCCTGTTGCCACCTGCGCCTCACCTGGACCTTGTGACTGTGGTCCCACCTTTACCTCACCGGGATCCGGTGTCTCTGGTTCCCATATGAGGCTCTCCTGGACCTGGTTCCTGTGGTCTCCATCTGGCCTCACCTGGAACACAATGACTCTGATCCATATTTGGGCCTCTCCTGAACCTGGTGACTCTGTTCCTTACCTGGGCATCATTGGGACCTGGATACTCTCTTATATACCTGGGCCTCACCTGGACCCGGTGACTGTGGTCCCACTTGGGCCTCACCTGGACGAGGTGACTGGTTCCCACAGGGACCTCACCTGGACCTGGTGACTCAGGTCCTCATATGGGCAACATGGGACCTGTTTTCTCAGTTCCACATCGGTGCTCACCTGGACCTAGTGATTCTCGTCCCTCTCTGGGCCTCACCCTGACGTGGTGACTCTGGTCTCCACTTGGATATCACCCGAACCAGATGACTCTGGTCCCCCTCTGGGACTCACCCGGAGCTGGGGCACTGACCCTCAACTGGGGCTCAACAGGACCTGGTGAATCTACTCCTCACTTAGGCCTCGTCTGGACCTTGTGACTCTTTTCCCACCTGGCTTCAATAGGACATGGTTACTCTGTTCCCCACCTAGGGCTGACCTGGACATGATAACTTTGCTCCACACTTTGGCCTCAAAATGTCCTGATGACTCTGATCCCCCCACCTAGGCCTCATACTGGATCTGGTGACTGTGGTCCTCACCTGGGTCTCACCTCGACCTGGTGACTCTCGTTCGCACATGAAACACACCTGAACCTGGTGACTGTGGTGTTCTTGTAGACTTACATTTACCTGGTGTCTCCGGTCCCCACTAGGGCCTCACCTGCATCTGGTGACTCTGGCCTGCAGGTTGGCCTCACCTGGACCTGGTGAGTGGGGTTGCCACCTAGGCCTCACCCATACCTGGTGACTCAGGTCCCCAAGTGGGCCTCTTGGACCTGGTGAATCTGGTCCTTACCTCGTCGTCTCACAGACCAGGGGACTCTGGTCACCACCTGGGCCTCACCTGGAATCGGTGAATCTGGTCCCTATCTGGGCCTCACCCAGTCCTGGTGACTTTGGTCTCAACCTGGACCTGATTGCTGTGGACTCTTTCTTGGCCTCACCTGGAACTGGTACTCTGATCCTATCTGCGCGCCACCCTGACCTGGTGACTCTGGTCCTCACCTGGGCCTCATTGGTACCTGGTGACTCTGTTCCACACCTGAGACTCACCTGGACATGATGACTCTGGAACTTCTCTGCGCCTCACCCTGAACTAGTGACTCTGGTCCGCATCTGGATGTCACCTGGACCAGGTGATTCTGGTACCTCTCTAGGCCTCATCCAGATCTGGTGACTCTGGTACTAAACTGGGCCTCACCTAGACCTAGTGAATATGCTCCATCTGGCCTCATATGGACCTGGTGACTCTGGTCCCTACCTGGGCATCATCAGTATATGGTTACTCTATTCCAAACTGGGACTGACCTGAACCTGGTAACTCTGGTCCTGACTTTGGCTTCTTCTGTACCAGGTGACTCTGGCTCCACTTGGGCCTCACCTGTAACTGGTGACTCTGAACTTAAGTATGGCCTCACCTGACCTGCTGACTGTTCTTCCCATCGGGACCTCACCTGGACTCATAGGTCTGGTCCCACCTGGGCCTCACCAGGACCTGTTGACTCTGGTACCCACCTGGGTAGCATCAGGATATGGTTACACTGTTCACTAACTGTGACACAGCTGGACCTATTAACACTGGTCTTCACCTGGACCACACCTGGACATGGTGACACTGGATCCCACCTGGATCTCACCTGGACATGGTTTGTCGGAAACCCACCTGGTCCTCACCTGTAACTGGTGATTCTCTTTCCCACATGGACATCATGTGGACCTGGCGGCTGCAGTGTTTTAGCTTCTCATGTATCTCATGACTCTGGCCTCCACCGGGGCCTCACCAGGACCTGGTGAGTGTGTTTGCCACCTGCACCTCACCTGGACCTGGTGATTCTGGTCTGCACCTGAGACTACCCTGGATCTGGTGACTGTGGTCTCTACCTGTGCTTCATTGGATTTGGGGACTCCGGTCCACATCTGGGCCACATCTGGGCCTCACCTGGCCCTGTTGACCAAAATTGGGACCAGGTGACTGTGTTCCACAACTGGACCTCACCTGGACCAGGTGATTCTGGTCCCCCTCAGGGTCTCACCGTGCCCTAGTGACTGTGAACCCCACTTTGGTCTGACTTGGACTTGCTGACCCTGGTTGCCACCTGCGCCTGACCTCGAACTGTTGACTCTGGTTCTTTCAAGGGCCTCCCCTGTACCTGGTGATCCTGGTCCCTACCGGGGCCTCACAAGGGCGTGGTGACTCTTGTCACCACCAGTGATTCACCTGAACCTGCTTACTGTGTTCCACACCTGGGCATAAGTAGACCTGTTGACCAAGGTCAGCAAGCCGGCCTCACATGGACCTATTGCCTCTCATCCCAACCAGGGCCTCACTTGTACCTGGTAACTCTGGTCCTCACCTGGGGCTCATCTGGACCTAGTGACTCTGGTCGCCACGTGGGCTTCACCTGGGTCTGGTGACTCTGGTCCCAACCTGGACATCAACTGGATCTGTTGTCTCTGGTCCCCACCTGGACTTCACCTGGATCTGGTGACTCTGGTCCCCACCTGGACCTCTCCTGGACCTGGTGACTCTCTTTCCAGCATGGACCTCACCTGGATCTGGTGACTCTGGTCCTCAGTTTGGCCTCACATGGACCTGGTATCTCTCGTCCCCACTTTGACCTAACTCAGAACTGCTGAATCTTGCCCCACCTAGGCCGCACCCAGACCTGGTGACTCTTGTACCCAGCTATGCCTCAATTCGACCTGATGAATCTGGTTCACGTGGGCCTCACATGGACCTCGTATCTCTGGTCCCACCAGGGCCACACCAGGACCTGGTGTCTCTGGTACCCACATGGGTAGAATCAGGATATGTTTACACTGTTCACTAATAGTGACCCAGCCAGACCTATTAACTCTGGTCTTCACCTGGGCCACACCGGGACATGGTGACACTGGTTCCAACCTGGGTTGGTGCTGCAGTGTTTCTAGGTTCTCATGTAGCTCGTGACTCAGGTCCCCACCAGGGCCTCACCGGGACGTGGCGAGTGTGGTTGCAACCTGCACCTCACCTGGACCTGGTGATTCTGGTCCCTACCGGGGCCTCACAAGGGCGTGGTGACTCTTGTCACCACCAGTGATTCACCTGGACCTGCTTACTGTGTTCCACACCTGGGCATAAGTAGACCTGTTGACCTAGGTCAGCAAGCCGGCCTCACATGGACCTATTGCCTCTCATCCCCACAAGGGCCTCACTTGTACCTGGTAACTCTGGTCCTCACCTGGGGCTCATCTGGACCTAGTGACTCTGGTCGCCACGTGGGCTTCACTTGGGTCTGGTGACTCTGGTCCCAACCTGGACATCAACTGGATCTGTTGACTCTGGTCCCCACCTGGACTTCACCTGGATCTGGTGACTCTGGTCCCCACCTGGACCTCTCCTGGACCTTGTGACTCTCTTTCCAACATGGACCTCACCTGGATCTGGGGACTCTGGTCCTCAGTTTGGCCTCACTTGCACCTGGTGTCCCTCGTCCCCACTTTGACCTAATTCAGAACTCCTGAATCTTGCCCCACCTAGGCTGCACCGAGTCCTGTTGACTCTTGTCCCCAGCTATACCTCAATTCGACAAATGTATCTGGTCCTCACGTGGGCCTCACATGGACCTGGGACTCAGCTGGATAGAGTGGCTCTGGTTCCCACAAGGGGCTCACCTGATACTACTGACTGTGATCTTCTTCTATGCCTCACCAGGACATAGTGATTCTGTTCCCCATCTGGGCCTGTATGGCCGTAGTGACTCTGGTCCTCACCCAGGCATCATTGGGACTTGGATACTCTATTCCACACCTGGACCTCACTTTGACCACAGACCTCTGGTCCCATTCTGGGCCTCAAACTAAACTGGTTACTCTGGTTCCCCTCTGGGCCTCACCCTTACCTGCTGACTCTGGTCACCCCTTGTGCTTCACATGGGCGTGCTGAATCTGGTCCTTAACTGGTCCGAACTTGGATGTGGTGACTGGTCGCCACCTGGGCCTCACCTGGACTTGGTGAATCCTGTTGCCACCTGCGCCTCACCTGGACCTTGTGACTGTGGTCTCCCCTGGATCTCACCTGGATCTGGTGGCTCTGGTTCCCATATGGGGCTCTCCTGGACCTGGTTCCTGTGGTCTCCATCTGGCCTCACCTGGAACACAATGACTCTGATCCATATATGGTCCTCTCCTGGACCTGTTGCCTCTGATCCTTACCTGGGCATCATTGGGACCTGGATACTCTCTATATACCTGGGCCTCACCTGGACCTGGGGACTGTGGTCACACTTGGGCCTCACCTGGATGAGGTGACTGGTTCCCACAGGGAACTCACCTGGACCTGGTGACTCAGGTCCTCATATGGGCATCATAGGACCAGGGTTCTCAGTTCCACATCGGGGTCTCATCTGGACCTAGTTATTCTCGTCCCCCTCTGGGCCTCACCCTGAGGTGGTGACTCTGGTCCCCACCTGGATATCACCAGAACCGGGTGACACTGGTCCCCCTCTGGGACTCACCCGGAGCTGGGGACACTGGTCTTCAACTGGGCCTCAACAGGACCTGGTGAATCTACTCCTCACTAAGGCCTCGTCTGGACCTTGTGACTCTTTTCCCACTTGGCATCAACGGGACATGGTTACTCTTCCCCACCTGGGCATCACATGGACATGATAACTTTGCTCCACACTTTGGCCTCAACTGGTCCTGATGATCTGGTCCCCCGACCTAGGCCTCAATCTGGACCTGGTGACTGTGGTCCCCACCTGGGTCTCACCTGGACCTGTTGACTCTCGTTCCCACATGAACCACACCAGGTCCTGGTGACTGTGTTGTTCTTGTAGAATCACTTTTAACTGGTGACTCCAGTCCCCACTAGGGCCTCACGTGAATCGGGTGACTTGGCCTGCAGGTTGGCCTCACATGGACCTGGTTAGTGAGGATGCCACTTGGGCCTCACCCATACATGGTGACTCAGGTCTCCACGTGGGCCTCTTGGACCTGGTGAGTCTGGTCCTTACCTGGTCCTCTCCCAGACCCGGGGACTCTGGTCACCACCTGGGCCTCACCTGGACCTTGTGAATCCTGTCCCCATCTGGGCCTCACTCAGTACTGGTGACTTTGTTCCCCACCTTAACCTGATTGCTGTGGACTCTTTCTTGGCCTCACCTGGACCTGGTGACTCTGACCTTTCTGCGTGTCACCCAGACCTGGTGACTCTGGTCCTCACCTGGGCATCATAGATACCTGGTGACTCTGTTCCACACCTGAGCCTCACCTGGACATGAGGCTCTGGGCTCTCGAACCACTCTGGGCCTAACCCTGACCTGGTGACTCTGATCTTCATCTGGATGTCACCTGTACCAGGTGATTCTGGTACCCCTCTCGGCCTCAACCAGTTCTGGTGACTCTAGTCCTCAACTGAGCCTCACCTGGACCTATTGAATATCCTCCATCTGTGCCTCATTTGGACCTGGTGACTCTGGTCCGTACCTGTGCATCATCTGGACATGGATCCACTTCATGGCCTGTAGGTTGGCCTCAGCTGGACCTGGTAACTCTGGTCCCTACCTGGGCATCATCGGGACACGGTTCCTCTGCATGGCCGCCAGGTTGGCCTCACCTGGACCTAGTGAGTGGGGTTGCCACCTGGGGCTCACCAATACCTGGTGACACGGGTTCGCACGTGGGCCTCACTTGGACGTGGTGAATCTGGTCCTTCCCTTGTCCTCACCCGGAACCGTTAACTCTGGTCATCACCTGGGAATCACCTGGACATTGTGATTCTGGTCCCCATTGGGCCTCATCGAGTCCAGGTGACTTTGTTCCCACCTGGACCTGATTGCTGTGGACTCCTTCTTGGCATCACCTGGAACTGGTGACTCTGATCCTAACTGGGCCTCACCCAGATCTGGTGACTCTGGTCCTCACCTGTGGATCATTATGACCTGGATACTCTGTTCCACACCTGAGCATCACCTGGACATGATGACTCTCGATCCCCTCTGAGCCTCACCCTGACATGGTGACTCTGGTCCCCATCTGGATGTCACCTAGACCAGGTGAATCTGGTACCCGTCTAGGCCTCAAATAGACCTGGTGACTCTGGTCCTCAACTGGGCCTCACCAGGACCTAGTGAATATGCTCCCCACCTGCGACTCATCTGGACCTGGTGACTCTGGTTCTACGTGGGCATCATCGGGACATGGTTACTCTATTTCCCACTGGGACTGACCTGGTCCTGGTAACACTGGTCCTGACTTTGGCCTTTTCTGTACCAGGTGACTCTGGCTCCACCTGGGCCTCACCTGTAACTGGTGACTCTGATCCTAAGCATGGCCTCACCTGACCTGGTGACTGGGGTTCCCATCGGGACCTCACCTGGCCCTCATGTCTCTGGTCCCAACTGGGCCTCAACAGGACCTGGTGTCTCGGTACCCACCTCGGTAGCATCAGGATATGGTTACACTGTTCAATAACAGTGACCCAGCTGGACCTATTTACTCTGGCCTTCACCTGGGCCACACCTGGACATGGTGACACTGGTTCCCACCTGGGTCTCAACTGGACATGGTGAGTCAGATCCCCACCTGGTCCTCACCTGTAACTGGTGATTCTCGTTCCCACATGGACATCATATTGACCTGGTGGCTGCAGTGTTTCTACCTTCTCATGTACCTCGTGACTCTGGTCCGCACCAGGGCCTCACCGGGACCTGGTGAGTGTGGTTGCCACCTGCACCTCACCAGGACCTGGTGTTTCTGGTCTGCACCTGAGACTAACCTGTATCTGGTGACTGTGGTCCCCACCTGAGCCTCACCTGGACCTGATGTCTCTGGAAGCTCTCTGGGCCTACACTGACCTGGTGACACTGGTCCCCATCTGGATATCACCTGGAACAGGTGATTCTGGTACCCCTCCAAGACTCAACCAGATCTGGTGACTCTGGTCCTCAATGGGCCTCACCTGGACCTAGTGAATATGCTCCATCTGGGCCTCATTTGGACCTGGTGATTCTGGTCCCTCCCTGGGCATCATCGGGACATGGTTCCACTGCCTGGCCTGCAGGTTGGCCTCACCTGGACCTGGTAACTCAGGTCCCTACCTGGGCATCATCGGGACACTCTTCCTCTGCATTGCCTGCAGGGTGGCCTCACCTGGACCTGGTGAGTGGGGTTGCCACTTGGGTCTCATCCGTACCTGATGACACAGGTGCCCACTTGGGCCTCACTTGGACCTGGTGAATCTGGTCCTTACCTGGACCTCCCCCGGAACTGCTAACTCTGGTCACCACCTGGGAATCACCTGGGCCTGGTGAATCTGATCCCCATCTGGGCCTCACCCAGTCCTGGTGACTTTGTTCCCCAACTGGACCTGATTGCTGTGGACTCCTTCTTGGCCTCACCTAGAAGTGGTGACTCTGATCGTAGCTGGGTCTCACCCAGATCTGGTAACTCTGGTCCTCACCTGTGGACCATTATGACCTGGATAATCTGTTCCACACCTGAGCCTCACCTGGACATGATGACTCTGGATCCCCTCTGGGCCTCACCATGACATGGTGACTCTGGTCCCCCCTGGATATCACCAGAACCGGGTGACTCTGGTCCCCCTCTGGGACTAACCCAGAGCTGCGGACACTGGTCCTCAACTGGATCTCAACAGTACCTGTTGAATCTACTCCTCACTTAGGTCTCGTCTGAACCTTGTGACTCTTTTCCCACCTGGCATCAACGGGACATGGTTACTCTGTTCCCCACCTGGGCCTCACCTAGACATGATAACTTTGCTCCACACTTTGGCCTCAACTGGTCCTGATGACTCTGGTCCCCCCACCTAGGCCTCAATCTGGACCCGGTGACTGTGGTCCCCACCTGGATCTCACCTGGACCTGGTGACTCTCGTTCCCACATGAACCACACCTGAAACTGGTGACTGTGGTCTTCTTGTAGACTCACATTTACCTTGTGACTCCGGTCCCCACTAGGGCCTCACCTGGATCTGGTGACTCTGTCCTGCAGGTTGGCCTCACCTGGACCTGGTGAGTGGGGTTGCCACCTGGGCCTCACCCATAGCTGGTGACTCAGGTCCTCACATGGGCCTCACTTGGACCTGGTGAATCTGGTCCTTACCTGGTACTCTCCCAGACCCGGGGACTCTGGTCACCACCTGGACCTCACTTGGACCTGGTGAATCTGGTCGCCATCTGGCCTCACCTAGTCTGGTGACTTTGTTCCCCACCTGGACCTGATTGCTGTGGACTCTTTCTTGGCCTCACCTGGAACTGGTGACTCTGATCCTATCTGCGCATCACCCAGACCTGGTGACTCTGGTCCTCCACTGGGCATCATTGGTACCTGGTGACTCTGTTCCACACCTGAACCTCACCTGGACATGATGACTCTGGAACCTCTCTGGGCCTCACCCTGACCTGGTGACTCTGGTCCCCATCTGGATGTCACCTGGACCAGGGAATTCTGGTACCCCTCTAGGCCTCAACCAGATCTGGTTACTTTGGTCCTCAACTCGGACTCACCTGGACCTAGTGAATATGCTCCATCTGGGCCTCATTTGGACCTGGTGACTCTGGTCCCTACCTGGGCATCATCGGGACATGGTTCCACTGCATTGCATGCAGGTTGACCTCACCTGGACCTCGTAACTCTGGTCCCTACATGGCCGTCATCGGGACACGGTTCCTCTGCATGGCCTTCAGGTTGGCCTCCCCTGGACCTGGTGAGTGAGGTTGCAACCTGAGTCTCCCCATACCTGGTGACACAGGTCCCACGTGGGCTTCACTTGGACCTGGTGAATCTGGTCCTTACCTTGTCCTCACCCATAACTGGTAACCCTTGTCACCACCTGGGAATCACCTGGACCTGGTGAATCTGGTCCCCTTCTGGGCCTCACCCAGTCCTGGTGACTTTGTTCCCCACCTGGACCCGATTTCTGTGGACTAATTCTTGGCCTCACCTGGAACTGGTGACTCTGAGACTATCTGAGCGTCACCCAGACCTGGTGATTCTGGTCCTCACCTGGGCATCATTGGTACCTGGAGACTCTGATCCACACCTGAGCCTCACCTGGACATGATGACACTGGAACCTCTCTGGGCCTCACACTAACCTGGTTACTGTGGTCCCCATCTGGATGTCACCTGGACCAGGTGACTCTGGTACCGCTCTAGGCCTCAACCAGTTCTGGTGACTCTGGTCTTCAACTGGGCCTCACCTGGACCTAGTGAATATGCTTCATCTGGGCCTCATTTGGACCTGCTGACTATGGTCACTTCCTGGCAATCATCGGGAAATGGTTCCACTGCATGGCCTGCAGGTTGGCCTCAGCTGGACATGGTAACTCTGGTCCCGACCTGGGCATCATCGGGACATTGTTCCTCTGCGTTGCCTGCAGGTTGTCCACATCTGGACCTGGTGAGTGCGGTTGCCAACTGGGCCTCACCCATACTTGGTGACACAGGACCCCACGTGGGCCTCAGTTGGACCTGGTGAATCTGGTCCTTACCTGGTCCTCACCCGGAACTCGTAACTCTGCTCACCACCTGGAAATCAGCTGGACTTGGTAAATCTGGTCCCCATCTGGGCCTCACCAAGTCCTGGTGACTTTGTTCCCCACCTGGACCTGATTGCTGTGGACTCCTTCTTGGCCTTACCTGAAACTGGTGACTCTGATCCTAACTGGGCCTCACCCAGATCTGGTGACTGTGGACCTCACCTGTGGACCATTATGACCTGGATACTCTGTTCCACACCTGAGCCTCACCTGGACATGATGACTCTGGATCCACTCTGGGCCTCAGCCTGATATGTTCACTCTGGTCACCATCTGGATGTCACCTAGACCAGGTGAATCTGGTACGCCTCTAGGCCTCAACTAGACCTGGTGACTCTGGTCCTCACCTGGGCCTCACGGGGACCTAGTGGACAAGCTCCCCACCTGCGCCTCATCTCGAACTGGTGACTCTGGTTCTACCTCGGCAAATTCGGGACATGGTTACTCTATTCCCCACTGGGACTGTCCTGATCCTGGTAACTCTGGTCCTGACTTTGGCCTCTTCTCTACCAGGTGACTCTGGCTCCACCTGGGCCTCACCTGTAACTGGTGACTCTGATCCTAAGCATGGCCTCACCTGACCTGGTCTCTCTGGTTCCCATCGGGACCTCACCTGGACCTCATGTCTCTGGTCCCACCTGGGCCTCACCAGGGCCTGGTGTCTCTGGTACCCACCTGGGTAGCATCAGGATATGGTTACACTGTTCACTAACAGTGACACAGCCGGACCTAATAGCTCTGGTCTTCACCTGGGCCACACCTGGACGTGGTGTCTCTTGTCATCACCAGAACCGGGTGACTCTGGTCCCCCTCGGGACTCACCCGGAGCTGGGGTCACTGGTCTTCAACTCGGCCTCAACAGGACCTGGTGAATCTACTCCTCACTTAGGCCTCGTCTGGACCTTGTGACTCTTTTCCCACCTGGCAACAATGGGACATGGTTACTCTGTTCCGCACCTGGGCCTCACATGGACATGATAACTTTGCTCCGCACTTTGACCTCAACTGGTCCCGATGACCCTGGCCCCATCCGAGGCCTCAATCTGGACCTGGAGACTGTCGTCCCCACCTGGGTCTCACCTGGACCTGGTGACTCTCGTTCCCACATGAACCACACATGGACCTGGTGACTGTGGTGTACTTGTAGACTCACTTGTACCTGGTGACTCCGGTCCCCACTAGTGCCTCACCTGGATCTGGTGACTTTGGCCTGTAGGTTGGCCTCACTTGGACCTGGTGAGTGGGGTTCCCACCTGGGCCTCACCCAATCCTGGTGATCTGGTCCCCATCTGGATGTCACCTGCACCAGGTGATTCTGATACCCCTCTAGGCCTCAACCAGATCTGGTGACTCTTGTCCTCAACTGGGCCACACCTGGACCTAGTGAATATGCTCCATCTGGGCCTCATTTGGACCTGGTGACTCTGGTCACTCACTGGGCATCATCGGGAAATGGTTCCACTGCATGGCCTGCTGGTTGGCCTCACCTGGACCTGGTAACTCTGGTCCCTACCTGGGCATCATTGGGACCTCGTTCCTCTGCTTGTCCTGCAGGTTGGCCTTATCTTGACCTGGTGAGTGGGGTTCCCACCTGCGTCTTACCCATGCCTGGTGACACAGGTCCCCACGTGGACCTCACTAGGACCTGGTGAATGTGGTCCTTACCTAGTCCTCACCGGGAACTGGTAAATCTGGTCACCACCTGGGCATCACCTAGTCCTGGTGACTTTGTTCCCAACCTGGACCTGATTGCTGTGGACACCTTCTTGGCCTCACCTGGAAGTGGTAACTCTGATCCTAACTGGGCCTCTCTGAGATATGGTGACTCTGGTCCTCACCTGTGGACCATTATGACCTGGATACTCTGTTCCTCACCTGAGCCTCACCTGGACATGATGACTCTGGATCCCCTCTGGGCCTCGCCCTGACATGGTTACGATCGTCCCCATCTGGATGTCACCTAGACCAGGTGAATCTGGTACCCCTCTAGGCCTCACCCAATCCTGGTGACTCAGGTCCCCACGTGGGCCTCTTTGATCTGTAAATCTGGTCCTTACCTGGTCCTCTCACTCGGGGACTCTGCTCACCACCTGGGCCTCACCTGGACCTGGTGAATCTGGTCCCCATCTGGGCCTCACCCATTCCTGGTGACTTTGTTCGCCACCTGGACCTGATTGTTGTGGTCTCCTTCTTGGCCTCACCTGGAACTGGTCACTCTGATCGTATCTGCACGTCACCCAGATCTGGTGAGTCTGGTCCTCACCTGGGCATCATTGGTACCTGGTAACTCTGTTCCTCACCTGAGTCTCACCTGGACATGATGACTCTGGAACCTCTCTGGGCCTCACCCTGACCTGGTGACTCTGGTCCCCATCTGGATGTCACCTGGTCCAGGTGATTCTGGTACCCCTCTAGGACTCAACCATATCTGGTGACTGTGATCCTCAACTGGGCCTCACCTGCACCTAGTGAATATGCTCCATCTGGGCCTAATTTTGGACCTGGTGACTCTGATCCCTACCTGGGCATCATCGGGACATGGTTCCATTGCATGGCCTGCAGGTTGGCCTCACCTGGACCTGGTAAATCTGGTTCCTACCTGGGCATCATCGGGACATGTTCCACTGCATGGCCTGCAGGTTGGCTCACCTGGACCTGAGAACTCTAGTCCCCACCTCGGCATCATCGGGACATGGTTCCTCTGCATATCCTGCAGGTTGGCCTCACCTGGACCTGGAGAGTGGTGTTGCCACCTGGGCCTCACCCATACCTGGTGACACAGGTCCCAACGTGGGCCTCACGTGGACCTGTTGAATCTTATCCTTACCTGGTCCTCACGCGGAACTGGTAAGTCTGGTCACCACCTGGAAGTCACCTGGACCTTGTGAATCTGGTGCCCATCTGGGCCTCAACCAGTCCTGGTGAATTTGTTGCCCACCTGGTCCTGATTGCTGTGGATTCCTTCTTGGGCTCACCTGGAACTGGTGACTCTGATCCTAACTGGGCCTCACCCAGATCTGCTGACTCTGGTCCTCACCTGTGTCCATTGTGACCTGGATACTCTCTTCCACACCTGAGCCCTACCTGGACATGATGACTCTGGATCCCCTCTGGGCCTCACCCTGACATGGTGACTCTGGTCCTCATCTGGATGTCACCTAGACCAGGTGAATCTGGTAGCCCTCTAGGCCTCAAATAGACCTGGTGACTCTGTTCCTCAACTGGCCCTCACCGGGACCTAGTGAACATGCTCCACACCTGCGCCTCATCTGGACCTGGTGACTCTGGTTCTACCTGCGCATCATTGGAACATGGTTACTCTATTCCCCACTGGGAATGACCTGATCCTGGTAACTCTCGTCCTGTCTTTGGTCTCGTCTGTACCAGGTGACTCTGGCACCACCTGGGCCTCACTTTTATCTGGTGACACTGATACTAAGCATGACGTCAACTGACCTGGTGACTGTGGTTCCCATCAGGACCTCAACTGGACCTCATGTCTCTGGTCCCACCTGGGCCTAACCGAGACCTGGTATCTCTGGTACCCACCTGGGTAGCATCAGGATATGGTTACCCTGTTCACTATCAGTGACCAAGCCGGACCTATTAACACTGGTCTTCACATGGACCACACCTGGACATGGTGACCTTGGTTCCCACCTGGGACTCACCTGGACATGGTGAGTCGGATCCCCACCTGGTCCTCACCTGTAACTGGTGATTCTCGTTCCCACATGGACATCATGTGGACCTGGTGGCTGCAGTGTTTCTAGGTTCTCATGTACCTAGTGACTCTGATCCCCACCAGGGCCTCACCGGGAACTGGTGAGTTTGGTTTCACCTGCACCTCACCTGGACCTGGTGATTCTGGTCTGCACCTAAGACTACCCTGGATCTGGTGACTGTGGTACCCACCTGGGATTCACCTGGATTTGGGGACTCCGGTCCCCATCTGGGCCTCACCTGGCCCTGTTGACCATGGTCCTCAACTGGGCAAAATTGGGATCCGGTGACTGTGTTCCACAACTGGACCTCACCTGGACCAGGTCACTCTGGTCCCCCTCTGGGTCTCACGTGTCCTAGTGACTGTGAACCCCACTTTGGCCTGACTTGGACCTGCTGACCCTGGTTGCCACCTGCGCCTGACCTCGAACTGTTGACTCTGGTTCTTTCAAAGGCCTCCACTGTACCTGGTGATCCTTGTCCCCACCTGCTCCTCAACTGGACGTGGTGACACTTGTCCCAACCGGGGACTCACCTGGACCTGCTTACTGTGTTCCACTCCTGGGCCTCAAGTAGACTGGTTGACCATTGTCCCCAAGCCGGCCTCACATGGACCTGTTGCCTCTGACCCCCACCGTGGCCTCACGTGTACCTTGTAACTCTGGTCCTCACGTGGGCCTCATCTGGACCTAGTGACTCTGATCCCCACCTCGGCTTCACCTGGATCTGGTGACTCTGGTCCCCTACTGCACCTCTGCTGGACCTGGTGACTCTCTTTCAAACATGGACCTCACCTGAATCTGGTGACTCTGGTCCTCAGTTTGGCCTCACCTTGACCTGGCGTCTCTCGTCCCCACTTTGACCTAACTCAGAACTGCTGAATCTTTCCCCAATTAGGCCGCACCCATACCTGGTGATTCTTGTCCCCAGCTATGCCTATATTCGACCTGATGAATCTGGTCCTCACGTGAGCCTCACATGGACCTGGGACTCAGCTGGATAGAGTGGCTCTGGTTCCCACAAGGGCTCACCTGATACAGCTGACTGTGGTCTTATTCTATGCCTCACCTGGTTCTAGTGATTCTGTTCCCATCTGGGCTTGCATGGCCCTAGTGACTCTGGTCCTCACCCAGGAATCATTAGGACCTGGATACTCTATTCGACACCTGTGCCTCACATTGACCATGGACCTCTCGTCCCATTCTGGGACTCAAACTAAACTAGTTACTGGTTCCCCTTTGGGCCTCACCCTTACCTGGTGACTCTGGTCACCCGTTTGGCTTCACTTGGGCCTGGTGAATCTGTGCCTTAGCTGGTCTCACCTGGATCTGGTGAATGGTATCCACCTGGGCCTCACTTGGTCTTGGAGAATACTGTTGCCACATGTGCCTCACCTGGACCTTGAGACTGTGGTCCCACCTGGATCTCACCTGGATCTGGTGGCTCTGGTTCCCATATGGGGCTCTTCTGGACCTGGTTCCTGTGGTCTCCATCTGGCCTCACCTGGAACACAATGACTCTGATCCATATTTGGGCCTCTCCTGCACCCGTTGACTATGGTCCTTACATGGGCATCATTGGGACCTCGATACTCTCTTATATACCTGGGCCTCACCTGGACCTGTGACTTTGGTCCCACCCGGGCCTCTACTGGATGAGGTTACTGGTTCCCCCAGGGACCTCACCTGGACCTGGTGACTCAGGTCCTCATATGGGCATCATGGTACCTGGTTTCTCAGTTCCACATCGGGGCCTCACCTGTACCTAGTTATTCTCGTCCCCCTCTGGACCTGACCCTGACGTGGTGACTCTGGTCCCCACCTGGATATCACCAGAACCGGGTGACTCTGGTCCCCCTCTGGGACTCACCCGGATATGGGGACACTGGTCCTCAACTGGGCCTCAATAGGACCTGGTGAATCTACTCCTCACTTAGGCATCGTCTGGACCTTGTGACACTTTTCCCACCTGGCATCAATGGGACATTGCTACTGTGTTCCCCACCTGGGCCTCACCTGGACATGATAACTTTGCTCCACTCTTTGGCCTCAACTGGTCCTGATGACTCTGGTCCCCCCACCTAGGCCTCAATCTGGACCTGGTGACTGTGGTCTCCACCTGGGTCTCACCTGGACCTGGTGACTCTCGTTCCCAGGTGAACCACACCTGGACCTGGTGACTGTGGTGTTCTTGTATACTCACATGTACCTGGTGACTCCCGTCCCCTCTAGGGCCTCACCTGGATCTGGTTACTCTGGCCCGCCGGTTGGCCTCACCGGGACCTGGTGAGTGGGGTTGCCACCTAGGCCTCACACATAGCTAGTGACTCAGGTCCCCACGTGAGCCTCTTGGACCTGGTGAATCTGGTCCTTACCTGGTCCTTTCCTAGACCCGGGGACTCTATCCCCACCTGGGCCTCACCTGGACCTGGTGAATCTGGTCCCCATCTGGGTCTCACCCAGGTCTGGTGACTTTGTTCCCCACCTAGACCTGATTGCTGTGAACTCTCCTTGGCCTCACCTGCAACTGGTGACTCTGATTCTATCTGGGCCTCACCCAGATCTGGTGACTCTGGTCCTCACTTGGGCATCATTGGTACCTGGTGACTCTGTTCCACACCTGAGCCTCACCTGGACCCGATGACTCTGGAACCACTTTGGGCCTCCTCCTGACCTGGTGACTCTCGTCCCCATCTGGATATCACCTGGACCAGATGATTCTTTTACCCTTCTAAGGCTCAAGCAGATATGGTGAAACTGGTCCTCAACTGGGCCTCACCTGGACCTAGTGAATATGCTCCATCTGGGCCTTATTTGGACCTGGTGACTCTGGTCCCTACCTGGGCATCATCGGGACATGGTTCCACTGCATTGCCTGCAGATTGGCCTCAACTGGACCTGGCAAATCTGGTCCCAACCTGAGCATCACCAGGACATGGTTCCTCTGCATGGCCTGCAGGTTGGCCTCACCTGGACCTGGTAAGTGGGGTTGCCACCTGGGCCTCCCCCATACCTTGTGACACAGGGCCCCACGTGGGCCTCTCTTTGACATGGTGAATCTGGTCCTTACCTGGTCCTCACTCGGAACTAGTAAGTCTGGACACAACATGGGAATCATCTGGACCTGGTGAATCTGGTCCCCATTGGGCCTCACCCAGTCCTGGTGACTTTGTTCCCCACCTGGACCTGATTACTGTGGACTCCTTTGGGCCTCACCTGGAACGGGTGACTCTGATCGTAACTGGGACTCACCCAGAACTGGTGACTCTGGTCCTCACTTCTGGACCATTATGACCTGGATACTCTGTTCCACACCTGAGACTCACCTGGACATGATGAAGCTGGATCCCCTCTGGTCCACAGCCTGACATGGTGACTCAGGTCCCCATCTGGATATCACCAGAATTGGGTGACTCTGTTCCCCCTCTGGGACTCACCCGGAGCTGGGACACTGGTCCTCAACTGGGCACAACTGGACCTGGTGAATCTACTCCTCACTTAAGTCTCGTCTGGACCTTGTGACACTTTTCCCACCTGGCATCAATGGGACATGGTTACTCTGTTCCCTCTGAGCCTCACCTGGACATGATAACTTTGCTCCACACTTTGACCTCAACTGGTCTTGATGACTCTGATCCCCGCACCTAGGCCTCAAACTGAACCTGGTGACTGTGGTCCCCACCTGGGTCACACCTGGACCTGGTGACTGTGGTCCCCACATGGGTCTCACCTGGACCTGGTGGTCTCGTTCCTACATGAACCACGCCTGGACCTGGTGACTCTGGCATTCTTGTAGACTCACTTTTACCTGGTGAATCTGGTCCCCACAAGGGACTCACGTGGATCTGGTGACTCTGGCCTGCAGGTTGGTCTCACCAGGACCTGGTGAGTGTGGTTGCCACCTGGGCCTCACCCATACCTGGTGACTCAAGTCCCTACGTGGGCCTCTTGGACCTGGTGAATCTTGTCCTTACCCAGTCCTCTCCTAGACCCGGGGACTCTTGTCACCACCTGGGCCTCACCTGGACCTGGTGAATCTGGTCCCCATCTGGGCCTCACCCTGTCCTGGTGACTTTGTTCCCCACCTGGACCTGATTGCTGTGCCCTTTCTTGGCCTCACCTGGACTGGTGAGTCTGATCCTATCTGTGCGTCACCCAGACCGGGTGACTCTTGTCCTCACCTGGGAATCATTGGTACCTGGTGACTCTGTACCACACCTGAGCCTCACCTGGAAATGTTGACTCTGGAACCGCTCTGGGCCTCACCCTGACCTAGTGACTCTGGTCCCCATCTGGATGTCACATGGACAAGGTGATTCTGGTACCCCCTAGGCCTCAAACAGATCTGGTGACTCTGGTCTTCAAAGGGGACTCACCTGTACCTAGTGAATATGCTCCATCTGGGCCTCATATGGACCTGGTGTCTCTGGTCCCTAACTCGTCATCATCGGGACATGGTTCCACTGCATGGCCTGCAGGTTGTCCTCACCTGGACCTGGTAACTCTGTTCCCTACTAGGTCATCATCGGGACATGGTTCCTCTTCATGGCCTGCAGGTTGGCCTCACCTGGACCTGGTGAGTGGGGTGGTAATCTGCGCGTCACACATACATTGTGACACAGGTCCCCACGTGGATCTCACTTGGACCTGGTGAATCTCGTCCTTAACTGGTCCTCACCCGGAACTGGTAACTCTGGTCCACACCTGGGAATAACCTGGACCTTGTGAATCTGGTCCCCATCTTGGCCTCACCCAGTTCTGGTGACTTTGTTCCCCACCTGAACCTGATTGTTGTGGACACCTTCTTGGCCTCACCTGGAACTGGTGACTCTGATCCTAACTGGGCCTCATCCAGATCTGGTGACTCTGGTCCTCACCTGTGGACCATTATGACCCGGATACTCTTTTCCACACCTGAGAGTCACTTGGTCATGATGACTCTGGATCCCCTCTGGGCCTCACTCTGACATGGTGACTCTGGTCCCCATCTGGATGTCCCCTAGACCAGGTGAATATGGTACCCCTCTAGGCCTCAACTAGACCGGGTGATCTGGACCTCAACTGGGCCTCACCGGGACCTAGTGAATATACTCCCGACCTGCGCCTCATCTGGACGTAGTGACTCGGGTTCTACCTGGGCATCATCGGGACAATGTTACTCTATGCCCGACTGGGACTGACCTGATCCTGGTAACTCTGTTCCTGACTTTGGCGTCTTCTCTACCGGGTGACTCTGGCTCCACCTGGGCCTCACCTGTAACTGGTGACTCTGATCCTAAGCATGGCCTCACCTGACCTGGTGACTGTTGTTCCCATCGGGACCTCACCTGGACCTCATGTCTCTGGTCCCACCTGGGCCTCACCAGGACCTGGTGTTTCTGGTACCCACCTTGGTAGCATCACGATATGGTTACACTCTTCACTAACAGTGACCCACCCGGACCTATTAACTCTAGTATTCACCTGGGCCACACCTGGACATGGTGACACTGGTTCCCACGTGGGTCTCACCTGGACATGGTGAGTCGGATCTCCGCCTGGTCCTCACCTGTAACTGGTGATTCTCGTTCCCACATGGACATCATGTGGACCTGGTGGCTGCAGTGTTTCTAGCTTCTCATGTACCTCGTTACTCTGGTCCCCACCAGGGCCTCACCTGGACCTGGTGAGTGTGTTTGCACCTGCACCTCACCTGGACCTGGTGATTCTGGTCTGCACCTGAGACTACTGTGGATCTGGTGACTGTGGTCCCCACCTGGGCTTCACCTGGATTTGAGGACTCCGGTCCCCATCTGGGCCTCGCCTGGCCCTGTTGACCATGGTCCTCAACTGGGTATAATTGGGACCCGGTCATTGTGTTCCACAACTGGACCTCACCTGGACCAAGTGACTCTGGTCCCCCTCTGGATCTCACCGTGCCCTAATGACTGTGAACCCCACTTTGGCCTGACTTGGACCTGCTGACCCTGGTTGCCACCTGCGCCTGACCTCGAACTGTTGACTCTTGTTCTTTCAAAGGCCTCCCCTGGACATGGTGATCCTGGTGCCCTCATGGGCCTCACCGGGACCTGGTGACTCTTGTCACCACAGGGAACTCACGTGGACCTGGTTACTGTGTTCCACACCTGGGCCTCAATAGACCTGTTGACCATGGTCCCCGCCGGCCTCACATGTACCTGTTGCCTCTGATTACCACCGGGGCCTCACGTGTACCTGGTAACACTGTTCCTCACCTGGGTCTCATCTGGACCTCGTGACTCTGGTCCCCACCTGGGCTTCACCTGGATCTGGTGACTCTGGTCCCTACCTGGGCCTCTCCTGGACCTGGTGACTCTCTTTCCAACATGGACCTTACCTAGATCTGGTGACTCTGGTCCCCACCTGGACATCTCCTGGACCTGGTGACTCTGGTCCTCAGTTTGGCCTCACCTGGTCCTGGTGTCTCTCGTCCCCACTTTGACCTAACTCAGAACTGCTGTATCTTGCCCCACCTAGGCCGCACCCACACCTGGTGACTCTTGTCCCAAGCTATACCTCAATTCGATCTGATGAATATGGTCCTCACGTGGGCCTCACATGGACCTGGGACTCAGCTGTATAGAGTGGCTCTGGTTCCCACAAGGGGCTCACCTGATACTGCTGACTATGTTCTTATTCTATGCCTCACCAGGACCTAGTGATTCTGTTCCCCATCTGGGCCTGCATGGCCCTAGTGACTCTGGTCCTCACCGAGGCATCATTGGGACCTGGATCCTCTATTCCACACCTGGGCCTCACTCTGACCACGGACCTCTGGTCCCATTCTGGGCGTCAAACTAAACTGGTTTCTCTGGTTCCCCCGCTGGGCCTCACCCTTACCTGGTGACTCTGGTCACCCCTTGGGCTTCACTTGGGCCTGGTGAATCTGGTTTTACCTGGTCCTCACATGGAACTGGTAACTCTGGTCACCACCTGGGAATCACCTGGACCTGGTGAATCTGGTCCCCATCTGGGCCTCACCATATCCTGGTGTCTTTGTTCCCCACCTGGACCTGATTGCTGTGGACACCTTCTTGGCCTCACCTGGAAGTGGTGAGTGTGATCCTAACTTGGTCTCACCCAGATCTGGTGACTCTGGTCCTCACCTGTGGACCATTATGATCTGGATACTACGTTCCACACCAGAGCCTCACTTGGACATGATGACTCTGGATCCACTCTGGGCCTCACCCTGACATGGTGACTCTGCTCCCCATCTGGATGTCACCTAGACCAGGTGAATCTGGTACCCCTCTAGTCCTCAACTAGACCTGGTGACTCTGGTCCGCAACTGGGCCTCACCGGGACCTAGTGAATATGCTCCCCACCTGCGCCTCATCTGGACCTGGTGACTCGGGTTCTACCTGGGCATCATCGGGACATGGTTACTCTATTCCCCACTGGGACTGACCTGATCCTGGTAACTCTGGTCCTGACTTTGGCCTCTTCTGTACCAGGTGACTCTGGCTCCACCTGGGCCTCAGCTGTAACTGGTGACTCTGATCCTAAGCATGGCCTCACCTGACCTGGTGACTGTGGTTCCCATCGGGACCTCTTCTGGACCTCATGTCTCTGGGCCCACCTGGGCCTCACCAGGACCTGGTTTCTGTGGTTCCCACCTGGGTAGCATCAGCATATGGTGACCCTGTTCACTAACAGTGACACAGACGGACCTATTAACTCTGGTCTTCACCTGGGCCACACCTGGACATGGTGACACTGGTTCCCACCTGGGACTCACCTGGACATGGTGAGTTGGATCCCCACCTGGTCCTCACCTGTAACTGGTGATTTTCATTCCCACATGGACATAATGTGGACCTTGTGGCTGCAGTGTTTCTAGCTTCTTATATACCTCGTGACTCTGGTCCCCACCAGGGCCTCACCGGGAACTGGTGAGTGTGGTTGCCACCTGCACCTCACCTGGACCTGGTGATTCTGGTCTACACCTAAGACTACCCTGGATCTGGTGACTGTGGTCCCCACCTGGGCTTCACCTGGATTTGGGGACTCCGGTCTCCATCTGGTCTTCACCTGGCCCTGTTGACCATGGTCCTCAACTGGGCAAAATTGGGACCCGATGACTGTGTTCCACAACTAGACCTCACCTGGACCAGGTGACTCTCGTCACCCTCTGGGTCTCACCGTGCCCTAGTGACTGTGAACCCCTCTTTGGCCTGACTTGGACCTGCTGATACTGGTTGCCACCTGCGCCTGACCTCAAACTGTAGACTCTGGTTTTTCAAAGGCCTCCCCTCGACTTGGTGATCCTGGTCCCCACCTGGGTCTCACTTGGACGTGGTGACACTTGTCACCACCGGGGACTCTCTTGGACCTGCTTACTGTGTTCCAAACCTGGGCCTCAAGTAGACCTGTTGACCATGGTACCCAGGACGGCCTCACATGGACCTGTTACCACTGCTCCCCCCCGGGGCCTCACTTGTACCTGGTATCTCTGGTCCCCACCTTGACCTCATCTGGACTTACTGACTCTGGTCCTCACCTGGGCTTCACCTGGATCTGATGACTCTGGTCCCCACCTGGACTTCACCTGGATCTGGTGACTCTGGTCTCCACCTGGACCTCTCCTGGACCTGGTGACTCTCTTTCCAACATGAACCTCACCTGGATCTGGTGACTCTGGTACCCACCTGTACCTCACCTGCATCTGGTGACTCTGGCCTGCAGGTTGGCCTCACCTGGACCTGGGGAGTGGGGTTGCCACCTAGGCCTCACACATAGCTGGTGACTCAGGTCCCCACGTGGGCCTCATTTGGACCTGTTGAATCTGGTCCTTAGCTGGTCTTCTCCCAGACCCGAGGACCTTGGTCACCACCTGGAAATAATCTGGACCTGGTGAATCTTGTCCAAATCTGGGTCTCACCAAGTCCTGGTGACTTTCTTCACCACCTGGACCTGATTGCTGTGGACGCCTACTTGGCGTCACCTGGAACTGGTGACTCTGATCCTATCTGCGTGTCACCCAGATCTGGTGATTCTGGTCCTCACCTTGGCATCATTGGTACCTGGTGATTCTGTTCCACACATGAGCCTCACCTGGACCCGATGACTCTGGAACCACTCTGGGCCTCACGCTGACCTGGTGCCTCTGGTCCCCATCTGGATATCACCTCGATCAGGTGATTCTGGTACCCTTCTAAGCCGAACCAGATATGGTGAAACTGGTCCTCAACTGGGCCTCACCTGGACCAGGTGACTCTGGTCCCCCTCTGGGTCTCACCGTGCCCTAGTGACTGTGAACCCCACTTTGGCCTGACTTGGACCTGCTGACCCTGGTTGCTACCTGCGCCTAACCTCGAACTGTTGACTCTGGTTCTTACAAGGGCCTCCCCGGGACCTCATGATCCTGGTTCCCACCTGGGTTTCACCTGGACGTGTTCACACTTGTCAACCCTGGGGACTCACCTGGACCTGCTTACTGTGTTCCACACCTGGGCCTCAAGTAGATCTGTTGACCATGGTCCCCAAGCCGGCCTCACATGGACCTGTGGCCTCTGATCCCCACCGGTGCCTCACGTGTACCTGATAACTCTGATCCTCACCTGGGCCTCATCTGGACCTAGTGACTCTTATCCCCACCTGGGCTTACCTGGATCTGGTGACTCTAGTCCCCAATGGAGCTCTCCTTGACCTGGTGACTCTCTTTCCAACATGGACCTCAACTGGATATGGTGACTGTGGTCCTCAGTTTGGCCTCACCTGGACCTGGCGTCTCTCGTCCCCACATTGACCAAACTCAGAACTGCTGAATCTTGCCCCACCTAGGCCGCACCCAGTCCTGGTGACTCTTGTCCCCAGCTATGCCTCATTTCGACCTGATGAATATGTTACTCACGTGGGCCTCCCATGGACCTGGGACTCTGCTGGATAGAGTGGCTCTGGTTTCCATAAGGGGCTCACATGATACTGCTAATTGTGGTCTTATTCTATGACTCACCAGCACCTAGTGATTCTGTTCCCCATCTGGGCCTGCATGGCCCTAGTGACTCTGGTCCTCACTCAGCCATCATTGGGACCTGGATACTCTATTCCACACCTGGGCCTCACTTTGACCAGGGACCTCTGGTCCAACTCGGGGCCTCAAACTAAACTGGTTACTCTGGTTCCCCCTCTGGGCCTCACCCTTACCTGGTGACACTGGTCACCCCTTAGGCTTCACTTGGGCCTGGTGAATCTGGTCCTTAGATGGTCCGAACCTGGATCTGGGGACGGGTCGCCACCTGGGCCTCTCCTGGACTTGGTGAATCCTGTTGCCACCTGCGCGTCACCGGGACCTTGTGACTGTGGTCCCACCTGGACCTCACCTGGATCTGGTGGCTCTGGTTCCCATATGGGGCTCTCCTGGTCCTGGATCCTGTGGTCTCCATCTGGCCTCACCTGGAACACAATGACTCTGTTCCATATTTGCCCTCTGCTGGACCTGTTGACTCTGGTACTTACCTGGGCATCATTGGGACCTGGGAACACTCTTATATACCTGGGCCTCACCTGGACCTGGTGACTGTGGTCCCACCTGGGCCTCACCTGCATGAGGTGACTGGTTCCCACAGGGACCTCACCTGGATCTGGTGACTCAGGTCCTCATATGGACATTATGGGACCTGGTTTCTCAGTTCCCCATCGGGGCCTCCCCTGGACATAGTGATTCTCGTCCCACTCTGGGCCTCACTCTAACGTGGTGACTCTGGTCCCCACCTGGATATCACCAGAACCGGGTAACTCTGGTCCCCCTCTGGGCCTCACCCGGAGCTCGGGACACTGGCACTCAACTGGGCCTCAACAGGACCTGGTGAATCTACTCCTCACTTAGGCCTCGTCTGGACCTTGTGACTCTTTTCCCACCTGGCATCAATGGGACTTGGTTACTCTCTTCCCCACCTGGGCTTCACCTCGACATGATAACATTGCCCCACACTTTGGCTTCAACTGGTCATGATGACTCTGGTCTCCCCACCTAGGCCTCAATCAGGACCTGGTAACTGTGGTCCCCCCCTGGGTCTCCCCTGACCTGGTGACTCTCGGTCCTACATGAACCACACCTAGACTTGGTGACTGTGGTATTCTTGTAGACTCACATTTCCCTGGTGACTCCGGTCCCCACTACGGCCTCACCTGGATCTGGTGACTCTGGCCTGCAGGTTGGCCTCACCTGGACTTGGTGAGTGGGGTTGACACCTGGGCGTCACCCATACCTGGTGACTCAGGTCCCCACGTGGACCTCTTGGACCTGGTGAATCGGGTCCTTTCCTGACCTCTCCCAGACCCAGGGACTCTGGTTACCACCTGGGCCTCACCTGGACCTGGTGATTCTGGTCCCCATCTGGGCCTCACCCAGTCCTGGTGACTTTGTTCCCCACCTGGACCTGATTGCTGTGGACTCTTTCTTGGCCTCAACTGGAACTGGTGACTCTGATCGTATCTGCGCGTCACCCAGACCTGGTGACTCTTGTCCTCACCTGGGCATCTTTGGTACCTGGTGCCTCTGTTCCACACCTGAGCCTCACCAGGACATGATGACTCTCGAACTACTCTGGGCCTCACCCTGACCTGGTGACTCTGGTCCCTATCTGGATGTTACCTAGACCAGGTGAATCTGGTACCCCTCTAGGCCTCAACTAGACCTGGTGACACTGGTCCTCAACTGGGCCTCACCGGGACCTCGTGAATATGCTCCCCACCTGCGCCTCCTCTGGACCTGGTGACTCTGGTTCTACCTGGGCATCATCGGGACATGGTTACTCTATTCCCCACTGGAACTGACCTGATTCTGGTAACTCTGGGCCTGACTTTGGCCTCTTCTGTACCAGGTGACTCTGGCTCCACCTGGGCTTCACCTGTAACTGGTGACTCTGATCCTAAGCATGGCCTCACCTGTCCTAGTGACTGTGGTTCCCATCGGGACCTCACCTGGACCTCATGTCTCTGTTCCCACCTGGGCCTTTCCAGGACCTGGTGTCTCTGGTACCCACATGGGTAGCATCAGGATATGGTTACATTGTTGACTAACACTGAACCAGCTGGACATATTTACTCTGGTCTTCAGCTGGGCCACACCTGGACATGGTGATTGTGGTATGCACCTGAGACTACCCTGGATCTGGTGACTGTGGTCCCCACCGGGGCTTCACCTGGATTTGGGGACTCCGGTCCCCATCTGGGCGTCACCTGGCCCTGTTGACCATGGTCCTCAACTGGGCAAAATTGGGACCCGGTGACTGTGTTCCACAACTGGATCTCACCTGGACCAGGTAACTCTGGTCCCCCTCTGGGTGTCACTGTGCCCTAGTGACTGTGAACCCCACTTTGGCCTGACTTGGACCTGCTGACACTGGTTTCCACCTGCGCCTGACCTCGAACTGTTTACTCTGGTTCTTTCATGGACCTCCCCTTTACCTGGTGATCCTGGTCCCCACCTGGGCCTCACCTGGACCTGGTGACTCTTGTCACCACCGGGGACTCACCTGGACCTGGTTACTGTGTTCTACACCTGGAACACAAGTAGATCTGTTGACCATGGTCCCCAAGCGGGCCTCACATGGAACACTTGCCTCTGATCCCCACCGGGGCCTCACGTGTACCTGGTAACTCTGGTCCTCACCTGGGCCTCATCTGGACCTAGTGACTCTGGTCCCAACCTGGGCTTCACCTGGATCTGATGACTCTGGTCCCCACCTGGACTTCACCTTGATCTGGTGACACTGGTCCCCACCTGGACCTCTCCTGGTCCTGCTGACTCTCTTTCCAACATAGACCTTACCTGGATCTGGTGACTCTGGTCTCAGTTTGGCCTCACCTGCACCTGGTGTCTCTCATCCCCACTTTCACCTAACTCAGAACTGCTGAATATTGCCCCACCTAGGCCGCACCCAGACCTGGTGACTCTTGTCCCCAGCTATGCCTCAATTCGACTTGATGAATCTGCTCCTCACGTGGGCCTCACATGGACCT
The DNA here is from genome assembly GCF_053574225.1 of Canis aureus. Classification (NCBI taxonomy): domain Eukaryota; kingdom Metazoa; phylum Chordata; class Mammalia; order Carnivora; family Canidae; genus Canis; species Canis aureus. The sequence continues at coordinate 58,532,846 of NC_135632.1, forward strand.
GGGACTCAGCTGGATTGAGTGGCTCTGGTTCCCACAAGCGGCTCACCTGATACTGGTGACTGTGGTCTTATACTATGCCTCACCAGGACCTGGTGATTCTGTTCCCCATCTGGGCCTGCATGGCCCTAGTGAGTCTGGTCCTCACACAGGCATCAATGGGACCTGGATACTCTATTCCACACCTGGGCCTCACTCTGACAAGGGACCTCTGGTCCCATTCTGGGACTCAAACTAAACTGGTTACTCTGGTACACCCTCTGGTTCTCACCCTTACCTGGTGACTGTGGTCACCCCCTGGGCTCTACTTGGCCCTGGTGAATCTGGACCTTAGGTGGTTCGCACCTGTATCTCGTGACTGCTCGCCACCTGGGCCTCACCTGGACTTGGTGAATTCTGTTGCCACCTGCACCTCACCTGGACCTTGTGACTGTGGTCCCACCTGGACCTCACCTGGATCTGGTGGCTCTGGTTCCCATATGGGGCTCTCCTGGACCTGGTTGCTGTGGTATCCATCTGGCCTCACCTGGAACACAATGACTCTGAACAATATTTGGGCCTCTCCTGGACCTGTTGACTCTGGTCCTTACTTGGGCATCTTTGGGAGCTGGATACTCTGTTATATACCTGGGCCTCACCTGGACCGGTGACTGTGGTCCCACCTGGGCCTCACCTGGACGAGGTGCCTGGTTCCCACAGGGACCTCACCTGGACCTGGTGACTCATGTCCTCATATGGGCATCATGGGAAGTGGTTTCTCAGTTCCACATCGGGGCCTCACCTGGACCTAGTGATTCTCGTCCCACCTCTGGGCCTCACCCTGATGTGGTGACCCTGGTCCCCACCTGGATATGACCAAAACTGCGTGACTCTGGTCCCCCTCTGGGACTCACCCGGAGCTGGGGACACTGGTCCTAAACTGGGCCTCAACAAGACCTGGTGAATCTACTCCTCACTCAGGCCTTGTCTGGACCTGTGACTCTTTTCCCACCTGGCATCAATGGGGCATGGTTACACTGATCCCCACTTGGGCCTCACCTGGACATGATAACTTTGCTCCATTCTTTGGCCTCAACTGGTCCTGATGACTCTGGTCCCGCCTCCTAGGCCTCAATCTGGACCTGGTGACTGTGGTCCCCACCTGGGTCTCACCTGGACATGGTGACTCTCGTTCCCACATGAACCACACCTGGACCTGGTGAATGTGGTGTTCTTGTAGACTCACATTTACTTGGTGACTCCGGTCCCGACTAGGACCTCACCTGGTTCTGGTGACTCTGGCCTGCACGTTGGCCTCACCTGGACCTGGTGAGTGCGGTTGCCACCTGGACCTAACCCATACCTGGTGACTCAGGTCCCCACGTGGGTATCTTGGACCTGGTGAATCTGGTCCTTACATGGTCCTCTCCCAGACCCAGGGACTCTGGTCACCACCTGGGCCTCACCTGGACCTGGTGAATCTGGTCCCCATCTGGGCCTCACCCAATCTTGGTGACTTCATTCCATACGTGGACCTGATTGCTGTGGACTCTTTCTTGGCCTCACCTGGAACAGGTGACTCTGATCCTATCTGCGCGTCACCCAGACCTGGTGACTCTGACTCTAACCTGGGCATCATTGGTACCTGGTGACTCTGTTCCACACCTGAGCCTCACCTGGACATGATGACTCTGGAACCTCTCTGGGCCTCAGCCTGATCTTGTGTGGCTGGTCCCCATCTGGATGTCACCTGGACCAGGTGAGTCTGTACCCCGATAGGCCTCAACTAGATCTGGTGACTCTGCTCTTCAAATGGGCCTCACCTGGACCTAGTGAATATGCTCCATCTGGGCCTCATTTGCCCCTGGTGACTCTGGTCCCTACCTGGGCATCATCGGGACATGGTTCCACTGCATGGCCTGCAGGTTGGCCTCACCTGGACCTGGGGAGTGGTGTTGCCACCTGGGCCTCACCCATACCTGGTGACACAGGTCCCCACGTGGGCCTCACGTGGACCTGTTGAATCTTGTCCTTACCTGGTCCTCACCCGGAACTGGTAAGTCTGGTCACCACCTGGAAGTCACCTGGACCTGGTGAATCTGGTCCCCATCTGGGCCTCACCCAGTCCTGGTGAATTTGTAGCCCACCTGGACCTGATTGCTGTGGACTCCTTCTTGGGCTCACCTGGAACTGGTGACTCTGATCCTAACTGGGCCTCACCCAAATCTGCTGAGTCTCGTCCTCACCTGTGTCCATTGTGACCTGGATACTCTGTTCCACACCTGAGCCCTACCTGGACATGATGACTCTGGATCCCCTATGGGCCTCACCCTGACATGCTGACTCTGGTCCTCATCTGGATGTCACCTAGACCAGGTGAATCTGGTACCCCTCTAGGCCTCAACTAGACCTGGTGACTCTGGTCCTCAACTGGCCGTCACCGGGACCTAGTGAACATGCTCCACACCTGCGCCTCATCTGGACCTGGTGACTCTGGTTCTACCTGGGCATCATCGGGACATGGTTACTCTATTCCCCACTGGGACTGACCTGATCCTGGTAACTCTCGTCCTGACTTTGGCCTCGTCTGTACCAGGAGACTCTGGCACCCCCTGGGCCTCACTTTTATCTGGTGACACTCATTCTAAGCATGACATCACCTGACCTGGTGACTGTGGTTCCCATCAGGACCTCACCTGGACCTCATGTCTCTGATCCCACCTGGGCCTCACCGAGACCTGGTGTCTCTGGTACCCACCTGGGTAGCATCAGGATATGGTTACCCTGTTCACTATCAGTGACCAAGCCGGACCTATTAACTCTGGTCTTCACATGGGCCACACCTGGACATGGTGACCTTGGTACCCACCTGGGTCTCACCTGGACATGGTGAGTCGGATGCCCACCTGGTCCTCACCTGTAACTGGAGATTCTCTTTCCCACATGGACATCATGTGGACCTGGTGGCTGCAGTGTTTCTAGCTTCTCATGTACCTCGTGACTCTGATCCCCACCAGGGACTCACCGGGTCCTGGTGAGTTTGGTTTCACCTGCACCTCACCTGGACCTGGTGATTCTGGTCTGCATCTGAGACTACCCTGGATCTGGTGACTGTGGTCCCCACCTGGGATTCACCTGGATTTCGGGACTCCGGTCCCCATCGGGGCCTCACCTGGCCCTGTTGACCCTGGGCCTCAACTGGGCAAAATTGGGACCCAGTGACTGTGTTCCACCACTGGACCTCACCTGGACCAAGTCACTCTGGTCCCCCTCTGGGTCACACGTGCCCTAGTGACTGTGAACCCCTCTTTAGAATGACTTGGCCCTGCTGACCCTGGTTGCCACCTGCGCCTGACCTCGAGCTGTTGACTCTGGTTCTTTCAAGGGCCTCCACTGTACCTGGTGATTCTGGTCCCCACCTGGGCCAAAACAGGACGTGGTGACACTTGTCACCACCGGGGAATCACATGGACCTACTTACTGTGTTCCACACCTGGGCCACAAGTAGACCTGTTGACCATGGTCCCTAAGCCGGCCTCACATGTTCCTGTTGCCTCTGATCCCCAACGGGGCCTCACGTGTACCTGGTAACTCTGGTCCTCACCTGGGCCTCATCTGGACCTAGTGACTCTGGTCCCCACCTGGACTTCACCTGGATCTCGTGACTCTGGTCCCCACCTGGACTTCACATGGATCTGATGACACTGGTCCCCACCTGGACCTCACCTGGACCTGGTGACTCTGGTCCTCAGTTTGGCCTCACCTGGACCTGTTGACTCTTTTCCCCACTTTGACCTAACTCAGAACTGCTGAATCTTGCCCCACCTAGGCCGCACCCAGACCTGGTGACTCTTGTCCCCAGCTATGCCTCAATTCGACCTGATGAATCTGGTCCTCACGTGGGTCTCACATGGACCTGGGACTCAGCTGGATAGAGTGGCTCTGGGTCCCACAAGGGGCTCACCTGATACTGCTGACTGTGGTCTTATTCTATGCCTCACCAGGAACTGGTGATTCTGTTCCCCATCTAGGCCTGCATGGCCCTAGTAACTCTGTTCCACACCCAGGCATCTTTGGGACCTGTATACTCTATTAAATACCTGGGCCTCACTCTGACCAGGGACCTCTGGTCCCATCTGGGCCTCAAACTAAACTGGTTCCTCTGGTTCCCCCTCTGGGCCTCACCCTTACATGGTGACTCTGGTCACCCCTTTGACTTCTCTTGGGCCTGGTGAATCTGGACCTTAGCTGGTCCGCACCTGAATGTGGTGACTGGTCGCCACCTGGCCCTCCCCTGGACTTGGTAATCCTGTTGCCAATTGCGCCTAAACTGGACCTTGTGACTGTGTTCCCACCTGGACCTCACATGGATCTGGTGGCTCTGGTTCCCATATTGGGCTCTCCTGGACCTGGTTCCTGTGGTCCCATCTGGCCTCACCTGGACAACAATGACTCTGATCCATATTTGGACCTATCCTGGATCTGTTGTCTCTGGTCCTTACCTGGCCTCATTGGGACCTGGATACTCACTTATATACCTGGGCCTCACCTGGACCTGGTGACTGTGGTCCCACCTGGGCCTCACTTGGACGAGGTGTCTGGTTCCCACAGGGACCTCACCTGGACCTGGTGACTCAGGTCCTCATATGGGCATTATGGTAACTGGTTTCTCAGTTCCACATCGGGGCCTCACCTGTACCTAGTTATTCTCGTCCCCCTCTGGACCTCACCCTGACGTGGTGACTCTGGTCCCCACCTGGATATCACCAGAACCGGGTGACTCTGGTCCCCCTCTGGGACTCACCCGGAAATGGGGACACTGGTCCTCAACTGGGCCTCAATAGGACCTGGTGAATCTACTCCTCACTTAGGCATCGTCTGGACCTTGTGACTCATTTCCCACCTGGCATCAATGGGACATTGTTACTCTGTTCCCCACTGGGCCTCACCTGGATATGATAACTTTGCTCCACTCTTTGGCCTCAACTGGTCCTGATGACTCTGGTCCCCCACCTAGGCCTCAATCTGGACCTGGTGACTGTGGTCCCCACCTGGGTCTCACCTGGACCTGGTGACTCTCTTTCCCAGATGAAGCACACCTGGACCTGGTGACTGTGGTGTTCTTGTATACTCACATGTACCTGGTGACTCCAGCCCCCTCTAGGGCCTCACCTGGATCTGGTGACTCTGGCCCGCCGGTTGGCCTCACCTAGACCTGGTGAGTGGGGTTGCCACCTAGGCCTCACACATAGCTGGTGACTCAGGTCCCCACGTGAGCCTCTTGGACCTGGTGAATCTGGTCCTTACCTGGTCCTTTCCCAGACCCGGGGACTCTATCCCCCCTGGGCCTCACCTGGACCTGGTGAATCTGGTCCCCATCTGGGTCTCACCCAGGTCTGATGACTTTCTTCCCCACCTGGACCTGATTGCTGTGAAATCTTTCTTGGCCTCACCTGCAACTGGTGACTCTGATCCTATCTGCGCCTCACCCAGATCTGGTGACTCTGGTTCACTTGGGCATCATTGGTACCTGGTGACTCTCTTCCACACCTGAGCCTCACCTGGACCCGATGACTCTGGAACCACTCTGGGCCTCCCCCTGACCTGGTGACTCTGGTCCCCATCTGGATATCACCTGGACCAGGTGATTCTGGTACCCTTCTAAGACTCAAGTAGATATGGTGAAACTGGTCCTCAACTGGGCCTCACCTGGACCTAGTGAATATGCTACAACTGGGCCTTATTTGGACCTGGTGACTCTGGTCCCTACCTGGGCATCATCGGGACATGGTTCCACTGCATGGCCTGCAGATTGGCCTCAACTGGACCTGGTAAATCTTGTCCCTACCTGAGCATCACCGGGACATGGTTCCTCTGCATGGCCTGCAGGTTGGCCTCACCTGGACCTCGTGAGTGGGGTTGCCACCTGGGCCTCCCTCATACCTTGTGACACAGGGCCCCACGTGGGCCTCCCTTTGACCTGGTGAATCTGGTCCTTACCTGGTCCTCACTGGGAACTAGTAAGTCTGGTCACAACATGGGAATCATCTGGACCTGGTGACTCTGGTCCTCACCTGTGGACCATTATGACCTGGATACTCTGTTCCACACCTGAGACTCACCTGGATATGATGACGCTGATTCCCCTCTGGGCCTTACCCTGACATGGTGACTCTGGTCCCCATCTGGATATCACCAGAATCGGGTGACTCTGTTCCCCCTCTGGGACTCACCCGGAGCTGGGACACTGGTCCTCAACTGGGCACAACTGGACCTGGTGAATCTACTCCTCACTTAGGTCTCGTCTGGACCTTGTGACTCTTTTCCCATCTGGCATCAATGGGACATGGTTACTCTGTTCCCACTGGGACTCACCTGGACATGATAACTTTGCTCCACACTTTGGCCTCAACTGGTCCTGATGACTCTGATCCCCCCACCTAGGCCTCAAACAACCTGGTGACTGTGGTCCCCACCTGGGTAACACCTGGACCTGGTGACTGTGGTCCCCACCTGGGTCTCACCTGGACCTGGTGGTCTCGTTCCTACATGAACCACGCCTGGACCTGGTGACTCTGGCGTTCTTGTAGACTCACTTTTACTTGGTGAATCCGGTCCCCACTAGGGACTCACGTTGATCTGGCGACTCCGGCCTGCAGGTAAGTCTCACCAGGACCTGGTGAGTGGGGTTGCCACCTGGGCCTCACCCATACCTGGTGACTCAAGTCCCTACGTGGGCCTCTTGGACCTGGTGAATCTTATCCTTACCCGGTCCTCTCCTAGACCCGGGGACTCCTGTCACCACCTGGGCCTCACCTGGACCTGGTGAATCTGGTCCCCATCTGGGCCTCACCCAGTCCTGGTGACTTTGTTCCCTACCTGGACCTGATTGCTGTGCCCTTTCTTGGCCTCACCTGGACTGGTGAGTCTGATCCTATCTGTGCGTCACCCAGACCGGGTGACTCTTGTCCTCACCTGGGCATCATTGGTACCTGGTGACTCTGTACCACACCGTAGCCTCACCTGGATATGTTGACTCTGGAACCGCTCTGGGCCTCACCCTGACCTAGTGACTCTGGTCCCCATCTGGATGTCATATGGACAAGGTGATTCTGGTACCCCCTAGGCATCAAACAGATCTAGTGACTCTGGTCTTCAAAGGGGACTCACCTGTACCTAGTGAATATGCTCCATCTGGGCCTCATTTGGACCTGGTGACTCTGGTCCATACCTGGGCATCATCGGGATATGGTTCCACTGCATGGCCTGCAGGTTGGCCTCACCTGGACCTGGTAAGTCTGGTCTCTACCTGGGCATCATCTGGATATGTTTCCACTGCATGGCATGCAGGTTGGCCTCACCTGGACCTGGTAATTCTTCTCCCTACCTGGGAATCATTGGGATATGGTTCCACTGCATGGCCTGCAGGTTGGCCTCACCTGGACCTGGTGAGTGTTATTGCCACCTGGGCCTCACCCATACCTGGTGACTCAGGTCCCCACAGGGGCCTCTTGGACCTGGTGAATCTGGTCCTTACCTGGTCCTTTCCAGAACAGGGACTCTGGTCACCACCTGTGCCTCACCTGGACCTGGTGAATCTGGTACCCCTCTAGGCCTCAACAAGATCTGATGACTCTGATCCTATCTGCGCGTCACCCAGACCTGGTGACTCTGTTCCTCACCTGGGCATCATTGGGACCTGGTGACTCTCTTCCACAGCTGAGCCTCACCTGGACATGATGACTCTGGAACCTCTCTGGGACTCACCCAGATCTGGTGACTCTGGTCCTCAACTGGGCCTCACTTGTACCTAGTGAATATGCACCATCTGGGTCTCTTTTGGACCTGGTGAATCTGGTCCCTACCTGGGCATCATCGGGACATGGTTCCACTGCATGGCCTGCAGGTTGGCCTCACTTGGACCTGGTAAGTCTGGTCCCTACATGTTCATCATCGGGACATGTTTCCTCTGCACGGCCTGCAGGTTGGCCTCACCTGGACCTTGACGGTGGCGTTGCCACCTGGGCCTCACTTATGCCTGGTGACACAGGTCCCCACGTGGGCCTCACTTGGACCTGGTGAATCTTGTCCTTACCTGGTCCTCACCCGGAAGTGGTATCTGGTCACCACCTGGATATCACCTGGACCTTGTGTATCTGGTCCCCATCTAGGCCTCACCCAGTCCTGGTGACTTTGTTCCCCACCTGGACCTGATTTCTGTGGACTCCTTCTTGGCCTCACCTGGAACTGGTGACTCTGGTCTCCACCTGGACCTCTCCCGGACCTGGTGACTTTCTTTCAAACATGGACCTCACATGGATCTGGTGACTCTGGTACTCAGTTTGGCCTCACCTGGAACTGGCGTCTCTCGTCCCCACTTTGACCTAACTCACAACTGCTGAATCTAGCCCAACTTAGGCTGCACCCAGACCTGGTGACTTTTGTCCCCAGCTATGCCTCAATTCGACCTAATGAATCTGGTCCTCACGGGAGCCTCACCTGGACCTGGGACTCAGCTGGATAGAGTGGCTCTGTTTCCCGCAAGGGGCTCAGCTGATACTGCTGACTGTGGTCTTATTGTATGCCTCACCAGGACCTAGTGATTATGTTCGCCATCTGGGCCTGCATGGCCCTAGTGACTCTGGTCCTCACCCAGGCATTATTGGGCCCTGGATACTCTATTCCACACAGGGCCTCACTTTGACCAGGCACCTCTGGTCCCATTCTGGGCCTCAAACTAAACTGGTTACTCTGGTACCCCCTCAGGGTCTCACCCTAACCTGGTGACTCTGGTCACCCCTTTTACTTCACTTGGGCCTGGTGAATCTGGTCCTTAGCTGGTTCTCACCTGGATTTGGTGACTGGTCTCCACCTGGGCCTCATCTGGACTTGGTGAATCCTGTTGCCATCTGCGACTCACCTGGACCTTGTGACTGTGGTCCCACCTGGACCTCACCTGGATCTGGTGGCTCTGCTTCCCATATGGGGCTCTCCAGAACCTGGTTCCTGTGGTCTCCATCTGGCCTCACCTGGAACACAAAGACTCTGATCGATATTTGGTCCTCTCCTGGACCTGTTGACTCTGGTCCTTACATGGGCATCATTGGGACCTCGATACTCTCTTATATACCTCGGCCTCACCTGGACCTGGTGACTTTGGTCCCACCCGGGCCTCACGTGGATGAGGTGACTGGTTCCCACAGGGACCTCACCTGTACCTGGTGACTCAGGTCCTCATATGGGCATCATGGGACCTGGTTCTCAGTTCCTCATTGGGGCCTCACCTGGACCTAGCGATTCTCGTCCCCCTCTGGGCCTCACACTGACGTGGTGACTCTGGTCCCCACCTGGATATCACCAGAACCGGTGACTCTGGTCCCCCTCTGGGAGTCACCCGGAGATGGGGACACTGGTCCTCAACTGGCCCTCAATAGGACCTGGTGAATCTACTCCTCATTTAGGCATCGTCTGGACCTTGTGACTTTTTCCCACCTGGCATTAATGGGACATTGTTACTCTGTTCCCCACCTGGGCCTCACCTGGACATGGTAACTTTGCTCCACTCTTTGGCCTCAACTGCTCCTGATGACTCTGGTCCCCCCACCTAGTCCTCAATCTGGACCTGGTGACTGTGGTCCCCACCTGGGTCTCACCTGGACCTGGTGACTCTCGTTCCCACATGAACCACACCTGGCCCTAGTGACTGTGGTGTTCTTGTAGACTCACATTTACCTGGTGACTCCAGTCCCCACTAGGGCCTCACCTGGTTCTGGTGACTCTGGCCTGTAGGTTTTCCTCACCTGGACCTGGTGAGTGGCGTTGCCACCTGGGCCTCACCTATACCTGGTGACTCAGGTCCCCACTTGGGCCTCCTGGACCTGGTGAATCTGGTATTTCTGGTCACCACCTGGGAATGCCCTGGACCTGGAGAATCTGGTCGCCATCTGGGCCTCACCCAGTCCTGGTGACTTTGTTCCCCACCTGGACCTGATTGCTGTGGACTCCTTTTGGGCCTCACCTGGAACTGGTGACTCTGATCCTAACTGGGCCTCACCCAGATATGGTGACTCTGGTCCTCACCTGTGGACCACTATGACCTGGATACTCTGTTCCACACCTGAGCCTCACCTGGACATGATGACTCTGGATCCTCTCTGGGCCTCACTCTGACATGGTGACTCTGGTCCCCATCTGGATGTCACCTAGACCAGGTGAATCTGGGATCCCTGTCGGCCTCAACCAGACCTGGTGACTCTGGTCCTCAACTGGGCCTCACCTGGACCTAGTGAACATTCTCTCCACCTGCGACTTATCTGGACGTGGTGACTCGGGTTCTACCTGGGCATTATTGGGACATGGTTACTCTATTCCCCAATGGGACTGACGTGATCCTAGTAACTCTAGTCCTGACTTTGGCCTCTTCTGTACCAGGTCACTCTGGCTCCACCTGTGCCTCACCTGTAACTGGTGACTCTGATCCTAAGCATGGCTTCACCTGACATGGTGACTGCGGTTCCCATCGGGATCTTACCTGGACCTCATGTCTCTGCTCCCACCTGGGCCTCACCAGGACCTGGTGTCTCCGGTACCCACCTGGGTAGCATCAGGATATGGTTACACTCTTCACTAACAGTGACCAGCTGGACCTATTAACTCTGGTCTTCACCTGGGCCACACTTGGACATGGTGACACTGGATCTCACCTGGGTCTCAAATTGACATGGTGAGTCGGATCCCCGCCTGGTCCTCATGTGTAACTGCTGATTCTCCGGCCCACGTGGACATCATGTGTACCTGGTGGCTGCAGTGTTTCTAACTTCTCATGTACCTTGTGACTCTGGTCCCCGCCAGGGCCTCACTGGGTCCTGGGGAACGTGGTTGCCACCTGCACCTCACTTGGACCTGGTGATTATGGTCTGCACCTGAGACTACCCTGGATCTGCTGACTGTGGTCCCCACCTGGGCTTCACCTGGATATTTGGACTCCGTTCCCATCTGGGTTTACCTGGCCCTGTTGACCACGGTCCTCAACTGGGCAAAATTGGGACCCGGTGACTGTGTTCAACAACTGGACCTCACCTGGACCAGGTGATTCTGGTATCCCTCTGGGTCTCACCGCGCCCTAGTGACCGTGAACCCAACTTTGCCCTGACTTGGACCTGCTGACCGTGGTTGCCACCTGCGCCTGACCTCGAACTGTTGACTCTGGTTCTTTCAAGGGCCTCCACTGTACCTGGTGATCCTGGTCCACACCTGGGCCTCACCAGGACGTGGTGAGTCTTGTCACCACCGGGGACTCAGCTGGACATGGTGACTCTCGTTCCCACATGAACCATACCTGGACCTGGTGATTGTGGTGTTCTTGTAGACTCACATTTACCTGGTGACTCCTGTCCCCACTAGGGCCTCACCTGGATCTGATAACTGGCCTGCAGGTTGGCCTCACCTGACTTCTTGAGTGGGGTTGCCACCTGGGCGTCAACCATACCTGGTGGCTCAGGTCCCCACGTGAGCCTCTTGGACCTGGTGAATCTGGTTCTTACCTGGTCCTCTCCCAGACCCGGAGACTCTGGTCAACACCTGGGCCTCACCTGGACCTGGTGAATCTGGTCCCCATCTGGGCCTCACCCAGTCCAGGTGACTTTGATCCCCTCTGGACCAGTTTGTTGTGGACCATTTCTTGGCCTCATCTGGAACTGGTGACTCTGATCCTATCTGCGCGTCTCCCAGATCTGGTGACTCTGGTCCTCACCTGGGCATCATTGGTACCTGGTAACTCTGTTCCTCACCTGAGCCTCACCTGGACATGATGAGTCTGGAACCTCTCTGGGCCTCTCCCTGACCTGGTGACTCTGGTCCACATCGGCATGTAACCTGGACGAGGTGATTCTGGTGCCCCTCTAGGAATCAACTAAATCTGGTGACTCTATTCCTCAAATGGGCCTCACCTGGACCTAGTGAATTTGCTCCATCTGGCCCTCATTTGGACCTGGTAACTCTGTTCCTTACCTGGGCATCATCGGGACGTGGTTCCACTGCATGGTCTGCAGGTTGTCCTCACCTGGACCTGGTAACTCTGTTCCTTACCTGGGCATCATCGGAACATGGTTCCTCTGCATGGCCTGCAGGTTGGCCTCACCGGGACCTGGTGAGTGGGGCGGAAAACTGGGCCTCACACATGCATTGTGACACAGTTCCCCACGTGGGTCTCAATTGGACCTGGTGAATCTCGTCCTTACCTGGCCCTCACCCAGAACTGGTAACTCTGGTCACCATCTGGGAAAACCTAGATCTTGTTAATCTGGTCCCCATCTTGGCCTCACCCAGTCCTGGTGACTTTGTTCCCCACCTGGACCGGATTGCTGTGGACACCTTCTTGGCCTCACCTGGAACTGGTTACTCTGAACCTAACTGGGTCTCACCCAGATCTGGTGACTCAGGTCCACACCTGAGGACCATTATGACCTGGATACTCTGTTCCACACCTGAGCCTCACCTGGACATGATGACTCTGGATCCCCTCTGGGCCTCAGCCTGACATGGTGACTCTGGTCCCCATCTGGATGTCACCTAGACCAGGTGAATCTGATACCCCTCTAGGCCTCAACTAGACCGGGGGAATCTGGTCCTCAATTGGGCCTCACCGGGACCTAGTGAATATACTCTCCACCTGCGCCTCATCTGGACGTGTTGACTCTGGTTCTACCTGGGCATCATCGGGACATGGTTACTCTATTCCCCACAGGGACTGACCTGATCCTGGTAACTCTGGTCCTGACTTTGGCGTCTTCTCTACCGGGTGACTCTGGCTCCACCTGGGCGTCATCTGTAACTGATGACTCTGATCCTAAGCATGGCCTCACCCGACCTGGTGACTGTGGTTCCCATCGGGACCTGACCTCGACCTCATGTAACTGGTCCCACCTGGGCCTCACCAGGACCTGGTGTCTGTGGTACCCACCTGGGTAGCATCAGAATATGGTTACACTGTTCACTAACAGTGACCCAGCCGGACCTATTAACTCTGGTCTTCACCTGGGCCACACCTGGATATGGTGACACTGGTACCCACTTGGGTCTCACCTGGACATGTTGAGTCGGATCCCCGTCTGGTCCTCACCTGTAACTGGTGATTCTCGTTCCCTCATGGACATCATGTGGACCTGGTGGCTGCAGTAATTCTAGCTTCTCATGTACCTCGTGACTCTGGTCCCCACCGGGGCCTCACCGGGACCTGGTGAGTGTGGTTGCCACCTGCACCTAACCTGGACCTGGTGATTCTGGTCTGCACCTGAGACTACCCTGGATCTGGTGACTGTGGTCCCCACCTGGGCTTCACCTGGATTTGGGGAATCCGGTCCCCATCTGGGCCTCACCTGGAACTGTTGACCATGGTCCACAAAAGGGCAAAATTGGGACCCGGTGACTTGTTCCACAACTGGACCTCACCTGGACCAGGTGACTCTGGTCCCCCTCTGGGTCTCACCGTGCCCTAGTGACTGTGAACCCCACTTTGGCCTGACATGGACCTGTTACCCCTGGTTGCCACCTGCGCTTGACCTTGAACTGTTGACTCTGGTCCTTTCAAGGGCGTCCCCTGGACATGGTGATCCTGGTGCCCACATGAACCTCAACTGGACCTGGCGACTCTTGTCACCACCGGGAACTCACCTGGACCTGCTTACTGTGTTCCACACCTGGGCCTCAAGTAGACCTGTTGATCATGGTCCCCAAGCCGGCCTCACATGGACCTGTTCCCTCTGATCTCCACCGGGGCTTCACGTGTACCTGGGAACTCTGGTCCTCACCTGGGCCTCATCTGGACCTAGTGACTCTTGTACCCTCCTGGGCTTCACCTGGATCTGGTGACTCTGATCCCCACCTGGACTTCACCTGGATCTGGTGACTCTGGTCCCCACCTGGACCTGACCCGCATCTGGTGACTCTGGTCCTCAGTTTGGCCTCACCTGGACCTGGTGTCTCTCGTTCCCACATGAACCACACCTGGACTTGATGACTGTGGTGTTCTTGTAGACTCACATTTACCTGGTGACTCCGGTCCCCACTAGGGCCTCACCTGGATCTGGTGACTCTGGCCTGCAGGTTGGCCTCACATGGACCTGATGAGTGGGGTTGCCACCTGGGCCTCACCCAAACCTGGTGACTCAGGTCCCCACGTGAGCCTCTTAGACCTGGTGAATCTGGTCCTTACGTGGTCCTCTCCCAGAACCGGGGACTCTGGTCCCCAACTGGGCCTCACCTAGACCTGGTGAATCTGGTCCCCATCTGGGCCTCACCCAGTCCTAGTGACTTGGTTCCCCACCTGGACCTGATTGGTGTGGTCACTTTCTTGGCCTCACCTGGAACTGGTGACTCTGATCCTATCTGCGCGTCACCCAGTCCTGGTGACTCTGGTCCTCACCTGGGCATCATTGGTATCTGGTGACTCTGTTCCTCACCTGAGCCTCACCTGGACATGATGACTCTGGAACCACTCTGGGCCTCACCCTGACCTAGTGACTCTGGACCCCATCTGGATGTCACCTGGAGCAGGAGATTCTGGGACCCCTCTAGGCCTCAACCAGATCTGGTGACTCTGGTCCTCAACTGGGCCTCACCTGGACCTAGTGAATATGCTCCATCTGGGCCTCATTTGGACCTGGTGACTCTGGTCCCTACCTAGGCATCATAGGGACATGGTTCCAATGCTTGGCCTGCATGTTGGCCTCACCTGGACATGGTAACTCTAGTCAGTACCTGGGTATCATTGGGATATTATTCTTCTGCATGGCCTGCAGTTTGGAATCACCTGGACCTGGTGAGTGGTGTTGTCATCTGGGCCTCAACCATGCCTGGTGACACGGGTCCCCACGCGGGCCTCACTTGGACCTGGTGAATCTGGTCCTTACCTGGTCCTCACCCGGAACTGGTAACTCTGGTCACCACCTGGGATTCACCTGGGCCTGGTGAATCTGGACCCCATCTGGGCCTCACCCAGTCCTGGTGACTTTGTTCCCCACCTGGGCCTGATTGCTGTGGACTCCTTCTTGGCCTCACCTGGAACTGGTGACTCTGATCCTAACTGGGTGTCACCCAGATCTGGTGACTCTGGTCCTCACCTGTGGAACATTATGACCTGGATACTCTGTTCCACACCTGAGCCTCACCTGGACATGATGAATCTGGATCCCCTCTGGGCCTCAGCCTGACATGTGGACTCTGTTCCCCATCTGGATGTCACATAGACCAGGTGAATCTGGTATCCCTCTAGGCCTCAACTTGACCTGGTGACTCTGTTCCTCAACTGGGCCTCACCGGAATCTAGTGAACATGGTCCCCACCTGCGCCTCATCTGGACATGGTGACTCTGGTTCTACCTGGGCATCATCGGTACATGGTTACTGTATTACCCTCTGGGATTGACCTGATCCTGGTAACTCTGGTCCTAACTTTGGCCTCTTCTGTACCAGGTGACTCTGGCTCCACCTGTGCCTCACCTGTAACTGGTGACTCTGATCCTAAGCATGGCCTCACCTGACCTGCTGACTGTGCTTCCCACCGGGAAATCACCTGGACTTCATGTCTCTGCTCCCACCTAGCCTCACCAGGACCTGGTGTCTCTGGTACCCACCTGGGTAGCATCAAGATATGCTTACACTGTTCACTAACAGTGACCCAGCCGGACCTATTAACTCCGGTCTTCACCTGAGCCACACCTGGACATGGTGACACTGGTTCCCACCTGGGTCTCACCTGGACATGGTGAGTCGGATCCCCACGTGGTCCTCACCTGTAACTGGTGATTCTCGTTCCCACAAGGACATCTTGTGGACCTGGTGGCTGCAGTGTTTCTAGCTTCTCATGTACCTCGTGACTCTGGTCCCCAGCAGGGCCTGACCGGGACCTGGTGAGTGTGGTTGTCACCTGCACCTCACCTGGATCTGGTGATTCTGGTCTGCACCTGAGACTACCCTGGATCTGGTGACTGTGGTCCCCACCTGGGCTTCACCTGGATTTCGGGACTCTGGTCCCCATCTGGGCCTCACCTGACCGTGTTGACCATGGTCCTCAACTGGGCAAAATTGGGACCCGGTGGCTGTGTTCCACAACTGCACCTCACCTGGACCAGTTGACTCTGGTCCCCCTCTGGGTCTCACCGTGCCCTAGTGACTGTGAAACCCACTTTGGCCAGACTTCGACCTGCTGACCCTGGTTGGAAGCTGCGCCTAACCTCGAACTGTTGACTCTGGTTCTTTCAAGGGCCTCCCATGTAACTGGTGATCCTGGTCTACACCGGGCCTCACCTTGACGTGGTGATCTTGTCACCACTGGGGACTCACATGGACCTGCTTACTGTGTTCCACACCTGGGCCTCAATAGACCTGTTGACCATGGTCCCAAAGCCGGCCTCACATGGACCTGTTGCCTCTGATCCCCACCGGGGTCTCACGTGTACTTGCTAACTCTGGTCCTCACCTGGGCCTCATCTGGACCTAGTGACTCTGGTCCCCACCTGGGCTTCACCTGGATCTGGTGACTCCGGTCGCCACCTGGACTTCACATGTATCTGGTGACTCTGGTACCCACCTGGACCTCTCCTGGACCTGGTGACTCGGGACACCCCTTGGGCTTCACTTGGGCCTGGTGAATCTGGTCCTTAGCTGTTCCGCACCTGGATGTGGTGACTGGTCGCCACCTGGGCCTCACCTGGACTTGGTGAATCCTGTTGCCACCTGCGCCTCACCTGGACCTTGTGACTGTGGTCCCACCTGGATCTCACCTGGATCTGGTGTCTCTGGTTAACATATGGGGCTCTCCTGGACCTGGTTCCTGTGGTCTCCATCTGGCCTCACCTGTAACACAATGACTCTGATACATATTTGGGCGTCTCCTGGACCTGTTGACTCTGGTCCTTACCTGGAAATCATTGGGAGCTGGATACTCTCTTATATACTTGGGCCTCACCTGGACCTGGTGACTCTGGTCCCACCTGGGCCTCACTTGGACGAGGTGACTGGTTCCCACAGGGACCTCAACTGGACCTGGTGACTCAGGTCCTCATATGGGCATCATGGGACCAGGTTTCTCAGTTCCACACCGGGGCCTCACCTGGACCTAGTGATTCTCGTCTCCCTCTGGGCCTCACCCTGACGTGGTGACTCTGGTCCCCACCTGGACGTCACCAGAACCGGGTGACTCTGGTCCCCCTCTGGGACTCACCCGGAGCTGGGGACACTGGTCCTCAACTGGGCGTCAACAGGACCTGGTGAATCTACTCCTCACTTAGGCCTGATCTGGACCTTGTGATTCTTTTCCCACCTGGCATCAATGGGACATGGTTACTCTGTTCCCTACTTGGGCCTCACCTGGACATGATAACTTTGCTCCACACTTTGGCCTCAACTGATCCTGATGAATCGGGTCCCCCCACCTAGGCCTCAATCTGGCCCTGGTGACTGTGGTCCCAAACTGGGTCTCACCTGGACCTGGGGACTCTCGTTCCCACATGAACCACACCTGGACCTGGTGACTGTGGTGATCTTGTAGACTCACATTTACCTGGTGACTCCGGTCCCCATTAGGGCCTCACCTGGATCTGGTGACTCTGGCCTGCAGGTTGGCCTCACCTGAACCTGGTGAGTGGGGTTGCCACCTGGGCCTCAACCATACCTGGTGACTCAGTCCCCACGTGGGCCTCTTGGACCTGGTGAATCTGGTCCTTACCTGGTCCTCTCCCAGACCCGGGGACTCTGGTCACCACCTGGGCCTCACCTGGACCTGATGAATCTGGTCCCCATCTGGGCCTCACCCAGGCCTGGTGACTTTGTTCCCCACCTGGATCTGATTGCTGTGGACTCTTTCTTGGCCTCACCAGGAACTGGTGAATCTGATCCTATCTGCGTGTCTCCCAGACCTGGTGACTCTGGTCCTCACCTGGGCATTATTGGTACCTGGTGACTCTGTTTCACACCTTAGGCTCACCTGGACATGATGACTCTGGAACCTCTCTGGGCCTCACCCTGACATGGTGACTCTGGTGCTCATCTGGATGTCACCTAGACCAGGTGAATCTTTTACCCCTCTAGGGCTCAAATAGACCTGGTGACACTGGTCCTCAACTGGGTGTCACCGAGACCTAGTGAATATGCTCCCCACCTGCGCCTCATCTGGACCTGGTGACACTGGGTCTACCTGGGCATCATCGGGACATGGTTACTCTGTTCCCCACTGGGACTGACGTGATCCTGGTATCTCTGGTCCTGACTTTGGCCTCTTCTGTACCAGGTGACTCTGGCTCCACCTGGACCTCACCTGTAACTGGTGACTCTGATCCAAAGCATGGCCTCTCCTGACCTGGTGACTGTGGTTCCCATCGGGACCTCACAAGGACCTCATGTCTCTGGTCCCACCTGGGCCTCACCAGGACCTGGTGTCTCTGGTACCCACCTGGGTAGCATCAGGATATGTTTACACTGTTCACTAACTGTGACCCAGCCGGACCTAATAACTCTGATCTTCACCTGGCCAAACCTTGACATGGTGACACTCGTTCCCACCTGGGTCTCACCTGGAAATGGTGAGTCAGATACCCACCTGATCCTAACATATAACTGTTGATTCTCGATCCCACATGGACAACATGTGGACCTGGTGGCTGCGGTGTTTCTAGTTTGTCATGTACCTTGTGACTCTGCTCCCCACCAGGGCCTCACCGGGACCTGGTGAGTGTGGTTGACAACTGCACCTCACTTGGTCCTGGTGATTCTGGTCTGCACCTGAGACTACCCTATATCTGGTGACTGTGGTCCCCACCTGGGCTTCACCTGGATTTGGGGATTCCGGTCCCCATCTGGGCCTCACCTTGCCCTGTTGACCATGGTCCTCAACTGGGCAAAATTGGGACGCGGTGACTCTGTTCCACAACTGGACCTCACCTGGACCACGTGACTCTGGTGCCCCTCTGGGTCTCACCATGCCCTAGTGACTGTGAACCCCACTTTCCCCTGACTTAGACCTGCTGACCCTGGTTGAAACCTGCGACTGACCTCTAACTGTTGACTTTGGTTCTTTCAAGGGCTTCCCCTGTACTTGGTGATCCTGGTCCGAACCTGGCCCTCACCTGGACGTGGTGACCCTTGTCACCACTGGGGACTCACCTGGACCTGCTTACTGTGTTCCACACCTGGGCCTCAAGTAGACCTGTTGAACATGGTCCCCAAGCCGGCCTCACATGGACCTGTTGCCTATGATACCCACCGGGGCCTGAGGTGTACCTTGTAACTCTGGTCCTCACCTGGGCCTCATCTGGACCTAGAGACTCTGGTCTCCACCTGGGCTTCACCTGGATCTGGAGACTCTGGTCCCCATCTGGACTTCACCTGGATCTGGTGACTCTGGTCCCAATCTGGACGTCTCCTTGACTTGGTGTCTCTCTTGCCCACTTTGACCTAACTCAGAACTGCTGAATCTTGCCCCACCTATTACGCACCCAGACCTGGTGACTCTTGTCCCCAACTATGCCTCAATTCCACCTGATTAATCTCGTCCTCACGTGGGCCTCACATGGACCAGGGACTCAACTGGATAGAGTGGCTCTGGTTCCCACAAGGGGCTAACCTGATACTGCTGACTGTGGTCTTATTCTATGCCTCACCAGGACCTAGTCATTCTGTTCCCCATCTGGGCCTGCATGGCCCTAGTGACTCTGTTCCATACTCAGCATCATGGGACCTGGATACTCTATTCCACGCCTGGGCCTCACTCTGACCAGGGACCTCTGGTCCCATTCTGGGCCTAAAACTGAACTGGTTACTCTGGTTCCCTCTCTGGGCCTCACCCTTACCTGGTGACTCTAGTCACCCCTTGGGCTTCACTTGGGCGTGGTGAATCTGGTCCTTACCTGGTCCTCTCCCTGACCCGGGGACTCTGGTCAACACATGGGCCTCACCTGGACCTGGTGAATCTGGTCCGGTCTGGGCCTCACCCAGTCCTGGTGACTTTGTTCCCCACCTGGACCTGATTGCTGTGGACTCCTTCTTGGCCTCACCTGGAACTGGAGACTCTGATCCTATCTGCGCGTCACCCAGATCTGGTGGCTCTGGTCCTCACCTGGGCATCATTGATACTGGGTGACTCTGTTCCACACCTGAAACTCACCTGGACATGATGACTCTGGATCCCCTCTGGGCCTCACCCTGACCTGGTGACTCTGGTCCCCATCTGGATGTCACCTGTACCAGGTGATTGTGGCACCCCTCTGGGCCTCAACCAGATCTGGTGACTCTGGTCCTCAACTGGGCCTCAACGGGACCTAGTGAATATGCTCCCTCTGGGCCTCATTTGGACCTGGTGACTCTGGTCACTACCTGGGCAACATCGGGACATGATTCCACTGCATGGCCTGCACGTTGGACTCACCTAGACCTGGTAACTCTGGACCCTCTTTGGGCATCATCGGGACACGGTTCCTCTGCATGGCCCAAGTGTTGGCCTCACCTGGACCTGGTGATTGGGGTTTCCACCTGAGTCACCTAAGCCCCACCCAGATCTGGTGACTCTTGTCCCCAGCTATGCCTCCCCTGCACCTGGTGACCCATGCACCCACGTGGGCCTCACTTGGGCCTGGTGAATCTGGTTTTACCTGGTCCTCACCTGGAACTGGTAACTCTGGTCACCACCTGGGAATCACCTGGACCTGGTGAATCTGGTCCCCATCTGGGCCTCACCCTATCCTGGTGTCTTTGTTCCCCACCTGGACCCGATTGCTGTGGACACCTTCTTGGCCTCACCTGGAAGTGGTGAGTGTGATCCTAACTTGGTCTCACCCAGATCTGGTGACTCTGGTCCTCACCTGTGGACCATTATGATCTGGATACTACGTTCCACACCTGAGCCTCACTTGGACATGATGACTCTGGATCCCCTCTGGGCCTCACCCTTACATGGTGACTCTGGTCCCCATCTGGATGTCCCCTAGACCAGGTGAATCTGGTACCCCTCTAGTCCTCAACTAGACCTGGTGACTCTGGTCCGCAACTGGGACTCACCGGGACCTAGTGAATATGCTCCCACCTGCGCCTCATCTGGACCTGGTGGACTCTGGTTCTACCTGGGCATCATCGGGGCATGGGTTACTCTATTCCCCACTGGGACTGACCTGATCCTGGTAACTCTGGTCCTGACTTTGGCCTCTTCTGTACCAGGTGACTCTGGCTCCACCTGGGCCTCAGCTGTAACTGGTGACTCTGATCCTAAGCATGGCCTCACCTGACCTGGTGACTGTCGTTCCCATCGGGACCTCTTCTGGACCTCATATCTCTGGGCCCACCTGGGCCTCACCAGGACCTGGTTTCTCTGGTTCCCACCTGGGTAGCATCAGGATATGGTGACCCTGTTCACTAACAGTGACCCAGCCGGACCTATTAACTCTGGTCTTCACCTGGGCCACACCTGGACATGGTGACACTGGTTCCCACCTGGGACTCACCTGGACATGGTGAGTCGGATCCCCACCTGGTCCTCACCTGTAACTGGTGATTTTCATTCCCACATGGACATAATGTGGACCTTGTGGCTGCAGTGTTTCTAGCTTCTTATATACCTCGTGACTCTGGTCCCCACCAGGGCCTCACCGGGAACTGGTGAGTGTGGTTGCCACCTGCACCTCACCTGGACCTGGTGATTCTGGTCTACACCTAAGGCTACCCTGGATCTGGTGACTGTGGTCCCCACCTGGGCTTCACCTGGATTTGGGGACTCCGGTCTCCATCTGGTCTTCACCTGGCCCTGTTGACCATGGTCCTCAACTGGGCAAAATTGGGACCCGGTGACTGTGTTCCAACAACTAGACCTCACCTGGACCAGGTGACTCTCGTCACCCTCTGGGTCTCACCGTGCCCTAGTGACTGTGAACCCCTCTTTGGCCTGACTTGGACCTGCTGATACTGGTTGCCACCTGCGCCTGACCTCAAACTGTAGACTCTGGTTTTTCAAAGGCTTCCCCTCGACCTGGTGATCCTGGTCCCCACCTGGGTCTCACTTGGACGTGGTGACACTTGTCACCACCGGGGACTCTCTTGGACCTGCTTACTGTGTTCCACACCTGGGCCTCAAGTAGACCTGTTGACCATGGTCCCCAGGACGGCCTCACATGGACCTGTTGCCACTGCTCCCCACCGGGGCCTCACTTGTACCTGGTATCTCTGGTCCCCACCTTGACCTCATCTGGACTTACTGACTCTGGTCCTCACCTGGGCTTCACCTGGATCTGATGACTCTGGTCCCCACCTGGACTTCACCTGGATCTGGTGACTCTGGTATCCACCTGGACCTCTCCTGGACCTGGTGACTCTCTTTGCAACATGGACCTCACCTGGATCTGGTGACTCTGGTACCCACCTGGACCTCACCTGCATCTGGTGACTCTGGCCTGCAGGTTGGCCTCACCTGGACCTGGGGAGTGGGGTTGCCACCTAGGCCTCACACATAGCTGGTGACTCAGGTCCCCACGTGGGCCTCATTTGGACCTGTTGAATCTGATCCTTAGCTGGTCTTCTCCCAGACCCGAGGACCTTGGACACCACCTGGGAATAATCTGGACCTGGTGAATCTTGTCCAAATCTGGGTCTCACCAAGTCCTGGTGACTTTCTTCACCACCTGGACCTGATTGCTGTGGACGCCTACTTGGCGTCACCTGGAACTGGTGACTCTGATAATATCTGCGTCTCACCCAGATCTGGTGACTCTGGTCCTCACCTGGGCATCATTGGTACCTGGTGATTCTGTTCCACACATGAGCCTCACCTGGACCCGATGACTCTGGAACCACTCTGGGCCTCACGCTGACCTGGTGTCTCTGGTCCCTATCTGGATATCACCTCGATCAGGTGATTCTGGTACCCTTCTAAGCCGAACCAGATATGGTGAAACTGGTCCTCAACTGGGCCTCACCTGGACCAGGTGACTCTGGTCCCCCTCTGGGTCTCACCGTGCCCTAGTGACTGTGAACCCCACTTTGGCCTGACTTGGACCTGCTGACCCCTGGTTGCTACCTGCGCCTAACCTCGAACTGTTGACTCTGGTTCTTACAAGGGCCTCCCCGGGACCTGATGATTCTGGTCCCCACCTGGGTCTCACCTGGACGTGGTCACTCTAGTCAACACTGGGGACTCACCTGGATCTGCTTACTGTGTTCCACACCTGAGCCTCAAGGAGATCTGTTGACCATGGTCCCCAAGCCGCCCCTCACATGAAATTGTGGCCTCTGATCCCCACCGGGGCCTCACGTGTACCTGATAACTCTGGTCCTCACCTGGGCCTCATCTGGACCTAGTGACTCTTATCCCCACCTGGGCTTAACCTGGATCTGGTGACTCTAGTCCCGAATGGACCTCTCCTGGACCTGGTGACTCTCTTTCCAACATGGACCTCAACTGGATCTGGTGACTGTGGTCCTCAGTTTGGCCTCACCTGGACCTGGCGTCTCTTGTCCCCACATTGACCAATCTCAGAACTGCTGAATCTTGCCCCACCTAGGCCGCACCCAGTCCTGGTGACTCTTGTCCCCAGCTATGCCTCATTTCGACCTGATGAATATGTTACTCACGTGGGCCTCCCATGGACCTGGGACTCAGCTGGATAGAGTGGCTCTGGTTTCCACAAGGGGCTCACGTGATACTGCTGACTGTGGTCTTATTCTATGACTCACCAGCACCTAGTGATTCTGTTCCCCATCTGGGCCTGCATGGCCCTAGTGACTCTGGTCCTCACTCAGCCATCATTGGGACCTGGATACTCTATTCCACACCTGGGCCTCACTTTGACCAGGGACCTCTGGTCCAACTCGGGGCCTCAAACTAAACTGGTTACTCTGGTTCCCCCTCTGGGCCTCACCCTTACCTGGTGACTCTGGTCACCCCTTAGGCTTCACTTGGGCCTGGTGAATCTGGTCCTTAGATGGTCCGAACCTGGATCTGGTGACTGGTCGCCACCTGGGCCTCTCCTGGACTTGGTGAATCCTGTTGCCACCTGCGCGTCACCGGGACCTTGTGACTGTGGTCCTACCTGGACCTCACCTGGATCTGGTGGCTCTGGTACCCATATGGGGCTCTCCTGGTCCTGGTTCCTGTGGTCTCCATCTGGCCTCACCTGGAACACAATGACTCTGTTCCATATTTGCCCTCTGCTGGACCTGTTGACTCTGGTACTTACCTGGGCATCATTGGGACCTGGGAACACTCTTATATACCTGGACCTCACCTGGACCTGGTGACTGTGGTCCCACCTGGGCCTCACCTGCATGAGGTGACTGGTTCCCACAGGGACCTCACCTGGATCTGGTGACTCAGGTCCTCATATGGACATTATGGGACCTGGTTTCTCAGTTCCCCATCGGGGCCTGCCCTGGACCTAGTGATTCTCGTCCCACTCTGGGCCTCACCCTGACGTGGTGACTCTGGTCCCCACCTGGATATCACCAGAACCGGGTAACTCTGGTCCCCCTCTGGGCCTCTCCCGGAGCTGGGGACACTGGCACTCAACTGGGCCTCAACAGGAGCTGGTGAATCTACTCCTCACTTAGGCCTCATCTGGACCTTGTGACTCTTTTCCCACCTGGCATCAATGGGACTTGGTTACTCTCGTCCCCACCTGGGCTTCACCTCGACATGATAACTTTGCCCCACACTTTGGCTTCAACTGGTCATGATGACTCTGGTCTCCCCACCTAGGCCTCAATCAGGACCTGGTTACTGTGGTCCCCATCTGGGTCTCCCCTGACCTGGTGACTCTCGTTCCTACATGAACCACACCTAGACTTGGTGACTGTGGTATTCTTGTAGACTCACATTTCCCTGGTGACTCCGGTCCCCACTAGGGCCTCCCCTGGATCTGGTGAGTCTGGCCTGCAGTTTGGCCTCACCTAGACTTGGTGAGTGGGGTTGACACCTGGGCGTCACCCATACCTGGTGACTCGGGTCCCCACGTGGACCTCTTGGACCTGGTGAATCTGGTCCTTACCTGACCTCTCCCAGACCCAGGGACTCTGGTTACCACCTGGGCCTCACCTGGACCTGGTGATTCTGGTCCCCATCTGGGCCTCACCCAGTCCTGGTGACTTTTTTCCCCACCTGGACCTGATTGCTGTGGACACTTTCTTGGCCTCACCTGGAACTCGTGACTCTGATCGTATCTGTGCGTCACCCAGACCTGGTGACTCTTGTCCTCACCTGGGCATCACTGGTACCTGGTTACTCTGTTCCACACCTGAGCCTCACCAGGACATGATGACTCTGGAACCACTCTGGGCCTCACCCGGACCTGGTGACTCTGGTCCCTATCTGGATGTCACCTAGACCAGGTGAATCTGGTACCCCTCTAGGCCTCAACTAGACCTGGTGACACTGGTCCTCAACTGGGCCTCACCGGGACCTCGTGAATATGCTCCCCACCTGCGCCTCCTCTGGACCTGGTGACTCTGGTTCTTCCTGGGCATCATCGGGACATGGTTACTCTATTCCCCACTGGGACTGACCTGATTCTGGTAACTCTGGGCCTGACTTTGGCCTCTTCTGTACCAGGTGACTCTGGCTCCATCTGGGCTTCACCTGTAACTGGTGACTCTGATCCTAAGCATGGCCTCACCTGTCCTAGTGACTGTGGTTCCCATCGGGACGTCACCTGGACCTCATGTCTCTGTTCCCACCTGGGCCTCACCAGGACCTGGTGTCTCTGGTACCCACCTGGGTAGCATCAGGATATGGTTACAGTGATGACTAACAGTGACCCAGCTGGACATATTAACTCTGGTCTTCACCTGGGCCACACGTGTACATGGTGATTGTGGTATGCACCTGAGACTACCCTGGATCTGGTGACTGTGGTCCCCACCGGGGCTTCACCTGGATTTGGGGAGTCCGGTCCCCATCTGGGCCTCACTTGGCCTTGTTGACCATGGTCCTCAACTGGGGAAAATTGGGACCCGGTGACTGTGTTCCACAACTGGACCTCACCTGGAACAGGAGACTCTGGTCCCCCTCTGGGTCTCACTGTGCCCTAGTGACTGTGAACCCCACTTTGGCCTGACTGGGACCTGCTGACACTGGTTTCCACCTGCGCCTGACCTCGAACTGTTGACTCTGGTTCTTTCAATGGCCTCCCCTGTACCTGGTGATCCTGGTCCCCACCTGGGCCTCACCTGGACGTGGTGACTCTTGTCACCACCGGGGACTCACCTGGACCTGGTTACTGTGTTCCACACCTGGGCCTCAAGTAGATCTGTTGACCATGGTCCCCAAGCCGGCCTCACATGGAACAGTTGCCTCTGATCCTCACCGGGGCCTCACGTGTACCTGGTAAAACTGGTCCTCACCTGGGCCTCATCTGGACCTAGTGACTCTGGTCCCAACCTGGGCTTCACCTGGATCTGATGACTCTGGTCCCCAGCTGGACTTCACCTTGATCTGGTGACACTGGTCCCCACCTGGACCTCTCCTGGACCTGGTGACTCTCTTTCCAACATGGACCTTACCTGGATCTGGTGACTCTGGTCCTCAGTTTGGCCTCACCTGGACCTGGTGTCTCTCATCCCCACTTTCACCTAACTCAGAAGTGCTGAATTTTGCCCCACCTAGGCCGCACCCAGACCTGGTGACTCTTGTCCCCAACTATGCCTCAATTCGACTTGATGAATCTGGTCCTCACGTGGGCCTCACATGGACCTGGGACTCAGCTGGATTGAGTGGCTCTGGTTCCCACAAGCGGCTCACCTGATACTGGTGACTGTGGTCTTATACTATGCCTCACCAGGACCTAGTGATTCTGTTCCCCATCTGGGCCTGCATGGCCCTAGTGAGTCTGGTCCTCACACAGGCATCAATGGGACCTGGATACTCTATTCCACACCTGGGCCTCACTCTGACCAGGGACCTCTGGTCCATTCTGGGCCTCAAACTAAACTGGTTACTCTGGTTACACCTCGGGGCCTCACCCTTACCTGGTGACTCTGGTCACCCTTTGGGCTTCACTTGGGCCTGGTGAATCTGGTCTTTAGCTTGTCCTCACTTGGATCTGGTGACTGTTCGCCACCTGGGCCTCACCTGTACTTGGTGAATCCTATTGCCACGCGCGCGTCACCTGGACCTTGTGAGTGTGGTCCCACCTGGACCACACCTGGATCTGGTGGCTCTGGTTCCCATAAGGGGCTCTCCTGTAACTGGTTCCTGTGGTCTCCATCTGGCCTCACCTGGAACACAATGACTCTGATCTATATTTGAGCCTCTCCTGGACCTGTTAACTCTGGTTTTTACATGAGCATCATTGGGACCTGGACACTCTCTTATATACCTGGGCCTCACCTGGACCTGGTGACTGTGGTCCCACCTGGGCCTCACCTGGACGAGGTGACTGGTTCCCACAGGAACCTCACCTGGATCTGGTGACTCAGGTCCTCATATGGGCATCATGGGACCTGGTTTCTCAGTTCCACATCGGGGCCTCACCTGCACCTAGTGATTCTCGTCCCCCTCTGGGCCTCACCCTGACGTGGTGACTCTGGTCACCACCTGGATATCACCAGAACCGGTGATTGGTCCCCCTCTGGGACTCACGCGGAGCTGGCGACACTGGTCCTCAACTGTGCCTCAACAGGACCTGGTGAATCTACTCCTCACTTAGGCCTCGTATGGACCTTGTGACTCATTTCCCACCTGGCATCAATGGAACAAGGTTACTCTAGTCCCCACCTGGACCTCACATGGACATGATAACTTTGCTCCACACTTCGGTCTCAACTGGTCCTGATGACCCTCGTCCCCTCACCTAGGCCTCAATCTGGACCTGGTGTCTGTGGTCCCCACCTGGGTTTCACCTGGACCTGTTGACTCTCCTTGCCACATGAACCCCACCTGGACCTGGGGACTGTGGTGTTTTTTTTTTTTTTTTAATTTTTATTTATTTATGATAGTCACAGAGAGAGAGAGAGGCAGAGACACAGGCAGAGGGAGAAGCAGGCTCCATGCACCCGGAGCCTGACGTGGGATTCGATCCCGGTTCTCCAGGATCGCGCCCTGGGCTAAAGGCAGGCGCCAAACCCCTGCGCCACCCAGGGATCCCGACTGTGGTGTTCTTGTAGACTCACATTTACCTGGTGACTGCGGTACCCACTAGGCCCTCACCTGGATCTGGTGACTCTGGCCTGCAGGTTGGCCTCACCTGTACCTGGTGAGTGGGGTTGCCACCTGGGCCTCACCCATACCTGGTGACTCAGGTCCCCACGTGGGCCTCTTGGACCTGGTGAATCTGGTCCTTACCTGGTCCTCTCCAGACCCGGGGACTCTGGTCACCACCTCGAACTCACCTGGAACTGGTGAATCTGGTCCCCATCTGGGCCTCACCTAGTCTTGGTTAATTTGTTGCCCACCAGGACCTGATTGCTGTGGAACCCTTCTTGGCCTCACCTGGAACTTGTGACTCTGATCCTAACTGGCCTCACCCAGATCTGGTGACTCTGGTCCTCACCTGTGGACCATTATGACCTGGATACTCTGTTCCACACCTGAGCCTCACCTGGACATGATGACTCCCGATCCCCTCTGGGCCTCACCCTGATATGGTGACTCT
The DNA here is from genome assembly GCF_053574225.1 of Canis aureus. Classification (NCBI taxonomy): domain Eukaryota; kingdom Metazoa; phylum Chordata; class Mammalia; order Carnivora; family Canidae; genus Canis; species Canis aureus. The sequence continues at coordinate 58,561,440 of NC_135632.1, forward strand.
GGTCCCCATCTGGATGTCACCTAGACCAAGTGAATCTGGTACCCGTCTAGGCCTCAACTAGACCTGGTGACCCTTGTCCTCAACTGGGCCTCACCGGGACCTAGTGAACATGCTCCCCACATGGGCCTCACCTGGATCTGGTAACTCTGGCCTGCAGGTTGGCCTCACCTGGACCTGTTGAGTGGGGTTGCCACCTGGGCCTCACCCATACCTGGTGACTCAGGTCCCCACGTGAGCCTCTTGGACCTGGTGAATCTGGTCCTTACCAGGTCCTCTCCCAGACCCGGAGACTCTGGTCAACACCTGGGACTCGCCTGGACCTGGTGAATCTGTTCCCCATCTGGGCCTCACCCAGTCCAGGTGACTTTGATCCCCTCCTGGACCTGTTTGTTGTGGACCCTTTCTTCGCCTCATCTGCAACTGGTGACTCTGATCCTATCTGCGCGTCTCCCAGATCTGGTGACTCTGGTCCTCACATGGGCATCATTCGTATCTGGTGACTCTGTTCCTCACCTGAGCCTCACCTGGACATGATGACTCTGGAAACGCTCTGGGCCTCACCCTGACCTAGTGACTCGGGTCCCCATCTCGATGTCACATGGACAAGGTGATTCTTTTACCCCCTAGGCCTCAAACAGATCTGGTGACTCTGGTCTTTAAAGGGGACTCACCTGTACCTAGTGAATATGCTCCATCTGGGCCTCATTTGGACCTGGTGACTCTGGTCCATACCTGGGCATCATCAGGATATGGTTCCACTGCATGGCCTGCAGGTTGGCCTCACCTGGACCTGGTAAGTCTGGTCTCTTCCTGGGCATCATCTGGATATGTTTCCACTGCATGGCATGCAGGTTGGCCACACCTGGACCTGGTAACTCTTCTCCCTACCTGGGCATCATCGGGATATGGTTCCACTGCATGGCCTGCAGGTTGGCCTCACCTGGACCTGGTGAGTGTTATTGCCACCTGGGCCTCACCCATACCTGGTGACTCAGGTCCCCACGTGGGCCTCTTGGACCTGGTGAATCTGGTCCTTACCTGGTCCTTTCCCAGAACGGGGACTCTGGTCAACACCTGTGCCCCACCTGGACCTGGTGAATCTGGTACCCCTCTCGGCCTCAACAAAGTCTGGTGACTCTGATCCTATCTGCACGTCACCCAGACCTGGTGACTCTGTTCCTCACCAGGGCATCATTGGGACCTGGTGACTCTGTTCCACACCTGAGCCTCACCTGGACATGATGACTCTGGAACCTATCTGGCCCTCATCCTGACCCGATGACTCTGGTCCCCATCTGGATGTCACCTGGACCAGGTAATTCTGGTACCCTTCTAGGCCTCAACCAGATCTGGTGACTCTGGTCCTCAACTGGGCCTCACTTGGCCTAGTGAATATGCACCATCTGGCCCTCTTTTGGACCTGGTGACTCTGGTCCCTACCTGGGCATCATCGGAACATGGTTCAACTGCATGGCCTGCAGGTTGGCCTCACTTGGACCTGGTAAGTCTGGTCCCTACATGGTCATCATCGGGACATGGTTCCTCTGCATGGCCTGCACGTTGGCCTCACCTGGACCTGGTCAGTGGGGTTGCCACCTGGGCCTCACCCATGCCTGGTGACACAGTTCCCCACGTGGGCCTCACTTTGACCTGGTGAATCTTCTCCTTACCTGGTCCTCACCCGGAACTGGTAAGTCTGGTCACCACCTGGATATCACCTGGCCCTTGTGTATCTGGTCCCCATCTAGGCCTCACCCAGTCCTGGTGACTTTGTTCCCCACCTGGACCTGATTTCTGTGGACTCCTTCTTGGCCTCACCTGGAACTGGTGACACTGGTCCCCACCTGAACCTCTCCCGGACCTGGTGACTTTCTTTCAAACATGGACCTCACATGGATCTGGTGACTCTGGTACTCAGTTTGGCCTCACCTGGAACTGGCGTCTCTCGTCCCCACTTTGACCTAACTCAGAACTGCTGAATCTAGCCCAACTTAGGCTGCACGCCGACCTGGTGACTCTTGTCCCCAGCTATGCCTCAATTCGACCTAATGAATCTGGTCCTCATGAGAGCCTCACCTGGACCTGGGACTCAGCTGGATAGAGTGTCTCTGGTTCCTGCAAGGGGCTCAGCTGATACTGCTGACTGTGGTCTTTTGTATGCCTCACCAGGACAAGGTGATTCTGTTCCCCATCTGGGCCTGCATGGTCCCAGTGACTCTGGTCCTCACCCAGGCATCATTGGGTGATGGACCCAATAATCCTCACCCTGGATACTCTATTCCACACCTGGGCCTCACTTTGACCAGGGACCTCTGGTCCCATTCTGGGCCTCAAACTAAACAGGTTACTCTGGTTCCCCCTCTGGGGCTCACCCTTACCTGGTGACTATAGTCACCCTTTGGGCTTCACTTCGGCCTGGTGAATCTGGTCCTTAGCTGGTCCGCGCCTGGATGTGGTGACTGGTCGCCAGCTGGGCCTCACCTGGACTTGGTGAATCCTGTTGCCACCTGCGCCTCACCTGGACCTTGTGACTGTGGTCCCACCTGGAACTCACCTGGATCTCGTGGCTCTCGTTCCCATATGGGGCTCTCCTGGACCTGGTTCCTCTGGTCTCCATCTGGCCTCACCTGGAACACAATGACTCTGTTCCGTATTTGGGCCTCTCCTGGACCTGTTGACTCTGGTCCTTACCTGGGCATCATTGGGACCTCGATACTCTCTTATATACCTGGGCCTCACCTGGACCTGGTGACTGTGGTCCCACCTCGGCCTCACCTGGACGAGGTGACTGGTTCCCACAGGGACCTCACCTGGACCTGGTGACTCAAGTCCTCATATGGGCATCATGGGACCTGGTTTCTCAATTCCACATCGGGCCTCACCTGGAGCTAGTGATTCTCGTCCCCCTCTGGGCGTCATCCTGACGTGGTGACTCTGGTCCCCACCTGGATATCACCAGAGCCGGGTGACTCTGGTTCCCCTCTGAGACTCACCGGAGCTGTGGATACTGGTCCTCTACTGGGCATCAACAGGACCTGATGAATCTACTCTTCACATAGGCCTCGTCTGGAACTTGTGACTCTTTTCTCACCTGGCATCAATGGGACATGGTTACTCTGTTCCCCACCTGCGCCTCACCTGGACATGATAACTTTGCTCCACACTTTGGCCTCACCTGGTCCTGATGACTCTGGTCCCCCCACCTAGGCCTCAATCTGGACCTGGTGACTGTGGTCCCCACCTGGGTCTCACCTGGACCTGGTGACTCTTGTTCCCACATGAACCACACCTGGACCTGGTGGCTGTGGTGTTCTTGTAGACTCACATTTACCTGGTGACTCCGGTCCCCACTAGGGCCTCACCTGGATCTGGTGACTCTGGCCTGCAGGTTGGCCTCACCTGGACCTGGTGAGTTTGGTTGCCACCTGGGTGTCACCCATACCTGGTGACTCAGGTCCCCACGTGGGCCTCTTGGACCTGGTGAATCTGGTCCTTACCTGGTCCTCTCCCAGACCTGGGACTCTGGTCACCACCTGGGCCTCAACTGGACCTGGTGAATCTGCTCCCCATCTGGGCGTCACCCAGTCCTGGTGATTTTGTTCCCCACCTGGACCTGATTGCTGTGGACCCCTTTTGGGCCTCACCTGGAACTGGTGACTCTGAACCTAACTGGGCCTCACCCAGATCTGGTGACTCTGGCCCTCACCTGGGCATCATGGTACCTGGTGACTCTGTTCCTCACCTAAGCCTCATCTGGACATGATGACTCTGGAACCTCTCTGGGCCTCTCCCTGACCTGGTGACTCTGATCCCCATCTGCATGTCACGTGCACCAGGTGATTCTGGTACCCCTCTAGGCATCAACCAAATCTGGTGACTCTGGTCCTCAACTGGGCCTCACCTGGACCTAGTGAATTTGCTCAATCTGGACCTCATTTGGACTTGGTGTCTCTGGTCCCTACCTGGGCATCATCGGGACATGGTTCCACTGCATGGCCTGCAGGTTTTCCTCACCTGGACCTGGTAACTCTGTTCCCTACTATGGCATCATCGAGACATGGTTCCTCTTCATGGCCTGCAGGTTGGCCTCACCTGGACCTGGTGAGTGCGGTGTTAATCTGGGCCTCACACATAGATTGTGACACAGGTCCCCACGTGGGTCTCACTTGGACCTGGTGAATCTCGTCCTTAACTGGTCCTCACCCGGAACTGGTAACTCTGATCACCACCTGAGCCTCACCTGGGCCTGGAGAATCTGGTCCCCATCTGGGCCTCACCCAGTCCTGTTGACTTTGTTACCCAACTGGACCTGATTGCTGTGGACCCCTTCTTGTCCTCACCTGGAACTTGTGACTCTGATCCTACCTGGGCCTCACCAAGAACTGGTGACTCTGGTACTCACCTGTGGACCATTATGACCTGGATACTCTGTTCCACACGTGAGCCTCACCTGGACATGATGACTCTGGATCCCCTCTGGGCCTCAGCCTGACATGGGGACTCTGGTCCCCATCTGGATGTCACCCAAACCAGGTGAATCTAGTACCCCTCAATGCCTCAACTTGACCTGGTGACTCTGGTCCTCACCTGGGCCTCACCGGGACCTAGTGACTCTGTTCCCCACCTGAGCTTCATCTGGATCTGGTGACTCGGGTCCTCACCTGGACTTCACCTGGATCTGGTGACTCTGTTCCCCACCTGGACCTCTCCTGGACTTGGTGACTCTCTTTCCAAGAAGAACCTCACCTGGATCTGGTGACTCTGGTCCTCAGTTTGGCCTCACCTGGACCTCGTGTCTCGTCCCCTCTTTGACCTAACTCAGAACTGCTGAATCTTGCCCCACCCAGGCCGCACCCAGACCTGCTGACTCTTGTCCCCAGCTATGCCTCAATTCGACCTGATGAATCTGGTCCTCACGTGGGCCTCACATGATCCTGGGACTCAGCTGCATAGAGTGTCTCTGGTTCCCACAAGGGGCTCACCTGATACTCCTGACTGTGGCCTTATTCTTTGCCTCACCAGGACCTAGTGATTCTCTTCCACATCTGGGCCTGCATGGCCGTAGTGACTCTGATCCTCACCCAGGCATCATTGGGACCTGGATACTCTATTCCACACCTGGGTCTCACTTGGACCAGTGACCTGTGGTCCCATTCTGGGCCTCAAATAAACTGGTTACTCTGGTTCCCCCTCTGGGCCTCACCCTTACCTGGTGACTCTGGTAACCCCTTGGGCTTCACTTGGGACTGGTGAATCTGGTCCTTAGCTGGTCCGCACCTGGATCTGGTGACTGGTCGCCACCTGGGCCTCACCTGGACTTGGTGAATCCTGTTGCCACCTGCGCCTCACCTGGACCTTGTGAGTGTGGTCCCACCTGGACCTCACCTGGATCTGTTGGCTCTGGTTCCCATATGGGGCTCTCCTGGACCTGATTCCTGTGGTCTCCATCTGGCCTCACCTGGAACACAATGACTCTGATCCATATTTGGGCCTCTCCTGGACATGTTGACTCTGGTCCTTACCAGGGCATTTTTGGGACCTGGATACTATCTTTTATACCTGGGCCTCATCTGGACATGGTGACAGTGGTCCCATCTGGACCTCACCTGGACGAGGTGACTGGTTCCCTCAGGCACCTCACCTGAACCTGGTGACTCAGGTCCTCATATGGGCATCATGGGACCTGGTTACTCAGTTCCACATCGGGGCCTCACCTGGACCTTGTGAATCTCGTCCCCCTCTGGGCCTCACCCCGACGTGGTGACTCTGGTCCCCACCTGGATATCACCAGAACCGGGTGACACAACCGGAGCTGGGGACACTGGTCCTCAGCTGGGCCTCAACAGGACCTGGTGAATCTACTCCAAACTTAGGCTTCGTCTGGACCTTGTAACTCTTTTCCCACCTGACATCAATGGGACATGGTTACTCTGTTCCCCACCTGGGCCTCACCTTGACATGATAACTTTGCTGCACACTTTGGCCTCAACTGGTCCTGATGACACTCGTCCCCCAACCTAGGCCTCAATCTGGACCTGGTGACTGTCGTCCCCAACTGGGTCTCAGCTGGACCAGGTGACTCCCATTCCCACATGAACCACTTCTGGACCTGGTTACTGTGGTGTTCTTGTAGACTCACATTTACCTTGTGACTCACGTCCCCACTAGGGCCTCACCTGGATCTGGTGACTCTGGCCTGCAGGTTGGCCTCACCTGGACCTGGTGAGTGTGGTTGCCACCTGGGCCTCACCCATACCTGGTGACTCAGTTCCCCACGTGGGTCATGTGGACCTGGTGAATTTGGTCCTTACCGGGTCCTCTCCCGGACCCGGGGACTCTGGTCACAACCTGGGCCTCAGCTGGACCTGGTGAATCTGGTCCCCTTCTGGGTCTCACACAGTCCTGGTGACTTTGTTCCCCACCTGGACCTGATTGTTGTGGACTCTTTCTTGGCCTCACCTGGAACTGGTGACTCTGTTCCTAACTGGGCCTCACCCAGATCTGGTGACTCTGGTCCTCACCGATGGACCATTAGGACCTGGATACTCTGTTCCACACCTGAGCCTCACCTGGACATGATGACTCTGGATCCCCTCTGGGCCTCACCCTGACATGATGATTCTGGTCCCCATCCGGATGTCACCTAGACTAGGTGAATCTGGTATCCCTCTAGGACTCAACTTGACCTGGTGACTCTGGTCCTGAACTGGGCCTCACGGGGACCTAGTGAACATGCTCCCCACCTGCGCCTCATCTGGATCTGGTGACTCTGGTTCTACATGGGAATCACTGGGACCTGGATACTCTCTTATATACCTGGGCCTCACCTGGACCTGGTGAGTGTGGTCCCACCTGGGCCTCACCTGGACGAGGTGACTGGTTCCCACAGGGACCTCACCTGGACCTGGTGAATCAGGTCCTCATATGGGCATCATGGGACCTGGTTTCTCAGTTCCACATCGGGGCCTCACCTGGACCTAGTGATTCTCGTCCCCCTCTGGGCCTCACCCTGACGTGGTGACTCTGGTCCCCACCTGGATATCACCAGAACCGGGTGACACTTGTCCCCCTCTGGGACTCTCCCAGAGCTGGGGAAACTGGTCCTCAGCTGGGCCTCAACAGGACCTGGTGAATCTACTCCTCACTTAGGCCTCGTCTGGACCTTGTGACTCTTTTCCCACCTGGCATCAATGGGACATGGTTACTCTTCCCATCTGGGCCTCACATGGACATGATAACTTTGCTCCACACTTTGGCCTCAAGTGGTCCTGATGACACTGGTCGCCCCACCTTGTCCTCAATCTGGACCTGGTGACTGTGGTCCCCACCTGGGTCTCACCTGGACCTGGTGACTCTCGTTCCCACTTGAAACACACCTGGCCCTGTTGACTGTGGTGTTCTTGTAGACTGACATTTACCTGTGACTCCGGTCCCCACTAGGACCTCACCTGGATATGGAGACTCTGACCTGCAGTTTGGCCTCACCCTGACCTGGTGACTCTGGTCCCCATCTGGATGTCACCTGGTCCAGGTGATTCTGGTACCCCTCTAGGACTCAACCAGATCTGGTGACTGTGATCCTCATCTGGGCCTCACCTCCACCTAGTGAATAGGCTCCATCTAGGCCTCATTTGGACCTGGTGACTCTGTTCCCTACCTGGGCATCATCGGGACATGTGTCCATTGCATGGCCTGCAGGTTGGCCTCACCTGGACCTGGTAACTCTGGTTCCTACCTGGGCATCATCGGGACATGTTCCACTGCATGGCCTGCAGGTTGGCCTCACCTGGACCTGAGAACTCTAGTCCCTACCTCGGCATCATCGGGACATGGTTCCTCTGCATGGCCTGCAGGTTGGCCTCTCATGGACCTGGTGAGAGGGGTTGTCATTTGGGCCTCACACATGACTGGTGACACAGGTCCCCACGTGGGCCTCACTTGGACCTGGTGAATCTGGTCCTTACCTGGTCCTCACCCGGAACCCGTAACTCTGTTCACCACCTGGGAATCACCTGGACCTGGTGAATCTGGTCCTCATCTGGGCCTCACCCAGTCCTCGGGAATTTGTTCACCACCAGGACCTGATTGCTGTGGACTCTTTCTTGGCCTCACCTGGAACTGGTGACTCTGATCCTATCTGCGGGTCACCCAGACCTGGTGACTCTGGTCCTCACCTGGGCATCATTGGTACCTGGTGACTCTGTTCCACACCTGAGCCTCACCTGGACATGATGACTCTGGAACCTTTCTGGGCCTCATCCCGACATGGTGACCCTGGTCCTCATCTGGATGTCACTTCGACCAGGTGTTTCTTGTACCCCTCTAGGCCTCAACCATATCTGGTGTCTCTGGTCCTCAACTGGGTCTCACTGGGACCTAGTGATCATGCTCCCCACCTGCGCCCCATCTGGACCTGGTGACTCTGGTTCTACCTGGGCATCATCGGGACATGGTTACTCTATTCCCCACTCGGACTGACCTGATCCTGGTAACTCTGGTCCGGACTTTGGCCTCTTGTGTACCAAGTGACTCTGGCTCCACCTGGGCCACACATGTAACTGGTGACTCTGATCCTAAGCATGGCCTCACCTGACCTGGTGACTGTGGTTCCCATCGGGACCTCACCTGGACTTCATGTCTCTGGTCCCACCTTGGCCTCACCAGGACCTGGTGTCTCTGGTACCCACCTGGGTAGCATCAGGATATGGTTACACTGTACACTAACAGCGACACAGCCGGACCTATCAACTCTGGTCTTCACCTGGGCCACTCCTGCACATGGTGACACTGGTTCCCACCTGGGTCTCACGTGGACATGGTGAGTCGTATCCCCACCTGGTCCTCACCTGTCACTGCTGATTCTCGTTCCCACATGTAATCATGTGGCCTTGGTGGCTGCAGTGTTTCTAGCTTCTCATGTACCTCGTGACTCTGGTCCCCACCAGGGCCTCATTGGGACCTGGTAAGTGTGGTTGCCACCTGCACCTCACCTGGACCTGGTGATTCTGGTCTGCACCTGAGACAAACTTGGAGTTGGTGACTGTGGTCCCCACCTTGGCTTCACCTGGATTTGGGGACTCCAGTCCACATCTGGGCGTCACCTGGCCCTGTTGACCATGGTCCTCAACTGGGCAAAATTGGGACCCAGAGACTGTGTTCCACATCTGGACCTCACCTGGACCAGGTGACTCTGGTCCCCCTCTGGGTCTCACCGTGCCCTAGTGACTGTGAACCCCACTTTGGCCTGACTTGGACCTGCTGACACTGGTTGCCACCTGCGACTGTCCTCGAACTGTTGACTGTGGTTCTTTCAAGGGCCTCCCCTGGACCTGGTGATCCTGGTCCCCACTTGGACCTCACCTGGACGTGGTGACCCTTGTCACCACCGGGGACTCACCTGGACCTGGTTACAGTGTTCCACACCGGGGCCTCAAGTAGACCTGTTGACCATGGTCCCCAAGCCGGCCTCACATGGACCTGTTGCCTCTGATCCCCACCGGGGCCTCACGTGTGCCTGGTAACTCTGGTCCTCACCTGGGCCTCATCTGGACCTAGTGACTCTGGTCCCCACCTTGGCTTCACCTCGATCTGGTGACTGGTCCCCACCTGGGCTTCACCTGGATCTGTAGACTCGCGTCCCCACCTGGACCTGTCCTGGACCTGGTGACTCTCTTTCCAACATGGACCTCACCTGGATCTGGTGACTCTGGTCCTCAGTTTGGCCTCACCTGGACCTGGCGTCTCTCGTCCCCACTTTGACCTAACTCAGAACTGCTGAATCTTGACCCACCTAGGCCACACCCAGACCTGGTGACACTTGTCCCCAGCTATGCCTCAATTCGACCTGATGAATCTGGTCCTCACGTGGGCCTCACATGGACCTTGTACTCAGCTGAATAGAGTGGCTCTGGTTCCCACAAGGGGCTCACCTGATACTGGTGACTGTGGTCTTATCTATGCCTCACCAGGACCTAGTGATTCTGTTCCCCATCTGGGCCTGCATGGCCCTAGTGACGCTGGTCCTCACACAGGCATCATTGGGACCTGGATACTCTATGCCACACCTGGGCCTACCTTTGACCAGGGATCTCTGGTCCCATTTTGGGCCTCAAACTAAACTGGTTACTCTGGTTCCCCTCTGGGCCTGACCCTTACCTGGTGACTCTGGTCACCCCTTGGGCTTCACTTGGGCTTCGTGAATCTGGTCCTTAGCTGGTCCGCACCTATCCCTGGTGACAGGTCACCACGTGGGCCTCACCTGGACCTGGTGAATCATGTTGCCACCTGCGCCTCACCTGGACCTTGTGACTGTGGTCCCACCTGGACCTCACCTGGATCTGGTGGCTCTGGTTCCCATATGGGGCTCTCCTGGACCTGTTCCCTGTGGTCTCCCTCTGGCATCACCTGGAACACAATGACTCTGATCTATATTTGGGCCTCTCCTGGACCTGTTGACTCTGGTCCTTACCTTGGCATCATTGGGACCTGGATACTCTCTTATATAGGGCCTCACCAGGACCTGGTGACTGTGGTGCCACCTGGGCCTCACCTGGACGGGGTGAATGGTTCCCACAGGGACATCACCTGGACCTGGTGACTCAGGTCCTCATATGGGCATATTGGGACCTGGTTTCACAGTTCCACATCGGGGCCTCACCTCGACCTAGTGATTCTCGTCCCCCTCTGGGCCTCACCCTGACTTGTGACACTGGTCCCCACCTGGATTTCACCAGAACCGGGTGACACACCCGGAGCTGGGGACACTGGTCCTCAGGTGGGCCTCAACAGGACCTGGTGAATCTACTCCAATGTTAGGCTTCGTCTGGACCTTGTGACTCTTTTCCCACCTGGCATCAATGGGACATGGTTACTCTGTTCCCCACCTGGGCCTCACCTGGACATGATAACTTTGCTGCACACTTTGGCCTCAACTGGTCCTGATGACTCTCATCCCCAAACCTAGGCCTCAATCTGGACCTGGTGACTGTCGTCCCCAACTGGGTCTCAGCTGGCCCTGGTGACTCCCGTTCACACATGTACCACACCTGGACCTGGTCATTGTGGTGTTCTTGTAGACTCACATTTACCTTGTGAATCCCGTCCCCACTAGGGCCTCACCTGGATCTGGTGACTCTGGCCTGCAGGCTGGCCTCACTTGGACCTGGTGAGTGGGGTTGCCACCTGGGACTCACCCGTAACTGGTGACTCAGGTCCCCACGTGGGCCTCTTGGACCTGGTGAATCTGGTCCTTACCTGGTCCTCTCCCAGAACCGGGTACTTTGGTCACCACCTGGGCCTCACCTGGACCTGGTGAATCTGGTCCCCATCTGGGCTTCACCCAGTCCTGGTGAATTTGTTCCCCACCTGGACCTGATTGCTGTGAACTCTTTCTTCGCCTCACCTGGACTTGGTGACTCTGATCCTATCTACGCGTCACCCAGATCTGGTGACTCTGGTCCTCACCTGGGCATCATTGGTACCTGGTGACTCTGTTCCACAGCTCAGCCTCAGCTGGACATGATGAGTCTCGAAACTCTCTATGCCTCACCCTGACCTGGGGTGACTCTAGTCCCCATCTGGATTGTCACCTGGACCAGCGGATTCTGGTACCCCTCTCGGCCTCAACCAGATCTGGTGACACTGGTCCTCAACTGGGCCTCAACTGGACCTAGTGAATATGCTCCATCTGGGCCTCATTTGGACCTGGTGACTCTGGTCCCTACCTGGGCACATCGGGACCATGGTTCCACATAATGGTCTGCAGTTGGCCTCTTCTTGACCTGGTAACTCTGATCCCTACCTGGGCGTCATCGGGACAACGTTCCTCTGCATGGCCTGCCAGGTTCGCGTCACCTGGACCTCGTCCCTCTGGTCCCACCTGGGCATCATCGGGACATGGTTCCTCTGCATGGCCTGCAGGATGGCCTCACCTGGACCAGGTAACTGTGGTTCTACCTGGGCATCATCGGGACGTGGTTACTCTATTCCCAGTGGGACTGACCTGATCGTAGTGACTCTGGTCCTGACTTTCGCCTCTTCTGTGCCATGTGACTCTGGCTCCCCCTGGACCTCACCTGTAAGTCGTGACTCTGATCCTAAGAATGGCCTCACCTGACCTGGTGACTGTGGTTTCCATCGGTACCTCACCTGGTCCTCATGTCTCTGGTCCCAACTGGGACTCACCAGACCTTGTATCTGGTACACACCTGAGTAGCATCAGGATATGGTTACACTGTTCACTAACAGTGACCCGGCCGGACCTATTAACTCTCGTCTTCACCTGGTCCACACTTGGATATGGTGACACTGGTTCCCACCAGGGTCTCACCTGGACATGGTGACTCAGATCCCAACCTGGTCCTCACTTGTAACTTGTAATTCTCTTTCCTACATGGACATGATGTGGACCTGGTGGCTGCAGTGTTTCTAGCTTCTCATGTACCTGGTGACTCTGGTCCACACCAGGGCCTCACCCGGACTTGGTGAGTGTGGTTGCCACCTGCACCTCACCAGTACCTGGTGATTCTGGTCTCCACCTGAGACTACCCTGGAACTGGTGACTGTGGTCCCCACCTGGGCTTCACCTGAATTTGGGGACTCCGGTCCCCATCTGGGCCTCACCTGGCCCTGTTGACCATGGTCCTCAACTGGGCAAAATTGGGACCCGGTGACTCTGTTCCACAACTGGATATCACCTGGACAAGGTGACTCTGGTCCCCCTCTGGGTCTGACTGTGCCCTAGTGACTGTGAACCCACTTTGGCCTGACTTGGACCTGCTGACCCTGGTTGCCACCTGCGCCTGACCTCGAACTCTTGACTCTGGTTCTCTCAAGGGCCTCCCCTGTACCTGGTGATCCTGGTCCCCAATTGGGCCTCAACTGGACGTGGTGACTCTTGTTACCACCGGGGACTAACCTGGACATGATTACTGTGTTCCACACCTGGGCCTCAGGTAGACTTGTTGACCATGGTCCCCAAGCCGGGCTCACGTGGACCTTTTGGCTCTGATTCCCGCCAAGGGCTCACGTGTATCTGGTAACTCTGATCCTCACCTGGGCCTAATCAGGACCTAGTGACTATGGTCCCCACCTGGGGTCACATGGATCTGGTGACTCTGGTCCCCACCTGGACTTCACCTGGATCTGGTGACTCTGGTCCCCACCTGGACCTCTCCTGGACCTGGTGACTCTCTTTCCAACATGGACCTCACCTGGATCTGGTGACTCTGGTCCTCAGTTTGGCCTCACCTGGACCTGGTGTCTCTCGTCCCCACTTTGACCTAACTCAGAACTGCTGAATTTTGCCCCACCTAGGCCGCACCCAGACCTGGTGACTCTTGTCCCGAACTATGCCTTAATTCGACCTGATGCATCTGGTCCTGACGTGGGGCTCACATGGACCTGGGACTCAGCTGGATAGAGTGGCTCTGGTTCCCACAATGGGCACACCTGATACTGGTGATTGTGGTCTTATTCTATGCCTCACCAGGACCTAGTGATTCTGTTCCCCATCTGAGCCTGCATGGCCATAGTGACTCTGGTCCTCACCCAGGCATCATTGAGACCTGGATACTCTATGCCACACCTGGGCCTAGTTTGACCAGGGATCTCTGGTCCCATTTTGGGCCTCAAACTAAACTGGTTACTCTGGTTCCCCTCTGGGCCTCACCCTTACCTGGTGACTCTGGTCACCCCTTGGGCTTCACTTGGGCCTCGTGAATCTGGTCCTTAGCTTGTCCGCACCTGGCCCTGGTGACAGGTCACCACGTGGGCCTCACCTGGACTTGGTGAATCATGTTGCCACCAGCGCCTCACCTGGACCTTGTGACTGTGGTCCCTCCTGGACCTCACCTGGATCTGGTGGCTCTGGTTCCCATATGGGGCTCTCCTGGACCTGTTCCCTGTGGTCTCCCTCTGGCCTCACCTGGAACACAATGACTCTGATCTATATTTGGGCCTCTCCTGGACCTGTTGACTCTGGTCCTTACCTGGGCATCATTGGGACCTGGATACTCTCTTATATACCTGGGCCTCACCAGGACCTGGTGACTGTGGTCCCACCTGGGCCTCACCTGGACGGGGTTACTGGTTCCCACAGGGACCTCACCTGGACCTCGTGACTCAGGTCCTCATATGGGCATATTGGGACCTGGTTTCACAGTTCCACATCGGGGCCTCACCTCGACCTAGTGATTCTCGTCCCCCTCTGGGCCTCACCCTGACTTGTGACACTGGTCCCCACCTGGATATCACCAGAACCGGGTGACACACCCGGAGCTGGGGACACTGGTCCTCAGGTGGGCCTCAACAGGACCTGGTGAATCTACTCCAATCTTAGGCTTCGTCTGGACCTTGTGACTCTTTTCCCACCTGGCATCAATGGGACATGGTTACTCTGTTCCCCACCTGGGCCTCACCTGGACATGATAACTTTGCTGCACACTTTGGCCTCAACTGGTCCTGATGACTCTCGTCCCCAAACCTAGGCCTCAATCTGGACCTGGTGACTGTCGTCCCCAACTGGGTCTCAGCTGGACCTGGTGACTCCCGTTCCCACATGAACCACACCTGGATCTGGTGACTGTGGTGTTCTTGTAGACTCACATTTACCTTGTGAATCCCGTCCCCACTAGGGCCTCACCTGGATCTGGTGACTCTGGCCTGCAGGCTGGCCTCACCTGGACCTGGTGAGTGGGCTTGCCACCTGGGCCTCACCCATACATGGTGACACCGGTCCCCACGTAGGCCCCAGTATCCTGGTGAATCTCGTCCTTACCTGTTCCTCAACCGGACCTGGAAACCCTAGTCACCACCTGGGAATCACCTGGACCTGGTGTATCTGGCCCCATCTGGGCCTCACCGAGTCCTGGTGACTTTGTTCCCCACCTGGACCTGATTGCTGTGGACTCCTTCTTGGCCTCAACTGGAACTGGTGACTCTGATCCGAACTGGGCCTCACCCAGATCTGGTGACTCTGGTCCTCACCTGTGGAACATTATGACCTGGATACTCTGTTCCACACCTGAGCCTCACCTGGACATGATGACTCTGGATCCCTTCGGGGCCTCACCCTGACATGGTGACTCTGGTCCCCATCTGGATGTCACCTAGACCAGGTGAATCTGTTACCCCTCAAGGGCTCAAATATACCTGGTGACACTGGTCCTCAACTGGGTCTCACCGAGACCTAGTGAATATGCTCCCCACCTGCGCCTCATCTGGACCTCGTGACGCTGGGTCTACCTGGGCATCATCGGAACATGGTTACTCTGTTCCCCACTGGGACTGACCTGATTCTGGTAACTCTGGTCCTGACTTTGGCCTCTTCTGTACCAGGTGACTCTGGCTCCACCTGGACCTCACCTGTAACTGGTGACTCTGATCCTAAGCATGGCCTCACCTGACCTGGTGACTGTGGTTCCCATCGGGACCTCACCTGGACCTCATGTCTCTGGTCCCACCGGGGCCTCACCAGGACCTGGTGTCTCTGGTACCCACCTGGGTAGCATCAGGATATGGTTACACTGTACACTAACAGTGACCCAGACGGACCTATCAACTCTGGTCTTCACCTGGGCCACTCCTGCACATGGTGACACTCGTTCCACCCTGTGTCTCACCTGGAAATTGTGAGTCAGATCCCCACCTGGTCCTAACCTGTAACTGGTGATTCTCGTTCCCACATGGATATCATGTGGACCTGGTGGCTGCAGTGTTTCTAGTTTGTCATGTACCTCGTGACACTGGTCCCCACCAGGGCCTCACCGGGACCTGGTGAGAGTGGTTGCCAACTGCACCTCACCTGGACCTGCTGATTCTGGTCTGCACCTGAGACTACCCTGGATCTGGTGACTGTTTTCCCCAGCTGGGCTTCACCTGGATTTGGGGACTCCGGTCCCCGTCTTGGCCTCACCTGGCCCTTTTGACCATGGTCCTCAACTGGGCAAAATTGGGACGCGGTGACTGTGTTCCACAACTGAACCTCACCTGGACCACGTGACTGTGGTGCCGCTCTGGGTCTCACCATGCCCTAGTTACTGTGAACCCCACTTTGGCCTGACTTGGACCTGCTGACCCTGGCTGAAACCTGCGCCTGACCTCGAACTGTTGACTCTGGTTCTTTCAAGGGCCTCCCCTGTACCTGGTGATCCTGGTCCGCAACTGGGCCTCACCTGGACGTGGTGACCCTTGTCACCACTGGGGTCTCACCTGGACCTGCTTACTGTGTTCCACACCTGGGCCTCAAGTAGACCTGTTGACCATGGTCCCCAAGCCGGCCTCACATGGACCTGTTGCCTCTGATCCCCACCGGGGCCTCACGTGTACCTGGTAACTCTGGTCCTCACCTTGCCCTCATCTGGACCTAGTGACTCTGGTCCCCACCTGTGCTTCACCTGGATCTGGTGACTCGGGTCCCCACCTGGACCTCACCTGGATCTGGTGACTCTGGTCCTCAGTTTGGCCTCACCTGGACCTGGTGTCTCTCGTCCCCACTTTGACCTAACTCAGAACTGCTGAATCTTGACCCACCTAGGCCGAATCCAGACCTGGTGACTCTTGTCCCCAGCTATGCCTCAATTCGACCTGATGAATCTGGTCCTCACGTGGGCTTCACATGGACCTGGGACTCAGCTGGATAGAGTGTCTCTGGTTCCCACAAGGGACTCACCTGATACTATTGACTGTGGTCTTATTCTATGCCTCACCAGGACCTAGTGATTCTGTTCCCCATCTGGGCCTGCATGGCCCTAGTGACTCTGTTCCTCACTCAGTAATCATTGGTACCTGGATACTCTATTCTACAACTGGGCCTCACTTTGTCCAGGGACCTCTGATCCCATTCTGGTCCTTAAACTAAACTGGTTACTCTGGTTCCCGCCCTGGTCCTCACCCTTACCTGGTGTCTCTGGTCACCCCTTGGGCTTCATTTGGGCCTGGTGAATCTGGTCCTTAGCTGGTCCGCACCTGGATCTGCTGACTGGTCGTCACCTGGAACCCACGTGTACTTGGTGAATCCTCTTGCCACCTGCACCTCACCTGGACCTTGTGACTGTGGTCCCACCTGGACCTCAATTGGATCTGGTGGCTCTGGTTCCCACATGGGGCTCTCCTGGACCTGGTTCCTGTGGTCTCCATCTGGCCTCACCTGGAACACAATGACTCTGATCCATATTTGGGCCTCTCCTGGTCCTGTTGACTCTGGTCCTTACCTGGGCATCATTGGGACCTGGATACTCTCTTAAATACCTGGGCCCAACCTTGACCTGGTGACTGTGGTCCCACCTGGGCCTCACCTGGACGAGGTGACTGGTTCCCACAAGGACCTCACCTGGACCTGGTGACTCAGGTCCTCATATGGGCATCATGGGACCTGGTTTCTCAGTTCCACATCGGGGCCTCATCTGGACCTAGTGATTCTCGTCCCATTATGGTCCTCACCCTGACGTGGTGACTCTGGTCCCCACCTGGATATCACCAGAACCGGGTGACGCTGGTCCCCCTCTGGGACTCACCCGGAGCTGGGGACACTGGTCCTCAACTGGGCCTCAACACGATCTGGTGAATCTACTCCTCACTTAGGCCTCGTCTGGACCTTGTGACTCTTTTCCCACCTGGCATCAATGGGACATGATTAGCCTGTTCCCCACCTCGACCTCACCTGGACATGAGAACTTTGCTTCACACTTTGGCCTCAACTGGTCCTGATGACTCTGGTCACCCGACCTAGGCGTCAATCTGGGCCTGATTGCTGTGGACTCCTTCTTAGCCTCAACTGGAACTTCTGACTCTGATCCAGATTGAAGATCCACAATCTGAGCCTCACCTGGCCTTGTCAACCATGGTCCTCAACTGGCAAAATTGGGACTCGGTGACTGTGTTCCACCCCTGGACCTCACTTGGACCAGGTGACTCTGGTCCCCCTCTGGGTCTCACCGTGCCCTAGTGACTGTGAACCCCACTTTGGCCTGACTTGGACCTGCTGACCCTGGTTGACAACTGCGCCTGACCTCGAACTGTTGACTGGTTCATTCAAGGGCTTCCCCTGTACCTGGTGATCCTGGTCCCCCACTGGGACTCACCTGGACGTGGTGACTCTTGTCACCACCGGGGACTCACCTGGACCTGGTTACTGTGTTCCACACCTGGGCCTCAAGTAGACCTGTTGACCATGGTACCGAAGTCGGCCTCATATGGACCTGTTGCCTCTGATTCCCACCGGGGCTTCACGTGTACCTGGTAAAACTGGTCCTCACTTGGGCCTCATCTGGACCTAGTGATTCTGGTCCCTACCTTGGCTTCTCCTGGATCTGGTGACTCTGGTCCTCAGTATGGCCTCACCTGTACCTGGTGACTCAGGTCCTCATTTGGGCATTATGGGACCTTTTTTCTCAGTTCCACATCGGGGCCTCACCTGAAACTAGTAATTCTCGTCCCCCTCTGGGCCTCCGGCTGACGTGGTGAGTCTCATCCCCACCTGGATATCAGCAGAACCGGGTGACTCTGGTCCCCCTTTGGGACTCACACAGAGCTGGGGACACTGGTGCTCAACTGGGCCTCAACAGGACCTGGTGAATCTTGTCCTCACTTAGGCCTCATCTGTACCTTGTGACTCTTTTCCCAGCTGGCATCAATGGGACATGGTTACTCTGTTCCCCACCTAGACATCACCTGGACATGATAACTTTGCTCCACACTTTGGCCTCAACTTGTCCTAATCAATTTGTTCCCCCCACCTAGGCCTCAATCTGGACCTGGTGACTATGGTGCCCACCTGGGTCTCACCTGGACCTGGTGACTCTCGTTCCCACATGAACCACACCTGGACCTGGTGACTGTGGTTTTCTTGTAGACTCACATTTACCTGGTGACTCCGGTCCCCACTAGGGCCTCACCTGGATCTGGTGACTCTGGCCTGCAAGTTGGCCTTACCTGGACTTGGTGAGTGGGGTTGCCACCTGGGCCTCACCCATACCTGGTGACTCAGTTTCACACGTGGGCCTCTTGGACCTGGTGAATCTCGTCCTTACCTGGTCCTCTCCCAGACCCGGGGACTCTGGTCACCACTTCGCCTCACCTGGACCTGGTGAATCTGGTCCCCATCTGGGCCTCACCCAGTCCTGGTGACTTTGTTCCCCACCTGGACCTGATTGCTGTGGACTCTTTCTTGGCCTCACCTGGAACTGGTGACTCTGATCCTATCTGCGCGTCACCCAGATCTGGTGACTCTGGTCCTCACCTGTGGACAATTATGACCTGGATACTCTGTTCCACACCTGAGCCTCACCTGGACATGATGACTCTGGATCCCCTCTGGGCCTCACCCTGACATGGTTACTCTGGTCCCCATCTGGATGTCACCTAGACCAGGTGAATCAGGTACCCCTCTAGGCCTCAACCATCTCTGGGGCCTCTGGTCCTCAACTGGGCCTCACCTGGACCTAGTGAATATGCTCCATCTGTGCCTCATTTGGACCTGGTGACTCTGGTCCCTACGTGGGCAACATCGGGACATGGTTCCACATAATGGTCTGCAGGTTGGCCTCTTCTTGACCTGGTAACTCTGGTCCCTACCTGGGCATCATCGGGACACGGTTCCTCTGCATGGCCTGCAGGTTGGCGTCACCTGGACCTTGTACCTCTGGTCCCTACCTTGGCATCATCGAGACACGGTTCCTCTGCATGGCCTGCAGATAGGCCTCACCTGGACCTGGAGAGTGGGCTTGCCATCTGGGCCTCACCCATACCTGGTGACACAGGTCTCACGTGGGCCTCACTTGGACCTGGTGAATCTGGTCCTTACCTGGTCCTCACCCGGAACAGGTAACCCTTGTCACCCCCTGGAATCACCTGGACCTGGTGAATCTGGTCCCTATCTGGGCCTCACCCAGTCCTGGTGTCTTTGTTCCCCACCTGGAGCAGATTGCTTTGGACTCTTTCTTGGCCTCACCTGGAACTGGTGACTCTTATCCTCTCTGCGCGTGACTCAGGCCTCGTGAATCTGGTCCTCACCTGGGAATCATTGGTACCTGGTGACTCTGTTCCACACCTGAGCCTCACCTGGACATGATGACTCTGAAACCTCTCTGGGCCTCACCCTGACCTGGTGACTCTGGTCCCCATCTGGATGTCACCTGGACCAGGTGATTCTGGTACCCCTCTAGGGCTCAACCAGATCTGGTGTCTCTGGTCCTCAACTGGGACTCGGCTGGACTTAGTGAATATGCTCCATCTTGGCCTCATTTGGACCTGGTTACTCTCGTCCCTACCTGGGCATCATGGGGACCTGGTTCCACTGCATCGCCTGAAGGTTGTCCTCACCTGGACCTGGTAACTCTGGTCCCTACCTTGGCATTATCGGGACCCGGTTACTTTGCATGGCCTGCAGGTAGGCCTCACCTGGACCTGGTGAGTGGGGTTGCCACTAGGGCCTCAGGCATACCTGGTGACACAGGCCCCTACGTGGGCCTGATTTGGACCTGGTGTATCTGGTAATTCTGGTCACCACCTGGGAATCACCTGGACCTGGTGAATCTGGTAACTCTGGTCACCATTGGGAATTACTTGGACCTGGTGAATCTGTGTCCTCATCTGGGCCTCACCCAGTCCTCGTGAATTTTTTCCCCACCTGGACCTGATTGCTGTGGACTCCTTCTTAACCTCACTTGGAACTGTTGACTCTGATCCTAACTGGGCCTCACCCAGATCTGTTGACTCTGGTCCTCACCTGTGGACCATTATGACCTGGATACTCTGTTCCACACCTGAGACTAACCTGGACATGATGACTCTGGATCCCCTCTGGGCCTCTCCCTGACATGGTGACTCTGGTCCCCATCTGGAAGGCACCTAGTCCAGGTGAATCTGGTACCCCTCTATGCCTCAACTAGACCTGGTGACTCTGGTCCTCTACTGGGCCTCAACGGGACGTAGTGAATATGCTCCCCACCTTTGCGTCATCTGGACCTGGTGACTCTGGCTCCACCTGGGCCTCACCTGGAACTGGTGACTCTGATCCTATCTGCGCGTCACCCAGATCTGGTGACTCTGGGCCTCACCTGAGCATCATTGGTACCTGGTGATTCTGTTCCACGCCTGAGCCTAACCTGGACATGATGACTCTGGAACCACTTTGGGCCTCTCCCTGAACTGATGCCTCTGGTCCCCATCTGGATGTCACCTGTCGAGGTGATTCTGGTACCCCTCTAAGCCTCAACCAGATCTGGTGACAGTGGTCCTCAACTGGGCCTCACTGGACCTAGTGAATATTCTCCATCTGGGTCTCATTTGGACCTGGTGACTCTGGTCCCTACCTGGGCATCATCGGGATATGGTTCCACTGCATGGCCTGCATATTGGCGCACCTGGACCTGGTAACTCTGTTCCCTACCTGGGCATTATCGGGACATGGTTCCTCTGCATGGACTGCAGGTTGGCCTCACCTGGACCTGGGGAGTGGGGTTGCCACCTGAGCCTCACCCATGCTTGGTGACACAGGTACCCACGTGGGCTCACTTGGACCTGGTGAATCTGGTCCTTACCTGGTCGTCACCCGGAACTGGTAACTCTGGTCACCACCTGGGTATCACCTGGACCTGGTGAATCTGGTCCCCATCTGGGCCTCACCCAGTCCTCGTGACTTTGTTCCCCACCTGGACCTGATTGCTGTGGACTCCTTCTTGGCCTCACCTTGACCTGGTGACTCTGATCCTAACTGGGGCTCACCCAGATCTAGTGACTCTGGTCCTCACCTGTGGACCATTATGATCTGGATCTCTGTTCAACACCTGAGCCTCACCTGGACATGATGACTCTGGGTCCCCTCTGGGCCTCAGCCTGACATGGTGACTCTGGTCCCCATCTGGATGTCACCTAGACCAGGTGAATCTGGTACCCCTCTAGGACTCAACTAGACCTGGGGATTCTGGTCCTCAAGTGCGCCTCACCGAGACCTAGAGCATATGCTTCCCACCTGCTCCTCATCTGGACTTGGTGACTCTGGTTCTACCTGCGCATCATCGGGACATGGTTACTCTATTCCCCACTGGGACTGACCTGATCCTGGTAACTCTGGTCCTGACTTTGGCATCTTCTGTACCAGGTGACTCTGGCTCCTCCTGGGCCTCACCAGTAACTGGTGACTCTGATCCTAAGCATGACCTCACCTGACCTGGTGACTGTGTTTCCCATCGGGACCTCACCTGGACCTCATATCTCTGGTCCCTCCTGACCCTCACCAGGACCTGGTGTCTCTGGTACCCACCAGGGTAGAATCAGGATATGGTTACACTGTTCACTAACAGTGACCCAGCCGGACCTATTAACTCTGGTCTTCATCTGGGCCACACCTGGACATGGTGACACTGGTTCCCACCTGGGTCTCACCTGGACATGGTGAGTCGGATCCCCACCTGGTCCTCACCTGTAACTGGTGATTCTCGTTCCCATATGGACATCCTGTGGACCTAGTGGCTGCAGTGTTTCTAGCTTCTCATGTACCTCGTGACTCTGGTCCCCACCAGGGCCTCACCGGGACCTGGTGAGTGTGGTTGCCACCTGCACCTCACCTGGAGTTGGTTATTCTGGCTTGCACCTGAGACTACCCTGGATCTGGTGACTGTGGTCCCCACCTGGTATTCACCTGGATTTGGGGACTCCGGTCCCCATCTGGGCCTCACCTGGCCCTGTTAACCATGGTCCTCAACTGGGCACAATTGGGGCCCGGTGACTGTGTTCCACAAATGGACCTCACCTACACCATGTGACTCTGGTCCCCCTCTTGGTCTCACCGTGCCCTAATGACTGTGAACCCCACTTTGGACTGACTTGGACCTGCTGACCCTGGTTGCTACCTGCGCTTGACTTCGACCTGTTGACTCTGGTTCTTTCTTTTTTCTTTTTTTTTTTAAATTTATTTTTTATTATTGGTGTTCTATTTACTAACATACAGAATAACCCCCAGTGCCCGTCAGCCATTCACTCCCACCCCCCGCCCTCCTCCCCTTATACCACCCGTAGTTCGTTTCCCAGAGTTAGCAGTCTTTACGTTCTGTCTCCCTTTCTGATATTTCCCACACATTTCTTCCCCCTTCCCTTATATTCCCTTTCACTATTATTTATATTCCCCAAATGAATGAGAACATATAATGTTTGTCTCTCTCCGACTGGCTTACTTCACTCAGCATAATACCCTCCAGTTCCATCCATGTTGAAGCAAATGGTGGGTATTTGTCATTTCTAATAGCTGAGTAATATTCCATTGTATACATAAACCACATCTTCTTTATCCATTCATCTTTCGTTGGACACCGAGGCTCCTTCCACAGTTTGGCTATCGTGGCCATTGCTGCTATAAACATCAGGGTGCAGGTGTCCCGGTGTTTCATTGCATTTGTCTCTTTGGGGAAAATCCCCAACAGTGCAATTGCTGGGTCGTAGGGCAGGTATAGTTTTAACTGTTTGAGGAACCTCCACACAGTTTTCCAGAGTGGCTGCACCAGTTCACATTCCCACCAACAGTGTATGAGGATTCCCTTTTCTCCGCATCCTCTCCAACATTCGTTGTTTCCTGTCTTGTTAATGTTCCCCATTCTCACTGGTGTGAGGTGGTATCTCATTGTGGTTTTGATTTGTATTTCCCTGATGGCAAGTGATGCGGAGCATTTTCTCATGTGCATGTTGGCCATGTCTATGTCTTCCTCTGTGAGATTTCTGTTCATGTCTTTTGCCCATTTCATGATTGGATTGTTTGTTTCTTTGGTGTTGAGTTTGATAAGTTCTTTATAGATCTTGGAAACTAGTCCTTTATCTGATATGTCATTTGCAAATATCGTCTCCCATTCTGTAGGTTGTCTTTGAGTTTTGTTGACTGTATCCTTTGCTGTGCAAAAGCTTCTTATCTTGATGAAGTCCCAATAGTTCATTTTTGCTTTTGTTTCTTTTGCCTTCGTGGATGTATCTTGCAAGAAGTTACTATGGCCGAGTTCAAAAAGGGTGTTGCCTGTGTTCTTCTCTAGGATTTTGATGGAATCTTGTCTCACATTTAGATCTTTCATCCATTTTGAGTTTATCTTTGTGTATGGTGAAAGAGAGTGGTCTAGTTTCATTCTTCTGCATGTGGATGTCCAATTTTCCCAGCACCATTTATTGAAGAGACTGTCTTTCTTCCAATGGATAGTCTTTCCTCCTTTAAAGAATATTAGTTGCCCATAAAGTTCAGGGTCCACTTCTGGATTCTCTATTCTGTTTCACTGATCTTTGTGTCTGTTTTTGTGCCAGTAGACTTTAGTTCTTTCAAGGCCCTCAACTGTACTTGGTGATCCTGGTCCCCACCTGGGACTCAACTGGACATGGTGACTCTTTTCACCACCGGGGACTCACCTGGACCTGCTTACTGTGTTACACACCAGGGCCTCAAGTAGACCTGTTGACCATGGTCCCCAAGTCGGCCTCACATGGCCCGGTTGCCTCTGATCCCAACCGGGGCCTCATGTGTACCTGGTAAGTCTGGTCCTCACCTGGGCCTCATCGGGACCTAGTGACTCTGGTCCCCACCTGGGCTTCACGTGGATCTGGTGACTCTGATCCCGACCAGGACTTCACCTAGATCTGGTGACTCTGGTCCCCACCTGGACCTCTCCCGGACCTGGTGACTCTCTTTCCAACATGGACCTCACATGGATCTGGTGACTCTGGTCCTCAGCTTGGCCTCACCTGGACCTGGCGTGTCTCGTCCCCACTTTGACCTAACTCAGAACTGCTGAATCTTGCCCCACCTAGGCCGCACACAGACCTGGTGACTCTTGTCCCCAGCTATGCCTCAAATCGAACTAATGAATCTGGTCCTCACGTGGGCTTCACATGGACCTGGAACTCAGCTGGATAGAGTGGCTCTGGTTCACGCAACGGGATCAAATGATACGGCTGACTGTGGTCTTATTCTATACCTCACGAGGACCTAGTGATTTGTCCCCATCTGGGCCTGCATGGCCCTAGTGACTCTGGTCCTCACCCATGCATCATTGGGACCTGATACACTATTCCATACCTGGGCCTCACTCTGACTAGGGACCTCTGGACCCATTCTGGGCCTCAAACTAAACTGGTTACTCTGGTTCCCCCTCTGGGACTCACCCTTACCTGGTGACTCTGGTCACCCCATGGGCTTCATTTGGGCCTGGTGAATCTGGTCCTTAGCTTGTCCTCACTTGGATCTGGTGACTGGTCGCCAGCTGGGCCTCCCCTGGACTTGGTGAATCCTGTTGCCACCTGCGCCTCACCTGGACCTTGTGACTGTGGTCCCACCAGGACCTCACCTGGATCTGGTGGCTCTGCTTCCCATATGGGGCTCTCCTGGACCTGATTCCTGTGGTCTCCATCAGGCATCACCTGGAACAAAATGACTCTGGTCCATATTTGGGCCTCTCCTGGACTGTTGACTCTGGTCCTTACCTGGGCATCATTGCGACCTGGATACGCTCTTATATACCTGGGCCTCACCTGGACCTGGTGACAGTGGTCCCACCTGGGCCTCACCTGGACGAGGTGACTGGTTCCCACAGGGACCTCACCTTGACCTGCTGACTCATGTCCTCATATGGGTATCATGGGACCTGGTTTCAGTTCCACATCGGGACCTCACCTGGAGCTAGTGATTCTCCTCCCCTTCTGGGATCACCCTGACGTGGTGACTCTGGTCCCCACCTGGATATCACCGGAACGGTGTGACTCTGGTCCCCCTCTGGACCCACCCGGAGCTGGGGACACTGGTCCTCATCTGGGCCTCACCTGAACCTGGTGAATCTGGTTCCCATTTGGGCCTCACTCAGTACTGGTGACTTTGTTCCCCACCTGGACCTGATTGCTGTGGACTCTTTCTTGGCCTCACCTGGAACTGGTGACTCTGAACCTATCTACGCGTCACCCAGATCTGGTGACTCTTGTCCTCACGTGGGCATCATTGGTACCTGGTGACTCTGTCCTCACCTGAGCCTCACCTGGACATGATGACTCTGGATCCCCTCCGGGCCTCACCCTCACATGGTGACTCTCGTCCCCATCTGGATGTCACCTAGACCAGGTGAATCTGGTACCCCTCTAGGCCTCAACTAGACCTGGGTATTCTGGTCCTCATCTGGGCCTCACCGAGACCTAGTGAACATGCTCCCCACCTGCTCCTCATCTTGACATGGTGACTCTGGTTCTACCTGGGCATAATCGGTACATGGTTACTCTATTCACCACTGGGACTGAACTGATCCTGGTAACTCTGGTCCTGACTTTGGCCTCTTCTGACCAGGTGACTCTGGCTCCACCTGGGCCCTACCAGTAACTGGTGACTCTGATCCAAAGCGTGGCCTCACCAGACCTGGTGACTGTGGTTCCCAATGGAACCTCACCTGGACCTCATGTCTCTGGTCCCTCCTCACCCTCACCAGGACCTGGTGTCTCTGGTACCCACCAGGGTAGCATCAGGATATGGTTACACTGTTCACTAACAGTGACCCAGGCGGAACTATTAACTCTGGTCTTCACCTGGGCCACACCTGGACAGGGTGTCACTGGTTCCCACCAGGGTCTCACCTGGACATGGTGTGTCGGATCCCCACCTGGTCCTCACCTGTAACTGGTGATTCTTGTTCCCACATGGACATCATGTGGACCTGGTGGCTGCAGTGTTTCTAGCTTCTCATGTTCCTCGTGACTCTGGTCCCCACCAGGGCCTCAACGGTACCTGGTGAGTGTGGTTGCCACCTGCACAACACCTGGACCTGGTGATTCTGGTCTGCACGTGAGACTACCCTGGATCTGGTGACTGTGGTCCCCCCCTGTCTTCACCAGGATTTGGGGACTAAGGTCCCCATCTGGGCCTCACCTGGCCCTGTTGATCATGGTCCTCACTCGGCAAAATTGGGGCCCGATGACTGTGTTTCACAAATGGACCTCACCTGGACCAGGTGACTCTGGTCCCCCTCTGGGTCTCACCGTGCCCTAATGACTGTGAACCCCACTTTGGCCTGACTTGGACCTGTTGACCCTGGTTGCCACCTGCGCTTGACTTCGACCTGTTGACTCTGGTTCTTTCAAGGGCCTCCCCTGTGCCTGGTGATCCTGGTCCCCACCTGGGACTCACCTGTACGTGGTGACTCTTGTCACCACCGGGGACTCACCTGGACCTGCTTTCTGTATTCCACACCAGGGCCTCAAGTAGACCTGTTGCCCATGGTCCCCAAGCTGGCCTCACATGACCTGTTGCCTCGGATCCCCACCGGGGCCTCATGTGTACCTGGTAACTCTGGTCCTCACCTGGGTCTCATCTGGACCTAGTGACTCTTGTCCCCACCTGGGCTTCACCTGGATCTGGTGACTCTGGTCCCCACCTGGACTTCACCTGAATCTGGTGACTCTGGTCCCCACCTGGACCTCTCTTGGACCTGGTGACTCTCTTTCCAACATGGACCTCACATGGATCTGGTGACTCTGGTCCTCAGTTTGGCCTCACCTGGACCTGGTGTCTCTCGTCCCCACGTTGACCTAACTCAGAACTGCTGAATCTTGCCCCACTTAGGCCGCACCCACACCTGGTGACTCTTGTCCCCAGCTATGCCTCAATTCGACCTGATGAATCTGGTCCTCACGTGGGCCTCACATGAACCTGGGACTCAGCTGGATAGAGTGGCTCTGAATCCCACATGGGGCTCACCTGATACTGGTGACTGTGGTCTTATTCTATGCCTCACCAGAACCTAGTGATTCTGTTCCCCATCTGGGCCTGCATGGCCCTTGTGACTCTGGTCCTCACTCAGGCATCATTGGGACCTGGATACTCTATTCCACACCTGGGCCTCACACTGCCAAGGGACCTCTGATCCCATTCTGGGCCTCAAACTAAACTGGTTACTCTGGTTCCCCCTCTGGGCCTCAACCTTATCTGGTGACTCTGGTCACCCCTTGGGATTCACTTGGGCCTGGTGAATCTGGTCTTTAGCTTGTCCTCACCTGGATGGTGACGGGTAGCCACCTGAGCCTCAACTGGACTTGGTGAATCCTGTTGCCACCTGTGACTCAACTGGACCTTGTGACTGTGGTCCCACCTGGACCTCACCTGGATCTCTTGGCTCTGGTTCCCATATGGGGCTCTCCTTGACTTGGGTCCTGTGGTCTCCATCTTGCCTCACATGGAACACAATGACTCTCATCCATATTTGGGCCTCTCCTGGACCTGTTTACTCAGGTCCTTACCTGGGCATTATTGGGACCTGGATACTCCCTTATATACCTGGGCCTCACCTGGACCTGATGACTGTTGTCCCACCTGTGCCTCACCTGGTCGAGGTGACTGGTTCCCACAAGGACCTCACCTGGACCTGGTGACTCAGGTCCTCATATGGGCATCATGGGACCTGGTTTCTCAGTTCCACATCGGGGCCTCACCTGGACCTATTGATTCTCGTCCCCTCTGCGCATCACCCTGACATGGTGACTGTGGTCCCCACCTGGATATCACCAGAACCGGGTGCCTCTGGTCCCCCTCTGGGACTCACCCGGAGCTGGGGACTCTGGTGCTCAATTGGGCCTCAACAGGACCTGGTGAATCTACTCCTCACTTAGGCCGCGTCTGGACCTTGTGACTCTTTTCCCACCTGGCATCAATGGGACATGTTTACTCTCTTCCCCACCTAGGTCTCACCTGGACATGATAACTTTGCTCCACACTTTGGCCTCAACTGGTCCTCCTGACTCTGGTCCCCCCACCTAGGCCTCAATCTGGACCTGATGACTGTGGTCCCCACCTGGGTCTCACCTGGACCTCGTGACTCTCGTTCCCACATGAACCACACCTGGCCCTGGTGACAGTGGTGTTCTGGTAGACTCACATTTACATGGTGACTCTGGTCCCCGCTAGGGCCTCCCGTCGATCTGGTGACTTTGGCCTGCAGGTATGCCTCACCTGGACCTGGTGAGTGGGGTTGCCACCTGGGCCTAATTCATACATGGTGACTCAGGTCCCCACGTGGGCCTCTTGGACCTGGTGAATCTGGTCCTTACCTGGTCATCTCCCAGACCCGGGGACTCTGGTCACCACCTGGGCCTCACCTGGACTTGGTCAATCTGGTCCTCATCTGGGCCTCACCCAGTCTTGGTGACTTTGTTCCCCACCAGGACCTGATTGCTGTGGACTCTTTCTTGGCCTCACCTGGAACTGGTGACTCTGATCCTATCTGCGTGTCACTCTGACCTGGTGACTCTGGTCCACACCTGGGCATCATTTTTACCTGGTGACTCTGTTCCACACCTGAGACTCACCTGGACATGATGACTCTGGAACCTCTCTGTGTCTCACCCTGACCTGGTGACTCTGGTCCCCAACTGGATGTCATCTGGACCAGGTGATTCTGGTACCCCTCTAGGCCTCAACCAGATCTGGTGACTCTGGTCCTCAACTGGGCCTCACCTGGACCTAGTGAATATGCTCAATCTGTGCCTCATTTGACCTGGTGACTCTGTTCCCTACCTGGGCATCATCAAGACATGGTTCCACTGCAGGGCCTGCAGGTTGGCCTCACTAGGACCTGGTAACTGTGGTCCCTACCTGGGAATCATCGGGACATGGTTCCTCTGAATGGCCTGCCGATTGGCCTCACTTGGAACTTTTGAGTGGGGTTGTCCCCTGGGCCTCACCCATGCCTAGTGACTCAGGTCCCAACGTGGGCCGCACTTGGACCTGGTGAATCTGTTCCTTACCTGGTCCTCACCCGGAACTGGTAACTCTGGTCACCACCTGGGAATCACATGGGCCTGTTGAATCTGGTCCCCATCTGGACCTCACCCAGTCCTGGTGACTGTGTTCACCACCTGGAGCTGATTGCTATGGACTCTTTCTTGGCCTCACCTGGAACTGGTGACTCTGATCATATCTGCGCGTCACCCAGATCTGGTCACTCTGGTTCTCACCTGTGGACTACTATGACCTGGAAACTACGTTCCACACCTGAGCCTCACCTGGACATGATGACTCTGGAGCCTCTCTGGGCCTCACTCTGACCTGGTGACTCTGGTCCCCATCTGGATGTCACCTGTACCGGGTGATTCTGGTACCCCTCTAGGCCTCAACCAGATCTGGTGACTCTGGTCCTCAAATGGGCCTCACCTGGACCTAGTGAATATGCTCCATCTGGGTCTCATTTGGACCTGATGACTCTTGTCCCTTCCTGGGCATCATCGGGTCATGGCTCCAATGCATGACCTGCAGGTTAGCCTCACCTGGACCTCGTAACTCTGGTCCCTACCTGGGCATCATCGGTACATTGTTCCACTGCATGGCCTGCAGGTTGGCTTCACCTGGACCTGGTAACTCTAGTCCCTACCTGGGCATCATCGGGACATGGTTCCTCTGCATGGCCTGCAGGTTGGCCTCACCTGGACCTGGTGAGTGGGGTTGACACCTGGGCCTCACCCATGCCTGGTGACACAGGTCCCCGCGTGGGTCTCACTTGGACATAGTGAATCTGGTCCTTACCTGGACCTCACCCGGAACTGGTAACTCTGGTCACCCCCTGGGAATCACCTGGACCTGGTGAATCTGGTCCACATCTGGGCCTCACACAGTCCTGGTGACTTTGTTCCCCACCTGGACCTGATTGCTGTGGACTCCTTCTTGGCCTCACCTTGACCTGGTGACTCTGATCCTAAATGGGTCTCACCCAGATCTGGTGACTCTGGTCCTCCCCTGTGGACCAATATGACCTGTATACTTTGTTACACACCTGAGCCTCACCTGGACATGATGACTCTGGATCCCCTTTGGGCCTCAGCCTGACATGGTGACTCTGGTCCCCATCTGGATGTCACCTAGACCAGGTGAATCTGGTACCCCTCTAGTCCTCAACTTGACCTGGTGACTCTGGGCCTGAACTGGGCCTCACCGGGACCTAGGGAATATGCTCCCCACCTGCGCCTCATCTGGACCTGTTGACTCTGGTTCAACCTGGGCGTCATCGGGAAATGGTTACACTATTCCCCTCTGGGACTGACCTGATCCTGGTAACTCTGGTCCTGACTTTGGCCTCTTCTCTACCAGGTGAATCTGGCTCAACCTGGGTCTCACCTGTAACTGGTGACTCTGATCCTAAGCATGGCCTCACCTGACCTGGTGACTGTGGTTCCCATCGGGACCTCACCTGGTCCTCATGTCTCTTGTCTCACCTGGGCCTCACCAGGACTTGGTGTGTCTGGTACCCACCTTGGTAGCATCAGGATATGGTTACACTGTTCACTAACAGTGACCCAGCCGGACCTATTATCTCTGGTCTTCACCTCGCCACACCTGGACATGGTGACACTGGTTCCCACCTGGGTCTCACCTGGACATGGTGAGTCGGATCCCCACCTGGTCCTCATCTCTAACTGGTGATTCTCGTTCCCACATGGACATCATGTGGACCTGGTGGCTGCAGTGTTTCTAGCTTCTCATGTACCTCGTGACTCTGCTCCCCACCAGGGCCTCACCGGGACCTGGTGAGTGTGGTTGCCACCTGCACCTCACCTGGACCTGGTGATTCTGGTCTGCACCTGAGTCTACCCTGGATATGTTGACTGTGGTCCCCACCTGGGCTTCACCTGGATTTGGGGACTCCGGTCTCCATCTGGACCTCACCTGGCCCTGTTGACCATGGTCCTCAACTGGGCAAAATTTGGACCCGGTGACTGTGTTCCACAACTGGACCTCACCTGGACCAGGTGACTCTGGTCCCCCTCTAGGTCTCACCGTGCCCTAGTGAATGTGAACCCCACATTGGTCTGACTTGGACCTACTGACCCTGGTTGCCACCTGCGCCTGACCTTGAAATATTGACTCTGGTTCTTTCAAGGGCCTACCCTGTACCTGGTCATCCTGGTCCCCACCTGGGCCTCACCTGGACGTGGTGACTCTTGTCACCACCGGGGACTCACCTGGATCTGCTTACTGTGTTCGACACCTGGGCCTCAAGTAGAACTGTTGACCATGGTCCCAAAGCCGGCCTCACATGGATCTGTTGCCTCTGATCCTCACCGGGGCCTCACGTGTACCTGGAAACTCTGGTCCTCACCTGGGCCTCATCTGGACCTAGTGAGTCTGGTCCCCACCTGGGATTCACCTGTATCTGGTGACTCTGGTCCGCACCTGGTCTTCACCTGGATCTGGTGACTCTGGTCCCACCTGGACCTCTCCTGGACCTGGTTACTCTCTTTCCAACATGGACCTCACCTGGATCTGGTGAGTCTGATCCTCATTTTGGCCTCACCTGGACCTGGTGTCTCTCGTCCCCACTTTGACCTAACTCAGAACTGCTGAATCTTGCACCACCTAGCCCCCACCCAGACCTGGTGACACTTGTCCCCAGCTATGCCTCAATTCCACCTGATGAATCTGGTCCTCACGTGGGCCTCACATGGACCTGGGACTCAACTGGATAGAGTGGCTCTGGTTCCCACAAGGGGCTAACCTGATACTGTTGACTGTGGTCTTATTCTATGCCTCACCAGGACCTAGTGATTCTGTTCCCCATCTGGGCCTGCATGGCCCTAGTGACTCTGGTCCACACTCAGCATCATGGGACCTGGATACTCTATTCCAACCTGGGCCTCACTCTGACCAGGGACCTCTGGTCCCATTCTGGGCCTAAAACTGAACTGGTTACTCTGGTTCCCCTTCTGGGCCTCACCCTTACCTGGTGACTCTAGACACCCCTTGGGCTTCACTTGGGCGTGGTGAATCTGGTCCTTACCTGGTCCTCTCCCTGACCCGGGGACTCTGGTCAACACATGGGCCTCACCTGGACCTGGTGAATCTGGTCCGGTCTGTGCCTCACCCAGTCCTGGTGACTTTGTTCCCCACCTGGACCTGATTGCTGTGGACTCCTTCTTGGCCTCACCTGGAACTGGAGACTGATCCTATCTGCGCGTCACCCAGATCTGGTGGCTCTGGTCCTCACCTGGGCATCATTGAAACCTGGTGACTCTGTTCCACACCTGAAACTCACCTGGACATGATGACTCTGGATCCCTTCTGGGCCTCACCCTGACCTGGTGACTCTGGTCCCCATCTGGATGTCACCTGTACCAGGTGATTGTGGTACCCCTCTGGGCCTCAACCAGATCTGGTGACTCTGGTCCTCAACTGGGCCTCAACGGGACCTAGTGAATATGCTCCATTTGGGCCTCATTTGGACCTGGTGACTCTGGTCACTACCTGGGCAACATTGGGACATGATTCCACTGCATGGCCTGCAGGTTGGACTCACCTAGACCTGGTAACTCTGGACGCTCCCTGGGCATCATTGGGACACGGATCCTCTGCATGGCCCAAGGGTTGGCCTCACCTGGACCTGGTGATTGGGGTTTCCACCTGAGCCACCTAGGCCGCACCCAGATCTGGTGACTCTTGTCCCCAGCTATGCCTCCCCTGTACCTGGTGACCCATGCACCCACGTGGGCCTCACTTTGACCTGGTTAATCTGGTCTTTACCTGGTCCTCACCTGGAACTGGTAACTCTGGTCACCACCTGGGAATCACCTGGACCTGGTGAATCTGGTCCCCATCTGAGCCTCACCCTATCCTGGTGTCTTTGTTCCCCACCTGGACCTGATTGCTGTGGACACCTTCTTGGCCTCACCTGGAAGTGGTGAGTGTGATCCTAACTTGGTCTCACCCAGATCTGGTGATTCTGGTCCTCACCTGTGGACCTTTATGTTCTGGATACTACGTTCCACACCTGAGCCTCACTTGGACATGATGACTCTGGATCCCCTCTGGGCCTCACCCTGACATGGTGACTCTGCTCCCCATCTGGATGTCACCTAGACCAGGTGAATCTGGTACCCCTCTAGTCCTCAACTAGACCTGGTGACTCTGGTCCGCAACTGGGCCTCACCGGGACCTAGTGAATATGCTCTCCACCTGCGCCTCATCTGGACCTGGTGACTCTGGTTCTACCTGGGCATCATCGGGGCATGGTTACTGTATTCCCCACTGGGACTGACCTGATCCTGGTAACTCTAGTCCTGACTTTGGCCTCTTCTGTACCAGGAGACTCTGGCTCAACATGGGCCTCACCTGTAACTGGTGTCTCTGATCCTAAGCATGGCCTCACCTGACCTGGTGACTGTGGTTCCCATCAGGACCTCTTCTGGACCTCATGTCTCTGGGTCCACCTGGGCCTCACCAGGACCTGGTTTCTGTGGTTCCCACCTGGGTAGCATCAGGATATGGTGATCCTGTTCACTAACAGTGACCCAGCCGGACCTATTAACTCTGGTCTTCACCTGGGCCACACGTGGACATGGTGACACTGGTTCCCACCTGGGACTCACCTGGACATGGTGAGTCGGATCCCCACCTGGTCCTCACCTGTAACTGGTGATTTTCATTCCCATATGGACATAATGTGGACCTTGTGGCTGCAGTGTTTCTAGCTTCTCATATACCTCGTGACTCTGGCCCCACCAGGGCCTCACCGGGAACTGGTGAGTGTGGTTGCCACCTGCACCTCACCTGGACCTGGTGATTCTGGTCTGCACCTAAGACTACCCTGGATCTGGTGACTGTGGTCCCCACCTGGCCTTCACCTGGATTTGGGACTCCGGTCTCCATCTGGGCTTCACCTGGCCCTGTTGACCATGGTCCTCAAATGGGCAAAATTGGGACCCGGGACTGTGTTCCACAACTAGACCTCACCTGGACCAGGTGACTCTCGTCACCCTCTGGGTCTCACCGTGCCCTAGTGACTGTGAACCCCTCTTTGGCCTGACTTGGACCAGCTGATACTGGTTGCCACCTGCGCCTGACCTCAAACTGTAGAACTGGTTTTTCAAAGGCCTCCCCTCGACCTGGTGATCCTGGGCCCCACCTGGGTCTCACTTGGACGTGGTGACACTTGTCACCACTGGGGACTCTCTTGGACCTGCTTACTGTGTTCCACACCTGGGCCTAAAGTAGACCTGTTGACCATGGTCCCCAGGACGGCCTCACATGGACCTGTTGCCACTGCTCCCCACCGGGGCCTCACTTGTACCTGGTATCTCTGGTCCCCACCTTGACCTCATCTGGACTTACTGACTCTGGTCCCCACCTGGGCTTCACCTGGATCTGGTGACTCTGGTCCCCACCTGGACTTCACCTGGATCTGGTGACTCTGATCCCCACCTGGACCTCTCCTGGACCTGGTGACTCTCTTTCCAACATGGACCTCACCTGGATCTGATGACTCTGGTCCTCAGTTTGGACTCACCGTTCCTGGTGTCTCTCTTCCCCACTTTGACCTAACTCAGAACTGCTGAGTCTTGCCCCACCTAGGTCGCACCCAGACCAGGTGATTCTTGTCCACAACTATGCCTCAATTCGACTTGATGACTCACGTCCTCACGTGGGCCTCACATCACCTGGGACTCATCTGGATAGACTGGCTCTGGTTCCCACAAGGGGCTCACCTGATACTGGTGACTGTGGTCTTATTCTATGCCTCACCAGGACCTAGAGGTTCTGTTCCTGATCTGGGCCTGCATGGCCCTAGTGACTCTGGTCCTCACCCAGGCATCATTGGGACCTGGATACTCTATTCCACACCTGGGCCTCACTTTGACCAGGGACCTCTGGTCCAATTCTGGGCCGCAAACTAAACTGGTTACTCTTTTTCCCCTCTGGGCGTCACCCTTACCTGGTGATTCTGGTCACCCCTAGGGCTTCACTTGGGCCTGGTGAATCTGGTCCTTAGCTGGTCCACACCTGGATTTGGTCGCCAGCTGGGCCTCACCTGTACTTGGTGAATCCTATTGCCACCTGTGCCTCACCTGAACCTTGTGACTGTGGTCCCACCTGGACCTCACCTGGATCTGGTGGCTCTGGTTCCCATATGGGACTCTCCTGGACCTGGTTCCTGTGGTCTCCATCTGGCCTCACCTGGAACACAATGACTCTGATCCATATTTGGGACTCTCCTGGACCTGTTGACTCTAATCCTTACCTGGGCATCATTGGGACCTGGATACTCTCATATACCTGGGCCTCACCTGGACCTGGTGATTGTGGTCCCACCTGGGCCTCACCTGAATGAGGTGACTGGTTCCCACAGGGACCTCACCTGGACCTGGTGACTCAGGTCTTCATATGGACATCATGGGACCTGGATTCTCAGTTCCACATTGGTGCCTTACCTGGAGCTAGTGATTCTCGTCCCCCTCTGGGCCTCACCCTGACGTGGTGACTCTGGTCCCCACGTGGATATCACCAGAACCGGGTGACTCTATCCCCCTCCGGGACTCACCCGGAGCTGGGGATACTGGGCCTCAACTGGGCCTCAACAGGACCTGGTGAATCTACTCCTGACTTAGGCCTCGTCTGGACCTTGTGACTCTTTTCCCACCCGGCATCAATGGGACATGGTTACTCTGTTCCCCACCTGGGCCTCACCTGGACATGATAACTTTGCGACGCACTTTGGCCTCAAATGGTTCTGATGACTATGGTCCCCCCACCTAGGCCTCAATCTGGACTTGGTGACTGTGGTCCCCACCTGGGTCTCAACTGGACCAGGTGAATCTCGTTCCCACATGAACCACACCTGGACCTGGTGACTGTGGTGTTCTTGTAGACTCACATTTACCTGGTGACTCCGGTACCCAGTAGGGCCTCACCTGGATCTGGTGACTCTGGCCTGCATGTTGACCTCACCTGGACCTGGTGAGTAGGGTTTGCCACCAGAGCCTCACCCATACCTGGTGACTCAGGTCCCCACGTGGGCCTCTTGGACCTGGTGAATCTGGACCTTATCTGGTCCTCTCCCAGACCCGGGGACTGTGGTCACCACCTGGGTCTCACCTGGACCTGGTGAATCTGGTCCCTATCTTGGCCTCACCCAGTCCTGTTGACTTTGTTCCTCACCTAGAACTGATTGCTGTGGACTCTTTCTTGGCCTCACCTGGAACTGGTGACTCAGATTCTATCTGCGCGTCACCAAGACCTGGTGACTCTGTCCTCACCTGGGCATCATTGGTACCTCGTGACTCTGTTCCACACCTGAGCCTCACCTGGACATGATGACTCTGGAACCTCTCTGGGCCTCACCCTGACCTGGAGACTCTGGTCTCCATCTGGATGTCACCTTGACTAGGTGATTCTGGTACCCATCTAGTCCTCAACCAGATCTGGTGACTCTGGTCCTCAACTGGCCCTCACCTGGACCTAGTGAATATGCTCCATCTGGGCCTCATTTGGACCTGGTGACTCTGGTGCCTACCTGGGCATCATTGGGACATGGTTCCACTGCATGGCCTGCAGGTTGGCCTCACCTGGACCTGGTAAGTCTGGTCCCTACGTGGGCATCATCGGGACATGGTTCCACTGCATGGCCTGCACGTTGGCCTCACCTGGACCTGGTGAGTGGGATTTCCACCGGAGCCTCACCCATACCTGGAGACAGAAGTCCCCACGTGGGCCTCACTTGGACCTGGTGAATCTGGTCCTTACCTGGTCTTCACCTGGAACTGGTAACTCTGGTCACCACCTGGGAATCACCTGGACCTGGTGAATCTGGTCCCCATCTGGGCCTCACCCAGTCTTGGTGACTTTGTTCCCAACCTGGACCTGATTGCTGTGGACTCCTTCTTGGCCTCACCTGGAACTGCTGACTCTGATCGTAACTGGACCTCACCCAGATCTGGTGATTCTGGTCCTCACCTGTGGACCAATACGACCTGGATACTCTGTTCCCCACCTGGGCCTCACCTGTACATGATAACTTTGCTCCGCCCTTTGGCCTCAACTGGTCCTGATGACTCTGGTCCCCCCACCTAGGCCTCAATCAGGACCCGGTGACTGTGGTCCTCACCTGGGGCTCACCTGGACCTGGTGACTCTCATTCCCACATGAACCACACCTGGACCTGGTGACTGTGGTGTTCTTGTAGACTCACATTTACCTGGTGAGTCCGGTACGCACAAGGGCCTCAGCTGCATCTGGTGACTCTGGCCTTCAGGTTGGCCTCACCTGGACCTGGTGAGTGGGGTTGCCACGTGGGCCTCAACCACACCTGGTGATTCACGTCCTCACGTTGGTCTCTTGGACCTGGTGAATCTGGTCCTTACCTGGTCCTCTCCCAGACCCGGGGACTCTGGTCACCACCTGGGCCTCAACTGGACGTAGTGAATATACCCCATCTGGGCCTCATTTGGACCTGGTGACTCTGGACCCTACCTGGGCATCATCGGGATATAGTATCAGGCATGGCCTGCAGGTTGGCCTCACCTGGACCTGGTGAGTGGGGTTGTCCTCAACTGAGCAAAATTGGGACCCGGTGACTGTGTTCCACATGTGCTCTCACCTGGACCAAGTGACTCTGGTCCCCGGCTGGGGGTCACCGTGCCCTAGTGACTGTGAACCCCACTTTGGCCTGACTTGGACCTGCTGACCCTGGTTGCCACCTGCGCCTGACCTCGAATTGTTGACTCTGGTTCTTTCAAGGGCCTCCCCTGGACCTGGTGATCCTGGTCCCCACCTGGGCCTCACCTGGACGTGGTGACCCTTGTCACCACCGGGGACTCACCGGGACCTGCTTACTGTATTCCACACCTGGGCCTCAAGTAGACCTGTTGACCATGGTCCCCAAGCCAGACTCACATGGACATGTTGCCTCTGTTCCCCACCGGGGCCTCACGTGTACCTGGTAACTCTGGTCCTCACCTGGGCCTCATCTGGACCTAGTGACTCTGGTCCCCACCTGGACTTCACCTGGATCTGGTGACTCTGGTCCACGCCAGGACGTCTCCTGGACCTGGAGACTCCTTTCCAACATGGACCTCATGTGGATCTGGTGACTCTGGTCCTCAGTTTGGCCTCACCTGGACTTGGTGTCTCTCGTCCCCACTTTGACCTAACTCAGAACTGCTGAATCTTGCCCCACATAGGCCGCACCCAGACCTGGTGACTCTTGTCCCCAGCTATGCCTCAATTCGACCTGATGAATCTGGTCCTCACGTGTGCCTCACATGTACCTGGGACTCAGCTGGATAGTGTGGCTCTGGTTCCCACAAGGGGCCCACCAGATACTGCTGACTGTGGTCTTATTCTATGTCTCACCAGGACGTAGTGATTCTGTTCCCCACCTGGGTCTGCATGGCCCTAGTGCCTCTGGTCCTCACCCAGGCATCATTGGGTGATGGACCCAATGATCCTCACCCTGGATACTCTATTCCACACCTGTGCCTCACTTTGACCAGGGACTTCTGGTCCCATTCTGGGCCTCAAACTAAACTGGTTACTCTGGTTCCCCTCTGGGCCTCAGCCTTACCTGGTGACTCTGGTCATCCCTTGGGCTTCACTAGGGTCTGGTGAATCTGGTCCTTAACTGGTCCGCACCTGGATCTGGTGACTGGTCGCCACCTGGGCCTCACCTGGACTTGGTGAATCCTGTTGCCACCTGCGCCTCACCTGGACCTTGTGACTGTGGTCCCACCTGGAACTCACCTGGATCTGGTGGCTCTGGTTCCCATATGGGGCTCTCCTGGACCTGGTTGCTGTGGTATCCATCTGGCCTCACCTGGAACACAATGACTCTGAACAATATTTGGGCCTCTCCTGTACCTGTAGACTCTGGTCCTTACTTGGGCATCATTGGGAGCTGGATATTCTGTTATATACCTGGGCCTCACCTGGACCGGTGACTGTGGTCCCACCTGAGCCTCACCTGGACGAGGTGACTGGTTCCAACCGGGACCTCTCCTGGACCTGGTGACTCAGGTCATCATATGGGCATCATGAGACCTGGTTTCTCATTTCCACATCGGGGCCTCACTTGGACCTAGTGATTCTCGTCCCACTCTGGGCCTCAGCCTGACGTGGTGAGTCTGGTCCCCACCTGGATATCACCAGAACCGCGTGACTCTAGTCCCCTTCTGGGACTCACCCGGAGCCGGGAACACTGGTCTTCAACTGGTCCTCCACAGGACCTGGTGAATCTACTCCTCACTTAGGCCTCGTCTGGACCTGTGACTCTTTTCCCACCTGGCATCAATGGGACATGGTTACACTGCTCCCCACCTGGGCCTCACCTGGACATGATAACTTTGCTCCACACTTTGGCCTCAACTGGTCCTGATGACTCTGGGCCCCCAGCTAGGCCTCAATCTAAACCTGGTGACGGTGGTCCCCACCTGGGTCTCACCTGGACCTGGTGACTCTCGTCCCCACCTGAACCACACCTGGACCTGGTGGCTGTGGTGTTCTTGTAGACTCACATTTTCCTGGTGTCTCCGGTCCCCAGTAGGGCCTCACCTGGATCTGGTGACTCTGATCCTATCTGCGAGTCACCCACACCTGGTGACTCTGCTCCTAACCTGGGCATGATTGGTACCTGGTTACTCTGTTCGACACCTGAGCCTCACCTGGACATGATGAATCTGGAACCTGGCAGGGCCTCACCCTGTCCTGGTGACTCTGGTCCCTATCTGGTTGTCTCCTGGACCAGGTGACTCTGGTAACCCTCTAGGCCTCAACCAGTTCTGGTGCCTCTCGTCCTCAACTGGGCCTCACCTGGACCTAGTGAATAAGTTCCATCTGGGCCTCATTTGGACCTGGTGACTCTGGTCCCTACCTGGGCATCATCGGGACATCGTTCCACTGCATGGCCTGCAGGTTGGCCTCACATGAACCTGGTAAATCTGATCCCTACCTGGGCATCATCGGGTCACGGTTCCTCGGCATGGCCTGCAGGTTGGCCTCACCTTGAACTGGTGAGAGGGTTTGCCACCTGGGCCTCACACATACATGGTGACACAGGTCCCCATGTGGGCCTTACTTGGAACTGGTGAATCTTGTCCTTACCTGATCCTCACCTGGAACTGGTAACTCTGGTCACCCCCTGGGCCTCACCTGGACCTGGTGAATCTGGTCCCCATCTGGGCCTCACCCAGTCCTGGTGACTATGTTCCCCACCTGGACCAGATTGCTATGGACACTTTCTTGGCATCACCTGAAACTAGTGACTCTGATCCTAACTCCGCGTCACACAGACCTGGTGACTCTGGTCCTCACCTGGGCATGATTGGTACCTGGTGACTCGGTTCCACACCTGAGCCTCACCTGGACATGATGACTCTGGAACCTCTCTGGGCCTCACCCTGACTTGGTGACTCTGGTCCCCATCTGGATGTCCCTAGACCAGGTGAATCTGGTACCCCCCTAGGCCTCAACTAGACCAGGGGAATCTGGTCCTCAACTGGGCCTCACCGGGACCTAGTGAATATACTCCCCACCTGCGCCTCATCTGGACTTGGCGACTCTGGTTCTACCTGAGCATCATCGGGACATGGTTACCCTATTACCCACTGGGACTGACCTGATCCTGGTAACTCTGGTCCTGACTTTGGCGTCTTCTCTACCAGGTGACTCTGGCTCCACCTGGGCCTCACCTGTAACTGGTGAGTCTGATCATAAGCATGGCCTCACCTGACATGGTGACTGTGGTTCCTTTCAGACCTCACCTGGACCTCATGACTCTGGTCCCACCTGGGCCTCACCAGGAGCTGTTGTCTCTGGTACCCACCTGCGTAGCATCAGGATATGGTTACATTGTTCACTAACAGTGACCCAGCCGAACCTATTAACTCTGTTCTTCACCTGGGCCACACCTGGACATGGTGACACTGGTTCCCACCTGGGTCTCACCTGGACATGGTGAGTCGGATCCCCACGTGGTCCTCACCTGTAACTGGTGATTCTCTTTCCCACATGGACATCACGTGGACCTGGTGGCTGCAGTGTTTCTAGGTTCTCATGTACCTCGTGACTCTGGTTCACACCAGGGCCTCACCGGAACCTGGTGAGTGTGGTTGCCACCTGCACCTCACCTGGACCTGGTGATTCTGGTCTGCACCTGAGACTACCCTGGATCTGGTGACTGTGGTACCCACCTGGGCTTCACCTGGATTTGGGGACTCCGGTCCCCATATTGGCCTCACCTGGCCCTGTTGACCATGGTCCTCAACTGGGCAATTTTGGGACCTAGTGACTGTGTTCCACAACTGGACTTCACCTGGACCAGGTGACTCTGGTCCTCCTCTGGGTATCACCGTGCCCTAGTGACTGTGAACGCCACTTTGGCCTGACTTGGACCTCCTGACCCTGATTTCCACCTGCGCCTGACCTCGAACTGTTGACTCTGGTTCTTTCAAGGGCCTCTACTGTACCTGTTGATCCTGGTCCCCACCTGGGCCTCACTTGGACGTGGTGAGTCTTGTCACCACCGGGGACTCAGCTGGACATGGTGACACTCTTTCCACATGAACCACACCTGGACCTGGTGACTGTGGTGTTCTTGTAGACTAATATTTACCTGGTCACTCCGGTCCCCACTAGGGCCTCACCTGGATCTGGTAACTCTGGCCTGCAGGATGGCCTCACCTGGACCTCTTGAGTGGGTTTGCCACCTGGCCTCAACTGACCTGGTGGCTCAGGTCCCCACATGAGCCTCTTTGACCTGGTGAATCTGGTTCTTACCTGGTCCTCTCCCAGACCCGGAGACTCTGGTCAACACCTGGGCCTCACCTGGACCTGGTGAATCTGTTCCCCATCTGGGCCTCACCCAGTTCAGGTGAATTTGATCCCCTCCCGGACCTGTTTGTTGTGGACCCTTTCTTGGCCTCATCTGGAACTGGTGACTCTGATCCTATCTGCACGTCTCCCAGACCTGGTGACTCTGGTCCTCACCTGGGCATCATAGGTACCTGGTGACTCTGTTCCTCACCTGAG
Source organism: Canis aureus (assembly GCF_053574225.1). Taxonomy (NCBI): domain Eukaryota; kingdom Metazoa; phylum Chordata; class Mammalia; order Carnivora; family Canidae; genus Canis; species Canis aureus. The sequence goes on from NC_135632.1 coordinate 58,604,218, forward strand.
TTCACCTGCACATGATGACTCTGGAACCTCTCTGAGCCTCTCCCTGACCTTGTGACTCTGGTCCCATCTGCATGTCACCTGGACGATGTGATTCTGGTACCCCTCTAGGCATCAACTAAATCTGGTGAATCTGGTCCTCAACTGGGCCTCACCAGGAACTAGTGAATTTGCTCCATTTGGGCCTCATTTTGACCTGGTGTCTCTGGTCCCTACCTGGGCATCATCGGGACGTGGTTCCACTGCATGGTCTGCAGGTTGTCCTCACCTGGACCTGGTAACACTGTTCCTTATCTGGGCATCATCGGGACATGGTTCCTCTGCATGGCCTGCAGGTTGGCCTCACCTGGACCTGGTGAGTGGGGCGGCAAACTGGGCCTCACACATGCATTGTGACACAGGTCCCCACGTGGGTCTCACTTGGACCTGGTGAATCTCGTCCTTAACTGGTCCTCACCCAGAACTGGTAACTCTAATCCCCACCCGGGAATAACCTGGAGCTTGTGAATCTGGTCCCCATCTGGGCCTCACCCAGTCCTGGTGACTTAGTTCCCCACCTGGACCTGATTGCTGTGGACAACTTCTTGGCCTCACTTGGAACTGGTGACTCTGATCCTAACTGGGCCTCATCCAGATCTGGTGACTCTGGTCCTCATCTGTGGACCGTTATGACCTGGATACTCTTTTCCACACCTGAGACTCAGTTGGACATGATGACTCTGGATCCCCTCTGGGCCTCAGCCTAACATGGTGACTCTGGTCCCCATCTGGATGTCACCTAGACCAGGTGAATCTGGTACCCCTCTAGGCCTCAACTAGACCGGGTGATCTGGTCCTAACTGGGCCTCACCTGGCCCTGTTGACCATGGTACTCAACTGGGCAAAATTGGGACCCGGTGACTGTGTTCCACAACTGGACCTCACCTGGACCAGGTGACTCTGGTCCCCCTCTGGGTCTCACCGTGCCCTAGTGACTGTGAACCCCACTTTGGCCTGACTTGGTCCTGCTGACCCTGGTTGCAACCTGCTCCTGACCTCGATCCGTTGACTCTGGTTCTTTCAAGGGCCTCCCCTTGACCTGGTGATCCTGGTCCCCACCTGGGCATCACCTGGACGTGGTGACTCTTGTCACCACCGGGGACTCATCTGGACCTTGTTACTGTGTTCCACACCTGGGCCTCAAGTAGACCTCTTGCCTCTGATCCCCACCGGGGCCTCAGTTGTCTGGTAACTCTGGTCCTCACCTGGCCTCATCTGGACCTACTGACTCTGGTCACCACCTGAGCTTCACCTGGATCTGGTGACTCTAGTCCCCACCTGGACTTCACCTGGATCTGGTGACTCTGGTCCCCACCTGGACCTCTCCTGAACCTGGTGACTCTCTTTCCAACATGGACCTCATGTGGATCTGGTGACTCTGGTCCTCACTTTGGCCTCACCTGGACCTGGTGTCTCTCATCCCCACATTGACCTAACTCAAAACTGCTGAATCTTGCCACACCTAGGCCGCACCCCGACCTGGTGACTCTTCTCCCCAGCTATGCCTCAATTCGACCTGATGCATCTGGTTCTCACGTGGGCCTCACATGGACCTGGGACTCAGCTCCATAGAGTGGCTCTGGTTCCCACAAGGGGATCACCTGATACTGCTGACTGTGGTCTTATTCTATGCCTCACCAAGACCTAGTGTTTCTGTTTGCCATCTGGGCCTGCATGGCCCTAGTGACTCTGGTCCTCACCCAGGCATCATTGGGACCTGAATACTCTATTCCACACCTGGGCCTCAATTTGACCAGGGATATCTGGTCCCATTCTGGGCCTCAAACTAAACTGTTTACTCTGGTTCCCCTTCTGGGCCTCACCCATACCTGGTGACTCTGGTCACCCCTTAGGCTTCACATGGGCCTGCTGAATCTTGTCCTTAGCTGGTCCGCACCTGTATCTGGTGACTGGTCGCCACCTGGGTCTCACCTGGACTTGTTGAATCCTGTTGCCTCCTGCGCCTCACCTGGACCTTGTGACTGTGGTCGCACCTGGACCTACCTGGATCTGGTGGCTCTGTTTCCCATATGGGGCTCTCCTGGACCTGGTTCCTCTGGTCTCCATCTGCCTTACCTGGAACACAATGACTCTGATCCATATTTGGGCCTCTCCTGGACCTGTTGACTCTGGTCCTTACCTGGGCATCATTGGGACCTGGATACTCTCTTATATTCCTGGGCCTCATCTGAACCTGGTGACTGTGGTCCCACCCGGGCCTCACCTGGACGAGGTGACTGGTTCCCACAAGGACTTCGTATGGACCTGGTGGCTCAGGTCCTCATATGGGCATCATGGGACCTGGTTTCTCAGTTCCACATCGGGGCCTCACCTGGACCTAGTGATTCTCGTCCCCTCTGGGCCTCACCCTGACGTGGTGACTCTGGTCCCCACCTGGATATAACCAGGACCGCGTAACTCTGGTCCCCCTCTGGGACTCACCCGGAGCTGACGATAATTGTCCTCAGCTGGGCCTCAACAGGACCTGGTGAATCTACTCCTCACTTAGGCCTCGTCTGGACCTTGTGTCTCTTTTCCCACCTGGCATCAATGGGACATGGTTACTCTGTTCCCCAACTGGGTCTCACCTGGACATGATAACTTTGCTCCACACTTTGGCCTCAACAAATCCTGATGACTCTGGTCCCCCCACCTAGTCCTCAATCTGGACCTGGTGACTGTGGTCCCCACCTGGGTCTCACCTGGACCTGGTGACTCTCTTTCCCTCATGAACCACACCTGGACCTGGTGACTGTGGTGTTCTTGTAGACTCACATTTACCTGGTGACTCTGGTCCCCACTAGGGCCTCAACTGGATCTGGTGACTCTGGCCTGCAGGTTGGCCTCACCTGGACCTGGTGAGTGGGGTTGCCACCTGGGCCTCACCCATACCTGGTGAGTCAGGTCCCCACGTGGGCCTCTTGGACCTGGTGAATCTGGTCCTTACCAGGTCCTCTCCCAAACCCGGGGACTCTGGTCACCACCTGGGCCTCACCTGGACCTGATGTATCTGGTCCCCATCTGGGACTCACCCATTCTTGGTGAATTTATTCCACACCTGGACCTGATTGCTGTGGAATCTTTCTTGGCCTCACCTGGAACTGGTGACTCTGATCCTATCTGCGCGTCACCCAGACCTGTTGACTCTGGTCCTCACCTGGGCATCATTGGTACCTGGTGACTCTGTTCCACACCTGAACCTCACCTGGACATGATGACTCTGGATCTACTCTGGGACTCACCCTGACCTGGTGACTCTGGTCCCCATCTGGATGTCACCTAGACCAGGTGAATCTGGTACCCCTCTAGGCCTCAACTAGATCTGGTGACTCTGGTCCTCAACTGGGCCTCACCGCGACCTAGTGAATATGCTCCCCACCTACGCCTCATCTGGACCTGGTGACTCTGATTCTACCTGGGCATCATCGGGACATGGTTACTCTATTCCCCACTGGGACTGACCTGATCGTGGTGACTCTGGCCCTGACTTTGGCCTCTTCTGTACCAGTTGACTCTGGCTCCACCTGGGACTCACCTGTAACTGGTGACTCTGATCCTAAGAATGGCCTCACCTGACCTGGTGACTGTGGTTCCCATCGGGACCTCACCTGGACCTCATGTCTCTTGTCTCACCTGGGCCTCACCAGGACCTGGTGTCTCTGGTACCCACCTGAGTAGCATCAGGATATGGTTATACTGTTCACTAACAGTGACCCAGCCGGACCTATTAACTCTGGTCTTCACCTGGGCCACACCTGGACATGGTGACACTGGTTCCCACCTGGGTCTCACCTGGACATGGTGAGTCGGATTCCCACCTGGTCCTCACCCGTAACTGGTGATTCTCATTCCCACATGGACATCATGTGGACCTGGTGGCTGCAGTGTTTCTAGCTTCTCATGTACCTCGTGACTGTGGTCCCCACCAGTGCCTCACCGGGACCTGGTGAGTTTGGTTGCCACCTGCACCACACCTGGACCTGGTGATTCTGGTCTGCACCTGAGACTACCCTGCATCTGGTGACTGTGGTCCAACCTGGGCTTCACCAGGATTTCGGGACTCCGGTCCCCATCTGGGCCTCACCTGGCCCTGTTGAGCATGGTCCTAAGCTGAGCAAAATTGGGACCTGGTGACTGTGTTCCACAACTGGACCTCACCTGGACCAGGGGACTCTGGTCCCCCTCTGGGTCTCACCGTGTTCTAGTGACTGTGAAGTCTCCTTTGGCTTGACTTGGACCTGCTGACCCTGGTTGCCACCTGCGCCTGACCTCGAACTCTTGACTCTGGTTCTTTCAAGGGCCTCCCCTGTACCTGGTGATCCTGGTCCCCACCAGGGCCTCACCTGGACGTGGTGACACTTTTCACCACGGAGGACTCACCTGGACCTGCTTACTGTGTTCCACAACTGGGTCTCAAGTAGACCTGTTGACCATGGTACCCAAGCCGGCCTCACATGGACCTGTTGCCTCTGATCCCCACCGGATCCTCACGTGTACCTGGTAACTCTGGTCCTCACCTGGGCCTCATCTGCACCTAGTGACTCTGGTCCCCACCTGGGCTTCACCTCGATCTGGTGACTCTGGTCCCCACCTGGACTTCACCCGGATCTAGTGACTCTGGTCCCCACCTGGACCTCTCCTGGACCTGGTGACTCTCTTTCCAACATGGACCTCACCTCGATCTGGTGACTCTGGTACTCAGTTTGGCCTCACCTGGACCTAGTGTCTCTCGTCCCCACTTTGACCTAACTTAGAACTGCTGAATCTTGCCCCACCTAGGCCGTACCCAGTCCTGGTGACTCTTGTCCCCAGCTAAGCCTCAATTCGACCTGATGAATCTCGTCCTCACGTGGGCTTCACATAGACCTGGGAATCAGCTGGGTAGAGTAGCTCTGGTTCCCACAAGGGGCTCACCTGATACTGGTGACTGTGGTCTTATTCTATGCCTCAACAGGACCTAGTGATTCTGTTCCCCATCTGGCCCTGCATGGCCCTAGTGACACTGGTCCTCACCCAGGTATCATTCGGACCTGGATACTCTATTCCACACCTGGGCCTCACTTTGGCCACGGACCTCTGGTCCCATTCTGGGCCTCAAACTAAACTGGTTACTCTGGTTCCCCTTCTGGGCCTCACCCTTACCTGGTATATCTGGTCACCCCTTGGGCTTCACTTGGGCCTAGTGAATCTGGTCCTTAGCTGGTCCGCACATGGATCTGGTGACTGGTCGCATCTTGTTGTTACCTGGTCCTCTCCCAGACCCGGGAACTCTGGTCACCACCTGGGCCTCACCTGGACCTGGTGAATCTGGTCCCCATCTGGGCCTCACGCAGTCCTGGTGACTTTGTTCCCCACTTGGGCCTGATTGATGTGGACTCTTTCTTGGCCTCACCTGGAACTGGTGACTCTGATCATATCTGCGCGTCATCCAGACCTGGTGACTCTGGTCCTCACCTGGGCATCATTGGTACCTGGTGACTCTGTTCTACACCTGAGCCTCACCTGGACATGATGACTCTGGAACCTCTCTGGGCCTCACCCTTCCCTGGTGACTGTGGTCCCCATCAGGATGTCACCAGGACCAGGAGATTCTCGTATCCCTCTAGGCCTCAACCATATCTGGTGACTCTGGTCCTCAACTGAGCCTCACCTGGACCTAGTGAATATGCTCCATGTGGGCCTCATTTGGACCTGGTGACTCTGGTCCCTACCTGGGCATCATAGGGATATGGTTCCACTGCATGGCCTGCAGGTTGGCTCACCTGGACCTGGTAACTCTGGTCCCTACCTGGGCATCATCGGGACATGGTTCCACTGCATGGCCTGCAGGTTGGCCTCACCTGGACCTGGTAACTCTGGTCCCTACCTGGGCATCATCGGGACACGGTTCCTCTCCATCACCTGCAGGTTCGCCTCACCTGAACCTAGTGAGTGGGGTTGCCAATTGAGCCTCACCCATACATAGTGACACAGGTCCCCAAGTGGGCCTCAATTGGACCTGGTGAATCTGGTCCTTACCTGGTCCTTCCCCGGAACTGGTAACTCTGGTCACCACCTGGGAATCAACTGGGCCTGGTGAATCTGGTCCCCATCTGGGCCTCATCCAGTCCTGGTGACTTTGTTCCCCACATGGACCTGATTGCTGTGGACGCCTTCTTGGCCTCACCTGGAACTGGTGACTCTGATCCTATCTGCGCTTCACCCAGACCTGGTCACTCTGGTCCTCACCTGGGCATCATTGGTACCTGGTGACTCTGTTCCACACCTGAGCCTCACCTGGACATGATGACTCTGGAACCTCTCTGGTCCTCACCCTGACCTGGTGACTCTGGTCCCCATCTCGATGTCACCTGAACCAGGTGATTCTGGTACCCTTATAGGGCTCAACCAGATCTGGTGACTCTGGTCCTCAACTGGGCCTCACCTACACCTAGTGAATATGCTCCATCTGGGCCTCATTTGGACATGGTGATTCTGATCCCTACCTCGGCATTACCGGGACATAGTTCCACTGCATGGCCTGCAGGTGTGCCTTACCTGGACCTGATAACTCTAGACCCCTCCTGGGCATCATCAGGACATGGTTCCTCGGCATGGCCTGCAGGTTTGCCTCACTTGGACCTAGTGAGTGGGGTTTTCACCTGAGACTCACCCATGCCTGGTGACACAGGTCCCAACGTGGGCCTCACGTGGACCTGGTGAATCTGGTCCTTCCCTTGTCCTCACCCGGAACTGGTAACTCTGGTCATCACCTGGGAATCACCTGGACCTGTTGAATCTGGTTCCCCTCTGGGCCTCACCCAGTACTGTTGACCTTCTTCCCCACCTGGACCTGATTGCTGTGGATTCCTCTTGGCCTCAACTGAACTGGTGACTCTAATGCTAACTGGGCCTCACCCAGATCTGGTGACCATGGTCCTCACCTATGGACCATTATGACCTGGATACTCTGTTCCACACCTGAGCCTCACCTGGACATGATGACTCTGGAACCTCTCTGGGCCTCACCCTGACCTGGTGACTCTGGACCCATCTGGATGGCACCTGGACCAGGTGATTCTGGTACCCCTCTAGGCCTCAACGAGGTCTGGTGACACTGGTCCTCAACTGGGCCTCACCTGGACCTAGTGAATATGCTCCATCTGGGCCTCATTTGGCTCTGGTGACAGGTCACCACGTGGGCCTCACCTGGACTTGGTGAATCTTGTTGCCACCTGCGCCTCACCTGGACCTTTTGACTGTGGTCCCTCCTGGACCTCACCTGGATCTGGTGGCTCTGGTTCCCATATGGGGCTCTCCTGGACCTGGTTCCTCTGGTCTCCATCTGGCCTCACCTGGAACACAATGACTCTGATCCATATTTGGGCCTCTCCTGGACCTGTTGACTCTGGTCCTTACCTGGGCATCATTGGGACCTGGATACTCTCTTATATACCTGGGCCTCACCAGGACCTGTTGACTGTGGTCCCACCTGGGCCTCACCTGGACGAAGTGACTGGTTCCCACAGGGACATCACATGGACCTGGTGACTCAGGTCCTCATATGGGCATCTTGGGACCTGGTTTCACAGTTCCACATCGGGGCCTCACCTGGACCTAGTGATTCTCGTCCCCCTCTGGGCCTCACCCTGACTTGTGACACTGGTCCCCACCTGGATATCACCAGAACCGGCTGACACACCCGGAGCTGGGGACACTGGTCCTCAGCTGGGCCTCAACAGGACCTGGTGAATCTACTCCAAACTTAGGCTTCGTCTGGACCTTGCGACTCTTTTCCCACCTGGCATCAATGGGACATGGTTACTCTGTTCCCCACCTGGGCCTCACCTGGACATGATAACTTTGCTGCACACTTTGGCCTCAACTGATCCTGATGACTCTCGTCCCCCAACCTAGGCCTCAATCTGGACCTGGTGACTGTCGTCCCCAAATGGGTGTCAGCTGGACCTGGTGACTCCCATTCCCACAAGAACCACACCTGGACCTGGTGACTGTGGTGTTCTTTTAGACTCACATTTACCTTGTGATTCCCATCCCCACTAGGGCCTCAACTGGATATGGTGACTCTGACCTGCAGGCTGGCCTCACCTGGACCTGGTGAGTGGGGTTGCCACCTAGGCCTCACCCATACCTGGTGACTCAGGTCCACACGTGGGCCTCTTGGACCTGGTGAATCTGGTCCTTACCTGGTCCTCTCCCAGAACCGGGGACTCTGGTGACCACCTGGGCCTCACCTGGACCTGGTGAATCTGGTCCCCATCTGGCCCTACGCAGTCCTGGTGACTTTGTTCCCCACCTGGACCTGATTGCTGTGGAATCTTTCTTGGCCTCACCTGGACCTGGTGACTCTGATCCTATCTGCGCGTCACCCAGATCTGGTGACTCTGGTCCTCACCTGGGCATCATTGGTACCTGGTGACTCTGTTCCACAGCTGAGCCTCAGCTGGACATGATGACTCTCGAACCTCTCTGTGCCTCCCCCTGACCTGGTGACTCTGGTCCCCATCTGTATGTCACCTGGACCAGGGGATTCTGGTACCCCTCTGGGCCTCAACCAGATCTGGTGACTCTGGTCCTCAACTGGGCCTCACCTGGACCTAGTGAATATGCTCCATCTGGGCCTCATTTGGAGTTCGTCCCTCTGATACCTACGTGGGCACCATCGGGACATGGTTCCACTGCATGTCCTGCAGGTTGGCCTCACCTGGACCTGGTAACTCTGGTCCCTACATGGACATCATCGGGACACGGTTCCTCTGCATGGCCTGCATGTTGGCCTCAGCCGGACCTGGTGAGTGTGGTTACCACCTGGGGCTCACCCATACCTGGTGACACAGGTCCCCACGTGGGCCTCACTGGACCTGGTGAATCTGTTCCTTACCTGGTCCTACCCCGGACCTGGTTACCCTGGTCACCACCTGGGAATCACCTGGACCTGGTGAATCTGGTCCCCATCTGGGCCTCACCCTGTCCTGTTGACTTTCTTCCCCACCTGGACCTGATTTCTGTGGACTCCTTCTTGGACACAACTGGAACTGTTGACTCTGATCCTAACTGGGCTTCACCCAGATCTGGTGACTCTGGTCCTCACCTGTGGACCATTATGACCTGGATACTCTGTTCCACACCTGAGCCTCACCTGGACATGATGACTCTGGAACCTCTCTGGGCCTCACCCTGACATGGTGACTCTGGTCCCCATCTGGATGTCACCTAGACCAGGTGAATATAGTACCCCTCTAGGCCTCAACAAGACCTGGTGACTTTAGTCCTCAATTGGGCAGCACCGAGACCTAGTGAATATGCTCCCCACCTGCGCCTCATCTGGACCTGTGACGCTGGTTCTATTTGGGCATCATCAGGACATGGTTACTCTGTTCCCACTGGGACTGACCTGATCCTTGTAACTCTGCCATGACTTTGGCCTCTATGTACCAGGTGATTCTGGCTCCACCTGGGCCTCACCTGTAACTGGTGACTCTGATCCTAAGCATGGACTCACCTGACCTGGTGACTGTGGTTCCCATTGGGACCTCACCTGGACCTCATGTCTCTGGTCCTCACCTGGGCCTCATCTGGAACTAGTAAGTCTGGTCCCCTCCTGGGCTTCACCTGGATCTGGTGACTCTGGTCCCCACATGGACCTCTCTTGGACCTGGTGACTCTCTTTCCAACATGGACCTCACCTGGATCTGGTGACTCTGGTCCTCCGTTTGGCCTCACCTGGACCTGGTGTCTCTCATCCCCACTTTGACCTCACTCAGAACTGCTGAAATTGCCACACCTAGGCTGCACCCAGACCTGGTGACTCTTGTCCCCAGCTATGCCTCAATTCGACCTGATGAATCTGCTCCTCACGTGGGCCTCACATGGACCTGGGACTCAGCTGGGTTGAGTGGCTCTGGTTCTCACAAGGGGCTCACCTGATACTGCTGACTGTGGTCTTATTCTATGTCTCACCAGGACCTAGTGATTCTGTTCCCCATCTGGGTCTGCATGGCCCTAGTGACTCTGGTCCTCACCCAGGCATCATTGGGACCTGGATACTCTATTCCACACCTGGGCCTCACTTTGACCAGGGACCTCTGGTCCCAATATGGACCTCAAACTAAACTGGTTACTCTGGTTCCCCCTCTGGGCCTCACCCTTACCTGGTGACTCTGGTCACCCCTTGGGCTTCACTTGGGCCTGTTGAATCTGGTTCTTAGCTGGTCCGCACCTGGATCTGGTGACAGGTCGCCACCTGGGCCTCACTTGGACTTGGTGAATCCTGTTGGCAACTGCGCCTCACCTGGACATGTGACTGTGGTCCCACCTGGACCTCACCTGGATCTGTTGGCTCTGGTTCCCATATGGGGCTCTCCTGGACCTGGTTCCTGTGGTCTCCATCTGGCCTCACCTGGAACACAATGACTCTGATCCATATTGGGTCTCTCCTGGACTTGTTGACTCTGGTCCTTACCTGGGCATCATTGGGACCTGGATACTCTCTTATATAACTGGGCCTCACCTGGACCTGGTGACTGTCGTCCCACCTGGGCCTCACCTGGACGAGGTGACTGGTTCCCACAGGGCCCTCACCTGGACCTGGTGACTCAGGTCCTCATATGGGCATCATGGGACCTGGATTCTCAGGTCCACATCGGGGCCTCACCTGGACCTAGTGCTTCTCATCGCCCTCTGGGCCTCACCCTGACGTTATGACTCTGGTCCCCCCCAGGATATCACGAGGACCGGGTGACTCTGATCCCCCTCTGGGACTCACCCGTTGCTGGCGACACTTGTCCTCAGCTGGGCCTCAACAGGACCTGGTGAATCTACTCCTCACATAGGCCTCGTCTGGACCTTGTGACTCTTTTCCCACCTGGCATCAATGGTACATTGTTACTCTGTTCCCCATCTGTGCCTCACCTGGACATGATAACTCTGCTCCACACTTTGGCATCAACTGGTCCTGATGACTCTGGTCCCCCCACCTAGGCCTCAATCTGGACCTGGTGACTGTGGTCCCCACCTGGGTCTCACCTGGACCTGGTGACTCTCGTTCCCACATGACCCACACCGGCACCTGGTGACTATGGTGTTCTTGTAGATTCACTTTTACCTTGTGACTCCGGTCCCCACTAAGGTCTCACCTGTATCTGGTGATTCTGGCCTGCAGGTTGGCCTCACCTGGACCTGGTGAGTGGGGTTGCCACCTGGGCCTCGCCCATACCTTGTGACTCAAGTCCCCACAGGGGCCTCTTGGACCTGGTGAATCTTCTCCTTACCTGGTCCTCCCCCAGACCGGGGACTCTGGTCACCACCTGGGCCTCACCTGGACCTGGTGAATCTGTTCCCCATCTGGGCCTCACCCAGTCTTTGTGACTTTGTTCCCACATGGACCTGATTGCTGTGGAATCTTTCTTGGCCTAACCTGAAACTGGTGACTCTGATCTTATTGTGCGTCTCCCAGATCTGGTGACTCTGGTCCTCACCTTGGCATCATTGATACCTGGTTACTCTGTTCCACACCTGAGCCTCACCTGGACATGATGACTCTGGAACCTCTCTGGGACTCACTCTGACCTGGTGACTCTGGTCCCCATCTGGATGTCACCTGGACCAGGTGATTCTGGTACCCCTCTAGGGCTCAAGGTGATCTGGTGACTCTGGTCCTCAACTGATTCTCACCTGGACCTAGTGAATATACCCCATCTGGGCCTCATTTTGACCTGGTGACTCTGGTCCCTACCTGGGCATCATCTGGATATGGTATCACGGCATGGCCTGCAGGTTGGCCTCACCTGGACCTGGTGAGTGGGGTTGTCCTCAACTGGGCAAAATTGGGACCCGGTGACTGTGTTCCACAAGTGGCCTCACCTGGATCAAGTGACTCTGGTCCCCCTCTGGGGGTCACCGTGCCCTAGTGACTGTGAACCCCACTTTGGCCTGACTTGGACCTGCTGACCCTGGTTGCCACCTGCTCCTGACCTCGAACTGTTGACTCTGGTTCTTTCAAGGGCCTCCCCTGGACCTGGTGATCCTGGTCCCCACCTGGGCCTCACCTGGACGTGGTGACCCTTGTCACCACCGGGGACTCACCGGGACCTGCTTACTGTGTTCCACACCTGGGCCTCAAGTAGACCTGTTGACCATGGTCCCCAAGCCAGACTCACATGGACATATTGCCTCCGATCCCCACCGGGGCCTCATGTGTACCGCGTAACTCTGGTCCTCACCTGGGCCTCATCTGGACCTAGTGACTCTGGTCCCCACCTGGACTTCACCTGGAACTGGTGACTCTGGTCCACCCCAGGACCTCTCCTGGACCTGGTGACTCCTTTCCCACATGGACCTCATGTGGATCTGGTGACTCTGGTCCTCAGTTTGGCCTCACCTGGCCTTGGTGTCTCTCGTCCCCACTTTGACCTAACTCAGAACTGCTGAATCTTGCCCCACCTAGGCCGCACTAAGACCTGGTGACTCTTGTCCCCAGCTATGCCTCAATTCGACCTGATGAATCTGGTCCTCACGTGTGCCTCACATGTACCTGGGACTCAGCTGGATAGAGTGGCTCTGGTTTCCACAAGGGACACACCTGATACTGCTGACTGTGGTCTTATTCTATGCCTCATCAGGACGTAGTGATTCTGTTCCCCATCTGGGCCTGCATGGCCCTAGTGCCTCTGGTCCTCACCCAGGCAGCATTGGGTGATGGACCCAATGATCCTCACCCTGGATACTCTATTCCACACCTGTGCCTCACTTTGACCAGGGACTTCTGGTCCCATTCTGGGCCTCAAACTAAACTGGTTACTCTGGTTCCACTCTGGGCCTCACCCTTACCTGGTGACTCTGGTCACCCCTTGGGCATCAATAGGGCCTGGAGAATCTGGTCCTTAGCTGGTCCGCACATGGATCTGGTAACTGGTCGCAACCTGGGCCTCACCTGGACTTCGTGAATCCTGTTGCCACCTGTGCCTCACCTGGACCTTGTGACTGTGGTCCCACCTGGACCTCACCTGGATCTAGTCGCTCTGGTTCCCATATGGGGCTCTCCTGGACCTGGTTCCTGTGGTCTCCAACTGGCCTCACTTGGAACACAATGACTCTGAACAATATTTGGGCCTCTTCTGTACGTGTTGACTCTGGTCCTTACTTGGGCATCATTGGGAGCTGGATACTCTGTTATATACCTGGGCCTCATCTGGACCGGTGACTGTGGTCCCACCTGGCCCTCACCGGGACGAGGTGACTGGTTCCCACAGGGCCCTCACCTGGACCTGGTGACTCAGGTCCTCATATGGGCATCATGGGACCTGGTTTCTCACTTCCACATCAGGGCCTCACTTGGACCTAGTGATTCTCGTCCCACTCTGGGCCTCACCCTGACGTGGTGAGTCTGGTCCCCACCTGGATATCACCAGAACCGCGTGACTCTGGTCCCCTCCTGGGACTCACCCGGAGCTGGGGACACTTGTCCTCAACTGGGCCTCAATAAGACCTGGTGAATCTACTCCTCATTCAGGCCTCGTCTGGACCTGTGACTCTTTTCCCACCTGGCATCAATGGGACATGGTTACACTGTACCCCACCTGGGCCTCACCTGGACATGATAACTCTGCTCCACACTTTGGCCTCAACTGGTACTGATGACTCTGGTCCCCCCACCTAGGCCTCAATCTGGACCTGGTGTCTGTGGTCCCCACCTGGGTCTCACCTGGCCCTGGTTACTCTTGTTCCCACATGAACCTCACCTGGACCTGGTGGCTGTGGTGTTCTTGTAGACTCATATTTACCTGGTGACTCCGGTCCGCACTAGGGCCTCACGTGGATCTGGTGACTCTGACCGGCAGGTTGGCCTCACCGGGACCTGCTGAGTGGGGTGGCACCTGGGCCTCACTCATACTTGGTGACTCAGGTCCCCACGTGGGCATCTTGGACCTGGTGAATCTGGTCCTTACCTGGTCCTCTCCCAGACCCGGGGACTCTGGTCTCCACCTGGGCCTCACCTGGACCTAGTGAATATGCTCCATCTGGGCCTCATTTGGACCTGGTGACTCTGGTCACTACCTGGGCAACATCGGGACATGATTCCACTGCATGGGCTGCAGGTTGGACTCACCTAGACCTGTTAAATCTGGACCCTCCCTGGGCATCATCGGGACACGGTTCTTCTGCATGGCCTGCACGTATGCCTCACCTGGCCCTGGTTTGTGGGTTTGCCACCTGGGCCTCACCCATACCTGGTGACACAGGTCCCGACGTGGGCCTCACTTGGACCTGGTGAATCTTGTCCTTACCTGGTCCTCACCGGAACTGGTAACTCTGGTCACCACTTTGGAATCACCTGGACCAGTGAATCTGGTCCCCATCTGGACCTTACCCAGTCCTGGTGACTTTGTTCCCCACCTGGACCTCATTGCTGTGGACTCTTTCTTGGCCTGACCTGGAACTGGTGACTCTGATCCTATCTGCGCGTCACCCAGATCTGGGGACTCTGGTCCTCACCTGGGCATCATTGGTACCTGGTTACTCTGTTCCACACCTGAGCCTCACCTGGACATGATGACTCTGGAACCTCTCTGGGACTCACTCTGACCTGGAGACTCTGGTTCCCATCTCGATGTCACCTGAACCAGGTGATACTGGTACCCCTCTAGGCCTCAACGAGATCTGGTTAAACTTGTCCTCAAATGGGCCTCACCTGGACCTAGTGAATATGCTCCATCTGGGCCTCATTTGGACCTGGTGACTCTGGTCACTACCTGGGCATCATCGGACATGGTTCCACTGCATGGCCTGAAGGTTGGCCTCACCTGGATCTGGTAACTCTGGTCCCAACCAGGGCATCATCGTGACATGGTTCCTCTGCATGGCCTACAAGTTGGCCTCACCTGGACCTGGGGAGTGGGGTTGCCACATGGGCCTCACCCATACCTGGTTACACAGGTCCCCATGTGGGCCTCACGTGGACCTGTTGAATCTTGTCCTTTCCTGGTCCTCACCCTGAACTGGTATCTCTGGTCACTACCTGGGAATCACCTGACCTGGTGAATCTGTTCCCCATCTGGGCCTCACCCAGTCCTGCTGACTTTGTTCCCCACCTGGATCTGATTGCTGTGGACTCCTTCTTAGCCTCACCTGGAACTGGTGACTCTGATCCTAACTGGGCCTCACCCAGATCTGGTGACTCTGGTCCTCACCTGTGGACCATTATGACCTGGATCTCTGTTCCACACCTGAGCCTCACCTGGACATGATGACTATGGTTCCCTCTGGGCTTCACCCTGACATGGTGACTCTGCTCCACATCAGGATGTCACCTAGACCAGGTGAATCTGGTACCCCTCTAGGCCTCAACTAGACCTGGGGATTCTGGTCCTCAAGTGCGCCTCACGGAGACCTAGAGAATATGCTCCCCACCTACTCCTCATCTGGACCTGGTGACTCTGGTTCTACCTGCGCATCAACGGGACATGGTTACTCTATTCCCCACTGGGACTGTCCTGATCCTGGTAAGTCTGGTCCTGACTTTGTCCTCTTCTGTACCAAGTGACTCTGGCTCCACCTGGGCCTCACCAGTAACTGGTGACTCTGATCCTAAGCATGGCCTCACCAGACCTGGTGACTGTGGTTCCCATCGGGACCTCACCTGGACCTCATATCTCTGGTCCCACCTGGGCCTCACCAGGACCTGGTGTCTCTGGTACCCACCACGGTAGCATCAGGATATGGGTGCACTGTTCGCTAACAGTTACCCAGCCGGACCTATTAACTCTGGTCTTCACCTGGGCCACACCTGGACATGGTGACACTCGTTCCCACCTGGGTCTCAACTGGACATGGTGAGTCGGATCCCCACCTGGTCCTCACCTGTAACTGGTGATTCTTGTTCCCACATGGACATCCTGTGGACCTAGTGGCTGCAGTGTTTCTAGCTTCTCATGTACCTCGTGACTCTGGTCCCCACCAGGGCCTCACCGGGACCTGGCGAGTGTGGTTGCCACCTGCACCTCACCTGGACTTGGTGATTCTGGTCTGCACCTGAGACTACCCTGGATCTGGTGACTGTGGTCCCCACCTGGTCTTCACCTGGATTTGGGGACTCCGGTCCCCATCTGGGCCTCACCTGGCCCTGTTCACCATGGTCCTCAACTGGGCACCATTGGGGCCCGGTGACTGTGTTCCACAAATGGACCTCACCTGGACCAGGTGACTCTGGTCCCCCTCTGGTTCTCACCGTGCCCTAATGACTGTGAACCACACTTTGGCCTGACTTGGACCTGCTGACCCTGGTTGCCACCTGCGGTTGACTTCGACCTGTTGACTCTGGTTCTTTCTTTTTTCTTTTTTTTTTAATTTATTTTTTATTATTGGTGTTCTATTTACTAACATACAGAATAACCCCCAGTGCCCGTCAGCCATTCACTCCCACCCCCCGCCCTCCTCCCCTTCTACCACCCCTAGTTCGTTTCCCAGAGTTAGCAGTCTTTACGTTCTGTCTCCCTTTCTGATATTTCCCACACATTTCTTCCCCCTTCCCTTATATTCCCTTTCACTATTATTTATATTCCCCAAATGAATGAGAACATATAATGTTTGTCTCTCTCCGACTGGCTTACTTCACTCAGCATAATACCCTCCAGTTCCATCCACGTTGAAGCAAATGGTGGGTATTTGTCATTTCTAATAGCTGAATAGTATTCCATTGTATACATAAACCACATCTTCTTTATCCATTCATCTTTCGTTGGACACCAAGGCTCCTTCCACAGTTTGGCTATCGTGGCCATTGCTGCTAGAAACATCGGGGTGCAGGTGTCCCGGCGTTTCATTGCATTTGTCTCTTTGGGGAAAATCCCCAACAGTGCAATTGCTGGGTCGTAGGGCAGGTATAGTTTTAACTGTTTGAGGAACCTCCACACAGTTTTCCAGAGTGGCTGCACCAGTTCACATTCCCACCAACAGTGTATGAGGATTCCCTTTTCTCCGCATCCTCTCCAACATTGGTTGTTTCCTGTCTTGTTAATTTTCCCCATTCTCACTGGTGTGAGGTGGTATCTCATTGTGGTTTTGATTTGTATTTCCCTGATGGCAAGTGATGCGGAGCATTTTCTCATGTGCATGTTGGCCATGTCTATGTCTTCCTCTGTGAGATTTCTGTTCATGTCTTTTTCCCATTTCATGATTGGATTGTTTGTTTCTTTGGTGTTGAGTTTGATAAGTTCTTTATAGATCTTGGAAACTAGTCCTTTATCTGATATGTCATTTGCAAATATCTTCTCCCATTCTGTAGGTTGTCTTTGAGTTTTGTTGACTGTATCCTTTGCTGTGCAAAAGCTTCTTATCTTGATGAAGTCCCAATAGTTCATTTTTGCTTTTGTTTCTTTTGCCTTCGTGGATGTATCTTGCAAGAAGTTACTATGGCCGAGTTCAAAAAGGGTGTTGCCTGTGTTCTTCTCTAGGATTTTGATGGAATCTTGTCTCACATTTAGATCTTTCATCCATTTTGAGTTTATCTTTGTGTATGGTGAAAGAGAGTGGTCTAGTTTCATTCTTCTGCATGTGGATGTCCAATTTTCCCAGCACCATTTATTGAAGAGATTGTCTTTCTTCTAATGGATTGTCTTTCCTCCTTTATCGAAATTAGTTGCCCATAAAGTTCAGGGTCCACTTCTGGATTCTCTATTCTGTTTCACTGATCTATGTGTCTGTTTTTGTGCCAGAAGACTCTAGTTCTTTCAAGGGCCTCAACTGTACCTGGTGATCCTGATTCCCACCTGGGACTCACCTGGACGTGGTGACTCTTTTCACCACCGGGGACTCACCTGGACCTGCTTACTGTGTTACACACCAGGGCCTCAAGTAGACCTGTTGACCATGGTCCCCAAGCCAGCCTCACATGGACCTGTTTCCTCTGATCACCACCGGGGCCCCACGTGTACCTGGTAACTCTGGTCCTCACCAGGGCCTCATCGGGACCTACTGACTCTGGTTCCCACCTGGGCTTCACGTGGATCTGGTGACTCTGGTCCCCACCTGGACTTCACCTGGATCTGGTGACTCTGGTCAGCACCAGGACCTCTCCTGCACCTGGTGACTCCTTTCCAACATGGACATCACCTGGATCTGGTGACTCTGGTCCTCAGTTTGGCCTCACCTGGACTTGGTGTCTCTCGTCCCCACTTTGACCTAACTCAGAACTGCTGAATCTTGTCCCACCTAGACCGCATCCAGACCTGGTGACTCTTGTCCCCAGCTATGCCTCAATTCGACCTGATGAATCTGGTTTTCAAGTGGGCCTCACATGGACCTGGGACTGAGCTGGATAGAGTGGCTCTGGTTCCCAAAAGGGGCTCACCGGATGCTGCTGACTGTGGTCTTATTCTATGCCTCACCAGCACCTAGAATTCTGTTCCCCATCTGGGCCTGGATGGCCCTAGTGACTCTGGTCCTCACCCAGGCATCATTGGGACCTGGATACTCTATTCCACACCGGGGCCTCACTTTGACCAGGCACCTCTGGTCCCATTCTGGGCTACAAACTAAACTGGTTACACTGTTTTCCCCTCTGGACCTCACCCTTACCTGGTGACACTGGTCACCCCTTGGGCTTCACCTGGGCCTGGTGATTCTGCTCCTTAGCTGGTCCGCACCTGGATCTGGTGACTGGTCGCCACCTGGGTCTCACCTGGACTTGGTGAATCATGTTGCCACCTGCGCCTCACCTGGACCTTGTGACTGTGGTCCCACCTGGACTTCACCTGGATCTGGTGGCTCTGGTTCCCATATGGGGCTCTCCTGGACCTGGTTCCTGTGGTCTCCATCTGGCCTCACCTGGAACACAATGACTCTGATCCATATTTGGGCCTCTCCTGGACCTCTTGTCTCTGTTACGTAGTTGGTCATCAACGGGACCTGGATACTCTCTTATATACCTGGGCCTCACCTGGACCTGTTGATTGTGGTCACACCTGGGCCTCACCTGGACCTCCTGACTGTGGTCCCACCTGGGCCTCCCCGAGACGAGATGACTGGTTCCCACTGGGACCTCACCTGGACCTGGTGACTGAGGTCCTCATATGGGCATTATGGGGCCTGGTTTCTGAGTTACACATCGGGGCCTCACCTGGACCTAGTGATTCTCGTCCCCCTCTCGGCCTCACCCTGACGTGGAGACTCTGGTCCCCACCTGGATATCACCAGAACCGGGTGACTCTGGTCCCCCTCTAGGACTCACCCGGAGCTGGGGACACTGGTCCTCAACTGGGCCTCAACAGGACCTGGTGAATCTACTCCTCACTTAGGCCTCGTCTGGACCTTGTGACTCTTTTCCCACCTGGCATCAATGGGATATGGTTACTCTGTTCCCCACCTGGGCCTCACTTGAACATGATATCTTTGCTCTATACTTTGGTCTCAACTGGTCCTGATGACTCTGGTCCCCCCACCTAGGCCTCAATCTGGACCTGGTGACTGTTGTCCTCACCTGGGTCTCACCTAGACCTGGTGACTCTCGTTCCCACATGAACCACACCTGGACCTGGTGACTGTGGTGTTCTTATAGACTCATATTTACCTGGTCACTCCGGACCCCACTATGGCCTCACCTGGATGTGATGACTTTGTCCTGCAGGTTGGCCTCACCTGGACATGTTGAGTGGGGTTGCCACCTGGGCCACACCCATACCTGGTGACTCAGGTCCCCACGTGGGCCTCTTGGATCTGGTGAATCTAGTCCTTACCTGGTCCTCTCCCAGACCTGGGGACTCTGGTCAATACCTGGACCTCACCTGGACCTGGTGAATCTGGTCTCCATCTGGGCCTCACCCAGTCCTGGTGACTTTGTTCCCCACCTGGACCTGATTGCTGTGGACTCCTTCTTGGCCTCAACTGGAACTGGTGACTCTGATCCTATCTGCGCGTTACCCAGATCTGGTGACTCTGGTCCTCACCTTGGCATCACTGGTACCTGCTTACTCTGTTCCACACTTGAGCCTCACCTGGACATGACTACTCTGGAACCTCCCTGGGGTCAGCCTGACATGGTGACTCTGGTCCCCATCTGGAAGTCACCGAGACCAGGTGAATCTTGTACACCTCTTGGCGACAACTTGACCTGGTGACTCTGGTCCTCAACTGGGCCTCACCGGGACCTAGTGAACATGCTCCCCAACTGCGCCTCATCTGGACCTGGTGACTCAGGTTCTACCTGGGCTTCATCGGGACATTGTTACTCTGTTCCCCACTGGGACTGACCTGATCCTGGTAACTCTGCTCCTGACTTTGGCCTCTTCTGTACCAGGTTATCCTGGCTCAACCTGGGCCTCACTTGTAACTCGTGACTCTGATCCTAAGCATGGCCTCAGCTGAAATGGTGACTGTGGTTCCCATCGGGACCTCACCTGGACCTCATGTCTCTGGTCCCTCCTGGGCCTAACCAGGACCTGGTGTCTCTTGTACCCACCTGGGTAGCATCACGATATGGTTACACTGTTCACTATCAGTGACCCACCCGGACCTATTAACTCTGGTCTTCACAAGGGCCACACCTGTACATGGTGTCACTGGTTCCCACCTGGGTTTCACCTGGACATGGTGAGTCGGATCCCCACGTGGTCCTCACGTGTAACTGGTGATTCTCGTTCCCACATGGACATCATGTGGACCTGATGGCTTCAGTGTTTCTAGCCTCTCATGTACCTAGTGACTCTGGTCCCCACCAGGGCCTCACCGGGACCTGGTGTGTGTGGTCGCCACCTGTACCTCACCTGGACCCGGTGATTCTGGTCTACACCTGAGACTACCCTGGATCTGGTGACTGTGGTCCCCACCTGGGCTTCACCTGGATTTCGGGACTCTTGTCTCCATCTGGGTCTGACCTGGCCCTGTTGACCATGGTCCACAACTGGGCAAAATTGTGACCCGTTGACTGTGTTCCACAACTGGACCTCACCTGGACCAGGTGACTCTGGTCCCCCTCTGGGTCTCACCGTGCCCTAGTAACTGTGAACCCCACTTTGGCCTGACTTCGACCTGCTGAACCTGGTTGCTACCTGCCCCTGACATCGAAATGTTGACTCTGGTTCTTTCAAGGGCCTCCCCTGTACCTGGCGATCCTGGTGTCCAACTTGCCCTCACCTGCACGTGGTGACTCTTGTCCCCAACGGGGACTCACCTGGACCTGCTTACTGTGTTCCACACCTGGGCCTCAAGTAGACCTGTTGACCATGGTCCCCAAGCCGTCCTCACATGGACCTGTTGCCTCTGAACCCCACCGGGGCCTCACGTGTACCTGGTAACTCTGGTCCTCCCCTGGGCATCATTGGTACCTGGTGACTCTGTTCCACACCTGAGGCTCCCCTGGACATGATGACTCTGGAACCTCTCTAGGCATCAACCTGACCTGGTGACTCTGGTCCCCATATGGATGTCACCTGGACCAGGGAATCATGGTACTTCTCTGGGCTTCAACCAGGTCTGGTGATTCTGGTCCTCAACTAGGCCTAAACTGGACCTAGTGATTATGCTCCATCTGGGCTTCATTTGGACCTGGTGACTCTGGTCCCTACCTGGGCATCATCGGACATGGTTCCACTGCATGGCCTGTAGGTTGGCCTCACCTGGACCTGGTAACTCTCGTCCTTACCTGGGCATCATTGGGACCTGGTTCCTCTGTATGGCCTGCAGTTTGGCCTCACCTGGACCTGGTGAGTGGGTTTGTCACCTGGGCCTCACCCATGCCAGTGACACAGGTCCCCACGTGGGCCTCACTTGGACCTGGTGAATCTGGTCCTTACCTGGTTCTCACCCGGAACTGGTAACTCTGGTCACCAACTGGGAATCACCTGGGCCTGGTGAATCTGGTCCCCATCTGGGCCTCATCCAGTCCTGGTGACTTTGTTCCACACCTGGACCTGATTGCTGTGGACTCCTTCTTGGCCTCACCTGGAACTGGTGACTCTGATCCTAACTGGGCCTCACCCAGTTCTGGTGACTCTGGTCCTCATCTGTGGACCATTAAGAGCTGGATAAACTCTTCCACCCCTGAGCCTCACCTGGACATGATGACTCTGGAGCCCCTCTGGGCCTCAGCCTGATATGGTGACTCTGGTCCCCATCCGTATGTCACCTCACCAGGTGAATCTGGAACCCCTCTATGCCTCAACTTGACCTGGTAAATCTGGTCCTCAACTGGGCCTCACCGGGACCTAGTGAACATGCTCCCCACCTGCGCCTCATCTGGACCTGGTGACTCTGGTTCTACCTGGGCATCATCGGGACATGGTTACTCTATTCCCCACTGGGACTGACCTGATCCTGGTAACTCTGGTCCTGACTTTGACCTCTTCTGTACCAGGTGACTCTGGCTCCAACTCGGCCTCACCTGTAACCGGTGACTCTGATCCTAAGCATGGCCTCACCTGACCTGGTGACTGTGGTTCCCATCTGGACCTCACCTGGACCTCATGTCTCTGGTCCCACCTGGGCCTCACCAGGACCTGGCGTCTCTGGGACCCTCCTGGATAGCATCAGGATATGGTTACAGTGTTCACTAACAGTGCGCCAGCCGGAACTATTAACTCTGGTCTTCACCTGGGCCACACCTGCACATGGTGACACTGGTTCCCACCTGGGTCTCACCTGGACATGGTGAGTCGTATCCCCACCTGGTCCTCACCTATAACTGGTGATTCTCGTTCCCACATGGAGATCATATGGACCTGTTGTCCGCAGTGTTTCTAGCTTCTTTTTTTTAAATTTTTATTTATTTATGATAGTCACAGAGAGAGATTGGCCGAGACACAGGCAGAGGGAGGAGCAGGCTCCATTCACAGGGAGTTCGACGTGGGATTCGATACCGGGTCTCCAGGGTCGCGCCCTGGGCCAAAGGCAGGCGCCAAACCGCTACGCCACCCAGGGATCCCATGTGTTTCTAGCTTCTCATGTACCTCGTGACTCTGGTCCCCACGAGGGCCTCACTGGGACCTGGTGAGTTTGGTTGCCACCGGCACCTCACCTGGACCTGGTGATTCTGGTCTGCACCTGAGAATACCCTGGATCTGGTGACGGTGGTCCCCACCTCAGCTTCACCTGGATTTTGGGATTCCGGTCCCCATCTGGGCCTCACCTGGCCCTGTTGATCATGGTCCTCAACTGGGCAAAATTGGGACCCGGTGACTGTGTTCCACAACTGGACCTCACCTGGACCAGGTGACTCTGGTCCCCCTCTGGGTCTCACCGTGCCCTAGTGACTGTGAACCCCACTTTGGCCTGACTTGGACCTGCTGACCCTGGATGCCACCTAAGTCTGATTTCGAACAGTTGACTCTGGTTCTTTCAAGGGCCTCCCCTGTATCTGGTGATCCTGGTCCGCATCTGGGCCTCACCTGGACGTGGTTACTCTTGTCACCACCGGGGACTCACCTGGACCTGCTTACTGTGTTCTACACCTGGGCCTCAAGTACACCTCTTGACCATAGTCCCCAAGCCGGCCTCACATGGACTTGTTTCCTCTGATCCCCACCGGGGCCTCACGTGTACCTGGTAACTCTGGTCTTCACCTGGGCCTTATCTGGGCCTAGTGACTCTGGTCCCCACCTGGACTTCACCTGGATCTGGTGACTCTGGTCCCCACCTGGACCTCACCTGGATCTGGTGACTCTGGTCCTCAGATCGGCCTCACCTGGACCTGGTGTCTCTCGTCCCCACTTTGACCTAACTCAAAACTGCAGAATCTTGCCAAACCTAGGACGCACCCAGACCTGGGGACTCTTGTCCCCAGCTATGCCTCAATTCGACCTGACCTGATGAATCTGGTCCTCACGTGGTCCTCACATGGACTTGGGACTCAGCTGCATAGAGTGGCTCTGGTTCCCACAAGAGTCTCACCTGTTACTGGTGACTCGGGTCTTTTTCTATGCCTCACAAGGACCTAGTGATTCTGTTTCCCATCTGGGCCTGCATGGCCCTAGTGACTCTGGTCCTCACCCAGGCATCATTGGGACCTGGATACTCTATTCCACACCTGGGCCCCTCTTTGACCAGGGACCTCTGGTCCCATTCTTGGCCTCAAATTAAACTGGTTACTCTGGTGCCCCTCTCGGATTCACCCTTACCTCGTGACTCTGGTCACACCTTGGCTTCACTTGGTCCTGGTGAATCTGGTCCTTAGCTGGTCTGCACCTGGATGTGGTGACTGGTCGCCACATGGGCCTCACCTGGACTTGGTGAATCCTGTTGCCTCCTGCGCCTCATCTGGACCTTGTGATTGTGGTCCCACCTGGAACTCACCTGGATCTGTTGGCTCTGGTTCCCATATGGGGCTCTCCTGGACCTGTTTCCTGTGGTCTCCATCTGGCCTCACCTGGAACACTATGACTCTGATCCATATTTGGGCCTTTCCTGGACCTGTTGACTCTGGTCCATTCCTGGCCATCATTGGGACCTGGATACTCTCTTATATACCTGGGCCTCACCTGGACCTGGTGACTGTGGTCCCACCTGGGCCTCACCTGGACGAGGTGACTGGTTCCCACTGGGACCTCACCTGGACCTGGTGACTCAGGTCCTCATATGGGCATCATGAGACCTGGTTTTTCAGTTCCACATCGGGGCCTCACCTGGACCTAGTGATTCTCGTCCCCCTCTGGGCCTCACACTGACGTGCTGACTCTGGTCCCCACCTGGATATCACCAGAACCGGGTGACTCTGGTCCCCCTCTGGGACTCATCCGGACCTGGGGACACTGGTCCTCAACTGGGTCTCAACAGGACCTGGTGAATCTACTCCTCACTTAGGCCTCGTCTGGACCTTGTGACTCTTTTCCCACCTGGCATCAATGGGACATGGTTACTCTCTTCCGCACCTGGGCCTCACATGGACATGATAACTTTGCTCCGCCCTTTGGCCTCAACTGGTCCTGATGACCATGGTCCCCCCACCTAGGACTCAATCTGGACCTGGAGACTGTTGTCCCCACCTGGGTCTCACCTGGACCTGGTGAGTCTCGTTCCCACATGAACCACACCTGGATCTGGTGACTGTGGTGTTCTTCTAGACTCACATTTACCTGGTGACTCCGGTGCCCACTACGGCCTCACGTGGATCTGGTGACTCTGGCCTGCTGGTTGGCCTCACTTGGACCTGGTGAGTGGGGTTGCCACCTGGGCCTCACCCAAACCTGGTGACTCAGGTCCTCAACTGGGCCTCACCTGGACCTAGTGAATATGCTCCATCTGGGCCTCATTTGGACCTGGTGACTCTGGTCCCTACCTGGGCATCATAGAGACATGGTTCCACTGCATGGCCTGCATGTTGGCCTCACCTGGACATGGTAACTCTAGTCAGTACCTGGGTATCATCGGGATATTGTTCCTCTGCATGGCCTGCAGTTTGGAATCACCTGGACCTGGTGAGTGGTGTTGTCATCTGGGCCTCAACCATGCCTGGTGACACAGGTCCCTACGCGGGCCTCAGTTGGACCTGGTGAATCTGGTCCTTACCTGGTCCTCACCCGGAACTGGTAACTCTGGTCACCACCTGGGATTCACCTGGGCCTGGTGAATCTGGTCCCCATCTGGGCCTCACCCAGTCCTGGTGACTTTGTTCCCCACCTGGGCCTGATTGCTGTGGACTCCTTCTTGGCCTCACCTGGAACTGGTGACTCTGATCCTAACTGGGACTCACCCAGATCTGGTGACTCTGGTCCTCACCTGTGGACCATTATGACCTGGATACTCTGTTCCACACCTGAGCCTCACCTGGACATGATGAATCTGGATCCCCTCTGGGCCTCAGCCTGACATGTGGACTCTGTTCCCCATCTGGATGTCACGTAGACCAGGTCAATCTGGTATCCCTCTAGGCCTCAACTTGACCTGGTGACTCTGGTCCTCAACTGGGCCTCACCGGAATCTAGTGAACATGGCACCACCTGCGCCTCATCTGGACCTCGTGACTCTGGTTCTACCTGGGCATCATAGGTAGATGGTTACTGTATTACCCTCTGGGATTGACCTGATCCTGGTAACTCTGGTCCTAACTTTGGCCTCTTATGTACCAGGTGACTCTGGCTCCACCTGGGCCTCACCTGGAACTGGTGACTCTGATCCTAAGCATGGCCTCACCTGACCTGGTGACTGTGGTTCCCATCGGGAAATCACCTGGACTTCATGTCTCTGGTCCCACCTGGCCTCACCAGGACCTGGTGTCTCCGGTACCCACTTGGGTAGCATCAAGATATGCTTATACTGTTCACTAACAGTGACCCAGCCGGACCTATTAACTCCGTTCTTCACCTGAGCCACACCTGGACATGGTGACACTGGTTCCCACCTGGGTCTCACCTGGACATGTTGAGTCGGACCCCACCTGGTCCTCACCTGTAACTGGTGATTCTCGTTCCCACATGGACATCTTGTGGACCTGGTGGCTGCAGTGTTTCTAGCTTCTCATGTACCTCATGACTCTGGTCCCCAGCAGGGCCTGACCGGGACCTGGTGAGTGTGGTTGCGACCTGCACCTCACCTGGATCTGGTGATTCTGGTCTGCACCTGAGACTACCCTGGATCTGGTGACTGTGGTCCCCACCTGGGCTTCACCTGGATTTGGGGACTCTGGTCCCCATCTGGGCCTCACCTGGCCTTGTTGACCATGGTCCTCAACTGGGGAAAATTGGGACCCGGTGGCTGTGTTCCACAACTGGACCTCACCTGGACCAGTTGACTCTGGTCCCCCTCTGGTTCTCACCGTGCCCTAGTGACTCTTAACCCCACTTTGGCCTGACTTGGACCTGCTGAACCTTGTTGCAACTTGCTCTTGACCTCGATCTTTTGACTCTGGTTCTTTCAAGAGCCTCCCCTGGACCTGGTGATCCTGGTCCCCACCTGGGACTCACCTGGACGTGGTGACTCTTGTCAACACCGGGGACTCACCTGGCCCTTGTTACTGTGTTCTACACCTGGGCCTCAATTAGACCTGTTGCAACTGATCCCCACCGGGGCCTCAGGTGTCTGGTAACTCAGGTCCTCACCTGGCCTCATCTGGACCTAGTGACTCTGGTCACCACATGGGCTTCACCTGGATCTGGTGACTCTGGTCCCCACCTGGACTTCACCTGGATCTGGTGACTCTGGTCCCCACCTGGAACTCTCCTGGACCTGGTGACTCTCTGTCCAACATGGACTTCACCTGGATCTGGTGACTCTGGTCCTCACTTTGCCCTCACCTGGACCTGGTGTCTCTCATCCCCACATTGAACTAACTCAAAACTGCAGAATCTTGCCACACCTAGGCCGCACCCAGACCAGGTGACTCTTGTCCCCAGCTATGCCTCAATTCGACCTGATGAATCTGGTCCTCACCTGGGCCTCACATGGACCTGGGACTCATCTCCAAAGAGTGGCTCTGATTCCCACAAGGGGATCTCCTGATTCTGCTGACTGTGGTGTTATTCTATGCCTCACCAGGACCTAGTGATTCTGTTTGCCCCCTTGGCCTGCATGGCCCTAGTGACTCTGGTCCTCACCCAGGCATCATTGGGACCTGGATAATCTATTCCACACTTGCGCCTCACTTTGACGAGGGACCTCTGGTCCCATTCTGGGCCTCAAACTAAACTGGTTACTCTGGTTCCCCCTCTTGGCCTCACCCCTATCTGGTGACTCTGGTCACCCCTTGGGCTTCACATGGGCCTGCTGAAACTGGTCCTTAGCTGGTCCGCACCTGGATCTGGTGATTGGTCGCCACCTGGGTCTCACCTGGACTTGTTGAATCCTGTTGCCTCCTGCGCCTCACCTGCACATTGTGACTGTGGTCCCACCTGGACCTCACCTGGATCTGGTGGCTCTGTTTCCCATATGGGGGTCTCCTGGACCTGGTTCCTGTGGTCTCCATCTGGCCTCACCTGGAACACAATGACTCTGATCCATATTTGGGCCTCTCCTGGACCTGTTGACTCTGGTCCTTACCTGGGCATCATTGGGTCCTGGATACTCTCTTATATTCCTGGGCGTCACCTGGTCCTGGTGACTGTGGTCCCACCTGGGCCTCACCTGGACGAGGTGACTTGTTCCCACAGGGACATCACCTGGTCCTGGTGGCTCAGGTCCTCATATTGGCATCATGGGACCTGGTTTCTCAGTTCCACATCGGTGCCTCACCTGGACCTAGTGATTCTCGTCCCCTCTGGGCCTTACCCTGACGTGGTGACTCTGGTCCCCACCTGGATATCACCAGTACCGGGTGACTCTGGTCCCCCTCTGGGACTCACCCGGAGCTGGCGACACTTGTCCTCAGCTGGATCTCAACAGTACCTGTTGAATCTACTCCTTACTTAGGTCTCGTCTGGACTTTGTGACTCTTTTCCCACCTGGCATCAATGGGATCATGGTTACTCTGTTTCCCACCTGGGCCTCACCTGGACATGATATCTTTGCTCCACACCTGAGCCTCACCTGGACATGATGTTCTGGATCCACTCTGGGCCTCCCTCTGACATGGAGACTATGGTCACCATCTGGATGTATCCTAGACCTGGTGAATCTGGTACCCCTCAAGGCCTCAACCAAACCTGGTGACTAGTCCTCAACTGGGCCTTACCGGGACCTAGTGAATATGCTCCCCAACTGCGCCTCATCTGGATATGGTGACTCTGGTTCTACGTGTGCATCATCGGGACATGGTTACTCTTTTCCCCACTGGGAGTGACCTGATCCTGGTAACACTATTCCTGACTTTGGCATTTTCTGTACCAGGTGACTCTGGCTCCACCTGGGCCTCACCTGTAACTGGTGCCTCTGATCGTAAGCATGGCCTCACCTGACCTGGTGACTGTGGTTCCCATCGGGACTTCACCTGGACCTCATGTCTCTGGTCCTAACTGGGCCTCACCAGGACCTGGTGTCTCGGTACCCACCTCGGTAGCATCAGGATATGGTTACACTGTTCAATAACAGTGACCCAGCGGGACCTATTAACTCTGGCCTTCGCCTGGGACACACCTGGACACGGTGATACTGGTTCCCACCTCGGTCTCACCTGGACATGGTGAGTCGGATCCCCACCTGGTCCTCACCTGTAACTGGTGATTCTCGTTCCCACATGGACATCATGTGGACCTGGTGGCTGCAGTGTTTCTAGCTTCTCATGTACCTCGTGACTCTGGTCCCCACCAGGGCCTCACCGGGACCTGGTGAGTGTGGTTGCCACCTGCACCTCACCTGGACCTGGTGATTCTGGTCTGCACCTGAGACTCCCCTGGATCTGGTGACTGTGGTCCCCACCTGGGCTTCACCTGGATTTGGGGACTCCGGTCCCCATCTGGGCCTCACCTGGTCCTTTGACCATGGTCCTCAACTGGGGAAAATTGGGACCGTGTGACTGTGTTCCACAACTGGACCTCACCTGGACAAGGTGACTCTGGTCCCCCTCTGGGTCTCACCGTGCCCTAGTCACTGTGAACCCCACTTTGGCCTGACTTCGACCTGCTGACCCTGGTTGCCACCTGTGGCTGACCTCAAACTGTTGACTCTGGTTCTTTCAAGTGCCTCCCCTGTACCTGGTGATCCTGATGCCCAACTGGGCCTCACCTGCATGTGGTGTCTCTAGTCACCACCGGGGACTCATCTGGACATGCTTACTGTGTTCCACACCTGGGCCTCAATTACAACTCTTGACCATATTTCCCAAGCTCGCCTCACATGGACCTGTTACCTCTGATCCCCACCGGGGCCTCACATGTACCTGGTAACTCTGGTCCTCACCTGGGCCTCATCTGCACCTAGTGACTCTGATCCCCACCTGGACTTCACCTGGATCTCGTGACTCTGGTCCCCACCTGGAACTCACCTGTATCTGGTGACTCTGGTCTCAGTTTGGCCTCACCTGGACTGGTGTCTCTCTTCCCCACTTTGACCTAACTCAGAACTGCTGAATCTTGCCCCACCTAGGCCACACCCAGTCCTGATGACTCTTGTCCCCAGCTATGCCTCAATTCGACCTGATGAATCTGGTCCTCACGTGGGCCTCACATGGACCTGGGACTCAGCGGGATAGGGTGGCTCTGGTTCCCACAAGGGGCTCACCCGATACTGGTGACTGTGTTCTTATTCTATGCCTCACCAGGACCTAGTGATTCTGTTCCCCATCTGGGCTTTCATGGCCCTAGTGACTCTGGTCCTCACCCAGGCATCATTGGGACCTGGATACTCTATTCCACACCTGGGCCTCACTTTGTCCAGGGACCTCTGGTCCCATTCTGGGCCTAAACTAAACTGGTTACTCTGGTTCCCCCTCGGGGCCTCACCCTTACCTGGTGACTCTGGTCACCCCTTGGGGTTCACTTTCGCCTGGTGAATCTGGTTCTTAGCTGGTCCGCACCTGGATCTGGTGACAGGTCACCACGTGGGCCTCACCTGGACTTGGTGAGTCATGTTGCCACCTGCGCCTCACCTGGACCTTGTGACTGTGGTCCCTCCTGGACCTCACCTGGATCTGGTGGCTCTGGTTCCCATATGGGGCTCTCCTGGACCTGGTTCCTGTGGTCTCCATCTGGCCTCACCTGGAACACAATGACTCTGATCCATATTTGGGCCTCTCCTGGACCTGTGGAGTCTGGTCCTTACCTGGGCATCATTGGGACCTGGATACTCTCTTATATACCTGGGCCTCACCAGGACTTGGTGACTGTGGTCCCACCTGGGCCTCATCTGGACGAGGTGACTTGTTCCCACAGGGACCTCACCTCGACCTGGTGACTCAGGTCCTCATATGGGCATCTTGGGACCTGGTTTCACAGTTCCACATCGGGGCCTCACCTGGACCTAGTGATTCTCGTCCCCCTCAGGGCCTTACCCTGACTTGTGACACTGGTCCCCACATGGATATCACCAGAACCGGGTGACACACCCGGAGCTGGGGACACTGGTCCTCAGGTGGGCCTCAACAGGACCTGGTGAATCTACTCCAAACTTAGGCTTCGTCTGGACCTTGTGACTCTTTTCCCACCTGGCATCAATGGGACATGGTTACTCTGTTCCCCACCTGAGCCTGACCTGGACATGATAACTTTGCTGCACACTTTGGCCTCAACTGGTCCTGATGACTCTCGTCCCCCAACCTAGGCCTCATTCTGGACTGGTGACTGTCGTCCCCAACTGGGTCTCAGCTGGACCTGGTGACTCCCGTTCCCACATGAACCACACCTGGACCTGGTGACTGTGGTGTGCTTGTAGACTCACATTTATCTTGTGAATCCCGTCCCCACTAGGGCCTCACCTGGATCTGGTGACTCTGGCTTGCATGCTGGCCTCACCTGGACCTGGTAACTCTGGTCCTTCCTGGACATCATCGGGACACGGTTCCTCTGCATGGCCTGCATGTTGGCCTCAGCCGGAACTGGTGAGTGGGGTTGCCACCTGGGTCTCACCCATACCTGGTGACACAGGTCCCCACGTGGGCCTCACTTGGACCTGGTGAATCTGGTACTTACCTGGTCCTCACCCGGACCTGGTAACCCTGGTCACCACCTGGGAATCACCTGGACCTGTTGAATATGGTCCCCATCTGGGCCTCACACAGTCCTGTTGACTTTCTTCCCCACCTGGACCTGATTGCTGTGCACTCCTTCTTGGCCTCATTGGAACTGGTGACTCTGATCCTAACTGGGCCTCACCCAGATCTGGTGACTCTGGTCCTCACCTGTGGAACATTATGACCTGGATACTCTGTTCCACACCTGAGCCTCACCTGGACATGAAGACTTTGGATCCCCTCTGGTCCTAAGCCTGACATGGTGACTCTGGTCCCCATCTGGATGTCACCTAGATCAGGTGAATCTGGTACCCCTCTAGGCCTCAACTAGACCTGGTGACTCAGGTCCTCAACAGGGCCTCAACGGAACCTAGTGAATATGCTCCCCACCTGCGCCTCATCTGGACCTGGTGACGCTGGTTCTATCTGGGCATCATCGGGACATGGTTACTCTGTTCCCCACTGGGACTGACCTGATCCTGGTAACTCTGGTCCGGACTTTGGCCTCTCTGTACCAAGTGACTCTGGCTCCACCTGCGCCATACCTTTAACTGGTGACTCTGATACTTTTTTTTTTTTTTTTTTTTTATAAATTTTTTTTTAAAATTTTTATTTATTTATGATAGGCACACAGTGAGAGAGAGAGAGGCAGAGACACAGGCAGAGGGAGAAGCAGGCTCCATGCACTGGGAGCCCGACGTGGGTTTCGATCCCGGGTCTCCAGGATCACGCCCTGGGCCAAAGGCAGGTGCCAAACCGCTGCGCCACCCAGGGATCCCGGTGACTCTGATCCTAAGCATGGCCTCACCTGACCTGGTACTGTGGTTCCCATCGGGACCTCACCTGGACCTCTTGTCTCTAGTCCCACCTGGGCCTCACCAGGGCCTGGTGTCTCTGGTACCCACCTGGGTAGCATCAGGATATGGTTACACTGTTCACTAACAGTGACCCAGCCGGAACTATTAACTCTGGTCTTCACCTGGGCCACACCTGGACATGGTGACACTGGTTCCCACCTGGGTCTCACCTGGACATGGTCACTCGGATCCGCACCTGGTCCTTACCTGTAACTGGTGATTCTCGTTCCCAAATGGACATCATGTGGACCTGGTGGCTGCAGTGTTTCTAGCTTCTCATGTACCTCGTGACGCTTGTCCCCACCAGGGCCTCACCGGGACCTGGTCAGTGTTGTTGCCACCTGCATCTCACCTGCACCTCGTGATTCTGGTCTGCACCTGAGACTCCCCTGGATCTAGTGACTGTGGTCCCCACCTGGGCTTCACCTGGATTGGGGGACTCCTCTCCCCATCGTGGGCTCACCTGGCCCTGTTGACCATGGTCCTCAACTGGGCAAAATCGGGACGCGGTGACTGTGCTCCACAACTGGAACTCACCTGGACCACGTGTCTCTGGTTCCCCTCTGGGTCTCACCGTGCCCTAGTGACTGTGAAACCCACTTTGGCCTGACTTGGACCTGCTGACCCTGGTTGGAAGCTGCGCCTGACCTCGAACTGTTGACTCTGCTTCTTTCAAGGGCCTCCCCTGTACCTGGTGATCCTGGTCTCCACCGGGCCTCACCTGGACGTTGTGACTCTTGTCACAACTGGGGACTCACATGGACCTGCTTACTGTGTTCCACACCTGGGCCTCAATAGACCTGTTGACCATGGTCCCCAAGCCAGCCTCACATGGACCTGTTGCCTCTGATCCCCACCGGGGCCTCACGTGTACCTGGTAACTCTCGTCCTCACCTGGGCCTCATCTGGACCTAGTGACTCTGGTCCCCACATGGGCTTCACATGGATCTGGTGACTCTGGTCCCCACCTGGACTTCACCTGTATCTGGTGACTCTGGTACCCACCTGGACCTCTCCTGGACCTGGTGACTCTCTTTCCAAAATGGACCTCACCTGGATCTGGTGACTCTGGTCCTCAGTTTGGCCTCATCTGGACCT
Organism: Canis aureus; assembly: GCF_053574225.1. Classification (NCBI taxonomy): domain Eukaryota; kingdom Metazoa; phylum Chordata; class Mammalia; order Carnivora; family Canidae; genus Canis; species Canis aureus. Next base: position 58,637,728 of record NC_135632.1, read on the forward strand.
GGTGTCTCTCGTCCCTACTTTGACCTAACTCAGAACTGCTGAATCTTCCCCCACCTAGGTCGCACCCAGACCTGGTGACTCTTGTCCCCAGCTATGCCTCAATTCGACCTGTTGAATCTGGTCCTCACGTGGGCCTCACATGGACCTGGTACTCAGCTGGATAGAGTGGCTCTGGTTCCCACAAGGGGCTCACCTGATACTGCTGACTGTGATCTTAGTCTATGCCACACCAGGACCTGGTGATTCTGTTCCCCATCTGGGCCTGCATGGCTCTAGTGACTCTGGTCTTCACCCAGGCATAATTGGGACCTGGATACTCTATTCCACACCTGGGCCTCACTTTGACTAGGGATCGCTGGTCCCATTCTGGGCCTCAAATTAACTGGTTACTCTGGTTCCCCCTCTGGGCCTCACCCTTACCTGGTGACTCTGAACACACCTTGGGCTTCACTTGGGCCTGGTGAATCTGGTCCTTAGCTGGTCCGCTCCAGGATTTGGTGACTGGTCGCCACCTGGGCCTCACCTGGACTTGGTGAATCCTGTTGACACCTGCGCCTCACCTGGACCTTGTGACTGTGGTCCCACCTGGACCTCACCTGGATCTGGTGGCTCTGGTTAACATATGGAGCTCTCCTGGACCTGGTTCCTGTGGTCTCCATCTGGCCACACCTGTAACACAATGACTCTGATCCATATTTGGGCCTCTCCTGGACCTGTTGACTGTGGTCCTTACCTGGAAATCATTGGGAGCTGGATACTCGCTTATATACTTGGGCCTCACCTGGACCTGGTGACTGTGGTCCCACCTGGGCCTCACCTGGACGAGGTGACTGGTTCCCACAGGGACCTCACCTGGACCTGGTGACTCAGGTCCTCATATGGGCATCATGGGACCTGGTTTCTCAGTTCCACATCGGGGACTCACCTGGACCTAGTGATTCTCGTCTCCCTCTGGGCCTCACCCTGACGTGGTGACTCTGGTCCTCACCTGGACGTCACCAGAACCGGGTGACTCTGGTCCCCCTCTGGGACTCACCCGGAGCTGGGGACACTGGTCCTCAACTGGGCCTCAACAGGACCTGTTGAATCTACTCCTCACTTAGGCCTCGTGTGGACCTTGTGACTCTTTTCCCACCTGGCATCAATGGGACATGGTTACTCTGTTCCCCACCAAGGTCTCAACTGGACATGATAGCTTTCTCCACACTTTGGCCTCAACTGGTCCTGATGAATCTGGTCCCCCCACCTAGGCCTCAATCTGGACCTGGTGTCTGTGGTCCCCACATGGGTCTCACCTGGACCTGGGGACTCTCGTTCCCACATGAACCACACCTGGACCTGGTGACTGTGGTATTCTTGTAGACTCACATTTACCTGGTGACTCCGGTCCCCAGTAGGGTCTCACCTGGATCTGGTGACTCTGGCCTGCAGCTTGGCGTCACCTAGACCTGGTGAGTGGGGTTGCCACCTGGGCCTAATCCAAAACTGGTGACTAATTCCCCACGTGGGCCTCTTGAACCTGGTGAATCTGGTCCTTACCTGGTCCTCTCCCAGACCCAGGGACTCTGCTCAACACCTGGGCCTCACATGGACCTGGTGAATCTGGTCCCCATCTGGGCCTCACCCAGTCCTGGTGACTTTGTTCCCCACCTGGACCTGATTTCTGTGGACTCTTTCTTGGCCTCACCTGGAAGTGGTGACTCTGATTCTATCTGCGCGTCACCCAGATCTGGTCTCTCTGGTCCTCACCTGTGGACCATTATGACCTGGATACTCTGCTCCACACCTGAGACTCACCTGGACATGATGACTCTGGATCCCCTCTATGCCTCACCCTGACTTGGTGACGCTGGTCCCCTTCTGGATATCACGTAGACCAGGTTAACCTGGTTCCCCTCTAGGCCTCAACTTGACCTGGTGACTCTGGTCCACAACTGGGCCTCACCAGGACCTAGTGAACATGCTCCCCACCTGCGCCTCATCTGGACCTGGTGACTCTGTTTCTCCCTAGGCATCATCGAGACATGGTTACTCTATTCCCCACTGGGACTGACATTATCCTGGTAACTCTGCTCCTGACTTTGGCCTCTTCTGTACCAGGTGACTCTGGCTCCACCTGGGCCTAACCTGTAACTGGTGACTCTGATCCAAATCATGGCCTCACCAGACCTGGTGACTGTGGTTCCCATCGGGACCTCACCTGGTCCTCATGTCTCTGTTCTCACCTGGGCCTCACCAGGACCTGGTGTTTCTCGTACCCATCTGGGTAGCATCAGGATATGGTTACACTGTTCACTAACAGTGACCCAGGCGGACCTATTATCTCTGGTCTTCACCTCGCTACACATGGACATGGTGACACTGGTTATCACCTGGGTCTCACCTGGACATGGTGAGTCTGATCCCCACCTGGGCCTCAATGTAACTGGTGATTCTCGTTCCCACATGGACATCATTTGGACCTGCTGGCTGCAGTGTTTCTAGCTTCTCATGCACCTCGTGGCTCTGGTCCCCACCAGGGCCTCACCGGGACCTGGTGAGTGTGGTTGCCACCTGCACCTCACCTGGACTTTGCTGATTCTTGTCTGCCCCTGAGACTACCCTGGATCTGGTGACTGTGGTCCCCACCTGGGCTTCACCTAGATTTGGGGACTCCGGTCCCCATCTTGGCCTCACCTGGCCCTGATGACCATGGTCCTCAACTGGGCACAATTGGGACCCGGTGAATGTGTTCCCCAACTGGACCTCACCTGGACCAGGTGACTCTGGTCCCCCTCTGGGTCTCACCGTGCCCTAGTGACTGTGAATCCAACTTTGGCCTGACTTGGACCTGCTGACGCTGGTTGCCACCTGCCCCTGACCTCGAACTGTTGACTCTGGTTCTTTCAAGGGCCTCCCCTGTACCTGGTGATCCTGGTCCCCACCTGAGCCTCACCTGGACGTGGTGACTCTTGTCAACACCGGGGACTCACCTGGACCTGCTTACTGTGTTCCACACCTGGGCCTCAAGTAGACGTGTTAACCATGGTCCCCAAGGCGGCCCCACATGGACCTGTTGCCTCTGATCCCCACTGGGGCCTCACGTGTACCTGGTAACTCTGGTCCTCACCTGGGCCTCATCTGGACCTAGTGACTCTGGTACCCACCTGGGCTTCACCTGGATCTGGTGACTCTGGTCCCCACCTGGACCTCACCTGGATCTGGTGACACTGGTCCTCAGTTTGCCCTCACCCAGACCTGGTGACACTTGTCCCCAGCTATGCCTCAATTCGACCTGATGAATCTGGTCCTCACGTGGGCCTCACATGGATCTGGGACTCAGCTTGTTAGAGTGGCTCTTGTTCCCACAAGGTTCTCACCTGATACTGGTGACTGTGGTCTTATTGTATGCCTCACAAGGACCTAGTGATTCTGTTCCCCATCTGGCCCTGCATGGCCCTAGTGACTCTGGTCCTGACCCAGGCATCATTGGGACCTGGATACTCTCTTATATACCTGGGCCTCACCTGAATCTGGTGACTCTGGCCTGCAGGTTGGCCTCACCTGGACTTTGTTAGTGGGATGCCACGTGGGCCTTACCCATACCTGGTGACTCAGGTCCCCACGTGGGCCTCTTGGACCTGGTGAATCTGGTCCTTACCTGGTCTTCTCCCAGACCCGGGGAATCTGGTCACAACCTGGGCCTCACCTTGACCTGGTGAATCTGGCCCCCATCTGGGCCTAACCCAGTCCTGGTGACTATGTTCCCCACCTGGACCTGATTGCTCTGGACTCTTTCTTGGCCTCACCTGGAACTGGTGACTCTGATCCTATCTGTGCGTCACCCAGATCTGTTGACTCTGGTCCTCACCTGGGCATCATTGGTACCTGGTTACTCTGTTCCACACCTGAGCCTCACCTGGACATGATGTCTCTGGTACCTCTCTGGGTCTCACCCTGACCTGGTGATCTGATCCCCTTCTGGATGTCACCTGGACCAGGGGATTCTGGTACCCCTCTAGGCGTCAACCAGATCTCGTGACTCTTTTCCTTAACTGGGCCTCACCTGGACCTAGTGAATATGCTCCATCTGGGCCTCATTTGGACCTGGTGACTCTGGTCACTCACTGGGCATCATCAGGAAATGGTTCCACTGCATGGCCTGCTGGTTGGCCTCACCTGGACCTGGTAACTCTGGTCCCTACTGGGCATCATCGGGACATGGTTCCTCTGCATGGCCTGCAGGTTGGCCTCATCTTGACCTGGTGAGTGGGGTTCCCACGTGGGTCTTACCCATGCCTGGTGACACAGGTCCCCACGTGGGCCTCACTTGAACCTGGTGAATGTGGTCCTTACCTAGTCCTCACCCGGAACTGGTAAATCTGGTCACCACCTGGGCATCACCTAGTCCTGGTGACTTTGTTCCCCACCTGGACCTGATTACTGTGGACACCTTCTTGGCCTCACCTGGAAGTGGTAATTCTGATCCTAACTGGGACTCTTCCAGATCTGGTGACTCTGGTCCTCACCTGTGGACCATTATGACCTGGATACTCTGTTCCACACCTGAGCCTCACCTGGACATGATGACTCTGGATCCCCTCTGGGCCTCACCCTGACATGGTTACTCTGGTCCCCATCTGAATGTCACCTAACCAGGTGAATCTGGTACCCCTCTAGGCCTCAACCAAACCTGGTGACTCTAGTCCTCAACTGGGTCTGCCCAGGACCTAGTGAATATGCTCCCCAACTGCGCCTCATCTGGACATGATGACTCAGGTTCTACGTGGGCATCATCGGGACATGGTTACTCTATTCCCCACTGGGAGTGACCTGATCCTTGTAACACTGGTCTGACTTTGGCATTTTCTGTACCAGGGGACTCTGGCTCCACCTGGGTCTCACCTGTAACTGGTGACTCTTATCCTAAGCATGGCCTCACCTGACTTGGTGACTCTGGTCCCCATTAGGATGTAACCTTTACCAGGTGATTCTGGTACCCCTCTAGGCCTCAACCAGTTCTGGTGACTCTGGTCCTCAATTGGCTTCACCTGGACCTAGTGAATATGCTCCATCTGGGCCTCATTTGGACTTGGTGACTGTCGTCCCTACCTGGGCATCATCGGGACATGATTCCGCACATGGCCTGCAGGTTGGCCTCACCTGGACCTGGTGAGTGGGATTGCCACCTGTGGCTAACCCATACCTGGTGACTCAGGTCCCCACGTGGGCCTCTTGGACCTGGTGAATCTGGTCCTTACCTCGTCTTCTCCCAACCTGGGGACTCTGGTCATCACCTGGGCCTCACTTGGACAAGGTGAACTGGTCCCCATCTGGGCCTCACCCAGTCCTGGTTACTTTGTTCCCCACCTGGAACTGATTGCTGTGGACTCTTCCTTGCCTCACCTGGAACTGGTGACTCTGATCCTATCTGCGCGTCACCCAGATCTGGTGACACTGGTCCTCATCTGGGCATCTTGGTACCTGGTGACTCAGTTCCACACCTGAACCTCACCTGGACTTGATGACTCTGGAACCTCTCTGGGCCTCACCCTGTCCTGGTGACTCTGGTCCCTCCTGGATGTCACCTTGACCAGGTGATTCTGGTACCCCTCTGAGCCTCAACCAGATCTGGTGACTCTGGTCCTCAACTGGGCCTCACCTGGACCTAGTGAATATGCTCCATCTGGGCCTCATTTGCACCTGGTGACTCTGGTCCCTACCTGGGCATCATCGGGACATGGTTCCACTGCATGGCCTGCAGGTTGGCATCACCTGGACCTGGTAACTCTTGTTCCTACATGTACATCATCGGGACACGGTTCCTCTGCATGGCGCGAAGGATGGCCTCTCGTGGACCTGGTGAGTTTGGTTGCCACCTGTGCCTCACCCGTACCTGGGGACACAGGTCCCCGCTTGGGCCTCTTGGACCTGGTGAATCTGGTCCTTACCAGGTCGTCTCCCAGCCCCGGGGTCTCTGGTCACCACCTGGGCCTCACCTGGACCTGGTGAATCTGGTCCCCATCTGGGCCTCACCCAGTCCTGGTGACTTTGTTCCCCACCTGGATCTGATTGCTATGGACTCTTTCTTGGCCTCACCTGGAACTGGTGACTCTGATCCTATCTGCGCATTACCCAGAACTGGTGACTCTGGTCCTCACCTGGGAATCTTTGGTACCTGGTGACTCTGTTCCACACCTGAGCCTCACCTGGACATGATGACTCTGGAACCTCTCTGGGCCTCATCCTGACCTGGTGACTCTGGTCCCCATCTGGATGTCACCTGGACCAGGTGATTCTCGTACCCCGGTAGGCCTCAACCAGGTCCTGTGACTCTGGTCCTCCATTGGACCTCACCTGGACCTAGTGAATATGCTCCATCTGGATCTCATTGGACCTGATGATTCTGATCCCTACCTGGGCATCATCGGGACATGGTTCCACTGCATGGAATTCAGGTTGGCCTCACCTGGACCTGTTAACTCTGGTCCCTACCTGGGCATCATCTGGACATTGTTCCACTGCATGGCCTGCAGGTTGGCCTCACCTGGACCTGGTGAGTGGGGTTGCCACCTGGGCCTCACTCATAACTGGTGACAAAGGCCCCACGTGGGCCTCACTTGGACCTGGTTAATCTGGTCCTATCCTGGTCCTCACCCGGAACTGGTAACTCTTTTTACAACCTGGGAATCACCTGGACTTCGTGAATCTGGTCCCCATCTGGGCCTCACCCAGTCCTGGTGACTTTGCTCCCCGCCTGGACCTCTTTGCTGTGGACTCCTACTTGGCCTCACCTGGAACTGCTGACTCTGATCCTTTCTGGGCCTCACCCAGATCTGGTGACTCTGGTCCTCACCTGTGGACGATTATGAGCTGGATACTCTGTTCCACACCTGAGCCTCACCTGGACATGATGACTCTGGATCCCCTCTGGTCCTCAGCCTGACATGGAGACATGGGCCCCATCTGGATGTCACCAAGACCAGATGAATCTGGTACCCCTCTAGGCCTCAACTTGACCTGGTGACTCTGGTCCTCAACTGGGCCTCACCGGGACCTAGTGAATATGCTCCCCACCTCCGCCTCATCTGGAACTGGCGACTCTGGTTCTACCGGGGAATCATTGGGACATGGTTACTCTATTTCCCACTGGGACTGCCCTGATACTGTAACTCTGATCCTGACTTTGGCCTCTTCTGTAGCAGGTGTCTCTGGCTCCACATGGTCCTCAACTGTAACTGGTGATTGTCATTCCCAATGACATCATGTGGACCTGGTGGCTGCAGTGTATCTAGCTTCTCATTTACCTCGTGACTCTGGTCCCCACCAGGGCCTCACCGGGCACTGGTGAGTGTGTTTGCCACCTGCACCTCACCTGGACCTGGTGATTCTGGTCTGCACCTGAGACTACCCTGGTTCTGGTGACTGTGGTCTCCACCTGGGCTTCACCTGGATTTGGGGACTCCGGTCCCCATCTTGGCCTCACCTGGCCCGGTTGACCATGGTACTCAACTGGGCAAAATTGGGACCTGGTGACTGTGTTCCACACCTGGACCTCACCTGGACCAGGCGACTCTTGTCCCCCTCTGGGTCTCACCGTGCCCTAGTGACTGTGAACCCCACTTAGGACTGACTTGGACCTGCTGACCCTGGTTCCCACCTGCGACTGTCGTCGTACTGTTGACTCTGGTACTTTCAAGGGCCTCCCCTGGACCTGGTGATCCTGGTCCCCACCTGGGCCTCACCTGGACGTGGTAACTTTTTTCACCACCGGTTACTCACCTAGACCTGCTTACTGTGTTCCACACCTAAGCCTCAAGTAGACCTGTTGACCATGGTCCCCAAGCAGGCCTCACATGGACCTGTTGCCTCTGATTCCCACCGGGGACTCTCGTGTACCTGGTAACTCTGGTCCTCACCTGGGCATCATTGGTCCTGGTGACTCTGTTCCATACCTGAGGCTCCCCTGGACATGATGACTCTGGAACCTCTCTCTATCAACCTGACCTGGTGACTCTGGTCCCCATATGGATGTCACCTGGACCAGGGGATTATGGTACCCCTCTGGGCCACAACCAGGTCTGGTGACTCTGGTCCTCAAATGGGCCTCACCTGCACCTAGTGAATATGCTCCATCTGGGCCTCATTTGGACCTGGTGACTCTGGTCCCTCCCTGGGCATCATCGGGACAAGGTTCCACTGCATGACCTGCAGGTTGGCCTCACCTGGACCTGGTAACTCTGGTCCCTACCTGGGCATCATCGGGACATGGTTCCACTGCATGGCCTGTAGGTTGGCCTCACCTGGACCTGGTAACTCTCGTGCCTACCTGAGCATCTTTGGGACCTGTTTCCTCTGCATGGCCTGCAGGTTGGCCTCACCTGGACCTGGTGAGTGGGTTTGTCACCTGGGCCTCAGCCTTGCCTAGTGACACAGGTCCCCACGTGGGCCTCATTGGACCTGGTGAATCTGGTGCTTACCTGGTGGTCACCCGGAACTGGTAACGCTGCTCACCACATGGGAATCACCTGGGCCTAGTGAATCTGGTCCCCATCTGGGACTCACCCAGTCCTCTTGACTTTCTTCCCCACCTGGACCTGATTGCTGTGGACTCCTTCTTGGCTAACCTGGAACTGCTGACTCTGATGCTAACTGGGCCTCACCCAGATCTGGTGACTCTGGTCCTCACCTGTGGACCATTATGACCTGGATACTCTGTTCCACACCTGAGCCTCACCTGGATATGTTGACTCTCGATCCCCTCTGGGCCTCAGCCTGACATGGGGACTCTGATCCCCATCTGGATGTCACCAGACCAGGTGAATCTGGTACCCCTCTAGGCGTCACCTAGACCTGGTGACTCTGGTCCTGAACTGGACTTCAATGGGACCTAGTGAACATGCTCCCCACCTGCGCCACATCTGGGCCTGGTGACTCTGGTTCTACCTTGGCATCATCGGGACATGGTTACTCTATTCCCACTTGGAGTGACCTGATCCTGGTAACTCTGGTCCTGACTTTGGCCTCTTCTGTACCAGGTGACTCTGTCTCCACCTGGGCCTCACCTGTAACTGGTGACTCTGATCCTAAGCATGGCCCCACCTGACCTGGTGACTGTGGTTCCCATCGTGACCTAACCTGGACCTCATGTCTCTGGTCCCACTTGGGCCTCACCAGGACCTGGTGTCTCTGGTACCCACATGGGTAGCATCAGGATATGGTTACACTGGTCACTGACAGTAACCCAGCCGGACCTATTAACTCTGGTCTTCACCTGGGCCACACCTGGACATGGTGACACTGTTTCACACGTGGGTCTCACCTGGACATGGTGAGTCGGATCCCCACCTGGTCCTCACCTGTAACTGGTGATTCTCGTTCCCACATGGAGATCATGTGGACCTGTTGGCCGCAGTGTTTCTAGCATCTTTTTTTAAATTTTTATTTATTTATGATAGTCACAGAGAGAGAGAGAGGCAGAGACACAGGCAGAGGGAGAAGCAGGCTCCATGCACCGGGAGCCCGACGTGGGATTCGATCCCCGGTCTCCAGGATCGTGCCCTGGGCCAAAGGCAGGCGCCAAACCGCTGCCCACCCAGGGATCCCATGTGTTTCTAGCTTCTCATGTACCTCTTGAATCTGGTCCCCACCAGTGCCTCACCGGGACATGGTGAGTTTGGTTGCCACCTGCACCACACCTGGACCTGGTGATTCTGGTCTGCACCTGACACTACCCTGGATCTGGTGACTGTGGTCCCCACCTGGGCTTCACCTGGATTTCGGGACTCCGGTCCCCATCTGGGCCTCACCTGGCCCAGTTGACCATGGTCCTCAACTGGGCAAAATTGGGACCTGGTGACTGTGTTCCACAACTGGACCTCACCTGGACCAGGTGACTATGCTCCCCCTGTGGGTCTCACCGTGCCCTAGTGACTGTGAAGTCCCCTTTGGCTTGACTTGGACCTGCTGACCCTGGTTGCCACCTGCGCCTGAACTCAAACTGTTGACTCTGGTTCTTTCAAGGGCCTCCCCTGTACCTGGTGATCCTGTTCCCACCTGGACCTCATTTGGACGTGGTGACCCTTGTAACCACGGGGGACTCACCTGGACCTGCTTACTGTGTTCCACACCTGGGTCTCAAGTGGACCTGTTGATCATGGTCCCCAAGCCGTCCTCATATGGACCTGTTGCCTCTGATCCCCACCGGATCCTCACGTGTACCTGGTAACTCTGGTCCTCACTTGGGCCTCATCTGCACCTAGTGACTCTGGTCCCCACCTGGGCTTCATCTCGATCTGGTGACTCTGGTCCCCACCTGGACTTCACCTGGTTCTAGTGACTCTGGTTCCCACCTGGACCTCTCCTGGACCTGGTGACTCTCTTTCCAACATGGAACTCACCTGGATCTTGTGACTCTGGTACTCAGTTTGGCTTCACATGGACATCGTGTCTCTCGTCCCCACTTTGACCTAACTCAGAAGTGCTGAATCTTGCCCCACTTGGCCGCACCCAGACCTGGTGACTCTTGTCCCCAGCTATGCCTCAATTCGACCTGATGAATCTGGTCCTCACGTGGGCTTCACATGGACCTGGGACTCAGCTGGATAGAGTGGCTCTGCTTCCCAAAAGGGGCTCACCTCATACTGGTGACTGTGGTCTTTTTCTATGCCTCACCAGGACCTAGTGATTTTGTTCAACATCTGGGCCTGTATGGCCCTAGTGACTCTGGTCCTGACCCAGGCATCATTGGGACCTGGATACTCTATTCCATACCTGGGTCTCACTTTGACCAGTGACCTCTGGTCCCATTCTGGGCCTCAAACTAAACTGGTTACTCTGGTTCCCCTTCTGGGACTCACACTTACCTGGTGACTCTGGTCACCCCTTGGGCTTCACTTGGGCCTGGTGAATCTGGTCCTTAGCTGGTCCGCACATGGATCTGGTGACTGTTCCCCACCTGGGCCTCACATGGACTTGGTGAATCCTGTTGCCACCTGCGCCTCACCTGGACCTTCTGACTGTGGTCACAACTGGACCTCACCCTGATCTGTTGGCTCTGGTTCCCATATGAGGCTCTCCTGGACCTGGTTCCTGTGGTCTCCTTCTGGCCTCACCTGGAACACAATGACTCTGATCCATATTTGGTTCTCTCCTGGACCTGTTGACTCTGGTCCTTACCTGGGCATCATTGGGACCTGGATACTCTCTATATACCTGGGCCTCACCTGAACCTGGTGACTGTGGTCCCACCTGGGCCTCACCTGGACGAGGTGACTGGTTCCCACAGGGACCTCACCTGGACCTGGTGACTCAGGTCCTCATATGGGCATCACGGGACCAGGGTTCTCAGTTCCACATCGGGGTCTCATCTGGACCTAGTGATTCTCGTCCCCTTCTGGGCCTCACCCTGACGTGGTGACTCTGGTCCCCACCTGGATATCACCAGAACCGGGTGACTCTGGTCCCCCTCTGGGACTCACCCGGAGCTGGGGACACTGGTCCTCAACTGGGCCTCAACAGGACCTGGTGAATCTACTCCTCACTAAGGCCTCGTCTGGACCTTGTGACTCTTTTCCCACCTGGCATCAATGGGACATGGTTACTCTTTCACAACTGGGCCTCACATGGACCTGATAACTTTGCTCCACACTTTGGCCTCAACTAGTCCTGATGACTCTGGTCCCCTGACCTAGGCCTCACCTGGTCCTGGTGACTGTGGTCCCACCTGGGCCTCACCTGGACCTGGTGACTGTGGTCCCCACCTGGGTCTCACCTGGACCTGGTGACTCTCGTTCCCACATGAAACACACCAGGATCTGGTGACTGTGTTGTTTTTGTAGAATCATTTTTAACTGGTGACTCCAGTCCCCACTAGGTCCTCACGTGGATCGGGTGACTTGGTCTGCAGGTTGGCCTCACCTGGACCTGGTGAGTGGGGATGCCTCTTGGGCCTCACCCATAATTGGTGACTCAGGTCCCCATGTGGGCCTCTTCTACCTGGTGAATCTGGTCCTTACCTGGTCCTCTCCCAGACCCGGGGTCTCTGGTCACCACCTGGGCCTCACCTGGACCTGGTGAATCTGGTCCCCATTTTGGCCTCACTCAGTCCTGGTGAATTTGTTCCCCACCTTGACCTGAATCCTGTGGACTCTTTCATGGCCTCACCTGGACCTGGTGACTCTGATCCTATCTGCGTGTCACCCAGACCTGGTGACTCTGGTCCTCACCTGGGCATCATTGGTACCTGGTGACTCTGTTCCACACCTGAGCCTCACCTGGACATGAGGCTCTGGATTCTGGAACCACTCTGGGCCTAACCCTGACCTGGTGACTCTGGTCTCCATCTGGATGTCACATGGACCAGGTGATTCTGGTACCCCTCTAGGCCTCAACCAGTTCTGGTGACGCTGGTCCTAAACTAGGCCTCACCTGGACCTATTGAATATGCTCCATCTGGGCCTCATTTGGACCTGGTGACTCTGGTCACTACCTGGGCATCATCGGGACATGGATCCACTGCATGGCCTGCAGGTTGGCCTCAGATGGACCTGGTAACTCTGGTCCCTACCTGGGCATCACCGGGACACGGTTCCTCTCCATGGCCTCAAGGTTGGCCTCACCTGGCCCTAGTGAGTGGGGTTGCCACCTGGTGCTCACCCATACCTGGTGACACAGGTCCCCACGTGGGCCTCACTTGGACCTGGTGAATCTGGTCCTTACCTGGTCCTCACCCGGACCTGGTAACCCTGGTCACCACCTGGGAATCACCTGGACCTGGTGAATAGGTCCCCATCTGGGCCTACACAGTCCTGTTGACTTTCTTCCCCACCTGGACCTGATTGCTGTGGACTCCTTCTTGGCCTCAACTGGAAATGGTGACTCTGATCCTAACTGGGCCTCACCCAGATCTGGTGACTCTGGTCCTCACCTGTGGACCATTATGACCTGGATACTCTGTTCCACACTTGAGCCTCACCTGGACATGATGACTCTGGATCCCCTCTGGGTCTCACCTTGACATGGTGACTCTGGTCCCCATCTGGATGTCACCTAGATCAGGTGAATCTGGTACCCCTCTAGGCCTAAACTAGACCTGGTGTCTCTGGTCCTCAACAGGGCCTCAACGGGACCTAGTGAATATGCTCCCCACCTGCGCCTCATCTGGACCTGGTGACGCTGGTTCTATCTGGGCATCATCGGGACATGGTTACTCTATTCCCCAATGGGACTGACCTGATCCTGGTAACTCTGGTCCTGACTTTAGTCTCTTCTGTACCAGGTGATTCTGGCTCTAACTGGGCCTCACCTGTAACTGGTGACTCTGATTCTAAGCATGGCCTCACCTGACATGGTGACTGTGGTTCCCATCCGGACCTCACCTGGACCCATGTCTCTGGTCCCACCTGGGCCTCACCAGGACCTGGTGTCTCTGGTACCCACCTGGGTAGCCTTAGGATATGGTTACACTGTTCACTAACAGTGACCCAGCCGGATCTATTAACTCTGGTCTTCACCTGGGCCACACCTGGACATGGTGACACTGGTTCCCACCTGGGTCTCACCTGGACATGGTGACTCGGATCCCCACCTGGTCCTCACCTGTAACTGGTGATTCTCGTTTCCACATGGACATCATGTGGACCTGGTGGCTGCAGTGTTTCTAGCTTCTCATGTACCTCGTGACTCTGGTCCCCACCAGGGCCTCACCGGGACCTGGTCAGTGTGGTTGCCACCTGCATCTCACCTGCACCTGGTGATTCTGGTCTGCACCTGAGACTACACTGGATCTAGTTACTGTGGTCCCCACCTGGGCTTCACCTGGATTTGGGAACTTCGTTCCCATCTGGGGCTCACCTGGGCCTGTTGAACATGGTCCTCAACTGGGCAAAATTGGGACGCGGTGACTGTGTTCCACAACTGGAACTCACGTGGACCACGTGACTCTGGTTCCCCTCTGGGTCTCACCGTGCCCTAGTGACTGTGAAACCCACTTTGGCCTGACTTGGACCTGCTGACCCTGGTTGGAACCTGCGCCTGACGTCAAACTGTTGACTCTGGTTCTTTCAAGGGCCTCCCCTGTACCTGGTGATCCTGGTCCCCACCGGGCCTCACCTGGACATGGTGACTCTTGTCACCACTGGGGACTCACCGGGACCTGCTTACTGTGTTCCACACCTGGGCCTCAATAGACCTGTTGACAATGGTCCCCAAGCCGGCCTCATATGAACCTGTTGCCTCTGATCCCCACCAGGGCCTCACGTGTACCTGGTTACTCTGGTCCTCACCTGGTCATCATTGGTCCTGGTGACTCTGTTCCACACCTGAGGCTTCCCTGGACATGATGACTCTGGAACCACTCTGGCTATCAACCTAACGTAGTGACTCTGGTCCCCATATGGATGTCACCTGGTCCAGGGGATTATGGTACCCGTTTGGGCCTCAAAAAGGTCTCGTGACTCTGGTCCTCAACTGGGCCTCACCTGGACCTAGTGAATATGCTCCATCTGGGCCTCATTTGGACCTGGTGACTCTGGTCACTACCTGGGCATCATCGGGACATGGTTCCACTGCATGACCTGCAGGTTGGCCTCACCTGGACCTGGTAACTCTGGTCCCTACATGGGCATCATCGGGACATGGTTCCACTGCATGGCCTGTAGGTTGGCCTCACCTGGACCTGGTAACTCTCGTCCCTACCTGGGCATCATTGGGACCTGTTTCCTCTGCATGGCCTGCAGGTTGGCCTCACCTGGACCTGGTTAGTGGGTTTGTCACCTGGGCCTCAGCCTTGCCTAGTGACACAGGTCCCCACGTGGGCCTCACTTGGACCTGGTGAATCTGGTCCTTACCTGGTGGTCACCCGGAACTGGTAACTCTCGTCAGCACATGGGAATCACCTGGACCTGGTGAATCTGGTCCCCATCTGGGCCTCACCCAGTCCTGTTGACTTTCTTCCCCACCTGGACCTGATTGCTGTGGACTCCTTCTTGGCTAACCAGGAACTGCTGACTCTGATGCTAACTGGGCCTCACCCAGATCTGGTGATTCTGGTCCTCACCTGTGGACCATTATGACATGGATATTCTGTTCCACACCTGAGCCTCACCTGGATATGTTGACTCTGGATCCACTCTGGGCCTCAGCCTGACATGGGTACGCTGGTCCCCAGCTGGATGTCACCAGACCAGGTGAATCTGGTACAACTCTAGGCCTCACCTAGACCTGGTGACTCTGGTCCTCAACTGGGCCTCAACGGGACCTAGTGAACATGCTCCCCACCTGCGCCACATCTGGGCCTGGTGACTCTGGTTCTACCTGGGCATCACCGGGACATGATTACTCTATCCCACTTGGAGTGACCAGATCCTGGTAACTCTGGTCCTGACTTTGGCCTCTTCTGTACCAGATGACTCTGGCTCCACCTGGGCCTCACCTGGAACTGGTGACTCTGATCCTAAGCATGGCCTCACCTGACCTGGTGACTGTGGTTCCCATCGGGACCTCACCTGGACCTCATGTCTCTGGTCCCACTTGGGCCTCACCAGGACCTGGTGTCTCTGCTACCCACCTGGGTAGCATCAGGATATGGTTATACTGTTCACTAACAGTGACCTAGCCGGACCTATTAACTCTGGTCTTCACCTGGGCCACACCTGGACATGGTGACACTGGTTCCCACCTGGGTCTCACCTGGAAAAGGTGAGTCGGATCCCCACCTGGTCCTCACCTGTAACTGGTGATTCTCGTTCCCACATGGAGATCATGTGGACCTGTTGGCCGCAGTGTTTCTAGCATCTTTTTTTTTAATTTTTATTTATTTATGATAGTCACAGAGAGAGAGAGAGGCAGAGACACAGGCAGAGGGAGAAGCAGGCTCCCTGCACCGGGAGCCCGACGTAGAATTCGATCCCGGATCTCCAGGATCGCGCCCTGGTCCAAAGGCAGGCGCCAAACCGCTGCGCCACCTAGGGATCCCATATGTTTCTAGTTTCTCATGTACCTCGTGACTTCTCATGTACCCCACCAGTGCCTCACCGGGACCTGGTGAGTTTGGTTGCCACCTGCACAACACCTGGACCTGGTGATTCTGGTCTGCACCTGAGACTACCCTGGATCTAGTGACTGTGGTCCCCACCTGGGCTTCACCTGGATTTCAGGACTCCGGTCCCCATCTGGGCCTCACCTGGCCCTGTTGACCATGGTCCTCAACTGCGCAAAATTGGGACCTGGTGACTGTGTTCCACAACTGAACCTCACCTGGACCAGGTGACTATGCTCCCCCTCTGGGTCTCACCGTGCCCTAGTGACTGTGAAGTCCCCTTTGGCTTGACTTGGACCTGCTGACCCTGTTTGCCACCTGAGCCTGACCTCGAACAGTTGACTCTGGTTCTTTCAAGGGCCTCTCCTGTAACTGGTGATCCTGGTCCCCACCTGGACCTCACCTGGACGGGGTGACTCTTGTCACCACGGGGGACTCACCTGGACCTGCTTACTGTGTTCCACACCTGGGTCTCAAGTGCACCTGTGCACCATGGTCCCCAAGCCGGCCTCACATGGACCTGTTTCCTCTGATCCCCACCGGATCCTCACGTGTACCTGGTAACTCTGGTCCTCACCTGGGCCTCATCTGCACCTAGTGACTCTGGTCCCGACCTGGGCTTCACCTCGATCTGGTGACTCTGGTCCCCACCTGGACTTCACCTGGATCTAGTGACTCTGGTCCCCACATGGACCTCTCCTGGACCTGGTGACTCTCTTTCCAACATGGACCTCACCTGGATGTGGTGAATCTGGTACTCAGTTTGGCCTCACCTGGACCTGGTGTCTCTCGTCCCCAGTTTGACCTAACTCAGAACTGCTGAATCTTGCTCCACCTAGGCCGCACCGAGACCTGGTGACTCTTGTCCCCAGCTATGCCTCAATTCGACCTGATGAATCTGGTCCTCACGTGGGCTTCACATGGACCTGGGACTCAGCTGGATAGAGTGGCTCTGGTTCCCACAAGGGGCTCACCTGATACTGCCAAATGTGGTCTTTTTCTATGCCTCACCAGGACCTAGTGATTCTGTTCCCCATCTGGGCCTGCATGGCCCTAGTGACTTTGGTCCTCAACCAGGCATCATTCGGACATGGATACTCTATTCCACACCTGGGCCTCACTTTGACCAGGGACCTCTTGTCCCATTCTGGGCCTCAAACTAAACTGGTTACTCTGGTTCCCCCTCTGGGCCTCACCCTTACCTGGTAAATCTGGTCACCCCTTGGGCTTCACTTGGGCCTGGTGAATCTGGTCCTTAGCTGGTCCTCACATAGATCTGGTGACTGATCGCCACCTGGGTCTCACCTGGACTTGGTGAATCCTGTTCCCACCTGCGCCTCACCTGGACCTTGTGACTGTGGTCCCACCTGGACCTCACCTGGATCTGGTTGCTCTGGTTCCCATATGGGGCTCTCCTGAATCTGGTCCGTGTTGTCTCCATCTGGCCTCACCTGGCACACAATGACTCTGATACATATTTGGGCCTCTCCTGGACCTGATGACGCTGGTCCTTACCTGGGCATCACTGGGACCTGGATACTCTCTTATATACCTGGGCCTCACCTGGACCTGGTGACTGTGGTCCCACCTGGGCCTCACCTGGACGAGGTGACTTGTTCCCACAGGGACCTCACCTGGACCTGATGACTCAGGTCCTCATATGGGCATCATGGGACCTGGTTTCTCAGTTCCACATCGGGGCCTCACCTGGACCTAGTGATTCTCGTCCCGCTCTGGGCCTCACCCTGACGTGGTGACTCTGGTCCCCATCTGGACATCACCAGAACCGGGTGACTCTGGGCCCCCTTTGGGACGCAACTGGACCTGGGGACACTGGTCCTCAACTGAGGCTCAACAGGACCTGGTGAATCTACTCCTCACTTAGACCTCGTCTGAACCTTGTGACTCTTTTCCCACCTGGCATCAATGGGACATGTTTACTCTGTTCCCCACCTGGGCGTCACCTGGACATGATAACTTTGCTCCACTCTTTGGCCTCAACTCTTCTTGATGACTCTGGTCCCCCCACCTAGGCCGCAATCTGAACTGATGACTGTGGTCTCAACCGGGGTCTCACCTGGATTTGGTGACTCTCGTTCCCACATGTACAACACCTGGACCTGGTGACTGTGGTGTTCTTGTACACTCACATTTAGCTGTTGCTCCGGTCCCCACTAGGGCCTCACCTGGATCTGGTGACTCTGGCTTGTAGGTTGGCCTCACCAGGACCTGGTGAGTGGGGATGCCACCTGGGACTCACCCATACCTGGTGACTCTGGTCCCCACCTGGAACTCACCTGGATCTTGTGACTCTGGTCTCTGTTTGGCCTCACCTGGACAGGTGTCTCTCGTCCCCAGTTTGAACTAACTCAGAACTGCTGAATCTTGCCCCACCTAGGCCGCACCCAGACCTGGTGACTCTTGTCCCCTGCTATGCCTCAATTCGACCTGATGAATCTGGTCCTCACGTGGGCCTCACATGGACCTGGGACTCAGCTGGATTTAGTGGCTCTGGTTCCCACAAGGGGCTCACCTGATACTGGTGACTGTGTTCTTATTCTATGCCTCACCAGGACCTAGTGATTCTGTTCTCCATCTGGGCTTTCCTGGCCCGAGTGAGTCTGGTCTTCACCAAGGCATCATTGGGACCTGGATACTCTATTCCACACCTGGGCCTCACTTTGTCCAGGGACCTCTGGTCCCATTCTGGGCCTCAAACTAAACTGCTTACTCTGGTTCCCCCTCGGGGCCTCACCCTTTCCTGGTGACGCTGGTCACCCCTTGGGCTTCACTTGGGCCTGGTGAATCTGGTTCTTAGCTGGTCCGCACCTGGCTCTGGTGACCGGTCACCACGTGGGCCTCACCTGGACTTGGTGAATCATGTTGCCACCTGCGCCTCACCTGGACCTTTTGACTGTGGTCCCTCCTGGACCTCACCTGGATCTGGTGGCTCTGGTTCCCATATGGGGCTCTCCTGGACCTGGTTCCTCTGGTCTCCATCTGGCCTCACCTGGAACACAATGACTCTGATCCATATTTGGGCCTCTCCTGGACCTGTTGACTCTGGTCCTTACCTGGGCATCATGGGACCTGGATACTCTCTTATATACCTGGGCCTCACCAGGACCTGGTGACTGTGGACCCACCTGGGCCTCACCTGGACGAAGTGACTGGTTCCCACAGGGACATCACCTGGACCTGGTGACTCAGGTCCTCATATGGGCATCTTGGGACCTGGTTTCACTGTTCCACATCGGGGTCTCACCTGGACCTAGTTATTCTCGTCCCCCTCTGGGCCTCACCCTGACTTGTGACACTGGTCCCCACCTGGATATCACCAGAACCGGGTGACAAACCCGGAGCTGGGGACACTGGTCCTCAGCTGGGCCTCAACAGGACCTGGTGAATCTACTCCAAACTTAGGCTTCGTCTGGACCTTGCGGCTCTTTTCCCACCTGGCATCATTGGACATGGTTACTCTGTTCCCCACCTGGGCCTCACCTGGACATGATAACTTTGCTGCACACTTTGGCCTCAACTGGTCCTGATGACTCTCGTACCCCAACCTAGGCCTCAATCTGGACCTGGTGACTGTCGTCCCCAACTGGGTGTCAGCTGGACCTGGTGACTCCAGTTCCCACATGAACCACACCTGGACCTGGTGACTGTGGTGTTCTTGTAGACTCACATTTACCTTGTGATTCCCGTCCCCACTAGGGCCTCAACTGGATATGGTGACTCTGGCCTGCAGGCTGGCCTCACCTGGACCTGGTGAGTGGGGTTGCCACCTGGGCCTCACCCATACCTGGTGACTCAGGTCCACACGTGGGCCTCTTGGACCTGGTGAATCTGGTCCTTACCTGGTCCTCTCTCAGAACCGGGGACTCTGGTGACCACCTGGGCCTCACCTGGACCTGGTAAATCTGGTCCCCATCTGGGCCTCACGCAGTCCTGGTGACTTTGTTCCCCACCTGGACCTGATTGCTGTGGACTCTTTATTGGCCTCACCTGGACCTAGTGACTCTGATCCTATCTGCGCGTCACCCAGATCTGGTGACTCTGGTCCTCACCTGGGCATCATTGGTACCTGGTGACTCTGTTCCACAGCTGAGCCTCAGCTGGACATGATGACTCTCGAACCTCTCTGTGCCTCCCCCTGACCTGGTGACTCTGGTCCCCATCTGTATGTCACCTGGACCAGGGGATTCTGGTACCCCTCTGGGCCTCAACCAGATCTGGTGACTCTGGTCCTCAACTGGACCTCACCTGGACCTAGTGAATATTCTCCATCTGGGCCTCATTTGGAGCTCGTCCCTCTGGTACCTACGTGGGCACCATCGGGATATGGTTCCACTGCATGTCCTGCAGGTTGGCCTCACCTGGACCTGGTAACTCTGGTCCCTACCTGGACATCATCGGGACACGGTTCCTCTGCATGGCCTGCATGTTGGCCTCAGCCGGACCTGGTGAGTGGGGTTACCACCTGGGGCTCACCCATACCTGGTGACACAGGTCCCCACGTGGGCCTCACTTGGACCTGGTGAATCTGTTCCTTACCTGGTCCTCCCCCGGACCTGGTATCCCTGGTCACCACCTGGGAATCACCTGGACCTGGTGAATCTGGTCCCCATCTGGGCCTCACCCAGTCCTGTTGACTTTCTTCCCCACCTGGACCTGATTGCTGTGGACTCCTTCTTGGACTCAACTGGAACTGTTGACTCTGATCCTAACTGGGCTTCACCCAGATCTGGTGACTCTGGTCCTCACCTGTGGACCATTATGACCTGGATACTCTGTTCCACACCTCAGCCTCACCTGGACATGCTGACTCTGGATCCCCTCTGGGCCTCACCCTGACATGGTGACTCTGGTCCCCATCTGGATGTCACCTAGACCAGGTGAATATGGTACCCCTCTAGGCCTCAAAAAGACCTGGTGACTCTGGTCCTCAATTGGGCCTCACCGGGACCTAGTGAATATGCTCCCCACCTGCGCCTCATCTGGACCTGTGACGCTGGTTCTATCTGGGCATCATCGGGACATGGTTACTCTGTTCCCACCGGGACTGACCTGATCCTTGTAACACTGCCATGACTTTGGCCTCTCTGTACCAGGTGACTCTGGCTCTACCTGGGCCTAACCTGTAACTGGTGACTCTGATCCTAAGCATGGCCTCACCTGACCTGGTGACTGTGGTTCCCATCGGGACCTCACCTGAACCTGATATCTCTGTTCCCCACCTGGGTAGCATCAGGATATGGTTACACTGTTCACTAACAGTGACCCATCCGGACCTATTAACTCTGGTCTTCACCTGAGCCACACCTGGACATGGTGACACTGGTTCCCACCTGGGTCTCACCTGGACATGGTGAGTCGGATCCCCCCCTGGTCCTCACCTGTAACTGGTGATTCCCGTTCCCACATGGACATCATGTGGACCTGGTGGCTGCAGTGTTTCTAGCTTCTCATGTACCTCGTGACTCTGGTCCCCACCAGCGCCTCCCCGGGAACTGGAGAGTGTGGTTGCCACCTGCACCTCACCTGGACCTGGTGATTCTGGTCTGCACCTGAGACTACACTGGATCTGGTGACTGGGGTCTCCACCTGGGCTTCACCTGGATTTGGGGACTCTGGTCCCCATCTGGGCCTCACCTGGCCCTGTTGACCATGGTCCTCAACTCTTCAGAATTGGGACCCGGTGACTGTGTTCCACAACTGGACCTCACCTGGACCAGGTGACTCTGGTCACCCTCAGGGTCTCACCGTGCCCTAGTGACTGTGACCCCACTTTGTACTGACTTGAACTTGCTGACCCTGGTTGCCACCTGCAACTGAAGTAGAACTGTTGACTCTGGTTCTTTCAAGGGCCTCCCCTGAACCTGGTGAACCTGGTCCCCACCTGGGCCTCACCTGGACGTGGTGACTCTTGTCACCACCGGTTACTCACGTGGACCTGGTTACTGTGTTCCACGCCTGGGCCTCAAGTAGACCTGTTGACCATGGTCCCCAAGCCGGCCTCACATGAACCTGTTGCCTGTGATCCCCACCGGTGCCTCACGAGTACCTGGTAACTTTGGACCTCACCTGGGCCTCTTCTGGACCTAGTGACTCTGGTACCAACCTGGGCTACACCTGGATCTGGTGACTCTGGTCCCCGTCTGGGTCTCACACACTCCTGGTGACTTTGTTCCCCACGTGGACGTGATTGCTGTGGACTCTTTCTTGGCCTCACCTGGAACTGGTGACTCTGGTCCCTATCTGGATGTCACCTGGACCAGGGGATTCTGGTACCCCTCTGGGCCTCAACCAGATCTGGTGACTCTGGTCCTCAAATGGGCCTCACCTGGACCTAGTGAATATGCTCCATCTGGGCCTCATTTGGACCTGGTGACTCTGGTCCCTACATGGGCAACATCGGGACATGGTTCCACATAATGGTCTGCAGGTTGGCCTCTTCTTGACTTGGTAACTGTGGTCCCTACCTGGGCATCATCGGGACACGGTTCCTCTGCATGGCCTGCAGGTTGGCGTCACCTAGACCTGGTGAGTGGGAATGCCACATGGGCCTCACCCAT
Source organism: Canis aureus (assembly GCF_053574225.1). Taxonomy (NCBI): domain Eukaryota; kingdom Metazoa; phylum Chordata; class Mammalia; order Carnivora; family Canidae; genus Canis; species Canis aureus. The sequence continues at coordinate 58,660,324 of NC_135632.1, forward strand.
ACCTGGTGACACAGGTCCCACGTTGGCCTCACTTGGACCTGGTGAATCTGGTCCTTACCTGGTCCTCACCCGGACCTGGTAACCCTGGTCACCACCTGGGAATCACCTGTACCTGTTGAATCTGGTCCCCATCTGGGCCTCACCCAGTCCTGGTGACTTTGTTCCCTACCTGCACCTGATTGCTGTGGACTCCTTCTTGGCCTCACCTGGAAATTGTGAGTCTGCTCCTAACTGGGCCTCACCCAGATCTGGTGACTCTGGTCCTCACCTGTGGATCATTATGACCTGGATACTCTGTTCCACACCTGAACCTCACCTGGACATGATGACTCTGGATCCCCTCTGGGCCTCACCCTGACATGGTGACTCTGGTCCCCATCTGGATGTCCCCTAGACCAGGGGAATTTGGTACCCCTCAAGGCCTCAACTAGACCTGGTGAGTCTGGTCCTCATCTGGGCCTCACCTGGACCTAGTGAATATTCTCCCCACCTGCGCCTCGATGGACCTGGTGACTCTGGTTCTACCTGGGCATCATTGGGACATGGATACTGTATTACCCACTGGGACTGACCTGATCCTGGTAACTCTGGTCCTGACTTTGGCCTCTTCTGTACCAGGTGACTCTGTGTCCACCTGTGCCTCACCTGTACCTGGTGACTCTGATCCTAAGCATGGCCTCACCTGACCTGGTGACTGTGGTTCCAATCGGGAAATAAACTGGACCTCATTTCTCCAGTCCCACCTGGGCCTCACCTGGACCTGGTGTCTCTGGTACCCCCCTGGGTAGCATCAGCATATGGTTACACTGTTCACTAACAGTGACCCAGCCGGACCTATTAACACTGGTCTTCACCTGGGCCACACCTGGACAAGGTGATACTGGTTCCCACCTGGGTCTCACCTGGATATGGTGAGTCGGATCCCCACCTGGTCCTCACCTGTAACTGGTGATTCTCGTTCCCACATGGTCATCATGTGGACCTGGTGGCTGCAGTATTTCTAGCTTCTCATGTACTTCGTGACTCTGATCCCCACCAGGACTTCACCGGTTCCTGGTGAGTGTGGTTGCCACCTGCACGTCACCTGGACCTGGTGATTCTGGTCTGCACCTGAGACTACCCTGGATCTGGTGACTGTGGTCCCCACCTGGGCTTCACCTGTATTTGGGGACTCCGGTCCCCATCTGGGCCTCACCTGGACCTGTTGACCATGGTCCTCAACTGGGTAAATTGGGCCCCGGTTACTTTGTTCCACAACTGGACCTCACCTGACTAGGTGACTCTGGTCCCCCTCTGGGTCTCACCGTGTCCTAGTGACTGTGAACCCCACTTTGGCCTGACTAGGACCTGCTGACCCCGGTTGCCACCTGCGCCTGACCTCGAACTGTTGACCCAGGTTCTTTCAAGGGCCTTTCCTGTACCTGGTGATTCTGGTCCCCACCTCGGCCTCACCTGGACGTGGTGACTCTTGTCACCACCGGGGATTCACCTTGACCTGCTTACTGTGTTCCACACCTTGGCCTCCAGTAGACCTGTTTACCATGGTCACCAAGACGGCCTCACATGGACATGATGACTCTGGAACCTCTCTTGGCCTCACCCTGAACTGGTGACTCTGGTCTCCATCTGGATGTCACCTGTACCAGGTGATTCTGGTACCCCTCTGGGCCTCAACGAGATCTGGTGACTCTGGTCCTCAACTGGGCCTCAACGGGACCTAGTGAATATGCTCCATCTGGGCCTCATTTGGACCTGGTGACTTTGGTCCCTCCCTGGGCATCATCGGGACATGGTTACACAGCATGGCCTACAGGTTGGAATCACCAGGAGCCGGTAACTCTGGTCCCTGCATGGGCATCATCGGGACACGGTTTCTCTCCATGGCTCAAGGGTTGGCCTCACCTGGACCTGGTGATTGGGGTTTCCACCTGAGCCACCTAGGCCAAACCCAGATCTGGTGACTCTTGTCCCCAGCTATTCCTCCCCTGTACCTGGTGACCCATGCACCCACGTGGGCCTAACTTGGACCTGGTGAATCTGGTCCTTACCTGGTCCTCACCTGGAACTGGTAACTCTGGTCACCACCTGGGAATTACCTGGACCTTGTGATTCTGGTCCCCATGTGGGCCTCACACAGTCCTGGTGACTTTGTTCCCCACCTGGACCTGATTGCTGTGGACACATTCTTGGCTTCACCTGGAAGTGGTGAGTTTGATCATTTTTTTTTTAATTTTTATTTTTTATTTTATTTTATTTATTTATGATAGGCACACAGTGAGAGAGAGAGAGAGGCAGAGACATAGGCAGAGGGAGAAGCAGGCTCCATGCACCGGGAGCCCGATGCGGGATTCGATCCCGGGTCTCCAGGATCGCGCCCTGGGCCAAAGGCAGGCGCTAAACCCCTGCGCCACCCAGGGATCCGGTGAGTGTGATCCTAACTTGGCCTCACCCAGATCTGGTGACTTTGGTCCTCACCTGTGGACCATTATGATCTAGATACTCCGTTCCACACCTGAGACTCAGTTGGACATGATGACTCTGGATCCCCTATGGGCCTCACCCTGACATGGTGACTCTGCTCCCCATCTGGATGTCACCTAGACCAGGTGAATCTGGTACCCCTCTAGGCCTCAACTAGACCTCGTGACTCTGGTCCACAACTGGGCCTCACTGGGACCGAGTGAATATGCTCCCCACCTGCGCCTCATCTGGACCTGGTGACTCTGGTTCTACCTGTTTATCATCGGGGCATGGTTACTCTATTCCCCACTGGGACTGACCTGATCCTGGTAACTATGGTCCTGACTTTGGCCTCTTCTGTACCAGGTGACTTTGGCTCAACAGGGGCCTCACCTGTAACTGGTGACTCTGATCCTAAGCATGCCCTCACCTGACCTGGTGACTGTGGTTCCCATCGGGACCTCTTCTGGACCTCATGTCTCTGGGCCCTCCTGGGACTCACCAGGACCTGGTTTCTGTGGTTCCCACCTGGGTAGCCTCAGGATATGTTTACACTGTTCACTAACAGTGACCCAGCCGGACCTATTAACTCTGGTCTTCACCTGGGCCACACCTGGACATGGTGACACTCGTTCCCACCTGGGACTCACCTGGACATGGTGAGTCGGATCCCCACCTGGTCCTCACCTGTAACTGGTGATTTTCATTCCCACATGGACATAATGTGGACCTTGTGGCTGCAGTGTTTCTAGATTCTCATGTACATCGTGACTCTGGTCCCCACCAGGGACTCACCGGGACCTGGTGAGTGTGGTTGCCTCCTGCACCTCACCTGGACCTGGTGATTCTGGTCTACACCTGAGACTACCCAGGATCTGGTGACTCTGGTCCCCACCTGAGCTTCACTTGGATTTGGGGACTCCGGTCTCCATCTGGGCTTCACCTGGCCCTGTTGACCATGGTCCTCAACTGGGCAAAATTGGAACCCGGTGACTGTGTTCCACAACTGGACCTCACCTGGACCAGGTGACTCTGGTCCCCCTCTGGGTCTCACGGTTCCCTAGTGACTGTGAACCCCCTCTATGGCCTGTCTTGGTCCTGCTGATACTGGTTGCCTCCTGCGCCTGACCTCAAACTGTAGACTCTGGTTTTTCAAAGGCCTCCCCTCGACCTGGTCATCCTGGTCCCCACCTGGGTCTCACTTGGACGTGGTGACATTGTCACCATCGGGGACTCTCCTGGACCTGCTTACTGTGTTCCACACCTGGGCCTCAAGTAGACCTGTTGACCATGTTCCCCAGGACGGCCTCACATGGACCTGTTGACACTGCTCCCCACCGGGGCCTCACTTGTACCTGGTATCTCTGGTCCCCACCTTGACCTCATCTGGACTTAGTGACTCTGGTCCCCACCTGGGCTTCACCTGGATCTGGTGACTCTGGTCCCCACCTGGACTTCACCTGGATCTGGTGACTCTGGTCCCCACTTGGACCTCTCCTGGACCTGGTGACTCCTTTCCAACATGGACCTCACCTGGATCAGGTGACTCTGGTCCTCAGTTTGGCCACACCTGGACCTGGTGACTCTCGTTCCCACATGAATCACACCTGGACCTGGTGACTGTGGTGTTCTTGTAGACTCACTTTTACCTGGTGACTCTGGTCCTCACTAGGGCCTCTCCTGGATTTGGTAACTCTGGCCTGCTGGTTGACCTCACCTGGACCTGGTGAGTGGGGTTGCCACCTGGGCCTCACCCATACCTGGTGACTCAGATCCCCACGTGGACCTCTTGGACGTGGTGAATCTGGTCCTTACCTGGTCCTCTCCCATACCCGGGGACTCTGGTTACCACCTGGGCCTCACCTGGACCTGGTGAATCTGGTCCCCACCTGGGCCACACCCAGTCCTGGTGACTTTGTTCCCCACCTGGACCTGATTGCTGTGGACTTTTTCTTGGCCTCAACTGGATCTGGTGACTCTGATCCTATCTGGGCGTCACCCAGACCTGGTGACTCTGGTCCTCACCTGGGCATCCTTGGTACATGGTGACTCTGTTCCACACCTGAGCCTCTCCTGAACATGATGACTCTTGAACCTCTCTGGGCCTCACTCTGACCTGGTGACTCTGGTCCCCATCTGGATGTCACCTGGACCAGGTGATTCTGGTATCCCTCTAGGGCTCAACCAGATCTGGTGATTCTGGTCCTCAACTGGGCCTCACCTGGACCTAGTGAATATGCTCCATCTGGGCCTCATTTGGACCTGGTGTCTCTGGTCCCTACATGGGCATCATCGGGACACGTTTCCTCAGCAGGTCCCAAAGGTTGGCCTCACCTGGACCAGGTAAGTCTGGTCCCTACGTGGGCATCATTGGGACATGGTTCCTCTGCATGGCCTGCACGTTGGCCTCACCTGACCTGGTGATTGGGATTTCCACCTGGGCCTCACCCATACCTGGAGACACAAGTCCCCACGTGGGCATCACTTGGACCTGGTGAATCTGGTCCTTACCTGTTGCTCACCTGGAACTGGTAACTCTGGTCACCACCTGGGAATCACCTGGACCTGGTGAATCTGGTCCCCATCTGGGCCTCACCCAGTCTTGGTGACTTTGTTCCCAACCTGGACCTGATTGCTGTTGACTCCTTCTTGGCCTCACCTGGAACTGGTGACTCTGATCCTAACTGGACCTCACCCAGATCTGCTGACTCTGGTACTCACCTGTGGATTTTATGACCTGGATACTCTGTTCCACACCTGAGCCTCACCTGGACTTGATGACTCTGGATCCCCTCTGGGCCTCAGCCTGACATGGTGACTCTGGTCCCCATCTGGATGTCACCTAGACCAGGTGAATCTGGTACCCTTCTAGGCTTCAACTTGACCTGGTGACTCTAGTCCTCATCATGGCCTCACTGGGAAATAGTGAACATACTCCCCACCTGCGCCTCATCTGGACCTGGTGACTCTGGTTTTACCAGGGCATCATCAGGAAATGGTTACTCTATTCACCACTGGGACTGAACTGATCCTGGTACCTCATATCCTGACTTTGACCTCTTCTGTACCAGGTGACTCTGGCTCCTCCTGGACCTCACCTGTAACTGGTTACTCTGATCCTAAGCATGGCCTCACCTGACCTGGTGACTGTGGTTCCCATCGGGACCTCACCTGGACCTCATGTCTCTGGTTCCACCTGGGCCTCACCAGTACCTGGTGTATCTGGTACCCACCGAGGTAGCATCAGGATATGGTTACACTGTTCACTAACAGTGACCCAGCTGGACCTATTAACTCTGGTCTTCACCTGGGCCACACCTGGACATGGTGACACTGGTTCCCACCTGGGTCTCACCTGGACATGGTGAGTCGGATCCCCTCCAGATCCTCACGTGTAAATGGAGATTCTCGTTCCCACGTGGACATCACGTGGAACTGGTGGCTGCATTGTTTCTAGCTTCTCATGTACCTCGTGACTCTGGTCCGCACCAGGGCCTCACCGGGATCTGGTGAGTGTGGTTGCCACCTGCAACTCACCTGGACCTGGTGAATCTGGTCTGCACATGAGACTATCCTGTATCTGTTGACTGTGGTCCCCACCTGGTCTTCACCTGGATTTGGGGACTCCAATCCGCATCTGGGCCTCACCTGGTCCTGTTGACCATGGTCCTCAACTGGACAAAATTGGGACCCGGTGACTGTGTTCCACAACTGGTCCTCACCTGGACCAGGTGACTCTGGTCCCCCTCTGGGTCTCACCGTGCCCTAGTGATTGTGAACCCCACTTTGGCCTGACTTGGACCTGCTGACACTGGTTGTCACCTGCGACTGACCTCGAACTGTTGACTCTGGTTCTTTCAATGGACTCCCCTGGACCTGGTGATCCTGGTCCCCACCTGGGCTTCACCTGGACGTGGTGACACTTGTCACCACCGGGGACTCACCTGGATCTGCTTACTGTGTTCCACACCTGGGCCTCAAGTAGACCTGTTGACCATGGTCCCCAGGCCGGCCTCACATGGACCTGTTGCCACTGCTCCCCACCGGGGCCTCCCTTGTACCTGGTATCTCTGGTCCCAACCTTGACCTCATCTGGACCTAGTGACTCTGTTCCCCACCTGGGCTTCACCTGGATCTGGTGACTCTGGTCCCCACCTGGACCTTTCCTGGACCTGGTGACTCACTTTGAACATGGACCTCCCCTGGATTTGGTGACTCTGGTCCCCTCCTGGACCTCAACTGCATCGGGTGACTCTAGCCTGCTGGTTGGCCTCACCTGGACCTGGGGAATGGGGTTGCCACCTGGGCGTCACACATACCTGGTGACTCAGATCCACACGTGGGCCTCATTTGGACCTGTTGAATCTGGTCCTTAGCTGGTCCTCTCCCAGCCCCGAGGACTCTGGTCACCACCTGGGAATAACCTGGACCTGGTGAATCTGGTCCAAATCTGGGCCTCACCAAGTCCTGGTGACTTTCTTCACCAACTGGACCTGATTTAGTAGACGCCTTCTTGGCGTCACCTGGAACTGGTGACTCTGATCTTATCTGCGTGTCACTCAGATCTGGTGACTCTGGTCCTCACCTGGGCATCATTGGTACCTGGAGATTCTGTTCCACACCTGAGCCTCACTTGGACCCGATGACTCTGGAACCACTCTGGGCCTCACCCTGACCTGGTGACTCTGGTCCCCATCTGGATATCACGTCGATCAGCTGATTCTGGTACCCTCTAAGCCGAACCAGATATGGTGAAACTGGTCCTCAACTGGGCCTCACCTGGACCAGGTGACTCTGGTCCCCCTCTGGGTCTCACCGAGCCCTAGTGACTGTGAACCCCACTTTGGCCTGACTTGGACCTCCTGACCCTGGTTGCCACCTGCGCCTGACCTCGAACTGTAGACTCTGGTTCTTTCAAGGGCCTCCCCGGGACCTGATGATCCTGGTCCCCACCTGGGCATCACCTGGACGTGGTCACTCTTGTCACCACTGGGGACTCACCTGTACCTTCTTACTGTGTTCCACACCTGGGCCTCAAGTAGATCTGTTGAACATGGTCCCCAAGCCGGCCTCACATGGACCTGTGGCCTCTGATCCCCACCGGGGCTCACGTGTACCTGATAACACTGGTCCTCACCTGGGCCTCATCTGGACCTAGTGACTCTGATCCCCACCTGGGCTTCACCTGGATCTGGTGACTCTAGTCCCACCTGGACCTCTCCTGGACCTGGTGACTCTCTTTCCAACATGGACTTCAACTGGATATGGTGACTCTGGTTCTCAGTTTGGCCTCACCTGGACATGGTGTCTCTCGTCCCCGCTTTGACCTAACTCAGAACTGCTGAATCTTGCCCCACCTAGGCCGCACCCAGTCCTGGTGACTCTTGTCCCCAGCTATGCCTCATTTCGACCTGATGAATAAGTTACTCACGTGGGCCTCCCATGGACCTGGGACTCAGCTGGATAGAGTGACTCTGGTTCCCACAAGGGGCTCACCGGATACTGCTGACTGTGGTCTTATTCTATGCCGAACCAGGACCTAGTGATTCTGTTCCCCATCAGGGCCTGCATGGCCCTAGTGACTCTGGTCCTCATTCAGCCATCATTGGGACCTGGATACTCTATTCAACACCTGGGCCTCACTTTGACCAGGCACCTCTGGTCCCATTCTGGGCCTCAAACTAAACTGGTTACTCTGGTTACCACTCTGGGTCTCACCCTTACCTGGTGACTCTGGTCACCCCTTGGGCTTCACTTGGGCCTGGTGAATCTGGTCCTTAGATGGTCCGAACCTGGATCTGGTGACTGGTCGCCTCCTGGGCCTCTCCTGGACTTGGTGAATCCTGTTGCCACCTGCACGTCACGGGGACCTTGTGACTGTGGACACACCTGGACCTCACCTGGATCTGGTGGCTCTGGTTCCCATATGGGGCTCTCCTGGACCTGGTGCCTGTGGTCTCCATCTGGCCTCACCTGGAACACAATGACTCTGTTTCATATTTGGGCCTCACCTGGACCTGTTGACTTACATGGGCATCATTGGGACCTGGGTACACTCTTATATACCTGGGCCTCTCCTGGACCTGGTGACTGTGGTCCTACCTGGGCCTCACCTGGATGAGGTGACTGGTTCCCACAGGGACCTCACCTGGACCTGGTGACTCAGATCCTCATATGGGCATTATGGGACCTTTTTTCTCAGTTCCACATCGGGGCCTTCCCTGGACCTAGTGATTCTCGTCCCACTCTGGGCCTCACTCTGACGTGGTGACTCTGGTCCCCACCTGCATATCACCAGAACCGGGTAACACTGGTCCCCCTCTGGGACTAACCCAGAGCTGGGGACACTGGCACTCAACTGGGCCTCAACAGGAGCTGGTGAATCTACTCCTCACTTAGGCCTCTTCTAGACCTTCTGACTCTTTTCCCACCTGGCATCAATTGGACATGGTTACTCTGTTCCCCACCTGGGCCTCACCTGGACATGATAACTTTGCTCCACACTTTGGCCTCAACTGATCCTGATGATTCTGGTCCCCCCATCTAGACCTCAATCTGGACCTGGTGACTGTGGTCCCCACCTGGGTCTCACCTGGACCTGTGACTCTCATTCCCACATGAAACACACCTGGACCTGATTACTGTGGTGTTCTTGTAGTCTCACATTTACCTGGTGTCTCCGGTCCCCACTAGGGCCTTACCTGGATCTGGTGACTCTGATCCTATCTGCGCGTCACTCAGACCTGGTGACTCTGGTCCTAATCTGGGCATCATTGGTACCTGGTGACTCTGTTCGAACCTTAGCCTCCCCTGGACATGATGACTCTGGAACCTCTCTGGGACTCACCCTGACCTGGTGACTCTGATCCCCATCTGGATGTCACTGGACCAGGTGATTCTGGTACCCCTCTAGGCCTCAACCAGTTCTGGTGCCTCTGGTCCTCAACTGGGCCTCACCTGAACCTAGTGAATATGCTCCATCTGGGCCTAATTTGGACCTGGTGACTCTGGTACCTACCTGGGCATCATCGGGACATGGTTCCACTGCATGGCCTGCAGGTTGGCCTCACATGAACCTGGTAACTCTGGTCCCAACCTGGGCATCATCGGGACATGGTTCCTCAGCATGGCCTGCAGGTTGGCCTCACCTTGAACTTGTGAGTGGGGTTGCCACCTGGGCTTCACACATAGCTGGTGACTCAATTCCCCTCGTGGGCCTCTTGGACCTGGTGAATCTGGTCCTTACCTGGTCCTGTCCCAGACCCGGGGACTCTGGTCACCACCTGGGCCTCACCTGGACCTGGTGAATCTGGTCCCCATCTGTGCCTCACCCAGTCCTGGTGACTTTGTTCCCCACCTGGACCTGATTGCTGTGGACCCTTTCTTGGCCTCACATGGAACTGGTGACTCTGATCCTATCTGCGCGTCACCCATATCTGGTGACTCTGGGCCTCACCTGGGCATCACTGGTACCTGGTGACTCTGTTCCACGCCTGAGCCTAACCTGGACATGATGACTCTGGAACCACTCTGGACCTCTCCCTGACCTGATGCCTCTGATCCCTATCTGGATGTCACCTGTACGAGGTGATTCTGGTACCCCTCTAAGCCTCAACCAGATATGGTGACAGTGGTCCTCAACTGGGCCTCACTGGACCTAGTGAATATGCTCCATCTGGGCCTCATTTGGACCTGGTGACTCTGTTCCCTACCTGGGCATCATCGGGACATTGTTCCACTGCATGGCCTGCATATTGGCCTCACCTGGACCTGGTAACTCTGTTCCCTACCTGGGCATCATCGGGACATGGTTCCACTGCATGGCCTGCATATTGGCCTCACCTGGACCTGGTAACTCTGTTCCCCAACTGGGCCTCACCTGGACATGGTAACTTTTCTCCACACTTTGGCCTCAACTGGTGCTGATGACTCTGGTCCCCCGACCTAGGCCTCAATCTGGACCTGGTGACTGTGGTCCCCACCTGGGTCTCACCTGCACCTGTTGACTCTCGTTCCCACATGAACAACACCTGGACCTGGTGACTGTGGTGTTCTTGTAGACTCACATTTACCTGGTGACTCCGGTCCCCACTAGGGCCTCAACTGGATCTAGGCACTCACCAAAATTTGGCCTCACCTGGACCTGGTGAGTGGGGTTGCCACATGGGCCTCACCCATACCTGGTGACTCAGGTCCCTGCTTGGGCCTCTTGGACCTGGTGAATCTGGTCCTTACCTGGTTCACTCCCAAACCTGGGGACTCTGGTCACCACCTGGGCCTCACGTGGACCTGGTGTATCAGGCCCCATCTGGGCCTCACCCAGTCCTGGTGACTTTGTTCCCCACCTGGACCTGATTGCTGTGGACTCCTTCTTGGCCTCACCTGGAACTGGAGACTCTGATCCTAACTGGGTCTCACCCAGATCTGGTGACACTGGTCCTCACCTGTGGACCATTATGACCTGGATACTCTGTTCCACACCTGAGCCTCACCTGGACATGATGACTCTGGATCCCCTAGGGGCCTCACCCTGACATGGTGACTCTGATCCCCATCTGGATGTCACCTAGACCAGGTGAATCTGTTACGCCTCAAGGGCTCAAATATACCTGGTGACTCTGGTCCTCTACTGGGCCTCACCGAGACCTAGTGAATATGCTCCCCACCTGCGCCTCATCTGGACCTGGTGACGCTGGGTCTACCTGGGCATCATCGGAACATGGTTACTCTGTTCCCCACTGGGACTGACCTGATCCTGGTAACTCTGGTCCTGAATTTGGCCTCATCTGTACCAGGTGACTCTGGCTCCACCTGGGCCTCACATGTAACCTGTGACTCTGATCCTAAGCATGGCCTCACCTGACCTGGTCTCTGTGGTTCCCATCGGGACCTCACGTGGACCTCATGTCTCTGGTCGCACCTGGGGCTCACCAGGACCTGGTGTCTCTGGTACCCACCTGGGTAGCATCAGGGTATGGTTACACTGTTCACTATCAGTGACCCAGCCGGACCTATCAACTCTGGTCTTCACCTGGGCCACACCTGGACATGGTGACACTGGTTCCCACCTGGGTCTCATCTGGACATGGTGAGTCGGATCCCCACCTGGTCCTCAACTGAAACTGGTGATTCTCGTTTCCACATGGACATCATGTGGACCTGGTACCTGCAGTGTTTCTAGCTTCTCATGTACCTCGTGACTCTGGTCCCCACCAGGGACTCACCGGGACCTGTTGAGTGTGGTTGCCACCTGCACCTCACCTGGACCTGGTGATTCTGTTCTGAACCCGAGACTACCCTGATCTGGTGACTGTGGTCCCCACTTGGCCTTCACATGGATTTGGGGACTCCGGTCCCCACCTGGGCCTCACCTGGCCTTGTTGACCATGGTCCCCAACGGGGAAAAATAGGGACCCAGTCACTGTGTTCCACAACTGGACCTCACCTGGACCAGGTGACTCTGGTCCCCCTCTGGGTCTCACCGTGCCCTAGTTTCTGTGAAGCCCACTTTGGCCTGACTTGGACCTGCTGACCCTGGTTGCCACCTGCGCCTGACCTCGAGCTGTTGACTCTGATTCTTTCAAGGGCCTCCCCTGTACCTGGTGTTCCTGGTCCCCACCTGGGCCTCACCTGGACGTGGTGACTCTTGTCACCACCGGGGACTCACCTGGACCTGCTTACTGTGTTCCACACCTGTGTCCCAAGTAGACCTGTTGACCATGGTCCCCAGGCGGGACTCACATGGACCTGTTGCCTCTGATCCCCACCGGGGCCTCACGTGAACATGGTAACTCTGTCCTCACCTGGGCCTCATCTGGATCTGGTGACTCTGGTCCCCACCTGGACTTCACCTGGATCTGGTGACTCTGGTCCCCACCTGGACCTCTCCTGGACCTGGTGACTCTCTTTCCAACATGGTTCTTCCCTGGATTTGGTGACTCTGCTCCTCAGTTTGGCCTCCCCTGGACCTGGTGTCTCTCGTTCCCTCTTTGACCTAACTCAGAACTGCTGAATCTTGCCCCACCTACGCCGCACCCAGACCTGGTGACTCTTGTCCCCAGCTATGCCTCAATTCGACCTGATGAATCTGGTCCTCACGTGGGCCTCACATGGACCTGGGACTCAGCTGGGTAGAGTGGCTCTGGTTCCCACAAGTGGCTCACCTGATACTGCTGAATCTGGTCTTATTCTATGCCTCACTAGGACCTAGTGATTCTGTTCCCCATCTGGGCCTGCATGGCCCTAGAGACTCTGGTTCTCACCCAGGCATCTTTGGGACCTGGATACTCTATTCCACACCTGGGCCTCACTTTGACCAGGGACCTCTGGTCCCATTCTCAGCCTCTAACTAAACTGGTTACTCTGATTCTCCCTCTGGGCCTCACCGTTACCTGGTTTCTCTGGTCACCCCTTTGAGATTCAAATGGGCCTGGTGAATCTGGTCCTTAGCTGATCCGCACCTGGATCTGGTGATTGGTCGCCACCTGGGACTCACCTGGACTTGGTGAATCCTGTTGCCACCTGCGTCTCACCTGGACTTTGTGACTGTGGTCCCACCTGGACCTCACCTGGATCTGGTGGCTCTGGTTCCCATATGGGGCTCTTTTGGACCTGGTTCCTGTGGTCTCCATCTGGCCTCCCCTGGAACACAATGACTCTGATCCATATTTGGGCCTCTCCTGGACCTGTTGACTCTGGACCTTACCTGGGCATCATTGGGACCTGGATACTCTCTTATATACCTGGGCCTCACCTGGAACTGGTGACTGTGGTCCCTCCTGGGCCTCACCTGGACGAGGTGACTGGTTCCCACAGGGACCTCCCCTGGGCCTGGTGACTCAGGTCCTCATATGTGCATCATGGGACCTGTTTTCTCAGTTCCACATCGGGGCCTCACCTGGACCTAGTGATTCTCGTTCCCCTCTGGGCCTCATCCTGACGTGGTGACTCTGGTCCGCACCTGACTCACACCAGAACCGGGTGACTCTGGTCCCCCTCTCGGAATCACCCAGAGCTGGGGACACTGATACTCAACTGGGCCTCAACAGGACCTGGTGAATCTACTCCTCACTTAGGCCTCGTCTGGATCTTGTGACTCTTTTCCAACCTGGCATCTATGGGATATTTTTACTCTGTTCCCCACCTGGGCCTCAATTGGACATGATAACTTTGCTCCATACTTTGGCCTCAACTCGTCCCGATGACTCTGGTCCCCCCACCTAGGCCTCAATCTGGACCTGGAGACTGTCATCCACACCTGGGTCTCACCTGGACCTTGTGACACTCGTTCCCACATGAATCACACCTGGACCTGGTGACTGTGGTGTACTTGTAGACTCACTTTTACCTGGAAACTCTGGCCCCACTAGGGGCTCATCTGGATCTGGTGACTCTGGCCTGCAGGTTGGCCTCACCTGGACTTGGTTAGTGGGATGCCACCTGGGCCTCACCCATACCTGGTGACTCAGGTCCCCACGTGGGCCTCTTGGACCTGGTGAATCTGGCCCTTACCTGGTCTTCTCCCAGACCATGGGAATCTTGTCACAACCTGGGCCTCACCTTGACCTGGTGAATCTGGTCCCCATCTGGGCCTAACCCAGTCCTGGTGACTTTGTTCCCCACCTGGACCTGATTGCTGTGGACTCCTTCGTGGCCTCACCTTGAACTGGTGACTCTGATCCTATCTGTGCCTCACCCAGACCTGGTGACTCTCGTCCTCACCTGGGCATCATTGGTACCTGGTTACTCTATTCCACACCTGAGCCTCACCTGGACATGATGTCTCTGGGAACTCTCTGGGCCTCACCCTGACCTGGTGATCTGGTCCCCATCTGGATGTCACCTGGACCAGGTGATTCTGGAACCCCTCTAGGCCTCAACCAGTTCTGGTGACTCTTGTCCTCAACTGGGCCTCACCTGGACCTAGTGAATATGCTCCATCTGGGCCTCATTTGGACCTGGTGACTCTGGTCCCTACGTGGGCAACATCGGGACATGGTTCCCATAATGGTCTGCAGGTTGGCCTCCTCTTGACCTGGTAACTCTGGTCCCTATCTGGGCATCATCGGGACACGGTTCCTCTGCATGGCCTGCAGGTCGGCGTCACCTGGACCTCGTACCTCTGGTCCCTACCTGGGCATCATCGGGACACGGTTCCTCTGCATGGCCTGCAGGTTGGCCTCACCTAGACCTGGTGAGTGGGCCTGTCACCTGGGACTCAGCCATACCTGGTGACACAGGTCTCACGTGGGTCTCACTTGGACCTGGTGAATCTGGTCCTTACCTGGTCCTCACCCGGAACTGGTAACCCTTGTCACCACCTGGGAATCACCTGGACCTGGTGAATCTGATCCCCATCTGGGCCTCACCCATTCCTGGTGACTTTGATCCCCACCTGGACCTGATTGCTGTGGACTCCTTCTTGGCCTCAACTGGAACTTGTGACTCTGCTCCTAACTGGGCCTCACCCAGATCTGGTGACTCTGGTCCTCACATGTGGACCATTATGACCTGGATACTCTGTTCCACACCTGAACCTCACCTGGACATGATGATTCTGGATGCCCTCTGGTCCTCACCCTGACATTGTGACTCTGATCCCCATCTGGATGTCCCCTAGACCAGGTGAATCTGGTACCCCTCTAGGCGTCAACTAGACCTGGTGACTCTGGTCCTCATCTGGGCCTAACCTGGACCTAGTGAATATTCTCCCCTCCTGCGCCTCACTGGACCTGGTGACTCTGATTCTACCTGGGCATCATTGGGACATGGTTTCTGTATTACCTACTGGGACTGACCTGATCCTGGTAACTCTGGTCCTGACTTTGGCCTCTTCTGTACCAGGTGACTCTGGCTCCACCTGGGCCTCACCTGTACCTGGTGACTCTGATCCTAAGCATGGGCTCACCTGACCTGGTGACTGTGGTTCCCATCGAGACCTCACCTGGACCTCATGTCTCCGGTTACACCTGGGCCTCACCAGGACCTGGTGTCTCTGGTACCCACCTGGGTAGCATCAGGATATGGTTACACTGTTCACTAACACTCATCCAGCCGGACCTAATAACTCTGGTCTTCACCTGGGGCACACGAAGACATGGTGACACTGGTTCCCACCTGGGTCTCACCTGGACATGGTGACTCGGATCCCCACCTGCTCCTCAACTGTAACTTGTAATTCTCGTTCCCACATGGACATCATGTGGACCTGGTGGCTGCAGTGTTCCTATCTTCTCATGTACCTCGTGACTCTGGTCCCCACCGGGGCCTCACCGGGACTTGGCGAGTGTGGTTGCCACCTGCACGTCACTAGGACCTGGTGATTCTGGTCTCCACCTGAGACTACCCTGGATCTGGTGACTGTGGTCCCCACCTGGGCTTCACCTGGATTTGGGGACTCCGGTCCCCATCTGGGCCTCACCTGGCCCTGTTGACCATGGTCCTCAACTGTGCAGAATTGGGACCCGGTGACTGTATTCCACAACTGGATCTCACCTGGACAAGGTGACTCTGGTCCCCCTCTGGGTCTCACTTTGCCCTAGTGACTGTGAATCCCACTTTGGCCTGACTTGGACCTGCTGACCCTGGTTGCCACCTGCGCCTGACCTCAAACTTTTGACTCTGGTTCTCTCAAGGGCCTCCCCTGTACCTGGTGATCCTGGTCCCCAATTGGTCCTCAACTGGACGTGGTGACTCTTCTCACCACCGGGGACTCACCTGGACATGATTACTTTGATCCACACCTGGGCCTCACGTAGACCTGTTGACGATGGTCCCTAAGCCAACCTCACGTGGACCTTTTGGCTCTGATCCCCGCCGGGGGCTCACGTGTATCTGGTAACTTTGATCCTCACCTGGGCCTCATCTGGACCTAGTGACTCTGGTCCCCACCTGGGCTTCATCTGGATCTGGTGACTCTGGTCCCCACCTGGACTTCACCTGGATCTGGTGACTCTGGTCCCCAACTGGACCTCTACTGGACCTGGTGACTCTCTTTCCAACATGGACCTCACCTGGATCTGGTGACTCTGGTCCTCAGTTTGGCCTCACTTGGACTGGTGTCTCTCGTCCCCACTTTGACCTAACTCAGAACTGCTGAATCTTGCCCCACCTAGGCCGCACAGAGACCTGGTGACTCTTGTCCCCAGCTATGCTTCAATTCAACCTGATGAATCTGGTCCTGACGTGCGGTTCACATGGACCTAGGACTCAGCTGGATAGAGTGGCTCTGGTTCCCACAAGGGGCACACCTGATACTGGTGATTGTGGTCTTATTCTATGCCTCACCAGGACCTAGTGATTCTGTTCCCCATCTGGGCCTGCATGGCCCTAGTGACTCTGGTCCTCACCCAGGCATCATTGGGACCTGGATACTCTATTCCACATTTGGGCCTCACTTTGACCAGGGACCTCTGGTCCTATTCTGGGCCTCAAACTGAACTGGTTACTCTGGTTCCCCTCTGGGCCTCACCCTTACCTGGTGACTCTGGTCACCCCTTGGAATTCACTTGGGCCTGGTGAATCTGGTCCTTAGCTGGTCCGCATCTGGATCTGGTGACTGGTGGCCACCTGGGCCTCACCTGGACTTGGTGAATCCTGTTGCCACCTGCGCCTCACCTGGACCTTGTGACTGTGGTCCCACCTGGACCTCACCTGGGTCTGGTGGCTCTGTTTCCCATATGGGGCTCTCCTGAACCTGGTTCCTGTGGACTCCATCTGGCCTCACCTGGAACACAATGACTCTGATCCATATATGGTCCTCTCCTGGACCTGTTGACTCTGGTCCTTACCTGGTCATCATTGGGACCTGGATACTCTCTATATACCTGGGCCTCACCTGGACCTGGTGACTGTGGTCCCACCTGGGCCTCTCCTGGACGAGGTGACTGGTTCCCACAGGGACCTCACATGGACCTGGTGACTCAGGTCCTCTTATGGGCATCATGGGACCAGGGTTCTCAGTTGCACATCGGGGTCTCATCTGTACCTAGTGATTCTCGTCCCCCTCTGTGCCTCACCCTAATATGGTGACTCTGCTCCCCACCTGGATGTCACCAAAACCGGGTGACACTGGTCACCCTCTGGGAGTCACCCGGAGCTGGGGACACTGCTCCTCAACTGGACCTCAACAGGACCTGGTGCATCTGTCCTCACTAAGGCCTCGTCTGGACCTTGTGAATCTTTTCCCAACTGGCATCAATGGGACATGGTTATTCTTCCCACCTGGGCCTCACATGGACATGATAACTTTGCTCCACACTTTGGCCTCAACTGGTCCTGATGATTCTGGTCCCCCGACCTAGGCCTCAATATGGACCTGGTGACTGTGGTCCCCACCTGGGTCTCACCTGGACCTGGTGACTCTCGTTCCCACATGAACCACACCAGGTCCTGGTAACTGGGTTGTTCTTGTAGAATCACTTTTAACTGGTGACTCCAGTCCCCACTAGGGCCTCACGTGAATCGGGTGACTTGGCCTGCAGGTTGGCCTCACATGGACCTGGTTAGTGGGGATGCCACTTGGGTCTCACCCATACTTGGTGACTCACGTCTCCACCTGTGCCTCTTGGACCTGGTGAATCTGGTCCTTACCTTGTCCTCTCCCAGACCCGGGGACTCTGGTCACCACGTGGGCCTCACCTGGACCTGGTGATTCGGGTCCCCATCTGGGCCTCACTCAGTCCTGGTGACTTTGTTCCCCACTTTGACCTGATTGCTGTGGACTCTTCATGGCCTCACCTGGACCTGGTGACTCTGATCCTATCTGCTTGTCACCCAGACCTGGTGACTCTGGTCCTCACCTGGGCATCATTGGTACCTGGTGACTCTGTTCCACACCTGAGACTCACCTGGACATGAGGATCTGGACTCTCGAAGCACTCTGGGCCTAACCCTGACCTGGTGACTCTGGCCTCCATCTGGATGTCACCTGGACCAGGTGATTCTGGTACCCCTCTCGGCCTCAACAAGTTCTGGTGACTCTGGTCCTCAACTGGGCCTCACCTGGACCTATTGAATATGCTCCATCTGGGCCTCATTTGGACCTGGTGACTCTGGTCCCTACCTGGGCATCATCGGGACATGGATCCACTGCATGGCCTGTAGGTTGGCCTCAGCTGGACCTGGTAACTCTGGTCCCTACCTGGGCATCATCGGGACACGGTTCCTCTGCATGGCCTCCAGGTTGGCCTCACCTGGACCTAGTGAGTGGGGTTGCCACCTGGGTCTCACCCATACCTGGTGACACAGGTCCACACGTGGGCCTCACGTGGACGTGGTGAATCTGGTCCATACCTGGTCCTCACCCGGAACTCCTAACTCGGGTCACCACCTGGGAATCACATGAACCTGGTTAATCTGGTCCCCATCTGGTCCTCATCCAGTCCTGGTGACTTTGTCTCCCCACCTGGACCTGTTTGCCGTGGACTCCTTCTTGGCCTCACCTGGAACTGGTGACTCTGATCCTAACTGGGCCTCACCCAGATCTGGTGACTCTGGTCCTCACCTATGGACCATTAGGACCTGGATACTCTGTTCCACACCTGAGCCTCACCTGGCCATGATGACTCTGGATCCCCTATGGGCCTCACCCTGACATGATGACTCTGGTCCCCATCAGGATGTCACCTAGACTAGGTGAATCTGGTATCCCTCTAGGACTCAACTTGACCTGGTGACTCTGGTCCTGAACTGGGCCTCACGGGGACCTAGTGAACATGCTCCCCACCTGCGCCTCATCTGGATCTGGTGACTCTGGTTCTACATGGGAATCACTGGGACCTGGATACTCTCTTATATACCTGGGCCTCACGTGGACCTGGTGACTGTGGTCCCACCTGGGCCTCACCTGGACGAGGTGACTGGTTCCCACAGGGACCTCACCTGGACCTGGTGTCTCAGGAGCTCATATGGGCATCATGGGACCTGGTTTCTCAGATCCACATCGGGGCCTCACCTGGACGACTCTGACTCTGATCCCCACCTGGATATCACCAGGACCGGGTGACTCTGGTCCCCCTCTGGGAATCACCCGGGGCTGTTGACACTTGTTCTCAGCTGGGCCTCAACAGCACCTGGTGAATCTACTCCTCACTTAGGCCTCGTCTGGACCTTGTGACTCTTTTCCCACCTGGCATCAATGGGACATGGTTACTCTGTTTCCCACCTGGGTCTCACCTGGACATGATTACTTTGCTCCACACTTTGGCATCAACAAGTCCTGATGACTCTGGTCCCCCTACCTAGTCCTCAATCTGGACCTGGGGACTATGGTCCCCACCTGGGTCTCACCTGGACCTGGTGACTCTCGTTCCCACATGAACCACACCTGGACCTGGTGACTGTGGTGTTCTTGTAGACTCACATTTACCTGGTGACTCCGGTCCCCACTAGGGCCTCACCTGGATCTGGTGACTCTGGCCTGCAGGTTGGCCTCACCTGGACCTGGTGAGTGGGTTGCCTCTAGGGCCTCACCCATACCTGGTGACTCAGGTCCCCACGTGGGCCTCACTTGGACCTGGTGAATCTGGTCCTTACCTGGTGGTCACCCGGAACTGGTAACTCTGGTCACCACATGGGAATCACCTGGGCCTGGTGAATCTGGTCCCCATCTGGGCCTCACCCAGTCCTGTTGACTTTCTTCCCCACCTGGACCTGATTGCTGAGGACTCCTTCATGGCTAACCTGGAACTGCTGACTCTGATGCTAACTGGGCCTCACCCTTACCTGGTGACTCTGGTCACCCCTTGGTTTTCGCTTGGGCCTGGTGAATCTGGTCCTTAGCTGGTCCGCACGTGGATCTGGTGACAGGTCGCCACCTGGGCCTCACCTGGACTTGGTGAATCCTGTTGCCACCTGCGCCTCACCTGGACCTTGTGACTGTGGTCCCACCTGGACCTCACCTAGATCTGGTGGCTCTGGTTCCCATATGGCGCTCTCCTGGTCCTGGTTTCTGTGGTCTCCTTCTGGCCTCACTTAGAACACAATGACTCTGATCCATATTTGGGCCTCTCCTGGACCTGTTGACTCTGGTCCTTACCTGGGCATCATTGGGACCTGGATACTCACTTATATACCTTGGCCTCACCTGGACCTTGTGACTGTGGTCCCACCTGGGCCTCACCTGGACCTGGTGACTCAGGTCCTCATATGGGCATCATGGGGCCTGGTTTCTCAGGTCCACATTGGGGTCTCACCTGGACCTAGTGATTCTCGTCCCCCTCTGGGCCTCACCCTGACGTGGTGACTCTGGTCCCCACCTCGATATCTCCAGAACCGCGTGACTCTGGTCTCCCTCTGGGACTCACCCAGAGCTGGGGACACTGGTCCTCAAATGGGCCACAACAGGACCTGGTGAATCTACTCCTCACTTAGGCCTCATCCGGACCATGTGACTCTTTCCCAACTGTCATCAATGGGACATGGTTACTCTGTTCTCCACCTAGGTCTCAACTGGACATGATAACTTTGCTCAACACTTTGGCCTCAACTGGTCCTGATGAATCTGGTCCCGCCACCTAGACCTCAATGTGGACTTGGTGACTGTGGTCCCCACCTGTGTCTCAACTGGACCAGGTGAATCTCGTTCCCACATGAACCACACCTGGACCTGGTGACTGTGGTGTTCTTGTAGACTCACTTTTACCTGGTGACTCCGGTACCAACTAGGGCCTCACCTGGATCTGGTGACTCTGGCCTGCATGTTGACCTCACCTGGACCTGGTGAGTAGGGTTTGCCACCAGGGCCTCACCCATACCTGGTGACTCAGGTCCCCACGTGGGCCTCTTGGACCTGGTGAATCTGGTCCTTACCTGGTTCTCTCCCAGACCCGTGGAATCTGGTCACCACCTTGGACTATCCTGGGCCTGGTGAATCTGGTCCCCATCTGGGCCTCACACAGTCCTGGTGACTTTGTTCCCCACTTGGACCTGATTGCTGTGGACTCTTTTTGCCTCACCTGGAACTGGTGATTCTGATCCTATCTGCGCGTCACCCAGATTTGGTGACTCTGGAACTCACCTGGGCATCACTGGTACCTGATTACTCTGTTCCACACCTGAGCCTCACCTTGACATGATGACTCTGGAACCTCTCTGGGCCTCACCCTGACCTGGTGACTCTGGTCCCCATCTGGATGTCACCTGGACCAGGTGATTCTGGTACCCCTCTAGGCCTCAACCAGATCTGGTGACTCTGGTCCTCAAATGGGCCTCACCTGGACCTAGTGAATATACTCGATCTGGGCATCATTTCGACCTGGTGACTCTGGTCCATACCTGGGCATCACCGGGACATGGTTCCACTGCATGGCCTGCAGGTTGGCCTCACCTGGACCTGGTAACTCTGGTCCCTACCTGGGCTTCATCGGGACATGGATCCTCTGCATGGCCTGCAGGTTGGCCTCACCTGGACCTGGTGAGTGGTTTTGCCACCTGGGCCTCACCCATACCTGGTGACAAGGTCCCACGTGGGCCTCACTTGGACCTGGTGAATCTGGTCCTTACCTGGTCCTCACTCAGAACTCGTAACTCTGGTCCCAACCTGGGAATCACCTGGACCGGGTGAATGTGGTCCCCATTTGGGCCTCCCCCAGTCCTGGTGACTTTGTTCCCCACCTGGACCTGATTGCTGTGGACTACTTCTTGGCCTCACCTGGACCTGGTGAGTGGGGTTGCACCTGAGCTTCACCCATACCTGGTGACTCAGGAACCCACGTGGTCCTCTTGGAACTGGTGAATCTGGTCATTACATGGTCCTCTCCCAGACCCGGGGATTCTGGTCACCACCTGGGCCTCACCTGGACCTGGTGAATCTCTTCCCCATCTGGGCCTCACCCAGTCTTGGTGACTTTGTTCCCCACCTGGACCTGATTGCTTTGGACTCTTTCTTGGCCTCACCTGGAACTGGTGACTCTTATCCTCTCTGCGCGTGACTCAGGCCTGGTGACTCTGGTCCTCATCTGGGCATCATTGGTACCTGGTGACTCTGTTCCACACCTGAGCCTCACCTGGACATGATGACTCTGGAACCCCTTTGGGCCTCACCCTGACCTGGTGACTCTGGTCCCCATCTGGATGTCACCTGGAAGAGGTGATTCTGGTACCCCTCTAGGCCTCAACTAGATCTGGTGTCTCTGGTCCTCAACTGGGCCTCAGCTGGACTTAGTGAATATGCTCCATCTTGGCATCATTTGGACCAGGTTACTCTGGTCCCTACCTGGGCATCATGGGGACCTGGTTCCACTGCATGGCCTACAGGTTGGCCTCACCTGGACCTGGTAACTCTGGTCCCTACCTTGGCATTATCGGGACTCGGTTACTTTGCATGGCCTGCAGGTAAGCCTCACCTGGACCCAGTGAGTGGGCATGCCACTTGGGCCTCACCCATACCTGGTGACACAGGCCCCTACGTGGGCCTCACTTGGACCTGTTGTATCTGGTAATTCTGGTCACCACCTGGGAATCACCTGTACCTGGTGAATCTGGTAACTCTGGTCACCACCTGGGAATCACCTGGACCTGGTGAATCTGTGTCCCCATCTGGGCCTCATGCAGTCCTCGTGACTTTTTTACCCACCTGGACCTGATTGCTGTGGACTCCTTCTTAGCCTCACCTGGAACTGTTGACTCTGATCCTAACAGGGCATCACTCAGATCTGTTGACTCTGGTCCTCACCTGTGGACCATTATGACCTGGATACTCTCTTCCACACGTGAGCCTCACCTGGACACGATGACTCTGGATCCCCTCTGGCCCTCTCCCTGACATGGTGTCTCTGGTCCCCATCTGGAAGTTACCTAGACCAGGTGAACCTGGTACCTCTCTAGGCCTCAACTAGACCTGGTGACTTTGGTCCTCTACTGGGCCTCAACGGGACGTAGTGAATATGCTCCCCACCTTCGCCTCATCTGGACCTGGTGTCTCTGGCTCCACCTGGGCCTCACCGGTAACTGGTGACTCTGATCCTAAGCATGGCCTCACCTGACCTGGTGACTGTGGTTTCCATCGGGACCTCACCTGGACCTCATGTCTCTGGTCCCACCTTGGCCTCACCAGGACCTTGTGTCTCTGGTTACCACCTGGGTAGCATCAGGATATGGTTACACTGTTCACTATCAGTGACCCAGGAGGACCTATTGACTCTGGTCTTCACCTGGGCCACACCTGGACATGGTGACACTGGTTCCCACCTGGGTCTCACCTGGACATGGTGAGTCAGATCCCCACCTGGTCCTCGCCTGTAACTGGTGATTCTCGTTCCCACATGGACATGATGTGGATCTGGTGGCTTCAGTGTTTCTAGCTTCTCATGTACCTCGTGACTCTGGTTCCAACCAGGGCCTCACCGGGACCTGGTGAGTGTGGTTGTCACCTGCACCTCACATGGACCTGGGGATTCTGGTCTGCACCTGAGACAACCCTGGATCTGGTGACTGTGGTCTCCACCTGGGCTTCACCTGGATTTGGGGACTGCGGTCCCCATCTGGGCCACACCTGGCCCTGTTGACCATGGTCCTCAACTCTGCAGAATTGGGACCCGGTGACTTTGTTCCACAACTGGACCTCACCTGGACCACGTGACTCTGGTCCGCCTCCGGGTCTCACCGTACCCTAATGACTCTGAACCCCACTTTGGCCTGACTTGGACCTGCTGACCTTGGTTGCCACCTGTGCCTGACCTCGAACTGTTGACTCTGGTTCTTTCAAGGGCCTCCCCTGTACCTGGTGATCCTGGTACCCACCTGGGTCTCACCTGGACGTGGTGACTCTAGTCACCACCGGGGACTCACCTGGACCTGGTTCCTGTGTTCCACACATGGGCCTCAAGTAGACTTGTTGACCATGGTCCCCAAGCCGGGCTCACATGGACTTCTTGCCTCTGATTCCCACCGGGGCCTTACGTGTACCTGGTAACTCTGGTCCTCACCTGGGCCTCATTTGGATCTAGTGAGTCTGGTGCCAATCTGGGCTTCATCTGGATCTGTTGACTCTGGTCCCCACCTGGACTTCACCTGGATCTGGGGACTCTGGTCTGCTTCTGGACCTCTCCTGGACCTGGTGACTCTCTTTCCAACATGGACCTCAACTGGAACTGGTGACTCTGATACTCAGTTTGGCCTCACATGGACCTGGTGTCTCTCGCCCCACTTTGATCTAACTCAGAACTGCTGAATCTTGCCCCACCTAGGCCGCACCCAGACCTGGTGACTCTTGTCCCCAGCTATGCCTCAATTCGACCTGATGAATCTGGTCCTCACGTGGGCCTCACATGGACCTGGGACTCACCTGGATAGAGTGGCTCTGGTTCCCTCAGGGGCTCACCTGATACTGGTGACTGTGGTCTTATTCTATGCCTCACCAGGACCTAGTGATTCTGTTCCCCATCTGGGCCTGCATGGCCGTTGTGACTCTGGTCCTCACCCAGGCATCATTGGGACCTGGATACTCTATTACACACCTGGGCGTCACACTGCCAAGGGAATTCTGATCCCATTCTGGGCCTCAAACTAAACTGCTTACTCTGGTTCCCCCTCTGGGCCTCAACCTTACCTGGTGACTCTGGTCACCCCTTGGGATTCACTTGGGCCTGGTGAATCTGGTCCTTAGCTGGTCCGCACCTGGATCTGGTGACTGGTCGCCACCTGGGCCTCACCTGGACTTGGTGAATCCTGTTGCCACCTGCGCCTCACCTGGACCTTGTGACTGTGGTCCCACCTGGACCACACCTGGATCTCGTTGCTCTGGTTCCCATATGGGGCTCTCCTGAATCTGGTCCGTGTTGTCTCCATCTGGCCTCACCTGGAACACAATGACTCTGATACATATTTGGGCCTCTCCTGGACCTGATGACGCTGGTCCTTACCTGGGCATCAAAGGGACCTGGATACTCTCTTATATACCTGGCCTCACCTGGACCTGGTGACTGTGGTCCCACCTGGGCCTCACCTGGACGAGGTGACTGGTTCCCACAGGGACCTCACCTGGACCTGGTGATTCAGGTCCTCATAGGGGCATCTATCGACCTGGTTTCTCAGTTCCACATCGGGGCCTCACCTGGACCTAGTGATTCTCGTCCCCTCTGGGCCTCACCCTGACGTGGTGATTCTGGTCACCCCTGGATATCACCAGAACCGGGTGACTCTGGTCCCCCTCTGGGACTCTCCCGGAGCTTGGGACACTAGTCCTCAGCTGGGCCTCAACAGGACCTGGTGAATCTACTCCTCACTTAGGCCTCGTCTGGACCTTGTGACTCTTTTCCCACGTGGCATCAATGGGACATGGTTACTCTGTTGCCCACATGGGCCTCACCTGGACATTATAACTTTGCTCCACACTTTGGCCTCAACTGGTCCTGATGAATCTGGTCCCCGCACCTAGGCCTCAATCTGGACCTGGTGAGTGTGGTCCCCACCTGGGTCTCACCTGGACCTGGTGACTCTCGTTCCCACTTGAAACACACCTGGCCCTGTTGACTGTGGTGTTCTTGTAGAGTCACATTTACCTGTGACTCCGGTCCCCACTGGGGCCTCACCTGGATCTGGTGACTCTGACCTGCAGGTTGGCCTCACCTGGACCTGGTGAGTGGGGTGGCCAAATGGGCCGCACCCATACGTGTTGACTCAGGTCCACACGTGGGCCTCTTGGACCTGGTGAATCTTGTCCTTAAATGGTCCTCTCCAAGACCCGGGGACTCTGGTCACCACCTGGGCCTCACCTGGATCTGGTGAATCTGGTCCCCATCTGGGCCTCACCCAGTCCTGGTGACTTTGTTCCCCACATGGACCTGATTGCTATGGACGCCTTCTTGGCCTCACCTGGAACTGGTGACTCTGATCCTATCTGCGCGTCAACCAGACCTGGTGAATCTGGTCCTCAACTGGGCATCATTGGTACCTGGTGACTCTGTTCCACACCTGAGCCTCACTTGGACATGATGACTCTGGAACCTCTCTGGGCCTCACCCTTTCCTGGTGACTCTGGTCCCCATCTCGATGTCACCTGAACCAGGTGATTCTGGTACCCTTATAGGGCTCAACCAGATCTGGTGACTCTGGTCCTCAACTGGGCCTCACCTAGACCTAGTGAATATGCTCCATCTGGGCCTCATCTGGACATGGTGATTCTGATCCCTAACTCGGCATTACCGGGACATGGTTCCACTGCATGGCCTGCAGGTGTGCCTCACCTGGAGCTGATAACTCTACACCCCACCTGGGCATCATCAGGACACGGTTCCTCGGCATGGCCTGCAGGTTGGCCTCACTTGGACCTAGTGAGTGGGGTTGTCACCTGAGACTCACCCATGCCTGTTGACACAGGTCCCAACGTGGGCCTCACGTGGACCTGGTGAATCTGGTCCTTCCCTTGTCCTCACCCGGAACTGGTAACTCTGGTCATCACCTGGGAATCACCTGGGCATTGTGATTCTGGTCCCCATTAGGCCTCATCCAATCCAGGTGACTTTGTTCCCACCTGGAACTGATTGCTGTGTACTCCTTCTAGGCCCTCACCTGGAACTAGTGACTCAGGTCCTAACTGGGCCTCACCCAGTTCTGGTGAATCTGGTCCTCACCTGTGGACCATTATGACCTGGATACTCTGTTCCACACGTGAGCCTCACCTGGACATGATGACACTGGATCCCCTCTGGTCCTCAGCCTGACATGGTGACTCTGGTCCCCATCTGGATGTCACCTAGACCAGGTGAATCTGGTACCCCTCCAAGCCTCAACTAGACCTGGTGACTCTGGTCCTCAACTGGGCCTAACCGGGACCTAGTGAATATGCTCCCCACCTGTACCTCATCTGGACCTGGTAACTCTGGTTCTACCTGGGCATCATTGGGACATGGTTACTCTATTCCACACTGGGACTGACCTGATCCTGGTAATTCTGGTCCTGACTTTGGCCTCTTCTCTACCAGGTGACTCGGGCTCCACCTGGGCCTCACCTGTAACTGGTGACTCTGATACTAAGCATGGCCTCACCTGACCTGGTGACTGTGGTTCCCATCGGGACCTCACCTGGACCTCGTGTCTCTGGTCCCACCTGGGCCACACCAAGAGCTGGTGTCTCTGGTACCCACCTGTGTAGCATCAGGATATGGTTACACTGTTCACTCATATTGACCCAGCCAGACCTAATCACTCTGGTCTTCACCTGGGCCACAACTGGACATGGTGACACTGGTTCCCATCTGGGTCTCACCTGGACATGGTGAGTCCGGATCCCTACCTGGTCCTCACCTGTACCTGGTGATTCTCATTCCAGCATGGACATCATGTTCACCTGGTGGCTGCAGTGTTTCTAGCTTCTCATGTACCTCGTGACTCTGGTCCCCACCAGGGACTCACCGGGACCTGGTGAGTGTGGTTGCCACCTGCACCTCACCTGGACCTGGTGATTTTGGTCTGCACCTGAGACTACCCTGGATCTGGTGACTGTGGTTCCCTCCTGGGCTTCACCTGGATTTGGGGACTCCGGTCTCCATATGGGCCTCACCTGGCCCTGTTGACCATGGTCCTCAACTGGGCAAAATTGGGACCCTGTGACTGTGTTCCACAACTGGACCTCACCAGGATCAGGTGACTCTGGTCCCCCTCTGGGTCTCACCGTGCCCTATTGACAGTGAACCCCACTTTGGCTTGGCTTCGACCTGCTGACCCTGGTTGCCAACTGCGCCTGACCTGAACTGTTGACTCTGGTTCTTTCAAGGGCCTCCCCTGTACCTGGTGATCCTGGTGCCCACCTGGGCCTCACCTGGACGTGGTGACCCTTGTCAACACCAGGGACTCACCTGGACCTGCTTACTGTGTTCCACACCTGGGCCTCAAGTACAACTCTTGACCATGGTCCCCAAGAACGCCTAACATTGACCTGTTGACTCTGATCCCCACCGGGGCCTCACGTGTACCTGTAACTCTGGTCCTAACCTGGGCCTCACCTGCACCTAGAGACACTGGCCCCCACCTGGACTTCACCTGGATCTGGTGACTCTGGTCCCCACATGAAATTTACCTGGATCTGGTGACTCTGGTCCCCACCTGGACCTCTCCTGGACCTGGTGACTCTCTTTCCAACATGGACCTCACCTGGATCTGGTGACTCTGGTCTTCAGTTTGGCCTCACCTGGACCTGGTGTCTCTTGTCCCCACTTTGACGTAATTCAGAACTGCTGAATCTTGCCCCACCTAGGCCGCACCCAGACCTGGTGACTCTTGTCCCCAGCTATGCCTCAATTCGACCTGATGAATCTGGTCCTCACGTGTGCCTCACATGTACCTGGGACTCAGCTGGATAGAGTGGCTCTGGGACCCACAAGGGTCTCACGTGATACTGCTGACTGTGTTCTAATCTATGCCTCACCAGGACCTAGTGATTCTGTTCCCCATCTGGGCTTGCATGGCCCTAGTGACTCTGGTCCTCACCCAAGCATCATTGGGACCTGGATACTCTATTCCACACCTGGGCCTCACTTTGTCCAGGGACATCTGGTCCCATTCTGGGCCTCAAACTAAACTGGTTACTCTGGTTCCCCCTCTGGGCCTCACCCTGCCCTGGTGACTCTGGTCACCCGTTGCGTTTCACTTGGGCCTGGAGAATCTGGTCCTTAGCTGGTCCACACCTGGATCTGGTGACTGGTCGCCACATGGGCCTCACCTGGACTTGGTGAATCCTGTTGCCTCCTGCGCCTCACCTGGACTTGTGACTGTGGTCCCACCTGGACCTCACCTGGACGAGGTGACTGGTTCCCACAGGGACCTCACCTGGACCTGGTGACTCAGGTCCTCATATGGGCATCATGGGACCTGGTTTCTCAGTTCCACATCGGGGCCTCACCTGGACCTAGTGATTCTTGTCCCCCTCTGGGCCTCACCCTGACGTGGTGACTCTGGTCCCCACGTGGATATCACCAGAACCGGGTGACTCTGGTCCCCCACTGGGACTCACCTGGAGCTGGGGACACTGGTCCTCAGCTGATCCTCAACAGGACCTGGTGAATCTACTCCTCACTTAGGCCTCGTCTGGACCTTGTGTCTCTTTTCCCACCTGACATCAATGGGACATGGTTACTCTGTTCCCCACCTGGGCCTCACCTGAACATGATAACTTTGATCCACACTTTGGCCTCAACTGCTCCTGATGTCTCTCGTCCCCCCTCCTAGGCCTCACTCTGGACCTGGTGACTGTGGTCCCCACCTGGGTCTCACCGGGCCTGGTGACTCTCGTTCCCACATGAACCACACCTGGACCTGGTGACTGTGGTATTCTTGTAGACTCACATTTACCTGGTGACACCGGTCCCTACTTGGGCCTCACCTGGATCTGCTGACGGTGGCTTGCAGGTTGGCCTCACCTGGACCTGCTGAGTGGGGTTGCCACCTGAGCTTCACCTATACCTGGTGACTCAGGAACCCACGTGGTTCTCTTGGACCTGGTGAATCTGGTCCTTACATGGTCCTCTCCCAAACCCGGGGATTCTGGTCACCACCTGGGCCTCCCCTGGACCTGGTGAATCTCTTCCCCATCTGGGCCTCTACCAGTCCTGGTGAGTTTGTTCCCCACCTGGACCTGATTGCTTTGGACTCTTTCTTGGCCTCACCTGGAACTGGTGACTCTTATCCTCTCTGCGCGTGACTCAGGCCTGGTGACTCTGGTCCTCACCTGGGCAACATTGGTACTTGGTGACTCTGATCCACACCTGAGCCTCACTTGGACATGATGACTCTGGAACCTCTCTGGGCCTCACCCTGACCTGGTGACTCTGGTCCCCATCTGGATGTCACCTGGACCAGGTGATTCTGGTACCCCTCTAGGCCTCAACCAGATCTGGTGACTCTTGTCCTCAAATGGGCCTCAACTGGACCTAGTGAATATGCTCCATCTGGGCCTCATTTGGACCTGGTGACTCTGGTCACTCACTGGGCATCATCTGGACATGGTTCCACTGCATGGCCTGCTGGTTTGCCTCACCTGGACCTGGTAACTCTGGTCCCTACCTGGGCATCATCGGGACATCTTGACCTGGTGAGTGGGGTTCCCACCTGGATCTTACCCATGCCTGGTGACACAGGTCCCCACGTGGGCCTCACTTGGACCTGGTGAATGTGGTCCTTACCTAGTCCTCACCCGGAACTGGTAAATCTGGTCATCACCTGGGCATCACCTAGTCCTGGTGACTATGTTCCCCACGTGGACCTGATTGCTGTGGACACCTTCTTGGCCTCACCTGGAAGTGGTAACTCTGATCCCAACTGGGCCTCTCCCAGATCTGGTGACTCTGGTCCTCACCTGGGCCTCATCTGGACCTAGTGACTCTGCATGGCTTGTAGGTTGGCCTCACCTGGACCTGGTAACTCTCGTCCCTACCTGAGCATCTTTCGGACCTGGTTGCTCTGCATGGCTTGCAGGTTGGCCTCACCTGGAACTGGTGAGTGGGTTTGTCACCTGGGCCTCACACTTGCCTAGTGACACAGGTCCCCACGTGGGCCTCACTTGGACCTGGTGAATCTGGTCCTTACCTGGTGGTCACCCGGAACTGGTAACTCTGGTCACCACATGGGAATCACCTGGGCCTGGTGAATCTGGTCCCCATCTGGGCCTCACCCAGTCCTGTTGACTTTCTTCCCCACCTGGACCTGATTGCTGGGGACTCCTTCTTGGCTAACCTGGAACTGCTGACTCTGATGCTAACTGGGCCTCACCCAGATCTGGTGATTCTGGTCCTCACCTGTGGACCATTATGACCTGGATACTCTGTTCCACACCTGAGCCTCAACCGGATATGTTGACTCTGGATCCCTTCTGGGCCTCAGCTGACATGAGGACTCTGGTCCCCATCTGGATGTCACCAGACCAGGTGAATCTGGTACCCCTCTAGGCCTCACCTAGACCTGGTGACTCTGGTCCTCAACTGGGCCTCAACGGACCTAGTTAACATAGTCCCCACCTGCGCCACATCTGGACCTGGTGACTCTGGTTCTACCTGGGCATCATCGGGACATGGTTACTCTATTCCCAATTGGAGTGACCTGATCCTGGTACCTCTGGTCCTGGCTTTGGCCTCTTCTGTACCAGGTGACTCTGGATCCACCTTGGGTTCACCGGTAACTGGTGACACTGATCCTAAGCATGGCCTCACCTGACCTGGTGACTGTGGTTCACATCGGGACCTCCCCTGGACCTCATGTCTCTGGTCCAAACTGGGCCTCACCAGGACCTGGTGTCTCTGGTACCCACCTTGGTAGCATCAGGATACGGTTACACTGTTCACTAACAGTGACCCAGCCGGACCTATTAACTCTGGTCTTCACCTGGGCCACACCTGGACATGTTGACACTGGTTCCCACCTGGGTCTCACCTGGACATGGTGACTCATATCCCCACCTGCTCCTCCCCTGTAACTGGTGATTCTCGTTCCCACATGGACATCATGTGGACATGGTGGCTGCAGTGTTTCTAGCTTCTCATGTACCTCGTGACTCTGGTCCCCACCAGGGCCTCACAGGGACCTGGTGAGTGTGGTTGCCACCTGCACCTCAAGTGGACCTGGTCATTCTGGTCTGCACCTGAGACTACCCTGGATCTGGTGACTGTGGTCCCCACCAGGGCTTCAACTGCTTTGGGGACTCCGTGTCCATCTGGGCCTCACCTGGCCCTGTTGACCATGGTCCTCAACTGGGCAAAATTGGGACCCGTTGACTGTATTCCACAACTTGACCTCACCTGGACCAGGTGATTCTGGTCTCCCTCTGGGACTCACCACGCCCTAGTGACTGTGAACCCAAGAGTTCCCTGACTTGGACCTGCTGACCCTTGTTGCCACCTGCGCCTGACCTCGAACTGTTGACTCTGGTACTTTCAAGGGCCTACCCTGTACCTTGTGATCCTGGTCGCCACCTGGGACTCACCTGGACGAGGTGACTCGTGTCACAACCGCGTACTCACCTGGATCTGCTGACTGTGTTCCACATCTGGGCATCAAGTAGAATTGTTGACCATGGTCCCCAAGCCGGCCTCACATGACCTGTTGCCTCTGATCCCCACCGGGGCCTCACGTGTACCTGGTAACTCTGGCCCTCATCTGGGCCTCATCTGGACCTAGTGACTCTGGTCCCCACCTGGGCTTCACCTGGATCTGGTGACTCTGGTCCCCACCTGTATCTCACCTGGATCTGGTGACTCTGGTCCACACCTGGACCTCTCCTGCAACTGGTGACTCTCTTGCCAACATGGACCTCACCTGGATCTGGTGACTCTGGTCCTCAGTTTGGCCTCACCTGGACCTGGTGTCTCTCGTCCCCACTTGGAGCTAACTCAGAACCTCTGAATCTTGCCCCACCTAGGCCGCACCCAGACCTGGTGCCTCTTGTCACCAGCTATGCCTCAATTCGACCTGATGAATCTGGAACTCACGTGGGCCTCACATGGTCCTGGGACTCAGCTGGATAGAGTGGCTCTGGTTCCCACAAGGGACTCAAATGATACTGGTGACTGTGGTCTTATTCTATGCCTCACCAGGACCTAGTGATTCTGTTCCCCATCTGGGCCTGCATGGCCCTAGAGACTCTGGTCCTCACCCAGGAATCATTGGGAACTGGATACTCTATTCCACACCTGGGTCTCAGTTTGACCAGGGACCTCTGGTCCCATTCTGGGCCTCAAACTAAACTGGTTACTCTGGTTCCCCCTCTTGGCCTCACCCTTACCTGGTGACTCTGGTCACCCCTTGGGCTTCACTTGGGCCTGGTGAATCTGGTCCTTAGCTGGTCCGCACCTGGAATTGGTGACTGGTCGCCACCTGGGTCTCACCTGGGCTTGGTGATTCCTGTTGCCACCTCCGCCTTACCTGGACCTTGTGACTGTGGTCCCACCTGGACCTCACCTGGATCTGGTGGCTCTGATTCCCATATGGGGCTCTCCTGGACCTGGTTCCTGCGGTCTCCATCTGGCCTCACCTGGAACACAATGACTCTGATACATATTTGGGCCTCTCATGGACCTGTTGACTCTGGTCCTTACCTAGGAATCATTGGGACCTGGATACTCTCTTATATACCTGGGCCTCACCTGGACCTGGTGACTGTGGTCCCACCTGGGCCTCACCTGGACGAGGTGACTGGTTCCCACATGGACCTCACCAGGACCTAGTGACTCAGGTCCTCATATGGACATCATGGGACCTGGATTCTCAGTTCCACTTCGGGGCCTCACCTGGACCTAGTGATTCTCGTCCCCCTCTGCGCATCCCCCTGACATGGTGACTGTGGTCCCCACCTGGATATCACCAGAACCGCGTGCCTCTGGTCCCCCTCTGGGACTCACCCGGAGCTGGGGACTCTGGTGCTCAATTGGGCCTCAAGAGGACCTGGTGAATCTACTCCTCATTAGGCCGCGTCTGGACCTTGTGACTCTTTTTCCCCCTGGCATCAATGGGATATGTTTACTCTCTTCCCCACCTGGGCCTCACCTGGACATGATAACTTTGCTCCACACTTTGGCCTCAACTGGTCTTGATGACTCTGGTCACCCCACCTAGGCCTCAATCTGGACCTGATGACTGTGGTCCCCACCTGGGTCTGACCTGGGCCTCGTGACTCTCGTTCCCACAGGAACCACACCTGGCCCTGGTGACAGTGGTGTTCTGGTAGACTCACATTTACATGGTGACTCTGGTCCCCGCTAGGTCCTCACGTCGATCTGGTGACTTTGGCCTGCAGGTTTGCCTCACCTGGACCTAGTGAGTGGGGTTGCCACCTGGGCCTCATTCATACCTGGTGACTCAGGTCCTCACGTGGGCCTCTTGAACCTGGTGAATCTGGTCCTTACCTGGTCATCTCCCAGACCCGGGGACTCTGGTCACCACCTGGGCCTCACCTGGACTTGCTCAATCTGGTCCTCATCTTGGCCTCTCCCAGTCTTGGTGACTTTGTTCCCCACCAGGACCTGATTGCTGTGGACTCTTTCTTGGACTCACCTGGAACTGGTGACTCTGATCCTATCTGCGTGTCACCCTGACCTGGTGACTCTGGTCCACAACTGGGCATCATTGGTACCTGGGACTCTGTTCCACACCTGAGCCTCACCTGGACATGATGACTCTGGAACCTCTCTGTGTCTCACCCTGACCTGGTGACTCTGGTCCCCAACTGGATGTCATCTGGACCAGGTGATTCTGGTACCCCTCTAGGCCTCAACCAGATCTGGTGACTCTAGTCCTCAACTGGGCCTCACCTGGACCTAGTGAATATGCTCCATCTGTGCCTCATTTGGACGATGGTGACTCTGGTCCCTACCTGGGCATCATCAAGACATGGTTCCACTGCAGGGCCTGCAGGTTGGCCTCACCTGGACCTGGTAACTCTGGTCTCTACCTGGGAATCATCGGGACATGGTTCCTCTGCATGGCCTGCCGATTGGCCTCACTTGGACCTTTTGAGTGGGGTTGTCCCCTGGGCCTCACCCATGCCTGGTGACACAGGTCCCCACGTGGGCCGCACTTGGACCTGGTGAATCTGTTCCTTACCTTGTTCTCACCCGGAACTCGTAACTCTGGTCACCACCTGGGAATCACCTGGGCCTAGTGAATCTGGTCCCCATCTGGGCCTCACCCAGTCCTGGTGACTTTGTTCCCCACCTTGACCTGATTGCTGTGGACTCTTTCATGGCCTCAACTGGACCTGGTGACTCTGATCCTATCTGCGTGTCACCCAGACCTGGTGACTCTGGTCCTCACCTGGGCGTCATTGGTACCTGGTGACTCTGTTCCACACCTGAGCCTCACCTGGACATGAGGCTCTGGACTCTGGAACCACTCTGGGCCTAACCCTGACCTGGTGACTCTGGTCTCCATCTGGATGTCACATGGACCAGGTGATTTTTGTACCCCTCTAGGCCTCAACCAGTTCTGGTGACGCTGCTCCTCAACTGGGCCTCACCTGGACCTATTGAATATGCTCCAACTGGGCCTCATTTGGACCTGGTGACTCTGGTCCCTACGTGGGCATCATCGGGACATGGTTCCACTGCATGGCCTTTAGGTTGGCCACACCTGGACCTGGTAACTGTGGTTCTACCTGGGCATCATCGGGACACTCTTCCTCTGCATTGCCTGCAGGGTGGCCTCACCTGGACCTGGTGAGTGGGGTTGCCACTTGGGCCTCACCCATACCTGGTGACCCAGGTGCCCACGTGGGACTCTTTGGACCTGGTGAATCTGGTCCTTACCTGGTCCTCACCCGGAACTGCTAACTCTGGTCACCACCTGGGAATCACCTGGGCCTGGTGAATCTGGTCCCCATCTGGGCCTCACCCAGTCCTGGTGATTTTGTTCCCCACCTGGACCTGATTGCTGTGGACTCCTTCTTGGCCTCACCTGGAAGTGGTGACTCTGATCGTAGCTGGGCCTCTCCAGATCTGGTGACTCTGGTCCTCACCTGTGGACCATTATGACCTGGATACTCTGTTCCACACCTGAGCCTCACCTGGACATGATGACTCTGGATTCACTCAAGGCCTCACCATGACATGGTGACTCTGGTCCCCATCTGGATGTCACCTAGAACAGGTGAATCTGGTACCCCTCTAGGCGTCAACTAGACCTAGTGACTCTGGTCCTCATCTGGGCCTCACCTGGACCTACTTAATATTCTCCCCACCTGCGCCTCGATGGACCTGGTGACTCTGATTCTACCTGGGCATCATTGGGACATGGATACTGTATTACGCACTGGGACTGCCCTGATCCTGGTAACTCTGGTCCTGACTTTGGCCTCTTCTGTACCAGGTGACTCTGGTTCCACCTGGGCCTCACCTGTACCTGGTGACTCTGATCCTAAGCATGGCCTCACCTGACCTGGTGACTGAGGTTCCCATCGGGACATCACCTGGACCTCATGTCTCCGGTTACACCTGGGCCTCACCAGGACCTGGTGTCTCTGGTACCCACCTGGGTAGCATCAGGATATCGTTACACTGTTCACTAATACTCATCCAGCAGGACCTAATAACTCTGGTCTTCACCTGGGGCACACCAGTTCATGGTGACACTGGTTCCCACCTGGGTCTCACCTGGACATGGTGAGTCGGATCCCCACCTGTTCCTCACCTGTAACTGGTGATTTTCATTCCCACATGGACATCATGTGGACCTGGTGGCTGCAGTGTTTCTAGATTCTCATGTACCTCGTTACTCTTGTCACCACCAGGGACTCACCTGGACCTGGTTACTGTGTTCCACACATGGGCTTCAAGTACAATTGTTGACCATGGTCCCCAAGCCGGCCTCACATGGACCTGTTGCCTCTGATCCCCACCGTGGCCTCACGTGAACCTGGTAACTCTGGTCCTCACCTGGGCCTCATCTGGACCTAGTGACTCTGGTCCCCACCTGGGCTTCACTTGGATCTGGTGACTCTGGTCCCCACCGGGACTTCACCTGGATCTGGTGACTCTGGGACCCACCTGGAACTCTCCTGGACCTGGTGGCTTTCTTTCCAACATGGACCTCACCTGGATCTGGTGACTCTGGACCTCAGTTTGGCCTCACATGGACCTGGTGTCTCTCTTCCCCACTTGGACCTAACTCAGAACTGCTGAATCTTGCCCCACCTAGGCCGCACGGAGACCTGGTGACTCTTGTCCCACT
The DNA here is from genome assembly GCF_053574225.1 of Canis aureus. Classification (NCBI taxonomy): domain Eukaryota; kingdom Metazoa; phylum Chordata; class Mammalia; order Carnivora; family Canidae; genus Canis; species Canis aureus. The sequence goes on from NC_135632.1 coordinate 58,697,431, forward strand.
ATGCCTCAATTCGACCTGATGAATCTGGTCCTCACGTGGGCCTCACATGGATCTGGGACTCAGCTGGATAGAGTGGCTCTGGTTTGCACAAGGGGCTCACCTGATACTGCTGACTGTGGTCTTATTCTATGCCTCACCAGGACCAAGTGATTCTGTTACCCATTTGGGCCTGCATGGCCCTAGTGACTCTGGTCCTGACCCAGGCATCATTGGGACCTGGATACTCTATTCCACACCTGGGCCTCACTTTGACCAGGGACCTCTGGTCCCATTCTGGGCCTCAAACTAAACTGGTTACTCTGGTTCACCCTCTGGGCCTCACCCTTACCTGGTGAAGCTGGTCACCCCTTGGGTTTCACCTGGGCCTGGTGAATCTGGTCCTTAGCTGATCTTCACCTGAATCTGGTGACTGGTCGCCACCTGGGCCTCACCTGGACTTGGTGAATCCTGTTGCCACCTGCGCCTCACCTGGACCTTGTGACTCTGGTCCCACCTGGACCTCACCTGGATCTGGTGTCTCCGGTTCCCATATGGGGCCTCCTGGACCTGGTTCCTGTGGTCTCCATCTGGCCTCACGAGGAACACAATGACTCTGATCCATATTTGGGCTTCTCCTGGACCTGTTGACTCAGGTCCTCATCTAGGCATCATTGGCACCTGGATACTCTCTTATATACCTGGGCCTAACCTGGAACTGGGGTGACTGGGGTCCCCCTGGGCCTCACCTGGACGAGTTGACGGTTTCCCACAGGACCTCAACTGGACCTGGTGATTCAGGTCCTCATACGGGCATCATGGGACCTGGTTTCTTAGTTATACATCAGGGCCTCACCTGGACCTAGTGATTTTCGTGCCCCTGTGGGCCTCACTCTACGTGGTGCCTCTGGTCCCCACCTGGATATCACCAGTACTGGGTCACTCGCCCCCTCTGGGACTCCCCCGGAGCTGGTTACACTGGTCTTCAACTGGGCCTCAACAGGACCTGGTGAATCTACTCCTCACTTAGACCTCGTCTGGACCTTGTGACACTTTTCGCACCTGGCATCAATGGGACATTGTTACTCTGTTCCACACCTGGGCCTCACCTGGACATGATAACTTTGCTCCACACTTTGGCCTCAACTGGTTCTGATGACACTGGTCGCCCCACCTTGTCCTCAATCTGGACCTGGTGACTGTGGTCCCCACCTGGGTCTCACCTGGACCTGGTGACTCTTGTTCCCACATGAACCACACCTGGACCTGGTGACTGTGGTGTACTTGTAGACTCACATTTACCTGGTGACTCCTGTCCCCACTAGGGCCTCACCTGGATCTGGTGACTCTGGCCTGCAGGTTGGCCTCACCTGGACCTAGTGAGTGGGGTTGCCACCTGGGCATCACCCATACCTGGTGTCTCAGGTCACCACGTGGGCCTCTTGGACCTGGTGAATCTGGACCGTACCTGGTCCTCTCCCAGACCCGGGGACTCTGGTCACCACCTGGGCCTCACATGGACCTGGTGAATGAATCTGTTCCCCATCTGGGCCTCACCCAGTCCTGGTGACTTTGTTCCCCACCTGGACCTGATTGCTGTGGACTCTTTGGCCTCATCTGGACCTGGTGACTCTGATCCTATCTGCGCGTCGCCCAGACCTGGACACTCTGGTCCTCACCTGGGCATCATTGGTACCTGGTGACTCTGTTCCACACTTGAGCCTCACCTGGACATGATGACTGTGGAACCACTCTGGGCCTAACCCTGACCTGGTGACTCTGGTCTCCATCTGGATGTCACATGGACCAGGTGATTCCGGTACCCCTCTAGGCCTCAACCAGTTCTGGTGACTCTGGTCCTCAACTGGGCCTCACCTGGACCTATTGAATATGCTCCATGTGGGCCTCATTTGGACCTGGTGACTCTGGTCCCTACCTGGGCATCATCGGGACATGGATCCACTGCATGGCCTGCAGGTTGGCTTCAGCTGGACCTGGTAACTCTGTTCCCTACCTGGGCATCAACGGGACACGGTTCCTCTGTATGGCCTCCAGGTTGGCCTCACCTGGACCTAGTGAGTGGGGTTGCCACCTGGGGCTCACCCATACCTGGTGACACAGGTCCGCACGTGGGCCTCTTGGACCTGGTGAATCTGGCCCTTATGGTCCTCACCCGGACCTGGTAATCCTGGTCACCACCTGGGAATCACCTGGACCTGGTGAATCTGGTCTCCATCTGGGCCTCAACAGTCCTGTTGACTTTGTTCCCCACCTGGACCTGATTGCTGTGGACTCCTTCTTGGTCTCAACTGGAACTGGTGACTCTGATCCTCACTGGGCCTCACAGAGATCTGGTGACTCTGGTCCTCACCTGTGGACCATTATGACCTGGATACTTTGTTGCACACCTGAGCCTCACCTGGACATGTTGACTCTGGAGCCCCTCTGGGCCTCACCCTGACATGTTGACTCTGGTCCCCATCTGGATGTCACCTAGATCAGGTGAATCTGGTACCCCTCTAGGCCTCAACTAGACCTGGTGACTCTGGTCCTCAACAGGGCCTCAACGAGACCTAGTGAATATGCTCCCCACCTGCGCCTCATGTGGACCTGGTGACGCTGGTTCTATCTGGGCATCATCGGGACATGGTTACTCTGTTCCCCACTGGGACTGAGCTGATCCTGGTAACTCTGGTCCTGACTTTGGCCTCTCTGTACCAGGTGATTCTGGCTCTAACTGGGCCTCACCTGTAACTGGTGACTCTGATTCTAAGCATGGCCTCACCTGACCTGGTGTTTGTGGTTCCCATAGGGACCTCACCTGGACCTCATGTCTCTGGTCCCACCTGGGCCTCACCAGGGCCTGGTGTCTATGCTACCCACCTGGGTAGCATCAGGATATGGTTACACTGTTCACTAACAGTGACCCAGCCGGACCTATTAACTCTGGTTTTCACCTGGGCCACACCTGGACATGGTGACAATGTTTCCCACGAGGGTCTCACATGGATATGGTGAGTCGGATCCCCACATGGTCCTCACCTGTAACTGGTGATTCTCGTTCCCACATGGATATCAGGTGGACCTGTTGGCCGCAGTGTTTCTAGCATCTTTTTTTTTTAATTTTTATTTATTTATGATAGTCACAGAGAGAGAGAGAGGCAGAGACACAGACAGAGGGAGAAGCAGGAACCATGCACCGGGAGCCCGACGTGGGATTCGATCCCGGGTCTCCATGATCGCGCCCTGGGCCAAAGGCAGGCTCCAAACCGCTGCGCCACCCAGGGATCCCATGTGTTTCTAGTTTCTCATGTACCCCGTGACTTTGGTCCCCACCAGTGCCTTACCGGGACGGGGTGAGTTTGGTTGCCACCTGCACCACACCTGGACCTGGTGATTCTGGTCAGCACCTGAGACTACCCTGGATCTGGTGACTGTGGTCCCCACCTGGGCTTCACCTGAATTTCCGGACTCTGGCCCCATCTGGGCCTCACCTGGCCCTGTTGACCATGGTCCTCAACTGGGCAAAATTGGACCTGGTGACTGTGTTCCACAACTGGACCTCACATGGACCAGGTGACTATGCTCCCCCTCTGGGTCTCACCGTGCCCTAGTGACTGTGAATTCCACTTTGGCTTGACTTGGTCCTGCTGACCCTGGTTGCCACCTGCGCCTGAACTCGAACTGTTGACTCTGGTTCTTTCAAAGGCCTCCCCTGTACCTGGAGATCCTGGTCCCCACCTGGGCGTCACCTGGACGTGGTGTCTCTTGTCACCACGGGGGACTCACCTGGATCTGCTTACTGTGTTCCACACCTGGGTCTCAAGTGGACCTGTTGACCAAGGTCCCCAAGCCGGCCTCACATGGACCTGTTGCCTCTGATCCCCACCGGATCCTCACGTGTACCTGGTAACTCTGGTTCTCACCTGGGCCTCATCTGCACCTTGTGACTCTGGTCCCCACCTGGGCTTCACCTCGATCTGGTGACTCTGGTCCCCACCTGGACTTCACCTGGATCTGGTAAATCTGGTCCCCACCTGGACCTCTCCTGGACCTGGTGACTCTCTTTCCAACATGGACCTCACCTGGATGTGGTGACTCTGGTACTCAGTTTGGCCTCACCTGGACCTGGGGTCTCTCATCCCCACTTTGACCTAACTCAGAACTGCTGAATCTTGCCCCACCTAGGCCACACCCAGACCTGGTGACTCTTGACCCCAGCTATGCCTCAATTCGACATGATGTTCTGGTCCTCACGTGGGCTTCACATGGACCTGGGACTCAGCTGGATAGAGTGGCTCTGGTTCCCACAAGGGGCTCACCTGATACTGGTGACTGTGGTCTTTTTTAATGCCTCACCAGGACCTAGTGATTCTGTTCCCCATCTGGGCCTGCATGGCCCTAGTGACTCTGGTCCTCACCCAGGCAGCATTCGGACCTGGATACTCTATTCCACACCTGGGCCTCCTTTCACCACTGACCTCTGGTCCCATTCTGGACCTCAAACTAAACTGGTTACTCTCTTTCCCCCTCTGGGCCTCACCCTTACCTGGTAAATCTGGTCACCCCTTGGGCTTCACTTGGGCCTGGTAAATCTGGTCCTTAGCTGGTCCGCACATGGATCTGGTGACTGTTCGCCACCTAGGCCTCACCTGGACTTGGTGAATCCTGTTGCCACCTGCGCCTCACCGGGACCTTGTGACTCTTTTCCCACCTGGCATCAATGGGACATGGTTACTCTGTTCGCCACCTGGCCCTCACCTGGACATGATAACTTTGCTCCACACTTTAGCCTCAACTGGTCGTGATGACTCTGGTCCTCCCACCTAAGCCTCAATCTGGACCTCGTGACTGTGGTCCCCACCTGTTTCTCACCTGGACCTGGTGTCTCTCGTTCCCACATGAACCACACCTGGACTTGGTGACTGTGGTGTTCTTGTAGACGCACATTTACCTGGTGACTCCGGTCCCCACTAGGGCCTCTCGTGGATCTGGTGACTCTGGCCTGAAAGTTGGCCTCACCTGGACCTGGTGAGTCGGGTTGCCACCCCATACCTGGTGACTCAGTTCCCAACGTGGGCCTCTTGGACCTGGTGAATCTGGTCCTTACCTGGTCCACTCCCAGACCCGGGGACTCTGGTCACCACCTGGGACTCACCTGGACCTGTTGAATTTGCTCCCCATCTGGGCCTCACCCAGTCCTGGTGACTGTGTTCCCCACCTGGAGCTGATTGCTATGGACTCTTTCTTGGCCTCACCTGGAACTGGTGACTCTGATCATATCTGCGCGTCACCCAGATCTGGTCACTCTGGTTCTCACCTGTGGACTACTATGACCTGGACACTGCGTTCCACACCTGAGCCTCACCTGGACATGATGACTCTGGAGCCTCTCTGGGCCTCACTCTGACTTGGTGACTCAGGTCCCCATCTGGATGTCACCTGTACCAGGTGATTCTGATACCCCTCTAGGCCTCAACCAGATCTGGTGACTCTGGTCCCCAACTGGGCCTCACCTGGACCTAGTGAATATGCTCCATCTGGGTCTCTTTTGGACCTGATGACTCTTGTCCCTTCCTGGGCATCATCGGGTCATGGCTCCAATGCATGACCTGCAGGTTAGCCTCACCTGGACCTCGTAACTCTGGTCCCTACCTGGGCATCATGGGGACCTGGTTCCACTGCATGGCCTGCAGGTTGTCCTCACCTGGACCTGGTAACTCTGGTCCCTACCTTGGCATTATCGGGACCCGGTTACTTTGCATGGCCTGCAGGGAGGCCTCACCTGGACCTGGTGAGTGGGGTTGCCACTTGGGCCTCAGGCATACCTGGTGACACAGGCCCCTATGTGGGCCTGACTTGGACCTGGTGTATCTGGTAATTCTGGTCACCACCTGGGAATCACCTGGACCTGGTGAATCTGGTAACTCTGGTCACCACCTGGGAATCACTTGGAACTGGTGAATCTGTGTCCCCATCTGGGCCTCATTCAGTCCTCGTGAATTTTTTCCCCACCTGGACCTGATTGCTGTGGACTCCTTCTTAACCTCACCTGGAACTCTTGACTCTGATCCTAACTGGGCCTCACCCAGATCTGTTGACTCTGGTCCTCACCTGTTTACCATTATGACCTGGATACTCTGTTCCACACCTGAGACTCACCTGGACATGATGACTCTGGATCCCCTCTGGGCCTCTCCCTGACATGGTGACTCTGGTCCCCATCTGGAAGGCACCTAGTCCAGGTGAATCTGGTACCCCTCTATGCCTCAACTAGACCTGGTGACTCTGGTCCTCTACTGGGCCTCAACGGGACGTAGTGAATATGCTCCCCACCTTTGCCTCATCTGGACCTGGTGACTCTGGCTCCACCTGGGCCTCACCTGGAACTGGTTACTCTGATCCTATCTGCGCGTCACCGAGATCTGGTAACTCTGGGCCTCACCTGAGCATCATTGGTACCTGGTGACTCTGTTCCACGCCTGAGCCTAAACTGGACATGATGACTCTGGAACCACTCTGGGCCTCTCCCTGAACTGATGCCTCTGGTCCCCATCTGGATGTCACCTGGACGAGGTGATTCTCGTACCCCTCTAAGCCTCAACCAGATCTGGTGACAGTGGTCTTCAACTGGGCCTCACTGGACCTAGTGAATATTCTCCATGTGGGTCTCATTTGGACCTGGTGACTCTGGTCCCTACCTGGGCATCATCGGGACATGGTTCCACTGCATGGCCTGCATATTGGCCGCACCTGGACCTGGTAACTGTGTTCCCTACCTGGGCATTATCGGGACATGGTTCCTCTGCGTGGACTGCAGGTTGGCCTCACCTGGACCTGGGGAGTGGGGTTGCCACCTGAGCCTCACCCATGCTTGGTGACACAGGTACCCACGTGGACTCACTTGGACCTGGTGAATCTGGTCCTTACCTGGTCGTCACCCGGAACTGGTAACTCTGGTCACCACCTGGGAATCACCTGGACCTGGTGAATCTGGTCCCCATCTGGGCCTCACCCAGTCCTCGTGACTTTGTTCCCCACCTGGACCTGATTGCTGTGGACTCCTTCTTGGCCTCACCTGGAACTGGTGACTCTGATCCTAACTGGGGCTCACCCAGATCTGGTGACTCTGGTCCTCACCTGTGGACCATTATGATCTGGATCTCTGTTCCACACCTGAGCCTCACCTGGACATGATGACTCTGGGTCCCCTCTGGGCCTCACCCTGACATGGTGACTCTGCTCCCAATCTGGATGTCACCTAGACCAGGTGAATCTGGTACCCTCTAGGACTCAACTAGACCTGGGGATTCTGGTCCTCAAGTGCGCCTCACCGAGACCTAGAGCATATGCTTCCCACCTGCTCCTCATCTGGACTTGGTGACTCTGGTTCTACCTGCGCATCATCGGGACATGGTTACTCTATTCCCCACTGGGACTGACCTGATCCTGGTAACTCTGGTCCTGACTTTGGCATCTTCTGTACCAGGTGATACTGGTTCCTCCTGGGCCTCACCAGTATCTGCTGACTCTGATCCTAAGCATGGCCTCACCTGACCTGGTGACTGTGTTTCCCATCGGGACCTCACCTGGACCTCATATCTCTGGTCCCACCTGGGCCTCACCAGGACCTGGTGTCTCTGGTACGCACCAGGGTAGAATCAGGATATGGTTACACTGTTCACTAACAGTGACCCAGCCGGACCTATTAACTCTGGTCTTCATCTGGGCCACACCTGGACATGGTGACACTGGTTCCCACCTGGGTCTCACCTGGACATGGTGAGTCGGATCCCCACCTGGTCCTCACCTGTAACTGGTGATTCTCGTTCCCATATGGACATCTGTGGACCTAGTGGCTGCAGTGTTTCTAGCTTCTCATGTACCTCGTGACTCTGGTCCCCACCAGGGCCTCACCGGGACCTGGTGAGTGTGGTTGCCACCTGCACCTCACCTGGACTTGGTGATTCTGGCTTGCACCTGAGACTACCCTGGATCTGGTGACTGTGGTCCCCACCTGGTCTTCACCTGGATTTGGGGACTCCGGTCCCCATCTGGGCCTCACCTGGCCCTGTTAACCATGGTCCTCAACTGGGCACAATTGGGGCCCGGTGACTGTGTTCCACAAATGGACCTCACCTGCACCATGTGACTCTGGTCCCCCTCTTGGTCTCACCGTGCCCTAATGACTGTGAACCCCACTTTGGACTGACTTGGACCTGCTGACCCTGGTTGCCACCTGCGCTTGACTTCGACCTGTTGACTCTGGTTCTTTCTTTTTTCTTTTTTTTTTTAAATTTATTTTTTATTATTGGTGTTCTATTTACTAACATACAGAATAACCCCCAGTGCCCGTCAGCCATTCACTCCCACCCCCCGCCCTCCTCCCCTTATACCACCCGTAGTTCGTTTCCCAGAGTTAGCAGTCTTTACGTTCTGTCTCCCTTTCTGATATTTCCCACACATTTCTTCCCCCTTCCCTTATATTCCCTTTCACTATTATTTATATTCCCCAAATGAATGAGAACATATAATGTTTGTCTCTCTCCAACTGGCTTACTTCACTCAGCATAATACCCTCCAGTTCCATCCATGTTGAAGCAAATGGTGGGTATTTGTCATTTCTAATAGCTGAGTAATATTCCATTGTATACATAAACCACATCTTCTTTATCCATTCATCTTTCGTTGGACACCGAGGCTCCTTCCACAGTTTGGCTATCGTGGCCATTGCTGCTATAAACATCAGGGTGCAGGTGTCCCGGCGTTTCATTGCATTTGTCTCTTTGGGGAAAATCCCCAACAGTGCAATTGCTGGGTCGTAGGGCAGGTATAGTTTTAACTGTTTGAGGAACCTCCACACAGTTTTCCAGAGTGGCTGCACCAGTTCACAATCCCACCAAAAGTGTATGAGGATTCCCTTTTCTCCGCATCCTCTCCAACATTCGTTGTTTCCTGTCTTGTTAATTTTCCCCATTCTCACTGGTGTGAGGTGGTATCTCATTGTGGTTTTGATTTGTATTTCCCTGATGGCAAGTGATGCAGAGCATTTTCTCATGTGCATGTTGGCCATGTCTATGTCTTCCTCTGTGAGATTTCTGTTCATGTCTTTTGCCCATTTCATGATTGGATTGTTTGTTTCTTTGGTGTTGAGTTTGATAAGTTCTTTATAGATCTTGGAAACTAGTCCTTTATCTGATATGTCATTTACAAATATCGTCTCCCATTCTGTAGGTTGTCTTTGAGTTTTGTTGACTGTATCCTTTGCTGTGCAAAAGCTTCTTATCTTGATGAAGTCCCAATAGTTCATTTTTGCTTTTGTTTCTTTTGCCTTCGTGGATGTATCTTGCAAGAAGTTACTATGGCCGAGTTCAAAAAGGGTGTTGCCTGTGTTCTTCTCTAGGATTTTGATGGAAACTTGTCTCACATTTAGATCTTTCATCCATTTTGAGTTTATCTTTGTGTATGGTGAAAGAGAGTGGTCTAGTTTCATTCTTCTGCATGTGGATGTCCAATTTTCCCAGCACCATTTATTGAAGAGACTGTCTTTCTTCCAATGGATAGTCTTTCCTCCTTTATCGAATATTAGTTGCCCATAAAGTTCAGGGTCCACTTCTGGATTCTCTATTCTGTTTCACTGATCTATGTGTCTGTTTTTGTGCCAGTAGACTTTAGTTCTTTCAAGGGCCTCAACTGTACTTGGTGATCCTGGTCCCCACCTGGGACTCAACTGGACATGGTGACTCTTTTCACCACCGGGGACTCACCTGGACCTGCTTACTGTGTTACACACCAGGGCTTCAAGTAGACCTGTTGACCATGGTCCCCAAGTCGGCCTCACATGGACCGGTTGCCTGTGATCCCAACCGGGGCCTCACGTGTACCTGGTAAGTCTGGTGCTCACCTGGGCCTCATCGGGACCTAGTGACTCTGGTCCCCACCTGGGCTTCACGTGGATCTGGTGACTCTGATCCCGACCTGGACTTCACCTGGATCTGGTGACTCTGGTACCCACCTGGACCTCTCCCGGACCTGGTGACTCTCTTTCCAACATGGACCTCACATGGATCTGGTGACTCTGGTCCTCAGTTTGGCCTCACCTGGACCTGGCGTGTCTCGTCTCCACTTTGACCTAAATCTGAACTGCTGAATCTTGCCCCACCTAGGCCGCACACAGACCTGGTGACTCTTGTCCCCAGCTATGCCTCAAATCGAACTAATGAATCTGGTCCTCACGTGAGCCTCACATGGACCTGGAACTCAGCTGGATAGAGTGGCTCTGGTACACGCAACGGGATCAAATGATACGGCTGACTGTGGTCTTATTCTGTACCTCACGAGGACCTAGTGATTTGTCCCCATCTGGGCCTGCATGGCCCTAGTGACTCTGGTCCTCACCCATGCATCATTGGGACCTGATACACTATTCCACACCTGGGCCTCCCTCTGACTAGGGACCTCTGGACCCATTCTGGGCCTCAAACTAAACTGGTTACTCTGGTTCCCCCTCTGGGACTCACCCTTACCTGGTGACTCTGGTCACCCCATGGGCTTCATTTGGACCTGGTGAATCTGGTCCTTAGCTTGTCCTCACTTGGATCTGGTGACTGGTCGCCAGCTGGGCCTCACCTGGACTTGGTGAATCCTGTTGCCACCTGCGCCTCACCTGGACCTTGTGACTGTGGTCCCACCAGGACCTCACCTGGATCTGGTGGCTCTGCTTCCCATATGGGGCTCTCCTGGACCTGATTCCTGTGGTCTCCATCAGGCATCACCTGGAACAAAATGACTCTGGTCTATATTTGGGCCTCTCCTGGACTGTTGACTCTGGTCCTTACCTGGGCATCATTGCGACCTGGATACGCTCTTATATACCTGGGCCTCACCTGGACCTGGTGACAGTGGTCCCACCTGGGCCTCACCTGGACGAGGTGACTTGTTCCCACAGGGACCTCACCTTGACCTGCTGACTTACGTCCTCATATGGGTATCATGGGACCTTGTTTCAGTTCCACATCGGGACCTCACCTGGAGCTAGTGATTCTCCTCCCCTTCTGGGATCACCCTGACGTGGTGACTCTGGTCCCCACCTGGATATCACGGGAACCGTGTGACTCTGGTCCCCCTCTGGACCCACCCGGAGCTGGGGACACTGGTCCTCAACTGGGCCTCACCTGAACCTGGTGAATCTGGTTCCCATTTGGGCCTCACCCAGTACTGGTGACTTTGTTCCCCACATGGACCTGATTGCTGTGGACTCTTTCTTGGCCTCACCTGAAACTGGTGACTCTGAACCTATCTACGCGTCACCCAGATCTGGTGACTCTGGTCCTCACGTGGGCATCATTGGTACCTGGTGACTCTGTCCTCACCTGAGCCTCACCTGGACATGATGACTCTGGATCCCCTCCGGGCCTCACCCTGACATGGTGACTCTCGTCCCCATCTGGATGTCACCTAGACCAGGTGAATCTGGTACCCCTCTAGGCCTCAACTAGACCTGGGTATTCTGGTCCTCATCTGGGCCTCACCGAGACCTAGTGAACATGCTCCCCACCTGCTCCTCAGCTGGACCTGGTGACTCTGGTTCTACCTGGGCATAATCGGTACATGGTTACTCTATTCACCACTGAGACTGAACTGATCCTGGTAACTCTGGTCCTGACTTTGGCCTCTTCTGACCAGGTGACTCTGGCTCCACCTGGGACTCACCAGTAACTGGTGACTCTGATCCAAAGCATGGCCTCACCAGACCTGGTGACTGTGGTTCCCAATGGAATCTCACCTGGACCTCATGTCTCTGGTCCCTCCTGACCCTCACCAGGACCTGGTGTCTCTGGTACCCACCAGGGTAGCATCAGGATATGGTTACACTGTTCACTAACAGTGACCCAGGCGGAACTATTAACTCTGGTCTTCACCTGGGCCACACCTGGACAGGGTGTCACTGGTTCCCACCAGGGTCTCACCTGGACATGGTGTGTCGGATCCCCACCTGGTCCTCACCTGTAACTGGTGATTCTCGTTCCCACATGGACATCATGTGGACCTGGTGGCTGCAGTTTTTCTAGCTTCTCATGTTCCTCGTGACTCTGGTCCCCACCAGGGCCTCAACGGTACCTGGTGAGTGTGGTTGCCACCTTCACAACACCTGGACCTGGTGATTCTGGTCTGCACCTGAGACTACCCTGGATCTGGTGACTGTGGTGCCCCCTGTCTTCACCAGGATTTAGGGACTCCGGTCCCCATCTGGGCCTCACCTGGCCCTGTTGATCATGGTCCTCACTCGGCAAAATTGGGGTCCGGTGACTGTGTTCCACAAATGGACCTCAACTGGACCAGGTGACTCTGGTCCCCCTCTGGGTCTCACCGTGCCCTAATGACTGTGAACCCCACTTTGGCCTGACTTGGACCTGTTGACCCTGGTTGCCACCTGCGCTTGACTTCGACCTGTTGACTCTGGTTCTTTCAAGGGCCTCCCCTGTGCCTGGTGATCCTGGTCCCCACCTGGGACTCACCTGAACGTGGTGACTCTTGTCACCACCGGGGACTCACCTGGACCTGCTTTCTGTATTCCACACCAGGGCCTCAAGTAGACCTGTTGACCATGGTCCCCAAGCCGGCCTCACATGACCTGTTGCCTCTGATCCCCACCGGGGCCTCATGTGTACCTGGTAACTCTGGTCCTCACCTGGGCCTCATCTGGACCTAGTGACTCTTGTCCCCACCTGGGCTTCACCTGGATCTGGTGACTCTGGTCCCCACCTGGACTTCACCTGGATCTGGTGACTCTGGTCCCCACCTGGACCTCTCTTGGACCTGGTGACTCTCTTTCCAACATGGACCTCACATGGATCTGGTGACTCTGGTCCTCAGTTTGGCCTCACCTGGACCTGGCATCTCTCGTCCCCACTTTGACCTAACTCAGAACTGCTGAAATTGCCCCACCTAGGCCGCACCCATACCTGGTGACTCTTGTCCCCAGGTATGCCTCATTTCGACCTAATGAATCTGGTCCTTACGTGAGCCTCACATCACCTGGGACTCAGCTGGATAGAGTGGCTCTGGTTCCCGCAAGGGACTCAAATGATACTGCTGACTGTGGTCTTATTCTATGCCTCACCAGGACCTAGTGATTCTGTTCCCCATCTGGGCCTGCATGGCCCTAGTGACTCTGGTCCTCACAGGCATCATTGGGACCTGGAAACACTATTCCACACCTGGGCCTCACTCTGACTAGGGACCTCTGGTCACATTCTGGGCCTCAAACTAAACTGGTTAATGTGGTTCTCCCTCTGGGAATCACCCTTAACTGGTGACTCTGGTCACCCCTTTGGCTTCATTTGGGCCTGGTGAATCTGGTCCTTAGCTTGTCCTCACTTGGATCTGGTGACTGGTCGCCACCTGGTCCTCACCTGGACTTGGTGAATCCTGTTGCCACCTGCGCCTCAACTGGACCTTGTGACTCTGGTCCCACCTGGACGTCACCTGGATCTGGTGGCTCTGGTTCCCATATGGGGCTCTCCTGGACCTGGTTCCTGTGGTCTCCATCAGGCATCAACTGGAACAAAATGACTCTGATCCATATTTGGGCCTCTCCTGGACCTGTTGACTCTGGTCCTTCCTTGGGACCTGGATACTCATTATATACCTGGGCCTCACCTGGACCTGTTGACTGTGGTCCCACCTGGGCCTCACCTGGACGAAGTGACTGGTTCCCACAGGGACCTCACCTGGACCTGGTGACTCAGGTCCTCATATGGGCATCATGGGTCCTGGTTTCTCAGTTCCACATCGGGGCCTCACCTGGACCTAGTGATTCTTGTCCCGCTCTGGGCTTCACCCTGACGTGGTGACTCTGGTCCCTACCTCGATATCACCAGAACCAGTGACTCTGGTCCCCCTCTGGGACTCACCCGGAGCTGGGGACAGTGGTGCTAATCTGGGCCTCATCAGGACCTGGTGAATCTACTCCTCAGTTAGGCCTCGTCTGGACCTTGTGACTCTTTTCCCACCTGGCATCAATGGGACATGGTTACTCTGTTCCCCACCTGGGCCTTACCTGGACATGATAACTTTGCTCCGCACTTTGTTCTCAACTGGTCCTGATGACTCTGTTCCCCCCATTAGGCCTCAATCTGGACCTGGTGACTGTGGTCCCCACCTGGGTCTCACCTGGACCTGTTGATCTCGTTCCCACCTGTAATACACCTGGACCTGGTTACTGGTTTTCTTGTAGACTCACATTTACCTGGTGACTCCGGTCCCCACTAGAGCCTCACCTGGATCTGGTGACTCTGGTCTGCAGGTTGGCCTCACCTGGACCTGGTGAGTGCGGTTGCCACCTGGGCCTAACCCGTACCTGGTGACTCAGGTCTCCACGTGGGCCTCTTGGACCTGGTGAATTTGGTCCTTATCTGGTCCTAACCCAGACCCGGGGACTCTGGTCACCACCTGGTTCTCACCTGGACCTGGTGAATCTGGTCCCCATCTGGGCCTCACCCAGTCCTTGTGACTTTGTTCCCCACCTGGACCTGATTGCTGTGGACACTTTCTTGGCCTCACCTGGAACTGGTTACTCTGAACCTATCTGCGCGACACCCAGATCTGGTGACTCTGGTCCTCACCTGTGCATCATTGGTACCTGGTGACTCTGTTCCTCACCTGAGCCTCACCTGGACATGATGCCTCTGGAACCTCTCTGGGCCTCTTCGTGACCTGATGACTCTGGTCCCCATGTGGATGTTACCTGGACAAGGTGATTCTGGTACCCCTCTAGGCATCAAGCAGATCTGGTGACGCTGGTCCTGATCAGGGCTTCACCTGGATCTGGTGACTCTGGTCCACACCTGGACTTCACCTGGATCTGGTGACTCTGGTCCCCACTTGGACCTCAGCTGGATCTGGTGACTCTGGTTCTCAGTTTCCCTCACTTGGACCTGGTGTCTCTCGTCCCCACTTTGACCTAACTCAGAACTGCTGAATCTTGCCCCACCAAGGCCGCACCCAGACCTGGTGACTCTTGTCCTCAGCTATGCCTCAATTCAACCTGATGAATCTGGTCCTCACGTGGGCCTCACATGGACCTGGGACTCAGCTGGATACAGTGGCTCTGGTTCCCACAATGGGCTCACCTGATACTGGTGACTTTGGTCTTATTCTATGTCTCACCAGGACCTAGTGATTCTGTTCCCCATCTGGGCCTGCATGGCCCTAGTGACTCTGGTCCTCAGCATCATTGAGACCTGGATACTCTATTCCACACCTGGGCCTCACTTTGACCACGGACCTCTTGTCCCATTCTGGCCCTCAAACTAAAATGGTTACTCTGGTGCCCCCTCTGGGAATCACCCTTACCCGGTGACTCTGGTCACCCCTTGGGCTTCACTTCGGCCTGGTTAATCTGGTCCTTAGCTGGTCCACACCTGGATGTGGTGACTGGTCGCCACCTGGGCCTCACCTGGACTTGGTGAATCCTGTTGCCACCTGCGCCTCACCTGGACCTTGTGATTGTGGTCCCACCTGGACCTCACCTGGCTTTGGTGACTCTGGTTCCCATATGGGGCTCTCCTGGTCCTGGTTCCTGTGGTCTCCATCTGGCCTCACCTGGAACACAATGACTCTGATCCATATTTGGGCCTCTCCTGGACCTGTGGACTCTGGTCCTTACCTGGGCATCATTGGGACCTGGATATACCTGGGCCTCACCTGGAACTGGTGACAGTGGTCCCACCTGGGCCTCACCTGGACGAGGTGACTGGTTCCCACAGGGACCTCACCTGGACCTGGTGACTCAGGTCCTCATATGGCCATCATGGAACCTGGTTTCTCAGTTCCACATCGGGGCCTCACCTGAACCTAGTGATTCTCATCGCCCTCTGGGCCTCACACTGACTTGCTGACTCTGGTTCCCACCTAGATATCACCAGAACCGGGTGACTCTGGTCCCCCTCTGGGACTCACCCGGAGCTTGGGACACTGGTCCTCTGCTGAGGCTCCACAGGACCTGGTGATTCTACTCCTCACTTAGGCCTCGTCTGGACCTTGTGAGTCTTTTCCCACCTGGCACCAATGGGACATGGTAACTCTGTTCCCCACCTGGGCCTCACCTGGACATGAGAACTTTGCTCCACACTTTGGCCTCAACTGGTCCTGATGACTCTATTCCCCCCACCTAGGCCTCAATCTGGACCTGGTGACTGTGGTCCCCACGGGGGTCTCACCTGGACCTGGTGACTCTCGTTCCCACATGACCCACAACTGGATCTGGTGACTGTGGTGTTCTTGTAGACTCACATTTACCTGGTGACTCCGGTCCCCACTAGGGCCTCACTTGGATCTGGTAACTCTGGCCGGCAGGCTTGCCTCACCTGGACCTGGTGAGTGGGGTTGCCACCTGGGCCTCACCCATACCTGGTGACTCAGGTCCCCACGTGGGCCTCTGGGACCTGGTGAATCTGGTCCTTACCTGGTCCTCTCCCAGAACCGGGGACTCTGGTCACCACCTGGGCCTCACCTGGACCGGGTGAATCTGGGCCTCACCCAGTCCTGGTGACTTTGTTCCCCACCTGGACCTGATTGCTGTGGACTCTTTCTTGGCCTCACCTGGAACTGGTGACTCTGATCCTATCTGCGCGTCACCCAGATCTGGTGACTCTGGTCCTCACCTGGGCATCATTGGTACCTGGTGAGTCTGTTCCACACCTGAGTCTCACCTGGACATGGTGACTCTTGAACCTCTCTGTGCCTCACCTTGACCTGGTGACTCTGGTCCCCGTCGAGATGTCACCTGGACCAGGGGATTCTGGTACCCCTATAGGTCTCAACCAGTTCTGGTGACTCTGGTCCTCAACTGGGCCTCACCTGGACCTAGTGAATATGATTTATCTGGGCCTCATTTGGACCTGATGACTCCGGTCCCTACCTTGGCATCATCGGGACATGGTTCCACTGCATGGCCTGCAGGTTTCATCACCTGGACCTGGTGAGTGGGTTTGCCACCTGGCCCTCACCCATACCTGGTGACACAGGTCCCACGTGGGCTTCACTTGGACCTGGTGAATCTGGTCCTTATCTGTTCCTCACCCGGAACTGGTAACTCTGGTCATCACCTTTGAATCACCTGGACCTGGTGAATCTGGTCCCCATCTGGGCCTCACCCAGTCCTGGTGACTTTGTTCCCCACCTGGACCTGATTGCTGTGGACTCCTTTTTGGCCTCACCTGGAACTGGTGACTCTGATCCTAACTGGACCTCACCCAGATCTGGTGACTCTGGTCCTCACCTGTGGACCATTATGACCTGGATACTCTGTTCCACACCTGAGCCTCAACTGGACATGATAACTTTGTTCCACAGTTGGGCCTCAACTGGTCCTGATGACACTGTTACCCTCTTAGGCCTCAATCCGGACCTGGTGGCTTTCGTCCCAACCTGGGTCTCACCTGGAACTGGTGGCTCTCGATCCCACATGAACCACACCTGGAGCTGGTGACTGTAGTGTTCTTGTAGACTCACTTTTACCTGCTGTCACCGGTGCCGACTAGGGCCTCACGTGGATCTGGTGACTTTGGCATGCAGGTTGGCCTCACCTGGACCTTGTGAGTGGGGTTGCCCCTGGGCCTCACCCATACCTGGTGAGTCAGGTCCCCGCGTGGGCCTCTTGGACCTGGTAAATCTGGTCCTTACCTGGTCGTCTCCCAGCCCCGGGGTCTCTGGTCACCACCTGGGCCTACCTGGACCTGGTGAATCTGATCCCCATCTGGGCCTCACCCAGGCATGTTGACTTTGTTCCACTCCTGTATCTGATTGCTGTGGACTCTTTCTTGGCCTCACCTGGAACAGGTGACTCTGATCATATCTGCCCGTCACCCAGACCTGGTGACTCTGGTCCTCACCTGGGCATCTTTTGTACCTGGTGACTCTGTTCCACACCTGAGCCTCACCTGGACATGATGACTCTGGAACCTCTCTGGGCCTCATCCTGACCTGGTTACTCTGGTCCCCATCTGGATGTCACCTGGACCAGGTGATTCTGGTACCCCTCTAGGCTTCAACCAGGTCTGGTGACTCTGGTCCTCCACTGGACCACACCTGGACCTAGTGAATATGCTCCATCTGGGCCTCATTGGACCTGGTGATTCTGATCCCTACCTGGGCATCATCGGGACATGGTTCCACTGCATGGCCTGCAGGTTGGCCTCAACTGGACCTGGTAACCCTGGTCCCTACCTGGACATCATCAGGGCATGGTTCCACTGCATGGCCTGCAGATTGGCCTCACGTGGACCTGGTGAGTGGGGTTGTCACCTGGGCCTCACTCATGCCTGGTGACACAGGTCTCCACGTGGGCCTCACTTGGACTTGGTGAATCTGGTCCTTACCTGGTCCTCACCCGGAACTCGTAACTCTGGTCACCACCGGGGACTCACCTGGATCTGCTTACTGTGTTCCACACCTGGGCCTCAAGTAGACCTGTTGACCATGGTCCCCAAGCTGGCCTCACATGGACCTGTTGTCTCTGATCCCCACCTGGGCCTCACGTGTACCTGGTAACTCTGGTCCTCACCTGGGCCTCATCTTGACCTAGTGACTCTGGTCCCCACCTTTGCTTCACCTGGATCTGGTGACTCTGGTCCCCACCGGGACTTCACCTGGATATGGTGACTCTGGTCCCCACCTGGACCTTTCCTGGACCTGGTGACTGTCTTTCCAACATGGACCTCAGCTGGATCTGGTGACTCTGGTCCTCAGTTTGGCCTCACATGGACCTGGTGTCTCTCGTCCCCACTTTGACCTAACTCAGAACTGCTGAATCTTGCCCCACCTAGGCCGCACAAAGACCTGGTGACTCTTGTCCCCAGCTATGCCTCAATTCGACCTGATGAATCTCGCCCTCACGTGGGCCTCACATGGACCTGGGACTCAGCTGGAGAGAGTGGCTCTGGTTCCCACAAGGGGCTCACCTGATACTGGTGACTGTGGTCTTATCCTATGCCTCACTAGGGCCTAGTGATTCTGTTCGCCATCTGGGTCTGCATGGCCCTAGTGACTCTGGGCTCACCCAGGCATCATTGGGACCTGGATACTCTATTCCACTCCTCGGCCTCATTTTGACGAGGGATCTCTGGTCCCATTCTGGGCCTCAAACTAAACTGGTTACTCTGGTTCCCCCTCTGGGCCTCACCCTTAGGTGGTGACTCTGGTCACCCATTGGTCTTCACATGGACCTGGTGAATCTGGTCCTTCGCTGGTCCGCACCTGGATGTGGTGACTGGTCGCCACCTGGGCCTCACCTGGACATGGTGAATCCTGTTGCCACCTGTACCTCACCTGGACCTTGTGACTGTGGTCCCACCTGGACCTCACCTGGATCTGGTGGCTCTGGTTCCCATATGGGGCTCTCCTGGACCTGGTTCCTGTGGTCTCCATCTGGCCTCACCTGGAACACAATGACTCTGATCCATACTTGGGCCTCTCCTGGACCTGTTGACTCAGGTCCTTACCTGGGCATCATTGGGACCTGGATACTCTCTTATATACCTGGGACTCACCTGGCCCTGGTGACTATGGTCCCACCTGGGCCTCACCTTGACAAGGTGACTGGTTCCCACAGGGACCTCACCTGGAACTGGTGACTCAGGTCCTCATTTGGGCATTATGGGACCTTTATTCTCAGTTCCACAACGGGGCCTCACCTGAAACTAGTGATTCTCGTCCCCCTCTGGGCCTCAACCTGACGTGGTGATTCTTGTCCCCACCTGGATATCACCAGAACCGGGTGACTCTGGTCCCCCTCTGGGACTCACTCAGAGCTGGGGACACTGGTACTCAACTGGACGTCAACAGGACCTGGTGAATCTAGTCCTCATTTAGGCCTCTTCTGTACCTTCTGACTCTTTTCCCACTTGGCATCAATGGGACATTGTTACTCTGTTCCCCACATGGACATCAACTGGACATGATAACTTTGCTCCACACTTTGGCCTCAAATGATCCTGATGACTCTGGTCCCCCCACCTAGGCCTCAATCTGGACCTGGTGACTATGGTCCCCACCTGGGTCTCACCTGGACCTGGTGACTCTCGTTCCAACATGAACCACCCCTGGACCTGGTGAATGTGGTTTTCTTGTACACTCACATTTACCTGGTGACTCCAGTCCCCACTAGGGACTCACCTGGATCTGGTGACTCTGGCCTGCAGGTTGGCCTCACCTGGACTGGAGAGTGGGGTTGCCACCTGCGCCTCACCCATACCTGGTGACTCAGTTCCACACGTGGGCCTCTTGGACCTGGTGAATCTCGTCCTTACCTGGTCCTCTCCCAGACCCGGGGACTCTGGTCACCACCTCGCCTCACCTGGACCTGGTGAATCTGGTCCCCATCTGGGCCTCACCCAGTCCTGGTGACTTTGTTCCCCACCTGGACCTGATTGCTGTGGACTCCTTCTTGGCCTCACCTGGAACTGGTGACTCTGATCCTGTCTGCGCGTCACCCAGACCTGGTGACTCTGGTCCTCACCTGTGGACAATTATGACCTGGATACTCTGTTCCACATGTGTGCCTCACGTGGACATGATAACTCTGGATCCCCTCTGGGCCTCAGCCTGACATGGTGACTCTGGTCCCCATCTGGATGTCACCTAGACCAGGTGAATCTGGTACCCCTCTAGGCCTCTACTTGACCTGGTGACTCTGGTCCTCAACTGGGCCTCACTGGGACCTAGTGAACATGCTCCCCACATGCGCCTCTTCTGGACCTGGTGACTCTGGTTCTACCTTGGCATCATCGGGACATAGTTACTCTATTCCCCACTGGGACTGACCTGATCCTGGTCACTCTGATCCTGACTTTGGGCTCTTCTGTACCAGGTGACTGTCGCTCCACATGGGCCTCACCTGTAACTGGTGACTCTGATCCTAAGAATGGCCTCACCAGTCCTGGTGACTGTGGTTCCCATCGGGACCTCACCTGGACCTCAAATCTCTGGTCCCACCTGGGCCTCACCAGGACCTGGCCCAGAGTCATCATGTCCAGGTGTGGCTAACATGGTGACTATGGTCCCCATCAGGATGTCATCTAGAACAGGTGAATCTGGTACCCCTCTTGGCCTCAAGTAGACCTGGTGACACTGGTCCGCAAGTGGGCCTCACAGGGACCTAGTGAATATGCTCCCACCTGCGCCGATTCTGTACCTGTTGACTCTGGTCCCTACCTTGGCATCCGTGGGACACGGTTCTTCTTCATGGCCTACAGGTTGTCCTCACCTGAACCTGGTGATTGGGGGTGCCGCCTGTGCGATTGCTGTGGACACCTTCTGGGGCTCACCTGGAACTGGTGACTCTGATACTAACTGGGCCTCACCCAGATCTGGTGACTCTGGTCCTCACCTGTGGATCATTATGAACTGGATACACTGTTCCACACGTGAGCCTCACCTGGACATGTTGACTCTGGATCCCCTCTGGGCCTCAGCCTGACATGGTGACTCTGGTCCCCATCTGGATGTCCCCTAGACCAGGTGAATCTGGTACCTCTCTAGGCCTCAACTTGACCTCGTGACACTGGTCCTCAACTGGGTCTCACCGGAACCTAGTGAATATGCCCCCCATCTGCGCCGCATCTGGGCATGATGACTCTGGTTTTACCTGGGCATCCTCGGGAAAAGGTTACTGTATTTCCCACTGGGACTGACCTGATTCTGGTAACTCTGATCCTGACTTTGGCCTCTTCTGTACCAGGGGACTCTGGCTCCAACTGGACCTCACCTGTAACTTGTGACTCTGATCCTAAGCATGGCCTCACCTGACCTGGTGACTGTGGTTCCCATCGGGACCTCACCTGGACCTCATGTCTCTGGTTCCACCTGGGCCTCACCAGGACCTGGTGTCTCTGGTACCCACCTGGGTAGCATCAGGATATGGTTACACTGTTCACTAACAGTGACCCAGCCTGACCTATTAACTCTGGTCTTCACCAGGGCCACACCTGGACATGGTGACACTGGTTCCCACCTGGGTCTCACCTGGACATGGTGAGTCGTATCCCCACCTGGCCCTCACCTGTAACTGGTGATTCTCGTTCCCACATGGACATGATGTGGACCTGGTTGCTGCAGAGTTTCTAGTTTCTCATGTACCTCGTGACTCTGTCTCCTCCAGGGCCTCACTGGGACCTGGTGAGTGTGGTTGACACCTGCACCTCACCTGGACTTCGTTATTCTGCTCTGCACCTGAGACTACATGGATCTGGTGACTGTGGTCCCCACCTGGGCTTCACCTGGATTTGGGGACTCCGGTCCCCATCTGGGCCTCACCTGGCCCTGTTGACCACGGTCCTCAACTGGGCAAAATGGGGACCCGGTGAGTGTGTTCCACAACTGGACCTCACCTGGACCATGTGACTCTGGTTCCCCTCTGGGTCTCACCATGCACTAATGACTGTGAACCCCACTTTCGCTTTACTTTGCCACCTACGCCTGACCTCAAACTGTTGACTCTGGTTCTTTCAAGGGCCTCCCCTGTACCTGGTGATCCTGGTCCCCACCTGGGCCTCACCTGGACGTAGTGACTCTTGTCACCACCGGGGACTCACCTGGACCTGCTTACTGTGTTCCACTCCTGGGCCTCAAGTAGACCTGTTCACCATGGTCCCGAAGCCGGACTCACATGGACCTGTTGCCTCTGATCTCCACCAGCGCCTCACGTGTACCTGGTAACTCTGGTCCTCACCTGGGCCTCATCTGGACCTAGTGACTCTGGTCCCCACCTGGGCTTCACCTGGATCTGGTGACTCTGGTCCCCACCTGGAATTCACCTGGATCTGGTGACCCTGGTCCCCACATGGACCTCACCTGGATCTGGTGACTCTGGTCCTCAGTATGGCCTCACCTGGACCTGGTGTCTCTCATCCCCACTTTGACCTAACTCAGAACTACTGAATCTTGCCCCATCTAGGCCGCACCCAGACCTGATGACTCTTGTCCCCAGCTATGGCTCAATTCGACCTGATGAATCTGGTCCTCACGGGGGCCTCACATGGACCTGGGACTCAGCTGGATAGAGTGACTCTGGTCCCCACCAGGGCCTCACGGGGACCTGGTGAGTGTGGTTGCCACCTGCACCTCACCTGGACCTGGTGATTCTGGTCTGCACCTGAGACTACCCTGGATCTGGTGACTGTGGTCCCGACCTGGACATTACCTGGATTTAGGGACTCCGGTCCCCATCTGGGCCTCACCTGGCCCTGTTGATCAAGGTCTCATCTGGGCAAAATTGGGCCCCGGTGACTGTGTTCCACAACTGGACCTCAGCTGGACCATGTGACTCTGGTTCCCCTCTGGGCCTCACCATACCCTAGTGACTGTGAACCTCACTTTGGCCTGACTTGGACCTGCTGACCCTGGTTGCCACCTGCGCCTGACATCGAACTGTTGACTCTGGTTCTTTCAAGGGCCTCCCCTGGTCCTGGTGATCCTGATCCCCACCTGGGACTTACCTGGACGTGGTGACCCTTGTCACCACCAGGGACTCACTTGGACCTGCTTACTGTGTTCCACACCTGGGCCACAAGTATACCTGATCACCATGGTCCCCAAGACAGAATCACATGGACCTTTTGCCTCTGATCCGCACTGAGGCCTCACGTGTACCTGGTAACTCTGGTCCTCACCTGGGACTCAACCGGACATAGTGACTCTGGTCCCCAACTGGGCTTCACCTGATCTGGTGACTCTGGTTCCCACCTGGAATTCACCTGGATCTGGTGACTCTGGCCCCCACCTGACCTCACCTGGATCTGGTGACTCTGGTCTTCAGTTTGGGCTCACCTGGACCTGGTGTGTCTCGTCCCCATTTTGACCTAACTCAGAACTGCTGAATCTTGCCCCACCTAGGCCGCACCCAGACCTGGTGATTCTTGTCCCCAGCTATGCCTCAATTCGACCTGATGAATCTGGTCCTCACGTGGGCCTCACATGGACCTATGACTCAGCTGGATAGAGTGGCTCTGGTTCCCACAAGGGGCTCACCTGATACTGCTGACTGCGGTGTGTTTC
The DNA here is from genome assembly GCF_053574225.1 of Canis aureus. NCBI lineage: Eukaryota > Metazoa > Chordata > Mammalia > Carnivora > Canidae > Canis > Canis aureus. Next base: position 58,721,464 of record NC_135632.1, read on the forward strand.
TATGCCTCACCAGGACCTAGTGATTCTGTTCCCCATCTGGGCCTGCATGGCCCTAGTGACTCTGGTCCTCACCCAGGCATCACTGGATTCTGGATACTCTATACCCCACATGAGCCTCACTTTGACCAGGGACCTCTGGTCCCATTCTGGGCCTCAAACAAAATGGTTACTATGGTTCCCCCTCTGGGCCTCACCCTTACCTGGTGACTCTGGTCACCCCTTGGGGTTCACTTGGGCCTGGTGATTCTGGTCCTTAGCTGGTCCGCACCTGGATGTGGTGACTTGTCGCCACCTGGGCTTCACCTGGACTTGGTGAATCCTGTTGCCAACTGCACCTCACCTGGACCTTGTGACTGTGGCCACACCTGGACCTCACCTGGATCTGGTGGCTCTGGTTCCCATATGGGGCTCTCCTGGACCTGGTTCCTGTGGTCTCCATCTGGCCTCACCTGGAACACAATGACTCTGATCCATATTTGGACCTCTCCTGGACCTGTTGACTCTGGACCTTACCTAGGCATCATTGGGACCTGGATACTCTCTTATATAACTGGGCCTCACCTGGACGAGGTGACTGGTTCCCACAGGGACCTCACCTGGACCTGGTGACTCAGGTCCTCATATGGGCATCATGGAACCTGGTTTCTCAGTTCCACATCGGGGCCTCACCTGGACCTAGTGATTCTCTTCCCCCTCTGGGCCTCTTCCTGACGTGCTGACTCTGGTTCCCACCTGGATATCACCAGAACCGGGTGACTCTCGTCCCCCTCTGGGACTCACCCGGAGCTTGGGACACTGGTCCTCAGGTGGGCCTCAACAGGACCTGGTGAATCTACTCCTCAATTAGACCTCGTCTGGACCTTGCGACTCTTTTCCCACCTGGCATCAATGGGACATGGTTACTGTGTTCCCCACCTGGGCCTCACCTTGACATGATAACTTTGCTCCACACTTTGGCCTCAACTGGTCCTGATGACTCTGGTCCCCCCACCTAGGCCTCAATCTGGACCTGGTGACTGTGGTCCCCACCTCTTTCTCACTTGGACCTGGTGACTCTCGTTCCCAGATGAACCACACGTGGACCTGGTGCCTGTGGTGTTCTTGTAGACTCACGTTTACCTGGTGACTCCGGTCCCCACTAGGGACTCACCTGGATCTGGTGACTCTGGCCTGCAGGTTGGCCTCACCTGGACCTGGTGAGTGGGGTTGCCACCTGGGGCTCACCCTTACATGGTGACTATGGTCCCCATCTGGATGTCACCTAGACCAGGTGAATCTGGCACCCCTCTGGGCCTCAACTAGACCTGGTGACACTGGTCCTCAACTGGGCCTCACTGGGACCTAGTGAATATGCTCCCCACCTGCGCCTCATCTGGACCTGGTGACTCGGGTTCTACCTGCTCATCATCGGGTCATGGTTACTCTATTCCCAACTGGGACTGACCTGATCCTGGTAATTCTGGTCCTGACTTTTGGCTCTTCTGTACCAGGTGACTCTGGCTCCAACTGGGCCTCACCTGTATCTGTTGAATCTGATCCTAAGCATGGACTCACCTGACCTGATGTCTCTGGTGCCCATGGGACCTCACCTGGTCCTCATGTCTCTGGTCTCACCTGGGCCTCACCAGGACTTGGTGTCTCTCGTACCCACCTGGGTCTCACCTGGACATGGTGAGTCGGATCCCCACAGGGTCCTCTCCTCTAACTGGTGATTCTCGTTCCCTCATGGACATCATGTGGACCTGGTGGCTGCAGTGTTTCTAGCTTCTCATGTACCTCGTGACTCTGGTCCCCACCAGGGCCTCATTGGGACCTGGTAAGTGTGGTTGCCACCTGCACCTCACCTGGACCTGGTGATTCTGGTCTGCAACTGAGACTACCCTGGATCTGATGACTGGGGTCCCAACCTGGGCTTCACCTGGATTTGGGCACTCCGATTCCCATCTGGGCCTCACCTGGCCCTGTTGACCATGGTCCTCAAATGGGCAAAATTGGGACCCGGTGACTGTGTTCCACACCTGGACCTCACATGGACCAGTTTACTCTGGTCCCCCTCTGGGTCTCACCGTTCCCTAGTGACTGTGAACCCCACTTTGGCCTGACTTGGAACTGCTGACCCTGGTTGCCACCTGTGCCTGACCTCGCACTGTAGACTCTGGTTCTTTCAAGGGCCTCCCCTGTACCTGGTGATCCTGGTTCCCACCTGGGCCTCACCTGAACCTGGGGACTCTTGTCACCACCGGGGACTCACTTGGACCTGGTTACAGTGTTCCACACTGGGCCTCAAGTAGAACTCTTGACCATGGTCCCCAAGCCTGCCTCACATGGACCTGTTGCCTCTGATACCTACCGGCGCCTCACGTGTACCTGGTAACTCTGGTCCTCACCTGGGCCTCATCTGGACCTAGTGACTCTGGTCCCCATCTGGGCTTCACCTGGAGCTGGTGACTCAGGTCCCCACCTGGACCTCTCCTGGACCTGGTGACTCTCTTTCCAACATGGACCTCACCTGGATCTGGTGACTCTGGTCCTCAGTTTGGCCTCACCTGGACCTGGTGTCTCTCGTCCCCACTTTGACCTAACTCAGAACTGCTGAATCTTTCCGCACCTAAGCCGCACCCAGACCTGGTGACTCTAGTCCCCAGCTATACCTCAATTCGACCTGATGAATCTGGTCCTCACGTGGGCCTCACATGGACCTGGGACTCAGCTGGATAGAGTGGCTCTGGTTCCCACAAGGGGCTCACCTGATACTGCTGAATGTGGTCTTATTCTATGTCTCACCAGGACCTAGTGATTCTGTTCCCCATCTGGGCCTGCATGGCCCTAGGGACTCTGGTCCTCACCTAGGCATCTTTGGGACCTGGATACTCTATTACACACCTGGACCTCACTTTGACCAGTGACCTCTGGTCCCATTCTGGGCCACAAACTAAACTGGTTACTCTGGTTCCACTTTGGGCCTCACCCTTCCTGGTGACTCTGGTCACCCCGTGGCTTCACTTGGCCCTGGTGAATCTAGTCCTTAGCTGGTCCGCACCTGGATCTGGTGACTGGTCGCCACCTGCGCCTCACCTGGGCTTGGTGAATCCTGTTGCCATCTGCGCCTCCCCTGGACCTTGTGACAGTGGTCCCACCTGGACCTCAGCTGGATTTGGTGGCTCTGGTTCCCATATGGGGCTCTCCTGGACCTGGTTCCTTTGTTCTCCATCTGGCCACACCTGGAACACAATGACTCTGATCCATATTTGGGCCTCTCCTGGACCTGTTTACTCTGTCCTCACCTTGGCATTATTGGGACCTGGATACACTCTTATATACCTGGGCCTCAGCTGGACCTGGTGACTGTGGTCCCACCTGGCCTCAGCAGGACGAGGAGACTGGTTCCCACAGGGACCTCACCTGGACCTGGTGACTCAGGTCCTCATATGGGCATCATGGTTCCTGCTTTCTGAGGTCCACATTGGGGCCTCACCTGGACCTAGTGATTCTCGTCCCCGTCTGGGCCTCACCCTGACGTGGTGACCTTGGTCCCCACCTGGATATCACCAGAACCGGGTGACTCTGGTTCCCCTCTGGGACTCACCCAAAGCTGGGGACACTGGTCCTCAACTGGGCCTCAACAGGACCTGATGAATCTACTCCTCACTTAGACCTCGTCTGGACCTGTGACTCTTTTCCCACCTGACATCAATGGGACATGGTTACTCTGTTCCCCAACTGGGCCTCACCTGGATATGATAACTTTGCTCCACACTTTGGCCTCAACTGGTCCTGATGAATCTTGTCCCCACACCTAGGCCTCAATCTGGACCTGGTAACTGTGGTTCCCACCTGGGTCTCTCCTGGAACTGGTGACTCTTGTACCCACATGAACCACACCTGGACCTGGTGACTGTGGTGTTCTTGTAGACTCACATTTACCTAGTGACTCTGGTCCCCACTGGGCCTCACGTGGATCTGGTGACTCTGGCCTGCAGGATGGCCTCACCTGGACCTGGTGAGTGGGGTTGCCACCAAGGACACACCCATACCTGGTGACTCAGGTCCCCACGTGTGCCTCTTGGACCTGGAGAATCTCGTCCTTACCTGGTCCTCTACTAGACCCGGGGACTCCGGTCACCACCTGGACCTCTCCTGGACCTGGTGAGTGAATCTGGTCTCCATCTGGGCCTCACCCATTCCTGGTGACTTTGTTCCCCACCTGGACCTGATTGCTGTGGACTCTTTCTTGGCCTTACCTGGAACTGGTGGCTCTGATCCTATCTGAGCGTCACCGAGACCTGGTGACTCTGGTCCTCACCTGGGCATCATTGGTACCTGGTGACGCTATTCCACACCTGAGCCTCACCTGGACATGATGACTCTGGAACCTCTCTGGGCCTCACCCTGACCTGGTGACTCTTGTCCCCATCTGGATGTCAACTGGACCAGGTGATTCTTGTACCACTCTAATACTCAACCAGATCTGGTGACTCTGGTCCTCAACTGGGCCTCACCTGGACCTAGTGAATATGCTCCAACTGGGCCTCATTTGGACCTGGTGACTCTGGTCCCTTCCTGGGCATCATCGGGACATGGTTCAGCTGCATGGCCTTCAGGTTGGCCTCACCTGGACCTGGTAAGTCTGGTACCTACCTGGGAATCATCGGGACATTGTTCCTCTACATGGCCTGTAGGTTGGCCTCACCTGGACCTGGTGAGTGGGGTTGGCACCTGGGCCTCACCCATACATAGTGACACAGCTCCCCCGTGGGCCCAGTATGACCTGGTGAATCTCGTCCTTACCTGGTTCTCACCCGTACCTGGTAACCCTGGTCACCATCTGGGAATCACCTGGACCTGGTGAATCTGGTCCCCATCTGGTCGTCACCCAGTCCTGGTGACTTTGTTCCCCTCTGGACCTGATTGCTGTGGACTCCTTCTTGGCCTCAACTTGAAGTGGTGACTCTGATCCTACCTGGGCCTCACCCAGATCTGGTGACTCTGGTCCTCACCTGTGGACCATTATGACCTGGATACTCTGTTAAACACCTGAGCCTCACCTGGACATGATGACTTTGGATCCCCTCGGGGCCTCACCCTGACATGGTGACTCTGGTCCCCATCTGGATGTCACCTAGACCAGGTGAATCTGTTACCCCTCTAGGGCTCAAATAGACCTGGTGACACTGGTCCTCAACTGGGTGTCACCGTGACCTAGTGAATATGCTCCCCACCTGCGCCTCATCTGGACATGGTGACGCTGGGTCTACCAGGGCATCATCGGGACATGGTTACTCTGTTCCCCACTGGGAATGACCTGATCCTGGTAACTCTGGTCCTGACTTTGGCCTCTTCTGTACCAGGTGACTCTGGCTACACCTGGGCCTCACATGGACCTGGTGACTCTCGTTCCCACATGAACCACACCTGGACCTGGTGACTGTTGTTTTGTTGTAGACTCACATTTACCTGGTGACACCGGTCCCCACTAGGGCCTCACCTGGATCTGGTGACTCTGGCGTGCAGGTTGGCCTCACCTGGACCTGGTGAGTGGGGTTGCCACCTGAGCTTCACCCATACCTGGTGACTCAGGAACCCACGTGGTTCTCTTGGATCTGGTGAATCTGGTCCTTACATGGTCCTCTCCCAGACCCGGGGATTCTGGTCACCTCCTGGGCCTCACCTGGACCTGGTGAATCTCTTCCCCATCTGGGCCTCAACCAGTCCTGGTGAGTTTGTTCCCCACCTGGACCTGATTGCTTTGGACTCTTTCTTGGCCTCACCTGGAACTGGTGACTCTTATCCTCTCTGCGCGTGACTCAGGCCTGGAGACTCTGGTCCCCATCTAGATGTCACCTGGACCAGGTGATTCTGGTACCCCTCTAGGTCTAAACCAGATCTGGTGTCTCTGGTCCTCAACTGGGCCTCGTCTGGACCTAGTGAATATGCTCCATCTGGGCCTCATTTGGACCTGGTGACTCTCTTCACTACCTGGGCATCATCGGGACAAGGTTCCACTGCATGGCCTTTAGGTTGCCCGACCTGGACCTGGTAACTGTGGTTCTACCTGGGCATCATCGGGACGTGGTTACTCTATTCCCAGTGGGACTGACCTGATCGTGGTAACTCTGGTCCTGACTTTGGCCTCTTCTGTGCCATGTGACTCTGGCTCCCCCTGGAACTCACCTGTAAGTGGTGACTCTGATCCTAAGCATGGCCTCACCTCACCTGGTGACTGTGGTTTCCATCGGTACCTCACCTGGAACTCATGTCTCTGGTCCCAACTGGGACTCACCAGGACTTGTATCTGGTACCCACCTGAGTAGCATCAAGATATGGTTACACTGTTCACCAACAGTGACGTGGCCGGACCTATTAACTCTCGTCTTCACCTGGTCCACACTTGGACATGGTGACACTGGTTCCCACCAGGGTCTCACCTGGACATGGTGACTCAGATCCCCACCTGGTCCTCACCTGTAACTTGTAATTCTCGTTCCCACATGGACATCATGTGGACCTGGTGGCTGCAGTGTTACTAGCTTCTCATGTACCTCGTGACTCTGGTCCCCACCAGGGCCTCACCGGGACTTGGTGAGTGTGGTTGCCACCTGCACCTCACCAGGACCTGGTGATTCTGGTGTCCACCTGAGACTACCCTGGATCTGGTGACTGTGGTCTCCACCTGGGCTTCACCTGGATTTGGGGACTCCGGTCCCCATCTGGGCCTCAACTGGCCCTGTTGACCATGGTCCTCAACTGTGTAGAATTGGGACCCGGTGACTGTATTCCACAACTGGATCTCACCTGGACAAGGTGACTTTGGTCCCCCTCTGGGTCTCACTGTGCCCTATGACTGTGAACCCCACTTTGGCCTGACTTGGACCTGCTGACCCTGGTTGCCACCTGCGCCTGACCTCAAACTGTTGACTCTGGTTCTCTCAAGGGCCTCCCCTGTACCTGGTGATCCTGGTCCCCAATTGGTCCTCAACTGGACGTGGTGACTCTTGTCACCACCGGGGACTCACCTTGACATGATTACTTTGTTCCACACCTGGGCCTCAGGTAGACCTGTTGACTATGGTCCCCAAGCCGGCCTCACGTGGATCTTTTGGCTCTGATCCCCGCCGGGGGATCACGAGTATCTGGTAACTCTGATCCTCACCTGGGCCTCATCTGGACCTAGTGACTCTGGTCCCCACCTGGGCTTCACCTGGATCTGGTGACTCTGGTCCCCACCTGGACCTCTCCTGGACCTGGTGACTCTCTTTCCAACATGGACCTCACCTGGATCTGGTGACTCTGGTCCGAATCTGGACCTCTCCTGGACCTGGTGTCTCTCTTGCCCACTTTGACCTAACTCAGAACTGGAACACAATGACTCTGATACATATTTGGGCCTCTCATGGACCTGTTGACTCTGGTACTTACCTAGGCATCATTGGGACCTGGTTCCTCTGCATGGCCTGCAGGTTGGCCTTACCTTGACCTGGTGAGTGGGGTTCCCACCTGGGTCTTACCCATACCTGATGACACAGGTCCCCACGTGGGCCTCACTAGGACCTGGTGAATGTGGTCCTTACCTAGTCCTCACCCGGAACTGGTAAATCTGGTCACCACCTGGGCATCACCTAGTCCTGGTGACTTTGTTCCCCACCTGGACCTGATTGCTGTGGACACATTCTTGGCCTCACCTGGAAGTGGTAACTCTGATCCTAACTGGGCCTCTCGGAGATATGGTGATTCTGGTCCTCACCTGTGGACCATTATGCCCTGGATACTCTGTTCCTCACCTGAGCCTCACCTGGACATGATGACTCTGGATCCCCTCTGGGCCTCGCCCTGACATGGTTACCCTCGTCCCTATCTGGATGTCACCTAGACCAGGTGAATCTGGTACCCCTCTAGGCCTCACCCAATCCTGGTGACTCAGGTCCCCACGTGGGCCTCTTTGATCTGTTAATCTGGTCCTTACCTGGTCCTCTCCCAGACCCGGGGAATCTGCTCACCACCTGGGCCTCACCTGGACCTGGTGAATCTGGTCCGCATCTGGGCCTCACCTATTCCTGGTGACTTTGTTCGCCACCTGGACCTGATTGTTGTGGTCTCCTTCTTGGCCTCACCTGGAACTGGTCACTCTGATCGTATCTGCACGTCACCCAGATCTGGTGAGTCTGGTCCTCACCTGGGCATCATTGGTACCTGGTGACTCTGTTCCTCACCTGAGTCTCACCTGGACCTGATGACTCTGGAACCTCTCTGGGCCTCACCCTGACCTGGTGACTCTGGTCCCCATCTGGATGTCACCTGGTCCAGGTGATTCTGGTACCCCTCTAGGACTCAACCATATCTGGTGACTGTGATCCTCAACTGGGCCTCACCTGCACCTAGTGAATATGCTCCATCTGGGCCTCATTTGTACCTGGTGACTCTGATCCCTACCTGGGCATCATCGGGACATGGGTCCATTGCATGACCTGCAGGTTGGCCTCACCTGGACCTGGTAACTCTGGTTCCTACCTGGGCATCATCGGGACATATTGCACTGCATGGCCTGCAGGTTGGCCTCACCTGGACCTGAGAACTCTAGTCCCTACCTCGGCATCATCGGGACATGTTTCCTCTGCATGGCCTGCAGGTTGGCCTCACCTGGACCTGGTGAGAGAGGTTGTCACTTGGGCCTCACACATGCCTGGTGACACAGGTCCCCACTTGGGCCTCACTTGGACCTGGTGAATCTGGTCCTTCCCTGGTCCTCACCCGGAACTCGTAACTCTGTTCACCACCTGGGAATCACCTGGACCTGGTGAATCTGGTCCCCATCTGGGCCTCACCCAGTCCTCGGGGCTTTGTTCCCCACCTGGACCTGATTGCTGTGGACCCTTTCTTGACCTCACCTGGACCTGGTGACTCTGATCCTATCTGCGTGTCCCCCAGACCTGGTGACTCTGGTCCTCACCTGGGCATCATTGGTACCTGGTGAATCTGTTCCACACCTGAGCCTCACCTGGACATGATGACTCTGGAACCTTTCTGGGCCTCCCCCTGACCTGGTGACTCTGGTCCCCATCTGGATGTCACCTGGACCAGGTGTTTCTGGTACCCCTCTAGGCCTCAACCAGATGTGGTGACCCTGGTCGTCACCTGGGCCTCACTGGGACCTAGTGATCATGCTCCCCACCTGTGCCCCATGTGGACCTGATGACTCTGGTTCTACCTGGGCATCATCGGGACATGGTTACTCTTTTCCACACTCGAACTGACCTGATCCTGATAACTCTGGTCCGGACTTTGGCCTCTTCTGTACCAAGTGACTCTGGCTCCACCTGGGCCACACCTGTAACTGGTGACTCTGATCCTAAGCATGGCCTCACCTGACCTGGTGACTGTGGTTCCCATCGGGACCTCACCTGGACCTCATGTCTCAGGTCCCACCTGGGGCTCACCAGGTCCTGGTCTCTCTGGTACCCACCTGGGTAGCATCAGCATATGGTTATATTGTACACTAACAGTGACCCAGCCGGACCTATCAACTCTGGTCTTCACCTGGGCCACTCCTGGACATGGTGACACTGGTTCCCACCTGGATCTCACCTGGACATGGTGAGTCAGATCCCCACCTGTGCCTCACCTGTAACTGGTGATTCTCGTCCCCACATGGACATCATGTGGACCTGGTGGCTGCAGTGTTTCTAGCTTCTCATGTACCTCGTGACTCTGGTCTCCACCAGGGCCTCACCGGGACCTGGTGAGTGTGGTTGCCATGTGCACCTCACATGGACCTGGTGATTCTGCTCTGCACCTGAGACAAACCTGGAGCTGGTGACTGTGGTCCCCATCTTGGCTTCACCTGGATTTGGGGACTCCGGTCCCCATCTGGGCCTCACCTAGCCCTGTTGAACATGGTCCTCAACTGGGCAAAATTGGGACCCAGAGACTGTGTTCCACAACTGGACCTCACCTGGACAAGGTGACTCTCGTCCCCCTCTGGGTCTAAACGTGCCCTAGTGACTGTCAACCCCACTTTGGCCTGACATGGACCTGCTGACCCCAGTTGCCACCTGCGACTGACCTCTAACAGTTGACTCTGGTTCTTTCAAGGACCTCCCCTGTACCTGGTGATCATGGTCCCCACTTGGGCCTCACCTGGACGTGGTGACTCTTGTCACCACCGGGGCTCACATGGACCTGGTTACTGTGTTCCACACCTGGGCCTAATGTAGACCTGTTGACCATGGTCCCCAAGTCCGCCTCACATGGACCTGTTGCCTCCTATCCCCACCAGGGCCTCACGTGTACATGGTAACTCTGGCCCTCACCTAGGCTTCATCTGGACCTACTGACTGGTCCCAACCTGGGCTTCACCTGGATCTGGTGACTCTGGTCCCCACCTGGAATTCACCTGGATCTGGTGACTCTGGTCCCCAGCTGGACCTCTCCTGGACCTGGTGACTCTCTTTCCAACATGGAGCTCACCTGGATATGGTGACTCTGGTCCTCAGTTTGGCCTCACCTGGACCTGGTGTCTCTCGTCCCCACGTTGACCTAACTCAGAACTGCTGAATCTTGCCCCACCTAGGCCGCACCCACACCTGGAGACTCTTGTCCCCAGCTATGCCTCAATTCGACCTGATGAATCTGGTCCTCACGTGGGCCTCACATGGACCTGGGACTCAGCTGGATAGAGTGGCTCTGAATCCCACATGGGGCTCACCTGATACTGGTGACTGTGGTCTTATTCTATGCCTCACCAGAACCTAGTGATTCTGTTCCCCATCTGGGCCTGCATGGCCCTTGTGACTCTGGTCCTTACTCAGGCATCATTGGGACCTTGATACTCTATTCCACACCTGGGCCTCACACTGCCAAGGGACCTCTGATCCCATTCAGGGCCTCAAACTAAACTGCTTACTCTGGTTCCCGCTCTGGGCCTCAACCTTACCTGGGGACTCTGGTCACCCCTTGGGATTCACTTGGGCCTGGTGAATCTGGTCTTTAGCTTGTCCTCACCTGGATCTGGTGACTGGTAGCCACCTGGGCCTCACCTGGACTTGGTGAATCCTGTTGCCACCTGTGCCTCAACTGGACCTTGTGACTGTGGCCCCACCTGGACCTAACCTGGATCTCTTGGCTCTGGTTCCCATATGGGGCTCTCCTTGACTTGGGTCCTGTGGTCTCCATCTTCCCTCACATGGAACAAAATGACTCTCATCCATATTTGGGCCTCCTCTGGACCTGTTTACTCAGGTCCGTACCTGGGCATTATTGGGACCTGGATACTCCCTTATATACCTGGGCCTCACCTGGACCTGGTGACTGTTGTCCCACCTGTGCCTCACCTGGTCGAGGTGACTGGTTCCCACAAGGACCTCACCTGGACCTGGTGACTCAGGTCCTCATATGGGCATCATGGGACCTGGTTTCTCAGTTCCACATCGGGGCCTCACCTGGACCTAATGATTCTCTTCCCCTCTGCGCATCACCCTGACATGGTGACTGTGGTCCCCACCTGGATATCACCAGAACCGGGTGCCTCTGGTCCCCCTCTGGGACTCACCCGGAGCTGGGGACTCTGGTGCTCAATTGGGCCTCAACAGGACATGGTGAATCTACTCCTCACTTAGGCCGCGTCTGGACCTTGTGACTCTTTTCCCACCTGGCATCAATGGGACATGTTTACTCTCTTCCCCACCTGGGCCTCACCTGGACATGATAACTTTGCTCCACACTTTGGCCTCAACTGGTCCTGCTGACTCTGGTCCCCCCACCTAGGCCTCAATCTGGACCTGATGACTGTGGTCCCCACCTGGGTCTCACCTGGACCTCGTGACTCTCGTTCCCACATGAACCACACCTGGCCCTGGTGACAGTGGTGTTCTGGTAGACTCACATTTACATGGTGACTCTGGTCCCCGCTAGGGCCTCACGTCGATCTGGTGACTTTGGCCTGCAGGTTTGCCTCACCTGGACCTGGTGAGTGGGGTTGCCACCTGGGCCTAATTCATACATGGTGACTCAGGTCCCCACGTGGGCTTCTTGGACCTGGTGAATCTGGCCCTTACCTGTTCATCTCCCAGACCCGGGGACTCTGGTCACCACCTGGGCCTCACCTGGACTTGGTCAATCTGGTTCTCATCTGGGCCTCACCCAGTCTTGGTGACTTTGTTCCCCACCAGGACCTGATTGCTGTGGACTCTTTCTTGGCCTCACCTGGAACTGGTGACTCTGATCCTATCTGCATGTCACCCTGACCTGGTGACTCTGGTCCACACCTGGGCATCATTTTTACCTGGTGACTCTGTTCAAAACCTGAGACTCACCTGGACATGATGACTCTGGAACCTCTCTGTGTCTCACCCTGACCTGGTGACTCTGGTCCCCAACTGCATGTCATCTGGACCAGGTGATTCTGGTACCCCTCTAGGCCTCAACCAGATCTGGTGACTCTGGTCCTCAACTGGGCCTCACCTGGACCTAGTGAATATGCTCCATCTGGGCCTCATTTGGACCTGGTGACTCTGGTCCCTACCTGGGCATCATCAAGACATGGTTCCACTGCATGGCCTGCAGGTTGGCCTCACCTGGACCTGGTAACACTGTTCCTTACCTGGGCATCATCGGGACATGGTTCCTCTGCATGGCCTGCAGGTTGGCCTCACCTGGACCTGGTGAGTGGGGCGGCAAACTGGGCCTCACACATGCATTGTGACACAGGTCCCCACGTGGGTCTCACTTGGACCTGGTGAATCTCGTCCTTAACTGGTCCTCACCCAGAACTGGTAACTCTGGTCCCCACCCGGAAATAACCTGTACCTTGTGAATCTGGTCCCCATCTGGGCCTCACCCAGTCCTGGTGTCTTAGTTCCCCACCTGGACCTGATTGCTGTGGACACCTTCTTGCCTCACTTGGAACTGGTGACTCTGATCCTAACTGGGCCTCATCCAGATCTGGTGACTCTGGTCCTCATCTGTGGACCGTTATGACCTGGATACTCTTTTCCACACCTGAGACTCACCTGGACATGATGACTCTGGATCCCCTCTGGGCCTCAGCCTAACATGGTGACTCTGGTCCCCATCTGGATGTCACCTAGACCAGGTGAATCTGGTACCCCTCTAGGCCTCAACTAGACCGGGTGATCTGGTCCTAACTGGACCTCACCTGGCCCTGTTGACCATGGTACTCAACTGGGCAAAATTGGACCCGGTGACTGTGTTCCACAACTGGACCTCACCTGGACCAGGTGACTCTGGTCCCCCTTCTGGGTCTCACCGTGCCCTAGTGACTGTGAACCCCACTTTGGCGTGACTTGGACCTGCGGACACTGGTTGCCACCTGCTCCTGACCTCCAAATGTTGACTCTGGTTCTTTCAAGGGCCTCCCCTGTACCTGGTGATCCTGGTCCCCACCTGGGCCTCACCTGGACGTGGTGACTCTTGTCACCACCGCGGACTCACCTGGACCTGCTTACTGTGTTCCACACCTGGGCCTCAAGTAGTCCTGTTGACCATGGTCCTCAAGCCGGCTTCACTTAGACCTGTTGCCTCCGATCCCCACCGGGGCCAAAAGTGTACCTGATAACTCTGGTCCTCACCTGAGCCTCATCTGGACCTAGTGACTCTGGTCCCCACCTGGGCTTCACCTGGATCTGGTGACCCTGGTCCCCACCTGGACTTCACCTGGATCTTGTGAATCTGGTCCCCACCTGGACCTCTCCTGGACCTGGTGACTCTCTTTCCAAAATGAACCTCACCTGGATCCGGTTATTCTGGTCCTCAGTCTGGCCTCACCTGGATCTAGTGTCTCTCGTCCCCACTTTGACCTAACTCAGAACTGATGAATCTTGCCCCACCGAGGACGCACCTAGACCTGGTGACTCTTCTCCCCAGCTATGCCTCACTTCGAACTGATGAATCTGGTCCTCACCTGGGCCTCACTAGGACCTCGGACTCATCTAGATAGAGTGGCTCTGGTTCCCGCAAGGGGCTCAAATGACACTGATGACTGTGGTCTTATTCTATTCCTCACCAGGACCTAGTGATTCTGTTCCCCATCTGGGTCTGCATGGCCCTCGGAACTCTAGTCCTCACCCAGGCATCATTGGGACCTGGATACTCTATTCCACACCTGTGCCTCACTCTGACCAGGGACCTCTGGTCCCATTCTGGGCCTCAAACTAAACTGGTTACTCTGGTTCCCCCTCTGGTGCTCACCCTTACCTGGTGACTATGGTCACACTTTGGGCTTCATTGGGCCTGGTGAATCTGGTCCTTAGGTGGTCCTCACCTGGATCTGGCGACTGGTCACCACCTGGGCCTCACCTGGACTAGGTGAATCCTGTTGCCTCTTGCGCGTCACCTGGACCTTGTGACTGTGGTCCCACCTGGACCTCACCTGGATCTGGTTGCTCTGGTTCCCATATGGGGCTCTCCTGGTCCTTGTTCCTGTGGTCTCCATCTGGCCTCACCTGGAACACAATGACTCTGATCCATATCTGGGCCTCTCCTGGACCTGTTAACTCTGGTCCTTACCTGGGCATCATTGGGACCTGGGTACTCTATTATGTACCTGGGCCTCACCTGGACCTGGTGACTGTCGTCCCACCTGGGCCACACCTGGACGAGGTGACTGGTTCCCACAGGGACCTCACCTGGACCTGGTGACTCAGGTCCTTAATATGGACATTATGGGACCTGGTTTCTCAGTTCCACATAGGGGCCTCCTCTGGACCTAGTGATTCTCGTCCCCCTCTGGGCCTCACCCTGACATGGTGACTCTGGTCCCCGCCTGGATATCACCAGAACCGGGAGACTCTGGTCCCTCAATGGGACTCACCCGGAGCTGAGGACACTATTCCTCAACTGGGCCTCTACAGGACCTGGTGAATCTACTCCTCCTTTAGGCCTCGTCTGGACCTTGTGACTCTTTTCCCACCTGGCATCAATGGGACATGGTTACTCTGTTCCCCACCTGATCCTCACCTGGACATGATAACTTTGCTCCAAACTTTGGCCTCAACTGTTCCTGATGACTCTATTCCCCCCACCTAGGCCTCAATCTGGACCTGGTGACTGTGGTCCCCACCTGGGTCTCACCTGGACCTGGTGACTCTCGTTCCCACATGAACCACACCTGGACCTGGTGACTGTGGTGTTCTTGTAGACTCACATTTACCTGGTGACACTTTTCCCGACTAGGGCCTCACCTGGATCTGGTGACTCTGGCCTGCCGGTTGGCCTCACCTTGACCTGGTGAGTGGAGTTGCCACCTGGGCCTCACACATAGCTGGTGACTCAATTCCCCTCGTGGGCCTCTTGGACTTGGTGAATCTGGTCCTTACCTGGTCCTGTCCCAGACCCGGGGACTCTGGTCACCACCTGGGCCTCACCTGGACCTGGTGAATCTGGTCCCCTCTGGGCCTCACCCAGTCCTGGTGCCTTTGTTCCCAACCTGGACCTGATTGCTGTGGACTCTTTCTTGGCCTTACCTGGAACTGGTGACTCTGATCCTATCTGCGCGTCACCCAGATCTGGTGACTCTGGGCCTCACCTGGGCATCATTGGTACCTGGAGACTCTGTTCCACGCCTGAGCCTAACCTGGACATGATGACTCTGGAACCACTCTGGGCCTCTCCCTGACCTGATGCCTCTGGTCCCCATCTGGATGTCACCTGGACGAGGTGATTCTGGTACCCCTCTAAGCCTCAACCAGATCTGGTGACAGTGGTCCTCAACTGGGCCTCACTGGACCTAGTGAATATGCTCCATCTGGGCCTCATTTGGACCTGGTGACTGTGGTCCCTACCTGGGCATCATCGGGACATGGTTCCACTGCATGGCCTGCAGGTTGGCCTCACCTGGACCTGGTAACTCTAGTCCCTACCTGGGAATCATCGGGACATGGTTTCTCTGCATGGCCTGCAGTTTGGCCTCACCTGGACCTGGGGAGTGGGGTTGCCACCTGGGCCTCACCCATGC
Organism: Canis aureus; assembly: GCF_053574225.1. Lineage (NCBI taxonomy): Eukaryota > Metazoa > Chordata > Mammalia > Carnivora > Canidae > Canis > Canis aureus. The sequence continues at coordinate 58,737,428 of NC_135632.1, forward strand.
TTGGTGACACAGGTACATACGTGGGCCTCACTTGGACCTGGTGAATCTGGTCCTTACCTGGTCCTCACCCGGAACTGGTAACTCTGGTCACCACCTGGGAATCACCTGGACCTGGTGAATCTGGTCCCCATCTGGGCCTCACTCAGTCCTGGTGACTTTGTTCCCCACCTGGACCTGATTGCTGTGGACACCTTCTTGGCCTCACCTGGAACTGGTGACTCTGATCCTAACTGGGCCTCACCGAGATCTGGTGACTCTCGTCCTCATCTGTGGACCTTTATGACCTGGATCTCTGTTCCACACCTAGCCTCACCTGGACATGATGACTCTGGATCCCCTCTGGACCTCACCCTGATATGGTGACTCTGCTCCCCATCTGGATGTCACCTAGACCAGGTGAATCTGGTCCCCCTCTAGGCCTCAACTAGACCTGGGGTTTCTGGTCCTCAAGTGCGCCTCACCGAGACCTACAGAATATGCTCCCCACCTGCTCTTCATCTGGACCTGGTGACTCTGGTTCTACCTGCGCATCATCGGGACATGGTTACTCTATTCCCACTGGGACTGACCTGATCCTGGTAACTCTGGTCCTGACTTTGCCCTCTTCTGTACCAGGTGACTCTGGCTCCACCTGGGCCTCACCAGTAACTGGTGACTCTGATCCTAAGCTTGGCCTCACCAGACCTGGTGACTGTGGTTCCCATCGGGACCTCACCTGGACCTCATATCTCTGGACCCACCTGGGTAGCATCAGGATATGGTTACACTGTTCACTAACAGTGACCCTGCCGGACTCATTAACTCTGGTCTTCACCTGGGTTACACCTGGACATGGTGACACTGGTTCCCACCAGGGCCTCACCTGGACATGGTGAGTCGGATCCCCACCTGGTCATCACCTCTAACTGGTGATTCCCGTTCCCACATATACATCATGTGGACCTGGTGGCTGCAGTGTTTCTAGCTTCTCATGTACCTCGTGACTCTGATCCCCACCAGTGCCTCACCGGGACCTGCTGAGTGTGGTTGCCACCTGCACCTCTCCTGGACCTGGTGTTTCTGGTCTGCACATGAGACTACCCTGTCTCTGGTGACTGTGGTCCCCACCTGAGCTTCACCTGGATTTGGGGACTCCGGTCCCCATCTGGGCTTTACCTCCCCTCTTGACCATGGTCCTCAACTGTGTAAAATTGAGACCCGGTGACCGTGTTCCACAAGTGGCCCCACCTGGACCAAGTGACTCTGGTCCCCCTCTGGGTGTCACCGTGCCCTAGAGACTGTGAACCCCACTTTGGCCTGACTTGGACCTGCTGACCCTGGTTGCCACCTGCGCCTGACCTCGAACTGTTGATTCTGGTTCTTTCAAGGGCCTCCCCTGGACCTGGTGATCCTAGTCCCCATCTGGGCCTCACCTGGACGTGGTGACCCTTGTCACCCCCGGTGACTCACCTGGACCTGCTTACTGTGTTCCACACCTGGGCCTCAAGTAGACCTGTTTACCATGGTCCCCTAGCCAGACTCACATGGACATGTTGCCTCTGATCCCCTCCGGGGCCTCACGTGTACCGCGTAACTCTGGTCCTCACCTGGGCCTCATCTGGACCTAGTGACTCTGGTCCCCACTTGGACTTCACCTGGATCTGGTGACTCTGGTCCACCCCAGGACGTCTCCTGGACCTGGTGACTCTCTTTCCAACATGGACCTCACCTGGATCTGGTGACTCTGGTCCTCAGTTTGGCCTCACCTCGACTTGGTGTCTCTTGTCCCCGCTTTGACCTAACTCAGAACTGCTGAATCTTGCCCCACCTAGGCCGCACCCAGACCTGGTGACTCTTGTCCCCAGCTATGCCTCAATTCGACCTGATGAATCTGGTCCTCACGTGTGCCTCACATGTACCTGGGACTCAGCTGGATAGAGTGGCTCTGGTTCCCACATGGGGCACACCTGATACTGGTGACTGTGGTCTTATTCTATGCCTCACCAGGACCTAGTGATTCTGTTCCGCATCTGTGCCTGCATGGCCCTAGTGACTCTGGTCCACACCCAGGCATCATTGGGACCTGGATATTCTATTCCACACCTGGGCCTCCCTTTGACCAGGGAACTCTTGTCCCATTCTGGGCCTCAAACTAAACTGTTTACTCTGGTTCCCCCTCTGGTTCTCACCCTTACCTGGAGACTCAGGTCACCCTTTGGGCTTCACTTGGGCCTGGTGAATCTGGTCCTTAGCTGGTGCGCACATGGATCTCGTGACTGGTCGTCACTTGGGCCTCACCTGGACTTGGTGAATCCTGTTGCCACCTGCGCCTCACCTGGACCTTGTGACTGTGGTCCCACCCGGACCTCTCCTGGATCTGGTGTCTCTGGTTCCCATATGGGGCTCTCCTGGACCTGGTTGCTGTGGTGTCCATCTGGCCTCACCTGGAACAAGATGTCTCTGATCCATATTTGGGCCTCTCCTGGACCTGTTGACTCTGGTCCATACATGGGCATCATTGCGACCTGGATATTCTCTTATGTACCTGGGCCTCACGTGGACCTGGTGATTGTGGTCCCACCTGGGCCTCACCTGGACGAGGTGACTGGTACCTCACCTGGACCTGGTGACTCAGGTCCTCAAATGGCCATCATGGGACCTGGTTTCTCAGTTCCATATCGGGGCCTCACTTGGACCTGGTAACTCTGGTCCCTACATGGGCATCATCGGGACACGGTTCCTCAGCAGGTCCCAAAGGTTGGCCTCACCTGGACCCGGTAAGTCTGGTCCCTACGTGGGCATCATTGGGACATGGTTCCTCTGCATGGCCTGCAGGTTGGCCTCACCTGGACCTGGTGATTGGGATTTCCACCTGGGCCTCTCCCATACCTGGAGACACAAGTCCCCACGTGGGCCTCATTTGGACCTGGTGAATCTGGTCCTTACCTGGTCCTCACCTGGAACTGGTAACTCTGGTCACCACCTGGGAATCACCTGGACCTGGTGAATCTGGTACCCATCTGGGCCTCACACAGTCTTGGTGACTTTGTTTCCAACCTGGACCTGATTGCTGTGGACTCCTTCTTGGCCTCACCTGGAACTGGTGACTCTGATCCTAACTGGACCTCACCCAGATCTGCTGACTCTGGTACTCTCCTGTGGACCTTTATGACCTGGATACTCTGTTCCACACCTGAGCCTCACCTAGACTTGATGACTCTTGATCCCCTCTGGGCCTCACCCTGACATGGTGACTCTGCTCCCCATCTGGATGTCACCTAGACCAGGTGAATCTGGTGCCCTTCTAGGCCTCAACTTGACCTGGTGACTCTAGTCCTCATCTGGGCCTCACTGGGACATAGTGAACATACTCCCCACCTGCGCCCCGTCTGGACCTGGTGACTCTGGTTTTACCAGGGCATCATCAGGAAATGGTTACTCTATTCACCACTGGGACTGAACTGATCCTGGTAACTCATGTCCTGACTTTGGCCTCTTGTGTACCAGGTGACTCTGGCTCCTCCTGGGCCTCATCTGTAACTGGTGACTCTGATCCTAAGCATGGCCTCACCTGACCTGGTGACTGTGGTTCCCATGGGACCTCACCTGGACCTCATGTCTCTGGTCCCTCCTGGGCCTCACCAGTACCTGGTGTATCTGGTACCCACCGGGGTAGCATCAGGTTATGGTTCCACTGTTCACTAACAGTGACCCAGCTGGACCTATTAACTCTGGTCTTCACCTGGGCCACACCTGGATATGGTGACACTGGTTCCCACCTGGGTCTCACCTGGACATGGTGAGTCGGATCCCCACCTGGTCCTCACATGTAACTGGTGATTCTCGTTCCCACGTGGACATCACGTGGAACTGGTGGCTGCATTTTTTCTAGCTTCTCATGTACCTCGTGACTCTGGTCCCCACCAGGGCCTCACCGGGATCTGGTGAGTGTGGTTGCCACCTGCAACTCACCTGGACCTGGTGAATCTGGTCTGCACCTGAGACTATCCTGGATCTAATGACTGTGGTCCCAACCTGGTTTTCACCTGGATTTGGGGACTCCAATCCGCAAATGGGCCTCACCTGGTCCTGTTGACCATGGTCCTCAACTGGGCAAAATTTGGACCCAGTGACTGTGTTCCACAACTGGACCTCACCTGGACCAGGTGACTCTGGTCCCCCTCTGGGTCTCACCGTGCCCTAGTGACTGTGAACCCCACTTTGTCCTGACTTGGACCTGCTGACCCTGGTTGCCACCTGCGCCTGACCTCGAACTGTTGACTCTGGTTCTTTCAAGGGTCTCCCCTGTACCTGGTGATCCTGGTCCCCACCTGGGCCTCACCTGGACGTGGTGACTCTTGTCACCACCGGGGACTCACCTGGACCTGCTTACTGTGTTCCACACCTGGGCCTCAAGTAGACCTGTTGACCATGGTCCCGAAGCCGGCCTCACATGGACCTGTTGCCACTGCTCCCCACCGGGGCCTCACTTGTACCTGGTGTCTCTGGTCCCCACCTTGACCTCATCTGGACCTACTGACTCTGGTTCCCACCTGGGCTTCACCTGGATCTGGTGACTCTGGTCCTCACCTGGGCATCATTGGTACCTGGAGATTCTGTTCCACACCTGAGCCTCACCTGGACCCGAAGACACTGGAACCACTCTGGGCCTCACCCTGACCTGGTGCCTCTGGTCCCCTTCTGGATATCACCTCGATCAGGTGATTCTGGTACCCTTGTAAGCCGAACCAGATATGGTGAAACTGGTCCTCAACTGGGCCTCACCTGGACCAGGTGACTCTGGTCCCCCTCTGGGTCTCACCGTGCCCTAGTGACTGTGAACCCCACTTTGGCCTGACTTGGACCTCCTGACCCTGGTTGCCACCTACGCCTGACCTCGAACTGTTGACTCTGGTTCTTTCAAGGTCCTCCCCGGGACCTGATGATCCTGGTCCCCACCTGGGCCTCACCTGGACGTGGTCACTCTTGTCACCACTGGGGACTCACCTGGACCTGCTTACTGTGTTCCACACCTGGTCCTCAAGTAGATCTGTTGACCATGGTCCCCAAGCCGGCCTCACATGGACCTGTGGTCTCTGATCCCACCGGGGCCTCACGTGTACCTGATAAGTCTGGTCCTCACCTGGGCCTCATCTGGACCTAGTGACTCTGATCCCCACCTGGGCTTCACCTGGATCTGGTGACTCTAGTCCCCACCTGGACCTCTCCTGGACCTGGTGACTCTCATTCCAACATGGACCTCAACTGGATATGGTGACTTTGGTCCTCAGTTTGACCTCACATGGACCTGGTAACTCTGTTCCCTAACTGGGCATCATCGGGACATGCTTCCTCTGCATGGCCTGCAGGTTGGCCTCACCTGGACCTGGGGAGTGCCTTGCCACCTGGTCCCACCAATACGTGGTGACTCAGGTCCCCACGTGGGCCTCATTTGGACCTGTTGAATCTGGTCCTTACCTGGTCGTCACCCGGAACTGGTAAGTCTGTTCACCACCTGGGAATAACCTGGACCTGGTGAATCTGGTCCCCATCCGGGCCTCACCCAGGCCTGGTGACTTTGTTCCCCACATGGACCTGATTGCTGTGGACTCCTTCTTGGCCTCACCTGGAAGTGGTGACTCTGATCCTAACTGGGCCTCACCCAGATCTGGTGACTCTGGTCCTCACCAGTGGACCATTATGATCTGGATAATCTGTTCCACACCTGAGCCTCACCTGGACATGATTACACTGGATCCCCTCTGGACCTCACCCTGACATGGTGACTCTGGTCCCCATGTGGATGTCACATAGACCACGTGAATCTGGTACCCCTCTAGGCCTCAACTAGACCTGGTGACTGTGGTCCTCAACTGGGCCTCACCGGGACCTAGTGGATATGCTCCCCTCCTGCGCCTCATCTGGACCTGGTGACGCTGGTTCTACCTGGGCATCATTGGGACCTGGATACTCTCTTATATACCTGGGCCTCACCTGGACCTGATGACTGTGGTCCCACCTGGGCCTCACCTGGATCTGGTGAATCTGGTCCCCATCTGGGCCTCACCCAGTCTTGATGACTTTGTTCCCCACCTGGTCCTGATTGCTGTGGACACTTTCTTGGCCTCACCTGGAACTGGTGACTCTGAGCCTATAGGCGCGTCTCCCAGATCTGGTGACTCTGGTCCTCACCAGAGAGTTATTGGTACCTGGTGACTCTATTCCACACCTGAGCATCACCTGGACATGATGACTCTGGAACCTCTCTGGGTCTCACCCTGACCTGGTGACTCTGGTCCCCATCTGGATGTCACCTGGACCATGTGATACTGGTACTCCTCTAGGCCTCATCCAGATCTGGTGACTCTGGTCCTCAACTGGGCCTCACCTGGACCTAGTGAATATGCTGCATCTTGGCCTAATTTGGACCTGGTAACTCTGGTCACTACCTCGGCATCATCGGGTCATGGTTCCACTGCATGGCCTGCAGGTTGCACTCACCTGGACCTGGTAACTCTGGTCCCTACCTGGACATCATCCGGACATGGTTCCTCTGCATGGCCTGCAGGTTGGCCTCACCTGGACCTGGTAAGTGGAGTTGCCACCTGGGCCTCACCCATACCTTGTGACTCAGGTCCCCACGTGGGGCTCTTGGACCTGGTGAATCTGATCCTTTCCTGGTCCTCTCCTAGACCAGGGGACTCTGGTCACTACCTGGGCCTCCCCTGGGCCTGGTGAATCTGGTCCCTATCTGAGACTCACCCAGTCCTGGTGACTTTGTTCCCCACCTGGACCTGATTGCTGTGGACTCCTTCTTGGCCTCACCTAGAACTGGTGACTCTGATCCTATCTGCGCGTCACCCAGACCTGGTGACTCTGGTCACCCCTTGGGCTTCACCTGGGCCTGGTGAATCTGGTCCATAGATGGTCCGCACCTGGATCTGGTGACTGGTCGCCACCTGGGCCTCTCCTGGACTTGGTGAATCCTGTTGCCACCTGCGTGTCACCGGGACCTTGTGACTGTGGTCCCACCTGGACCTCACCTGGATCTGGTGGCTCTGGTTCCCATATGGGGCTCTCCTGGTCCTGGTTGCTGTGGTTTCCATCTGGCCTCACCTGGAACACAATGACTCTGTTCCATATTTGCCCTCTGCTGGACCTGTTGACTCTGGTACTTACCTGGGCATTATTGCGTCCTGGGTAAACTCTTATATACCTGGGCCTCACCTGGACCTGTTGACTGTGTTCCCACCTGGGCCTCACCTGGATGAGGTGACTGGTTCCCACAGGGACCTCACCTGGACCTGGTGAGTCAGGTCCTCATATGGACATTATGGGACCTGGTTTCTCCTTTCCCCATCGGGGCCTCCGCTGGACTAGTGATCCTCGTCCCACTCTGGGCCTCACTCTGACGTGGTGACTCTGGTCCCCACCTGGATATCACCAGAACCGGGTAACTCTGGTTCCCCTCTGGGCCTCACCCGGAGCTGGGGACACTGGCACTCAACTGGGCCTCAACAGGACCTGTTGAATCTACTCCTCACTTATGCCTCGTCTGGACCTTGTGACTCTTTTCCCACCTGGAATCAATGGGACTTGGTTACTCTCTTCCCCACCTGGGCTTCACCTCGACATGATAATTTTGCCCCACACTTTGGCTTCAACTGGTCATGATGACTCTGGTCCCCCCACGTAGGCCTCAGTCTGGACCTGGTGACCGTTGTCCCCGCCTGGGTCTCACCTGGACCTGGTGACTCTCGTTCCCACATGAACCACACCTGGACCTGGTGACTGTGATGTTCTTGTAGACTCACATATACCTGGTGACTCTGGTCCCCACTAGAGACTCACCTGGATCTGGTGAATCTGGCCTGCAGCTTGGCCTCACCTGGACCTGTTGAGTGGGGTTGCCACATGGGCCTCACCCATTCCTTGTGACTCAGGTCCCCACCTGGGCCTCTTGGACCTGGTGAATCTGGTCCTTACCTGGTCCTCTCCCAGACCCGGGGACTCTGGTCACCACCTGGGCCTCACCTGGCCCTGTTTTTTTTTTTTTAATTTTTTTTTATTTATTTATGATAGTCACACACAGAGAGAGAGAGAGAGAGGCAGAGACACAGGCAGAGGGAGAAGCAGGCTCCATGCACCGGGAGCCCGACGTGGGATTCGATCCTGCGTCTCCAGGATCGCGCCCTGGGCCAAAGGCAGGCGCCAAACCGCTGCGCCACCCAGGGATCCCTCACCTGGCCCTGTTGACCATGGTCCTCAACTGGGCAAAATTGGGACCCGGTGACTGTGATCCACAGCTGGACCTCACCTGGACCAGGTGACTCTGGTCCCCCTCTGGGTCTCACCGTGCACTAGTGACTGTGAACCCCACTTTGGCCTGACTTAGACCTCCTGACTATGGTTGCCACCTGCGCCTGACCTCGATCTGTTTACTCTGGTTCTTTCAAGGGCCTCCCCTGGACATGGTGATCCTGGTGCCCACATGGGCCTGACGTGGACCTAGTGACTCTTGTCACCACCGGGAACTCACCTGGACCTGCTTACTGTGTTCCACACCTGGGCCTCAAGTAGACCTGTTGACCATGGTCCCCAAGCCTGCGTCACATGGACCTGTTGCCTCTGATCCCCACCGGGGCTTCACGTGTACCTGGTAACTCTGGTCCTCATCTGGGACTCATCTGGACCTAGCGACTCTGGTCCCCACCTGGGCTTCACCTGGATGTGGTGACTCTGGTCCCCACCTGGACTTCACCTGGATCTGGGGACTCTGGTCCACACCTGGACCTGACCTGCATCTGGTGACTCCTGTCCTCAGTTTGGCCTCACCTGGATCTGGCATCTCTCGTCCCTTCTTTGACCTAACTCAGAACTGCTGAATCTTGCCCCACCTCGGCCGCAACCAGACCTGGTGACTCTTGTCCCCAGCTATGCCTCAATTCGACCTGATGAATCTAGTCCTCACGTGGGACTCACATGAACCTGGGACTCAGCTAGATAGAGTGGCTCTGGTTCGCACAAGGGGCTCACCTGATACAGCTTACTGTGGTCTTATTCTATGCCTCACCTGGTCCTAGTGATTCTGTTCCCATCTGGGCCTGCATGGCGCTAGTGACTCTGGTCCTCACCCGGGAATCATTAGGACCTGGATACTCTATTCCACACCTGTGCCTCACATTGACAATGGACCTCTCGTCCCATTCTGGGACTCAAACTAAACTAGTTACTGCTTCCACTTTGGGCCTCACCCTTACCTGGAGACTCTGCTCACCCGTTTGACTTCACTTGGGCCTGGTGAATCTGGTCCTTAGCTAGTCCGCACCTGGATCTGGTGACAGGTCACGACGTGGGCCTCACCTGGACTTGGTGAATCATGTTGCCACCTGCGCCTCACCTGGACCTTGTGACTGTGGTCCCTCCTGGACCTCACCTGGATCTGGTGGCTCTGATTCCCATATGGGGCTCTCCTGGACCTGGTTCCTGTGGTCTCCATCTGGCCTCACCTGGAACACAATGACTCTGATCCATATTTGGGCCTATCCTGGATCTGTTGTCTCTGGTCCTTACCTGGCCTCATTGGGACCTGGGTACACACTTATATACCTGGGCCTCACCTGGACATGGTGACTGTGGTCCCACAAGAGCCTCACTTGGATGAGGTGCCTGGTTCCCACAGGGACCTCACCTGGACCTGGTGACTCAGGTCCTCATATGGGCATCATAGGACCTGGTTTCTCAGTTCCACATCGGGGCCTCACCTCGACCTAGTGATTCTCGTCCCCATCTAGGCCTCACGCTGACGTGGTGACTCTGCTCCCCACCTGGATATCACCAGAACCGGGTGACTCTGGTCCCCATATGGATGTCACCTGGGCCAGGTGATTCTGGTATCCTTCTACGCCTCAACAAGATCTGGTAACTATGGTCCTCAACTGGGCCTCACCTGGACCTAGTGAATATGCTCCATCTGGGCCTCACCTGGACCTGGGAACTCTGGACCCTACCTGGGCATCATTGGACACGGTTCCTCTGCATGGCCTGCAGGTTGGCCTCACCTGGACCTGGTGAGTTGGGTTGCCACCTGTGCCTCTCCCATACCTGGTGACACAGGCCCCACGTGGTCCTCACTTGGACCTAGTGAATCTCGTCCTTACCTGGTCCTCACACGGAACTAGTAACTCTGGTCACCACCGGGGAATCACCTGGACCTTGTGAATCTGGTCCCCATTGGGCCTCACCCAGTCCTGGTGAATTTGTTCCCCACCTGGACCTGATTGCTCTGGACTCCTTCTTGTCCTCACCTGGAACTGGTGACTCTGATCCTAACTGGGCCTCACCCAGATATGGTGACTCTGGTCCTCACATGTGGACCATTATGACCTGGATACTCTGTTACACACCTGAGCCTCACCTGTACATGATGACTCTGGATCCCCTCTGGGCTCACCCTGACATGGTGACTCTGGTCCCCATCTGGATGTCACCAAGACCAAGTGAATCTGGAACCCCTCTAGGCCTCAACTAGACCTGGTAACAGTGGACCTCAACTGGGCCACACTGGAACCTAGTGAATATGCTCCCCACCTGCGCCTCATCTGACCTGGTCACTCTGGTTCTACCTGGGCATCATTGGGACATGGTTACTCTATTGCCCACTGGGACTACCTGATTCCGGTAACTCTGGTCCTGACTTTGGCCTCTTCTGTACCAGGTGACTCTGGCTCCACTTGGGCCTCAGCTGTAACTGGTGAATCTGATCCTATGCATGGCCTCATCTGACCTGGTGACTGTGGTTCCCATCGGGACCTCACCTGGACCACATGTCTCTGGTCCCTCCTGACCCTCACCAGGACCTGGAGTCTCTGATACCCACGTGGGTAGCATTAGGATATGGTTACACTGTTCACTAACAGTGACCCTGCCGGACCTATTAACTCTGGACTTCACCTGGGCCACACCTGGACATGGTGACACTGGTCCCCACCAGGGCCTCCCCTGGACATGGTGGGTCGGATCCCCACCTGGTCATCACCTGTAACTGGTGATTCTCGTTCCCAAATGGACATCATGTGGACCTGGTGGCTGCAGTGTTTCTAGCTTCTCATGTACCTCGTGACTCTAATCCCCATCAGGGCCTCACCGGGACCTGCTGAGTGTGGTTGCCACCTGCACCTCACCTGGACCTGGTGATTCTGGTCTGCACATGAGAATACCCTGCCTCTGGTGACTGTGGTCCCCACCTGGGCTTCACCTGGATTTGGGGACTCCGGTCCACATCTGGGCTTTAACTGGCCCTGTTGACCATGGTCCTCAACTGGGTAAAATTGGGACCCGGTGACTGTGTTCCACAAGTGGCCTCACTTGGACCAAGTGAATCTGGTCCCCCTCTGGGTGTCACCGTGCCCTAGTGACTGTGAACCCCACTTTGGCCTGACTTGGACCTGCTGACCCTGGTTGCCACCTGCGCCTGACCTCGAACTGTTGACTGGTTCTTTCAAGGGCCTCCCCTGGACCTGGTGATCCTGGTCCCCATCTGGGCCTCACCTGGACGTGGTGACTCTTGTCACCACCGGGGACTCACCTGGACCTGCTTACTGTGTTCCACACCTGGGCCACAAGTAGACTTGTTGACCATTGTCCCCAAGCCAGACTCACATGGACATGTTGCCTCTGATCCCCACCGGGGCCTCACGTGTACCTGGTAACTCTGGTCCTCACATGGGCCTCATCTGGACCTAGTGACTCTGGTCCCCACCTGGACTTCACCTGGATCTGGTGACTCTGGTCCACCCCAGGACCTCTCCTGTACCTGGTGACTCCTTTCCAACATAGACCTCATTTGGATCTGGTGACTCTGGTCCTCAGTTTGGCCTCACGTCGACTTGGTGGCTCTCGTCCCCACTTTGACCTAACTCAGAACTGCTCAATCTTGCCCCACCTAGGCCGCACCCAGATCTGGTGACTCTTGTCCCCAGCTATGCCTCAATTCGACCTGATGAATCTGGTCCTCACGTGTGTCTCACATGTACCTGGGTCTCAGCTGGATAGAGTGGCTCTGGTTCCCACAAGGGGCACACCTGATACTGCTGACTGTGGTCTTATTCAATGCCTCACCAGGACGTAGTGATTCTGTTCCCCATCTGGGCCTGCATGGCCCTAGTGACTCTGGTCCTCACCCAGGCATCATTGGGACCTGGATATTCTATTCCACACCTGGGCCTCACTTTGACCAGGGAACTCTGGTCCTATTCTGGGACTCAAACTAAACTGGTTACTCTGGTTCCCCCTCTGGTTCTCACCCTTACATGGTGACTGTGGTCACCCCCTGGGCTCTACTTCGCCCTGGTGAATCTGGACCTTAGGTGGTTCGCACCTGTATCTCGTGACTGCTCGCCACCTGGGCCTCACCTGGACTTGGTGAATTCTGTTGCCACCTGAGCCTCACCTGGACCTTGTGACTGTGGTCCCACCTGGACCTCACCTGGATCTGGTGGCTCTGGTTCCCATATGGGGCTCTCCTGGACCTGGTTCTTGTGGGCTCCAACTGGACTCACCTGGAACACAATGACTCTGAACAATATTTGGGCCTCTCCTGGACCTGTTGACTCTGATCCTTACTTGGGCATCATTGGTACCTGGATACTCTCTTATATACCTGGGCCTCACCTGGACCTGTTGAGTGTGGTCCCACCTGGGCCTCACCTGGACGAGGTGACTGGTTCCCACAGGGACCTCACCTGGACCTGGTGACTCAGGTCCTCATATGGGCATCATGGGACCTGGTTTCTCAGTTCCACATCGGGGCATCACCTGGACCTAGTGATTCTCGTCCCCCTCTGGGCCTCACCCTGATGTGGTGACTCTGGTCCCCACCTAGATATCACCAGAACCGGGACTCTGGTCCCCCTCTGGGACTCACCCGGAGCTTGGGACACTGGTCCTCTGCTGAGCCTCCACAGCACCTGGTGATTCTACTTCTCACTTAGGCCTCGTCTGGACCTTGTGAGTCTTTTCCCACCTGGCACCAATGGGACATGGTAACTCTGTTCCCCACCTGGGCCTCACCTGGACAGGAGAACTTTGCTCCACACTTTGGCCTCAACTGGTCCTGATGACTCTTTCCCCCACACCTAGGCCTCAATCTGGACCTGGTGCTGTGGTCCCCAGCTGGGTCTCACCTGGACCTGGTGACTCTCGTTCCCACATGAACCACAACTGGATCTGGTGACTGTGGTGTTCTTGTAGACTCACATTTACCTGGTGACTCCGGTCCCCACTAGGGCCTCACTTGGATCCGGTAACTCTGGCCGGCAGGCTTGCCTCACCTGGACCTGGTGAGTGGGGTTGCCACCTGGGCCTCACCCATACCTGGTGACTCAGGTCCCCACGTCGGCCTCTTGGACCTGGTGAATCTGGTCCTTACCTGGTCCTCTCCCAGAACCGGGGACTCTGGTCACCACCTGGGCCTCACCTGGACCGGGTGAATCTGGGCCTCACCCAGTCCTGGTGACTTTGTTCCCCACCTGGACCTGATTGCTGTGGACTCTTTCTTGGTCTCACCTGGAACTGGTGACTCTGATCCTATCTGCGCGTCACCCAGATCTGGTGACTCTGGTCCTCACCTGGGCATCATTGGTACCTGGTGAGTCTGTTCCACACCTGAGTCTCACCTGGACATGGTGACTCTTGAACCTCTCTGTGCCTCACCTTGACCTGGTGACTCTGGTCCCCGTCGATATGTCACCTGGACCAGGGGATTCTGGTACCCCGCTAGGTCTCAACCAGTTCTGGTGACTCTGGTCCTCAACTGGGCCTCACCTGGACCTAGTGAATATGATTTATCTGGGCCTCATTTGGACCTGATGACTCCAGTCCCTACCTGGGCATCATCGGGACATGGTTCCACTGCATGGCCTGCAGGTTGGCATCACCTGGACCAGGTGAGTGGGTTTGCCACCTGGCCCTCACCCATACCTGGTGACACAGGTCCCACGTGGGCTTCACTTGGACCTGGTGAATCTGGTCCTTATCTGTTCCTCACCCGGAACTGGTAACTCTGGTCATCACCTGGGAATCACCTGAACCTGGTGAATCTGGTCCCCATCTGGGCCTCACCCAGTCTTGGTGACTTTGTTCCCCACCTGGATCTGATTGCTGTGGACTCCTTTTTGGCCTCACCTGGAACTGGTGACTCTGATCCTAACTGGACCTCACCCAGATCTGGTGACTCTGGTCCTCACCTGTGGACCATTATGACCTGGATACTCTGTTCCACACCTGAGCCTCAACTGGACATGATAACTTTGTTCCACAGTTGGGCCTCAACTGGTCCTGATGGCACTGTTACCCTCTTAGGCCTCAATCCGGACCTGGTGACTGTCGTCCCAACCTGGGTCTCACCTGGAACTGGTGGCTCTCGTTCCCACATGAACCACACCTGGAGCTGGTGACTGTAGTGTTCTTGTAGACTCACTTTTACCTGCTGTCTCCGGTGCGACTAGGGCCTCACGTGGATCTGGTGACTTTGGCATGCAGGTTGGCCTCACCTGGACCTTGTGAGTGGGGTTGCCCCTGGGCCTCACCCATACCTGGTGAGTCAGGTCCCCGCGTGGGCCTCTTGGACCTGGTAAATTTGGTCCTAACCTGGTCGTCTCCCAGCCCCGGGGTCTCTGGTCACCACCTGGGCCTACCTGGACCTGGTGAATCTGATCCCCATCTGGGCCTCACCCAGGCCTGTTGACTTTGTTCCACTCCTGTATCTGATTGCTGTGGACTCTTTTTTGGCCTCACCTGGAACAGGTGACTCTGATCCTATCTGCCCGTCACCCAGACCTGGTGACTCTGGTCCTCACCTGGGTATCTTTGGTACCTGGTGACTCTGTTCCACACCTGAGCCTCACCTGGACATGATGACTCTGGAACCTCTCCGGGCCTCATCCTGACCTGGTGACTCTGGTCCCCATCTGGATGTCACCTGGACCAGGTGATTCTGGTACCCCTCTAGGCCTCAACAGGGTCTGGTGACTCTGGTCCTCCACTGGACCACACCTGGACCTAGTGAATATGCTCCATCTGGGCCTCATTGGACCTGGTGATTCTGGACCCTACCTGGGCATCATCGGGACACGGTTCCACTGCATCGCCTGCAGGTTGGCCTCACCTGGACCTGGTAACTCTGGTTCCTACATGGGCATCATCGGGACAGTGTTCTCTGCATGGCTCGAAGGATGGCCTCTCCTGGACCTGGTGAGTGTGGTTGCCACCTGTGCCTCGCCCGTACCTGGGGACACAGGTCCCCTCGTGGGCCTCTTGGACCTGGTGAATCTGGTCCTTACCTGGTCGTCTCCCAGACCCGTGGTCTCTGGTCACCACCTGGGCCTCACCTGGACCTGGTCAATCTGGTCCCCATCTGGGCCTCACCCAGTCCTGGTGACTTTGTTCCCCACCTGGATCTGATTGCTGTGGACTCTTTCTTGGCCTCACCTGGAACTGGTGACTCTGATCCTATCTGCGCATTACCCAGACCTGGTGACTCTGGTCCTCACCTGGGTATCTTCGGTACCTGGTGACTCTGTTCCACACCTGAGCCTCACCTGGACATGATGACTCTGGAACCTCTCTGGGCCTCATCCTGACCTGTTGACTCTGGTCCCCATCTGGATGTCACCTGGACCAGGTGATTCTGTTACCCATCTAGGCCTCAACCAGTTCTTGTGACTCTGGTGTTCCACTGGACCTCACCTGGACCTAGTAAATATGCTCCATCTGGGTCTCATTGGACCTGGTGATTCTGATCACTACCTCGGCATCATCGGGACATGGTTCCACTGCATGCCCTGCAGGTTGGCCTCACCTGGACCTGTAACTCTAGTCCCTACCTGGGCATCATCGTGACATGGTTCCTCTGCATGGCCTGCAGGTTCGCCTCACCTGGACCTGGTGAGTGGGGTTGCCACCTGGGTCTCACCCATGCCTGGTGACACAGGTCCCCAAGTGGACCTCACTTGGACCTGTTGAATCTGGTGCTTACCTGGTCCTCACCCGGAACTCGTAACTCTGGTGACCACCTGGGAATCACCTGGAACTGGTGAATCTGGTCCCCATCTGGGGTCATCCATTCCTGGTGACATTGTTCCCCACCTGGACCTGATTGCTGTGGACTCCTTCTTGGCCTCAACTGGAACTGGTGACTCTGATCCTAACTGGGCATCACCGAGATCTGGTGACTCTGGTCCTCACCTGTGGACCATTATGAACTGGATAATCTGTTCCACACGTGAGCCTCACCTGGACATGTTGACTCTGGATCCCCTCTGGGCCTCACCCTGACATGGTGACTCTCGTCCCCATCTGGATTTCACCTAGACCAGGTGAATCTGGTACCCCTCTAGGCCTCAACTTGACCTGGTGACTCTGGGCCCCAACTGGGCCTCACCGGGACCTAGTGAACATGCTCCACACCTGCGCCGCATCTGGGCATGGTGACTCTGGTTCTACCTGGGCATCATCGGGACATTATTACTCTATTCCCCACTGGGAGTGACCTGATCCTGGTAACACTATTCCTGACTTTGTCATTTTCTGTACCAGGTGACTCTGGATCCAACTGGACCTCACCTGTAACTTGTGACTCTGATCCTAAGCATGGCCTCACCTGACCTGGTGACTGTGGTTCCCATCGGGACCTCACCTGGACCTCTTGTCTCTGGTCCCACCTGGGCCTCACCAGGGCCTGGTGTCTCTGGTACCCACCTGGTAGAATCAGGACATGGTTACACTGTTCAATAACAGTGACCCAGCCGGACCTATTAACTCTGGTCTTCACCTGGGCCACACCTGGACATGGTGACACTGGTTCCCACCTGTGTATTACCTGGACATGGTCACTCGGATCCCCACCTGGTCCTTACCTGTAACTGGTGATTCGCGTTCCCACATGGACATCATGTGGACCTGGTGGCTGCAGTGTTTCTAGCTTCTCATGTACCTCGCGACGCTGGTCCCCACCAGGGCCTCACCGGGACCTGGTCAGTGTGGTTGCCACCTGCATCTCACCTGCACCTGGTGATTCTGTTCTGCACCTGAGACTACCCTGGATCTAGTGACTCTGGTCCCCACCTGGGCTTCACCTGTATTTGGTTACTCCGGTCCCCATCTGGGCCTCACCTGGCCCTGTTGACCATGGTCCTCAACTGGGCAAAATCGGGACGCGGTGACTGTGTTCCACAACTGGAACTCACCTGGACCAAGTGACTCTGGTTCCCCTCTGGGTCTCACCGTGCCCTAGTGACTGTGAAACCCACTTTGGCCTGACGTGGACCTGCTGACCCTGGTTGGGAGCTGCGCCTGACTTCGAACTGTTGACTCTGGTTCTTTCAAGGGCCTCCCCTGTATCTGGTGATCCTGGTCCCCACCTGGGTATCACTTGGACGTGGTGACTCTTGTCACCACCGGGGACTCACCTGGATCTGGTTACTGTGTTCCAAACATGGGCCTCAAATACAACTGTTGACCATGGTCCCCATGCCGGCTTCACATGGAGCTGTTGCCTCTGATTCCCACCGTGGCCTCACGTGTACCTGGTAACTCTGGTCCTCACCTGGGCCTCATCTGGACCTAGTGACTCTGGTCCCCACCTGGGCTTCACTTGGATCTGTTGACTCTGGTCCCCACCGGGACTTCACCTGGATCTGGTGACTCTGGTCCCCACCTGGACCTCTCCTGGACCTGGTGACTCTCTTTCCAACATGGACCTCACCTGGATCTGGTGACTCTGGTCCTCAGTTTGGTCTCACATGGACCTGGTGTCTCTCGTCCCCATTTGGACCTAACTCAGAACTGCTGAATCTTGCCACACCTCTGCCGCACGCAGACCTAGTGACTCTTGTCCCCAGCTATGCCTCAATTCGACCTGATAAATCTGGTCCTCACGTGGGCCTCACATGGACCTGGGACTCAGCTGGATAGAGTGGCTCTGGTTCCCACAAGGGGCTCACCTGATACTGGTGACTGTGTTCTTATTCTATGCCTCACAAGGACCTGGAGATTCTGTTCCCCATTTGGGCCTGCATGGCCCTAGTGACTCTGGTCCTCACCCAGGCATCATTGGGACCTGGATACTCTATTCCACACCTGGGCCTCACTTTGACCAGGGACCTCTGGTCCCATTCTGGGCCTCAAACTAAACTGGTTACTCTGGTTCCCCCTCTGGGCCTCACCCTTACCTGGTGACGCTGGTCACCCCTTGGGCTTAACCTGGGCCTGGGGAATCTGGTCCTTAGCTGGTCCTCACATGGATCTGGTGACTGGTCGCCACCTGGGCCTAACCTGGACTTGTGAATCCTGTTGCCACCTGCGCCTCACCGGGACCTTGTGACTCTTTTCCCACCTGGCATCAACGGGACATTGTTACGCTGTTCCCCACCTGGGCCTCACCTGGACATGATAACTTTGCTCCACACTTTGGCCTCAACTGGTCCTGATGACTCTGGTCCCCCCACCTAGCCCTCAATCTGGACCTGGTGACTGTGGTCCCCACCTGGGTTCACCTGGACCTGGTGTCTCTCGTTCCCACATGACCACACCTGGACTTGGTGACTGTGGTGTTCTTGTAGACGCACATTTACCTGGTGACTCCAGTCCCCACTAGGGCCTCACGTGGATCTGGTGACTCTGGCCTGAAGGTTGGCCTCACCTGGACCTGGTGAGTGGGGTTGCCACCTGGGCCTCACCCATACCTGGTGACTCAGGTCCTCACGTGGGCCTCACTTGGACCTGGTGAATCTGGTCCTTACCTGGTCCTCTGACAGACAAGGGGACTCTGGTCACCACCTGGACCTCACCTGGACCTGGTGAATCTGGTCCCCATCTGGGCCTCACCCAGTCATGGTGACTTTGTTCACCACCTGGACCTGATTGCTGTGGACTCTTTCTTGGCCTCACCTGGAACTGGTGACTCTGATCCTATCTGCGCATCACCCAGACCTGGTGACTCTGGTCCTCACATGGGCATCATTGGTACCTGGTGACTCTGTTCCACAGCTGAGCCTTACCTGGACATAATGATTCTGGAACCTCTCTGGGACTCACCCTGACCTGGTGATTCTCATCCCCATCTGGATGTCACCTGGACCAGGGGATTCTGGTACCCCTCTAGGCCTCAACCAGATCTGGTGACTCTGGTCCTCAACTCGGCCTCACCTGGACGTAGTGAATATGCTCCATCTGGGCCTCATTTGGACCTGGTGACTCTGGTCCCTACCTGGGCATCATCGGGACTTGGTTCCACTGCATTGCATACAGGTTGGCCTCACCTGGACCTCGTAACTCTGGTCCCTACATGGCCATCATCGGGACACGGTTCCTCTGCATGGCCTTCAGGTTGGCCTCCCCTGGACCTGGTGAGTGAGGTTGCCACCTGGGTCTCCCCATAACTGGTGACACAGGTCCCACGTGGGCTTCACTTGGACCTGGTGAATCTGGTCCTTACCTGATCCACACCCAGAACTGGTAACCCTTGTCACCACCTGGGAATCACCTGGACCTGTGGAATCTGGTTCAGCTCTGGGCCTCACCCAGTCCTGGTGACTTTGTTCCCCACCTGGACCTGATTTCTGTGGACTAATACTTGGCCTCACCTGGAACTGGTGACTCTGAACCTAACTGGGCCTCAGCCAGATCTGGTGACTCTGGTCCTCACCTGTGGACCATTATGACCTGGATACTCTCCTCCACACCAGAGCCTCACCTGGACATGATGACACTGGAACCTCTCTGGGCCTCACCCAGACCTGGTGACCCTGGTGCCCATCTGGATGTCACCTGGACCTGGTGATTCTTGTACCCCTCAAGTCTCAACCAGATCTAGTGACTCTGGTCCTAAACTGGGCCTCACCTGGACCTAGTGAATATGCTCCATCTGGGCTTCATGTGGACCCGGTGACTCTGGTCCCTACCTGGGTATCATCGGGACATGGTTGCACTGCATGGCCTGCAGGTTGGCCTCACCTGGACCTGGTAACTCTGGTCCCTACCTGGGCATCATCGGGACACGCTTCCTCTGCATTGCCTGCAGGTTGGCCTCACCTGGACCTGGTGAGTGTGGTTGCCACCTGGGCCTCACTCATACCTGGTGACAAAGGCCCCACGTGGGCCTCACTTGGACCTGGTGAATCTGGTCCTTACCTGCTCTCACCCGGAATTGCTAACTCTGGTCACCACCTGGGAATCACCTGGGTCTTGTGAATCTGGTCCCCATCTGGGCCTCACCCAGGCTTGGTTACTTTGATCCCCACCTGGACCTGATTGCTGTGGACTCCTACTTGGCCTCACTTGGAACTGGTGACTCTGATCCTTACTGGGCCTCACCCAGATCTGGTGACTCTGTTCCTTCCTGTGGACCATTATGACCTGGATACTCTGTTCCACACCTGAGCCTCACCTGGACATGATGACTTTAGATCCCCTCTGGGCCTCAGCCTGACATGATGACTCAGGTCCCCATCTGGATGTCACCTAGACCAGGTGAATCTGGTACCTCTCTAGGCCTCAACTTGACCTGGTAAATCTGGTCCTCACTTGGACTCACCGGGATCTAGTGAGCATGCTCCCCACCTTCGCATCATCTGGACGTGTTGACTCTGGTTCTACCTAGGCATCATCGAGACATGGTGACTCTATTCCCCACTGGGACTGACCTGATCATGGTAACTCTGGTCCTGACTTTGGCCTCTTCTGTACCAGGTGACTCTGGCTCCACCTGGGCCTCACCTGTAACTGGTGACTCTGATCCTAAGCATGGCCTCAGGATCCTGACCTGGTGACTGTGGTTCCCATCGGGACCTCACCTGGACCTCATGTCTCTGGTCCCACCTGGGCCACACCAGGACCCGGTGTCTCTGGTACCCACATGGGTAGCATCAGGATATGGTTACACTGTTCACTAATAGTGACCAAGCCAGACCTATTAATTCTGGTCTTCACCTGGGCCACACCTGGACATGGTGACACTGGTTCCCACCTGGGTCTCACCTGGACATGGTGAGTCGGATCCCCACCTGGTCCTCACCTGTAACTGGTGATTCTCATTCCAGCATGGACATCACGTAGACCTGGTGGCTACAGTGTTTCTAGCTTCTCATGTACCTCGTGACTCTTGTCCCCACCAGGGCCTCACCGGGAACTGGTGAGTGTGGTTGCCACCTGCACCTCACCTGGACCTGGTGATTCTGGTCTGCACCTGAGATTACCCTGGATCTGGTGACAGTGGTCCCCACCTGGGCTTCACCTGGATCTGGTGACTCTGGTCCCCACCTGAGCTTCACCTGGATTTGGGGACTCTGGTCCCCATCTGGGTCTCACCTGGCCCTGTTGACCATGGTCCTCAACTGGGCAAAATTGGGACCCGGTGACTGTGTTCCACAACTGGACCTCACCTGGACCAGATGACTCTGGTCGCCCTCTCGGTCTCACCGTGCCCTAGTGACTGTGAACCCCACTTTGGCCTGTCTTGGCCCTTCTGACCATGGCTGCCACCTGCGCCTGACCTCGAAAGGTTGACTCTGGTTCTTTCCAGGGCCTACTTGGACCTGGTGATCCTGGTCCCCACCTGGGCCTCTCCTGGACGTGACGAAACTTGTCACCACCGGGGACTCACCTGGACTTGGTTACTGTGTTCGAAACCTGGGCCTCAAATAGACCTGTTCACCAAGGTCCCCAAGCCGGCCTCACAAGGACCTGTTGCCTCTGATCCCCACCGGGGCCTCACGTGTATTTCGTAACTCTGCTCCTCACCTGGGCCTCATCTGGACCTAGTGACTCTGGTCCACACCTGGGCCTCACATGGATCTGGTGACTCTGGTCCTCACCTGGAAGTCACCTGGATCTGGTGACTCTGGTCCCCACATGGACCTCTCCTGGACCTGGTGACTCTCTTTCCTACATGGACCTCACCTGGATCTGGTGAATCTGGTCCTCAGTTTGGCCTCACCTGGACCTGGTGTCTCTCGTCCCCACTTTGACCTAACTCAGAACTGCTGAATCTTGCCCCACCTAGGCCACACCCAAACCTGGTGACTCTTGTCCCCAGCTATGTCTCAATTCGATCTGATGAATCTGGTCCTCACGTGGGCCTCACATGGACCTGGGACTCAGCTGGACAGAGTGGCTCTGGTTCCCACAAGGGGTTCACCTGATACTGGTGACTGTGGTCTTATCCTATGCCTCACCAGGACCTAGTGATTCTGTTCCCCATCTGGGCCTGCATGGCCCTAGTGACTCTGGTCCTCACCCAGGCATCATTGGGACCTGGATACTCTATTCCACACCTGAGCCTCACTTTGACCAGGGACCTCTGGTCCCATTCTGGACCTCAAACTAAACTGCTTACTCTGGTTCACCCTCTGGTACTCACACTTACGTGGTGACTCTGGTCACCCCTTGGTTTTCACTTGGGCCTGGTGAATCTGGTCCTTAGCTGGTCCGCACCTGGATGTTGTGACTGGTCGCCACCTGGGCCTCACCTGGACTTGGTGAGTCTGATCCCCACCTGGGCCTCAATGTAACTGGTGATTCTCGTTCCCACATGGACATCATGTGGACCTGGTGGCTGCAGTGTTTCTAGATTCTCATGCACTTCGTGGCTCTGGTCCCCACCATGGCCTCACCGGGATCTGTTGAGTGTGGTTGCCACCTGAACATCACCTGGACTTTGCTGATTCTGGTCTGCCCCTGAGACTACCCTGGATCTGGTGACTGTGGTCCCCACCTGGGCTTCAACTGATTCTGGTGACTCTGGTCCCCACCTGGACCTCACCTGGATCTGGTGACTCTGGTCCCCACCTGGACCTCTCCTGGACCTGGTGACTCTCTTTCCAATATGGACCTCACCTGGATCTGGTGCCTCTGGTCCTCAGTTTCGCCTCTCCTGGACCTGGTGTCTCTCATCCCCACTTTCACCTAACTCAGAACTGCTGAATCATGCCCTACCTAGGCCGCACCCAGACCTGGTGATTCTTGTCACCAGCTATGCCTCAATTCGACCTGATGAATCTTGTCCTCACGTGGGCCTCACATGGACCTGGGACTCAGCTGGATTGAGTGGCTCTGGTTCCCACAAAGACCTCAACTGATTCTGGTGACTCTGGTCTTATTCTATGCCTCACCAGGACCTAGTGATTCTGTTCCCCATCTGTGCCTGTATGACCCTAGTGACTCTGGTCCTCACCCAGGCATCATTGGGATCGGGATAATCTATTCCACACCAGGGCGTCACTCTGACCAGGGACCTCTGGTCCCATTCTGGGCCTCAAACTAAACTGGTTACTCTGGTTATCCCTCTGGGCCTCACCCTTACCTGGTGACTCTGGTCACCACATGGGCTTCACTTGGGCCTGGTGAATCTGGTCCTTAGCAGGTCCACAACAGGATCTGTTGACAGGTCGCCACCTGGGCCTCACCTGGACTTGGTGAATCCTGTTGCCACCTGCGCCTCACCTGGACCTTCTGACTGTGGTACCACCTGGAACTCACCTGCATGTTGTGGCTCTGATTCCCATATGGTGCTCTCCTGGTCCTGTTTCCTGTGGTCTACTTATGGCTTCACCTAGAACACAATGACTCTGATCCATATTTGGCCACTCCTGGACCTGTTGACACTGGTCCTTACCTGGGTATCATTGGGACCTGGATACTCTCTTATATACCTGGGACTCACCTGGACCTGGTGACTGTGGTCCCACCTGGGCCTCACCTGGACGAGGTGACTGGTTCCCACAGGGACCTCACCTGGACCTGGTGACTCAGGTCCTCATATGGGCATCATGGGACCTGGTTTCTCAGGTCCACATTGGGGCCTCACCTGGACCTAGTGATTCTCGTCCCACTCTAGGCCTCACCCTGACCTGGTGAGTCTGGTCCCCACCTGGATATCACCAGAACCGGGTGACACTGGTCCCCCTCTGGGACTCACCCAGAGCTGGGGACACTGGTCGTCAAATGGGCCTCAACACGACCTGGTGAATCTACTCCTCACTTAGGCCTCGTCCGGACCTTGTGACTCTTTTCCCAACTGGCATCAATGGGCATGGTTACTCTGTTCCCCAACTAGGTCTCAACTGGACATGATAACTTTGCTCAATACTTTGGCCTCAACTGGTCCTGATGAATCTGGTCCCCCCACCTAGGCCTCAATCTGGAACTGGTGACTGTGGTCCCCACCTGGGTCTCACCTGGGCCTGGTGACTCTCGTTCCCACATGAATCACACCTGGACCTGGTGACTGTGGTGTTCTTGTAGACTCACATTTACCTGGTGACTCCGGTCCCCACTGGGGCCTCACCTGGATCTGGTGACTCTGGCCTGCAAGTGGGCCTCACCTGGACCTGGTGAGTGGGGTTCCCACTTGGGCCTTACCTGGTGACCCACGTCCCCACGTGGGCCTCTTGGACCTGGTGAATCTGGTCCTTACCTGGTCCTCTCCCAGACCCGGGGACTCTGGTCACCACCTGGGAATCACCTGGACCTGGTGAATCTGGTCCCCATCTGGGCCTCCCCCAGTCCTGGTGACTTTGTTCCCCACCTGGACCTGATTGCTGTGGACTCTTTCTTGGCCTCACCTGGAACTGGTGACTCTCATCCTAACTGGGCCTAACTCAATCTGCTGACTTTGGTCCTCCCCTGTGGACCATTATGAACAGGATACTCTGTTCTAAACCTGAGCCTCACCTGGACATGTTGACTCTGAATCCACTCTGGGCCTCACCCTGACGTGGTGACTCTGGTCCCCATGTGGATGTCACCTAGACCAGGTGAATCTGGTACCCCTCTAGGCCTCAACTAGACCTGGTGTCTCTGGTCCTCACCTGGGTCTCACCGTGACCTAGTGAATATGCTCCCCAACTGTGCCTCATCTGGACCTGGTGACTCTGGTTCTACCTGGGCATTATCGGGACATGGTTACTGTATTCCCCACTGGGACTGACCTGATCCTGGTAACTCTGGTCCTGATTTGGCCTCTTCTGTACCAGGTGACTCTGGATCCACCTTGGGTTCACCGGTAACTGGTGACTCTGATCCTAAGCATGGCCTCACCTTACCTGGTGACTGTGGTGCCCATCGGGACCTCACCTGGACCTCATGTCTCTGGTCCCAACTGGGCCTCACCAGGACCTGGTGTCTCTGGTACCCACTTTGGTAGCATCAGGATACGGTTACACTGTTCACTAACAGTGACCCAGCCGGACCTGTTAACTCTGGTCTTCACCTGGTCCACACCTGGACATGGTGACACTGTTTCCCACCAGGGTCTCACCTGGACATGGTGAGTCAGATCCCCACCTGGTCCTCACCTCTAACTGGTGATTCTCATTCCCACATGGACATCATGTGTAACTGGTGGCTGCAGAGTTTCTAGCTTCTCATGTACCTCGAGCATCTGGTCCGCACCAGGGACTCACCGGGACCTGGTGTGTGTGGTTGCCACCTGCTCCTCACCAGGACCTGGTGATTCTGGTCTGCATCTGAGACTACCCTGGATCTTGTGACTGTGGTCCCCACCTGGGCTTCACCTGGATTTGGGGACTCCGGTCCCAATCCGGGCCTCACCTGGCCCTGTTGTCCATGGTCTTCAACTGGACAAAATTGGGACCCGGTGACTGTGTTCCACAACTGGACCTCACCTGGACCAGGTGACTCTGATCCCACTCTGGGTCTCACCGTGCCCTAGTGACTGTGAACCCAACTTTGGTCTGACTTGGACCTGCTGAACCTGATTGTCACCTGGGCCTGACCTCGAACTGTTGACTCTGGATCTTTCAAGGGCCTCCCCTATACCTGGTGATCCTGGTCCCCATTGGGCCTCAACTAGACGTGGTGACTCTCGTCACTACTGGGGACTCACCTGGACAGGCTTACAGTGTTCCACACCTGGGCCTCAGGTAGACCTGTTGACCATGTTCCCCAAGCCTCCCTCACGTAGACCTTTTCGCTGAGATCCCCACCGGGGCCTCACATGTACCTTGTAACTCTGATCCTCACCTGGGCCTCATCTGGACCTAGTGACTCTGGTCCCCACCTGGGCTTCACCTGGATCTGGAGACTCTGGTCCCCACCTGGACTTTACCTGGACCTGGTGACTGGGGTCCCACCTGGGCCTCACATGGACGAGTTGACTGTTTCCCACAGCGACCTCACCTGGACCTGGCGACTCAGGTCCTCATATGGGCATCATGGGACCTGGGTTCTCAGTTCCACATCGAGACCTCATCTGGACCTAGTGATTGTCGTCCCCCTCTGGGCCTAACCCTGACGTGGTAACTCAGGTACCCACCTGGATATCACCAGAACCGGGTGACACTGGTCCCCCTCTGGGACTCACCCGGAGCTGGGGACACTGGTACTCAACTTGGCCTCAACAGGACCTGGTGAATCTACTCCTCACTTAGGCCTCGTCTGGACCTTGTGACTCTGTTCCCACCTGGCATCTTTGGGACATGGTTACTCTGTTCCCGACCTGGGCCTCATATGGACATGATAACTTTGCTCCACACTTTGGCCTCAACTGGTCCTGATGACTCTGCTCCCCCGACCTAGGCCTCAATCTGGACCTGGTGACTGTGGTCCCCACCTGGGTCTCACCTGGACCTGGTGACTCTCGTTCCCACATGAACCACACCAGGATCTGGTGACTGTGTTGTTCTTGTAGAATCACTTTTAACTGGTGACTCCAGTCCCCACTAGGGCCTCACGTGGATCGGGTAACTTGGCCTGCAGGTTGGCCTCACATGGACCTGGTTAGTGGGGATGACACATGGGCCTCACCCATACCTGGTGACTCAGGTCTCCACGTGGGCCTCTTGGACCTGGTGAATCTGGTCCTTACCTGGTCCTCTCCCAGACCCGGGGACTCTGGTCACCACCTGGGAATCATCTGGGCCTAGTGAATCTGGTCCCCATCTGGGCCTCCCCGAGTCCTGGTGACTTTGTTCCCCACCTTGACCTGATTGCTGTGGACTCTTTCATGGCCTCACCTGGACCTGGTGACTCTGATCCTATCTGCGTGTCACCCAGACCTGGTGACTCTGGTCCTCACCTGGGCATCATTGGTACCTGGTGACTCTGTTCCACACCTGAGCCTCACCTGGACATGAGGCTCTGGACTCTGGAACAACTCTGGGCCTAACCCTGACCTGGTGACTCTGGTCTCCATCTGGATGTCACATGGACCAGGTGATTTTTGTACCCCTCTAGGCCTCAACCAGTTCTGGTGACGCTGGTCCTCAACTGGGCCTCACCTGGACCTAGTGAATATGCTCCATCTGGGCCTCATTTGGACCTGGTGACTCTCTTCCCTACCTGGGCATCATCGGGACATGGTTCCACTGCATGGCCTTTAGGTTGGCCGCACCTGGACCTGGTAACTGTGGTTCTACCTGGGCATCATCGGGACACTCTTCCTCTGCATTGCCTGCAGGGTGGCCTCACCTGCACCTGGTGAGTGGGGTTGCCACTTGGGCCTCACCCATACCTGGTGACCCAGGTGCCCACGTGGGACTCACTTGGACCTGGTGAATCTGGTCCTTACCTGCTCCTCACCCGGAACTGCTAACTCTGGTCACCACCTGGGAATCACCTGGGCCTGGTGAATCTGGTCCCCATCTGGGCCTCACCCAGTCCTGGTGATTTTGTTCCCCACCTGGACCTGATTGCTGTGGACTCCTTCTTGGCCTCACTTGGAAGTGGTGACTCTGATCGTAGCTGGGCCTCACCCAGATCTGGTGACTCTGGTCTTCACCTGTGGACCATTATGACCTGGATACTCTGTTCCACACCTGAGCCTCACCTGGACATGATGACTCTGGATTCACTCAAGGCCTCACCATGACATGGAGACTCTGGTCCCCATCTGGACGTCCCCTAGACCAGGTGAATCTGGTACCCCTCTAGGCGTCAACTAGACCTGGTGACTCTGGTCCTCATCTGGGCCTCACCTGGAGCTACATAATATTCTCCCCACCTGTGCCTCGATGGACCTGGTGACTCTGATTCTACCTGGGCATCATTGGGACATGGTTACTGTATTACCCCTGGGACTGCCCTGATCCTGGTAACTCTGGTCCTGACTTTGGCCTCTTCTGTACCAGGTGACTCTGGCTCCACCTGGGCCTCACCTGTACCTGGTGACTCTGATCCTAAGCATGGCCTCACCTGACCTGGGGACTGTGGTTCCCATCGGGACCTCACCTGGACCTCATGTCTCCGGTTACACCTGGGCCTCACCAGGACCTGGTGTCTCTGGTACCCACCTGGGTAGCATCAGGATATGGTTACACTGTTCACCCTTTGCACCTCACCAGGACCTAGTGATTCTGGTCTGCACCTGAGACTACCCTGGATCTTGTGACTGTGGTCCCCACCTGGGCTTCACCTGGATTTGGGGTCTCCGGTCCCAATCCGGGCCTCACCTGGCCCTGTTGTCCATGGTCTTCAACTGGACAAAATTGAGACCCGGTGACTGTGTTCCACAACTGGACCTCACATGGACCACGTGACTCTGGTCCCCCTCTGGGTCTCACCGTGCCCTAGTGACTGTGAACCCAACTTTGGCCTGACTTGGACGTGCTGACCCTGGTTGCCACCTGCGCCTGACCTCGAACTGTTGACTCAGGTTCTTTCAAAGGCCTCCCCTGCACCTGGTGATCCTGGTCCCCAATTTGGCCTCAACTGGACGTGGTGACTCTTGTCACTACTGGAGACTCACCTAGACAGGCTTACATTGTTCCACACCTGGGCCTCAGGTAGACCTGTTGACCATGGTCCCCTAGCCGGCCTCACATGACATTTTGGCTGTGATCCCCGCCGGGGACTCACGTGTACCTGTTAACTCTGATCTTCACCTGGGCCTCATCTGGACCTAGTGACTCTGGTCCCCACCTGGGCTTCACCTGGATCTGGAGACTCTCCTCCCCACCTGGACTTCACCTCGATCTGGTGACTCTGTTCCACACCTGGACCTCTCCTGGATCTGGTGACTCTCTTTCCAACATGGACCTCACCTGGATCTGGTGACTCTGGTCTCAGTTTGGCCTCACCTGTACTGGTGTCTCTCGTCCCCACTTTGACCTAACTCAGAACTGCTGAATCTTGCCCCACCTAGGCCGCACCCAGAGCAGATGACTCTTGTCCCCAGCTATGCCTCAATTCGACCTGATGAATCTGGTCCTCACGTGGGCCTCACATGGACCTGGGACTCACCTGGATAGAGTGGGTCTGGTTCCCACAAGGGGCACACCTGATACTGGTGATTGTGGTCTTATTCTATGCCTCACCAGGATGTACTGATTCTGTTCCCCATCTGGGCCTGCATGGCCCTAGTGACTCTGGTCCTCACCGAGGCATCATTGGGACCTGGATCCTCTATTCCACACCTAGGGCTCACTTTGACCCGGGACC
Source organism: Canis aureus (assembly GCF_053574225.1). NCBI lineage: Eukaryota > Metazoa > Chordata > Mammalia > Carnivora > Canidae > Canis > Canis aureus. Next base: position 58,766,861 of record NC_135632.1, read on the forward strand.
GCTGGTCCCATTCTGGGCCTCAAACTAAACTGGTTACTCTGGTTCCCCTCTGGGCCTCACCCTTACCTGGTGACTCTGGTCACCCCTTGGGCTTCACTTGGGCCTGGTGAATCTGGTCCTTAGCTGGTCCACATTTGGATCTGGTGACTGGTCGCCCCCTGGCCTCACCTGGACTTGGTGAATCTGTTGCCGCCAGCGCCTCACCTGGACCTTGTGACTGTGGTCCCACCTGGACCTCACCTGGATCTGGTGGCTCTGGTTCCCATATGGGGCTCTCCTGGACCTGGTTCCTGTGGTCTCCATCTGGTCTCAACTGGAACACAATGACTCTGATCCATATTTGGGCCTCTCCTGGACCTGTTGGCTCTGGTCCGTACCTGGGTAACATTGGGACCTGGATACTCTCTTATATACCTGGGCCTCACCTGGACCTGGTGACTGTGGTCCCACCTGGGCCTCACCTGGATGAGGTGACTGGTTCCCACAGGGACCTCACCTGGACCTGGTGACTCAAGTCCTCATATGGGCATCATGGGACCTGGGTTCTCAGTTACACATCGGGGCCTTACCTGGACCTAGTGATTCTCGTCCCCCTCTGGGCCTCACCAGGACGTGGTGACTCAGGTCCCCACCTGGATATCACCAGAACCGGGTGACTCTGGTCCGCCTCTGGGACTCTCCCGGAGCTGGGGACACTGGTCCTCAACTGGGCCTCAACAGGACCTGGTGAATCTACTCCTCACTAAGGCCTCGTCTGGACCTTGTGACTCTTTTCCCACCTGGCATCTTTGGGACATGGTTACTCTGTTCCCCACCTGGGCCTCACATGGACATGATAACTTTGCTCCACACTTTGGCCTCAACTTGTCCTGATGAATCTGGTCCCCCGACCTAGGCCTCAATCTGGACCTGGTGACTGTGGTCCCCACCTGGGTCTCACCTGGACCTGGTGACTCTCGATCCCACATGAACCACACCAGGATCTGATGACTGTGTTGTTCTTGTAGAATCACTTTTAACTGGTGAATCCAGTCCCCACTAGGTCCTCACGTGGTTCGGGTGACTTGGCCTGAAGGTTGGCCTCACCTGGACCTGGTGAGTGGGGTTGCCACCTGGACCTCACCCACACCTGGTGATTCAGGTCCTCATGTTGGTCTCTTGGACCTGGTGAATCTGGGCCTTACCTGGTCCTCTCCCAGACCCGGGGACTCTGGTCACCACCTGGGCCTCACCAGGAACTGGTGAATCTAGTACCCATTTGGGCTTCACCCAGTCCTGATGACTTTGTTCCCACATGGACCTGATTGCTGTGGACGCTTTCTTGGCCTCACCTTGAACTGGTGACTCTGATCCTATTGTGCGTCTCCCAGATCTGGTGACTCTGGTCCTCACCTGGGCATCATTGATACCTGGGTACTCTGTTCCACACCTGAGCCTCATCTGGATATGATGACTCTGGAACCTCTCTGGGACTCACTCTGACCTGGTGACTCTGGTCCCCATCTGGATGTCACCTGGACCAGGTGATTCTGGTACCCCTCTATGGCTCAAGGTGATCTGGTGACTCTGGTCCTCAACTGGGCCTCACCTGGACCTAGTGAATATACCCCATCTGGGCCTCATTTGGACCTGGTGACTCTAGTCCGTACCTGGGCATCATCGGGATATAGTATCAGGCATGGCCTGCAGGTTGGCCTCACCTGGACCTGGTGAGTGGGGTTGTCCTCAACTGGGCAAAATTGGGACCCGGTGACTGTGTTCCACATGTGCTCTCACCTGGACCAAGTGACTCTGGTCCCCCTCTGGGGGTCACCGTGCCCTAGTGACTGTGAACCCCACTTTGGCCTGACTTGGACCTGCTCATCCTGGTTGTCACCTGCGCCTGACCTCGAACTGTTGACTCTGGTTCTTTCAAGGGCCTCCCCTGGACCTGGTGATCCTGGTCCCCACCTGGGCCTCACCTGGACGTGGTGACTCTTGTCACCACCGGGGACTCACCGGGACCTGCTTACTGTGTTCCACACCTGGGCCTCAAGTTGACCTGTTGACCAAGGTCCCCAAGCCAGACTCACATGGACATGTTGCCTCTGATCCCCAACGGAGCCTCACGTGTACCTGGTAACTCTGGTACTCACCTGGGCCTCATCAGGACCTAGTGACTCTGGTCCCCACCTGGACTTCACCTGGAACTGGTGACTCTGGTCCACCCCAGGACGTCTCCTGGACCTGGTGACTCCTTGCCAACATGGACCTCATGTGGATCTGGTGACTCTGGTCCTCAGTTTGGCCTCACCTGGACTTGGTGTCTCTCGTCCCCACTTTGACCTAACTCAGAACTGCTGAATCTTGCCCACATAGGCCGCACCCAGACCTGGTGACTCTTGTCCCCAGCTATGCCTCAATTCGACCTGATGAATCTGGTCCTCACGTGTGCCTCACATGTACCTGGGACTCAGCTGGATAGAGTGGCTCTGGTTCCCACAAGGGGCACACCTGATACTGCTGACTGTGGTCTTATTCTATGCCTCACCAGGACGTAGTTATTCTGTTCCCCATCTGGGCCTGCATGGCCCTAGTGCCTCTGGTCCTCACCCAGGCAGCATTGGGTGATGGACCCAATGATCCTCACCCTGGATACTCTATTCCACACCTGGGCCTCACTTTGACCAGGGACTTCTGGTCCCATTCTGGGCCTCAAACTAAACTGGTTACTCTGGTTCCCCTCTGGGCCTCACCCTTACCTGGTGACTCTGGTCACCCATTGGGCTTCACTAGGGTCTGGTGAATCTGGTCCTTAGCTGGTCTGCACCTGGATCTGGTGACTGGTCGCCACCTGGGCCTCACCTGGACTTGGTGAATCCTGTTGCCACCTGCGCCTCACCTGGACCTTGTGACTGTGGTCCCACCTGGACCTCACCTGGATCTGGTGGCTCTGGTTCCCATATGGGGCTCTACTGGACCTGGTTCCTGTGGTCTCCAACTGGCCTCACTTGGAACACAATGACTCTGAACAATATTTGAGCCTCTCCTGTACCTGTTGACTCTGGTCCTTACTTGCGCATCATTGGGAGCTGGATACTCTGTTATATACCTGGGCCTCACCTGGACCGGTGACTGTGGTCCCACCTGAGCCTCACCTGGACAAGGTGACTGGTTCCCACAGGGAGCTCACCTGGACCTGGTGACTCAGGTCCTCATATGGGCATCATGGGACCTGGTTTCTCACTTCCATATTGGGGCCTCACTTGGACCTAGTGATTCTCGTCCCACTCTGGGCCTCACCCTGACGTGGTGAGTCTGGTCCCCACCTGGATATCACCAGAACCGCGTGACTCTGGTCCCCTTCTGGGACTCACCCGGAGCTGGGGACACTGGTCCTCAACTGGGCCTCAACAAGACCAGGTGAATCTACTCCTCACTCAGGCCTCGTCTGGACCTTTGACTTTTTTCCCACCTGGCATCAATGGGACATGGTTACACTGTTCCCCACCTGGGCCTCACCTGGACATGATAACTTTGCTCCACACTTTGGCCTCAACTGGTCCTGATGACTCTGGTCCCCCCACCTAGGCCTCAATCTAGACCTGGTGACTGTGGTCCCCACCTGGGTCTCACCTGGACCTGGTGACTCTTGTTCCCACATGAACCACACCTGGGCCTGGTGGCTGTGGTGTTCTTGTAGACTCATATTTACCTGGTGACTCCGGTCCCCACCAGGGCCTCACGTGGATCTGGTGACTCTGACCTGCATGTTGGACTCACCGGGACCTGCTGAGTGGGGTGGCCAACTGGGCCTCACCCATACTGGTGACTCAGGTCCCCACCTGGGCATCATCGGGACATGGTTCCACAGCATGGCCTGCAGTTTGGCCTCACCTGGACATGGTCAGCCCTGTCCCTAGCTGGGCATCATCGGGACATGGTTCCTCTGCATGGCCTGCAGGTGGCCTCACATGGACCTGTTGAGTGGGGTTGCCACCTGGGCCTCACCCATACCTGGTGACTCAGGTTCCCAAGTGGGCCTCACTTGGACCTTGTATCTGGGTCTTACCTGGTGCTCACCCGGAACTGGTAACTCTGGTCACCACCTGGGAATCACCTGGACCTGGTGAATCTGGTCCCCATCTGGGCCTCACCCAGTCCTGGTGACTTTGTTCCCACCTGGACCTGATTGCTATGGACTCCTTCTTGGCCTAACCTAGAACTGGTGACTCTGATCCTAACTGGGCCTCACCCAGATCTGGTGACTCTGGTCCTCACCTGTGGACCATTATGTCCTGGATACTCTGTTCCACACCTTACCTCACCTGGACATGATGACTCTGGATCCCCTCTGGGCCACAGCCTGACATGGTGAACTGGTCCCCATCTGGATGTCACCTAGACCAGGTGAATCTGGTACCCCTCTAAGCCTAAACTAGCCCGGGGGCATCTGGTCCTCAAGTGGGCCTCACCGGGACCTAGTGAATATGCTCCCCACCTGCGCCTCATCTGGACGTGGTGACTCGGGTTCTACTTGGGCATCATCGGGATATGGTTACTCTATTCCCCACTGGGAAAGACCTGATCCTGGTAACTCTGGTCCTGACTTTGGCCTCTTCCGTACCAGGTGACTCTGGTTCCACCTGGTCCTCACCTGTAACTGGTGACTCTGATCCTAAGCATGGCCTCACCTGACCTGGTGACTGTGGTTCCCATCGGGACCTCAACTGGACCTCATGACTCTGGTCCCACCGGGGCCTCACCAGGACCTGTGTCTCTGGTACCCACCTGGGTAGCATCAGGATATGGTTACACTGTTCTAACAGTGACCCAGGCGGACCTATTCACTCTGCTCTTCACTTGGGCCACACCTGGACATGGTGACTCTGGTCTGCACCTGAGACTTCCCTGGATCTGGTGACTGTGGTCCCCACCTGGGCTTCACCTTGACTTGGGGACTCAGATCCCCATCTGGGCCTCACCTGGCCCTGTTGACCATGGTCCTCAACTGGGCAAAATTGGGACCCGGTGACTGTGTTCCACAACTGGACCTCACCTGGACCAGGTGAATCTGGTCCCCTCTGGGTGTCACCATGCCCTAGTGACTGTGAAACCCACTGTGGCCTGACTTGGACCTGCTGACCCTGGTTGCCACCTGCGCCTGGCCTCGAACTGTTGACTCTGGTTCTTGCAAAGTCCTCCCCTGGACCTGGTGATCCCGGTCCCCACCTGGGCCTCACCTGGACCTGCTTACTTTGTTCCAAACCTGGGCCTCAAGTAGATCTGTTGACCATGGTCCCTAAGCCGGCCTCACATGGTCCTGTTGCCTCTGATCCCCACCGGGGCATCACGTGTACCTGAAAACTCTGGTCCTCACCTTGGCCTCATCTGGACCTAGTGACTCTGGTCCCCAACTGGGCTTCACCTGGATCTGGTGACTCTGGTCCCCACCTGGACTTCACCTGGATCTGGTGACTCTGCTCCCCACCTGGACCTCTCCCGGACCTGGTGACTCTCTTTCCAACATGGACCTCACCTGGATCTGGTAGCTCTGGTCCTCAGTTTGGCCTCACCTGGACCTGGTGTCTCTCGTCCCCACTTTGACCTAACTCAGAACTGCTGAATCATGCCCCACCTAGACCGCACCCAGACCTGGTGACTCTTGTCCCCAGCTATGCCTCAATTCGACCTGATGAATCTGGTCTCACGTGGGCCTCACATGGACCTGGGACTCCGCTGCATAGAGTGGCTGTGGTTCCCACAAGGGGCTCACCTGATACTGGTGACTGTGATCTTATTATATGCCTCACCAGGACCTAGTGATTCTGTTCCCCATCTGGGCTTTCATGGCATTAGTGACTCTGGTCCTCACCCAGGCATCATTGGGACCTGGATACTCTATTCCACATCTGGGACTCACTCTGACCAGGGACCTCTGGTCCCATTCTTGGCCTCAAACTAAACTGGTTACTCTGATTGCCCCTCTGGGCCTCACCCTTCCCTGGTGACTCTGGTCACCCCTTGGGCTTCATTGGGCTTGGTGAATCTGGTCCTTAGATTGTCCTCACTAGGATCTGGTGACTGGTCGCCACCTGAGCCTCACCTGGACTCGGTGAATCCTGTTTCAACCTGCGCTTCACCTGGACCTTGTGACTGTGGTCCCCGGGTTCTCACCTGGATCTGGTGGCTCTGGTTCCCATATGGGGCTCTCTTGTAACTGGTTCCTGTGGTCTCCATCTGGCCTCACCTGGAACACAATGACTCTGATCCATATTTGGGCCTCTCCTGGACCTGTTGACTCTGGTCCTTACCTGGGCATCATTGGGACTTGGATACTCTCTTATATAACTGGGCCTCACCTGGACCTGGTGATTGTGGTCCCACCTGGGCCTCACCTGGACATGATGACTCTGGATCCCCTCTGGGCCTCACACTGACCTGGTGACTCTGGTCCCCATCTGGATGTCACCTAGACCAGGTGAATCTGGTACCCCTCTAGGCCTCAACTAGACTGGAGGAATCTGGTCCTCAACTGGGCCTCACCGGGACCTAGTGTATATACTCCCCACCTGCGCCTCATCTGTACTTGGTGACTCGGGTTCTACCTGGGCATCATCGGGACATGGTTACTCTATTCCCCACTGGGACTCTCCTGATCCTGGTAAATCTGGTCCTGACTTTGGCGTCTTCTCTACTTGGTGACTCTGGCTCCACCTGGGCCTCACCTGTAACTGGTGACTCTGATCCTAAGCATGGCCTCACCTGACCTGGTGTCTGTGGTTCCCATCGGGACCTCACCTGGACCTCATGTCTCTGGTCCCACCTGGGCCTCACCAGGACCTGGTGTCTCTGGTACCCACCTGGGTAGCATCAGGATATGGTTACACTCTTCACTAACTGTGACCCAGCCGGACCTATTAACTCTGGTCTTCACCTGGGCCACACCTGGACATGGTGGCACTGGTTCCCTCTTGGGTCTCACGTGGACATGTGATTCAGATCCCTGCCTGATCCTCACCTGTAACTGGTGATTCTCGTTCCCACATGGACATCATGTGGATCTGGTGGCTGCAGTGTTTCTAGCTTCTCATGTACCTCGTGACTCTGGTCCCCACCAGGGCCTCACCGGTACCTGTTGTGTGTGGTTGCCACCTGCACCTCACCTGGACCTGGTGATTCTGGTCTGCGCCTGAGACTACCCTGGATCTGGTGACTGTGGTCCCCACCTGGGCTTCACCTGGATTTTGGGCTCTCGTTCCCATCTGAGCCTCACCTGGCCCTGTTGACCATGGTCCTCAACTGGGCAAAATTGGGACCCGGTGACTGTGATCCACAACTGGACCTCACCTGGACCAGGTGACTCTGGTCCCCCTCTGGGTGTCACCGTGCCCTAGTGACTGTGAACCCCACTTTGGCCTGACTTGCACCTCCTGACCATGGTTGCCACCTGCGCCTGACCTCGAACTGTTGACTCTGGTTCTTTCAAGGGCCTCCCCTGGACGTGGTGATCCTGGTGCCCACATGGGCCTGACCTGGACCTGGTGACTCTTGTCACCACCGGGAACTCACCTGGACCTGCTTACGGTGTTCCACACCTGGGCCTCAAGTAGACCTGTTGACCATGGTCCCCAAGCCAGCCTCACATGGACATGTTGCCTCTGATCCCCACCGGGGCTTCACGTGTACCTGGTAACTCTGGTCCTCATCTGGGTCTCATCTGGACCTAGCGACTCTGGTCTCTACCTGGGCTTCACCTGGATCTGGTGACTCTGGTCCCCACCTGGACTTCACCTGGATCTTCTGACTCTGGTCCACACCTGGACCTGACCTGTATCTGGTGACTCTGGTCCTCAGTTTGGCCTCATCTGGATCTGGCATCTCTTGTCCCCACTTTGACCTAACTCAGAACTGCTGAATCTTGCCCCACCTCGGCCGCACCCAGACTTGGTGACTCTTGTCCCCAGCTATGCCTCAATTCGACCTGATGAACCTGCTCCTCACGTGGGCCTCACATGGACCTGGGACTAAGCTGGATAGAGTGGCTCTGGTTCCCACAAGTGGCTCACCTGATATAGCTGACTGTGGTCTTATTCTATGCCTCACCTGGTCCTAGCGATTCTGTTCCCATCTGGGCCGGCATGGCCCTAGTGACTCTGGTCCTCACCCAGGAATCATTAGGACCTGGATACTCTATTCCACATCTGTGCCTCACATTGATCATGGACCTCTCGTCCCATTCTGGGACTCAAACTAAACTAGTTACTGGTTCCCCTTTGGGCCTCACCCTTACCTGGTAACTCTGGTCACCCTTTGGGCTTCACTTCACCAGATGAACCACACCTGGACCTGGTGACTGTGGTGTTCTTGTATACTCACATGTACCTGGTGACTCCAGTCCCCACTAGGGCCTCACCTGGATCTGGTGACTCTGGCCCGCCAGTTGGCCTCACCTAGACCTGGTGAGTGGGGTTGCCACCTAGGCCTCACACATAGCTGGTGACTCAGGTCCCCACGTGAGCCTCTTGGACCTGGTGAATCTTGTCGTTACCTGGTCCTTTCCGAGACCCGGGGACTCTATCCCCACCTGGGCCTCACCTGGACCTGGTGAATCTGGTCCCCATCTGGGTCTCACCCTGGTCTGGTGACTTTGTTCCCCACCTGGACCTGATCGCTGTGAACTCTTTCTTGGCCTCACCTGCAACTGGTGACTCTGATCCTATCTGCGCCTCACCCAGATCTGATGACTCTGGTCCTCACCTGGGCATCATTGGTACCTGGTGACTCTCTTCCACACCTAAGCCTCACCTGGACCCGATGACTCTGGAACCACTCTGGGTCTCCCCCTGACCTGGTGACTCTCGTCCCCATCTGGATATCACCTGGACCAGGTGATTCTGGTACCCTTCTAAGACTCAAGTAGATATGGTGAAACTGGTCCTCAACTGGGCCTCACCTGGACCTAGTGAATATGCGCCATCTGGGCCTTATATGGACCTGGTGACTCTGGTCCCTACCTGGGCATCATCGGGATATGGTTCCACTGCATCGCCTGCAGATTGGCCTCAACTGGACCTGGTAAATCTGGTCCCTACCTGAGCATCACCGGGACATGGTTCCTCTGCATGGCCTGCAGGTTGGCCTCACCTGGACCTGGTGAGTGTTATTTCCACCTGGGCCTCACCCTTACCTGGTGACTCAGGTCCACGTGGGCCTCTTGGACCTAGTGAATCTGGTCCTTACCTGGTCCTTTCCCAGAACGGGGACTCTGGTCACCACCTGTGCCTCACCTGGACCTGGTGAATCTGTTACCCCTCTAGGCCTCAACAAGATCTGGTGACTCTGATCCTATCTGCGCGTCACCCAGACCTGGTGACTCTGGTCCTCACCTGAGCATCATTGGGACCTGGTGACTCTGTTCCACACCTGAGCCTCACCTGGACATGATGACTCTGGAACCTCTCTGGGCTTCACCCTGATCTGGTGACTCTGGTCCCCATCACGATGTCACCTGAACCAGGTGATTCTGGTACCCTTATAGGGCTCAACCAGATCTGGTGACTCTGGTCCTCAACTGGGCCTCACGTAGACCTAGTGAATATGCTCCATCTGGGCCTCATTTGGACATGGTGATTCTGATCCCTACCTCGGCATTACCGGGACATGGTTCCACTGCATGGCTTGCAGGTGTGCCTCACCTGGACCTGATAACTCTAGACCCCATCTGGGCATCATCAGGACATGGGTCCTCGGCATGGCCTGCAGAATGGCCTCACTTGGACCTAGTGAGTGGGGTTGTCACCTGAGACTCACCCATGCCTGGTGACACAGGTCCCAACGTGGGCCTCACGTGGACCTGGTGAATCTGGTCCTTCCCTTGTCCTCCCCCGGAACCTGTAACTCTGGTCATCACCTGGGAATCACCTGGACATTGAGATTCTGTTCCCCATTGGGCCTCATCCAGTCCAGGTGACTTTGTTCCCACCTGGACCTGATTGCTGTGTACTCCTTCTTGGCCCTCACCTGGAACTAGTGACTCTGATCCTAACTGGGCCTCACCCGGATCTGGTGACTCTGGTCCTCACCTGTGGACCATTATCACCTGGATACTCTGTTCCACACATGAGCCTCACCTGGACTTGATGACTCTGGATCCCCTCTGGGCCTCAGCCTGACATGGAGACTCTGGTCTCCATCTGGATGTCACCTAGACCAGGTGAATCTCGTACCCCTCTAGGCCTCAACTAGACCTGGTGACTCTGGTCCTCAACTTGGCCTAACCGGGACCTAGAGAATATGCTCTCCACCTGCACCTCATCTGGACCTGGTAACTCTGGTTCTACCTGGGCATCATCGGGACATGTTACTCTATTCCACACTGGGATACCTGATCCTGGTAACTCTGGTCCTGACTTTGACCTCTTCTGTACCATGTGACTCTGGCTCCACCTGGGCCTCACCTGTAACTGGTGACTCTGATCCTAAGTATGGCCTCACCAAACCTGGTGACTGTGGTTCCCATCGGGACCTCACTTGGACCTCGTGTCTCTGGTCCCACCTGGGCCACACCAGGACATGGTATCTCTGGTACCCACCTGGGTAGCATCAGGATATGGTTACACTGTTCACTAATAGTGACCCAGCCAGACCTATTAACTCTGGTCTTCACCTGGGCCACACCTGGACATGGTGACACTGGTTCCCACCTGGGTCTCACTTGGAGATGGTGCTTCGGATCCCCACCTGGTCCTCACCTGTAACTGGTGATTCTCATTCCAGCATGGACATGATGTTCACCTGGTGGCTGCAGTGTTTCTAGCTTCTCATGTACCTCGTGACTCTGGTCCCCACCAGGGCCTCACCGGGACCTGGTGTGTGTGGTTGCTCACGTGGACCTGTTGATTCTGGTCGGCACCTGAGACTACCCTGGATCTGGTGACTGTGGTCCCCACCTTGGCTTCACCTGGATTTGGGACTCCGATCCCCATCTGGGTCTCACCTGGCCCTGTTGACCATGGTCCTCAACTGGGTAAAATTGGGACCCGGTGACTGTGATCCACAACTGGACCTCACCTGGACCAGTTGACTCTGGTCCCCGTCTGGGTCTCACCGTGCCCTAGTGGCTGTGAACCCCCTTTGGCCTGACTTGGAACTGCTGACCCTGGTTGAAACCTGCGCCTGACCTCGAACTGTTCACTCTGGTTATTTCAACGGCCTCCCCTTGACCTGGTGAACCTGGTCCCCAACTGGGCCTCATCTGGACGTGGTGACACTTGTCACAACCAGGGACTCACCTGGACCTGTTTACGGTGTTCCACACCTGGCCTCAAGTAGACCTGTTGACCATAGTCCCCAAGCTGGCCTCACATGGACCTGTTGCCTCTGATCCCCACCGGGGCCTCACTTGTACCTGGTAACTCTGGTCCTCACCTGGGCCTCATCTGGAACTAGTGAGTCTGGTCCCCACCTGAGCTTCACCTGGACCTGGTGATTCAGGTCCTCATTTGGGCATTATGGGACCTTTTTTCTCAGTTCCAAATCGAGGCCTCACCTGAAACTAGTGATTCTCGTCCCCCTCTGGGCCTCACGCTGACGTGGTGAGTCTTGTCCCCACCTGGATATCACCAGAACCGGGTGACTCTGGTCCCCCTCAGGGACTCACCCAGAGCTGTGGACACTGGTGCTCAACTGCGCCTCAACAGTACCTGGTGTATCTAGTCCTCACTTAGGCCTCATCAGTACCTTGTGACTCTTTTCCCACCTGACATCAATGGGACATGGTTACTCTGTTCCCCACCTAGACATCACCTGGATATGATAACTTTGCTCCACACTTTGGCCTCAACTTCTCCTGATGAATCTGTTCCCCCACCTAGGCCCCAATCTGGACCTGGTGACTATGGTCCTCACCTGGGCATCATTGGGACCTGGTTCCTCTGCATGGCCTGCAGGTTGGCTTCACCTGGACCTGGTGAGTGGGTTTGTCACCTGGGCCACACCATTGCCTCGTGACACAGGTCCCCACGTGGGCCTCACTTGGACCTGGTGAATCTGGTCCTTACCTGGTGATCACCCGGAACTGGTAACTCTGGTCACCACATGGGAATCACCTGGGCCTGGTGAATCTGGTCCCCATCTGGGCCTCACCCAGTCCTGTTGACTTTCTTCCCCACCTGGACCTGATTGCTGTGTACTTCTTCTTGGCTAACCTGGAACTGCTGACTCTGATGCTAACTGGGCCTCACCCAGATCTGGTGACTCTGGTCCTCACCTGTGGACCATTATGACCTGGATACTCTGTTCCACACCTGAGCCTCACCTGGACACGGTGACTCTGGATCCCCTCTGGAGCTCACCCTGACATGGTGACACTTGTCCCCATCTGGATGTCACGTAGACCAGGTGAATCTGGTATCCCTCTAGGCCTCAACTAGACCTGGTGACTCTAGTCCTCAACTGGGCCTCACCTGGACCTAGTGAATATGCTCCCCACCTGTGCCTCACCTGGACCTGGTGACTCTGGTTCTACCTGGGCATCATCGGGACATGGTTACTCTATTCCCACTTGGAGTGACCTGATTCTGGTAACTCTGGTCCTGACTTTGGCCTCTTCTCTACCAGGTGACTCTGGCTCCACCTGGGCCTCACCTGTAACGGGTGACTCTGATCCTAAGCATGGCCTCACCTGACGTGGTGACTGTGGTTCCCATCGGGACCTCACCTGGACCTCATGTCTCTGGTCCCAATTGGGCCTCACCAGGACCTGGTGTCTCTGCTACCCACCTGGGTAGCATCAGGATATGGTTACACTGTTCACTAACAGTGACCCAGCCGGACCTATTAACTCTGGTCTTTACCTGGGCCACACCTGGACATGGTGACACTGATTCCCACCTGGGTCTCACCTGGACATGGTGAGTCGGATCCCCACCTGGTCCTCACCTGTAACTGGTGATTCTCGTTCCCACATGGAGATCATGTGGACCTGTTGGCCGCAGTGTTTCTAGCATCTTTTTTTTTTAATTTTTATTTATTTATGATCGTCACAGAGAGAGAGAGAGGCAGAGACACAGGTATAGGGAGAAGCAGGCTCCATGCACCGGGAGTCCGACGTGGGATTCGATCCCGGGTCTCCAGGATCGCGCCCTGAACCAAAGACAGGCGCCAAACCACTGCGCCACCCAGGGATCCCATGTGTTTCTAGCTTCTCATGTACCTGGTGACTCTGGTCCCCACCAGTGCCTTACTGTGACCTGGTGAATTTGGTTGCCACCTGCAACACACCTGGACCTGGTGATTCTGGTCTGCACCTGAGACTACCCTGGATCTGGTGACTCTGGTCCCCACCTGGGCTTCACCAGGATTTCGGGACTCCGGCCCCCATCTGGGGCTCACTTGGCCCTGTTGACCATGGTCCTCAACTGGGAAAAATTGGGACCTGGTGACTGTGTTCCACAACTGGACCTCACCTGGACCAGGTGACTATGCTCCCCTCTGGGTCTCACCGTGCCCTAGTGACTGTGAAGTCCAGTTTGGCTTGACTTGGACCTACTGACCCTGGTTGCCACTTGCGCCTGAACTCGAACTGTTGACTCTGGTTCTTTCAAGGGTCTCCCCTGTACCTGGTGATCCTGGTCCCCACCTGGGCCTCAACTGGACGTGGTGACTCTTCTCACCACCGGGGACTCACCTGGACCTGCTTACTGTGTTCCACTCCTGGGCCTCAAGTACACCTGTTGACCATGTCCCCAAGCCGGCCTCACATGGACCTGTTGCCTGTGATCCCAATCGGGGTCTCACGTGTACCATGTAACTCTGGTCCTCACCTGGGCCTCATCTGGACCTCGTGACTCTGCTCCCCACCTGGGCTTCACCTGGATCTGGTAACTCTGGTCTACACCTGGACTTCACCTGGATCTGGTGACTCTAGTCGCAACCAAGACCTCTCCTGGACCTGGTGACTCTCTTTCCAACATGGACCTCACCTGGATCTGGTGACTCTGGTACTCAGTTTGTCCTCACATGGACCTGGTGTCTCTCGTCCCCACTTTGACTTAACTCAGAACTGTTGAATCTTGCCCCACCTATGCCACACCCAGACCTGGTGACTCTTGACCCCAGCTATGCCTCAATTCGACCTGATGAATCTGGTCCTCACGTGGGCCTCACATGGACCTGGGACTCAGCTGGATAGAGTGGCTCTGGTTCCCTCAAGGGGCTCACATGATACTGGTGACTATGGTCTTATTCTATGCCTCTCCAGGACCTAGTGATTCTGTTCTCCATCTGGGCCTGCATGGTCCTTGTGACTCTGGTCCTCACCCAGGGATCATTGGGACCTGGATACTCTATGCCACACTTGGGACTACTTTTGACCAGGGACCTCTGGTCCCATTCGGGGCCTCAAACTAAACTGGTTACTCTGGTTCCCCCTCTGGGCCTCATCCTTACCTGGTGACTCCTGTCACCCTTTGGGCTTCAACTGGGCCTGGAGAATCTGGTCCTTAGCTGGTCCTCACCTGGATCTGGTGAATGGTAGCCACCTGGGTCTCACCTGGACTTGGTGAATCCTGTTGCCACCTGCGCCTTACCTGTACCTTGTGACTGTGGACCCACCTGGACCTCTCCTGGATCTGGCGGCTCTGGTTCCCATAAGGGGCACTCCTGGACCTGGTTCCTGTGGTCTCCATCTGGCCTCACCTGGAACACAATGACTCTGATCCATATTTGGGCCTCTCCTGGACCTGTGGACTCTGGTCCTTACCTGGGCATCATTGGGACCTGGATACTCTCTTATATAACTTGGCCTCACCTGGACCTGGTGAGTGTGGTCCCACCGGGGCCTCACCTGGACGAGGTGACTGGTTCCCACAGGGACCTCACCTGGACCTGGTGACTCAGGTCCTCATATGGGCATCATGGGACCTGGTTTCTCAGTTCCACATCGGGGCCTCACCTGGACCTAGTGATTCTCGTCCGACCTTGGGACTCACCCTGACGTGCTGACTCTGGTCCCCACCTGGATATCACCAGAACCGGGTGACTCTGGTCGACCTCTGGGACTCACCCGGAGCTGGGGACTCTGGTCCTCAACTGGGCCTAAACAGGACCTGGTGAATCTACACCTCACTTAGGCCTCCTCTGGACCTTGTGACTCTTTTCCCACCTGGCATCAATGGGACATGGTTACTCTGTTCCCCACCTGGGCCTCACCTGGACATGATAACTTTGCTCCACACTTTGGCCTCAACTGGTCCTGATGACTCTGGTCCCCCCACCTAGGCCTCAATCTGGACCTGGTGACTGTGGTCCCCACCTGGGTCTCACCTGGACCTGGTGACTCTCCTTCCCACATGAACCACACCTGGACCTGGTGACTGTGGTGTTTTTGTAGACTCACATTTACCTGGTGACTCCGGTCCCCACTAGGGCCTCACATGGATCTGGTGACTCTGGCCTGCAGTCTGGCCTCACCTGTACCTGGTGAGTGGGGTTGCCTCCAGGACCTCACCCATTCCTGGGGACTCTGTCCCCACGTGGGCCTCTTGGATCTGGTGAATCTGGTCCTTACCTGGTCCTCTCCCAGACCCGGGGACTCTGTTCACCACCTGGGCCTCACCTGGACCTGTTGAATCTGGTCCCCATCTGGGCCTCACCCAGTCCTGGTGGCTTTGTTCCCCACCGGGACCTGATTGCTGTGGACTCCTTCTTGGCCTCACCTGGAAATTGTGACTCTGCTCCTAACTGGGCCTCACCCAGATCTGGTGACTCTGGTCCTCACCTGTGGATCATTATGACCTGGATACTCTGTTCCACACCTGAACCTCACCTGGACATGATGACTCTGGATCCCCTCTGGGCCTCACCCTGACCTGGTGACTCTGGTCCCCATCTGGATGTCACCTGGTGCAGGTGATTCTGGTACCCCTCTAGGCCTCAACCAGTTCTGGAGACTCTGGTCCTCAACTGGGCCTCAACGGGACCTAGTAAATATGCTCCATCTGGGCCTCATTTGGACCTGGTGACTTTGGTCCCTCCCTGGGCATCATCGGGATATGGTTACACAGCATGGCCTACAGGTTGGAATAACCAGGAGCCGGTAACTCTGGTCCATGCATGGGCATCATCGGGACACGGTTCCTCTGCATGGCCCAAGGGTTGGCCTCACCTGGACCTGGTGATTGGGGTTTCCACCTGAGCCACCTAGGCCGAACCCAGATCTGGTGACTCTTTTCCCCAGCTATTCCTCCCCTGTACCTGGTGACCCATGCACCCACGTGGGCCTCACTTGGACCTGGTGAATCTGGTCCTTACCTTGTCCTCTCCCATACCCGGGGACTCTGGTCACCACCTGGGCCTCGCCTGGACCTGGTGAATCTGGTCCCCACCTGGGCCACACCCAGTCCTGGTGACTTTGTTCCCCACCTGGACCTGATTGTTGTGGACTTTTTCTTGGCCTCACTTGGAACTGGTGACTCTGATCCTATCTGGGCATCACCCAGACCTGGTGACTCTGGTCCTCAGCTGGACATCCTTGGTACATGGTGACTCTGTTCCACACCTGAGCCTCTCCTGAACATGATGACTCTTGCACCTCTCTGGGCCTCACTCTGACCTGGTGACTCTGGTCCCCATCTGGATGTCACCTGGACCAGGTGATTCTGGTATCCCTCTAGGGCTCAACCAGATATGGTGATTCTGGTCCTCAACTGGGCCTCACCTGGACCTAGTGAATATGCTCCATCTGGGCCTCATGTGGACCTGGTGTCTCTGGTCCCTACATTGGCATCATCGGGACACGTTTCCTCAGCAGGTCCAAAGGTTGGCCTCACCTGGACCAGGTAAGTCTGGTCCCTACGTGGGCATCATTGGGACATGGTTCCTCTGCATGGCCTGCACGTTGGCCTTACCTGGACCTGGTGATTGGGATTTCCACCTGGGCCTCACCCATACCTGGAGACACAAGTCCCCACGTGGGCCTCACTTGGACCTGGTGAATCTGGTCCTTACCTGGTGCTCACCTGGAACTGGTAACTCTGGTCACCCCCTGGGAATCATCTGGACCTGGTGAATCTGGTCCCCATCTGGGCCTCACCCAGTCTTGGTGACTTTGTTCCCAACCTGGACCTGATTGCTGTGGACTCCTTCTTGGCCTCACCTGGAACTGGTGACTCTGATCCTAACTGGACCTCACCCAGATCTGCTGACTCTGGTACTCACCTGTGGACTTTTATGACCTGGATACTCTGTTCCACACCTGAGCCTCACCTGGACTTGATGACTCTGCATCCCCTCTGGGCCTCAGCCTGACATGGTGACTCTGGTCCCCATCTGGATGTCACCTAGACCAGGTGAATCTGGTACCCTTCTAGGCCTCAACTTGACCTGGTGACTCTAGTCCTCATCTGGGCCTCACTGGGACATAGTGAACATACTCCCCACCTGCGCCTCATCTGGACCTGGTGACTCTGGTTTTACCAGGGCATCATCAGGAAATGGTTACTCTATTCACCACTGGGACTGACCTGATCCTGGTAACTCTGGTCCTGACTTTGGCCTCTTCTGTACCAGGTGACTCTGGCTCCTCCTGGGCCTCACCTGTAACTGGTGACTCTGATCCTAAGCATGGCCTCACCTGACCTGGTGACTGTGGTTCCCATGGGACCTCACCTGGACCTCATGTCTCTGGTCCCACCTGGGCCTCACCAGGACCTGGTGTATCTGGTACCCACCGGGGTAGCATCAGGATATGGTTACACTGTTCACTAACAGTGACCCAGCTGGACCTATTAACTCTGGTCTTCACCTGGGCCACACCTGGACATGGTGACACTTGTTCCCACCTGGGTCTCACCTGGACATGGTGAGTCGGATCCCCACCAGGTCCTCACGTGTAACTGGAGATTCTCGTTCCCACGTGGACATCACGTGGAACTGGTGGCTGCATTGTTTCTAGCTTCTCATGTACCTCGTGACTCTGGTCCTCACCAGGGCCTCACCAGGATCTGGTGAGTGTGGTTGCCACCTGCAACTCACCTGGACCTGGTGAATCTGGTCTGCACATGAGACTATCCTGGATCTGTTGACTGTGGTCCCCACCTGGTCTTCACCTGGATTTGGGGACTCCAATCCGCATCTGGGCCTCACCTGGTCCTGTTGACCATGGTCCTCAACTGGACAAAATTGGGACCCGGTGACTGTGTTCCACAACTGGACCTCACCTGGAACAGGTGACTCTGGTCCCCCTCTGGGTCTCACCGAGCCCTAGTGACTGTGAACCTCACTTTGGCCTGACTTGGAACTGCTGACCCTGGTCGCCACCTGTGACTGACCTCGAACTGTTGACTCTGGTTCTTTCAATGGCCTCCCCTGGACCTGGTGATCCTGGTCCCCACCTAGGCCTCACCTGGACGTGATGACACTTGTCACCACCGGGGACTCACCTGGACCTGCTTACTGTGTTCCACACCTGGGCCTCAAGTAGACCTGTTGACCATGGTCCCCAGGCCGACCTCACATGGACCTGTTGCCACTGCTCCCCACCGGGGCCTCCCTTTTACCTGGTATCTCTGGTCCCAACATTGACCTCATCTGGACCTAGTGACTCTGGTCCCCAGCTGGGCTTCACCTGGATCTGGTGACTCTGGTCCCCACCTGGACCTTTCCTGGACCTGGTGACTCTCTTTGAACATGGACCTCACCTGGATTTGGTGACTCTGGTCCCCTCCTGGACCTCACCTGCATCTGGTGACTCTAGCCTGCTGGTTGGCCTCACCTGGACCTGGGGAGTGGGGTTGCCACCTGGGCCTCACACATAGCTGGTGACTCAGGTCCCCATGTGGGCCTCATTTGGACCTGTTGAATCTGGTCCTTAGCTGGTCCTCTCCCAGCCCCGAGGACTCTGGTCACCACCTGAGAATAACCTGGACCTGGTGAATCTGGTCCAAATCTGGGCCTCACCAAGTCCTGGTGACTTTCTTCACCACCTGGACCTGATTTAGTAGACGCCATCTTCTTCTTCTCAGTCACCTGGAACTGGTGACTCTGATCCTATCTGCGTGTCACCCAGATCTGGTGACTCTGGTCCTCACCTGGGCATCATTGGTACCTGGAGATTCTGTTCCGCACCTGAGCCTCACCTGGCCCCGATGACTCTGGAACCACTCTGGGCCTCACCCTGACCTGGTGACTCTGGTCCCCATCTGGATATCACCTCGATCAGGTGATTCTGGTACCATTCTAAGCCGAACCAGATATGGTGAAACTGGTCCTCAACTGGGCCTCACCTGGACCAGGTGACTCTGGTCCCCCTCTGGGTCTCACCGTGCCCTAGTGACTGTGAACCCCACTTTGGCCTGATTTGGACCTCCTGACCCTGGTTGCCACCTGCGTCTGACCTCGAACTGTTGACTCTGGTTCTTTCAAGGGCCTCCCCGGGACCTGATGATCCTGGTCCCCACCTGGGCCTCACCTGGACGTGGTCACACTTGTCACCACTGGGGACTCACCTGTACCTTTTTACTGTGTTCCTCACCTGGGCCTCAAGTAGACCTGTTGACCATGGTCCCCAGGCCGACCTCACATGGACCTGTTGCCACTGCTCCCCACCGGGGCCTCCCTTGTACCTGGTATCTCTGGTCCCAACATTGACCTCATCTGGACCTAGTGACTCTGCTCCCGACCTGGACTTCACCTGGATCTGGTGACTCTGGTACCCACCTGGACCTCTCCCGGACTGGTGAATCTCTTTCCAACATGGACCTCACATGGATCTGGTGACTCTGGTCCTCAGTTTGGCCTCACCTGGACCTGGTGTCTCTCGTCCCCACTTGGACCTAACTCAGAACTGCTGAATCTTGCCCCACCTAGGCCGCACCCAGACCTGGTGACTCTTGTCCCCAGCTATGCCTCAAATCGAACTAATGAATCTGTTCCTCACGTGAGCCTCACATGGACCTGGAACTCAGCTGGATAGAGTGGCTCTGGTTCACGCAACGGGATCAAATGATACGGCTGACTGTGGTCTTATTCTATACCTCACGAGGACCTAGTGATTTGTCCCGATCTGGGCCTGCATGGCCCTAGTGACTCTGGTCCTCACCCATGCATCATTGGGACCTGACACACTATTCCACACCTGGGCCTCACTCTGACTTGGGACCTCTGGACCCATTCTGGGCCTCAAACTAAACTGGTTACTCTGGTTCCCCCTCTGGGACTCACCCATACCTGGTGACTCTGGTCACCCCATGGGCTTCATTTGGGCCTGGTGAATCTGGTCCTTAGCTTGTCCTCACTTGGATCTGGTGACTGGTCGCCAGCTGGGCCTCACCTGGACTTGGTGAATCCTGTTGCCACCTACGCCTCACCTGGACCTTGTGACTGTGGTCCCACCAGGACCTCACCTGGATCTGGTGGCTCTGCTTCCCATATGGGGCTCTCCTGGACCTGATTCCTGTGGTCTCCATCAGGCATCACCTGGAACAAAATGACTCTGGTCTATATTTGGGCCTCTCCTGGACTGTTGACTCTGGTCCTTACCTGGGCATCATTGCGACCTGGATACGCTCTTATATACCTGGGCCTCACCTGGACCTGGTGACAGTGGTCCCACCTGGGCCTCACCTGGACGAGATGACTGGTTCCCACAGGGACCTCACCTTGACCTGCTGACTCAGGTCCTCATATGGGTATCATGGGACCTGGTTTCAGTTGCACATCGGGACCTCACCTGGAGCTAGTGATTCTCGTCCCCCTCTGGGATCACCCTGACGTGGTGACTCTGGTGCCCACCTGGATATCACCGGAACCGTGTGACTCTGGTCCCCCTCTGGGACCCACCGGGAGCTGGGGACACTGGTCCTCAACTGGGCCTCACCTGAACCTGGTGAATCTGGTTCCCATTTGGGCCTAACCCAGTACTGGTGACTTTGTTCCCCCCCTGGACCTGATTGCTGTGGACACTTTCTTGGTCTCACCTGGAACTGGTGACTCTGAACCTATCTGCGCGTCACCCAGATCTGGTGACTCTGGTCCTCACGTGGGCATCATTGGTACCTGGTGACTCTGTTCCTCACCTGAGCCTCACCTGGACATGATGACTCTGGATCCCTCCGGGCCTCACCCTGACATGGTGACTCTGGTCCCCATCTGGATGTCACCTAGACCAGGTGAATCTGGTACCCCTCTAGGCCTCAACTAGACCTGGGTATTCTGGTCCTCATCTGGGCCTCACCGAGACCTAGTGAACATGCTCCCCACCTGCTCCTCATCTGGACCTGGTGACTCTGGTTCTACCTGGGCATCATCGGTACATGGTTACTCTATTCACCACTGGGACTGAACTGATCCTGGTAACTTTGGTCCTGACTTTGGCCTCTTCTGACCAGGTGACTCTGGCTCCACCTGGGCCTCACCAGTAACTGGTGACTCTGATCCAAAGCGTGGTCTCACCAGACCTGGTGACTGTGGTTCCCATCGGGACCTCACCTGGACCTCATGTCTCTGGTCCCACCTGGGCCTCACCAGGACCTGGTGACTCTGGTACCCACCAGGGTAGCATCAGGATATGGTTGCACTGTTCACTAACAGTGACCTTGCCGGACCTATTAACTCTGGTCTTCACCTGGGCCACACCTGGACATGGTGACACTGGTTCCCACTTGGGTCTCACCTGGACATGCTGAGTCGGATCCCCACCAGGTCCTCACCTGTAACTGGTGATTCTCGTTCCCACATGGACATCATGTGGACCTGGTGGCTGCAGTGTTTCTACCTTCTCATGTTCCTCGTGACTCTGGTCCCCACCAGAGCCTCAACGGTACCTGGTGAGTGTGGTTGCCAGCTGCACAACACCTGGACCTGGTGATTCTGGTCAGCACCTGAGACTACCCTGGATCTGGTGACTGTGGTCCCCCCTGTCTTCACCAGGATTTGGGGACTCCGGTCCCCATCTGGGCCTCACCTGGCCCTGTTGATCATGGTCCTCACTTGGCAAAATTGGGGCCGGTGACTGTGTTCCACAAATGGGCCTCACCTGGACCAGGTGACTCTGGTCCCCCTCTGGGTCTCACCGTGCCCTAATGACTGTGAACCCCACTTTGGCCTGACTTGGACCTGTTGACCCTGGTTGCCACCTGCGCTTGACTTCGACCTGTTGACTCTGGTTCTTTCAAGGGCCTCCCCTGTGCCTGGTGATCCTGGTCCCCACCTGGGACTCACCTGTACGTGGTGACTCTTGTCACCACCGGGGACTCACCTGGACCTGCTTACTGTATTCCACACCAGGGCCTCAAGTAGACCTGTTGACCATGGTCCCCAAGCCGGCCTCACATGGACATGTTGCCTCTGATCCCCACCGGGGCCTCATGTGTATCTGGTAACTCTGGTCCTCACCTGGGCCTCATCTGGACCTAGTGACTCTTGTCCCCACCTGGGCTTCACCTGAATCTGGTGACTCTGGTCCCCACCTGGACTTCACCTGGATCTGGTGACTCTGGTCCCCACCTGGACCTCTCTTGGACCTGGTGACTCTCTTTCCAACATGGACCTCACATGGATCTGGTGTCTCTGGTGCTCAGTTTGGCCTCACCTGGACCTGGCGTCTCTCGTCCCTACTTTGACCTAACTCAGAACTGCTGAATCTTGCCCCACCTAGGCCGCACCCAGACCTGGTGACTCTTGTCCCCAGGTATGCCTCATTTCGACCTAATGAATCTGGTCCTTACGTGAGCCTCACATCACCTGGGACTCAGCTGGATAGAGTGGCTCTGGTTCCTGCAAGGGACTCAAATGATACTGCTGACTGTGTTCTTATTCTATGCCTCACCAGGACCTAGTGATTCTGTTCCCCATCTGCGCCTGCATGGCCCTAGTGACTCTGGTCCTCACAGGCATCATTGGGACCTGGATACACTTTTCCACACCTAGGCCTCACTCTGACTAGGGACCTCTGGTCACATTCTGGGCCTCAAACTAAACTGGTTACTGTGGTTCTCCCTCTGGGAATCACCCTTAACTGGTGACTCTGGTCACACCTTTGGCTTCATTTGGGCCTGGTGAATCTGGTCCTTAGCTTGTCCTCACTTGAATCTGGTGACTGGTCGCCACCTGGTCCTCACCTGGACTTGGTGAATCCTGTTGCCACCTGCGCCTCACCTGGACCTTGTGACTCTGGTCCCACCTGGACGTCACCTGGATCTGGTGGCTCTGGTTCCCATATGGGGCTCTCCTGGACCTGGTTCCTGTGGTCTCCATCAGGCATCAACTGGAACAAAATGACTCTGATCCATATTTGGGCCTCTGCTGGACCTGTTGACTCTGGTCCTTACTTGGGCATCATTGGGACCTGGATACTCATTATATACCTGGGCCTCACCTGGACCTGTTGACTGTGGTCCCACCTGGGCCTCACCTGGACGAAGTGACTGGTTCCCACAGGGACCTCACCTGGACCTGGTGACTCAGGTCCTCATATGGGCATCATGGGACCTGGTTTCTCAGTTCCACATTGGGGCCTCACCTGGACCTAGTGATTCTCGTCCCGCTCTGGGCCTCACCCTGACGTGGTGACTCTGGTCACTACCTCGATATCACCAGAACCAGTGACTGTGGTCCCCCTCTGGGACTCACCCGGAGCTGGGGACAGTGGTCCTAATCTGGGCCTCATCAGGACCTGGTGAATCTACTCCTCAGTGAGGCCTCGTCTGGACCTTGTGACTCTTTTCCCACCTGGCATCAATGGGACATGTTTACTCTGTTCCCCACCTGGGCCTCACCTGGACATGATAACTTTGCTCCGCACTTTGTTCTCAACTGGTCCTGATGACTCTGGTCCCCCCATTAGGCCTCAATCTGGACCTGGTGACTGTGGTCCCCACCTGGGTCTCACCTGGAACTGTTGATCTCGTTCCCACCTGTAATACACCTGGACCTGGTTACTGGTTTTCCTGTAGACTCACATTTACCTGGTGACTCCGGTCCCCACTAGAGCCTCACCTGAATCTGGTGACTCTGGTCTGCAGGTTGGCCTCACCTGGACCTGGTGAGTGCGGTTGCCACCTGGGCCTAACCCGTACCTGATGACTCAGGTCCCCACGTGGGCCTCTTGGACCTGGTGAATCTGGTCCTTATCTGGTCCTAACCCAGACCCGGGGACTCTGGTCACCACCTGGTTCTCACCTGGACCTGGTGAATCTGGTCCCCATCTGGGCCTCACCCAGTCCTTGTGACTTTGTTCCCCACCTGGACCTGATTGCTGTGGACACCTTCTGGGGCTCACCTGGAACTGGTGACTCTGATACTAACTGGGCCTCACCCAGATCTGGTGACTCTGGTCCTCACCTGTGGACCATTATGAACTGGATACACTGTTCCACACGTGAGCCTCACCTGGACATGTTGAATCTGGATCCCCTCTGGGCCTCAGCCTGACATGGTGACTCTGGTCCCCATCTGGATTTCACCTAGACCAGGTGAATCTGGTACCCCTCTAGGCCTCAACTTGACCTCGTGACACTGGACCTCAACTGGGCCTCATCGGAACCTAGTGAATATGCTCCTCATCTGCGCCGCTTCTGGGCATGGTGACTCTGGTTTTACCTGGGCATCATCGGGAAATGGTTACTGTATTCCCCACTGGGACTGACCTGATTCTGGTAACTCTGATCCTGACTTTGGCCTCTTCTGTACCAGGTGACTCTGGCTCCACCTGGACCTCACCTGTAACTTGTGACTCTGATCCTAAGCATGGCCTCACCTGACCTGGTGACTGTGGTTCCCATCGGGACCTCACCTGGACCTCAGGTCTCTGGTTCCACCTGGGCCTCACCAGGACCTGGTGTCTCTGGTACCCACCTGGGTAGCATCAGGATATGGTTACACTGTTCACTAACAGTGACCCAGCCGGACCTATTAACTCTGGTCTACACCAGGGCCACACCTGGACATGGTGACACTGGTTCCCACCTGGGTCTCACCTGGACATGGTGAGTCGTATCCCCACCTGGTCCTCACCTGTAACTGGTGATCCTCGTTCCCACATGGAGATCATGTGGACCTGTTGGCCGCAGTGTTTCTAGGTTCTTTTTTTTAAATTTTTATTTATTTATGATAGTCACAGAGAGAGAGAGAGGCAGTGACACAGGCAAAGGGAGAAGCAGGCTCCATGCAACGGGAGCCCGACTTTGGATTCGATCCCTGGTCTCCAGGATCGAGCCCTGGGCCAAAGGCAGGCGCCATACCGCTGCGCCACCCAGGGATCCAATGTGTTTCTAGCTCTTCATGTACCTCGTGACTCTGTTCCCCACCAGTGCCTCACCGGGACCTAGTGAGTTTGGTTGCCACCTGCACCACACCTGGACCTGGTGATTCTCGTCTGCACCTGAGACTACCCTGGATCTGGTGACTGTGGTCCCCACCTGGGCTTCACCTGGATTTCGGGACTCCGGTCCCCATCTGGGCCTCACCTGGCCCTGTTGACCATGGTCCTCAACTGGGCAAATTTGGGACCTAGTGACTGTGTTCCACAACTGGACCTCTCCTGGACTAGGTGACTCTGGTCCCCCTCTTGGTCACACCGTGCCCTAGTGACTGTGAACCCCACTTTGGCCTGACTTGGACTTGCTTACCCTGGTTGCCCCTGCGCCTGACCTCGAACTGTTGACTCTGGTTCTTTCAAGGGCCTCCCCTGTACCTGGTGATCCTGGTCCCCACCTGGGCCTCACCTGGACGTGGTGACACTTGTCACCACGGGGGACTCACCTGCACCTGCTTACTGTGTTCCACACCTGGGTCTCAAGTGGACCTGTTGACCATGGTCCCCAAGCCGGACTCACATGGACCTGTTGCCTCTGATCTGCACCGGCTCCTCACGTGTACCTGGTAACTTTGTTCCTCACCTGGGCCTCATCTGGACCTAGTGACTCTGGTCCCCACCTGGGCTTCACCTCGATCTGGTGACTCTGGTCCCCACCTCGACTTCACCTGGATCTAGTGACTCTGGTCCCAACCTGGACCTCTCCTGGACCTGGTGACTCTCTTTCCAACATGGACCTCACCTGGATCTGGTGACTCTGGTCCTCACTTTGGCCTCAACTAGACATGGTGTCTCTCGTCCCCACTTGGACCTAACTCAGAACTGCTGATTCATTCCCCACCTAGGCCGCACACAGACCTGGTGACTCTTGTCCCCAGCTATGCCTCAATTAGACCTGATGAATCCGGTCCTCACGTGGGCTTCACATGGACCTGGGACTCAGCTGGATAGAGTGGCTCTGGTTCCCACAAGGGGCTCACCTGATACTGGTGACTGTGGTCTTATTCTTTGCCTCACCAGGACCTAGTGATTCTGTTCCCCATCAAGGCCTGCATGGCCCTAGTGACTCTGGTCCTCACCCAGGCATCATTCGGGACTGGATACTCTATTCCACTCCTGGGCCTCTCTTTCACCAGGGTCCTTTGGTCCCATTCTGGGCCTCAAACTAAACTGGTTACACTGTTTTCCCCTCTGGACCTCACCCTTCCCTGGTGACACTGGTCACCCCTTGGGCTTCACCTGGGCCTGGTGATTCTGCTCCTTAGCTGGTCCGCACCTGGATCTGGTGACTGGTCGCCACCTGGGCCTCACCTGGACTTGGTGAATCCTGTTGCCACCTGCGCCTCACCTGGACCTTGTGACTGTGGTCCCACCTGGACCTCACTTGGATCTGGTGGCTCTGGTTCCCATATGGGGCTCTCCTGGACCTGGTTCTGTGGTCTCCATTTGGCCTCACCTGGAACACAATGACTCTGATCCCTTTTTGGGCCTCTCCTGGACCTCTTGTCTCTGTTACGTAATTGGGCATCATTGGGACCTGGATACTCTCTTATGTACCTGGGCCTCACCTGGACCTGTTGACTGTGGCCACACCTGGGCCTCACCTGGACCTGGTGACTGTGGTCCCTCCTGGTCCTCCCCGAGACTAGATGACTGGTTCCCACTGGGACCACACCTGGACCTGGTGACTGAGGTCCTCATATGGGCATCATGGGGCCTGGTTTCTCAGTTCCATATCGGGGCCTCACATGGACCTAGTGATTCTCGTCCCACTCTCGGCCTCACCCTGACGTGGAGACTCTGGTCCCCACCTGGATATCACCAGAACCGGGTGACTATGGTCCCCCTCTAGGACTCACCCGGAGCTGGGGACACTGGTCCTCAACTGGGCCTCAACAGGGCCTGGTGAATCTACTCCTCCCTTAGGCCTCGTCTGGACCTTGTGACTCTTTTCCCACCTGGCATCAATGGGATATGGTTACTCTGTTCCCCACCTGGGCCTCACTTGGACATGATATCTTTGCTCCACACTTTGGTCTCAACTGGTCCTGATGACTCTGGTCCCCCCATCTAGGCCTCAATCTGGACCTGGTGACTGTTGTCCTCACCTGGGTCTCACCTGGACCTGGTGACTCTCGTTCCCACATGAACCACAACTGGACCTGGTGACTGTGGAGTTGTTATAGACTCATATTTACCTGGTCACTCCGGACCCCACTATGGCCTCACCTGGATCTGATGACTCTGGCCTGCAGGTTGGACTCACCTGGACCTGGTGAGTGGGGTTGCCACCTGGGCCTCACCCATACCTGGTGACTCAGGTCCCCAAGTGGGCCTCCTGGATCTGGTGAATCTGGTCTTTAACTGGTCCTCTCCCAGACCTGGGGACTCTGGTCACCACCTGGACCTCACCTGGACCTGGTGAATCTGGTCTCCATCTGGGCCGCACCCAGTCCTGGTGACCTTGTTCCCCACCTGGACCTGATTGCTGTGGACTCTTTCTTGGCCTCACCTGGAACTGATGACTCTGATCCTATCTGCGCGTTACCCAGATCTGGTGACTCTGGTCCTCACCTTGGCATCACTGGTACCTGCTTACTCTGTTCCACACTTGAGCCTCACCTGGACATGACTACTCTGGAACCTCCCTGGGCCTCAGCCTGACATGGTGACACTGGTCCCCATCTGGAAGTCACCTAGACCAGGTGAATCTTGTACACCTCTTGGCGACAACTTGACCTGGTGACTCTGGTCCTCAACTGGGCCTCACCGGGACCTAGTGAACATGCTCCCCAACTGCGCCTCATCTGGACCTGTTGACTCAGGTTCTACCTGGGCTTCATCGGGACATTGTTACTCTGTTCCCCACTGGGACTGACCTGATCCTGGAAACTCTGCTCCTGACTTTGGCCTCTTCTGTACCAGGTTACTCTGGCTCGACCTGGGCCTCACTTGTAACTCGTGACTCTGATCCTAAGCATGGCCTCAGCTGAAATGGTGACTGTGGTTCCCATCGGGACCTCACCTGGACCTCATGTCTCTGGTCCCTCCTGGGTCTCACCAGGACCTGGTGTCTCTTGTACCCACCTGGGTAGCATCAGGATATGGTTACACTGTTCACTATCAGTGACCCACCCGGACCTATTAACTCTGGTCTTCACAAGGGCCACCCCTGGACATGCTGACACTGGTTCCCACCTGGGTTTCACCTGGACATGGTGAGTCGGATCCCCTCGTGGTCCTCACGTGTAAGTGGTGATTCTCGTTCCCACATGGACATCATGTGGACCTGATGGCTTCAGTTTTTCTAGCCTCTCATGTACCTAGTGACTCTGGTCCCCACCAGGGCCTCACCGGGACCTGGTGTGTGTGGTCGCCACCTGCACCTCACCTGGACCCGGTGATTCTGGTCTACACCTGAGACTACCCTGGATCTGGTGACTGTGGTCCCCACCTGGGCTTCACCTGGATTTCGGGACTCCGGTCCCCATCAGGGGCTCACCTGGCCCTGTTGACCATGGTCCTCAACTGGGCAAAATTGTGACCCGTTGACTGTGTTCCACAACTGGACCTCACCTGCATCAGGTGACTCTGGTCCCCCTCTGGGTCTCACCGTGCCCTAGTAACTGTGAACCCCACTTTGGCCTGACTTCGACCTGCTGACCCTGGTTGCTACCTGCGCCTGACCTCGAACTGTTGACTCTGGTTCTTTCAAGGGCCTCCCCTGTACCTGGCGATCCTGGTGTCCACCTTACCCTCACCTGCACGTGGTGACTCTTGTCCCCAACGGGGACTCACCTGGACCTGCTTATTGTGTTCCACACCTGGGCCTCAAGTAGACCTGTTGACCATGGTCCCCAAGCCGGCCTCACATGGACATGTTGCCTCTGAACCCCACCGGGGCCTCAAGTGTACCTGGTAACGCTGGTCCTCACCTGGGCATCATTGGTACCTGGTGACTCTGTTCCACACCTGAGGCTCCCCTGGACATGATGACTCTGGACCCTCTCTGGGCATCAACCTGACCTGGTGACTCTGGTCCCCATATGGATGTCACCTGGACCACGGAACCATGGTATTTCTCTGGGCTTCAACCAGGTCTGGTGACTCTGGTCCTCAACTGGCCCTAACCTAGACCTAGTGATTATGCTCCATCTGGGCCTCATTTGGACCTGGTGACTCTGGTCCCTACCTGGGCATCATCGGACATAGTTCCACTGCATGGCCTGTAGGTTGGCCTCACCTGGACCTGGTAACTCTCGTCCCTACCTGGGCATCATTGGGACCTGGTTCCTCTGTATGGTCTGCAGTTTGGCCTCACCTGGACCTGGTGAGTGGGTTTGTCACCTGGGCCTCACCCATGCCTAGTGACACAGGTCCCCAGGTGGGCCTCACTTGGACCTGGTGAATCTGGTCCTTACCTGGTCCTCACCCGGAACTGGTAACTCTGGTCACCACCTGGGAATCACCTGGGCCTGGTGAATCTGGTCCCCATCTGGGCCTCATCCAGTCCTGGTGACTTTGTTCCCCACCTGGACCTGATTGCTGTGGACTCCTTCTTGGCCTCACCTGGAACTGGTGACTCTGATCCTAACTGGGCCTCACCCAGTTCTGGTGACTCTGGTCCTCATCTGTGGACCATTATGAGCTGGATAAACTCTTCCACCCCTGAGCCTCACCTGGGCATGATGACTCTGGAGCCCCTCTGGGCCTCAGCCTGATATGGTGACTCTGGTCCCTATCCGTATGTCACCTAGACCAGGTGAATCTGGTACCCCTCTATGCCTCAACTTGACCTGGTAAATCTGGTCCTCAACTGGGCCTCACCGGGACCTAGTGAACATGCTCCCCACCTGCGCCTCATCTGGACCTGGTGACTCTGGTTCTACCTGGGCATCATCGGGACATGGTTACTCTATTCCCAACTGGGACTGACCTGATCCTGGTAACTCTGGTCCTGACTTTGGCCTCTTCTGTACCAGGTGACTCTGGCTCCACCTCGGCCTCACCTGTAACCTGTGACTCTGATCCTAAGCATGGCCTCACCTGACCTGGTGACTGTGGTTCCCATCGGGACCTCACCTGGACCTCATGTCTCTGGTCCCACCTGGGCCTCACCAGGACCTGGCGTCTCTGGGACCCTCCTGGGTATCATCAGGATATGGTTACAGTGTTCACTAACAGTGCGCCAGCCGGAACTATTAACTCTGGTCTTCACCTGGGCCACACCTGAACATGGTGACACTGGTCCCACATGGGTCTCACCTGGAGATGGTGAGTCGTATCCCCACCTGGTCCTCACCTATAACCGGTGATTCTCGTTCCCACATGGAGATCATGTGGACCTGTTGGCCGCAGT
Organism: Canis aureus; assembly: GCF_053574225.1. Classification (NCBI taxonomy): domain Eukaryota; kingdom Metazoa; phylum Chordata; class Mammalia; order Carnivora; family Canidae; genus Canis; species Canis aureus. The sequence continues at coordinate 58,797,514 of NC_135632.1, forward strand.
GTTTCTAGGTTCTTTTTTTTAATTTTTATTTATTTATGATAGTCACAGAGAGAGAGAGGCAGAGACACAGGCAGAGGGAGGAGCAGGCTCCATGCACAGGGAGTTCGACGTGGGATTCGATCCCGGGTCTCCAGGATCACGCCCTGGGCCAAAGGCAGGCGCCAAAACGCTGCGCCACCCAGGGATCCCATGTGTTTCTAGCTTCTCATGTACCTCGTGACTCTGGTCCCCACCAGGGCCTCACTGGGACCTGCTGAGTGTGGTTGCCACCGGCACCTCACCTGGACCTGGTGATTCTGGTCTGCCCCTGAGACTACCCTGGATCTGGTGACTGTGGTCCCCACCTGGTCTTCACCTGGATTTGGGGACTCCGGTCCCCATCTGGGCCTCACCTGGCCCTGTTGACCATGGTCCTGAACTGGGAAAATTGGGAGCCAGTGACTGTGTTCCAAAACTGGACCTCACCTGGACCAGGTGACTCTGGTCCCCCTCTGGGTCGCACCGTGCCCTAGTGACTGTGAACCCCACTTTGGCCTGACTTGGACCTGCTGACCCTGGATGCCACCTAAGTCTGACTTCGAACTGTTGACTCTGGTTTTTCAAGGGCCTCCCCTGTACCTGGTGATCCTGGTCCGCATCTGGGCTTCACCTGGACTTGGTTACTCTTGTCACCACCGGGGACTCACCTGGACCTGCTTACTGTGTTCTACACCTGGGCCTCAAGTACACCTCTTGACCATAGTCCCCAAGCTGGCTTCACATGGACCTGTTTCCTCTGATTCCCACCGGGGCCTCACGTGTACCTGGTAACTCTGGTCCTCACCAGGGCCTCATCTGCACCTAGTGACTCTGGTCCCCACCTGGAACTCACCTGTATCTGGTGACTCTGGTCTCAGTTTGGCCTCACCTGGACTGGTGTCTCTCGTTCCCACTTTGACCTAACTCAGAACTGCTGAATCTTGCCCCACCTAGGCCGCACCCAGACCTGATGAGTTTGTCCCCAGCTATGATCAATTCGACCTGATGAATCTGGTCCTCACGTGGGCCTCACATGGACCTGGGACTCAGCGGGATAGAGTGGCTCTGGTTCCCACAAGGGGCTCACCCGATACTGGTGACTGTGTTCTTATTCTATGCCTCACCAGGACCTAGTGATTCTGTTCCCCATCTGGGCCTCCATGGCCCTAGTGACTCTGGTCCTCACCCAGGCATCATTGGGACCTGGATACTCTATTCCACACCTGGGGCTCACTTTGTCCAGGGACCTCTGGTCCCATTCTGGGCCTCAAACTAAACTGGTTACTCTGATTCCCCCTCTGGGCCTCACCCTTACCTGGTGACTCTGGTCACCCCTTGGGCTTCACTTGCGCCTGGTGAATCTGTTTCTTAGCTGGTCCGCACCTGGATCTGGTGACAGGTCACCACGTGGGCCTCACCTGGACTTGGAGAATCCTGTTGCCACCTGCGCCTCACCTGGACCTTGTGACTGTGGTCCCACCTGGACCTCACCTGGATCTGGTGGCTCTGGTTCCCATATGGGGCTCTCCTGGACCTGGTTCCTGTGGTCTCCATCTGGCCTCACCTGGAACACAATGACTCTGATCCATATTTGGGCCTCTCCTGGGCCTGTTGACTCTGGTCCTTACCTTGGCAACATTGGGACCTGGATACTCTCTTATATACCTGGGCCTCACCAGGAATTGGTGACTGTGGTCCCACCTGGGCCTCACCTGGACGGGGTGACTGTTTCCCACAGGGACATCACCTGGACCTGGTGACTCAGGTCCTCATATGGGCATCTTGGGAACTGGTTTCACAGTTCCACATCGGGGCTTCACCTGGACCTAGTGATTCTCATCTCCCTCTGGGCCTCACCCTGACGTGGTGACTCTGGTACCCACCTGGACGTCACCAGAACCGGGTGACTCTGGTCCCCCTCTGGGACTCACCCGGAGCTGGGGACACTGGTCCTCAACTGGGCCTCAACAGGACCTGGTGAATCTACTCCTCACTTAAGCCTCTTCTGGACCTTGTGACTCTTTTCCCACCTGGCATCAATGAGACATGGTTACTCTGTTCCCCACCTAGGTCTCAACTGGACATGATAGCATTTCTCCACATTTGGCCTCAACTGGTCCTGATGAATCTGGTCCCCCCACCTAGGCCTCAATCTGGACCTGGTGACTGTGGTCCCCACCTGGGTCTCACCTGGACCTGGAGACTCTCGTTCCCACATGAACCACACCTGGACCTGGTGAGTGTGGTGTTCCTGTAGATTCAAATTTACCCTTTGACTCCGGTCCCCACTAGGGCCTCACCCGGATCTGGTGACTCTGGCCTGCAGGTTGGCGTCACCTGGACCTGGTGAGTGGGGTTGCCACCTGGGCCTCACCCATACCTGGTGACTCAGGTCCCCACGTGGGCCTCTTGGACCTGGTGAATCTGGTCCTTTCCTGGTCCTCACCCGGACCTGGTAACCCTGGTCACCACCTGAGCCTCACCTGGACATGCTGACTCTGGATCCTCTCTGGGCCTCACCCTGACATGGTGACTCTGGTCCCCGTCTGGATGTCACCTAGACCAGGTGAATCTGGAACCCCTCTAGGCCTCAACTTGTCCTGGTGACTCTGGGCCTCAACTGGGCCTCACCGGGACCTAGTGAACATGCTCCCCACCTGCGCCACATCTGGACCTGGTGACTCTGGTCCTACCTGGGCATCACCGGGACATGGTTACTCTATTCTCCACTGGGACAGACCTGATCCTGGTATCTCTGGTCCTGACGTTGGCATCTTCTGTACCAGGTGACTCTGGCTCAAACCTGGGTCTCACCAGTAACTGGTGACTCTGATCCAAAGCATGGCCTCACCTGACCAGGTGACTGTGGTTCTCATCGGACCTCACCTGGACCTCATGTCTCTAGTCCCACCTGGGCCTCACCAGGACCTGGTGTCTCTGGTACTCACCTGGGTAGCATCAGGATATGGTTACACTGTTCACTATCAGTGACCCAGCTGGACCTATTAACTCTGGTCTTCACCTGGGCCACAACTGGACATGCTGACACTGGTTCCCACATGGGTCTCACCTGGACATTGTGATTCGGATCCCCACCTGGTCCTCACCTGTAACTGGTGATTCTCGTTCCCATATGTACATCATGTGGACCTGGTGGCTGCAGTGTTTCTAGATTCTCATGTACCTCGTGACTCTGGTCCCCACCAGGGCCTCACCGGGACCTGGTGAGTTTGGTTGCCACCTGCACCTCACCTGGACCTGATGATTCTGGTCTGCACGTGAGACTACCTTGGATATGGTGATGTGGTCCCCACCTCGGCTTCACTACTTTGGGGACTCAGGTCCCCATCTGGGCCTCACCTGGCCCTGTTGACCATGGTCCTCAACCTGGCAAAACTGTGACCCCGTGACTGTGTTCCACAACTGGACCTCAACTGGACAAGGTGACTCTGGTCCCACTCAGGGTATCACCGTGCCGTAGTGACTGTGAACCCCACTTTGCCCTGACTTGAACCTTCTGACCCTGGTTACCACCTGTGTCTGATTTCGAACTGTTGACTGTGGTTCTTTCAAGGGCCTCCCCTGTACATGTTGATCCTCGTGCCCACCTGGGACTCACCTGGACGTGGTGACTCTTGCCATCACCGGGGACTCACCTGAACCTTGTTACTGTGTTCCACACCTGGGCCTCAAGTAGTCCTGTTGACCATGGTCCCCAAGCCGGCCTCACATGGACCTGTTGTCTCTGATCCCCAGCTGGGCCTCACGTGTAACTGGTAACTCTGGTCCCCACCTGTGTCTCATCTGGACCTAGTGACTCTGGTCCCCACCTGGACCTCACCTGGATCTGGTGACTCTGGTCCTCAGTTTGGCCTCACCTGGACCTGGTGTCTCTCGTCCCCACTTTGACCTATCTCAGAACTGCTGAATCTTGCCCCACCTAGGCCGCACCCAGACCTGGTGACTCTTGTCCCCAGCTATGCCTCAATTCGACCTGATGAATCTGGTCCTCACGTGGGCCTCACATGGACCTGGGACTCAGCTGGTTGAGTGGCTCTGGTTCCCACAAGGGGCTCACCTGATACTACTGACTGTGGTCTTATTCTATGCCTCACCAGGACCTAGTGATTCTGTTTCCCATCTGGGTCTGCATGGCCCTAGTGACTCTAGTCCTCACACAGGAACCATTGGGACCTGGATACTCTATTCCATTTCTGGGCCTCACTTTGAACAGGGATCTTTGGTCCCATTCTGGGCTGCAAACTAAACTGTTTACTCTGGTTCCCCCTCTGGGCCTCACCCTTACCTGGTGACTCTGGTCACCCCTTGGGCTTCACATGGGCCTGGTGAATCTGGGACTTAGCTGGTCCTCACTGGATCTGGTGACTGGTCGCCACCTAGGCCTCACCTGGACTAGGTGAACCCTGGTGCCAACAGCGCCTCAACTGGACCTTGTAACTGTGGTCCCACGTGGACCTCACCTCGATCTGGTGGCTCTGGTTCCCATATGGGGCTCTCCTGGACCTGGTTCCTGTGGTCTCCATCTGGCCTCACCTGGAACACAATGACTCTGATCCATATTTGGGCCTCTCATGGACCTGTTGACTCTGGTCCTTACCTGGGCATCATTGGGTCCTGGATACTCTCTTATATACCTGTGCCTCACCTGGACCTGATGACTGTGGTCCCACCTGGGCCTCACCTGGATGAGGTCACTGGTTCCCACAGGGCCCTCACCTGAACCTGGTGACTCAGGTCCTCAAATGGGCATCATGGGACCTGGTTTCTCAGTTCCACATCGGGGCTTCACCTGGACCTAGTTATTCTTGTCCCCGTCTGGGCCTCACCCTGACGTGGTGACTCTGGTCCCCACCTGGATATCACCAGAATCGGGTGACTCTGGTCCCCCTCTGGGACTCACCCGGAGCTGGTGACACTGGTCCTCAACCTGGCCTCATAAGGACCTGGTGATTCTACTCCTCACTTAGGCCTCATCTGGACCTTGTGCCTCTTTTCCCACCTGACATCAATGGGACATGGTTACTCTGTTCCCCACCTGGGCCTCACTTGGACATGATAAATTTGCTGCACACTTTGGCCTCAAATGGTCCTGATGACTCTGGTCCCCCCACGTAAGCCACAAACTGCACCTGGTGAATGTGGTCCCCACCTGGGTCTCACCTGGACCTGGTGACTCTCGTTCACACATGAACCACACCTGGACCTGGTGACTGTGGTATTCTTGTAGACTCACATTTACCTGGTGACTCCGGTCCCCACTAGGGTCTCACCTGGATCTGGTGACTCTGGCCTGCAGGTTGGCGACACCTGGACCTGGTAAGTGGGGTTGCCACCTGGGCCTAACCCATAACTGGTGACTAATTCCCCACGTGGGCCTCTTGAACCTGGTGAATCTGGTCCTTACCTGGTCCTCTCCCAGACCCAGGGACTCTGCTCAACACCTGGGCCTCACCTGGACCTGGTGAATCTGGTCCCCATCTGGGCCTCACCCAGTCCTGGTGACTTTGTTCCCCACCTGGACCTGATTTCTGTGGACTCTTTCTTGGCCTCACCTGGAATTTGTGACTCTGATCCTATCTGCGCGTCACCCAGATCTGGTCACTCTGGTCCTCACCTGTGGACCATTATGACATGGATACTCTGCTCCACATCTGAGACTCACCTGGACATGATGACTCTGGATCCCCTCTATGCCTCACCCTGACATGGTGACGCTGGCCCCCTTCTGGATATCACCTAGACCAGGTTAACCTGGTTCCCCTCTAGGCCTCAACTTGACCTGGTGACTCTGGTCCTCAACTGGGTCTCACCAGGACCTAGTGAACATGCTCCCCACCTGCGCCTCATCTGGACCTGGTGACTCTGGTTCTCCCTGGGCATCATCGGGACATGGTTACTCTATTCCCCACTGGGACTGACCTGATCCTGGTAACTCTGCTCCTGACTTTGGCCTCTTCTGTACCAGGTGACTCTGGCTCCACCTGGGCCTAACCTGTAACTGGTGACTCTGATCCTAAGCATGGCCTCACCTGACCTGGTGACTGTGGTTCACATCGGGACGTCACCTGGACCTCATGTCTCCGGTCCCACCTGAGCCTCACCAGGACCTGGTGTCTCTGGTACCCTCCTTGGTAGCATCAGGATATTGTTACACTGTTCACTAACAATGACGCAGCCGGACCTATTAACTCTGGTATTCACCTGGGCCACACTGGACATGGTGACACTGGTTCCCACCTGGGTCTCACCTGGACATGGTGAGTCGGATCCCCAATGGTCCTCACCTGTAACTGGTGATTCTCGTTCCCACATGGACATCATGTCGACCTGGTGGCTGCAGTGTTTCTAGCTTCTCATGTACCTCGTGGCTCTGGTCCCCACCAGGGCCTCACCGGGACCTGGTGAGTGTGGTTGCCACCTGCACCTCACCTGGACGTGGTGATTCTGGTCTGTAACCGAGACTACCCTGGATCTGGTGACTGTGGTCCCCACCTGGGCTTCACCTGGATTTGGGGACTCCGGTCCCCATCTGGGCCTCACCTGGCTCAGTTGACCGTGGTCCTCAACTGGGCAAAATTGGGACCCGGTGACTGTGTTCCACAACTGGACCTCACCTGGACCAGGTGACTCTAGTCCCCCTCTGGGTCTCACCGTGCCCTAGTGCTGGGAACACCACTTTGGCCTGACTTGGACCTGCTGACCCTGGTTGCCACCCGTGCCTGACCTCGAACTGTAGACTCTGTTTCTTTTAAGGGCCTCCCCTGTACCTGGTCATCCTGGTCCCCACATGGGCCTCACCTGAACGTGGTGACTCTTGTCACCACCGGGGACTCACCTGGACCTGGTTATTGTGTTCCACACTTGGACCTCAAATAGACCTGTTGACCATGGTCCCCCAACCGGCCTCACATGGACCCGTTGCCTCTGATACCTACCAGCGCCTCACGTGTACCTGGTAACTCTGGTCCTCACCTGGGCCTCATCTGCACCTAGTGACTCTGGTCCACACCTGGGCTTCACCTCGATCTGGTGACTCTGGTCCCCACCTGGACTTCACCTGGATCTGTTGACTCTGGTCCTCACCTGGACCTGTCCTGGACCTGGTGACTCTCTTTCCAACATGGACCTCACATGGATCTGGTTACTCTGGTCCTCAGTTTGGCCTCACCTGGAACTGGTGTCCTTCGTCCCCACTTTGACCTAACTGAGAACTGCTGAATCTTGCCCCACCTAGGCCGCACCCAGACATGGTGACTCTTGTCCCCAGCTATGCCTCATCGACCTGATGAATCTGGTCCTCACGTGGGCCTTACATGGACCTGGGACTTAGCTGGATAGAGTGGCTCTGGTTCCCACAAAGGGCTCACCTGATACTGGTGACTGGGGTCTTTTTCTATGCCTCACCAGGACCTAGTGATTCTGTTCCCCATCTGGACCTGCATGGCCCTAGTGTCTCTGTCCTCACCCAGGCATCACTGGGATCTGGATACTCTATTCCACACCTGGGCCTCACTTTGACCAGGGACCTCTGGTCCCATTCTGGGCCTCAAACTAAACTGGTTACTCAGGTTCCTCCTCTGGGACTCACCCTTACCTGTTGAATCTGGTCACCCCTTGGGCTTCACTTGGGCCTGGTGAATCTGGTCCTTAGTTGGTCCTCACCTGGATCTGGTGAGTGGTCGCCACCTCGGCCTCACCTGGACTTGGTGAATCCTGTTGTCACCTGCCCGTCACTGGACCTTGTAACTGTGGTCCCACCTGGACCTCACCTGGATCTGGTGGCTCTGGTTCCCATATGGGGCTGTCCTGGTCCTGGTTCCTCTGGTCTCCATCTGGCCTCAACTGGAACACAATGACTCTGACCCATATTTGGGCCTCTCCTGGACCTGTTGACTCTGGTCCTAACCTGGGCATCTTTGGGACCTGGATACTCTCTTATATACCTGGGCCTCACCTGGACCTGGTGACTGTGGTCCCACCTGGGCCTCACCTGGACGAGGTGACTGGTTCCCACAGGGACCTCACCTGGACCTGGTGACTCAGGTCCTCATATGGGCATCATGGGACCTGGTTTCTCAGTTCCACATCGGGGCCTCACCTGGACCTAGTGATTCTCGTCCCCTCTGGGCCTCACCCTGACGTGGTGACTCTGGTCCCCACCTGGATATCACCAGGACCGGGTGACTCTGGTCCCCCTCTGGGAATCACCCGGGGCTGTCGACACTTGTCCTCAGCTGGGCCTCAACAGGACTTGGTGAATCTACTCCTCACTTAGGCCTCGTCTGGACCTTGTGACTCTTTTCCCACCTGGCATCAATGGGACATGGTTACTCTGTTTCCCACCTGGGTCTCACCTGGACATGATAACTTTGCTCCACACTTTGGCCTCAACAAGTCCTGATGACTCTTGTCCCCCTACCTAGTCCTCAATCTGGACCTGGGGACTATGATCCCCACCTGGGTCTCACCTGGACCTGGTGACTCTCGTTCACACATGAACCACACCTGGACCTGGTGACTGTGGTGTTCTTGTAGACTCACATTTACCTGGTGACTCCGGTCCCCACTAGGGCCTCACCTGGATCTGGTGACTCTGGCCTGCAGGTTGGCCTCACCTGGACCTGGTGAGTGGGTTGCCTCTAGGGCCTCACCCATACCTGGTGACTCAGGTCCCCACGTGAGCCTCTTGGACCTGGTGAATCTGGTCCTTACCTGGTACTCTCCCAGACCCGATGACTCTGGTCACCACCTGGGCCTCACGTGGATCTGGTGAATCTGGTCTCAATCTGGGCCTCACCCATTCTTGGTGACTTTGTTCCACACCTTGACCTGATTGCTGTGGACTCTTTCTTGGCCTCACCTGGAACTGGTGACTCTGATCCTATCTGCGCGTAACCCAGACCTGTTGACTCTGGTCCTCACCTGGGCATCATTCGTACCTGGTGACTCTGTTCCACACCTGAGCCTCTCCTGGTCATGATGACTCTGGAACTTCTCTGGGCCTCACCCTAACCTGGTGACTCTGGTCCCCATTAGGACGTAACCTGGACTGGTTCCCATCTAGGCCTCAAGCAGATCTGGTGATTCTGGTCCTCAACTGGGCCTCACGTGGACTTAGTGAATATGCTCCATCTTGGCCTCATTTGGACCTGGTGACTCGGGTCCCTAACTAGGCATCATCGGGACATGGTTCCACGCATCGCCTGCAGGTTAGCCTCACCTGAACCTGGTGAGTGGGATTGCCACCTGTGGCTCACCCATACCTGGTGACTCAGGTCCCCACGTGGGCCTCTTGGACCTGGTGAATCTGGTCCTTACCTCGTCTTCTCCCAACCTGGGGACTCTGGTCATCACCTGGGCCTCACCTGGAGAAGGGAAACTGGTCCCCATCTGGGCCTCACCCAGTCCTGGTTACTTTGTTCCCCACCTGGAACTGATTGCTGTGGACTCTTTCTTTGCCTCACCTGCAACTGGTGACTCTGATCCTATCTGCGCGTCATCCAGATCTGTTGATTCTGGTCCTCATGTGGGCATCTTGGTACCTGGTGACTCAGTTCCACACCTGAGCCTAACCTGGACATGATGACTCTGGACCCTCTCTGGGCCTCACCCTGTCCTGGTGACTCTGGTCCCCATCTGGATGTCACCTGGACCAGGTGATTTTGGTACCCCTCTAGCCTCAACCAGATCTGGTGACTCTGGTCCTCAACTGGGCCTCACCTGGACCTAGTGAATATGCTCCATCTGGGCCTCATTTGGACCTGGTGACTCTGGTCCCTCCCTCGGCATCATCGGTACATGGTTCCACTGCATGGCCTGCAGGTTGACATCACCTGGACCTGGTAACTCTGGTTCCTACATGGGCATCATTGGGACACGGTTCCTCTGCATGGCGCGGAAGGTGGCCTCTCCTGGACGTGGTGAGTGTGGTTGCCACCTGTGCCTCACCCGTACCTGGGGACACAGGCCCCTCGTCGGCCTCTTGGACCTGGTGAATCTGGTCCTTACCTGGTCTTCTCCCATACCCGGGGGCTCTGGTCACACCCTGGGCCTCACCTGGACCTGGTCAATCTGGTCCCCATCTGGGCATCACCCAGTCCTGGTGACTTTGTTCCCCACCTGGATGATTGCTGTGGACAATTTCTTGGCCTCACCTTGAACTGGTGACTCTGATCCTATCTGCGCATTACCCAGACCTGGTGACTCTGGTCCTCACCTACGCATCTTTTGTACCTGGTGACTCTGTTCCACACCTGAGCCTCACCTGGACATGTTAACTCTGGAACCTCTCTGGGCCTCATCCTGACCTGGTGACTCTGGTCCCCATCTGGATGTCACCTGGACCAGGTGATTCTGGTACCCCTCTAGGCCTCATCCAGGTCTTTTGACTCTGGTACTCCACTGCACCTTACCTGGACCTAGTAAATATGTTCCATCTGGGTCTCATTGGACCTGATGATTCTGATTCCAACCTCGGCATCATCGGGACATGGTTTTACTGCTTGGCCTGCAGGTTGGCCTCACCTGGACCTGTTAAATCTCGTCCCTACCTGGGCATCATCGGGACATGGTTCTTCTGCATGGCCTGCAGGTTCGCCTCACCTGGACCTGGTGAGTGGGGTTGCCACCTGGGCCTCGCCCATGCCTGGTGACACAGGTCCCCACGTTGGCCTCACTTGGACCTGGTGAATCTGGTCCTTACCTGGTCCTCACCCGGAACTGTTAACTCAGGTCACCACCTGGGAATCACCTGGAACTGGTGAATCTGGTCCCCATCTGGGGTCATCCATTCCTGGTGACTTTGTTCCCCAACTGGACCTGATTTCTGTGGACTCCTGCTTGGCCTCACCTGGAACTGGTGACTCTGATCCTAACTGGGCCTCACCCTGATCTAGTGACTCTGGTCCTCACCTGTGGACCGTTATGAACTGGATACTCTGTTCCACACGTGAGCCTCACCTGGACATGATGACTCTGGATCCACTCTGGGCCTCAGCTTGACATGGTGACTCTGGTCCCCATCTGGATTTCACCTAGACCAGGTGAATCTGGTACCCCTCTAGGCCTCAACTTGACCTGGTGACACTGGGCCCCAAGTGGACCTCACCGGGACCTAGTGAACATGCTCCCCACCTGCGCCGCATCTGGGCATGGTGACTCTGGTTTTACCTGGGCATCCTCCGGAAATGGTTACTGTATTCCCCACTGGGACTGACCTGATCATGGCAACTCTGGTCCTGACTTTGGCCTCTTCTGTACCAGGTGACTCTGGCTCCACCTGGGCCTCACCTGTAACTGGTGACTCTGATCCTAAGCATGGCCTCACCTGACCTGGTGACTGTGGTTCTCATCGGGATCTCACCTGGACCTTTGTCTCTGGTCCCCACCTGGGTAACATCAGGATATTGTTACACTGTTCACTAACAGTGATCCAGCTGGACCTATTAACTTTGGTCTTCACCTGGGCCACACCTGGACATGGTGACACTGGTTCCCACCTGGATCTCACCTGGACATGGTGAGTTGGATCCCCACCTGGTCCTCACCTCTAACTGGTGATTGTCGTTCCCACATGGACATCATGTGGACCTGGTGGCTGCAGTGTTTCTAGCTTCTCATGTACCTCGTGACTCTGGTCCCAACAGGGCCTCACCGGGACCTGGTGAGTGTGGTTGCCACCTGCACCTCACCTGGACTTGGTGATTCTGGTCTGCACCTGAGAATACCCTGGATCTGGTGACTGTGGTCTACACCTGGGCTTCACCTGGATTCGGGGACTCCGGTACCCATCTGGGCGTCACCTGGTCCTGTTGACCATGGTACTCAACTGGGCAAAATTGGGACCTGGTGACTGTGTTCCACACCTGGACCTCACCTGTACCAGGCGACTCTGGTCCCCCTCTGGGTCTCACCGTGCCCTCGTGACTGTGAACCCCACTTTGGACTGACTTGGACCTACTGACCCTGGTTCCCACCTGCGACTGACGTCGTACTGTTGACTCTGGTACTTTCAAGGGCCTCCCCTGGACCTGGTGATCCTGGTCCCCACCTGGGGCTCACCTGGACGTGGTAAATTTTGTCACCACCGGTTACTCACCTAGACCTTGTTACTGTGTTCCACACCTGAGCCTCAAGTAGACCTGTTGACCATGGTCCCCAAGCCGGCCTCACATGGACCTGTTGCCTCTGATCCCCCCGGGGCCTCTCGTGTACCTGGTAACTCTGGTCCTCACCTGGGCATCATTGGTCCTGGTGACTCTGTTCCATACCTGAGGCTCCCCTGGACATGATGACTCTGGTACCTCTCTGGCTATCATCCTGACCTGGTGACTCTGGTCCCCATATGGATGCACCTGGACGAGGGGATTATGGTACCCCTCCGTGCCTCAACCAGGTCTGGTGATTCTGGTCCTCAACTGGGCCTCATCTGGACCTAGTGAATATGCTCCATCTGGGCCTCATTTGGACCTGGTGACTCTGGTACCTACCTGGGCATCATCGGGACATGGTTCCACTGCATGACTTGCAGGTTGGCCTCACCTGGACCTGGTAACTCTGGTCCCTACCTGGGCATCATCGGGACATGGTTCCACTGCATGGCCTGTAGGTTGGCCTCACCTGGACCTGGTAACTCTCGTCCCTACCTGAGCATCTTTGGGACCTGGTTCCTCTGCATGGCCTGCAGGTTGGCCTCACCTGGAACTGGTGAGTGGGTTTGTCACCTGGGCCTCACCCTTGCCTAGTGACACAGGTCCCCACGTGGGCCTCACATGGACCTGGTGAATCTGGTCCTTACCTGGTGGTCACCTGGAACTGGTAACTCTGGTCACCACATGGGAATCACCTGGGCCTGGTGAATCTGGTCCCCATCTGGGCCTCACCCAGTCCTGTTGACTTTCTTCCCCACCTGGACCTGATTGATGTGGACTCCTTCTTGGCCTCAACTGGAACTGGTGACTCTGATCCTAACTGGGCCTCACCCAGTTCTGGTGACTCTGGTCCTCACCTGTGGACCATTATGACCTGGATACTCTGTTCCACACTTGAGCCTCACCTGGACATGATGACTCTGGATCCCCTCTGGGCCTCAGCCTGACATGGTGACTCTGGTCCCCATCTGGATGTCACCTAGATCAGGTGAATCTGGTACCCCTCTAGGCCTCAACAAACCTGGTGTCTCTGGTCCTCAACAGGGCCTCAACGGGACCTAGTGAATATGCTCCCCACCTGCGCTTCATCTGGACCTGGTGACGCTGGTTCTATCTGGGCATCATCGGGACATGGTTACTCTGTTCCCCACTGGGATTGACCTGATCCTGGAAACGCTGGTCCTGACTTTGGCCTCTTCTGTACCAGGTGATTCTGGCTCAAACTGGGCCTCACCTGTAATTGGTGACTCTGATTCTAAGCATGGCCTCACCTCACATGGTGACTGTGGTTCCCATCCGGACCTCACCTGGACCTCATGTCTCTGGTCCCACTTGGGCCTCACCAGGACCTGGTGTCTCTGCTACCCACCTGGGTAGCATCAGGATATGGTTATACTGTTCACTAACAGTGACCCAGCCGGACCTATTAACTCTGGTCTTCACCTGGTCCACACCTGGACATGGTGACACTGTTTCCCACCTGGGTCTCACCTGGACATGGTGAGTCGGATCCCCACCTGGTCCTCACCTGTAACTGGTGATTCTCGTTCCCACATGGAGATCATGTGGACCTGTTGGCCGCAGTGTTTCTAGCATCTTTTTTTTTAATTTTTATTTATTTATGATAGTCACAGAGAGAGAGAGAGGCAGAGACACAGGCAGAGGGAGAAGCAGGCTCCATGCACCGGGAGCCCGACGTAGGATTCGATCCCTGGTCGCCAGGATCGCGCCCTGGTCCAAAGGCAGGCGCCAAACCGCTGCGCCACCCAGGGATCCCATGTGCTTCTAGCTTCTCATGTACCTCGTGACTTCTCATGTACCCCACCAGTGCCTTACCGGGACCTCGTGAGTTTGGTTGCCACCTGCACCACACCTCGACCTGGTGATTCTGGTCTGCACCTGAGACTACCCTGGATCTGGTGACTGTGGTCCCCACCTGGGCTTCACCTGGATTTGGGGACTCCGGTCCGCATCTGGGCCTCACCTGGCCCTGATGACCATGGTCCTCAACTGGGCACAATTGGGACCTGGTGACTGTGTTCCACAACTGAACCTCACCTGGACCAGGTGACTATGCTCCCCCTCTGGGTCTCACCGTGCCCTAGTGACTGTGAAGTCCCCTTTGGCTTGACTTGGACCTGCTGACCCTGGTTGCCACCTGCGCCTGAACTCGATCTGTTGACTCTGGTTCTTTCAAGGGCCTCCCCTGTACCTGGTGATCCTGGTCCCCACCTGGACCTCACCTGGACGTGGTGACTCCTGTCACCACGGGGGACTCACCTGGACCTGCTTACTGTGTTCCACACCTGGGTCTCAAGTGGACCTGTGGACCATGGTCCCCAAGCCGGCCTCACATGGACCTGTTGCCTCTGATCCCCACCGGATCCTCACGTGTACCTGGTAACTCTGGTCCTCATCTGGGCCACATCTGCACCTAGTGACTCTGGTCCCCACCTGGGCTTCACCTCGATCTGGTGACTCTGGTCCCCACCTGGACTTCTCCTGGATCTAGTGACTCTGGTCCCCACATGGACCTCTCCTGGACCTGGTGACTCTCTTTCCAACATGGACCTCTCCTGGATGTGGTGAATCTGGTCCTCAGTTTGGCCTCACCTGGACCTGGTGTCTCTCGTCCCCACTTTGACCTAACTCAGAACTGCTGAATCTTGACCCACCTAGGCCGCACCCAGACCTGGTGACTCTTGTCCCCAGCTAAGCCTCAATTCGACCTGATGTTTCTGGTCCTCACGTGGGCTTCACATGGACCTGGGACTCAGCTGGATAGAGTGGCTCTGGTTCCCAGAAGGGGCTCACCTGATACTGGTGACTGTGGTCTTTTTCTATGCCTCACCAGGACCTAGTGATTCTGTTCCCCATCTGGGCCTGCATGGCCCTAGTGACTTTGGTCCTCACCCAGGCATCATTCGGACATGGATAATCTATTCCACACCTGGGCCTCACTTTGACCAGGGACCTCTGGTCCCATGCTGGGCCTCAAACTAAACTGGTTCCCCTCTGGTTCCCCTCTGGGCCTCACCCTTACCCGGTAAATCTGGTCACCCCTTGGGCTTCACTTGGGCCTGGTGAATCTGGTCCTTAGCTGGTCCTCACATGGATCTGGTGACTGGTCGCCACCTGGGTCTCACCTGGACTTGGTGAATCCTGTTGCCACCTGCGCCTCACCTGGACCTTGTGACTGTGGTCCCACCTAGACCTCACCTGATTCTGGTTGCTCTGGTTACCATATGGGGCTCTCCTCAATCTGGTCCGTGTTGTCTCCATCTGGCCTCACCTGGAACACAATGACTCTGATACATATTGGGCCTCTCCTGGATCTGATGACGCTGGTCCTTACCTGGGCATCATTGGGACCTGGATACTCTCTTATATACCTGGACCTCACCTGGACCTGGTGACTGTGGTCCCACCTGGGCCTCACCTGGACGAGGTGACTGGTTCCCACATGGACCTCAACTGGATCTGGCGGGTCTGGTTCCCATATGGGGCTCTCCTGGACCTGGTTCCTGTGGTCTCCATCTGGCCTCACCTGGAACACAATGACTCTGAACCATTTTTGGGCCTCTTCTGGACCTGTAGACTCAGGTCCTTAACTGGGTATCTTTGGGACCTGGATACTCTCTTATATACCTGGGCCTCACCTGGACCTGGTGATTGTGGACCCACCTTGGCCTTACCTGGACGCGGTGACTGGTTCCCACAGGGACCTCACCTGGACCTGGTGACTCAGGTCCTCATATGGGCATCATGGGACCTGGTTTCTCAGTTCCACATCGGGGCTCACCTGGATCTAGTGATTCTCGTCCCCCTCTGGGCCTCACCCTGACGTGGTGACTCTGGTCCCCACCTGGATATCACCAGAACCGGTGACTCTGGGCCCCCTCTTGGACTCAACTGCACATGGAGACACTGGTCCTCAACTGGGGCTCAACAGGACCTGGTGAATCTACTCCTCATTTAGGCCTCGGCTGGACCTTGTTACTCTTTTCCCACCTGGCATCAATGGGACATGGTTACTCTGTTCCCCACCTGGGCCTCACCTGGAAATGATAAGTTTTCTTCGCACTTTGGCCTCAACTGGTCCTGATGACTCTGGTCCCCCCACCTAGGCCTCAATCTGGACCTGGTTCCTGTGTTCCCCACATGAGTCTCTCCTGGATCTGGTAACTCTCGTCCATACCTGGGCATCATCGGGACATGGCTCCTCTGCATGGCCTGCAGGTTGGCCTCATCTTGATCTGTTGAGTGGGGTTCCCACGTGGGTCATGGACATCATGTGGACCTGGTGTCTGCAGTGTTTCTAGCTTCTCATGTACCTCGTGACTCTGGTCCCCACCAGGGCCTCACCGGGACCTGGTGAGTGTGGTTGCCACCTGCACCACACATGGAACTGTTGATTCTGGTCTGCACCTGAGACTACGCTGGATCTGGTGACTCTGGTCCCCACCTGCTCTTCACCTGGATCTGGTGACTCTGGTGCCCACCTGGACCTCACCTGGATCAGGTGACTCTGGTCCTCAGTTTGGCCTCACCTGGACCTGGTGTCTCTCGTGCCCACTTTGACCTAACTCAGAACTGCTGAATCTTGACCCACCTAGGCCGCACCCAGACCTGGTGACTCTTGTCCCCAGCTATGCCTCAATTCGACCTGATGAATCTGCTCCTCAGGTGGGCCTCACATGGACCTGGGACTCAGCTGGATAGAGTGGCTCTGGTTCCCACAAGGGTCTCACATGATACTGGTGACTGTGGTCCCACCTTGGCCTCACCTGGACGAGGTGACTGGTTCCCACAGGGACCTCACTTGGACCTGGTGACTCAGGTCCTCATATGGGCATCATGGGACCTGGTTTCTCAGTTCCACATCGGGACCTCACCTGGACCTAGTGATTCTCGTCCCATTATGGTCCTCACCCTGACGTGGTGACTCTGGTCCCCACCTGGATATCACCAGAACCGGGTGACTCTGGTCCCCCTCTGGGACTCACCCGGAGCTGGGGACACTGGTCCTCTACTGGGCCTCAACAGGACCTGGTGAATCTGCTCCTCACTTAGGCCTCGTCTGGACCTTGTGACTCTTTTCCCACCTGGCATCAATGGGACATGGTTACGCTGTTCCCCAACTGGGCCTCACCTGGACATGATAACTTTGCTCCACACTTTGGCCTCAACTGGTCCTGATGACTCTGGTCCCCCCACCTAGCCCTCAATCTGGACCTGGTGTCTGTGGTCCCCACCTGGGTCTCACGTGGACCTGGTGTCTCTCGTTCCCACATGACCACACCTGGACTTGGTGACTGTGGTGTTCTTGTAGACGCACATTTACCTGGTGACTCCAGTCCCCACTAGGGCCTCACGTGGATCTGGTGACTCTGGCCTGAAGGTTGGCCTCACCTGGACCTGGTGAGTGGGGTTGCCACCCCGTACCTTGTGACAGTTCCCCACGTGGGCCTCTTGGACCTGGTGAAACTGGTCCTTACCTGGTCCACTGCCAGACCCGGGGACTCCGGTCACCACCTGGGCCTCACCTGGACCTGTTGAATCTGGTCCCCATCTGGGCCTCACCCTGTCCTGGTGACTGTGTTCCCCACCTGGACCTGATTGCTGTGGACACTTTCTTGGCCTCAACTGGAACTGGTGACTCTGATCCTATATGCGCGTCACCCAGATCTGGTCACTCTTGTCCTCACCTGTGGACCACTATGACCTGGACACTGTGTTCCCCACCTGAGCCTCACCTGGACATGTTGACTCTGGAGCCACTCTGGGCCTCACCCTGACCTGGTGACTCTGGTCCCCATCTGGATGTCACCTGTACCGGGTGATTCTGGTACCCCTCTAGGCCTCAACCAGATCTGGTGACTCTGGTCCTCAACTGGGCCTCACCTGGACCTAGTGAATATGCTCCATCTGGGCCTCATTTGGACCTGGTGACTCTTATCCCTTCCTGGGCATCATCGGGACATGGCTCCACTGCATGAACCGCAGGATGGCCTCACCTTGACCTGGTAACTCTGGTCCCGACCTGGGCATCATCGGGACATGGTTCCACTGCATGGCCTGCAGGTTGGCCTCACCTGGACCTGGTAACTCTAGTCCCTACCTGGGCATCATCGGGACATGGTTCCTTGCATGGCCTGCAGGTTTCCTAACCTGGACCTGCTGAGTGGGTTTGACACCTGGGCCTCACCCATGCCTGGTGACACAGGACCCCACGTGGGTCTCACTTGGACCTGGTGAATCTGGTCCTTACCTGGACCTCACCCGGAACTGGTAACTCTGGTCACCACCTGGGAATAACCTGGACCTGGTGAATCTGGTCCCCATCTGTGCATCACCCAGTCCTGGTGACTTTGTTCCCCACCTGGACCTGATTGCTGAGGACTCCTTTTGGCCTCACCTTGAACTGGTGACTCTGATCCTAACTGGGTCTCACCCAGATCTGGTGACTCTGGTCCTCACCTGTGGACCATTATGACCTGGTTACCCTGTTCCACACCTGGGCCTCAAGTAGACCTGTTGACCATGGTCCCCAAGCCGGCCTCACATGGACCTGTTGCCTCTGATCCCCACCGGGGCCTCACGTGTACCTTGTAACTCTGGTCCTCACCTGGGCCTCATCTGGACCTAGAGACTCTGCTCTCCACCTGGGCTTCACCTGGTTCTGGAGACTCTGGTCCCCATCTGGACTTCACCTGGATCTGGTGACTCTGGTCCCAATCTGGACCTCTCCTGGACTTGGTGTCTCTCTTGCCCACTTTGACCTAACTCAGAACTGCTGAATCTTGCCCCACCTATTATGCACCCAGACCTGGTGAGTCTTGTCCCTAGCTATTCCTCAATTCGACCTGATGAATCGGGTCTCACATGGACCTCACATGTACCTGGGACTCAGCTGGAAAGAGTGGCTCTGGTTCCCACAAGGGGCTCACCTGATACTGCTGACTGTGATCTTAGTCTATGCCTCACCAGGACCTAGTGATTCTGTTCCCCATCTGGGCCTGCATGGTCTTAGTGACTCTGGTCCTCACCCAGACATCATTGGGACCTGGATACTCTATTCCACACCTGGGCCTCACTTTGACAAGGGACCGCTGGTCCCATTCTGGGCCTCAAACTAAACTGGTTACTCTGGTTCCCCCTCTGAACCTCACCCTTACCTGGTGACTCTGGTCACCCTTTGGGCTTCACCTGGGCCTGGTGAATCTGATCCTTAGCAGGTCTGCACCTGGATGGTGATTAGTCGCCACCTGGGCCTCACTTGGACTTGGTGAATCCTGTTGCCACCTGCGCCTCACCTGGTACTTGTAGCTGTGGTCCCACCTGGACCTCACCTGGATCTGGTTGCTCTGGTTCCCATATGGGCCTCACCTGGACCTGGTGACTGTGGTCCCACGTGCGCCTCACCTGGACGAGGTGACGGGTTCCCACAGGGCCCTCACCTGGACCTGGTGACTCAGGTCCTCATATGGGCATATTGGGACCTTGTTTCTCAGTTCCACATCGGGGCTCACCTGGACCTAGTGACTCTCTTTCCCCTCTGGGCCTCAGCCTGACGTGGTGACTCTGGTCCCCATCTGGATATCACCAGAACCGGGTGACTCTGGTCCCCCTCTGGGACCTACCCAGAGCTGGGGACACTGGTCCTTAACTGGATCTCAACAGTACCTGTTGAATCTACTCCTCACTTAGGTCTCGTCTGAACCTTGTGACTCTTTTCCCACCTGGCATCAACGGGATATGGTTACTCTGTTCCCCACTTGGGCCTCACCTGGACATGATAACTTTGCTCCACACTTTGGCCTCAACTGGTGCTGATGACTCTGGTCCCCCCACCTAGGCCTCAATCTGGACCCGGTGACTGTGGTCCCCACCTGGATCTCACCTGGACTTGGTGACTCTCGTTCCCACATGAACCACACCTGGACCTGGTGACTGTGGTGTTCTTGTAGACTCACATTTACCTGGTGACTCCGGTCCCCACTAGGGCCTCACCTGGATCTGGTGACTCTGGCCTGCAGGTTGGCCTCACCTGGACTTGGTGAGTGGGGTTGCCACCTGGGCCTCACCCATACCTGGTGACTCAGGTCCTCACGTGGACCTCACTTGGACCTGGTGATTCTGGTCCATACCTGGTCCTCTAACAGACAAGGGGACTCTGGTCACCACCTGGACCTCACCTGGACCTGGTGAATCTGGTCCCCATCTGGGCCTCACCCAGTCATGGTGACTTTGTTCACCACCTGGTCCTGATTGCTGTGGACTCTTTCTTGGCCTCACCTGGAACTGGTGACTCTGATCCTATCTGCGCATCACCCAGACCTGGTGACTCTGGTCCTCACCTGGGCATCATTGGTACCTGGTGACTCTGTTCCACAGCTGAGCCTCACCTGGACATAATGACTCTGGAACCTCTCTGGGACTCACCCTGACCTGGTGACTCTCATCCCCATCTGGATATCACCTAGACCAGGGGAATCTGGTACACATCTAGGCCTCAACCAGATCTGGTGACTCTGGTCCTCAACTGGGCCACACCGGGACCTAGTGATTATGCTCCCCACCTGTGCCTCATCTGGTCCTGGCGACTCTGTTTCAACCATGGGAATCATTGGGACATGGTTACTCTATTCCCCACTGGGACTGCCCTGATCCTTGTAACTCTGTCCTGACTTTGGCCTCTTCTATACCAGGTGACTCTGGCTCCACCTGGGCCTCACCTGTAACTGGTGACAAAGATTCCAAGCATGGCCTCACCTGACATGGTGACTCTGGTTCCCATCGGGACCTCAACTGGACCTCAGGTCTCTGGTCCCTTCTCGGGGTCACCAGTACCTGGTGTCTCTGGTACCCACCTGTGTAGCATCAGGATATCGTTACACTGTTCACTAACAGTGACCCAGCCGGACCTATTAACTCTAGTCTTCACCTGGACCACACCTGGTCATGGTGACACTGGTTCCCACCTGGGTCTCAACTGGACATGGTGAGTTGGATACCCACCTGGTCCTCAGCTGTAACTGGTGATTCTTGTTCCCACATGGACATCATGTGGACCTGGTGGCTGCAGTGTTTCTAGTTTCTCATGTACCTCGTGACTCTGGTCCTCACCAGGGCCCCACCGGGTCCTGGTGAGTGTGGTTGCCACCTGCACCTCACCTGGACCTGGTGATTCTAGTGTGCACCTGAGACTACCCTGGATCTGGTGACTGTGGTCCCCACCTGGGCTTTGCCAGGATTTGGGGACTCCAATCCCAATCTTGGCCTCACCAGGCCCTGTTGACCATGGTCCTCAACTGGGCAAAATTGGGATCCGGTGACTGTGTTCCACAACTGGACCTCATCTGGACCAGGTGACTCTGGTCCCTGTCTGGGTCTCTCCGTGCCCTAGTGACTTTGAACCTCACTTTGGCCTGACTTGGACGTGCTGACCCTGGTTGCCACCTGCACCTGAACTCGAACTGTTGTCTCTTGTTCTTTAAGGCCTCCCTTTTACCTGGTGATCCTGGTCCCCACCTGGGCCTCACCTGGATGTGGTGACACTTCTCACCACCGGGGACTCACCTGGACCTGCTTACTGTGTTCCACACCTGGGCCTCAAGTACACCTGTTGACCATTTCCCCAAGCCGGCCTCACATGGAGCTGTTGTCTCTGATCCCAACTGGGGCCTCACGTGTACCTGGTAACTCTGGTCCTCACCTGGGCCTCATCTGGACCTAGTGACTCTGGTCACCACCTGGGCTTCACCTGGATCTGGTGTCTCTGGTCCCCTCCTGGATTTCACCTGGATCTGGTGACTCTGGTCGCCACATGGACCTCTCCTGGACGTGGTGACTCTCTTTCCAACATGGACCTCAGCTGGATCAAGTGACTCTGGTTCTCCCTTTGGCCTCACCTGGACCTGGTGTCTCTCGTCCCCACTTTGACCTAACTCAGAACTACTGAATCTTGCCACACCTAGGCCGCACCCAGACCTGTTGACTCTTGTCCCCAGCTATGCCTCAATTCGACCTGATGAATCTGGTCCTCACGTGGGCCTCACATGGACCTGGGACTCAGCTGGATACAGTGGCTCTGGTTCCCACAAGGGGCTCACTTGATACTGGTGACTTATTCACCAGTGGTCTTATTCTATGCCTCACCAGGACCTAGTGATTCTGTTCCCCATCTGGGCTTTCATGGCCCTAGTGACTCTCGTCCTCACCCAGGCATCATTGGGACCTGGATACTCTATTCCACACCTGGGCCTCACTTTGTCCAGGGACCTCTGGTCCCATTCTGGGCCTCAAACTAAACTGGTTACTCTGGTTCCCACTCGTGGCCTCACCCTTACCTGGAAAATCTGGTCACCCCTTGGGATTCACTTGGGCCTGGTGAATCTGGTTCTTATCTGGTCCGCACCAGGATCTGGTGACAGGTCACCACGTGGGCCTCACCTGGACTTGGTGAATCATGTTGCCACCTGCGCCTCACCTGGACCTTGTGACTGTGGTCCCTCCTGGACCTCACCTGGATCTGGTGGCTCTGGTTCCCATATGGGGCAATCCTGGACCTGGTTCCTGTGGTCTCCATCTGGCCTACCTGGAACACAATGACTCTGATCCATATTTGGGCCTCTCCTGGACCTGTGGACTCTGGTCCTTACCTGGGCATCATTTGGACCTGGATACTCTCTTATGTACCTGGGCCTCACCAGGACCTGGTGACTGTGGTCCCACCCGGGCCTCACCTGGACGGGGTGACTAGTTCCCACAGAGACATCACCTCGACCTGGTGACTCAGGTCCTCATATGGGAAGCTTGGGACCTGGTTTCACAGTTCCACATTGGGGCCTCAGCTGGACCTAGTGATTCTCGTCCCCCACTGGGCCTCACCCTGACTTGTGACACTGGTCCCCACCTGGATATCACCAGAACCGGGTGACACACCCGGAGCTGGGGACACTGGTCCTCAGCTGGGCCTCAACAGGACCTGGTGAATCTACTCCAAACTTAGGCTTCGTCTGGACCTTGGGACTCTTTTCCCACCTGGAATCAATGGGATATGGTTACTCTGTTCCCCACCTGGGCCTCACCTGGACATGATAACTTTGCTGCACACTTTAGCCTCAACTGGTCCTGATGACTCTCGTCCCCCAACCTAAGCCTCAATCTGGACCTGGTGACTGTCGTCCCCAACTGGGTGTCAGCTGGACCTGGTGACTCCAGTTCCCACATGAACCACACCTGGACCTGGTGACTGTGGTGTTCTTGTAGACTCACTTTTTTTTTTAAATTTTATTTATTTATTCATGATAGTCACAAAGAGTCAGAGAGGCAGAGACACAGGCAGAGGGAGAAGCAGGCTCCATGCACCGGGAGCCCGATGTGGGATTCGATCCCGGGTCTCCAGGATCGCGCCCCGGGCCAAAGGCAGGCGCCAAACCACTGCGCCACCCAGGGATCCCTGTAGACTCACTTTTACCTGCATTCTCCGGTGCCGACAAGGGCCTCACGTGGATCGGGTGACTTTGGCATGCAGGTTGGCCTCACCTGGCCATGGTGAGTGGGGTTGCCACCTGGCCCTCACCCATACCTGGTGAGGCAGGTCCCCTCGTGGGCCTCTTGGACCTGGTAATCTGGTCCTTACCTGGTCGTCTCCCAGCCCTGGGGTCTCTGGTCACCACCTGAGCCTACCTGGACATGGTGAATCTGATCCCCATCTGGGCCTCACTCAGGCCTGTTGACTTGTTCCCCACCTGTATCTGATTGCTGTGGACTCTTTCTTCGCCTCACCTGGAACTGGTGACTCTGATCCTATCTGCCCGTCACCGAGACCTGGTGACGCTGGTTCTCACCAGGGCATTTTTTGTACCTGGTGACTCTGTTCCACACCTGAGCCTCACCTGGACATGATGACTCTGGAACCTCTCTGGGCCTCATCCTGACCTGGTGACCCTGGTCCCCATCTGGAAGTCACCTGGACAAGGTGATTCTCGTACCCCTCTAGACCTCAACCAAGTCTGGTGACTCGGTCCTCCACTGGACCTCACCTGGACCTAGTGAATATGCTACATCTGGGCCTCATTGGACCTGGTGATTCTGGTCCCTAACTGGGCATCATCAGGACATGGTTCCTCTGCATGGCCTGCAGGTTGGCCTCACCTGGACCTGGTGAGTGGGGTTGTCACCTGGGTCTCACACATGCCTGGTGACACAGGTCCCCACGTGGGCCTCACTTGGACTTGGTGAATCTGGTCCTTACCTGGTCCTCACCCGGAACTCGTAACTCTGGTAACCACCTGGGAATCACTTGGACCTGGAGAATCTGGTCCCCATCCGGGCCTCATCCAGTCCTGGTGACTTTGTTCCCCACCTGGACCTGATTGCTGTGGACACCTTCTTGGCCTCACCTGGAACTGGTGACTCTGATCCTAACTGGGCCTCACCCAGATCTCGTGACTCTGTTCCATCCTGTTTACCATTATGACCTGGATACTCTGTTCCACACCTGAGCCTCACCTGGACATGATGACACTAGATCCCCTCTGGGCCTCAGCCTGACATGATGACTCTGGTCCCCATCTGGATGTCACCTAGACCAGGTGAATCTGGTACCCCTCTAGGCCTCAACTTGACCTGGTAAATCTGGTCCTCACTTGGACTCACCGGGACGTAGTGAGCATGCTCCCCACCTTCGCATCATCTGTACGTGTTGACTCTGGTTCTACCCGGGCATCATCGAGAGATGGTGACTCTATTCCCCACTGGGACTGACCTGATCCTGGTAACTCTGATCCTGACTTTGGCCTCTTCTGTACCAGGTGACTCTGGCTCCACCTGGGCCTCACCTGTAACTGGTGACTCTGATCCTAAGCATGGCCTCACCTGAACTGGTGACTGTGGTTCCCATCGGGACCTCACCTGGACCTCAGGTCTCTGGTCCCACCTGGGCCACACCAGGACCCGGTGTCTCTGGTACCCACCTGGGTAGCATCAGGATATGGTTACACTGTTCACTAATAGTGACCAAGCCAGACCTATTAATTCTGGTCTTCACCTGGGCCACACCTGGACATGGTGACACTGGTTCCCACCTGGGACTCACCTGGACATGGTGAGTCGGATCCCCACCTGGTCCTCACCTGTAACTGGTGATTCTCATTCCAGCATGGACATCACGTGGACCTGGTGGCTGCAGTGTTTCTAGCTTCTCATGTACCTCGTGACTCTGGTCCCCACCAGGGACTCACCGGGACCTGGTGAGTGTGGTTGCCACCTGCACGTCACCTGGACCTGGTGATTCTGGTCTGCACCTGAGACTACCCTGGATCTGGTGACAGTGGTCCCCACCTGGCCTTCACCTGGATCTGGTGACTCTGGTCCCCACCAGAGCTTCACCTGGATTTGGGGACTATGGTCCCCATCTGGGTCTCACCTGGCCCTGTTGACCATGGTCCTCAACTGGGCAAAATTGGGACCCGGTGACTGTGTTCCACAACTGGACCTCACCTGGACCAGATGACTCTGGTCCCCCTCTCGGTCTCACCGTGCCCTAGTGACTGTGAACCCCACTTTGGCCTTTCTTGGCCCCTCTGACCATGGCTGCCACATGCGCCTGACCTCGAAATGTTGACTCTGGTTCTTTCCAGGGCCTACTTGGACCTGGTGATCCTGGTCCCCACCTGGGCCTCTTCTGGACGTGATGAAACTTGTCACCACAGGGGACTCACCTGGACTTGGTTACTGTGTTCCAAACCTGGGCCTCAAATAGACCTGTTCACCAAGGTCCCCAAGCCGGCCTCACAAGGACCTGTTGCCTCTGATCCCCACCGGGGTCTCACGTGTATTTCGTAACTCTGGTCCTCACCTGGGCCTCATCTGCACCTAGTGACTCTGGTCCCCACCTGGGCCTCACATGGATCTGGTGACTCTGGTTCCCACCTGGAAGTCACCTGGATCTGGTGACTCTGGTCCCCACATGGACCTCTCCCGGACATGGTGACTCTCTTTCCAACATGGACCTCACCTGGATCTGGTGAATCTGGTCCTCAGTTTGGCCTCACCTGGACCTGGTGTCTCTCGTCCCCACTTTTACCTAACTCAGAACTGCTGAATCTTGCCCCAACTAGGCCACACCCAAACCTGGTGACTCTTGTCCCCAGCTATGTCTCAATTCGATCTGATGAATCTGGTCCTCACGTGGGCCTCACATGGACCTGGGACTCAGCTGGACAGAGTGGCTCTGGTTCCCACAAGGGGTTCACCTGATACTGGTGACTGTGGTCTTATCCTATGCCTCACCAGGACCTAGTGATTCTGTTCCCCATCTGGGCCTGCATGGCCCTAGTGACTCTGGTCCTCACCCAGGCATCATTGGGACCTGGATACTCTATTCCACACCTGAGCCTCACTTTGACCAGGGACCTCTGGTCCCATTCTGGGCCTCAAACTAAACTGCTTACTCTGGTTCCCCCTCTGGTACTCACCCTTACGTGGTGACTCTGGTCACCCCTTGGTTTTCACTTGGGCCTGGTGAACCTGGTCCTTAGCTGGTCCGCACCTGGATGTTGTGACTGGTCGCCACCTGGGCCTCACCTGGACTTGTTGAATCCTGTTGCCACCTGCGCCTCACCTGGACCTTGTGACTGTGGTCCTACCTGGACCATACCTGGATCTGGTGGCTCTGGTTCCCATATGGGGTTCTCCTCTACCTGGTTCCTTGGTCTCCATCTGGCCTCGCTTGGAAAACAATGACTCTGACCCATATTTGAGCCTCTCCTTGATTTGTTGACTCTGGTCCTTCCCTGCGTATCATTGGGACCTGGATACTCTCTTATATACCTGGGCCTCACCTGGACCTGGTGACTGTGGTCCCACGTGGGCCTCACCTGGACGAGGTGACTGGTTCCCACAAGGCCCTCACCTGGACCTGGTGACTCCGGTCCTCATACGGGCATCATGGGACCTGGTTTCTCAGTTCCACATCGGGGCCTCACCTGGACCTAGTGATTCTCATCCCCCTCTGGGCCTCTCCCTGACGTGGTGACTGTGGTCCCCACCTGATATCACCAGAACCGGGTGACTCTGGTCCCTCTCTGGGTCTCACCCGGAGCTGGGGACACCGGTCTTAAACAGGGCCTCAACAGGACCTATTGAATCTACTCCTCACTTTGGCCTCGTCTGGACCTTTTGACTCTTTTCCCACCTGGCATCAATGGGACATGGTTACTCTGTTCCCCACCTGGGCCTCACCTGGACATGGTAACTTTTCTCCACACTTTGGCCTCAACTGGTGCTGATGACTCTGGTCCCCCGACATAGACCTCAATCTGGATCTGGTGACTGTGGTCCCCACCTGGGTCTCTCCTGGACCTGGTGACTCTCGTTCCCACATGAATCACACCTGGACCTGGTGACTGTGGTGTTCTTGTAGACTCACATTTACCTGGTGATTCCGGTCCCCACTAGGGCCTCTACTGGATCTAGCGACTCTGGCCAAAAGTTGGCCTCACCTGGACCTGGTGAGTTGGGTTGCCACCTGGGCCTCACCCATACCTGGAGACTCAGGTCCCCGCGTGGGCCTCTTGGACCTGGTGAATCCTGTCCTTACCTGGTTCTCTCCCAGACCTGGGGACTCTGGTCACCACCTGGGCCTCACGTGGACCTGGTGAATCTGGTCCCCATCTGGGCCTCACCCAGTCCTGGTGACTTTGATCCCCACCTGGGCCTGATTGCTGTGGACTCCTTCTTGGCCTCACCTGGAACTGGTGACTCTGATCCTAACTGGGTCTCACCCAGATCTTGTGACTCTGGTCCTCACCTGTGGACCATTATGACCTGGATACTCTGTTCCACACGTGAGCCTCACCTGGACATGATGACTTTGGATCCCCTCTGGGCCTCACGCTGACATGGTGACTCTGGTCCCCAACTGTATGTCACCTAGACAAGGTGAATCTGGTACCCCTCTAGGCCTCAACTAGACCTGGTGGCTCTGGTCCTCAACTGGGCCTCACGGGGACCTAGTGAACATGCTCCCCACCTGCGCCTCATCTGGACCTGGTCACTCTGATTCTACCTGGACATCATCGGGACATGGTTACTCAATTCCCAACTGGGCCTGACCTGATCCTGTTACCTCTGGTCCTGAATTTGGCCTCTTCTGTGCCAGGTGACTCTGGCTCCACCTGGGCCTCACCTGTAACCTGGTGACTCTGATCCTAAGCATGGGCTCACCTGACCTGGTCTCTGTGGTTCCCATCGGGACCTCACCTGGACCTCATGTCTCTGGTCGCACCTGGGCCTCACCAGGACCTGGTGTCTCTGGTACCCACCTGGGTAGCATCAGGATATTGTTATACTGTTCACTATCAGTGACCCAGCCGGACCTAATAACTCTGGTCTTCACCTGGGGCACACGAGGATATGGTGACACTGGTTCCCACCTGGGTCTCACCTGGACATGGTGAGTCAGATCCCCACCTGGTCCTCACCTGTAACTGGTGATTTTCGTTCCCACATGGACATCATGTGGACCTGGTGGCTGCAGTGTTTCTAGCTTCTCATGTACCTCGTGTCTCTGGTCCCCACCGGGGCCTCTCCGGGACCGGGTGAGTGTGGTTGCCACCTGCACCTCACATGGACCTGTTGATTCTGGTCTGCACCTGAGATTACCCTGGATCTGGTGACTGTGGTCCCCACCTGGAATTCACCTGAATTTGGGGACTCCGGTCCCCATCTTGGCCTCACCTGGCACTGTTGACCATGGTCCTCAACTGTACAAAATTGGGAACCGGTGACTGTGTTCCACAACTGGACCTCACCTGGACCAGGTGACTCTGGTCCCACTCTGGGTGTCACCGTGCCCTAGTGACTGTGAACCCCACTTTGGCCTGACTTGGACCTGCTGACCCTGGTTGCCACCTGCGCCTGACCTCGAACTGTTGACTCTGGTGCTTTCAAGGGCCTTCCCTGGACCTGGTGATCTTGGTCGGACCTGGCCCACACCTGGACGTGGTGACTCCTGTCACCAATGGGGACTCACCTGGACCTGCATACTGTGTTCCACACCTGGGCCTCAAGTAGACCTGTTGACCATGGTCCCCAAGCCGGCCTCACATGGACCTGTTGCCTCTGATCCCCACCGTGTCCTCACGTGTATCTGGTATCTCTGGTCCTCACCTGGGCCTCATCTGGACCTAGTGACTCTGGTCCCCACCTGGGCTTCACATGGATCTGGTGACTCTGGTCCCCACCTGGACTTCACATGGATCTGGTGACTCTGGACCCCACCTGGACCTCTCCTGGACCTCGTGACTCTCTTTCCAACATGGACCTCACCTGGATCTGGTGAATCTGGTCCTCAGTTTGGCCTCACCTGGACATGGTGTCTCTCGTCCCCACTTTGACCTAACTCAGAACTGCTGAATCTTGCCCCACCTAGGCCGCACCCAGACCTGGTGACTCTTGTCCCCAGCTATGCCTCAATTCGATCTGATGAATCTGGTCCTCACGTGGGACTCACCTGGTCCTGGGACTCAGCTGGATAGAGTGGCTCTGGTTCTCACAAGGGGCTCACCTGATACTGCTGAATGTGGTCTTATTCTATGCCTCACCAGGACCTAGTGATTCTGTTCCCCATCTGGGACTGCATGGCCCTAGTGACTCTGGTCCTCACCCAGGTGTCATTGTGACCTGGATACTCTATTCCACACCTGGGCCTCTCTTTGACCAAGGACCTCTGGTCCCATTCTGGGCCTCAAACTAAACTGGTTACTCTGGTCCCCCCTCTGGGCCTCACCCTGCCCTGGTGACTCTGGTCACCCGTTGGGCGTCACATGGGCCTGGAGAATCTGGTCCTTATCTGTTCCGCACCTGGATCTGGTGACTGGTCGCCACCTGGACCTCACCTGGACTTGGTGAATCCTGTTGCCTCTTGCGCCTCACCTGGACCTTGTGACTGTGGTCCAACCTGGACCTCACTTGGACGAGGTGACTGGTTCCCACAGGGACCTCACCTGGACCTGGTGACTCAGGTCCTCATATGGGCTTCATGGGACCTGGTTTCTCAGTTCCACATCGGGGCCTCATCTGGACCTAGTGATTCTCGTCCCCCTCTGGGACTCACCCGGACGTGGTGATTCTGATCCCCACCTGGATATCACCAGAACCAGGTGACTCTGGTCCCCCTCTGGGACTCACCCGGAGCTGGGGCACTGGTCCTCAGCTGATCCTCAACAGGACCTGGTGAATCTACTCCTCACTTAGGCCTCGTTTGGACCTTGTGACTCTTTTCTCACCTGACATCAATGGGACATGGTTATTCTGTTCCCCACCTGGGCGTCACCTGGACATCATAACTTTGCTTACACTTTGGCCTCAACTGCTCCTGATGACTCTCGTCCCCCCACCGAGGCCTCAGTCTGGACCTGGTGACTGTGGTCCCCACCTGGGTCTCACCTGGGCCTGGTGAGTCTCGTTCCCACATGAATCACACCTGGACCTGGTGACTGTGGTGTTCTTGTAGACTCACATTTACCTGGTGACTCCGGTCCCCACTGGGGCCTCACCTGGATCTGGTGACTCTGTCCTGCAAGTTGGCCTCACCTGGAACTGGTGAGTGGGGTTCCCACCTGGGCCTTACCTGGTGACCCACGTCCCCACGTGGGCCTCTTGGACCTGGTAAATCTGGTCCTTACCTGGTCCTCTCCCAGACCCGGGGACTCTGGTCACCACCTGGGAATCACCTGGACCTGGTGAATCTGGTCCCCATCTGGGCCTCCCCCAGTCCTGGTGACTTTGTTCCCCACCTGGACCTGATTGCTGTGGACTCTTTCTTGGCCTCACCTGGAACTGGTGACTCTCATCCTAACTGGGCCTAACTCAATCTGCTGACTTTGGTCCTCCCCTGTGGACCATTATGAACAGGATACTCTGTTCTACACCTGAGCCTCACCTGGACATGATGACTCTGGATCCACTCTGGGCCTCACCCTGACGTGGTGACTCTGGTCCCCATGTGGATGTCACCTAGACCAGGTGAATCTGGTACCCCTCTAGGCCTCAACTAGACCTGGTGTCTCTTGTCCTTACCTGGGCCTCACCGGTACCTAGTGAATTTGCTCCCCAACTGTGCCTCATCTGGACCTGGTGACTCTGGTTCTACCTGGGCATCATCGGGATATGGTTACTGTATTCCCCACTGGGACTGACCTGATCCTGGTAACTCTGGTCCTGATTTGGCCTCTTCTGTAACAGGTGACTCTAGATCCACCTTGGGTTCACCGGTAACTGGTGACTCTGATCCTAAGCATGGCCTCACCTGACCTGGTGACTGTGGTTCCCATCGGGACCTCACCTACTCCTCATGTCTCTGGTCCCAACTGGGCCTCACCAGGACCTGGTGTCTCTGGTACCCACCTTGGTAGCATCAGGATACGGTTACACTGTTCACTAACAGTGACCCAGCCGGACCTGTTAACTCTGGTCTTCACCTGGTCCACACCTGGACATGGTGACACTGGTTCCCACCAGGGTCTCACCTGGACATGGTGACTCAGATCGCCACCTGGTCCTCATCTCTAACTGTTGATTCTCATTCCCACATGGACATCATGTGGAACTGGTGGCTGCAGAGTTTCTAGCTTCTCATGTACCTCGAGGATCAGGTGCGCACCAGGGCCTCACCGGGACCTGGTGTGTGTGGTTGCCACCTGCAACTCACCAGGACCTGGTGATTCTGGTCTGCACCTGAGACTACCCTGGATCTTGTGACTGTGGTCTCCAGTTGGGCTTCATCTGGATTTGGGGACTCCGGTCCCAATCCGGGCCTCATCTGGCCCTGTTGTCCATGGTCTTCAACTGGACAAAATTGGGACCCGGTGACTGTGTTCCACAACTGGACCTCACCTGGACCACGTGACTCTGGTCCCCCTCTGGGTCTCACCGTGCCCTAGTGACTGTGAACCCAACTTTGGCCTGACTTGGACCTGCTGACCCTGGTTGCCACCTGCGCCTGACCTCGAACTGTTGACTCTGGTTCTTTCAAGGGCCTCCCTGTACCTGGTGATCCTGGTCCCCACCTGGGCCTCAATTGGACGTGGTGACTCTCGTCACAACTGGGGACTCACCTGGACAGGCTTACAGTGTTCCACACCTGGGCCTCAGGTAGACCTGTTGACCATGTTCCCCAAGCCTCCCTCACGTGGACCTTTTGGCTGTGATCCCCACCGGGGCCTCACGTGTACCTGGTAACTCTGATCCTCAACTGGGCCTCATCTGGACCTAGTGACTCTGGTCCCCACCTGGGCTTCACCTGGATCTGGAGACTCTGTTCCCCACCTGGACTTTACCTGGACCTGGTGACTGTGGTCCCACCTGGGCCTCACCTGAACGAGGTGACTCTTTCCCACAGCGACCTCACCTGGACCTAGTGACTCAGGTCCTCATATGGGCATCATGGGACCTGGGTTTCAGTTCCACATCGAGGCCTCATCTGGACCTAGTGATTCTCGTCACCCTCTGGGCCTCACCCTGACGTGGTAACTCAGGTCCCCACCTGGATATCACCAGAACCGGGTGACACTGGTCCCCCTCTGGGACTCACCCGGAGCTGGGGACACTGGTACTCAACTGGGCCTCAACAGGACCTGGTGAATCTACTCCTCACTTAGGCCTCGTCTGGACCTTGTGACTCTGTTTCCACCTGGCATCTTTGGGACATGGTTACTCTGTTCTCGACCTGGGCCTCACATGGACATGATAACTTTGCTCCACACTTTGGCCTCAACTGGTCCTGATGACTCTGGTCCCCCGACCTAGACCTCAATCTGGACCTGGTGACTGTGGTCCCCACCTGGGTCTCACCTGGACCTGGTGACTCTCGTTCCCACATGAACCACACCAGGATCTGGTGACTGTGTTGTTCTTGTAGAATCACTTTTAACTGGTGACTCCAGTCCCCACTAGGGCCTCACGTGGATCGGGTGACTTGGCCTGCAGGTTGGCCTCACATGGACCTGGTGAGTGGGGATGACACTTGGGCCTCACCCATACCTGGTGACGCAGGTCTCCACGTGGGCCTCTTGGACCTGGTGAATCTGGTCCTTACCTGGTCCTCTCCCAGACCTGGGGAATGTGGTCACCACCTGGGAATCACCTAAGCCTGGTGAATCTGGTCCCCATCTGGGCCTCCTCGAGTCCTGGTGACTTTGTTTCCCACCTTGACCTGATTGCTGTGGACTCTTTCATGGCCTCACCTGGACCTTGTGACTCTGATCCTATCTGCGTGTCACCCAGACCTGGTGACTCTGGTCCTCACCTGGGCGTCATTGGTACCAGGTGACTCTGTTCCACACCTGAGCCTCACCTGGACATGAGGCTCTGGACTCTGGAACCACTCTGGGCCTAACCCTGACCTGGTGACTCTGGTCTCCATCTGGATGTCACATGGACCAGGTGATTTTGGTACCCCTCTAGGCCTCAACCAGTTCTGGTGACTCTGGTCCTCAACTGGGCCTCACCTGGACCTATTGAATATGCTCCATCTGGGCCTCATTAAGACCTGGTGACTCTCTTCCCTACCTGGGCATCATCGGGACATGGTTCCACTGCATGGCCTTTAGGTTTGCCGCACCTGGACCTGGTAACTGTGGTTCTACCTGGGCATCATCGGGACACTCTTCCTCGCATTACCTGCAGGGTGGCCTCACCTGGACCTGGTGAGTGGGGTTGCCACTTGGGCCTCACCCATACCTGGTGACACAGGTCCCACGTGGGACTCACTTGGACCTGGTGAATCTGGTCCTTACCTGGTCCTCACCCGGAACTGGTAACTCTGGTCACCACCTGGGAATCACCTGGGCCTGGTGAATCTGGTCCCCATCTGGGCCTCACCCAGTCCTGGTGATTTTGTTCCCCACCTGGACCTGATTGCTGTGGACTCCTTCTTGACCTCACCTGGAAGTGGTGACTCTGATCGTAGCTGGGCCTCACCCAGATCTGGTGACTCTGGTCCTCACCTGTGTAACATTATGTCCTGGATACTCTGTTCCACACCTGAGCCTCACCTGGACATGATGACTCTGGATTCACTCAAGGCCTCATCATGACATGGTGACTCTGGTCCCCATCTGGACGTCCCCTAGACCAGGTGAATCTGGTACCCCTGTAGGCGTCAACTAGACCTGGTGACTCTGGTCCTCATCTAGGCCTCACCTGGACCTAGTGAATATTCTCCCCACCTGCGCCTCGCTGGACCTGGTGACTCTGATTATACCTGGGAATCATTGGGACATGGTTATTGTATTACCCACTGGGACTGACCTGATCCTGGTAACTCTGGTCCTGACTTTGGCCTCTTCTGTACCAGGTGACTCTGGCTCCACCTGGGCCTCACCTGTACCTGGTGACTCTGATCCTAAGCATGGCCTCACCTGACCTGTTGACTGTGGTTCCCATCGGGACCTCACCTGGACCTCATGTCTCCGGTTACACCTGGGCCTCACCAGGACCTGGTGTCTCTGGTACCCACCTGGGTAGCATCAGGATATGGTTACACTGTTCACTAACACTCATCCAGCAGGACCTAATAACTCTGGTCTTCACCTGGGGCACACCAGGACATGGAGACACTGGTACCTACCTGGGTCTCACCTGGACATGGTGAGGCGGATCCCCACCTGGTCCTCACCTGTAACTGGTGATTTTCGTTCCCACATGGACATCATGTGGACCTCGTGGCTGCAGTGTTTCTAGCCTCTCATGTACCTCGTTACTCTTGTCAGCACCAGGGACTCACCTGGACCTGGTTACTGTGTTCCACACATGGGCCTCAAGTACACTTGTTGACCATGGTCCCCAAGCCGGCCTCACATGGATCTTTCCTCTGATCCCCACCGTGGCCTCACGTGTAACTGGTAACTCTGGTCCTCACCTGGGCCTCATCTGGACCTAGTGACTCTGGTCCCCACCTGGGCTTCACTTGGATCTGGTGACTCTGGTCCCCACCGGGACTTCACCTGGATCTGGTGACTCTGGTACCCACCTGGACCTCTCCTGGACCTGGTGGCTTTCTTTCCAACATGGACCTCACCTGGATCTGGTGACTCTGGACCTCAGTTTGGCCTCACATGGACCTGGTGTCTCTCGTCCCCCCTTGGACCTAACTCAGAACTGCTGAATCTTGCCCCACCTAGGCCGCACGTAGACCTGGTGACTCTTGTCCCCAGCTATGCCTCAATTCGACCTGATGAATCTGGTCCTCACGTGGGCCTCACATGAACCTGGGACTCAGCTGGATAGAGTGGCTCTGGTTTCCACAAGGGGGTCACCTGATACTGCTGACTGTGGTCTTATTCTATGCCTCACCAGGACCAAGTGATTCTGTTCCCCATTTGGACCTGCATGGCCCTAGTGACTCTGGTCCTCACCCAGGCAACATTGGGACCTGGATACTCTATTCCACACCTGGGCCTCACTTTGACCAGGGACCTCTTCTCCCATTCTGGACCTCAAACTAAACTTGTTACTCTGGTTCCCCCTCTGGGCCTCACCCTTACCTGGTAAATCTGGTCACCCCTTGGGCTTCACTTGGGCCTGGTGAATCTGGTCCTTAGCTGGTCCGCACATGGATCTGGTGACTGTTCGCCACCTGGGCCTCACCTGGACTTGGTGAATCCTGTTGCCACCTGCGCCTCACCGGGACCTTGTGACTCTTTTCCCACCTGGCATCAATGGGACGTGGTAACTCTGTTCGCCACCTGGGCCTCACCTGGACATGATAACTTTGCTCCACACTTTAGCCTCAACTGGTCCTGATGACTCTGGTCCCCCCACCTAGGCCTCAATCTGGACCTGGTGACTGTGGTCCCCACCTGGTTCTCACCTGGACCTGGTGTCTCTCGTTCCCACATGAACCACACATGGACTTGGTGACTGTGGTGTTCTTGTAGACGCACATTTACCTGGTGACTCCGGTCCCCACTAGAGCCTCACGTGGATCTGGTGACTCTGGCCTGAAAGTTGGCCTCACCTGGACCTGGTGAGTCGGGTTGCCACCCCATACCTGGTGACACAGTTCCCCACGTGGGACTCTTGGACCTGGTGAATCTGGTCCTTACCTGGTCCACTCCCAGACCCGGGGACTCTGGTCACCACCTGGGACTCACCTGGACCTGTTGAATCTGCTCCCCATCTGGGCCTCACCCAGTCCTGGTGACTGTGTTCCCCACCTGGACCTGATTGCTGTGGGCTCTTTCTTGGCCTCACCTGGAAGTGGTGACTCTGATCCTACCTGCGCGTCACCCAGATCTGGTCACTCTGGTTCTCACCTGTGGACTACTATGACCTGGACACTGTGTTCCACACGTGAGCCTCACCTGGACATGATGACTCTGGAGCCTCTCTGGGCCTCACTCTGAGCTGGTGATTCTGGTCCCCATCTGGATGTCACCTGTACCAGGTGATTCTGGTACCCCTCTAGGCCTCAACCAGATCTGGTGACTCTGGTCCTCAACTGGGACTCACCTGGACCTAGTGAATATGCTCCATCTGGGCCTCATTTGGACCTGATGACTCTAGTCCCTTCCTGGGCATCATCGGGACATGGCTCCACTGCATGACCTGCAGGTTAGCCTCACCTGGACCTCGTAATTCTGGTCCGTACTTGGGCATCATCGGGACATGTTTCCACTGCATGGCCTGCAGGTTGGCCTCACCTGGACCTGGTAACTCTAGTCCCTACCCGGGCATCATCGGGACATGGTTCCTCTGCATGGCCTGCAGGTTGCCCTCACTGGACCTGGTGAGTGGGGTTGACACCTGGGCCTCACCCATGCCTGGTGACACAGGTCCCCACGTGGATCACACTTGGACATGGTGAATCTGGTCCTTACCTGGACCTCACCCGGAACTGGTAACTCTGGACACCACCTGGGAATAACATGGACCTGGTGAATCTGGTCCCCATCTGGGCCTCACCCAGTCCTGGTGACTTTGTTCCCCACCTGGACCTGATTGCTATGGACTCCTCTTGGCCTCAACTGGAACTGGTGACTCTGAACCTTACTGGGCCTCACCCAGATCTGGTGACTCTGGTCCTCACCTGTGGACCATTATTACCTGGATACTCTGTTCCACACCTGAGCCTCACCTGGACATGATGACTCTGGATCCCCTCTGGGCCTCACCCTGACATGGTGACTCTGGTCCCCATCTGGATGTCACCTAGACCAGGTGAATCTGGTACCCCTCTAGGCCTCAACTTGACCTGGTTAGTTTGGGCCTCAACTGGGCCTCACCGGGACCTAGGGAACATGCTCCATCTGTGACTATTTGGACCTGTTGACTCTGGTTCTACCTGGGCATCATAGGGTAATGGTTACACTATTCCCCTCTGGGACTGACCTGATCCTGGTAACTCTGGTCCTGACTTTGGCCTCTTCTCTACCAGGTGAATCTGGCTCCACCTGGGTCTCACCTGTAACTGGTGACTCTGATCCAAAGCATGGCCTCACCTGACCTGGTGACTGTGGTTCCCATCGGGACCTCACCTGGTCCTCATGTCTCTAGTCTCAACTGGGCTTCACCAGGACTTAGTGTCTCTCTTACCCACCTGGGTAGCATCAGGATATGGTTACACTGTTCACTAACAGTGACCCAACCGGACCTATTATCTCTGGTCTTCACCTCGCCACACCTGGACATGGTGACACTGGTTCACACCTAGGTCTCACCTGGACATGGTGAGTCGGATCCCCACAGGGTCTTCACCTCTAACTGGTGATTCTCGTTCCCACATGGATATCATGTGGACCTGGTGGCTGCAGTGTTTCTAGCTTCTCATGTACCTCGTGACTCTGGTCCCCACCAGGGCCTCACCGGGAACTGGTGAGTGTGGTTGCCACCTGCACCTCACCTGGACCTGGTGATTCTCGTCTACACCTGAGACTACCCTGGATCTGGTGACTATGGTACCAACCTGGGCTTCACCTGGCCCTGTTGACCATGGTCCTCATCACGGCAAAAATGGGACCCGGTGACTGTGTTCCACACCTGGACCTCACCTGGAGCAGGTGACTCTGGTCCCCCTGTGGGTCTCACCGTGCTCTAGTGACTGTGAACCCCACTTTGGCCTGACTTGGACCTGCTGACCCAGGTTGCCACCTGCGCGTGACCTCGAACTGATGACTCTGGTTGTTTCATGGGCCTCCCCTGTACCTGGTGATCCTGGTTCCCTCCTGTGCCTCAACTGGACCTGGTGACTCTTGTCACCACCGGGGACTCACTTGGACCTGGTTACAGTGTTCCACACGGGGCCTCAAGTAGAACTCTTGACCATGGTACCCAAGCCTGCCTCACATGGCCCAGTTGCCTCTGATACCTACCAGAGCCTCACGTGTACCTGGTAACTCTGGTCCTCACCTGGGCCTCATCTGCACCTAGTGACTCTGGTCCCCACCTGGGCTTCACCTGGATCTGGTGACTCTGGTCCCCACTGGGCTTCACCTGGATCTGGTGACTCTGGTCCCCACCTGGACCTCTCTTTGACTTGGTGACTCTCTTTCCAACATGGACCTCACCTGGATCTGGTGACTCTGGTCCTCAGTTTGGCCTCACCTGGACCTGGTGTCTCTCGTCCCCACTTTGACCTAACTCAGAACTGCTGAATCTTGCCCCACCTAGTCTGCACCCAGACCTGGTGACTCTTGTCCCCAGCTATGCCTCAATTCGACCTGATGAATCTGGTCCTCACGTGGGCCTTAGATGGACCTGGGACTCAGCTGGATATACTGGCTCTTGTTCCCACAAAGGGCTCACCTGATACTGGTGACTGGGGTCTTTTTCTATGCCTCACCAGGACCTAGTGATTCTGTTCCCCATCTGGGCCTGCATGGCCCTAGTGACTCTGGTCCTCACCCAGGCATCATTGAGACCTGGATACTCTATTCCACACCTGGGACTCACATTGACCAGGGACCTCTGGTCCCATTCTGGGCCTCAAACTAAACTGGTTCCTCTGGTTCCCCCTCTGGGACTCACCCT
Source organism: Canis aureus (assembly GCF_053574225.1). NCBI lineage: Eukaryota > Metazoa > Chordata > Mammalia > Carnivora > Canidae > Canis > Canis aureus. The sequence goes on from NC_135632.1 coordinate 58,836,744, forward strand.
TACCTGGTGAATCTGGTCACGCCTTGGGCTTCACTTTGGCCTGGTGAATCTGGTCCTTAGCTGGTACTCACCTGGATCTGGGGACTGGTCGCCACCTGGGCCTCACCTGGACTTGGTGAATCCGGTTCCCACCTGCGCCCCCGCTGGACCTTGTGACTGTGGTCCCACCAGAACCTCACCTGGATCTGGTGGCTCTGGTTCCCATAAGGGGCTCTCCTGGACCTGGATCCTGTGGTCTCCATCTGGCCTCACCTGGAACACAATGACTCTGATCCATATTTGTGCCTCTCCTGGACCTGTGGACTCTGGTCCTTACCTGGGCATCATTGGGACATGGATACTCTCTTATATACCTGGGCGTCACCTAGACCTGGTGACTGTGGTCCCACCTGGGCCTCACCTGGATGAGGTCACTGGTTCCCGCAGGGACCTCACCTGGACCTGGTGACTCAGGTCCTCATATGGGCATCATGGGACCTGTTATCTCAGTTCCAAATCGGGGACTCACCTGGACCTAGTGATTCTCGTCCCCCTCTGGGCCTCACCCTGACCTGTTGACTCTGGTCCTAACCTGGATATCACAAGTACCGGGTGACTCTGGTCCCCCTTTGGGACTCACCCGGAGCTGGGGAGACTGGTTCTCAACTGGGCCTCAACACGATCTGGTGAATCTACTCCTCACTTAGGCCTCGTCTGCACCTTGTGACTATTATCCCACCTGGCATCAATGGGATATGGTTACTCTGTTCCCCACCTGGGCCTCACTTGGACATGATAACTGTTCTACGCACTTTGGCCTCAACTGGTCCTGATGACTCTGGTCCCCCCACCTAGGCCTCAATCTGGACCTGGTGACTGTGGTCCCCACCTGGGTCTCACCTTGACCTGTTGCGTCTCGTTCCCACATGAACCACACCTGGACCTGGTGACTGTGGTGTCCTTTTAGACTCACATTTACCTGGTGACTCCGGTCCCGTCTAGGGCCTCACCTGGATCTGGTGACTCTGGCCTGCAGGTTGGCCTCACCTGGAATTGGTGAGTGGGGTTGTCACCTATGCCTCACCCATACCTGGTGACTCAGGTCCCCACGTGGGCCTCTTGGACCTGGTGAATCTAGTATTTACCTGGTCCTCTCCCCTACCCGGTGACTCTGGTCATGACCTGGGCCTCACGTGGACCTGGTGAATCTGTTCCTCATCTTGGCCTCACCGAGTCCTGGTGACTTTGTTCCCCACTTGGACCTGATTGCTGTGGACTCTTTTTGCCTCACCTGAAACTGGTGACTCTGATCCTATCTGCGCGTCACCCAGATCTGGTGACTCTGGAACTCACCTGGGCATCATTGGTACCTGATTACTCTGTTCCACACCTGAGCCTCACCTGGACATGATGACTCTGGAACCTCTCAGGGCCTCACCCTGTCCAGGTGACTCTGGTCCCCATTTGGATGTCACCTGGACCAGGTGATACTGGTACCCCTCTAGGCTTCAACCAGATCTGGTGACTCTGGTCCTCAACTGGGCCTCACCGGGACCTAGGAAACATGCTCCCCAACTGTGCCTCATCTGGACCTGGTAACTCTGGTTCTACCTGGGCATCATCGGGACATGTTTACTGTATTCCCCACTGGGACTGACCTGATCCTGGTAACTCTGGTCCTGATTTGGCCTCTTCTGTACCAGGTGACTCTGGATCCACCTTGGGTTCACTGGTAACTGGTGACTCTGATCCTAAGCATGGCCTCACCTGACCTGGTGACTGTGGTTCCCATCGGGACCGCACCTGGACCTCATGTCTCTGGTCCCAACTGGGCTTCACCAGGACCTGGTGTCTCTGGTACCCACCTTGGTAGCATCAGGATACGGTTACACTGTTCACTAACAGTGACCCAGCCGGACCTATTAACTCTGGTGTTCACCTGGGCCACACCTGGACATGTTGACACTGGTTCCCACCTGGGTCTCACCTGGACATGGTGAGTCGGATCCAAAACTGGTCCTCCCCTGTAACTGGTGATTCTCTTTCCCACATGGACATCATTTGGACCTGGTGGCTGCAGTGTTTCTAGCTTCTCATGTACCTCGTGTCTCTGGACCCCACCAGGGCCTCACAGGGACCTGGTGAGTGTGGTTGCCACCTGCACCTCAAGTGGACCTGGTCATTCTGGTCTGCACCTGAGACTACCCTGGATCTGGTGACTATGGTCCCCACCTGGGCTTCACCTGCTTTGGGGACTCCGGTCTCCATCTGAGCCTCACCTGGCCCTGTTGAACATTGTCCTCAACTGGGCAAAATTGGGACCCGGTGACTGTGTTCAACAACTGGACCTCACAAGTACCAGGTGATTCTGGTCTCCCTCTGGGTCTCACCGCGCCCTAGTGACCGTGAACCCAACTTTGCCCTGACTTGGACCTGCTGACCCTGGTTGCCACCTGCGCCTGTCCTCGAACTGTTGACTCTGGTACGTTCAAGGGTCTACACTGTACCTTGTGATCCTGGTCCCCACCTGGGTCTCACCTGGACATGGTGACTCATGTCACAACAGTGTACTCACCTGGACCTGCTTACTGTGTTCCACATCTGGGCCTCAAGTAGACTTGTTGACCATGGTCCCCAAGCCGGCCTCACATGGACCTGTTGCCTCTGATCCCCACCGGGGCCTCACGTGTACCTGGTAACTCTGGTCCTCACCTGGGCCTCATCTGGACCTATTGACTCTGGTCCCCACCTGGGCTTCACCTGGATCTGGTGACTCTGGTCCCCACCTGGAACTCTCCTGGACCTGGTGACTCTCTTTCCAACATGGACCTCAACTGGATCTGGTGACTCTGGTCCTCATTTTGGCCTCACCTGGACCTGGTGACTCTCGTTCCCACATGAACCACTCCTGGACCTGGTGACTGTGGTGTACTTGTAGACTCACATTTACCTGGTGACTCCGGTCCCCACTAGTGCCTCACCTGGATCTGGTGACTCTGGCCTGTTGGTTGGCCTCACTTGGACCTGGTGAGTGGGGTTGCCACCTGGGCCTCACCCAAACCTGGTGACTCTGGTCCCCACGTGGGCCTCTTGCACCTGTTAATCTGGTCCTTACCTGGTCCTCTCCCAGACCCGGGGACTCTGGTCACCACCTGGGCCTCACCTGGACCTGGTGAATCTGGTCCCCAACTGGGCCTCACCCATTCCTGGTGACTTTGTTCGCCACCTGGACCTGATTGTTGTGGTATCCTTCTTGGCCTCACCTGGAACTGGTGACTCTGATCCTATCTGCACGTCACCCAGATCTGGTGACTCTGGTCCTCACCTGGGCATGATTGGTACCTGGTGACTCTGTTCCACACCTGAGCCTCACCTGGACATGATGTCTCTGGAAACTCTCTGGGCCTCACCCTGACCTGGTGACTCTGGTCCCCATCTGGATGTCACCTGGTCCAGGTGATTCTGGTAGCCCTCTAGGACTCAACCAGATCTGGTGACTGTGATCCTCAACTGGCCTCACCTACACCTAGTGATTATGCTCCATCTGGGCCTCATTTGGACCTGGTGACTCTGATCCCTACCTGGGCATCATTGGGACATTGTTCCATTGCATGGACTGCAGGTTGGCCTCACCTGGACCTGGTGATTGGGGTTGACACCTGGGCATCACCCATACCTGGTGACTCAGGTCTCCACGTGGGCCTCTTGGACCTGGTGAATCTTGTTCTTACCTGGTCCTCTCCCAGCCCGGGGACTCTGGTCACCACCTGGGTCTCACCTGGACCTGGTGAATCTGGTACCCATCTGTGCCTCACCCAGTCCTGGTGAGTTTTTTCCCCACCTGGACCTGATTGTTGTGGACTCTTTCTTGGCCTCACCTGGAACTGGTGACTCTGATCCTATCTGAGTGTCACCCAGACCTGGTGACTCTGGTCCTCACCTGGGCATCATTGGTACCTGGAGACTCTGATCCACACCTGAGCCTCACCTGGACATGATGACACTGGAACCACTCTGGGCTTCACCCTGACCTTGTGACCCTGGTCACCATCTGGATGTCACCTGGACCTGGTGATTCTTGTACCCCTCTAGGACTCAACAATTTCTGGTAACTCTGGTCCTCAACTGGGCCTCACCTAGACCTAGTGAATATGCTCCATCTGGGCCTCATCTGGACCTGGTGACTCTGGTCCCTACCTGGGCATCATCGGGACATGGTTACTCTATTCCACACTGGGAATGACCTGATCCTGGTAACTCTGGTCCTCTCTTTGGACTCTTCTGTACCAGGTAACTCTGGCTCAACCTGGACCTCACTTGTAACTGGTAACTCTGATCCTACGCATGGCCTCATCTGACCTGGTGACAGTGCTTTCCATCGGGACCTCACCTGGACCTCATGTCTCCGGTCCCAACTGGGCCTTACCAGGACCTGGTGTCTCTGCTAACCACCTGGGTAGCATCAGGATATGGTTACACTGTTCACTAACAGTGACCCAGCCGGACCTATTAACTCTGGTGTTCACCTGGGCCACACCTGGACATGGTGACACTCGTTCCCACCTGGGTCTCACCTGGGCATGGTGAGTCAGATCCCCACCTGGTCCTCACCTGTAACTGGTGATTCTCGTTCCCACATGGACATCATTTGGACCTGCTGGCTGCAGTGTTTCTAGCTTCTCATGTACCTCGTGACTCTGGTCCCCACCAGGGCCTCACCGGGACCTGGTGAGTGTGGTGGCCATGTGCACCTCACCTCGATCTGGTCATTCTGGTCTGCACCCGAGACTACACTGGATTGGTGACTGTGGTCCCTACCTGGGCTTCACCTGGATTTGGGGTTTCCGGTCCGCATCTGGGCCTCACCTGGCCTTGTTGACCATGGTCCTCAACAGGCCAAAATTGGGACCCGGTGCCTGTGTTCCACAACTGGACCTCACCTGGACCAGGTGACTCTGGTCCCACTCTGGGTCTCACCGTGCCCTAATTACTGTGAAACCCACTTTGTCCTGTCTTGGACCTGCTGACCCAGGTTGCCACTTGCTCCTGACATCGAACTGTTGACTCTGGTTCTTTCAAGGGCCTCCCCTGTATCTGGTGATCCTGGTCCCCATCTGGGCCTCACCTGGACGTGGTGACTCTTGTCAACACCGGGGACTCACCTGGACCTGGTTACTGTGTTCCACACCTGGGCATCAAGTAGACCTGTTGACCATGGTACCCAAGCTGGCTTCACATGGCCTGTTGCCTCTGATCCCCACCGAGGCCTCACGTGTACCTGGTAACTCTGGTCCTCACCAGGGCCTCATCTGGACCTAGTGACTCTGGTCCCCACCTGGGCTTCACTTGGATCTGGTGACTCTGGTCCCCACCTGGACTTCACCTGGATCTGGTGACTCTGGTCCCCACCTGGACCTCTCCTGGACCTGGTGACTCTCTTTCCAACATGGACCTCAACTGGATCTGGTGACTCTGGTCCTCAGTTTGGCCTCACCTGGACCTGGGGTCTCTCGTCCCCACTTTGACCTAACTCAGAACTGCTGAATCTTGACCCACCTAGGCCGCACAAAGACCTGGTGACTCTTGTCCCCAGCTATGCCTCAATTCGACCTGATGAATCTGGTCCTCACGTGGGCCTCACATGGACCTGGGACTCAGCTGGATACAGTGGCTCTGGTTCCCACAAGGGGCTCACCTGATACTGGTGACTTATTCACCAGTGGTCTTATTCTATGCCTCACAGGACCTATTGCTTCTCTTCCCCATCTGGGCCGGCATGACTCTAGTGACTCTGGTCCTCACCCAGGCATCATTGGGACCTGGGTACTCTATTCCACATCTAGGCCTCACTTTGACCAGTGACCTCTGGTCCCATTCTGGGCCTCAAACTAAACTGGTTACTCTGGTTCCCTCTCTGGGCCTCCCCTTACCTGGTGACTCTCGTCACCCCTTGGGCTTCACTTGGGCCCGGTTCATCTGGTCTTTAGCTGGTCTGCACCTGGATCTGGTGACTGGTCGCCACCTGGGCCTCACCTGGACTTGGTGAATCCTGTTGACACCTGTGACTCAACTGGACCTTGTGACTGTGGTTCCACCTGGACCACACCTGCATCTGTTGGGTCTGGTTCCCATATGGCGCTCTCCTGGACCTGGTTCCTGTGGTCTCCATCTGGCCTCACCTGGAACACAATGACTCTGATCCATATTTGGGTCTCTTCTGGACCTGTAGACTCAGGTCCTTACCTGGGTATCATTGGGACCTGGAACTCTCTTATATACCTGGGCCTCACCTGGACCTGGTGATTGTGGACCCACCTGGGCATCACCTGGACGAGGTGACTGGTTCCCACAGGGACCTCACCTGGACCTGGTGACTCAGGTCCTCATATGGGCATCATGGGACCTGGTTTCTCAGTTCCACATCTGGGCCTCACCTGGACCTAGTGATTTTCCTCCCACTCTGGGCCTCACCCTGACGTGGTGACACTGGTTCCCACCTGGATATCACCAGAACCGGGTGACTCTGGGCCCCCTCTGGGACGCAACTGGACCTGGGGACACTGGTCCTCAACTGGGGCTCAACAGGACCTGGTGAATCTACTCCTCACTTAGGCCTTGTTTGGACCTTGTGACTCTTTTCCCACCTGGCATCAATGGGACATGGTTACTCTGTTCCCCACCTGGGCCTCACCTGGACATGATAACTTTGCTCCACACTTTGGCCTCAACTGGTCCTGATGACTCTGGTCCCCCCACCTAGGCCTCAATCTGGACCTGATGACTGTGGTCCCCACCGGGGTCTCACCTGGACCTGGTGACTCTTGTTCCCACATGAACAACACCTTTACCTGATGACTGTGGTGTTCTTGTAGACTCACATTTACCTGTTGACTCCGGTCCCCACTAGGGCCTCACCTGGATCTGGTGACTCTGGCCTGCAGGTTGGCCTCACCTGGACCTGGTGATTGTGGACCCACCTGGGCCTCACCTGGACAAGGTGACTGGTTCCCACAGGGACGTCACCTGGACCTGGTGACTCAGGTCCTCATATGGGGATCATGGGACCTGGTTTCTCAGTTCCACATCGGGAACTCACCTGGAGTTACTGATTCTCGTCCCATTATATTCCTCACCCTGACGTGGTGACTCTGGTCCCCACCTGGATATCACCAGAACCGGGTGACTCTGGTCCCCCTCTGGGACTCACCCGGAGCTGTGGACACTGGTCCTCAACTCGGCCTCAACAACACCTGGTGAATCTACTCTTCACTTAGGCCTCGTCTGGACCTTGTGACTCTTTTACCACCTGGCATCAATGGGACATGGTTACTCTGTTCCCCACCTGGGCCTCAACTGGACATGATAACTTTGCTCCACACTTTGGCCTCAACTAGTCCTGATGACTCTGGTCCCCCGACCTAGGCGTCAATCTGCACATGATTGCTGTGGACTCCTTCTTAGCCTCAACTGGAACTGGTGAATCTGATCCAGATTGAGGATCCCCAATCTGGGCCTCACCTGGCCCTGTCAACCATGGTCCTCAACTGCCAAAATTGGGACCCGGTGACTGTGTTCCACCCCTGGACCTCACCTGGACCAGGTGACTCTGGTCCCCCTCTGGGTCTCACCGTGCCCTAGTGACTGTGAACCACAATTTGGCCTGAATTGGACCTGCTGACCCTGGTTGACACCTGCGCCTGACCTCGAACTGTTGACTCTGGTTCATTCAAGGGCTTCCCCTGTACCTGGTGATCCTGGTCCCCCCCTGGGACTCACCTGGACGTGGTGACCCTTGTCACCACCGGGGACTCACCTGGACCTGGTTACTGTGTTCCACACACGGGCCTCAAGTAGTCCTGTTGACCATGGTACCGAAGCCGGCCTCATAGGGACCTGTTTCCTCTGATTCCCACCGGGGCATCACGTGTACCTGATAACACTGGTCCTCACTTGGTCCTCATCTGGACCTAGTGACTCTGGTCCCCACCTTGGCTTCACCTGGATCTGGTGACTCTGGTTCTCAACTGGGCCTCACGTGGACCTATTGAATATGCTCCATCTGGGCCTCATTTGGACCTGGTGACTCTCTTCCCTACCTGGGCATCATCGGGACATGGTTCCACTGCATGGCCTTTAGGTTGGCCGCACCTGGACCTGGTAACTGTGGTTCTACCTGGGCATCATCGGGACGTGGTTACTCTATTCCCAGTGGGACTGACCTGATCGTGGTAACTCTGGTCCTGACTTTCGCCTCTTCTGTGCCATGTGACTCTGGCTCCCCCTGGACCTCACCTGTAAGTGGTGACTCTGATCCTAAGCATGCCTCACCTGACCTGGTGACTGTGGTTTCCATCGGTACCTCACCTGGTCCTCATGTCTCTGGTCCCAACTGGGACTCACCAGGGCCTGGAGTCTCTGGTACCCACCTGGGTAGCATTAGGATATGGGTACACTGTTCAGTAACAGTGACCCAGCCGGATCTATTAACTCTGGTCTTCACCTGGGCCACACCTGGACATGGTGACACTGGTTCCCACCTGGGTCTCACCTGGACATGGTGAGTCGGATCCCCACCTGGTCCTCAACTTTAACTGGTGATTCTCGTTTCCACATGGACATCATGTGGACCTGGTGGCTGCAGTGTTTCTAGCTTCTCATGTACATCGTGACTCTGTTCCCCACCAGGGCTTCACCGGGACCTGGTCAGTGTGGTTGCCACCTGCATCTCACCTGCACCTGGTGATTCTGGTCTGCACCTGAGACTACACTGGATCTAGTTACTGTGGTCCCCACCTGGGCTTCACCTGGATTTGGGAACTCCGGTCCCCAACTGGGGCTCACCTGGCCCTGTTGAACATGGTCTTCAACTGGGCAAAATTGGGATGCGGTGACTGTGTTCCACAACTGGAACTCACCTGGACCACGTGACTCTTGTTCCCCTCTGGGTCTCACCATGCCCTAGTGACTGTGAAACCCACTTTAGCCTGACTTGGACCTGCTGACCCTGGTTGGAACCTGCGCCTGACGTCAAACTGTTGACTCTGGTTCTTTCAAGGGCCTCCCCTGTACCTGGTGATCCTGGTCCCCACCGGGCCTCTCTTGGACATGGTGACTCTTGTCACCACTGTGGACTCACCTGGACCTGCTTACTGTGTTCCACACCTGGGCCTCAAAAGACCTGTTGACCATGGTCCCCAAGCCGGCCTCACATGAACCTGTTGCCTCTGATCCCCACCGGGGCCTCACGTGTACCTGGTTACTCTGGTCCTCACCTGGGCATCATTGGTCCTGGTGACTCTGTTCCATACCTGAGGCTCCCCTGGACATGATGACTCTGGAACCACTCTGGCTATCAACCTAACGTAGTGACTCTGGTCCCCATATGAATGTCACCTGGTCCAGGGGATTATGGTACCCGTCTGGGACTCAACAAGGTCTGGTGACTCTGGTCCTCAACTGGGCCTCACCTGGACCTAGTGAATATGCTCCATCTGGGCCTCATTTGGACCTGGTGACTCTGGTCACTACCTGGGCATCATCGAGACATGGTTCCACTGCATGACCTGCAGGTTGGCCTCACCTGGACCTGGTCACTCTGGTCCCTACCTGGGCATCATCTGGACATGGTTCCACTGCATGGCCTGTAGGTTGGCCTCACCTGGACCTGGTAACTCTCGTCCCTACCTGGGCATCATTGGGACCTGGTTTCTCTGCATGGCCTGCAGGTTGGCCTCACCTGGAAGTGGTGAGTGGGTTTGTCACCTGGGCCTCAGCCTTGCCTAGTGACACAGGTCCCCACGTGGGCCTCACTTGGACCTGGTGAATCTGGTCCTTATCTGGTGGTCACCCGGAACTGGTAACTCTGGTCAGCACATGGGAATCACCTGGGCCTGGTGAATCTGGTCCCCATCTGGGCCTCACCCAGTCCTGTTGACTTTCTTCCCCACCTGGACCTGATTGCTGTGGACTCCTTCTTGGCTAACCTGGAACTGCTGACTCTGATGCTAACTGGGCCTCACCCAGATCTGGTGATTCTGGTCCTCACCTGTGGACCATTATGACCTGGATACTCTGTTCCACACCTGAGCTTCACCTGGATATGTTGACTCTGGATCCACTCTGGGCCTCAGCCTGACATGGGGACTCTGGTCCCCATCTGGATGTCACCAGACCAGGTGAATCTGGTACACCTCTAGGCCTCACCTAGACCTGGTGACTCTGGTCCTCAACTGGGCCTCACCGGGACCTAGTGAACATGCTCCCCACCTGCGCCACAGCTGGGCCTGGTGACTCTGGTTCTACCTGGGCATCACCGGGACATGATTACTCTATTCCCACTTGGAGTGACCTGATCCTGGTAAATCTGGTCCTGACTTTGGCCTCTTCTGTACCGGGTGACTCTGGCTCCACCTGGGCCTCACCTGGAACTGGTGACTCTGATCCTAAGCATGGCCTCACCTGACCTGATGACTGTGGTTCCCATCGGGACCTCACCTGGACCTCATGTCTCTGGTCCCACTTGGGCCTCACCAGGACCTGGTGTCTCTGCTACCCACCTGGGTAGCATCAGGATATGGTTATACTGTTCACTGACAGTGACCCAGCCGCACCTATTAACTCTGGTCTTCACCTGGTCCACACCTGGACATGGTGACACTGTTTCCCACCTGAGTCTCACCTGGACATGGTGAGTCGGATCCCCACCTGGTCCTCACCTGTAACTGGTGATTCTCGTTCCCACATGGAGATCATGTGGACCTGTTGGCCGCAGTGTTCTAGCATCTTTTTTTTTTAATTTTTATTTATTTATGATAGTCACAGAGAGAGAGAGAGGCAGAGACACAGGCAGAGGGAGAAGCAGGCTCCATGCACCGGGAGCCCGACGTAGGATTCGATCCCGGGTCTCCAGGATCGCGCCCTGGTCCAAAGGCAGGCGCCAAACCGCTGCGCCACCCAGGGATCCCATGTGTTTCTAGCTTCTCATGTACCTCGTGACTTCTCACGTACCCCACCAGTGCCTTACCGGGACCTGGTGAGTTTGGTTGCCACCTGCACCACACCTGGACCTGGTGATTCTGTTCTGCACCTGAGACTACCCTGGATCTGGTGACTGTGGTCCCCACCTGGGCTTCACCTGGATTTCGGGACTCCGGTCCCCATCTGGGCCTCACCTGGCCCTGTTGACCATGGTCCTCAACTGGGCAAATTTGGGATCTGGTGACTGTGTTCCACAACTGGACCTCACCTGGACCAGGTGACTCTGGTCCCCCTCTTGGTCACACCGTGCCCTAGTGACTGTGAACCCCACTTTCGCCAGACTTGGACTTGCTTACCCTGGTTTCCACCTGCGCCTGACCTCGCACTGTTGACTCTGGTACTTTCAAGGGCTTCCCCTGTACCTGGTGATCCTGGTCCCCACCTGGACCTCACCTGTACATGGTGACTCTTGTCACCACGGGGGACTCACCTGGACCTGCTTACTGTGTTCCACACCTGGGTCTCAAGTGGACCTGTGGACCATGGTCCCCAAGTCGGCCTCACATGGACCTGTTGCCTCTGATCCCCACCGGATCCTCACGTGTACCTGGTAACTCTGGTCCTCACCTGGGCCTCATCTGCACCTAGTGTCTCTGGTCCCCATCTGGGCTTCACCTCGATCTGGTGACTCTGGTCCCCACCTGGACTTCACCTGGATCTAGTGACTCTGGTCCCCACATGGACCTCTCCTGGACCTGGTGACTCTATTTCCAACATGGACCTCACCTGGATGTGGTGAATCTGGTACACAGTTTGGCCTCACCTGGACCTGGTGTCTCTCGTCCCCACTTTGACCTAACTCAGAACTGCTGAATCTTGCCCCACCTAGGCCGCACCCAGACCTGGTGACTCTTGTCCCCAGCTATGCCTCAATTCGACCTGATGAATCTGGCCCTCACGTGGGCTTCACATGGACCTGGGACTCAGCTGGATAGAGTGGCTCTGGTTCGAACAAGGCGCTCACCTGATACTGGTGACTGTGGTCTTTTTCTATGCCTCACCAGGACCTAGTGATTCTGTTCCCCGTCTGGGCCTGCATGGCCCTAGTGACTTTGGTCCTCAACCAGGCATCATTCGGACATGGATAATCTATTCCACACCTGGGCCTCACTTTGACCAGGGACCTCTGGTCCCATTCTGGGCCTCAAACTAAACTGGTTACTCTGGTTCCCCCTCTGGGCCTCACCCTTACCTGGTAAATCTTGTCACCCCTTGGGCGTCACTTGGGCCTGGTAAATCTGGTCCTTAGCTGGTCCTCACATGGAACTGGTAACTGGTCGCCACCTGGGTCTCACCTGGACTTGGTGAAGCCTGTTGCCACCTGCGCCTCACCTGGACCTTGTGACTGTGGTCCCACCTGGACCTCACCTGGATCTGGTTGCTCTGGTTCCCATATGGGGCTCTCCTGAATCTGATCCGTGTTGTCTCCATCTGGCCTTACCTGGAACACAATGACTCCGATACATATTTGGGCCTCTCCTGGACCTGATGACGCTGGTCCTTACCTGGGCATCACTGGGACCTGGATACTCTCTTATATACCTGTGCCTCACCTGGACCTGGTGACTGTGGTCCCACCTGGGCCTCACCTGGACGAGGTGACTGGTTCCTACAGGGACCTCACCTGGACCTGATGACTCAGGTCCTCATATGGGCATCATGGGACCTGGATTCTCAGTTCCACATCAGGCCCTCACCTGGACCTAGCGATTCTCGTCCCCCTCTGGGCCTCACCCTGACGTGGTGACTCTGGTCACCCCTGGATATCACCAGAACCGGGTGACTCTGGTCCCCCTTGGGACTCTCTCGGAGCTGGGGACACTGGTCCTCAGCTGGGCCTCAACAGGACCTGGTGAATCTACTCCTCACTTAGGCCTCGTCTGGACCTTGTGACTCTTTTCCCACCTGGCATCAATGGGACATGGTTACTCTTCCCATCTGGGCCTCACATGGTCATGATAACTTTGCTCCACTCTTTGGTCTCAACTGGTCCCGATGACTCTGGTCCCCCAACTAAGCCTCAATCTGGACCTGGAGACTGTCATTCACAACTGGGTCTCACCTGGACCTTGTGACTCTCGTTCCCACATGAATCACACCTGGACCTGGTGACTGTGGTGTACTTGTAGACTCACATTTACCTGGAAACTCTGGCCCCACTAGGGCCTCACCTGGATCTGGTGACTCTGGCCTGCAGGTTGGCCTCACCTGGACTTGGTTAGTGGGATGCCACCTGGGCCTCACCCATACCTGGTGACTCAGGTCCCCACGTGGGCCTCTTGGACCTGGTGAATCTGGCCCTTACCTGGTCTTCTCCCAGACCCTGGGAATCTTGTCACAACCTGGGCCTCACCTAGACCTGGTAAATCTGGTCCTCATCTGGGCCTAACCCAGTCCTGGTGACAATGTTCCCCACCTGGACGTTTTTGCTCTGGACTCTTTCTTGCCCTCACCTTGAACTGGTGACTCTGATCCTATCTGGGCATTACCCAGACCTGGTGACTCTGGTCCTCACCTGGGCATCTTTGGTACCTGGTGACTCTGTTCCACACCTGAGCCTCACCTGGACATGTTGACTCTGGAACCTCTCTGGGCCTCATCCTGACCTGGTGACTCTGGTCCCCATCTGGATGTCACCTGGACCAGGTGATTCTGGTACCCCTCTAGGCCTCAACCAGGTCTTGTGACTCTGGTATTCCACTGCACCTCACCTGGACCTAGTAAATATGCTCCATCTGGGTCTCATTGTACCTGGTGATTCTGATCCCAACCTCGGCATCATCGGGACATGGTTTCACTGCATGGCCTGCAGGTTGGCCTCACCTGGACCTGTTAAATCTCGTCCCTACCTGGGCATCATCGGGACATGGTTCCTCTGCATGGCCTGCAGGTTCGCCTCACCTGGACCTGGTGAGTGGGGTTGCCACCTGGGCCTCGCCCAGGCCTGGTGACACAGGTCCCAACGTGGGCCTCACTTGGACCTGGTGAATCTGGACCTTACCTGGTCCTCACCCGGAACTGTTAACTCAGGTCACCACCTTGGCCTCACCTGGAGCTGGTGAGTCTGGTCCCCATCTGGGGTCATCCATTCCTGGTGACTTTGTTCCCCAACTGGACCTGATTGCTGTGGACTCCTTCTTGGCCTCACCTGGAACTGGTGACTCTGATCCTATCTGCACGTCACCCAGATCTGGTGACTCTGGTCCTCACCTGGGCATGATTGGTACCTGGTGACTCTGTTCCTCAACTGAGCCTCACCTGGACATGATGTCTCTGGAAACTCTCTGGGCCTCACCCTGACCTGGTGACTCTGGTCCCCATCTGGATGTCACCTGGTCCAGGTGATTCTGGTAGCCCTCTAGGACTCAACCAGATCTGGTGACTGTGATCCTCAACTGGGCCTCACCTAGACCTAGTGAATATGCTCCATCTGGGCCTCATTTGGACCTGGTGACTCTGATCGCTACCTGGGCATCATCGGAACATGGTTCCATTGCATGGACTGCAGGTTGGCCTCACCTGGACCTGATAACTCTAGACCCGACCTGGGCATCATCAGGACATGGTTCCTCGGCATGGCCTGCAGGTTGACCTCACTTGGACCTAGTGAGTGGGGTTCTCACCTGAGTCTCACCCATGCCTGGTGACACAGGTCCCAACGTGGGCCTCACGTGGACCTGGTGAATCTGGTCCTTCCCTTGTCCTCACCCGAAACCTGTAACTCTGGTCATCACCTGGGAATCACCTGGACATTGAGATTCTGTTCCCCATTGGGCCTCATCCAGTCCAGGTGACTTTGTTCCCACCTGGACCTGATTGCTGTGTACTCCTTCTTGGCCCTCACCTAGAACTAGTGACTCTGATCCTAACTGGGCCTCACCCAGATCTGGTGACTCTGGTCCTCACCTGTGGACCATTATGACCTGGATACTCTGTTCCACACCTGAGCCTCACCTGGACTTGATGACTCTGGATCCCCTCTGGGCCTCAGCCTGACATGGAGACTCTGGTCCCCATCTGGATGTCACCTAGACCAGGTGAATCTGGTACCCCTCTAGGCCTCAACTAGACCTGGTGACTCTGGTCCTCAAATTGGCCTAACCGGGACCTAGTGAATATGCTCTCAACCTGCACCTCATCTGGACCTGGTAACTATGGTCTACCTGGGCATCATCGGGACATGGTTACTCTATTCCACACTGGGATACCTGATCCTGGTAACTCTGGTCCTGACTTTGTCCTCTTCTGTACCAGGTGACTCTGGCTACACCTGGGCCTCAACTGTAACTGGTGACTCTGATCCTAAGTATGGCCTCACCAGACCTGGTGACTGTGGTTCCCATCGGGACCACACATGGACCTCGTGTCTCTGGTCCCACCTGGGCCACACCAGGACATGGTATCTCTGGTACCCACCTGGGTAGCATCAGGATATGGTTATACTGTTCACTAACAGTGACCCAGCCAGACCTATTAACTCTGGTCTTCACCTGGGCCACACCTGGACATGGTGACACTGGTTCCAACCTGGGTCTCACCTGGACATGGTGAGTCGGATCCCCACCTGGTCCTCACCTGGAACTGGTGATTCTCATTCCAGCATGGACATCATGTTCACCTGGTGGCTGCAGTGTTTCTAGCTTCTCATGTACCTCGTGACTCTGGTCACCACCAGGGCCTCACCGGGACATGGTGTGTGTGGTTGCCTCACGTGGACCTGTTGATTCTGGTCTGCACCTGAGAC
Source organism: Canis aureus (assembly GCF_053574225.1). Taxonomy (NCBI): domain Eukaryota; kingdom Metazoa; phylum Chordata; class Mammalia; order Carnivora; family Canidae; genus Canis; species Canis aureus. Next base: position 58,852,504 of record NC_135632.1, read on the forward strand.
TACCCTGGATCTGGTGACTGTGGTCCTCACCTTGTCTTCACCTGGATTTGGGGACTCCGATCCCCATCTGGGTCTCACCTGGCCCTGTTGACCATGGTCCTCAACTGGGCAAAATTGGGACCCGGTGACTGTGTTCCACAACTGGACCTCACCTGGACAAGGTGACTCTGGTCCCCCTCTGGGTCTCACCGTGCCCTAGTGGCTGTGAACCCCCTTTGGCCTGACTTGGACCTGCTGACCCTGGTTGCCACCTGCGCCTGACCTCGAACTGTTGACTCTGGTTCTTTCAAGGGCCTCCCCTGGACCTGGTGATCCTGGTCCCCACCTGGGCCTCACGTGGACTTGGTGACTCTAGGCACCACCGCGGACTCACCTGGACCTGCTTACTGTGTTCCACACCTCGGCCTCAAGTAGACCTGTTGACCATGGTCCCCAAGCCGGCCACACATGGACATGTTGACTCTAATCCCCACCGGGGCCTCACGTGTACCTGGTAACTCTGGTCCTCACCTGGGCCTCATCTGGACCTAGTGACTCTGGTCCCAACCTGGGCTTCACCTGGAACTGGTGGCTCTGGTCCCCACATGGATTTCACCTGGAACTGGTGACGCTCTTTCCAACATGGACTTCACTTGGTGAATCTGGTCCTTAGCTGGTCCACATTTGGATCTGGTGACTGGTCGCCACCTAGGCCTCACCTGGACTTGGTGAATCCTGTTGCCACCTGCACCTCACCTGGACCTTGTGACTGTGGTCCCACCAGAACCTCACCTGTATCTGGTGGCTCTGGTTCCCATAAGGGGCTCTCCTGGACCTGGTTCCTGTGGTCTCCATCTAGCCTCACCTGGAACACAATGACTCTGATCCATATTTGTGCCTCTCTTGGACCTGTGGACTCTGGTCCTTACCTGGGCATCATTGGGACATGGATACTCTCTTATATACCTGGGCGTCACCTGGACCTGGTGACTGTGGTCCCACCTGGGCCTCACCTGGATGAGGTCACTGGTTCTCACAGGGACCTCACCTGGACCTGGTGACTCAGGTCCTCAAATGGGCATCATGGGACCTGTTATCTCAGTTCCAAATCGGGGCCTCACCTGGACCTAGTGATTCTCGTCCCCCTCTGGGCCTCACCCTGACCTGTTGACTCTGGTCCTCACCTGGATATCACCAGAACCGGGTGACTCTGGTCCCCCTCTGGGACTCACCCAGAGCTGGGGACACTGGTGCTCAACTGGGCCTCAACAGGACCTTGTGAATCTACTCCTCACTTAGGCCTCGTCTGCACCTTGTGACTCTTATCCCACCTGTCATCAATGGGATATGGTTACTCTGTTCCCCACCTAGACATCACCTGGATATGATAACTTTGCTCCACACTTTGGCCTCAACTTCTCCTGATGAATCTGTTCCCCCCACCTAGGCCCCAATCTGGACCTGGTGACTATGGTCCTCACCTGGGCATCATTGGGACCTGGTTCCTCTGCATGGCCTGCAGGTTGGCTTCACCTGGACCTGGTGAGTGGGTTTGTCACCTGGGCCTCACCCTTGCCTCGTGACACAGGTCCACACGTGGGCCTCACTTGGACCTGGTGAATCTGGTCCTTACCTGGTGGTCACCCGGAACTGGTAACTCTGGTCACCACATGGGAATCACCTGAGCCTGGTGAATCAGGTCCCCATCTGACCTCACCCAGTCCTGTTGACTTTCTTCCCCACCTAGACCTGATTGCTGTGGACTCCTTCCTGGCTAACCTGGAACTGCTGACTCTGATGCTAACTGGGCCTCACCCAGATCTGGTGACTCTGGTCCTCACCTGTGGACCATTATGACCTGGATACTCTGTTCCACACCTGAGACTCACCTGAATATTTTGACTCTGGATCCCCTCTGGGCCTCAGCCTGACATGGGGACTCTGGTCCCCATCTGGATGTCACCAGACCAGGTGAATCTGGTACCCCTCTAGGCCTCAACTAGACCTGGTGACTCTGGTCCTCAACTGGGCCTCAACGGGACCTAGTGAACATGCTCCCCACCTGCGCCACATCTGGGCCTGGTACTCTGGTTCTACCTTGGCATCATCGGGACATGGTTACTCTATTCCCACTTGGAGTGACCTGATCCCAGTAACTCTGGTCCTGACTTTGGCCTCTTCTGTACCAGGTGACTCTGGCTCCACCTGGGCCTCACCTGTAATGGGTGACTCTGATCCTAAGCATGGCCTCACCTGACCGGGTGACTGTGGTTCCCATCGGGACCTCACCTGGACCTCATGTCTCTGGTCCCACTTGGACCTCAACAGGACCTGGTGTCTCTGCTACCCACCTGGGTAGCATCAGGATATGGTTACAGTGTTCACTAACAGTGACCCAGCCGGACCTATTAACTCTGGTCTTCACCTGGGCCACACCTGGACATGGTGACACTGATTCCCACCTGGGTCTCACCTGGACATGGTGAGTCGGATCCCCACCTGGTCCTCACCTGTAACTGGTGATTCTCGTTCCCACATGGAGATCATGTGGACCTGTTGGCCGCAGTGTTTCTAGCATCTTTTTTTTTAATTTTTATTTATTTATGATCGTCACAGAGAGAAAGAGAGGCAGAGACACAGGCATAGGGAGAAGCAGGCTCCATGCACCGGGAGTCCGACGTGGGATTCGATCCAGGGTCTCCAGGATCGCGCCCTGAACCAAAGACAGGCGCCAAACCGCTGCGCCACCCAGGGATCCCATGTGTTTCTAGCGTCTCATGTACCTCGTGACTCTGGTCCCCACCAGTGCCTTACTGTGACCTGGTGAATTTGGTTGCCACCTGCACCACACCTGGACCTGGTGATTCTGGTCTGCACCTGAGACTACCCTGGATCTGGTGACTGAGGTCCCCACCTGGGCTTCACCTGGATTTCGGGACTCCGGCCCCCATCTGGGCCTCACCTGGCCCTGTTGACCATGGTCCTCAACTGGGAAAAATTGGGACCTGGTGACTGTGTTCCACAACTGGACCTCACCTGGACCAGGTGACTATGCTCCCCCTCTGGGTCTCACCGTGCCCTAGTGACTGTGAAGTCCAGTTTGGCTTGACTTGGACCTGCTGACCCTGGTTGCCACCTGCGCCTGAACTCGAACTGTTGACTCTGGTTCTTTCAAGGGCCTCCCCTGTACCTGGTGATCCTGGTCCCCACCTGGGCCTCAACTGGACGTGGTGACTCTTCTCACCACCGGGGACTCACCTGGACCTGCTTACTGTGTTCCACACCTGGGCCTCAAGTACACCTGTTGACCATGTCCCCAAGCCAGCCTCACATGGACCTGTTGCCTCTGATCCCTATCGGGGTCTCACGTGTACCATGTAACTCTGGTCCTCAGCTGGACCTCATCTGGACCTAGTGACTCTGCTCCCCACCTGGGCTTCACCTGGATCTGGTGACTCTGGTCCCCACCTGGACTTCACCTGGATCTGGTGACTCTAGTCACCACCTGGACCTCTCCTGGACCTGGTGACTCTCTTTCCAATATGGACCTCACCTGGATCTGGTGACTCTGGTCCTCAGTTTGGCCTCACCTGGACCTGGTGTCTCTCGTCCCCACTTTGACCTAACTCAGAACTACTGAATCTTGCCCCACCTAGGCCGCACACAGACCTGGTGACTCTTGTCCCCAGCTAAGCCTCAATTCGACCTGATGAATCTGGTCCTCACGTGGGCCTCACATGGACCTGGGACTCAGCTGGATAGAGTGGCTCTGGTTCCCACAAGGGGCTCACCTGATACTGGTGATTGTGGTCTTATTCTATGCCTCACCAGGACCTAGTGATTCTGTTCCCCATCTGCGCCTCCATGATCCTAGTGACTGTGGTCCTCACCCAGGCATCATTGGGATCTGGATACTCTATTCCACACCAGGGCGTCACTCTGACCAGGGACCTCTGGTCCCATTCTGGGCCTCAAACTAAACTGTTTACTCTGGTTCCCCCTCTGGGCCTCACCCTTACCTGGTGACTCTGGTCACCCCTTGGTTTTCACTTGGGCCTGGTGTATCTGGTCCTTAGCTGGTCCACACCTGGATCTGGTGACAGGTCTCCACCTGGGCCTCACCTGGACTTGGTGAATCCTGTTGCCACCTGCGCCTCACCTGGACCTTGTGACTGTGGACCCACCTGGACCTCACCTAGATCTGGTGGCTCTGGTTCCCATATGGCGGTCTCCTGTTCCTGGTTCCTGTGGTCTCCTTCTGGCCTCACTTAGAACACAATGACTCTGATGCATATTTGGGCCTCTCCTGGACCTGTTGACTCTGGTCCTTACCTGGGCATCATTGGGACCTGGATACTCTCTTATATACCTTGGCCTCACCTGGACCTTGTGACTGTGGTCCCACCTGGGCCTCACCTGGACGAGGTGACTGGTTCCCACAGGGACCTCAACTGGACCTGGTGACTCAGGTCCTCATATGCGCATCATGGGGCCTGGTTTCTCAGGTCTACATTGGGGTCTCACCTGGACCTAGTGATTCTCGTCCCCCTCTGGGCCTCACCCTGACGTGGTGACTCTGGTCCCCACCTGGATATCTCCAGAACCCCGTGACTCTGGTCTCCATCTGGGACTCCCACCTGGAACTGATTGCTCTGGACTCTTGGCCTCACTTGGAACTGGTGACTCTGATCCTATCTGTGCGTCACCGAGACCTGGTGACTCTGGTCCTCACCTGGGCATCATTGGTACCTGGTAACTCTGTTCCCCACCTGAGCCTCATCTGGACATGATGACTCTGGAACCTCTCTGGGCCTCACCCTGACCTGGTGCTTCTGGTCCCCATCTGGATGTCACCTGGACCAGGGCATTCTGGAACCCCTCTAGGCCTCAACCAGATCTGGTGACTCTTGTCCTCAACTCGGCCTCACCTGGACCTAGTGAATATGCTCCATCTGGGCCTCATTTGGACCTGGTGACTCTGGTCACTCACTGGGCATCATCTGGAAATGGTTCCACTGCATGGCCTGCTGGTTTGCCTCACCAGGACCTGGTAACTCTGGTCCCTACCTGGGCATCATCGGGACATGATTCCTCTACATGGCCTGCAGGTAGGCCTCATCTTGACCTGGTGACTGGAGTTCCCACCTGGGTCTTACCAATGCCTGGTGACACAGGTCCCCACGTGGGCCTCACTTGGACCTGGTGAATTTGGTCCTTACCTAGTCCTCACCCGGAACTGGTAAATCTGGTCACCACCTGGGAATCACCTAGACCTGGTGACTTTGTTCCCCACCTGGACCTGATTGCTGTGGACACCTTCTTGGCCTCACCTGGAAGTGGTAACTCTGATCCTAACTGGATCTTTCCCAGATCTGGTGACTCTGGTCCTCACCTGTGGACAATTATGACCTGGATACTCTGTTCCACACCTGAGCGTCACCTGGACATGATGACTCTGGATCCCCTCTGGGCCTCACCCTGACATGGTTACTCTGGTCCCCGTCTGGACGTCACCTAGACCAGGTGAATCAGGTACCCCTCTGGGCCTCAACCAGATCTGGGGCCTCTGGTCCTCAACTGGGCCTCACCTGGACCTAGTGAATATGCTCCATCTGGGCCTCATTTGGACCTGTTGACTCTGGTCCCTACGTGGGCAACATCGGGACATGGTTCCACATAATGGTCTGCAGGTTGGCCTCTTCTTGACCTGGTAACTCTGGTCCCTACCTGGGCATCATCGGGACACGGTTCCTCTGCATGGCCTGCAGGTTGGCGTCACCTGGACCTCGTACCTCTGGTCCCTACCTGGGCATCATCGAGACACGGTTCCTCTGCATGGCCTGCAGATAGGCCTCACCTGGACCTGGAGAGTGGGCTTGCCATCTGGGCCTCACCAATACCAGGTGACACAGGTCTCACGTAGGCCTCACTTGGACCTGGTGAATCTGGTCCTTACCTGGTCCTCACCCGGAACAGGTAACCCTTGTCACCACCTGGGAATCACCTGGACCTGGTGAATCTGGTCCCCATCTGGGCCTCACCCAGTCCTGGTGACTTTGTTCCCCACCTGGAGCTGATTGCTTTGGACTCTTTCTTGGCCTCACCTGGAACTGGTGACTCTTATCCTCTCTGCGCATGACTCAGGCCTGGTGAATCTGGTCCTCACCTGGGAATCATTGGTACCTGGTGACTCTGTTCCACACCTGAGCCTCACCTGGACATGATGACTCTGAAACCTCTCTGGGCCTCACCCTGACCTGGTGACTCTGGTCCCCATCTGGATGTCACCTGGACCAGGTGATTCTGGTACCCCTCTAGGCCTCAACCAGATCTGGTGTCTCTGTTCCTCAACTGGGACTCGGCTGGACTTAGTGAATATGCTCCATCTTGGCCTCATTTGGACCTGGTTACTCTGGTCCCTACCTGGGCATCATGGGGACCTGGTTCCACTGCATGGCCTGCAGGTTGGCCTCAACTGGACCTGGTAACTCTGGTCCCTACCTTGGCATTATCGGGACCCGGTTACTTTGCATGGCCTGCATGTTGGCCTCACCTGGACCTGGGGAGTGTGGTTGCCACCTGGGCCTCACCCATACCTGGTGACACAGGTCCCCATTTGGGCCTCACGTGGACCTGTTGAATCTTGTCCTTACCTGGTCCTCACCCGGAACTGGTAAGTCTGGTCACCACCTGGAAGTCACCTGGACCTGGTGAATCTGGTCCCCATCTGGGCCTCACCCATTCCTGGTGAATTTGTTGCCCACCTGGACCTGATTGCTGTGGACTCCTTCTTGGCCTCACCTGGAACTTGTGACTCTGATTCTAACTGGGCCTCACCCAGATCTGGTGACTCTGGTCCTCACCTGAGGACCATTATGATCTGGATACTCGGTTCCACACCTGAGCCTCACCTGGACATGATGACTCTGGATCCCCTCCGGGCCTCACCCTGACATGGTGAATCTGGTCCGCATCTGGATGTCACCTAGACCAGGTGAATCTGGTACCCCTCTAGGACTCAACTAGACCTGGCGACACTGGTCCTCAACTGGGCCTCAGCGGGACCTAGTAATCATGCTCCCACCTGTGCCTCATCTGCAGCTGGTGACTCTGGTTCTACCTGGGCATCATCGGGACATGGTTACTCTATTCCGCACTGGGACTGACCTGATCCTGGTAACTCTGGTCCTGACTTTGGCCTATTTTGTACCAGGTCACTCTGGCTCGACCTGGGTCTCACCTGTAACTGGTGACTCTGATCCTAAGCATGGCCTCACCTGACCTGGTGACTGTGGTTCCCATTATGATCTCACCTGGACCTCATGTCTCTGGTCCGACCTGGGCCACCAGGACCTGGTGTCTCTGGTACCAACCTGGTAGCATCAGGATATGGTTACACTGTTCACTAACCGTGACCCAGCCGGAACTATTAACTCTGCTCTTCACCTGGGCCACACCTGGACATGGTGATTCTGGTCTGTACCTGAGACTTTCCTGGATCTGGTGACTGTGGTCCCCACCTGGGCTTCACCTTGACTTGGGGACTCCGGTCCCCATCTGAGCCTCAAGTGGCCCTGTTGACCATGGTCCTCAACTGGGCAAAATTGGTACCCGGTGACTGTGTTACACAACTGGACCTCACCTGGACCAGGTGACTCTGGTCCCCCTCTGGGTGTCACCGTGCCCTAGTGACTGTGAACCCCACTTTGGCCTGACTTGGACCTGCTGACCCTGGTTGCCACCTGCGCCTGGCCTCAAACTGTTGACTCTGGTTCTTGCAAGGTCCTCCCCTGGACCTGGTGATCCTGGTCCCCACCTGGGCCTCACCTGGACGTGGTGACACTTGTCACCACCAGGGACTCACCTGGACCTGCTTACTGTGTTCCACACCTGGGCCTCAAGTAGATGTGTTGACCATGGTCCCCAAGCCGGCCTCACATGGACCTGTTGCCTCTGATCATCACCGGTGCCTCACGTGTACCTGGTAACTCTGGTCCTCACCTGGGCCTCATCTGGACATAGTGACTCTGGTCCCCACCTGGGCTTCACCTGGATCTGGTGACTCTGGTCCTCACCTGGACTTCACCTGGATCTGGTGACTCTGGTCCCCACCTGTACCTCTCCCGGACCTGGTGACTCTCTTTCCAACATGGACCTCACCTGGATCTGGTAACTCTGGTCCCCATTTGGCCTCAACTGGACCTGGTGTCTCTAGTCCCCACTTTGACCTAACTCAGAACTGCTGAATCATGCCCTATCTAGACCGCACCCAGACCTGGAGACTCTTGTCCCCAGCTATGCCTCAATTCGACCTGATGAATCTGGTCCTCACGTGGGCCTCACATGGACCTGGGACTAGCTGGATAGAGTGGCTCTGGTTCCCACAAGGGGCTCACCTGATACTGCTGACTGTGGTCTTATTCTATGCCTCACCAGGACCTAGTGATTCTGTTCCCCATCTGGGACTCCATGGCCCTAGTGACTCTGGTCCTCACCCAGGCATCATTGGGACCTGGAAAATCTATTCCACATCTGGGCCTCACTCTGACCAGGGACCTCTGGTCCCATTCTGGGCCTCAAACTAAACTGTTTTCTCTGGTTCCCCCTCTGGACCTCACCCTTACCTGGTGACACTGGTCACCCCTTGGGCTTCATTGGGCTTGGTGAATCTGGTCCTTAGATTGTCCTCACTTGGATCTGGTGACTGGTCGCCACCTGGGCCTCACCTGGACTCGGTGAATCATGTTTCCACCTGCGCTTCAGCTGGACCTTGTGACTGTGGTCCCACCTGGTTCTCACCTGGATCTGGTGGCTCTGGTTCCCATATGGGGCTCTCCTGTAACTGGTTCCTGTGGTCTACATCTGGCCTCACCTGGAACACAATGACTCTGATCCATATTTGGGCCTCTCCTGGACCTGTTGACTCTGGTCCTTACCTGGGCATCACTGGGACCTGGATATACCTGGGCCTCACCTGGAACTGGTGACTGTGGTCCCACCTGGGCCTCACCTGGACGAGGTGACTGGTTCCCACAGGGACCTCACCTGGACCTGGTGACTCAGGTCCTCATATGGGGATCATGGGACCTGGTTTCTCAGTTCCACATCGGGAACTCACCTGGAGTTAGTGATTCTCGTCCCATTATATTCCTCACCCTGACGTGCTGACTCTGGTCCCCACCTAGATATCACCAGAACCGGGTGACTCTGGTCCCCCTCTGGGACTCACCCGGAGCTTGGGACACTGGTCCTCTGCTGAGCCTCCACAGGACCTGGTGATTCTACTCCTCACTTAGGCCTCGTCTGGACCTTGTGAGTCTTTTCCCACCTGGCACCAATGGGACATGGTAACTCTGTTCCCCACCTGGGCCTCACCTGGACATGAGAACTTTGCTCCACACTTTGGCCTCAACTGGTCCTGATGACCCTTTCCCCCCCACCTAGGCCTCAATCTGGACCTGGTGACTGTGGTCCCCAGGTGGGTCTCACCTGGACCTGGTGACTCTCGTTCCCACATGAACCACAACTGGATCTGGTGACTGTGGTTTTCTTGTAGACTCACATATACCTGGTGACTCCGTTCCCCACTAGGGCCTCACTTGGATCCGGTAAATCTGGCCGGCAGGCTTGACTCACCTGGACCTGGTGAGTGGGGTTGCCACCTGGGCGTCACCCATACCTGATGACTCAGGTCCCCACGTGGGCCTCTTGGACCTGGTGAATCTGGTCCTTACCTGGTCCTCTCCCAGAACCGGGGACTCTGGTCACCACCTTGGCCTCACCTGGACCGGGTGAATCTGGGCCTCACCCAGTTCTGGTGACTTTGTTCCCCACATGGACCTGATTGCTGTGGACTCTTTCTTGGCCTCACCTGGAACTGGTGACTCTGATCCTATCTGCGCGTCACCCAGATCTGGTGACTCTGGTCCTCACCTGGGCATCATTGGTACCTGGTGAGTCTGTTCCACACCTGAGTCTCACCTGGACATGGTGACTCTTGAACCTCTCTGTGCCTCACCTTGACCTGGTGACTCTGGTCCCCGTCGAGATGTCACCTGGTCCAGGGGATTCTGGTACCCCTCTAGGTCTCAACCAGTTCTGGTGACTCTGGTCCTCAACTTGGCCTCACCTGGACCTAGTGAATCTGATTTATCTGGGCCTCATTTGGACCTGATGACTCCGGTTCCTACCTGGGCATCATCGGGACATGGTTCCACTGCATGGCCTGCAGGTTGGCATCACCTAGACCTGGTGAGTGGGTTTGCCACCTGGCCCTCACCCATACCTGGTGACACAGGTCCCTCTTGGGCTTCACTTGGACCTGGTGAATCCGGTCCTTATCTGTTCCTCACCCGGAACTGGTAACTCTGGTCATCACCTGGGAATCACCTGGACCTGGTGAATCTGGTCCCCATCTGGGCCTCACCCAGTCCTGGTGACTTTGTTCCCCACCTGGACCTGATTGCTGTGGACTCCTTTTTGGCTTCACCTGGAACTGGTGACTCTGATCCTAACTGGACCTCACCCAGATCTGGTGACTCTGGTCCTCACCTGTGGACCATTATGACCTGGATACTCTGTTCCACACCTGAGCCTCAACTGGACATGATAACTTTGTTCCACAGTTGGGCCTCAACTGGTCCTGATGAGACTGTTACCCTCTTAGGCCTAAATCCGGACCTGGTGAGTGTCGTCCCAACCTGGGTCTCACCTGGAACTGGTGACTCTCGTTCCCACATGAACCACACATGGAGCTGGTGACTGTAGTGTTCTTGTAGACTCACTTTTACCTGCTGTCTCCGGTGCCGACTAGGGCCTCACGTGGATCTGGTGACTTTGGAATGCAGGTTGGCCTCACCTGGAACTTGTGAGTGGGGTTGCCCCTGGGCCTCACCCCTACCTGGTGAGTCAGGTCCCCGCGTGGGCCTCTTAGACCTGGTAAATCTGGTCCTTACCTGGTCATCTCCCAGCCCCGGGGTCTCTGGTCACCACCTGGGCCTACCTGGACCTGGTGAATCTGATCCCCATCTGGGCCTCACCCAGGCCTGTTGACTTTGTTCCACTCCTGTATCTGATTGCTGTGGACTCTTTCTTGGCCTCACCTGGAACAGGTGACTCTGATCCTATCTGCCCGTCACCCAGACCTGGTGACTCTGGTCCTCACCTGGGCATCTTTGGTACCTGGTGACTCTGTTCCACACCTGAGCCTCACCTGGACATGATGACTCTGGAACCTCTCTGGGCCTCATCCTGACCTGGTTACTCTGGTCCCCATTGGATGTCACCTGGACCAGGTGATTCTGGTACCCCTCTAGGCCTCAACCAGGTCTGGTGACTCTGGTCCTCCACTGGACCACACCTGGACCTAGTGAATATGCTCCATCTGGGCCTCATTGGACCTGGTGATGCTGGTCCCTACCTGGGCATCATCGGGACATGGTTCCACTGCATCGCCTGCAGGTTGGCCTCAACTGGACCTGGTAACCCTGGTCCCTACCTGGAGATCATCAGGGCATGGTTCCACTGCATGGCCTGCAGATTGGCCTCACGTGGACCTGGTGAGTGGGGTTGTCACCTGGGTCTCACACATGCCTAGTGACACAGGTCCCCACGTGGGCCTCACTTGGACTTGGTGAATCTGGTCCTTACCTGGTCCTCACCCGGAACTCGTAACTCTGGTCACCACCGGGGACTCACCTGGACCTGCTTACTGTGTTCCACACCTGGGCCTCAAGTAGACCTGTTGACCATGGTCCCCAAGCTGGCCACACATGGACCTGTTGTCTCTGATCCCCACCTGGGCCTCACGTGTACCTGGGAACTCTGGTCCTGACCTGGGCCTCATCTTGACCTAGTGACTCTGGTCCCCACCTTTGCTTCACCTGGATCTGGTGACTCTGGTCCCCACCTGGACTTCACCTGGATCTGGTGACTCTGGTCCCCACCTGGACCTCTCCTGGACCTGGTGACTCTGTTTCCAACATGGACCTCAGCTGGATCTGGTGACTCTGGTCCTCAGTTTGGCCTCACATGGACCTGGTGTCTCTCGTCCCCACTTTGACCTAACTCAGAACTGCTGAATCTTGCCCCACCTAGGCCGCACAAAGACCTGGTGACTCTTGTCCCCAGCTATGCCTCAATTCGACCTGATGAATCTGGCCCTCACGTGGGCCTCTAATGGACCTGGGACTCAGCTGGATAGAGTGGCTCTGGTTCCCACAAGGGGTTCACCTGATACTGGTGACTGTGGTCTTATTCTATGCCTCACCAGGACCTAGTGATTCTGTTCGCCATCTGGGCCTGCATGGCCCTAGTGACTCTGGTCCTCACCCAGGCATCATTGGGACCTGGATACTCTATTCCACACCTCGGCCTCATTTTGACGAGGGACCTCTGGTCCCATTCTGGGCCTCAAACTAAACTGGTTACTCTGGTTCCCCCTCTGGGCCTCACCCTTACGTGGTGACTCTGGTCAACCATTGGTCTTCACATGGACCTGGTGAATCTGGTCCTTCGCTGGTCCGCACCTGGATGTGGTGACTGGTCGCCACATGGGTCTCACCTGGACTTGGTGAATCCTGTTGCCACCTGTGCCTCACCTGGACCTTGTGACTGTGGTCCCACCTGGACCTCACCTGGATCTGGTGGCTCTGGTTCCCATATGGGGCTCTCCTGGACCTGGTTCCTGTGGTCTCAATGTGGCCTCACCTGGAACACAATGACTCTGATCCATATTTGGGCCTCTCCTGGAACTGTTGACTCTGGTCCTTACCTGGGCATCATTGGGACCAGGATACTCTCTTATATACCTGAGACTTACCTGGCCCTGGTGACTGTGGTCCCACCTGGGCCTCACCTTGACGAGGTGACTGGTTCCCACAGGGACCTCACCTGGACCTGGTGACTCAGGTCCTCATTTGGGCATTATGGGACCTTTTTTCTCAGTTCCACAACGGGGCCTCACCTGAAACTAGTGATTCTTGTCCACCTCTGGGCCTCACCCTGACGTGGTGAGTCTTGTCCCCACCTGGATATCACCAGAACCGGGTGACTATGGTCCCCCTCTGGGACTCACTCAGAGCTGGGGACACTGGTACTCAACTGGACGTCAACAGGACATGGTGAATCTAGTCCTCATTTAGGCCTCTTCTGTACCTTCTGACTCTTTTCCCACTTGGCATCAATGGGACATGGTTACTCTGTTCCCCACATGGACATCACCTGGACATGATAACTTTGCTCCACACTTTGGCCTCAAATGATCCTGATGACTCTGGTCCCCCCACCTAGGCCTCAATCTGGACCTGGTGACTATGGTCCCCACCTGGGTCTCACCTGGACCTGGTGACTCTCGTTCTCACATGAACCACACCTGGACCTGGTGAATGTGGTTATCTTGTACACTCACATTTACCTGGTGACTCCAGTCCCCACTAGGGACTCACCTGGATCTGGTGACTCTGGCCTGCAGGTTGGCCTCACCTGGACTGGAGAGTGGGGTTGCCACCTGGGCCTCACCCATACCTGGTGACTCAGTTCCACACGTGGGCCTCGTGGAACTGGTGAATCTCGTCCTTACCTGGTCCTCTCCCAGACCCGGGGACTCTGGTCACCACCTCGCCTCACCTGGACCCGGTGAATCTGGTCCCCATCTGGGCCTCACCCAGTCCTGGTGACTTTGTTCCCCACCTGGACCTGATTACTGTGGACTCCTTCTTGGCCTCACCTGGAACTGGTGACTCTGATCCTGTCTGCGCGTCACCCAGACCTGGTGACTCTGGTCCTCACCTGTGGACAATTATGACCTGGATACTCTGTTCCATATGTGTGCCTCAAGTGGACATGATAACTCTGGATCCCCTCTGGGCCTCAGCCTGACATGGTGACTCTGGTCCCCATCTGGATGTCACCTAGACCAGGTGAATCTGGTACCCCTCTAGGCCTCTACTTGACCTGGTGACTCTGGTCCTCAACTGGGCCTCACGGGGACCTAGTGAACATGCTCCCCACCTGCGCCTCTTCTGGACCTGGTGACTCTGGTTCTACCTTGGCATCATCGGGACATAGTTACTCTATTCCCCACTGGGACTGACCTGATCCTGGTAACTCTGATCCTGACTTTGGCCTCTTCTGTACCAGGTGACTGTCGCTCCACATGGGCCTCACCTGTAACTGGTGACTCTGATCCTAAGAATGGCCTCACCTGACCTGGTGACTGTGGTTCCCATCGGGACCTCACCTGGACCTCATATCTCTGGTCCCACCTGGGCCTCACCAGGACCTGGCCCAGAGTCATCATGTCCAGGTGAGGCTAACATGGTGACTCTGGTCCCCATCAGGATGTCACCTAGACCAGGTGAATCTGGTACCCCTCTAGGCCTCAAGTAGACCTGGTGACTCTGGTCCGCAACTGGGCCTCACAGGGACCTAGTGAATATGCTCCCATCTGCGCTGATTCTGGACCTGGTGACTCTGATCCCTACCTTGGCATCAGTGGGACACGGTTCTTCTTCATGGCCTGCAGGTTGGCCTCACCTGGACCTGGTGATTTGGGGTGCCTCCTGTGCGATTGCTGTGGACACCTTCTGGGGCTCCCCTGGAACTGGTGACTCTGATACTAACTGGGCCTCACCCAGATCTGGTGACTCTGGTCCTCACCTGTGGACCATTATGAACTGGATACACTGTTCCACACGTGAGCCTCACCTGGACATGTTGACTCTGGATCCCCTATGGGCCTCAGCCTGACATGGTGACTCTGGTCCCCATCTGGATTTCACCTAGACCAGGTGAATCTGGTACCCCACTAGGCCTCAACTTGACCTCGTGACACTGGCCCTCAACTGGGCCTCAACAGGACCTGGTGAATCTACTCCTCACTTAGGCCGCGTCTGGACCTTGTGACTCTTCCCACCTGGCATCAATGGGAAATGGTTACTCTGTTCCCCACCTGGGCCTCACCTGGACATGATAACTTTGCTCCACACTTTGGCCTCAACTGGTCCTGATGACTCTGGTCCCCCCACCTAGGACTCAATCTGGAACTGGTGACTGTGGTCCCCACCTGGGTCTCACCTGGATCTGGTGACTCTCGTTCCCACATGAACCACACCTGGACCTGGTGACTGTGGTGTTCTGGTAGACACACATTTACATGGTGACTCTGGTCCCCTCCTGGGCCTCACTTGTATCTGGTGACTCTGGCCTACAGGTTTGCCTCACCTGGACCTGGTGAGTGGGGTCGCCACCTGGGCCTCACCCATACCTGGTGACTCAGGTCCCCACGTGGGCCTCTTCTACCTGGTGAATCTGGTCCTTACCTGGTCCTTTCCTAGACTCGGGGACACTGGTCCCCACCTGGGTCTCACCTAGACCTGGTGACTCTCGTTCCCACATAAACTAAACCTGGACCTGGTGACTGTGGTGTACTTGTAGACTCACATTTTCGTGGTGACTCCGGTACCCACTAGAGCCTCAACTGGATCTGGTGACTCTGGGCTGCAGGTTGGGCTCACCTGGACCTGGTGAGTGGGGTTGACACCTGGGCCTCACCCATACCTGGTGACTCAGGTCTCCACGTGGGCCTCTTGGACCTGGTGAGTCTTGTTCTTACCTGGTCCTTTCCCAGGCCCGGGGACTCTGGTCACCACCTGGTTCTCACCTGGACCTGGTGAATCTGGTCCCCATCTGTGCCTCACCCAGTCCTGGTGACTTTGTTCCCCACCTGGACCTGATTGCTGTGGACTCTTTCTTGGCCTCACCTGAAACGGGTGACTCTGATCGTATCTGAGTGTCACCCAGACCTGGTGACTCTCGTCCTCACCTAGCCATCATTGGTACCTGGAGACTCTGATCCACACCTGAGCCTCACCTGGACATGATGACACTGGAACCTCTCTGGGCCTCACCCTGACCTGGTGACCCTGGTCCCCATCTGGATGTCACCTGGACCTGGTGATTCTTGTACCCCTCTAGGACTCAACCAGATCTGGTACTCTGGTCCTCAACTGGGCCTCACCTGGACCTAGTGAATATGCTCCATCTGGGCCTCATCTGGACCTGGTGACTCTGGTCCCTACCTGGGCATCATCGGGACATGGTTACTCTATTCCACACTGGGAATGACCTGATCTTGGTAACTCTGGTCCTCTCTTTGGACTCTTCTGTACCAGGTAACTCTGGCTCCACCTGGGCCTCACCTGTAACTGGTGACTCTCATCCTACGCATGGCCTCATCTGACCTGGTGACTGTGTTTCCCATCGGGACCTCAACTGAACCTCATTTCTCCGGTCCCACCTGGGCCTTACCAGGACCTGGTGTCTCTGGTACCCACATGGGTAGCATCAGGATATGGTTACACTGTTCACTAACAGTGACACAGCCGGACCTATTAGCTCTGGTCTTCACCTGGGCCACACCTGGGCATGGTGACACTGGTTCCCACCTGGGTCTCACCTGGACATGGTGAGTCGGATCCCCACCTGCTCCTCACGTGTAACTGGTGATTCTCGTTCCCACATGGACTCATGTGGAACTGGTGGCTGCAGTGTTTTGAGCTTCTCATGTACCTCTTCACTCTGGTCCCCACCAGGGACTCACCGGGACCTGGTGAATCTGGTCCCCATCTGGACCATACCCAGTCCTGGTGACTTTGTTCCCCACCTGGACCTGATTGCTGTAGACTCTTTCTTGGCCTCACCTGAAACGGGTGACTCTGATCCTATCTGCGCGTCACCTAGACCTGGTGACTCTGGTTCTCACCTGGGCATCATTGGTACCTGGTGACTCTGTTCCACACCTGAGCCTCACCTGGACATCATGACTCTGGAACATCTCTGGGCATCAACCTGACCTGGTGACTCTGGTCCCCATATGGAAGTCACCTGGACCAGGGGAGTCTGGTACCCCTCTGGGCCTCAACCAGGTCTGGTGACTCTGGTCCTCAACTGGGCCTCACCTGGACCTAGTGAATATGCTCCATCTGGGCCTCATTTGGACCTGGTGACTCTGGTACCTACCTGGGCATCATCGGGACATGGTTCCACTGCATGACTTGCAGGTTGGCCTCACCTGGACCTGGTAACTCTGGTCCCTATCTGGGCATCATCGGGACATGGTTCCACTGCATGGCCTGTAGGTTAGCCTCACCTGGACCTGGTAACTATCGTCCCTAACTGGGCGTCATTGGGACCTGGTTCCTCTGCATGGCCTGGAGGTTGGCATCACCTGGACCTGGTGAGTGGGTTTGTCACCTGGGCCTCACCCATGCCTAGTGACACAGGTCCCCACGTGGGCCTCACTTGGACCTGGTGAATCTGTTCCTTACCTGGTGGTCACCCGGAACTGGTAACTCTGGTCACCAACTGGGAATCACCTGGTCCTGGTGAATCTGGTCCCCATCTGTGCCTCACCCAGTCCTGTTGACTTTCTTCCCCACCTGGACCTGATTGCTGTGGACTCCTTTTTGGCCTCACCTGGAACTGGTGACTCTGATCCTAACTGGGCCTCACCAAGATCTCGTGACTCTGGTCCTCACCTGTGGAACATTATGACCTGGATACTCTGTTCCACACCTGAGCCTCACCTGGATATGATGACTCTGGATCCCCTCTGGGCCTCAGCCTGACATGGGGACTCTGGTCCGCATCTGGATGTCACCAGACCAGGTGAATCTGGTACCCTTCTAGGCCTCAACTAGACCTGGTGACTCTGACCTCAACTGGGCCTCAACGGGGCCTAGTGAACATGCTCCCCACCTGCGCCACATCTGGACCTGGTGACTCTGGTTCTACCTGGGCATCATCGGGACATGGTTACTCTATTCCCACTTGGAGTGACCTGATCCTGGTAACTCTGGTCCTGACTTTGGCCTCTTCTGTACCAGGTGACTCTGGCTCCACCTGGGCCTCACCTGTAACTGGTGACTCTGATCCTAAGCATGGCCTCACCTGACCTGGTGACTGTGGTTCCCATCGGGACCTCACCTGGACCTCATGAATCTGGTCCCATTTGGGCCTCACAAGGACCTGGTGTCTCTGCTACCCACCTGGGTAGCATTAGGATATGGTTACACTGTTCACTAACAGTGACCCAGCCGGACCTATTAACTCTGGACTTTACCTCGGCCACACCTGGACATGGTGACACTGGTTCCCACCTGGGTCTCACCTGGACATGGTGAGTCGCATCCCCACCTGGTCCTCGCCTGTAACTGGTGATTCTCGTTCCCACATGGAGATCATGTGGACCTGATGGCCGCAGTGTTTCTAGCTTCTTTTTTTTTTAATTTTTATTTATTTATGATAGTCACAAGGAGAGAGAGAGGCAGAGACACAGGCAAAGGGAGAAGCAGGCTCCATGCACCGGGAGCCCGACGTGGGATTCGATCCCTGGTCTCCAGGATCGCGCCCTGGGCCAAAGGCAGGCGCCAAACCACTGCGCCACCCAGGGATCCCATGTGTTTCTAGCTTCTCATGTACCTCGTGACTCTGTTCTCCACCAGTGCCTCACCGGGACCTGGTGAGTTTGGTTGCCACCTGCACCACACCTGGACCTGTGATTCTGGTCTGCACCTGAGACTACCCTGGATCTGGTGACTGTGGTCCCCACCTGGTCTTCACCTGGATTTCGGGACTCCGGTCCCCATCTGGGTCTCACCTGGCCCTGTTGACCATGGTCCTCAACTGGGCAAATTTGGGACCTGGTGACTGTGTTCCACAACTGGACCTCACCTGGACCAGGTGACTCTGGTCCCCCTCTTGGTCACACCGTGCCCTAGTGACTGTGAACCCCACTTTGGCCTGACTTGGACTTGCTTACCCTGGTTCCCACCTGCGCCTGACCTCGAACTGTTGACTCTGGTACTTTCAAGGGCCTCCCCTCTTCCTGGTGATCCTGGTCCCACCTGGGCCTCACATGGACGTGGTGTCTCTCGTCCCCATTTTGACCTAACTCAGAACTGCTGAATCTTGCCCCACCTAGGCCGCACCGAGACCTGGTGATTTTGTCCCCAGCTATGCCTCAATTCGACCTGATGAATCTGGTCCTCACGTGGGCCTCACATGGACCTGGGACTCAGCTGGAGAGAGTGGCTCTGGTTCCCAAAGGGGCTCACCTGATACTGCTGACTGGGGTGTGTTTCTATGCCTCAACAGGACCTAGTGATTCTGTTCCCCATCTGGGCCTGCATGGCCCTAGTGACTCTGGTCCTCACCGAGGCATCACTGGGACCTGGATACTCTATACCCCACAAGAGCCTCACTTTGACCAGGGACCTCTGGTCCCATTCTGGGCCTCAAACTAAATGGTTACTCTGGTTCCCTCTCTGGGCCTCACCCTTACCTGGTGACTCTGGTCACCCCTTGGGGTTCACTTGGGCCTGGTGATTCTGGTCCTTAGCTGGTCCGCACCTGGATGTCGTGACTGGTCGCCACCTGGGCTTCACCTGGACTTGGTGAATCCTGTTGCCACATGCACATCACCTGGACCTTGTGACTGTGGACCCACGTGGACCTCACCTGGATCTGGTGGCTCTGGTTCCCATATGGGGCTCTCCTGGACCTGGTTCCTGTGGTCTCCATTTGGCCTCACCTGGAACACAATGACTCTGATCCATATTTGGCCCTCTCCTGGACCTGTTGACTCTGGTCCTTACCTGGGCATCATTGGGACCTGGATACTCTCTTATATACCTGGGCCTCACCTGGACCTGGTGACTGTGGTCCCACCTGGGCCTCACCTGGGCGAGGTGACTGGTTCCCACAGGGACCTCACCTGGACCTGGTGTCTCAGGTCCTCATATGGGCATCATGGGACCTGGTTTCTCAGTTCCACATCGGGGCCTCACCTAGACCTAGTGATTCTCGTCCCACTCTGGGCCTCTTCCTGACGTGCTGACTCTGATTCCCACCTGGATATCACCAGAAACGGGGGACTCTGGTCCCCCTCTGGGACTCACCCGGAGCTGGGGACACTGGTCCTCAGCTGGGCCTCAACAGGACCTGGTGAATCTACTCCTCACTTAGACCTCGTCTGGACCTTGTGACTCTTTTCCCACCTGGCATCAATGGGACATGGTTACTGTGTTCCCCACCTGGGCCTCACCTGGACATGATAACTTTGCTCCACACTTTGGCCTCAACTGTTCCTGATGACACTGGTCCCCCCACCTAGGCCTCAATCTGGACCTGGTGACTGTGGTCCCCACCTGGGTCTCACCTGGATCTGGTGACTCTCGTTCCCACATGAACCAACCCTGGACCTGGTGACTGTGGTGTTCTTGTAGACTCACATTTACCTGGTGACTCGTGTCCCCACTAGGGCCTCACCTGGATCTGGTGACTCTGGCCTGCAGGTTCGCCTCACTTGGACCTGGTGAGTGGGGTTGCCACCTGGGCCTCACCGAAACCTGGTGACTTAGGTCCCCACGTGGGCCTCTTGGACCTGTTAATCTGGTCCTTACCTGGTACTCTCCCAGACCCGGGTACTCTGGTCCCCAACTGGGCCTCACCTGGACCTGGTGATTCTGGTCCCCATCTGGTCCTCACCCAGTCCTGGTGAATTTGTTCCCCACCTGGACCTGATTGCTGTGGACTCTTTCTTGGCCTCACCTGGAACTGGTGTCTCTGATCCTATCTGCGCGTCACCCAGACCTGGTGACTCTGGTCCTCACCTGGGCATCATTGGTACCTGGTGACTCTGTTCCCCACCTAAGCCTCACCTGGACATGATGACTCTGGAACCTCTCTGGGCCTCACCCTGACCTGGTGATTCTGGTCCCGATCTGGATGTCACCTGCACCAGGTGATTCTGGTACCCCTCTAGGCCTCAACCAGATCTGGTGACTCTGGTCCTCAACTGGTCCTCACCTGGACCTAGTGAATATGCTCCATCTGGGCCTCATTTGGACCTGGTGACTCTGGTCCCTACCTGGGCATCATCGGGACATGGTTCCACTGCATGACCTGCAGGTTGGCGTCACCTGGACCTGGTAACTCTGGTCCCTACCTGGGCATCAACGGGACATGGTTCCTCTGCATGTCATGCAGGTTGGCCTCACCTGGACCCGGTAAGTCTATTCCCTACATGGGCATCATTGGGACATGGTTCCTCTGCATGGCCTGCATGTTGGCTTCACCTGGACCTGGTTAGTGGGGTTTTCACCAGTGCCTCACCCATACCTGGTGACACAGATCCCCACGTGCTCATCACTTGGAACTGGTGAATCTGACCCTTACCTGGTCCTCACCCGGAACTGGTAAGTGTGGTCACACCTGGGAATCACCTGGGCCTGGTGAATCTGGTCCCTTTTTGGGCCTCACCCAGTCCTGGTGACTTTGTTCCCCACCTGGGCCTGATTGCTGTGGACTCCTTTTGGCCTCACCTTGAACTGGTGACTCTGATCCTAACTGGGCCTCACCCAGAACTGGTGACTCTGGTACTCACCTGTGGTCCATTATGACATGGATACTCTGTTCCACACCTGAGCCTCACCTGGATATGATGACTCTGGATCCCCTCTGGGCCTCAGCCTGACATGGTGACTCTGGTCTCCATCTGGATGTCACCTAGACCAGGTGAAACTGGTACCCCTCTAGGCCTCAACTTGACCTGGTGATCTGGTCCTCAACTGGGCCTCACCGGGACCTAGTGAACATGCTCCCCACCTGCGCCTCATCTGGACCTGGTGACTCTGGTCCCTACCTGGGCATCATCGGGACATGGTTCCTTTGCATGGCCTGCAGGTTGGCCTCACCTGGACCTGGTGTATGGGGTTGCCACCTGGGTCTCACCCATACTTGGTGACTCAGGTCCCAACGTGAGACTCTTGGACCTGGTGAATCTGGTCCTTACCTGTTCCTCTCCCAGATCCGGGGACTCTGGTCACCACCTGGGCTCACCTGGACCTGGTGGATCTGGTCCCCTTCTGGGTCTCACCCAGTCCAGGTGACTTTGTTCCCCACCTGGACC
Source organism: Canis aureus (assembly GCF_053574225.1). Classification (NCBI taxonomy): domain Eukaryota; kingdom Metazoa; phylum Chordata; class Mammalia; order Carnivora; family Canidae; genus Canis; species Canis aureus. The sequence goes on from NC_135632.1 coordinate 58,874,453, forward strand.
TGATTGCTTTGGACTGTTTCATGGCCTCACCTGGAACTGGTGACTGAGATCCTATCTGCGTGTCACCCAGTCATGGTGACTCTGGTCCTCACCTGGGCATCATTGGTACCTGGTGACTCTGTTCCACACCTGAGCCTCACCTGCATATGTTGACTCTGGAACCTCTCTGGGCCTCACCCTGACCTGAAGACTCTGGTCCCCATCTGGTTGTCACCAAGACCAGGTGAATCTGGTAACCCTCTGGGCCTCAACTAGTCCTGGTGACACTGGTCCTCAACTGGGCCTCACCGGGACCTAGTGAATATGCTCCCCACCTGCGCCTCATCTGGACCTGGTGACTCTGGTTCTACCTGGGCATCATCGGGTCATGGTTACTCTATTCCCCACTGTGACTGACCTGATCCTGGTAACTCTGGTCCTGACTTTTGGCTCTTCTGTACCAGGTGACTCTGGCTCCACCTGGGCCTCACCTGTAACTGTTGAATCTGATCCTAAGCATGGACCCACCTCACCTGATGTCTGTGGTGCCCATGGGACCTCACCTGGTCCTCATGTCTCTGGTCTCACCTGGGCCTCACCAGGACTTGGTGTCTCTCGTACCCACCTGGGTAGCATCAGGATATGGTTACACTGTTTACTAACAGTGACCCAGCCGGACCTATTAACTCCGGTCTTCACCTGGGCCACACCAGGACATGGTGACACTGGTTCCCACCTGGGTCTCTCCTGGACATGGTGAGTCGGATCCCCACCTGGTCCTCACCTCTAACTGGTGATTCTCGTTCCCACATGGACATCATGTGGACCTGGTGGCCTCAGTGTTTCTAGATTCTCATGTACCTCGTGACTCTGTTCCCCACAAGGGAATCACCGGGACCTGGTGAGTGTGGTTGCCACCTGCACCTCACCTGGACCTAGTGATTCTGGTCTGCACCTGAGACTACCCTGGATCGGGTGACTATGGTGCCAATCTGGGCTTCACCTGGATTTGGGCACTCCGATTCCCATCTGGGCCTCACCTGGCCCTGTTGACCATGGTCCTAAACTGGGCAAAATTGGGACCCGGTGACTGTGTTCCACACCTGGACCTCACCTGGACCAGGTTACTCTGGTCCCCCTCTGGGTCTCACCGTGCTCTAGTGACTGTGAACCCCACTTTGGCCTGACTTGGACCTGCTGACCCTGGTTGCCACCTGCGCCTGACCTCGAAATGTTGACTCTGGTTCTTTCAAGGGCCTCCCCTGTAACCTGGTGATCCTGGTCCCCACCTGGGCCTTACCTGGACCTGGTGACTCTTGTCACCACCGTGGACTCACTTGGACCTGGTTACAATGTTCCACACTGGCCCACAATTATAACTCTTGAACATGGTCCCCAAGCCTACCTCACATGGACCTGTTGCCTCTGATACCTACCGGCGCCTCACGTGTACCTGGTAACTCTGGTCCTCACCTGGGCCTCATCTGGACCTAGTGACTCTGGTCCCCACCTGGGCTTCACCTGGATCTGGTGACTCTGATCCCCACCTGGACTTCACCTGGATCTGGGGACTCTGGTCCCCACCTGGACCTCTCCTGGACCTGGTGACTCTTTTCCAACATGGACCTCACCTGGATCTGGTGACTCTGGTCCTCAGTTTGGCCTCACCTGGACTTGGTGTCTCTCGTCCCCACTTGGACCTAACTCAGAACTGCTGAATCTTGCCCCACCTAGGCCGCACCCAGACCTGGTGACTCTTGTCCCCAGCTATGCCTCTATTCAACCTGATGAATCTTGTCCTCACGTGGGCCTCACATGGACCTGGGACTCAGCTGGATAGAGTGGCTCTGGTTCCCACAAGGGGCTCACCTGATACTGCTGAATGTGGTCTTATTCTATGTCTCAGCAGGACCTAGTGATTCTGTTCCCCATCTGGGCCTGCATGGCCCTAGTGACTCTGGTCCTCACCCAGGCATCATTGGGACCTGGATACTCTGTTCCACACCTGGACCTCACTTTGACCAGGGACCTCTGGTCCCATTGTGGGCCTCAAACTAAACTGGTTACTCTGGTTCCACTCTGGGCCTCACCCATACCTGGTGACTCTGGTCACCCCTTGGGCTTCACTTTGGCCTGGTGAATCTGGTCCTTAGCTGTTCCACACCTGGATCTGGTGACAGGTCGCCACCTGGGCCTCACCTGGGCTTGGTGAATCCTGTTGCCATCTGCGCCTCCCCTGGACCTTGTGACAGTGGTCCCACCTGGACCTGACCTGGATCTGGTGGCTCTAGTTCCCATATGGGGCTCTCCTGGACCTGGTTCCTGTGGTCTCCATCTGGCCTCACCTGGAACAAAATGACTCTGATCCATATTTGGGCCTCTCCTGGACCTGTTTATTCTGTCCTTACCTTGGCATTATTGGGACCTGGATATACTCTTATATACCTGGGCCTCACCTAGACCTGGTGACTGTGGTCCCACCTGGCCTCACCGGGACGAGGTGACTGGTTCCCACAGGGACCTCACCTGTACCTGGTGACTCATGTCCTCATATGCGCATCATGGATCCTGCTTTCTCATGTCCACATTGGGGCCTCATCTGGACCTAGTGATTCTCGTCCCCCTCTGGGCCTCACCCTGACATGGTGAGTCTGGTCCCCACCTGGATATCACCAGAACCGGGTGACTCTGGTTCCCCTCTGGGACTCACCCAGAGCTGGGGACACTGGTCCTCAACTGGGCCTCAACAGGACCTGGTGAATCTACTCCTCACTTAGACCTCGTCTGGACCTGTGACTCTTTTCCCACCTGACATCAATGGGACATGGTTACTCTGTTCCCCAACTGGGCATCACTTGGATATGATAACTTTGCTCCACACTTTGGCCTCAACTGCTCCTGATGAATCTGGTCCCCCCACGTAGGCCTCAATCTGGACCTGGTAACTGTGGTCCCCACCTGGGTCTCTTGGACCTGGTGACTCTTGTTCCCACATGAACCACACCTGGACCTGGTGACTGTGGTGTTCTTCTAGACTCACATTTACCTAGTGACTCTGGTCCCCACTAGGGCCTCACCTGGATCTGGTGACTCTGGGCTGCAGGCTGGCCTCACCTGGACCTGTTGAGTGGGGTTGCCACCTGGGACACACCCATACCTGGTGACTCAGGTCCCCACGTGTGCCTCTTGGACCTGGTGAATCTGGTCCTTACCTGGTCCTCTACTAGACCCGGGGACTCCGGTCACCACCTGGGCCTCACCTGGACCTGGTGAGTGAATCTGGTCTCCATCTGGGCCTCACCCAGTCCTGGTGACTTTGTTCCCCACCTGGACCTGATTGCTGTGGACTCTTTCTTGGCCTTACCTGGAACTGGTGGCTCTGATCCTATCTGCACGTCACCCAGATCTGGTGACTCTGGTCCTCAACTGGGCCTCACCTGGACCTTGTGAATATGCTCCATTTGGGACTCATTTGGGCCTGGTGACTCTGTTCCCCACCTGGTCCTCAACGGGACATGATAAGTTTTCTCCGCACTTTGGCCTCAACTGGTCCTGATGACTCTGGTCCCCCCACCTAGGCCTCAATCTGGACCTGGTTCCTGTTCCCCACCTGAGTCTCACCTGGATCTGGTAACTCTGGTCCCTACCTGGGCATCATCGGGAATGGCTCCTCTGCATGGCCTGCAGGTTGGCCTCATCTTGACCTGGTGAGTGGCTTCCCACGTGGGTCTTACCCATGCCTGGTGACACAGGTCCCCACGTGGGCCTCACTTGGACCTGGTGAATGTTGTCCTTAGTTAGTTCCTTAGTTCTCACCCGGAACTGGTAAATCTGGTCACCACCTGGGCATCACCTAGTCCTGGTGACTTTGTTCCCCACCTGGACCTGATTGCTGTGGACACCTTCTTGGCCTCACCTGGAAGTGGTAACTCTGATCCTAACTGGGCCTCTCCCAGATCTGGTGACTCTGGTCCTCACCGGTGGACCATTATGACCTGGATACTCTGTTCCACACCTGAGCCTCACCTGGACATGATGACTCTGGATCCCCTCTGGGCCTCACCCTGACATGGTTACTCTGGTCCCCATCTGGATGTCACCTAGACCAGGTGAATTTGGTACCCCTCTGGGCCTCAACCAGATATGGTGACTCTGGTTCTCAACTGGGCCTCACCTGGACCTAGTAAATATGCTCCATCTGGGCCTCATTTGGACCTGGTGACTCTGGTCCCTACGTGGGCAACATCGCGACCTGGTTCCACATAATGGTCTGCAGGTTGGCCTCTACTTGACCTGGTAACTCTCTTCCCTACCTGGGCATCATCGGGACATGGTTCCACTGCATGGCCTTTAGGTGGGCCGCACCCGGACCTCGTACCTCTGGTCCCTACCTGTGCATCATCGAGACATGGTTCCTCTGCTTGGCCTGCAGGTTGGCCTCACCTGGACCTGGTGAGTGGGGTGTCAACCTGGGCCTCACACATGCAATGTGACACAGGTCCCCACGTGGGTCTCACTTGGACCTGGTGAATCTCGTCCTTACCTGGTGCTCACCCGGAACTGGTAACTCTGGTCGCCACCTGGGAATCACATGGACCTGGTGAATCTGGTCCCCATCTGGGCCTCACCCAGTCCTGGTGACTTGTTCCCCACCTGGACCTGATTGCTGTAGACTCTTTCTTGACCTCACCTGAAATTTGTGACTCTGATCCTATCTGCGCGTCACACAGACCTGGTGATTCTGGTCCTCACCTGGGCATCATTGGTACCTGGTGACTCTGTTCCACACCTGAGCCTCACCTGGACATGTTGACTCTGGAACCTCTCTGGGCCTCACCCTGACCTGGTGACTCTGGTCGCCATCTGGATGTCACCTAGACCAGGTGAATCTGGTACCCCTCTAGGCCGCAAATAGACTGGGGGAATCTGGTCCTCAAATGGGCCTCACCGGGGCCTAGTGAATATACTCACCACCTGCGCCTCATCTGTACGTGGTGACTCGGGTTCTACCTGGGCATCATCGGGACATGGTTACTCTATTCCCCACTGGGACTGACCTGATCCTGGTAACTCTGGTCCTGACTTTGGCGTCTTCTCTACAGGTGACTCTGGCTCCACCTGGGCCTCACCTGTAATTGGTGACTCTGATCCTAAGCATGGCCTCACCTGACCTGGTGACTGTGGTTCTCATCGGGATCTCACCTGGACCTCATGTCTCTTGTCCCACCTGGGCCTCAACAGACCTGGTGTCTCTATTACCCACCTTGGTAGCATCAGGATATGGTTACACTCTTCACTAACAGTGACCCAGCCGGACCTATTAACTCTGGTCTTCACCTGGGGCACACCTGGACAATGTGACACTGGTACCCACTTGGGTCTGACCTGAACATGGTGAGTGGATTCCCGCCTGGTCCTCACCTGTAACTGGTGATTCTCATTCCCACATGGACATCATGTGGACCTGGTGGCTGCAGTTTTTCTAGCTTCTCATGTACCTCGTGACTCTGGTCCCCACCAGGGCCTCACCGGGACCTGGTGAGTGTGCTTGCCACCTGCACCTCACCTGGACCTGGTGATTCTGGTCTGCACCTGAGACTACCCTGGATCTGGTGACTGTAGTCCCCACCTGGGCTTCACCTGGATTTGGGGACTCCGGTCCCCATCTGGGCCTCACCTGGCCCTGTTGACTATCGTCCACAACTGGGCAAATTTGGGACCCGGTGACTGTGTTCCACAACTGGACCTCACCTGGATCAGGTGACTCTGGTCCCCCTCTGGGTCTCACCGTGCCGTAGTGACTGTGAACCCCACTTTGGCATGACTTGGACCTGTTGACCCTGGTTGCCACCTGCGCCTGACCTCGAACTGTTGACACTGGTTCTTTCAAGGGCGTCCCCTGGACATGGTGATCCTGGTGCCCACATGGGCCTCACCTGGACCTGGTGACTCTTGTCACCACCGGGAACTCACCTGGATCTGCTTTCTGTGTTCCACACCTGGGCCTCAAGTAGACCTGTTGACCATGGTCCCCAAGCCGGGCTCACATGGACCTGTTACCTCTGATCCCCACCGGGGCTTCACGTATACCTGGCAACTCTGGTCCTCACATTCGCCTCATCTGGACCTAGTGACTCTGGTCCCCACCTGGGCTTCACCTGGATCTGATGACTCTGGCCCCACCTGGACTTCACCTGGATCTGGTGACTCTGGTCCCCACCTGGACCTGACCTGCATCTGGTGACTCTGGTCCTCAGTTTGGCCTCACCTGGACCTGGTGAGTGGGTTTGCCACCTGGACCTCACCCATACCTGGTGACTCAGGTCCTCACTTGGGCCTCTTGCACCTGGTGAATCTGGTAATTCTGGTCACGACCTGGGATCCCCTGGACCTGGAGAATCTGGTCGCCATCTGGGCCTCACCCAGTCCTGGTGACTTTGCTCCCCACCTGGACCTGATTGCAGTGGACTCCTTTTGGGCCTCACCTGGAACTGGTGAGTCTGATCCTAACTGGGCCTCACCCAGATCTGGTGACTCTGGTCCCCATCTGGATGTCACCTAGACCAGGTGAATCTGGTACCCCTGTCGGCCTCAACCAGACCTGGTGACTCTGGTCCTCAACTGGGCCTCACCTGGACCTAGTGATCATGCTCCTCACCTGCGCCTCATCTGGACGTGGTGACTCGGGTACTACCTGGGCATCCTCGGGACATGGTTACTCTATTCCCCAATGGGACTGACCTGATCCTAGTAACTCTGGTCCTGTCTTTGGCCTCTTTTGTACCAGGTCACTCTGGCTCCACCTGGGCCTCACCTGTAACTGGTAACTCTGATCTTAAGCATGGCCTCACCTGACCTGGTGACTGTGGTTCCCATCGGGATCTTACCTGGACCTCATGTCTCTGGTCCCACCTGGGCCTCACCAGGACCTGGTGTCTCCGGTACACACCTGGGTTGCATTAGGATATGGTTACACTGTTCACTAACAGTGACCCAGCCGGACCTATTTACTCTGGTCTTCACCTGGGCCACACCTGGACATGGTGACAGTGGATCCCACCTGGGTCTCAACTTGACATGGTGAGTCAGATCCCCACCTGGTCCTCTTGTGTAACTGCTGATTCCCCGGCCCACATGGACATCATGTGGACCTGGTGGCTGCAGTGTTTCTAGCTTCTCATGTACCTTGTGACTCTGGTCCCCGCCAGGGCCTCACTGGGTCCTGGGGAATGTTGTTGCCACCTGCATCTCACTTGGACCTGGTGACTCTCTTTCCAACATGGACCTCACCTGGATCTGGTGACTCTGGTCCTCAGTTTGGCCTCACCTGGACCTGGTGTCTCTCGTCCCCAATTGAACCTAACTCAGAACTGCTGAATATTGCCCAAACCTGGCCACATCCAGACCTGGTGACTCTTGTCCCCACCTTTGCCTCAATTCCACCTGATGAATCTGGTCCTCACGTTTGCCTCACATGGACCTGGCACTCAGCTGGACCTGGGACTTAGCTGGATAGAGTGGATCTGGTTCCCACAAGGGGTCACCTGATACTGGTGACTGTGGTTTTATTCTATGCCTCATCAGGACCTAGTGATTCTGTTCCCAATCTGGGCATGCATGGCCCTAGTGACTCTGGTCCTCACGCAGGCATCATTGCGACCTGGATCCTCTATTCCACACTTGGCCTCACTTTGACCAGGGACCTCTGGTCCCATTCTGGGCCTCAAACTAATCTGGTTACTCTGGTTCCCCCTCTGGGCCTCACCCTTACCTGGTGACTCTGGTCACCCCTTGGGCTTTTTGGGCCTGGTGAATCTGGTCCTTAGGTGGTCCGCACCTGGATCTGGTGACTGGTCGCCACCTGGACCTCTCCTGGACTTGGTGAATCCTGTTGCCACCTGGGCCTCACTTGGACCTTGTGACTGTGGTCCCACCTGGACCTCACCTGGATCTGGGGGCTCTGGTTCCCATTTGGGGCTCTCCTGGACCTGGTTCCTGTTGTCTCCATCTGGCCTATCCTGGAACACAATGACTCTGATCCATATTTGTGCCTCTCCTGCACTTGTTGATTCTAGTCTTTACCTGGGCATCATTGGGACCTGGATACTCTCTTATATAACTGGGCCTCACCTGGACCTGGTGATAGAGGTCCCACCTTGGCCTCACCTGGATGAGGTGACTGGTTCCCACAGGGACCTCACCTGGTCCTGGTGACTCAGGTCCTCATATGGGCATCATGGGACCTGGTTTCTCAGTTCCACATAGGGGCCTCACCTGGACCTAATGATTCATCTTCCCCTCTGGGCCTCACCCTGACGTGGTGACTCTGGTCCCCACCTGGATATCACCAGAACCGGGTGACTCTGGTCTCCCTCTGAGACTCAGCGGAGCTGTGGACACTGGTTCTCAACTAGGCCTCAACAGGACCTGATGAATCTACTCTTCACTTAGGCCTCGTCTGACCTTGTGACTCTTTTCCCACCTGTTATCAATGGGACATTGTTACTCTGTTCCCCACCTGGGCCTCACCTGGACATGATAACTTTGATCCATTCTTTGGCCTCAACTGGTCCTGAACTCTCGTCCCCCCACCTAGGCCTCAATAGGGACCTGGTGACTGTGTTACCCACCTGGGTCTCACCTGGACCTGGTGACTCTCGTTCCTACATGAACCACACCTGGACCTGGTGACTGTGGTGTTCTTGTAGACTCACATTTCCCAGGTGACTCAGGTCCCCACTAGGGCCTCACCTCGATCTGGAGACTCTGGCCTGCAGGTTCGCCTCACCTGGACTTGGTGAGTGGGGTTGACACCTGGGCGTCACCCATACCTGGTGACTCAGGTCCCCACATGGGCCTCTTGGGTCTGGTGAATCTGGTCCTTACCTGGCCTTCCCAGACCCAGGGACTCTGGTCACCACCTGGACCTCACCTGGACCTGGTGATTCTGGTCCCCATCTGGGCCTCACCCAGTCCTGGTGACTTTGTTCCCCACCTGGACCTGATTGCTGTGGACACTTTCTTGGCCTCACCTGGAACTGGTGACTCTGATCCTATCTGCGCGTCACCCAGATCTGGTGACTCTGGGCCTCACCTGGGCATCATTGGTACCTGGTGACTCTGTTCCACGCCTGAGCCTTACCTGGACATGATGACTCTAGAACCACTCTGGGCCTCCCCCTGACCTGATGCCTCTGGTCCCCATCTGGATGTCACCTGGACGATGTGATTCTGGTACCCCTCTAAGCCTCAACCAGATCTGGTGACAGTGGTCCTCAACTGGGCTTCACTGGACCTAGTGAATATGCTCCATCTGGGTCTCATTTGGACCTGGTGACTCTAGTCCCTATCTGGGCATCATCGGGACATGGTTCCTCTGCATGGCCTGCAGTTTGGCCTCACCTGGACCTGGGGTGTGGGGTTGCCACCTGGGCCTCACCCGGGACTGGTAACTCTGGTCACCACCTGGGAATCACCTGGACCTGGTGAATCTGGTCCCCATCTGGGCCACACCCAGTCCTCGTGAATTTGTTCCCCACCTGGACCTGATTGCTGTGGACTCCTTCTTGGCCTCACCTGGAACTGGTGACTCTGATCCTACCTGGGCCTCACCCAGATCTGGTGACTCTGGTCCTCACCTGTGGAGCATTATGACCTGGATCTCTGTTCCACATCTGAGCCTCACCTGGACATGATGACTATGGATCCCCTCTGGGCCTCACCCTGACATGGTTACTCTGCTCCACATCTGGATGTCACCTAGACCAGGTGAATCTGGTACCCCTGTCGGCCTCAACTAGACCTGGAGATTCTGGTCCTCAAGTGCGTCTCACGGAGACCTAGAGAATATGCTCCCCACCTGCTCCTCATCTGCACCTGGTGACTCTGGTTCTACCTGCGCATCATCGGGACATGGTTACTCTATTCCCCACTGGGCCTGACCTGATCCTGGTAACTCTGGTCCTGACTTTGGCCTCCTCTGTACCAGGTGACTCTGGCTCCACCTGGGCCTCACCAGTAACTGGTGACTCTGATCCTAAGCATGGCCTCACCAGACCTGGTGACTGTGGTTCCCATCGGGACCTCACCTGGACCTCATATCTCTGGTCCCACCGGGGCCTCACCAGGACCTGGTGTCTCTGGTACCCACCAGGGTAGCATCAGGATATGGTTACACTGTTCACTAACAGTGACCCAGCCGGACCTATTAACTCTGGTCTTCACCTGGGCCACACCTGGACATGGTGACACTCGTTCCCACCTGGGTCTCAACTGGACATGGTGAGTCGGATCCCCACCTCGTCCTCACCTGTAACTGGTGATTCTCGTTCCCACATGGACATCCTGTGGACCTAGTGGCTGCAGTGTTTCTAGCTTCTCATGTACCTCGTGACTCTGGTCCCCACCAGGGCCTCACCGGGACCTGGTGAGTGTGGTTGCCACCTGCACCTCACCTGGACTTGGTGATTCTGGTCTGCACCTGAGACTACCCTGGATCTGGTGACTGTGGTCCCCACCTGGTCTTCACCTGGATTTGGGGACTCCGTTCCCCATCTGGGCCTCACCTGGCCCTGTTGACCATGGTCCTCAACTGGGCACAATTGGGGCCCGGTGACTGTGTTCCACAAATGGACCTCACCTGGACCAGGTGACTCTGGTCCCCCTCTGGTTCTCACCGTGCCCTAATGACTGTGAACCGCACTTTTGCCTGACTTGGACCTGCTGACCCTGGTTGCCACCTGCGCTTGACTTCGACCTGTTGACTCTCGTTCTTTCTTTTTTCTTTTTTTTTTTAATTTATTTTTTATTATTGGTATTCTATTTACTAACATACAGAACAACCCCCAGTGCCCGTCAGCCATTCACTCCCACCCCCCGCCCTCCTCCCCTTCTACCACCCCTAGTTCGTTTCCCAGAGTTAGCAGTCTTTACGTTCTGTCTCCCTTTCTGTTATTTCCCACACATTTCTTCCCCCTTCCCTTATATTCCCTTTCACTATTATTTATATTCCCCAAATGAATGAGAACATATAATGTTTGTCTTTCTCCGACTGGCTTACTTCACTCAGCATAATACCCTCCAGTTCCATCCATGTTGAAGCAAATGGTGGGTATTTGTCATTTTTAATAGCTGAGTAATATTCCATTGTATACATAAACCACATCTTCTTTATCCATTCATCTTTCGTTGGACACCGAGGCTCCTTCCACAGTTTGGCTATCGTGGCCATTGCTGCTATAAACATCGGGGTGCAGGTGTCCCGGCGTTTCATTGCATTTGTCTCTTTGGGGAAAATCCCCAACAGTGCAATTGCTGGGTCGTAGGGCAGGTATTTTTTTAACTGTTTGAGGAACCTCCACACAGTTTTCCACAGTGGCTGCACCAGTTCACATTCCCACCAACAGTGTATGAGGATTCCCTTTTCTCCGCATCCTCTCCAACATTGGTTGTTTCCTGTCTTGGTAATTTTCCCCATTCTCACTGGTGTGAGGTGGTATCTCATTGTGGTTTTGATTTGTATTTCCCTGATGGCAAGTGATGCGGAGCATTTTCTCATGTGCATGTTGGCCATGTCTATATCTTCCTCTGTGAGATTTCTGTTTATGTCTTTTGCCCATTTCATGATTGGATTGTTTGTTTCTTTGGTGTTGAGTTTGATAAGTTCTTTATAGATCTTGGAAACTAGTCCTTTATCTGATATGTCATTTGCAAATATCTTCTCCCATTCTGTAAGTTGTCTTTGAGTTTTGTTGACTGTATCCTTTGCTGTGCAAAAGCTTCTTATCTTGATGAAGTCCCAATAGTTCATTTTTGCTTTTGTTTCTTTTGCCTTCGTGGATGTATCTTGCAAGAAGTTACTATGGCCGAGTTCAAAAAGGGTGTTGCCTGTGTTCTTCTCTAGGATTTTGATGGAATCTTGTCTCACATTTAGATCTTTCATCCATTTTGAGTTTATCTTTGTGTATGGTGAAAGAGAGTGGTCTAGTTTCATTCTTCTGCATGTGGATGTCCAATTTTCCCAGCACCATTTATTGAAGAGACTGTCTTTCTTCTAATGGTTAGTCTTTCCTCCTTTATCGAATATTAGTTGCCCATAAATTTCAGGGTCCACTTCTGGATTCTCTATTCTGTTTCACTGATCTATGTGTCTGTTTTTGTGCCAGAAGACTCTAGTTCTTTCAAGGGCCTCAACTGTACCTGGTGATCCTGGTTCCCACCTGGGACTCACCTGGACGTGGTGACTCTTTTCACCACCGGGGACTCACCTGGACCTGCTTACTGTTTACACACCAGGGCCTCAAGTAGACCTGTTGACCATGGACCCCAAGCCGGCCTCACATGGACCTGTTGCCTCTGATCCCCACCGGGGCCTCACGTGTACCTGGTAACTCTCGTCCTCACCAGGGCCTCATCGGGACCTAGTGACTCTGGTCCACACCTGGGCTTCACGTGGATCTGGTGACTCTGGCCCCACCTGGATATCACCAGAACCTGGTGACTCTGGTCCCCGTCTGAGACTCACCCGGAGCTGGGGACACTGGTCCTCAACTAGGCCTCAGCAGGACCTGGTGAATCTACTCCTTACTTAGGCTTCGACTGTACCTGTGACTCTTTTCCCACCTGGCATCAATGGGACATGGTTACTCTGTTCCCCACCTGGGCCTCACCTGGACATGATAACTTTGCTCCGCACTTTGGCCTCAACTGGTCCTGATGACTCTGGACCCACCACCTAGGCCTCAATCTGGACCTGGTGACTGTGGTCCCCACCTGGGTCTCACCTGGACCTGGTGACTCTCGTTCCCACATGAATCACACCTGGACCTGGTGACTGTGGTGTTCTTGTAGACTCACTTTTACCTGGTGACTCTGGTCCTCACTAGGGCCTCTCCTGGATCTGGTGACTCTGGCCTGCAGGTTGGCCTCACCTGGACCTGGTGAGTGGGGTTGCCACCTGGGCCTCACCCATACCTGGTGACTCAGGTCCCCACGTGGGCCGCTTGGACCTGGTGAATCTGGTCCTTACGTGGTCCTCTCCCAGACCCGGGGACTCTGGTCACCACCTGGGCCTCACCTGGACCTGGTGACTCTGGTCCTCACCTGGGCATCCTTGGTACCTGGTGACTCTCTTCCACACCTGAGCCTCTCCTGAACATGATGACTCTTGAACCTCTCTGGGCCTCACCCTGACCTGGTGACTCTGGTCCCCATCTAGATGTCACCTTGACAAGGTGATTCTGGTATCCCTCTAGGGCTCAACCAGATCTGGTGATTCTGGTCCTCAACTGGGCCTCACCAGGACCTAGTGAATATGCTCCATCTGGGCCTCATTTGGACCTGGTGACTATGGTCCCTCTCTGGGCATCATCGGGACATGGTTCCACAACATGGCCTGCATTTGGCCTCAACTGGACCTGGTGAGTGGTGTTGCCACCTGGGCCTCACCCATACGTGGTGACACAGGTCCCCATGTGGGCTTCACTTGGACCTGGTGAATCTGTTCCTTACCTGGTCCTCACCCGGAACTGGTATGTCTGGTCACCACCTGGGAATCACATGGGCCTGGTGAATCTGGTCCCAATCTGGGCCTCACCCTGTCCTGGTGACTTTGTTCCCCACCTGGACCTGATTTCTGTGGACTCCTTCTTGGCCTCACCTGGAACTGGTGACTCTGATCCTAAGTGGGCCTCCCCCAGATCTGGTGACTCTGGTCCTCACCTGCGGACCATTATGAACTGGATACTTTGTTCCAAACCTCAGCCTAACCTGGACATGATGACTCTGGAACCCGTCTGGGCCTCACCCTGACATGGTGACTCTGGTCCCCATCTGGATGTCACCTAGACCAGGTGAATCTGGTACCACTCTAGGCCTCAACTTGACCTGGTTGCTCTGGTCCTCAACTGGGCCTCACCGGGAACTAGTGAACATGCTCCCCACCTGCGCCTCATCTGGACCTGGTGACTCTGGTTCTACCTGGGCCTCTCCTGGACCTGGTGACTCTCTTTCCAACATGGACCTTACCTGGATCTGGTGACTCTGGTCCCCACCTGGACCTCTCCTGGAACTGGTGACTCTGGTCCTCAGTTTGGCCTCACCTGGTCCTGGTGTCTCTCGTCCCCACTTTGACCTAACTGAGAACTGCTGAATCTTGCCCCACCTAGGCCGCACCCAGACCTGGTGACTCTTGTCCCAAGCTATGCTTCAATTCGATCTGATGAATATGGTCCTCACGTGGGCCTCACATGGACCTGGGACTCAGCTGGATAGAGTGGCTCTGGTTCCCACAAGGGGCTCACCTGATACTGCTAACTATGTTGTTATTCTATGCCTCACCAGGACCTAGTGATTCTGTTCCCCATCTGGGCCTGCATGGCCCTAGTGACTCTGGTCCTCACCCAGGCATCATTGGGACCTGGATACTCTATTCCACACCTGCGCCTCACTTTGACCAGGGACCTCTGGTCCCATTCTGGGCCTCAAACTAAACTGGTTACTCTGGTTCCCCTCTGGGCCTCACCCTTACCTGGTGACTCTGGTCACCCCTTGGGCTTCACTTTGGCCTGGTGAATCTGGTCCTTAGCTGGTCCGCATCTGGATCTGGTGACTGTTGGCCACCTGGGCCTCACCTGGACTTGGTGAACCCTGTTGTCACCTGCGCCTCACCTGGACCTCCTGACTGTGGTCCCAACTGGACCTCACCTGGATATGTTGGCTCTGGTTCCCATATGGGGCTCTCCTGGACCTGGTTCCTGTGGTCTCCATCTAGCCTCACCTGGAACACAATGACTCTAATCCATATATGGTCCTCTCCTGGAACTGTACACTCTGGTCCTTTCCTGGCCATCATTGGGACCTGGATACTCTCTAAATACCTGACCTCACCTGGACCTGGTGAGTGTGCTCCCACCTGGGCCTCACCTGGACGAGGTGACTGGTTCCCACAGGGACCTCACCTGGACCTGGTGACTCAGGTCCTCATTTGGGCATCATGGGACCTGGTTTCTCAGGTCCACATTGGGGCCTCACCTGGACCTAGTGGTTCTCGTCCCCCTCTGGGTGTCACCCTGACGTGCTGACTCTGGTCCCCTCCTGGATATCACCAGAACCGGGTGACTATGGTCCCCCTCTGGGACTCACCCAGAGTTGGGGACACTGGTCCTAAAATGGGCCTCAACAGGACCTGGTGAATCTACTCCTCACTTAGGCCTCGTCCGTACCTTGTGACTCTTTTCCCAACTGGCATCAATGGGACATGGTTACTCTGTTCCCCACCTAGGTCTCAACTGGACATGATAACTTTGCTCAACACTTTGGCCTCAACTGGTCCTGATGAATCTGGTCCCCCCACCTAGGCCTCAATCTGGAACTGGTGACTGTGCTCCTCATCTGGGTCTCACCTGGACCTGGTGACTCTCGTTCCCACATGAACCACACCTGGACTTGGTGACTGTGGTGTTCTTGTAGACTCACATTTACCTGGTGACTCCGGTCCCCACTAGGGCCTCACCTGGATCTGGTGACTCTGGCCTGCAAGTTGGCCTCACCTGGACCTGGTGAGTGGGGTTGCCACCTGGGCCTCACACATATCTGGTGACCCACGTCCCCACGTGGGCCTCTTGGACCTGGTGAATCTTGTCCTTACCTGGTATTCTTCCAGACCCAGGGACTCTGGTCACCACCTTGGCCTCCCTTGGGCCTGGTGAATCTGGTCCCATCTGGGCCTCACCCAGTCCTGGTGACTTTGTTCCCCACTTGGAACTGATTGCTGTGGACTCTTTTTGCCTCACCTGGAACTGGTGACTCTGATCCTATCTGCGCGTCACCCAAATCTGGTGACTCTGGAACTCACCTGGGCATCATTGGTACCTGATTACTCTGTTCCACACCTGAGCCTCACCTGGACATGATGACTCTGGAACCTTTCTGGGCCTCACCCTGACCTGGTGACTCTGGTCCCCATCTTGATGTCACCTGGACCAGGTGATTCTGGTACCCCTCTAGGCCTCAACCAGATCTGGTGTCTCAGGTCCTCAACTGGGCCTCACCTGGACCTAGGTAATATGCTCCATGTGGGCCTCATTTGGACCTGGTGACTCTGGTCCCTACCTGGGCATCATCGGGACATGGTTCCACTGCATGGCCTGCAGGTTGGCCTCACCTGGACCTGGTAACTCTGGTCCCTACCTGGGCATCATCGGGACACGGTTCCTCTCCATCGCCTGCAGGTTGGCCTCACCTGGACCTGGTGAGTGGGGTTGCCAATTGTGCCTCACCCATACATGGTGACACAGGTCCCCACGTGGGCCTCAATTGGACCTGGTGAATCTGGTCCTTACCTGGTCCTTCCCCGGAACTGGTAACTCTGGTCACCACCTGGGAATCACCTGGGCCTGGTGAATCTGGTCCCCATCTGGTCCTCACCCAGTCCTGGTGACTTTGTTCCCCACATGGACCTGATTCCTGTGGACGCCTTCTTGGCCTCACCTGGAACTGGTGACTCTAATCCTATCTGTGCATCACCCAGACCTGGTGAATCTGGTCCTCAACTGGGCATCATTTGTACCTGGTGACTCTTTCCACACCTGATCCTCACTTGGACATGATGACTCTGGAACCTCTCTGGGCCTCACCCTGACCTGGTGACTCTGGTCCCCACTCGATGTCACCTGAACCAGGTGATTCTGGTACCCTTATAGGGCTCAACCAGATCTGGTGACTCTGATCCTCAACTGGGCCTCACCTTGACCTGGTGAATATGCTCCATCTTGGCCTCATCTGGACATGGTTATTCTGATCCCTACCTCGGCATTACCGGGACATGGTTCCCCTCCATGGCCTGCAAGTGTGCCTCACCTGGACCTGATAACTCTAGACCCCACCAGGGCATCATCAGGACATGGTTCCTCGGCATGGCCTGCAGGTTGGCCTCACTTGGACCTAGTGAGTGGGGTTGTCACCTGAGACTCACCCATGCCTGGTGACACAGGTCCCAACGTGGGCCTCACGTGGACCTGTTGAATCTTGTCCTTACCTGGTCCTCACCCGGAACTGGTTAGTCTGTCCCCACCTGGACTTCACCTGGATTTGGTGACTCTGGTCCCCACCTGGAACTCACCTGTAACTGGTGACTCTGGTCTCAGTTTGGCCTCACCTTTACTGGTGTCTCTCGTCCCCACGTTGACCTAACTCAGAACTGCTGAATCTTGCCCCACCTAGGCCGCACCCAGACCTGATGACTCTTGTCCCCAGCTATGCCTCAATTCGACCTGATGAATCTGGTCCTCACGTGGGCCTCACATGGACCTGGGACTCAGCGGGATAGAGTGGCTCTGGTTCCCACAAGGGGCTCACCTGATACTGGTGACTGTTTTCTTATACTATGCCTCACCAGGACCTAGTGCTTCTGTTCCCCATCTGGGCTTTCATGGCCCTAGTGATTCTGGTCCTCACCCAGGCATCATTGGGACCTGGATACTCTATTCCACACCTGGGCCTCACTTTGTCCAGGGACCTCTCGTCCCATTCTGGGCCTCAAACTAAACTGGTTACTCTGGTTACCCCTCGGGGCCTCAGCCTTACCTGGTGACTCTCGTCACCCCATGGGCTTCACTTGGGCCTGGTGAATCTGGTTCTTAGCTGGTCCGCACCTGGATCTGGTGACAGGTCACCACGTGGGCCTCACCTGGACTTGGTGAATCATGTTGCCACCTGCGCCTCAACTGGACCTTGTGACTGTGGTCCGTCCTGGACCTCACCTGGATCTGGTGGATCTGGTTCCCATATGGGGCTCTCCTGGACCTGGTTCCTGTGGTCTCCATCTGGTCTCACCTGGAACACAATGACTCTGATCCATATTTGGGCCTCTCCTGGACTTGTTGACTCTGGTCCTTACCTGTGCATCATTGGGACCTGGATACTATCTTATATACCTGGACCTCACCAGGACCTGGTGACTGTGGTCCCACCTGGGCCTCACCTGGACGGGGTGACTGGTTCCCACAGGGACATCACCTGGACCTGGTGACTCAGGTCCTCATATGGGCATCATGGGACCTGGATTCTCAGTTCCACATCGGGGCCTCACCTGGACCTAGTGATTCTCTTCTCCCTCTGGGCCCCACCCTGACTTGTGACACTGGTCCCTACCTGGATATCACCAGAACCGGGTGACACACCCGGAGCTGGCGACACTGGTCCTCAGCTGGGCCTCAACAGGACCTGGTGAATCTACTCCAAACTTAGTCTTCGTCTGGACCTTGTGACTCTTTTCCCACCTGGCATCAATGGGACATGGTTATTCTGTTCCCCAACTGGTCCTCACCTTGACATGATAACTTTGCTGCACACTTTGGCCTCAACTGGTCCTGATGACTCTCGTCCCCCAACCTAGGCCTCAATCTGGACCTGGTGACTTGTCGTCCCCAACTGGTTCTCAGCTGGATCTGGTGACTCCTGTTCCCACATGAACCACACCTGGACCTGGTGACTGTGGTGTTCCTGTAGACTCACATTTACCTTGTGACTCCCGTCCCCAACGGGCCTCACCTGGATCTGGTGACTCTGGCCTGCAGGCTGGCCTCACCTGGACCTGGTGATTGGGGTTGTCACCTGGGACTCACCCATACCTGGTGACTCAGGTCCCCACGTGGGCCTCTTGGACCAGGTGATTCTGGTCCTTACCTGGTCCTCTCCCAGAACCGGGGACTCTGGTCACCACCTGGGCCTCACCTGGACCTGGTGAATCTGGTCCCCATCTGGGCCTCACCCAGTCCTGGTGACTTTGTTCGCCACCTGGACCTGATTGCTGTGGACTTTTTCTTGGCCTCACCTGGACCTGGTGACTCTGATCCTATCTGCGCGTCACCCAGATCTGGTGACTCTGGTCCTCACCTGGGCATCATTGGTACCTGGTGACTCTGTTCCACACCTGAGCCTCACCTGGACATGATGACTCTCGAACCACTCTGTGCCTCACCCTGACCTGGTGACTCTGGTCCCCATCTGTATGTCACCTGGACCAGGGGATTCTGGTACCCCTCTAGGCCTCAACCAGATCTGGTGACTCTGGTCCTCAACTGGGCCTCACCTGGACCTAGTGAATATGCTCCATCTGGGCCTCATTTGAACCTGGTGACTCTGGTACCTACGTGGGCACCATCGGGACATGGTTCCACTGCATGGCCTGCAGGTTGGCCTCACCTGGACCTGGTAACTCTGGTCCCTACCTGGACATCATCGGGACACGGTTCCTCTGCATGGCCAACATGTTGGCCTCAGCCGGACCTGGTGAGTGGGGTTGCCACCTGGGGCTCACAAATACCTGGTGACACAGGTCCCCACGTGGGCCTCTCTTGGACCTGGTGAATTTGGTCCTTACCTGGTCCTCCCCGGGACCTGGTAACCCTGGTCACCACCTGGGAATCAACTGGACCTGGTGATTCTGGTCCCCATCTGGGCCTCACCCAGTCCTGTTGACTTTCTTCCCCACCTGGACCTGATTGCTGTGGACTCCTTCTTGGCCTCAACTGGAACTGTTGACTCTGATCCTAACTGGGCCTCACCCAGATCTGGTGACTCTGGTCCTCACCTGTGGACCATTATGACCTGGATACTCTGTTCCACACTTGAGCCTCAGCAGGACATGCTGACTCTGGATCCCCTCTGGGCCTACCCTGACATGGTGACTCTGGTCCCCGTCTGGATGTCACCTAGACCAGGTGAATCTGGAAACCCTCTAGGCCTCAACTTGTCCTGGTGACTCTGGGCCTCAACTGGGCCTCACCGGGACCTAGTGAACATGCTCCCACCTGCGCCTCATCTGGACCTGGTGACTCTGGTTCTACCTGGGCATCACCGGGACATGGTTACTCTATTCCCCACTGGGACAGACCTGATCCTGGTAACTCTGGTCCTGACGTTGGCATCTTCTGTACCAGGTGACTCTGGCTCAAACCTGGGTCTCACCAGTAACTAGTGACTCTGATCCAAAGCATGGCCTCACCTGACCTGGTGACTGTGGTTCTCATTGGACCTCACCTGGACCTCAGGTCTCTGGTCCCACCTGGGCCTCACCAGGACCTGGTGTCTCTGGTACCCACCTGGGTAGCATCAGGATATGGTTACACTGTTCACTATCAGTGACCCAGCCGGACCTATTAACTCTGGTCTTCACCTGGGCCACAACTGGACATGGTGACACTGGTTCCCAAATGGGTCTCACCTGGACATTGTGAGTCGGATCCCCACCTGGTCCTCACTGGTAACTGGTGATTCTCGTTCCCATATGTACATCATGTGGACCTGGTGGCTGCAGTGTTTCTAATTTCTCATGTACCTCGTGACTCTGGTCCCCACCAGGGCCTCACCGGGATCTGGTGAGTTTGGTTGCCACCTGCACCTCACCTGGACCTGATGATTCTGGTCTGCACGTGAGACTACCCTGGATATGGTGATGTGGTCCCCACCTCGGCTTCATTGCTTTGGGGACTCAGGTCCCCATCTGGGCCTCACCTGGCCCTGTTGACCATGGTCCTCAACCTGGCAAACCTGCGACCCGGTGACTGTGTTCCACAACTGGACCTGAACTGGACCAGGTGACTCTGGTCCCACTCAGGGTATCACCGTGCCGTAGTGACTGTGAACCCCACTTTGGCTTGACTTGAACCTTCTGACCCTGATTGCCACCTGTGTCTGATTTCGAACTGTTGTCTGTGGTTCTTTCAAGGGCGTCCCCTGTACCTGATGATCCTGGTGCCCACCTGGGCCTCACCTGGACGTGGTGACTCTTGTCACCACCGGGGACTCACCTGGACCTGCTTACTGTGTTCCACACCTGGGCCTCAAGTAGTCCTGTTGACCATGATCCCCAAGCCGGCCTCACATGGACCTGTTGTCTCTGATCCCCAGCTGGGCCTCACGTGTAACTGGTAACTCTGGTCCCCACCTGGGTCTCATCTGGACCTAGTGACTCTGGTCCCCACCTGGACCTCACCTGGATCTGGTGACTCTGGTCCTCAGTTTGGCCTCACCTGGACCTGGTGTCTCTCGTCCCCACTTTGACCTATCTCAGAACTGCTGAATCTTGCCCCACCTAGGCCGCACCCAGACCTGGTGACTCTTGTCCCCAGCTATGCCTCAATTCGACCTGATGAATCTGGTCCTCATGTGGGCCTCACATGGACCTGGGACTCAGCTGGTTGAGTGGCTCTGGTTCCCACAAGCGGCTCACCTGATACTGGTGACTGTTTTCTTATACTATGCCTCACCAGGACCTAGTGCTTCTGTTCCCCATCTGGGCTTTCATGGCCCTAGTGATTCTGGTCCTCACCCAGGCATCATTGGGACCTGGATACTCTATTCCACACCTGGGCCTCACTTTGTCCAGGGACCTCTGGTCCCATTCTGGGCCTCAAACTAAACTGGTTACTCTGGTTACCCCTCGGGGCCTCAGCCTTACCTGGTGACTCTCGTCACCCCATGGGCTTCACTTGGGCCTGGTGAATCTGGTTCTTAGCTGGTCCGCACCTGGATCTGGTGACAGGTCACCACGTGGGCCTCACCTGGACTTGGTGAATCATGTTGCCACCTGTGCCTCAACTGGACCTTGTGACTGTGGTCCGTCCTGGACCTCACCTGGATCTGGTGGATCTGGTTCCCATATGGGGCTCTCCTGGACCTGGTTCCTGTGGTCTCCATCTGGTCTCACCTGGAACACAATGACTCTGATCCATATTTGGGCCTCTCCTGGACTTGTTGACTCTGGTCCTTACCTGTGCATCATTGGGACCTGGATACTATCTTATATACCTGGACCTCACCAGGACCTGGTGACTGTGGTCCCACCTGGGCCTCACCTGGACGGGGTGACTGGTTCCCACAGGGACATCACCTGGACCTGGTGACTCAGGTCCTCATATGGGCATCATGGGACCTGGATTCTCAGTTCCACATCGGGGCCTCACCTGGACCTAGTGATTCTCTTCTCCCTCTGGGCCCCACCCTGACTTGTGACACTGGTCCCTACCTGGATATCACCAGAACCGGGTGACACACCCGGAGCTGGCGACACTGGTCCTCAGCTGGGCCTCAACAGGACCTGGTGAATCTACTCCAAACTTAGTCTTCGTCTGGACCTTGTGACTCTTTTCCCACCTGGCATCAATGGGACATGGTTATTCTGTTCCCCAACTGGTCCTCACCTTGACATGATAACTTTGCTGCACACTTTGGCCTCAACTGGTCCTGATGACTCTCGTCCCCCAACCTAGGCCTCAATCTGGACCTGGTGACTTGTCGTCCCCAACTGGTTCTCAGCTGGATCTGGTGACTCCTGTTCCCACATGAACCACACCTGGACCTGGTGACTGTGGTGTTCCTGTAGACTCACATTTACCTTGTGACTCCCGTCCCCAACGGGCCTCACCTGGATCTGGTGACTCTGGCCTGCAGGCTGGCCTCACCTGGACCTGGTGATTGGGGTTGTCACCTGGGACTCACCCATACCTGGTGACTCAGGTCCCCACGTGGGCCTCTTGGACCAGGTGATTCTGGTCCTTACCTGGTCCTCTCCCAGAACCGGGGACTCTGGTCACCACCTGGGCCTCACCTGGACCTGGTGAATCTGGTCCCCATCTGGGCCTCACCCAGTCCTGGTGACTTTGTTCGCCACCTGGACCTGATTGCTGTGGACTTTTTCTTGGCCTCACCTGGACCTGGTGACTCTGATCCTATCTGCGCGTCACCCAGATCTGGTGACTCTGGTCCTCACCTGGGCATCATTGGTACCTGGTGACTCTGTTCCACACCTGAGCCTCACCTGGACATGATGACTCTCGAACCACTCTGTGCCTCACCCTGACCTGGTGACTCTGGTCCCCATCTGTATGTCACCTGGACCAGGGGATTCTGGTACCCCTCTAGGCCTCAACCAGATCTGGTGACTCTGGTCCTCAACTGGGCCTCACCTGGACCTAGTGAATATGCTCCATCTGGGCCTCATTTGAACCTGGTGACTCTGGTACCTACGTGGGCACCATCGGGACATGGTTCCACTGCATGGCCTGCAGGTTGGCCTCACCTGGACCTGGTAACTCTGGTCCCTACCTGGACATCATCGGGACACGGTTCCTCTGCATGGCCAACATGTTGGCCTCAGCCGGACCTGGTGAGTGGGGTTGCCACCTGGGGCTCACAAATACCTGGTGACACAGGTCCCCACGTGGGCCTCTCTTGGACCTGGTGAATTTGGTCCTTACCTGGTCCTCCCCGGGACCTGGTAACCCTGGTCACCACCTGGGAATCAACTGGACCTGGTGATTCTGGTCCCCATCTGGGCCTCACCCAGTCCTGTTGACTTTCTTCCCCACCTGGACCTGATTGCTGTGGACTCCTTCTTGGCCTCAACTGGAACTGTTGACTCTGATCCTAACTGGGCCTCACCCAGATCTGGTGACTCTGGTCCTCACCTGTGGACCATTATGACCTGGATACTCTGTTCCACACTTGAGCCTCAGCAGGACATGCTGACTCTGGATCCCCTCTGGGCCTACCCTGACATGGTGACTCTGGTCCCCGTCTGGATGTCACCTAGACCAGGTGAATCTGGAAACCCTCTAGGCCTCAACTTGTCCTGGTGACTCTGGGCCTCAACTGGGCCTCACCGGGACCTAGTGAACATGCTCCCACCTGCGCCTCATCTGGACCTGGTGACTCTGGTTCTACCTGGGCATCACCGGGACATGGTTACTCTATTCCCCACTGGGACAGACCTGATCCTGGTAACTCTGGTCCTGACGTTGGCATCTTCTGTACCAGGTGACTCTGGCTCAAACCTGGGTCTCACCAGTAACTAGTGACTCTGATCCAAAGCATGGCCTCACCTGACCTGGTGACTGTGGTTCTCATTGGACCTCACCTGGACCTCAGGTCTCTGGTCCCACCTGGGCCTCACCAGGACCTGGTGTCTCTGGTACCCACCTGGGTAGCATCAGGATATGGTTACACTGTTCACTATCAGTGACCCAGCCGGACCTATTAACTCTGGTCTTCACCTGGGCCACAACTGGACATGGTGACACTGGTTCCCAAATGGGTCTCACCTGGACATTGTGAGTCGGATCCCCACCTGGTCCTCACTGGTAACTGGTGATTCTCGTTCCCATATGTACATCATGTGGACCTGGTGGCTGCAGTGTTTCTAATTTCTCATGTACCTCGTGACTCTGGTCCCCACCAGGGCCTCACCGGGATCTGGTGAGTTTGGTTGCCACCTGCACCTCACCTGGACCTGATGATTCTGGTCTGCACGTGAGACTACCCTGGATATGGTGATGTGGTCCCCACCTCGGCTTCATTGCTTTGGGGACTCAGGTCCCCATCTGGGCCTCACCTGGCCCTGTTGACCATGGTCCTCAACCTGGCAAACCTGCGACCCGGTGACTGTGTTCCACAACTGGACCTGAACTGGACCAGGTGACTCTGGTCCCACTCAGGGTATCACCGTGCCGTAGTGACTGTGAACCCCACTTTGGCTTGACTTGAACCTTCTGACCCTGATTGCCACCTGTGTCTGATTTCGAACTGTTGTCTGTGGTTCTTTCAAGGGCGTCCCCTGTACCTGATGATCCTGGTGCCCACCTGGGCCTCACCTGGACGTGGTGACTCTTGTCACCACCGGGGACTCACCTGGACCTGCTTACTGTGTTCCACACCTGGGCCTCAAGTAGTCCTGTTGACCATGATCCCCAAGCCGGCCTCACATGGACCTGTTGTCTCTGATCCCCAGCTGGGCCTCACGTGTAACTGGTAACTCTGGTCCCCACCTGGGTCTCATCTGGACCTAGTGACTCTGGTCCCCACCTGGACCTCACCTGGATCTGGTGACTCTGGTCCTCAGTTTGGCCTCACCTGGACCTGGTGTCTCTCGTCCCCACTTTGACCTATCTCAGAACTGCTGAATCTTGCCCCACCTAGGCCGCACCCAGACCTGGTGACTCTTGTCCCCAGCTATGCCTCAATTCGACCTGATGAATCTGGTCCTCATGTGGGCCTCACATGGACCTGGGACTCAGCTGGTTGAGTGGCTCTGGTTCCCACAAGCGGCTCACCTGATACTGGTGACTGTTTTCTTATACTATGCCTCACCAGGACCTAGTGCTTCTGTTCCCCATCTGGGCTTTCATGGCCCTAGTGATTCTGGTCCTCACCCAGGCATCATTGGGACCTGGATACTCTATTCCACACCTGGGCCTCACTTTGTCCAGGGACCTCTGGTCCCATTCTGGGCCTCAAACTAAACTGGTTACTCTGGTTACCCCTCGGGGCCTCAGCCTTACCTGGTGACTCTCGTCACCCCATGGGCTTCACTTGGGCCTGGTGAATCTGGTTCTTAGCTGGTCCGCACCTGGATCTGGTGACAGGTCACCACGTGGGCCTCACCTGGACTTGGTGAATCATGTTGCCACCTGCGCCTCAACTGGACCTTGTGACTGTGGTCCGTCCTGGACCTCACCTGGATCTGGTGGATCTGGTTCCCATATGGGGCTCTCCTGGACCTGGTTCCTGTGGTCTCCATCTGGTCTCACCTGGAACACAATGACTCTGATCCATATTTGGGCTTCTCCTGGACTTGTTGACTCTGGTCCTTACCTGTGCATCATTGGGACCTGGATACTATCTTATATACCTGGGCCTCACCAGGACCTGGTGACTGTGGTCCCACCTGGGCCTCACCTGGACGGGGTGACTGGTTCCCACAGGGACATCACCTGGACCTGGTGACTCAGGTCCTCATATGGGCATCATGGGACCTGGATTCTCAGTTCCACATCGGGGCCTCACCTGGACCTAGTGATTCTCTTCTCCCTCTGGGCCCCACCCTGACTTGTGACACTGGTCCCTACCTGGATATCACCAGAACCGGGTGACACACCCGGAGCTGGCGACACTGGTCCTCAGCTGGGCCTCAACAGGACCTGGTGAATCTACTCCAAACTTAGTCTTCGTCTGGACCTTGTGACTCTTTTCCCACCTGGCATCAATGGGACATGGTTATTCTGTTCCCCAACTGGTCCTCACCTTGACATGATAACTTTGCTGCACACTTTGGCCTCAACTGGTCCTGATGACTCTCGTCCCCCAACCTAGGCCTCAATCTGGACCTGGTGACTTGTCGTCCCCAACTGGTTCTCAGCTGGATCTGGTGACTCCTGTTCCCACATGAACCACACCTGGACCTGGTGACTGTGGTGTTCCTGTAGACTCACATTTACCTTGTGACTCCCGTCCCCAACGGGCCTCACCTGGATCTGGTGACTCTGGCCTGCAGGCTGGCCTCACCTGGACCTGGTGATTGGGGTTGTCACCTGGGACTCACCCATACCTGGTGACTCAGGTCCCCACGTGGGCCTCTTGGACCAGGTGATTCTGGTCCTTACCTGGTCCTCTCCCAGAACCGGGGACTCTGGTCACCACCTGGGCCTCACCTGGACCTGGTGAATCTGGTCCCCATCTGGGCCTCACCCAGTCCTGGTGACTTTGTTCGCCACCTGGACCTGATTGCTGTGGACTTTTTCTTGGCCTCACCTGGACCTGGTGACTCTGATCCTATCTGCGCGTCACCCAGATCTGGTGACTCTGGTCCTCACCTGGGCATCATTGGTACCTGGTGACTCTGTTCCACACCTGAGCCTCACCTGGACATGATGACTCTCGAACCACTCTGTGCCTCACCCTGACCTGGTGACTCTGGTCCCCATCTGTATGTCACCTGGACCAGGGGATTCTGGTACCCCTCTAGGCCTCAACCAGATCTGGTGACTCTGGTCCTCAACTGGGCCTCACCTGGACCTAGTGAATATGCTCCATCTGGGCCTCATTTGAACCTGGTGACTCTGGTACCTACGTGGGCACCATCGGGACATGGTTCCACTGCATGGCCTGCAGGTTGGCCTCACCTGGACCTGGTAACTCTGGTCCCTACCTGGACATCATCGGGACACGGTTCCTCTGCATGGCCAGCATGTTGGCCTCAGCCGGACCTGGTGAGTGGGGTTGCCACCTGGGGCTCACAAATACCTGGTGACACAGGTCCCCACGTGGGCCTCTCTTGGACCTGGTGAATTTGGTCCTTACCTGGTCCTCCCCGGGACCTGGTAACCCTGGTTACCACCTGGGAATCAACTGGACCTGGTGATTCTGGTCCCCATCTGGGCCTCACCCAGTCCTGTTGACTTTCTTCCCCACCTGGACCTGATTGCTGTGGACTCCTTCTTGGCCTCAACTGGAACTGTTGACTCTGATCCTAACTGGGCCTCACCCAGATCTGGTGACTCTGGTCCTCACCTGTGGACCATTATGACCTGGATACTCTGTTCCACACTTGAGCCTCAGCAGGACATGCTGACTCTGGATCCCCTCTGGGCCTACCCTGACATGGTGACTCTGGTCCCCGTCTGGATGTCACCTAGACCAGGTGAATCTGGAAACCCTCTAGGCCTCAACTTGTCCTGGTGACTCTGGGCCTCAACTGGGCCTCACCGGGACCTAGTGAACATGCTCCCACCTGCGCCTCATCTGGACCTGGTGACTCTGGTTCTACCTGGGCATCACCGGGACATGGTTACTCTATTCCCCACTGGGACAGACCTGATCCTGGTAACTCTGGTCCTGACGTTGGCATCTTCTGTACCAGGTGACTCTGGCTCAAACCTGGGTCTCACCAGTAACTAGTGACTCTGATCCAAAGCATGGCCTCACCTGACCTGGTGACTGTGGTTCTCATTGGACCTCGCCTGGACCTCAGGTCTCTGGTCCCACCTGGGCCTCACCAGGACCTGGTGTCTCTGGTACCCACCTGGGTAGCATCAGGATATGGTTACACTGTTCACTATCAGTGACCCAGCCGGACCTATTAACTCTGGTCTTCACCTGGGCCACAACTGGACATGGTGACACTGGTTCCCAAATGGGTCTCACCTGGACATTGTGAGTCGGATCCCCACCTGGTCCTCACTGGTAACTGGTGATTCTCGTTCCCAAATGTACATCATGT
This sequence comes from Canis aureus, assembly GCF_053574225.1. Classification (NCBI taxonomy): domain Eukaryota; kingdom Metazoa; phylum Chordata; class Mammalia; order Carnivora; family Canidae; genus Canis; species Canis aureus. Next base: position 58,902,486 of record NC_135632.1, read on the forward strand.
GGATCTGGTGGCTGCAGTGTTTCTAGATTCTCATGTACCTCGTGACTCTGGTCCCCACCAGGGCCTCACCGGGACCTGGTGAGTTTGGTTGCCACCTGCACCTCACCTAGACCTGATGATTCTGGTCTGCACGTGATACTACCCTGGATATGGTGATGTGGTCCCCACCTCGGCTTCATTGCTTTGGGGACTCAGGTCCCCATCTGGGCCTCACCTGGCCCTGTTGACCATGGTCCTCAACCTGGCAAACCTGCGACCCGGTGACTGTGTTCCACAACTGGACCTGAACTGGACCAGGTGACTCTGGTCCCACTCAGGGTATCACCGTGCCGTAGTGACTGTGAACCCCACTTTGGCTTGACTTGAACCTTCTGACCCTGATTGCCACCTGTGTCTGATTTCGAACTGTTGTCTGTGGTTCTTTCAAGGGCGTCCCCTGTACCTGATGATCCTGGTGCCCACCTGGGCCTCACCTGGACGTGGTGACTCTTGTCACCACCGGGGACTCACCTGGACCTGCTTACTGTGTTCCACACCTGGGCCTCAAGTAGTCCTGTTGACCATGATCCCCAAGCCGGCCTCACATGGACCTGTTGTCTCTGATCCCCAGCTGGGCCTCACGTGTAACTGGTAACTCTGGTCCCCACCTGGGTCTCATCTGGACCTAGTGACTCTGGTCCCCACCTGGACCTCACCTGGATCTGGTGACTCTGGTCCTCAGTTTGGCCTCACCTGGACCTGGTGTCTCTCGTCCCCACTTTGACCTATCTCAGAACTGCTGAATCTTGCCCCACCTAGGCCGCACCCAGACCTGGTGACTCTTGTCCCCAGCTATGCCTCAATTCGACCTGATGAATCTGGTCCTCATGTGGGCCTCACATGGACCTGGGACTCAGCTGGTTGAGTGGCTCTGGTTCCCACAAGGGGCTCACCTGATATTACTGACTGTGGTCTTATTCTATGCCTCACCAGGACCTAGTGATTCTGTTCCCCATCTGGGCCTGCATGGCCCTAGTGACTCTGGTCCTCACCCAGGAACCATTGGGACCTGTATACTCTATTCCACACCTGGGCCTCACTTTGACCAGGGACCTTTGGTCCCATTCTGGGCCGCAAACTAAACTGGTTACTCTGGTTCCCCCTCTGGTCCTCACCCTTACCTGGTGTCTCTGGTCACCCCTTGGGCTTCACTTGGGCCTGGTGAATCTGGTCCTTAGCTGGTCCGCACCTGGATATGGTGACTGGTCGCCACCTGGCCCTCACCTGGACTAGGTGAACCCTGGTGCCAACAGCGCCTCACCTGGACCTTGTAACTGTGGTCCCACGTGGACCTCACCTCGATCTGGTGTCTCTGGTTCCCATATTGGGCTCTCCTGGTCCTGGTTCCTGTGGTCTCCATCTGGCCTCACCTGGAACACAATGACTCTGATCCATATTTATGCCTCTCATGGACCTGTTGACTCTGGTCCTTACGTGGGCATCATTGGGACCCGGATACTCTCTTATATACCTGGGCCTCACCTGGACCTGATGAATGTGGTCCCACCTGGGCCTCACCTGGATGAGGTCACTGGTTCCCACAGGGACCTCACCTGGACCTGGTGACTCAGGTCCTCAAATGGGCATCATGGGACCTGGTTTCTCAGTTCCACATCGGGGCCTCACCTGGACCTAGTGATTCTCGTCCCCGTCTGGGCCTCAACCTGACGTGGTGACTCTGGTCCCCACCTGGATATCACCAGAACCGGGTGACTCTGGTCCCCCTCTGGGACTCACCCGGAGCTGGTGACACTGGTCCTCAACTGGGCCTCAAAAGGACCTGGTGAATCTACTCCTCACTTAGGCCTCATCTGGACCTTGTGACTCTTTTCCCACCTGGCATCAATGGGACATGGTTACTCTGTTCCCCACCTGGGCCTCACTTGGACATGATAAATTTGCTGCACACTTTGCCCTCAAATGGTCCTGATGACTCTGGTCCCCCCACATAAGCCACAAACTGCACCTGGTGACTGTGGTCCCCACATGGGTCTCACCTGGACCTGGGACTCCTGTTCCCACATGAACCACACCTGGACCTGGTGACTGTGGTATTCTTGTAGACTCATATTTACCTGGGGACTCCGGTCCCCACTAGGGTCTCACCTGGATCTGGTGACCCTCGCCTGCAGCTTGGCGTCACCTGGACCTGGTGAGTGGTGTTGCCACCTGGGCCTAACCCGTAACTGGTGACTAATTCCCCACGTGGGCCTCTTGAACCTGGTGAATCTGGTCCATACCTGGTCCTCTCCCAGATCCAGGGACTCTGCTCAACACCTGGGCCTCACCTGGACCTGGTGAATCTGGTCCCCATCTGGGCCTCACCCAGTCCTGGTGACTTTGTTCCCCACCTGGACCTGATTTCTGTGGACTCTTCCTTGGCCTCACCTGGAAGTGGTGACTCTGATCCTATCTGCGCGTACCCAGATCTGGTCACTCTGGTCCTCACCTGTGGACCATTATGACCTGGATACTCTGCTCCACACCTGAGACTCACCTGGACATGATGACTCTGGAGCCCCTCTATGCCTCACCCTGACATGGTGAGCTGGTCCCCTTCTGGATATCACCTAGACCAGGTTAACCTGGTTCCCCTCTAGGCCTCAACTTGACCTGGTGACTCTGATCCTCAACTGGGCCTCACCAGGACCTAGTGAACATGCTCCCCACCTGCGCCTCATCTGGACCTGGTGACTCTGGTTCTCCCTGGGCATCATCGGCACATGGTTACTCTATTCCTCACTGGGACTGACCTTATCCTGGTAACTCTGCTCCTGACTTTGGCCTCTTCTGTACCAGGTGACTCTGGCTCCTCCTGGGCCTAACCTGTAACTGGTGACTCTGATCCAAATCATGGCCTCACCAGACCTGGTGACTGTGGTTCCCATCGGGACCTCACCTGGTCCTCATGTCTCTGTTCTCACCTGGGCCTCACCAGGACCTGGTGTTTCTCGTACCCACCTGGGTAGCATCAGGATATGGTTACACTGTTCACTAACAGTGACCCTGCCGGACCTATTA